>NC_142886.1:28315000-29750000 GCF_051225735.1 Oryctolagus cuniculus | reverse complement strand
TGTAAAGATTAATATTACGGTGTGCCCGGGGAAGACCAAAAGGTAACATGGCTCTAAATTAAGATGAAAGTGACAAAAAGAGAATTCTTCAGGAATAAAACACTTCTTCCTATCACTATAAGTGTTCCCAAGCATAGAAAATCAAGTGCCTCAACATACTTGCATTATTGAGCACATTAACCAAAACTATTAAATCACGTGTGTGATTGAAAAGGAGAATTGGAGAAGAGATGTGTTCTTTTACACTATTCTTTCAAAATGGGGAATCTTCTCAAGATTAGCTCTCTCACAAAGTGTATCAAATATGTTTAATTGAAAATATTAGTGAGCCGGCGCCGTGGCTCAATAGGCTAATCCTCCACCTTGCGGCGCCGGCACACCGGGTTCTAGTCCCGGTCGGGGCACCGGATTCTGTCCCGGTTGCCCCTCTTCCAGGCCAGCTCTCTGCTATGGCCAGGGAGTGCAGTGGAGGATGGCCCAGGTGCTTGGGCCCTGCACCCCATGGGAGACCAGGAAAAGCACCTGGCTCCTGGCTCCTGCCATCGGATCAGCGCGGTGCGCCGGCTGCAGTGCGCCGACCACGGCGGCCATTGGAGGGTGAACCAACGGCAAAGGAAGACCTTTCTCTCTGTCTCTCTCACTGTCCACTCTGCCTGTCAAAAAATAAAAAAAAAAAAAAAAAAAAAAAAAAAAAAAAAAGAAAATATTAGTATCAGATGATAGAAACAAATACAGAAGCTCCTAGTCAGCTGAAGAGAGAATACTAACACCTCACACTCTCTAACAGGGTGGAGGGGCCGAACAATGGGAGAGACTGATTTCTCCTGAAGTTGATGTGAAGAACTATAAGAAAGACGTCACAAGGCAGCACATCTACACCTTACAGATCACTGGCAGCTGTTTCAAAGTTGAAACAGGTATGATTGGGAGGGAAAGATCCTGAGCAATGGTATGGACCTACTTCTACAAAAATATATGGCAATTTTAGGATATGGTAGTTGGAAATGGTTAGTGCGAGTTAAAGACGTATCTGTAGAAACTGAAGTGCTACCTGAAAACACAAAGAAAGGGTGGTAGCGATTAATACTACACTAACGGCCCCATTCCTCAGGGAATAATCAAACCTGTAATTGTTGAGAACCACTGGCGGTTTATTTGCTTGGGAATAATATGATCAGATCTAATTCATCAATGGTAACCTTGGTTGCAGGCATAGGAGACAGTAGAAAAGCAGCAAGGATACTGCTAATGAGCTACTGTCAGGTAAAGGTTAATAAGGCCTGTGAAAAGAGGACTGAAGAGAAATGAGCAGAGGAAAAGACAGACACATGTCAGATGAAGACGCAACATAATTTAGGAATAGACTAGAAGTACATTAACACACCTACGTCTGCACAGGTAGCTTTTTTCCCCAATTTGTTTGAAAAGATGGAACATTTTAAGCTGTGGACAATATTCCGGATCTTGTTTTGCCAAAACCAGCCTGTCAAGCCTGCTCTCCTGTACCTAGTAATTTCACATTTGACTTACATAACTGGAATACAAAATTTTATATTTTTTCCCTTTAAAGTTTATCTTATTGGTTTTTGGTGTCTTTGTCCAGGGTATGATTATCTATTTTCATTTTCATCTATTGCTATTTGGAAATTGTAGGTGTGAAATACTTTCTTTTGATTCAGTTTTATATGATACTGGTTAAATGTAAAACAGTATATTCATGAAAAATGAAAATTAAAGATAAGCTTATTTCGATACAAAAGATGTTTAAATCTGTGTATTGGGGCCAGAATTGCGGCATAGTGGGTTCAGCCATCATCTATGACACCGGCATCCTATATGGACACTGGTTCAACTCCCGGCTGCTCTACTTCTGATTCAGCTCATTGCTAATACACCAGGCAAAGCATCAGAAGATAACCCGAGTACTTGACTCCTTATCACCTACATTAGAGACCCAGAATTTGTGGCTCCTGGCTTTTGCTTAGCCCAGACTGGTTGTTACAACTGTTTGGGGAGTGAACCAGCAGATGGAAGATCTCTGTTGTGTGCTCTCTCTCTCTGTGGGTCTGTCTTTCCCTCTCTAACCTAAATAACTAAATGAACCTTAAAACAAAATTGGGGTCTGGCCAATCCCATACGGGTGCCGGTTCAAGTCCTGGCTGCTCCACTTCTGATCCAGCTCTCTGCTATGGCCTGGGAAAGCAGTAGATGATGGCCCAAGTCCTCGGGCCCCTGCACCCACATGGGAGACCCAGAAGAAGCTCCTGGCTCCTGGCTTCGGATTGGCACAGCTCTGGCCATTGCGGCCGCTGGAGTGAACCAGTGGATGGAAGACCTCTTTCTCTCTCTCTCTGTCTCTCTCTCTGCTTCTGCGTCTCTGTAACTCTGACTTTCAAGTAAACAAAATCTTAAAAAAGAAAGCAAAGTTATTATCTTCTGGAAGAAATAATATATATTCAGATAAATATAATTTTCAAAAACAATAGTAGCAAAACTCTAAGGACTCCTAAAAATTAAGAATTATTTACATGCAAATAATTATGAATTAAAGAACAGAAGGGTGAGCTAATTAATAAAAATCAAAACCTATGTCCTTATATGACCTTTTTTGATGCAATAATTTTAAGACACAATGTTTCAACCATCAGAGACTCCCAGTGGAGACAGTTTATGCAATACCTAGTGTACCTTCTGATTGCAGTAAGCAGAGAATTCTCCATCTAATCAACAAAGCCAAATATTGCTGAATTTTCTATTTTAAGGACATACAGACATTAGAGACTCTTAAAGCAACCAGAGCAAGTGAAGAAAATTCAGGTAGATGTCTGACCTTTATGATTCATTACCTTCTCCTTTGTTAGCCACAGCTGCAGGCCAATTTTTCACCTTAAGTCTATGCTGTTCACATGGGAAATACAGACGCAATAATCTGGTGTGCAACTATCGGTGTACAAAGAAGGCTTTTCATTTTTCAGGAAAGTGAATCTCTCTCCAGGAACTGGAAAGTCAAGCATGACACAATGGATGCATTGCTTTGACTACTCATCATTCCAATTGAGATGTCTCAATATTGAGTACAGAATAGCAAAGTTCCCAGGGCAGGTGTGGCATAGCAGGTTGAGCTGCTGCATGCAATGCTGGCATCCCTATGTTTGTCAATTTCAGTCCCAGCTGCTCCACTTCTGCTCCAGCTCCCTGATAATGTACCCAAGAAAGCAGTGGAAGGTAGCCCAAGTGCTTGGGCCCTTGAACCCACATGGGAGCTTCACCTGGATGAAGTTCCTGCCTCCTGGCTTCAGCCTGACCCACCCTTGGCCAGAAAAATTCTCACCACCAATATGTACATGGTTTTCAAGATGTAAGGATGATTTACAAATGTAGTCATGAATGTAAATTCTGATTATAAGAACATGGAATTGTTCTTGTATTCCTATATTGTTTATTTTTTAGCTAACAGACAAAAAATTTCAAAAATAACTTTAGTGCATAGTGATAGATCTTCTATACCCAGTTAAAGCATGAACATTACTCAACAAAAAGTTAGATTCCAGTTGCAAAACATTTAATATTGAAGTAAGTACTCTATCATTTCTAATATTAAGACTGTGATGCAGAAACAAAAAACCTATCTGTAACCCAAATGCATTAAAGTATTAATTTTTAATATCAAAATTCTTAAAATTGTTATCTCTCCAAGGATATTGGGTATAAGACCATTTTTCTTGTCTGGTAGTGAAGTCACTGGGCTCAAGATCTAACTCTCCTTCTATGAAAGAACACTACTCTTTCACTGTAAAGTCTGTGTTTTGTAGCTATTTCATCAAGAAGGAATGCTGGATTTGTGTTGATCACTCTCTAAGTGAACCACCAGATGCCCTTGTGAAGAAGTTGATGCATCAGCAAAAGGATTGGGGTTTCTATCTGTGGCAATCATTTGGCCATAATAGCACACAGAAATTTCTGGAGGAACACATATTGAAATATACAATTCAGTAACAATGGTAAAGACCTATGAAATAACATGCTGTAGGCACTATTCCAGGTGATTTCTATTTTACTGTTATAGAGTTCCCATAAAAAACTTCTGTTATTCTTGTTTTATAGATGAGGAAATGAATGCTGAAATGGTTAATAAATTTTACCCAAACGACCCAGCAAAGGATTCAAATCCAGAAATCTCACTCCAGGGACAGTGCTCTTCATCACAACTCTGTGCTGTCATTCTGTCAGATAGCGCATGCCAGACAATACATCTATTGTGAATAGGAAAAGTAGGTCATCTCATCTAAAGAGCAATCGAACCCCCTTGCCAAGACCTGCCCCATCCCCAAATCAATTTTTTTTTTAAAAAAAAGAGTGTCTGACATCTTAGATGTACCAAGAGAAATTATCAATGTTTGCCTAACACTGAAGGGAAAAAAAATCCACATTTGGTGATTTCATGTCACCTCTATCTAGGTTGTGTATGGTATTGAAGACACTCACCAGAGGGAGAACACTGGTGCGGGCTGCACAGTGCACAGTCCTGATTTAATTTAGTATCAGAAACATCTTCCTAGAGATCACCAAAAAACCTCCTTTTCTCGTAAGGCTTTGTCTAGCAGTCTAACAATCTATAAAAAGTGAAAACTAATTGACAAAGAACAATGTTCTGCACTTTGAGTGTTCTCTGTAAGATCCTATCTGTCCACTCCCATTACCCTAATCCTGTACATTCCTACTACATTTCTTTTAATGCAGGCTTTTATAGATCTGTTTCAAAATTGGAACAAAGAAGATTTTCAGGAATTAAATTCATTCTAAAGAAATCTGTTTTGTGATTCTGATTCTCAGTCATGCTTTGCTCTCATCTCCCACATTTTGTGCCATTTGCACAAAAGGAAGGAGATTACACATTGCCAACTTTTGTCCCCAGGTTGATTCTGTGTATTTAGAGGAAGGAAAAATCTGAGAATCCCCCCAAACTACTAAGTGCTCAACAACTTTATTTCCTATCAGGCTCCTGAAGGGATCTGATCAAATACTCAAAAAATGATCTGATTATTTGAAATCAGCCCTAAATCAAGGGTAGATACACGCATGAAGGCAAGAATAGAGACAAAGCTACATACATCACTATTACCAATGTTAAAGCCATGTCCACTCAGTCAGGCACCCTTGGCAGTCTTTCAGAGCACAGCTGTCACAATGTGTATTGTGATGGTAAATACACCAACAGCCACCACACTGAGACATGACAAAATGCACATGCATGCACATATCCAAACACGCAAACGTGAACACAGAGCATGGGATCTTTCCATTCAGGGCCTAATCTTACAGTTCCAGCATAGTGGCTGCCCCCCTAGGGAAATTCAGTAATTCCTTGAATACATGATTAGCTGCTGTGAGACTAAGACTTCTTCTTTAATGCATTCATTCACATGTAAGTTCCCAAAATAACTTTTACTCACTTGTTTTTCTCCTAAGGACAATGAATTAGAATGGAAAGAATAGAAGTCAAAAATGAAAATTGATTACATAAAAGAAGAAACTTCTTACGGAAAGTTGGTAGGAAAGAAATCCCATCAGTTGTTCTGAGAGTTCCATCTGAGACATGCAGTTGGCTGGCTCAAGTTTCTATTTCCCACCTAATGAACTGGAGACCCAGACAGACTTTCAGAGTTTCTGGACTCTGTTTACAGTCTTTCCAATCACCTTGGGATGGAATGTGTTTGCATCTCTCTTCCTGTCTCTTAAACAGCAGGTCTCCAACAAGGCCTCTATCTGAAATGAGTCCTAATTCTATCCATTTCTGTTAGTCTCTTAGAGAACAGAAAAAAGTGGCCAAGCGATAGTGGGAAATATTCAATTCTAAAATTCACAATAAACAAAAATGCTCAGTATCACTTTAAAACAGTTTTGGAGAACTACTCTCCCCGGCCTTCCCCCCAAAAAAACTGAAGCAGGCAAAATAATACAATAGTCGGGGGGAGACTTCTTACTGACAAGTTTAAAAAACAACACTAATATAGAGTGAGGATTTTTTCGAGCACTTCTGTGTAGAGAAGTTATTCCAATAACTATCCGCGCTTTCGTCTTTCCTCTTTTGCCTCCAGCAACTCCAACTCACAACAACCATCCTCCTTCAACAGCCACTCTCCTGCCCTCACCCCTGCACGCTAGTCAAACAGATTCCCTTGAAAATGTATTAACAATGACATTTGGAAAACACACAGCCATTTCCATTCAATTAAATAAACACACTGCGTTAACTTTCAGTGAAAGAAGCGGCCCGTTCATTTTTATGGGCGGCTGTAAACAGACTTTGAGCTTCAGAAAGCCAAGATCAATAGAGCACTGGCAAACAATAATAATCTCATGCACACTCTATTGACAGCAGCCTGGAAAATATAGTTTGATTCTGATGGGCCCCAGGACTGGGCTCGTGGCCAGCCTCTGACTGAGTGAATGTCAAAATGTCACGCAAATGCCTCTTCTGCGCAGCCTGCTATGGAACCAATGTGACCAAACTCAGACATCAGGTGCTGCAGACCTGGGGAGGGGCAGCCGGGATGCTGGGGCCACAGCTGGCTAGGAAGAGGACAAAGCAGCTGTCATCCACTACTGTCAGCCTTGTCTGCTGTAATCACTATTGTCACATGGTGATGGAATGGGAGCAGGGACAAATATATCACAGGTGTAGTCTCTCTGGCTATTTCTGCCTCGCCTGCCAGGTGGAGAACGGTTCCAAGACTGGAGTTCTATACAGATCACCCCCGATGCCTGCCCTTGAACTAACCTTCATGTGAAGGGTTACTTTCTCCCTCGCCTTCACATTTCTCTTTTTCTCCCTCTCCATTGCTATTCTCATGTCTTCTTTACAGGGTATACAGATGACTACAAAAGTTACAAGTAGCCTCAAATAAGAAAATAGTTCACCGCAGACTTGTGTGACCCCAGAAACATCTTTTTTTTTTTTTCTTTTTCTACATTAGAAGCTTAGTAGTCTGGCCTGTAAAATGGGTTGAGGCTTGTTCCATAGGGTCTCAAAAGTCTTTCTGTTTTAAAAGTAGGAGTATTAGAGACTGAAGGCTGGGACTAGTGTTGCAGCTCAAATGTTTATTGGCTCGGGGCATTCTGTTAACTGATCTGTAGTTTGATAATTGTTAACTTACTGCATTTGTGGAGAGGGTAATGTAAAAGCTCTAAACCTTTTTAGAAAGAATAATTCAGTCAGTATGAATCTAAGATTGATGGAATAATAAACATGGGAGGAATTACCAACATAGACACGTTGCAACCACTTTTCACAAGGTTGTAAAATAAAAACTGCAGCATCTCCCAAGAATCCTACCTGATTCTCCCAATAGCAAAACAGATCCATAAATAAGACTTTTGTCACCTTCACAAAGTAAAATATTACCACCTTGACTTACTGAATATCACTTGTCAGGTATTGAGCTTAGACTGCGTAATGTAGTTCTTTGAATGTTTTCAACAATCCTAAAAAGTAGATACTGTACTTGGTTCCTATATGTAAGCATGCTATACTGTATTAAGAATTATTTAACTTTCATTGGTTCCATTTATAGCAATCAATCCTAGAGAGGTATAAAAACTCCCAAAAAGCAGTATCTTGAACTTGAACCCAAGTATGTGTGACTTGAACATCTAAGCTAACACCTAAGCTCTGCCACCTCCACTAAGGAATATTTACAAAATCTCATGGCAAACTCCCAGTGTTTTAAAAACCCGCTTTCTTTTCTTTTCTTTCTTTCTTTCTTTCTTTCTTTTTTTTTTTTTTTTTTTTTTTTTTTTTGACAGGCAGAGTGGACAGTGAGAGAGAGAGAGAGAGAGAGAGAGAGAGAAAGGTCTTCCTTTTTTGCTGTTGGTTCACCCTCCAATGGCCGCCGCGGCCGGCGCACCGCGCTGCCAATGGCAGGAGCCAGGTACTTATCCTGGTCTCCCATGGGGTGCAGGGCCCAAGCACTTGGGCCATCCTCCACTACACTCCCTGGCCACAGCAGAGAGCTGGACTGGAAGAGGGGCAACCGGGACAGAATCCGGCGCCCTGCCCGGGACTAGAACCCGGTGTGCCAGCGCTGCAAGGCAGAGGATTAGCCTAGTGAACCGGGCGCCAGCTAAATAAAAATCTGCTTTCTTTCCAAGAAAGCTATATCCATATGAATAAACAACAATTAATCACTTGCTGCCAATCAGTCACTGCATTTTTGAATCTTAATTATTCACATGATTATGCTCATCATCATGGAAAAAGTGGAGAAAGAGAAGTAATCGAAAGCCAGGAAGTCTCCCTCTGTCACCTGCCTAATTTCTCTTTCCAAAAAAAGAAAAAGATCTATCACCAGAGTAATCTCAAAACCAAAAATATTGAGGGGCCAGAGAGAGCACAAAGACTAGTATTTTGATCTACTCCTTTGTAAAGGAGGATGTGATGGGATGATGTAAATGCTGATTTTGGTGGTGTTGTCTCTAATTAGAGGCTCTGAGAATATGGTAATTACACAGCAATTAAGATAATGGCTCAGGAATTACAGAAACTTGAGTTCTATTCTCTACTTTCCTTCTAGTAGTTTTAGACCTTGTGAATATTATTTAAATATCTCTGAGGGGTAAAATAATAAAATGTAATTCAGATATTCAATATGTTGTAAATGGCTTAATGTATGGGAAATGCTAAATGCGCTTAGCATGGTAACTGACACAGAGCAGATGCTTAGTAAGTTTTATCTACAATTATTACTGTCTGTATACCTTCTTCTACTTCCTTTTCTTCTTTCTCTAATTCTCAGAGCCTATCCCTGTAGAGATTACAGTCTTAACAGATCCATTCACACATAGCCAGGAATTTGAGGAGTTAACATTTATTTTAATGAGTATTTGTTTCAATTTGTTTATGTATTAATTAATCTACATTAATTAGTGACCCTCCATAACACAATATAACAGCCTGTGTGTGGGTGCACGCAGGCATGTGTTTTTAATAACCACATGTTTTATAAATGATTCCATTATCTGCAAAGAAAATAGGCATGCCTTTTAACACCTGGATAATTCTCACTGTGTTTCTTATGCAATCACTTTGATTCTAATGAATTCACCTTCCGTACATGGTGATCTTGTACCAACTTTGAGAGGACTGCCATTGTGACTCAGTATTAGGGAAATCAATCATTAAAACAAATTGCTACCTACAGTCTTCCCATCAAAAGCCAGGCAGTGAAAAGTTGGTTTGGATGAAGCTTTCGTTAGCTTCGTTTCAACTTCATATTTAACTTCAGTGAAAGAGAATATTTCAAAAGCAGCAGAAAGGCAATTTGTTTATGTCTCCTCTGAGCGACTGCTCTATCTATCTTCAGTCCTGGCCTGTCCATTCAGGGTTTCCCACATGCTAGCCACCTCCCATGGTTGAAATTTATTGTGAGATGGCATCTCCCAGGAAAACAGTTAGCTCAACTGGCATGATTGTGAGGCAGTGAGAGCAAGACGCTGCTACCCAGCTCCTCACCAGCTAAACACTCAAAGCAACAACTATGTGGAAGAGAGTTTTCTAATGGAACCTACAGTAGAGTAGTTCTGCAGAAAACAGCATAATTAAGGATTACACCTAGTACCTTAACCACTCTGGGACTGGTGCTAGACATGAGCTGGTATAGATCCCTTTTGGGGATGTAGTTTCTTCAAGAGATTTCTAAAGCAGTGACCACCTGTATTATCAGTTAATGGGAATAAGGATGGAGGTTGGAAAGGAAAACAAACAGAAATATATAATCAGAGAGGAACCAGCAATCAAAAAGGAAAAATAAAAGACACTTCCTATTTCTATGGCAAATTCCTTATAGCTTCACCAAAAATTTCCATGGGCCAGTCAGGATAGTTGCTATTTTTTGCTATGAAATTGGATGAAGGACATTTTATCCCAGCCATGACCAATAATCCAAAGCCCAAGTCTTTAGGAAGGTGAAGGCATCTTAAGTGTGCATTCAGAGTGGGAGTGAACTGACTGAAGGAATTCTGAAGGCTTTTCTACATACCGTTCTATTTGGAGGAATAGACACTCTTTAAGAATAACAAAGTGTCAACAAAGTACTATGCAGAAATCCATCACCATACTGCTCACCAGGCCTAACCAAGTTTCTGTGTTTCAAGTTTGATCTTTAGGACCAAAATCTTTGTTTTGGACCAAAATCTTTTCAAACTCATTTTCACCACAGACCTGCTCCTTATGTGGTTTATAGGACAGATACGAGTGAGGAACCACTCTTAATCCCCTTTAAGATTATCAGAGAAGGCAGGTAAGACAAGAAACAAATCAGGGTAGTGAGTATTAAAATGGCATTCACTAATCAACTTGAAAGAAGCAAACGGAGTGGCTTTGTACAGGAATCATATGTCTACAATTTCCTTGTATATGTAACTTCGAAATAATAGGAAGGCCAGAACAGAGAAAGATGTGACTGACACCTTTATGGAGAAGTCTAATTGCAAAACAGTAGTGTCCAAAACACTTAATTCTAATGCAAGTCAGTTCTAGGGACTTGAAGGAATATAATGAGTGTTGTCCCACCCAGACAAGCCATCCAAACACAAAGAACAAACTATGCTCATGAACAAGAGATAAACATTTTTCCTCTTAATGATTAAGATAAATTAAAGGTGAAGAAGCCGATGAAACCTTTTATGCCATGTTGCATCTGCCTCACCCCTATAACAATAAAGTATGATAAGCACAAAACAGACTCAATGGGTTTTGTTGGACAACATCAAAATCTAGCTTTAAAAGCCAAGCGATGCCTTCTAATATTGAACCATTCCTACATTTTATAACTGTCGCAAACAGCAATAGAAATCAGGCCCATTTCAGCATCTTATTCCATCATTTTTTGACCATTTCCCCAGGATCAATTTGGGTCCTAAGATGCTAGGACACTTTGCCATCTGGCATCTGCATGATGTAAATAATTGCAATTGTAGAAATAAAATAAATCAGAAATGCTTGGTCTAAAAAAGTAGAGACTGCTAAGCCATCAAATCACATAGGTATGAAAACTGAAGCCTATGGAAAGAAGTTTGTCACAAATCACAAAACTTCAAATTTTCAGATCAGAGCCTTTCCCACTAAATTATATGAAAATATCTTAAAGTATCTATTGTTCCTAGGGAGTGAACTGACCTGAAAGGAATTGAAGCATAATCAGTTAATACCCAAATGTAAATTCAAGTTCTCCAATACAAAATACATTTTAAAATAATATATATATTTCTTTCCAAACATGAGACATCATTTATCATTTCTCTGAAAGACTTGAAAACATGTCATTGTTTATTAAAGTTCAAGAAAAGCCTAATGGCCACTATAGCCTCCAAATATCTGGGGATTGCAATGATTGTTGAGTTTTTATTTTGATATGGAATATTTTCTGATCCCAGCACTGAGGGGATACTCAGTTAATATACAGAGTTAGTATATACTTTTTCTCCTGGTAAGGCTCACTGTTCTCTTTTTGATGCTGATAGCTCTATAACCACTCCAAATTCAAGCATAATTTTCCAACCGAGGCTTGAACAAGACAATGAGATGTCCACTCTTTCATAAGTAACTGTAAAGTGAAAGTAAATAGGACCAACTTGGACATGCTGGGCTTTTTAAAAAATTTACTTATTTATTTATTTATTTTGAAAGTCACAGTTACATAGAAAGAGGGAGAGACTTAGAGAGATCTTCCATTTACTGGTTCACTTCCAGATGGCTGCAAATGCCAGGAGCCAGGACCTTAATCCAGGTTTTCCACATGGGTGGCAGGAGCCCAAACACTTGGGTCATCCTCTGCTGCTTTTTCAAGGCCGTTAACAGGGAGCTAAATCAGAAGCGGAGCAGCCAGAACACAAACCGGTGCCTATATGGGAATGCCAACACTGCAGATGGTAGCTTTACCTACTATGCCACAACACTAGCCCCCATGTTTGGCTCTTTTTGCACTGAGAAAAAAATGGATGATAATTTATTCCTGGATTTTGCTTTACCTTTTGTTACTGATACCTTTATTATTTTTTGTTTGTTTTTTTGGTCTATAAAATTATAGACGCTGATTTTAACTAAAATTTTATTATTATCTAACATTAGCTAATAATACTATAAATTTTCCAAATTCCTAATTCAGTGAAGAAATCTCCTTGCTAACATATGTAATTTATACTTAGTCAACCTTTCCCTGTGCCCTGGAGGCACTTCTTGTATCAGTGAAGAGAGTGGGCGTATTAGCCCTACTACCAGGGTCAATGCCAGCCCTGCAAATTACAAACAATACTTTCTTGGAAACAGGCTCTAAGAAATTTACTTCATGTCTTTCTGCTTCAGATTCCTCATCTGTAAAAGGGAATGGATCTAACTGTACCCACCTCATGTGGGTGTTATAGGGATTACTTGAGAATGCCGAGTTCCTGGAACAGTTACTGGAATGCCCTGAAATTGTTGTTATTTTCCATTACTATTACTTTTATTCATAGAACGCTCATTACCCACCACAGATATTTTTTCCAATGATTAGGATGCCTCCAGATGGAAAATTATTCCTACTAAGGGGCTGAATATATCTTTTCATAACTTCTATCCTTTGGTCATAGTTCTTCATTCCAGAGCTAGGCTGATAACTGAGACACCTTTTTCTACGTAATATTCATTCAAACAGTTTGTGCAGGTGTTCTATTGCTTCCTAAGCTTCCCTCATACATGCAGACTCTTTTTTTTTTTAGAGAACTGCTTTTAAGTTTTTTTTTTTTTTATTTGAAAGGCAAAGTTACAGGGAGACAGAGAGAGAAAGAAATCTTCCATCCCCTGGTTCACTCCCAATGGTCGCAACAGCTAGCGTTGGGCCAAGTTGAAACCAGAAGCCTGGAATTCCATCTGGGTCTCCCACATTGGTGGCAGGGGCCCAAGTACCCCAGGCATTGCTGATTGCTTTCCCGACATATAAGCAGGGAGATGATTTGGAAGCGAAGCAGTGGGGACTCAAAGTCATACGGGCTGTGACACTGAAGGTGGAGGCTTCCCTCCAATGCCAGACCCAAGCAGAACATATCATGTTTCTGTAACTTCTCATCTTGCCACTTCCACCATTCTCCCCACCCTTTCCTGTGAATCATGACTCCCACTCATGAGCCAGGCACTGTGCTGAGTGATTCAGTTTCATTTGCTAATCTGATCCTTAGCTCAATCCAGGTAAGCAGCTTCCATCCTAATTTTATCAATGATTTCCCCATGGTCTCACAGTGGCTGAGCGAGGATTTGATGACAAGCATACTGAGTCATAGTCTCGCTTGGTCTCTCTCTCTCAACTCTTACAATATGAAAGCAGAAGGTCCTCGGGAATCTTGATAACATGTTACAAAGGCACGGGAGGAGGATTTTTGGTTTTTTACTCGTTATCTAGCAACCATGCATTTTCTTTTGCACACATCCAACTTATAATTTAAAAAATGTTTAGGTTTCCACATTTCTATTTATTTTTAAATAGTTTATTCATTTTATTTAAAAAGCAGAGAGGAAGAGAGAAAGAAGGAGACAGAGAGAGACAGACAGACAGACAGACAGAGGAACATAGCTCTCTCACTGCTGGTTCACTTTCCAAACACCTGCAACTGCCTGGGTTGGGTCCGGCCAAAGCCAGAAGCTAGGAATTCAATCTAGGTTTCCCATGTGGGTGGCAGATCCCCAACTACTTGAGTCACTGCCTGCTGCCTCCCATGGTCAGGATTAGTTGGAGGCTGGAACTGGGACAAAGCCGAGATTTAAACCCACGTGCTTCAGTATGGGATGCAGCATTCTAAGTTGCATTAGACTAAATGCCAATGCCCAATTTTTACACTTTCAAACACACAGCTACCTATCTAAATGAGAGATCCTCTACCCACAATTAAGATAATGTGTTTTTTTTTTTGCTTCATTTTGTTTTGTTTTGTACCTAAGGATAGAGTTTTTCAAATATATAGCGCAACTGCAATCTATCCACTCTATTTTAGGATTACTCTTCCTGTTAAGACTGCTTGAAGTTTAATTTTTTTCTTGACCATTTGAGCGATTACATTACCTCTTTATCCTCACCTTCAGAAGAATTTTCTAGACAGCGTATACAACTCCAGTTATGCAACAAGAGACTTCTGTCAAGTTGCTATCAAGCATCTCTAAATGCCTGGCACTGTGTTGGTATTTAACATTCATCCATAATCCTCACAAATTAGCCCTGTCTGCTCTTACAGCTATGTAACAGATCGCAGGATAGTGCTAGAGGTAAGTATTTACTAACAAAGTCGAGCGGGGTTTTAATCTGGTTCCATTTGCCTCTAAAGCCAAGCACTTTCCACACTTTCACTCCGTCGTCTTATGTCAAAGTCAAATAAGCAGATCCCACCTATGCCTGCCCTACTGCAGACAATCCTGTAAATTAGTTATACTTCTGGCTTCTTTTCTTCTCTCCTTTTACATCTAAGATTCCACAGTTTCATGTGTCCAGAAATCAATGCAACGTAGGCCAGAGAGGAGTCTACAGGAACTAATCTCACTGTGGCAGATTCTGGGTCTTGCTATTCTGCCTGCCTCAGTGTACTGTCCTGCTTTTGTGCTTACTTTAGACCCTGAACATTGCTAACTTACAGCTCATGCTTTAGTACCCTTGGTCATTTGACTTTTATTGCTATCAGGGCACGGGCTCCAGATTGCCATTTTCAGGAGACCTGGTTCCTGCCCCATCATTCTTGCCTGCAGCCGTGCTCATGGGCAGGTGTTGGTGCACAGGCTCCTCTGTCACCT
The DNA here is from genome assembly GCF_051225735.1 of Oryctolagus cuniculus. Taxonomy (NCBI): domain Eukaryota; kingdom Metazoa; phylum Chordata; class Mammalia; order Lagomorpha; family Leporidae; genus Oryctolagus; species Oryctolagus cuniculus. The sequence continues at coordinate 29,735,191 of NC_142886.1, read as the reverse complement.
AAATCATCTGGAGGTAAATCTACCTTGATGTGACTTTTTCTCAGACTAATGTCCCTACCAGTTCTAGCTTCACTCTCTTGTGTAGGACGATATTTTCTTCAATGAGTGTGGCTGGTTATTTATTGCTCACAGTTTTAACCCCCTAAAATTACTTAACCCTCCACTAACATGAAACTACTTCTGTCACTTGTTTAAAGCCACCTCACACACAAGCCAAATTGTCAGGTCAAATGCAGGGTCTGCTGCTGTACATCTAGCCTGAAATTACAAAGGACACGTAAGTTATGCAAAAGGTAATTAGAGACATAAAATTAGTAATGACACTAAGGTCAGCACCCCTCTGCTGCAAGACAGCACAAGGCTGTTTAACAATTATGCAGGAGGCTGGCTGTGCATGCTAATATCTTGTTGCATTTCCTTCTCGCTCCATGCATACATATGCCAAACAGGCACACATGCAAAGAAAATGAAGATTGTTAGTTTTTCGGGATCTTTTCTTGGTTTAACTCATTGGTTGTCTTTTCCTTCCTCCTATTAATAAGGCAATTGTAAAATCATTTTATGCAGTTTCTTTTTGTCCTTTTTCTTCTATTTTTTTTTTTTTGCTCTTACATTTATTCTCTATGCCTTTAATGAATAGGTAGGCCCTGTACCTACTTCTGTAAATGAAATCTCTATTCAGACATAAGCTAGCAGTGTGTATGCGTGCATGCACACACACACACACACACCCAATAAACCAAAACAAAACAGGGATTCTGATCAAAAACCCTGCCTGGCATATTGTCTCAGAGAACGGGAAGTATACATTGTCTTGCACAGGGGCTCATTTTTTCAATATCTGCTGCATAAATAATGGAAGATGCTGTTAGCAAAATAAAACACTGTATTCCTCTATATTTTGAGCCATTTATAACAGGTTATATTAGCAAAACAAAAATTAAAAGCACAAGAGGTGATTAATAAAAGCAACGTTATTCTAGCAGTGCCCCGTCCAGGATATCACCACACTGAGGGGCTCCCGTACTAGACTGGTTCCATAGGACAGTAAACAGATTGTGTAGGCAACATCTAGAAGCTACTGTAGCAACAACAACTGGGGAGGTAGTTACAGCAGTGAGTAACAACAGAAGAAATATAAGCAACAACTGAACCAAATATGTTAACGTTTTCATAGGCCATTTTGCTTCTACCATAATCAGGTTCTTAGAGATACAGTTCAGTAGAGGGGGAAAAAAAAAAGAGGACACATCTTAAGAATACAAAAGGATGCAATCAAGCAATTACAATAAATGGAAGAAGTAGGTGGCAGTTTCCATTAATAACTTAATGTCCTGATCAATAAATAAAAGTAATAATAATTGAGATGATTAGACAATTGAGTGCTTATGATTGCCTAATTTTGGACTAAAGGCTTTCCTTGAATTCCACCTATGCCTGGCCTTGGAGGTATCCTCATTTTTAACATAAGGAAACCAGGATTCAGAGAAGCACAGAAAACCTGGTCTGGGAGATGCATCTGGTAAGTGGAATGGCTAGATAAAGACTAAATCTTTCTCACTCCAATGCCATGTTTGTAAGTTCTCTCCATTTGCCTCCCACTGACTACTAATTGAAAATATCCTGAAATTATTCCAAGGTTTCAAAAGTTATCACCAATATTGACTCTGTTTTTTTCCCCTACAAAGTGATTAAGCATATTCTGGTCAATTTTACAATTGAATACTGCCATTCATTTGTCAACCAAGAATTGTCAAGCAATGTTATCTTTGATTTTGTGCTTGTCATCACACTGACAACAAGAATTACTACTTTAAATGGTGAATTCCACTAGGAGAGCTGGACTGAATAGACCTACATAAAATGTATTTGTACATGAAGAAGGCAAATAATATTCTGAGCAGTGTGCATGAAAGTTTTTGCAAGAATTCATATGGACGCAAACAGCAAGGGAACTAAGAAATCACAAAGCATGCTGTGGCACAAATGTGTCAAACTCAGAAGAACCTATACCAGAACAATTGTGTCACATTCATATTGCAAGTGGAGATTTATTCTCAGGAAAATATCACCTGCTACATTAAACTGATGTTCATAATTTGCATGATACTGTTTGCATTTCACATGTAAATTTGCAATGGTTTTATGCTCATATAAGAACTATGAGCCTGTAGCATTTGTACTTGACTTTCAGTTTGTAAATATTCAGGGAATACTAACATTTCTATATAAATTATGAGAATATGTGAAGATATTTATTTCTCCTTAAAAAGGTCCTGCTTTACTCACATTTGGAACCAATTACCACAAAAATGGTCATGATGATGAAAAGCTGATTGAGTCCTTTAGACAAATTTTGCTAGTGTGGCAGCAGGAGCATTTAAAAGAAAATTGTAAAAAAAAAAATCTGAGACTTTGCAAAATACACCCTTTTCATATGTGCTGTGCATGAGAATTGGCCCTAGGATTATTCTAAAAGTATAGATCCTAGGGTTGTCTTCAAGTCTAATTGTGGGGTCAAAGGCCAAGACACATTTTTGTTAAGTTTCACTGTGATTCTGATAGGATTCCCCAACTGTTCAATTAATCTGAACTAATCCATTAAAAAATTAAGACTTTGATCAGAAAAGTGTTTCCAACTTTCAACATGCATATGAGTCACCAGAAGGCCCAGAATAAGTAGATTCCAATTCAGCATATCTGACACGAGTCCTTTGACTCTGCATTTCTGATAAACTCTTACATGTTCAAGGAATCTATAATGATCTACCTGCAGACGGGAGTGTGACCAACTAATGTAGAAATAAATTGGATGAACATAAGCTCAAAGTTGTTTCTTAAGTATAGTGTTAGTTACATGAATATACACACATGGCATGCATGGGTGTGCACACAGACACATTAGTGTACACATCAATGCATCAAGAAAATAACTTCACATGTTCCAGCAATCAGGAGATATGCACACTTTTATACTACTTACAGCATTATTCATAAAAGCAAAGATACATAATTAGCCGATGTGTTCATCAACAGATAATGGAAACAGCATGACATCTATACACGATGGAATATCATTCCACCTTTAAAAAGAAGCATATCTTGCTATTTGCAACAACATGGATGAAGTTGGAAGACTTATGCTAAGTAAAATAAGGTAGCTACAGAACAATAATTACTGTATAAGGTCACATATTCTTTTATGTAGAATCTAAAAAAGTTGAATGTCTAGAAACGGAGTAAATGGTGGTGACCCAGGGTTGCATGGGTGAGAGAAATGGAGAAATGTTGATTAAAGAGTACAAACTAACAGTTATAAGATGAATACATTTTGAATATCTAATAGCCAATAATAGTTAATAGCTATGAATTGTATACTTCAAATTTGCTAAGAGTAAATCTTGAATATTTTTACCACAAAAATTAATTATGTGATGGGTAATGTTAAGTAGCTTGATTGTGGTAATTATCTCATATATTTATTAAAACATGTAGTACAGCTTGAGTAAAAGTATTTTTTCTTTGTCAATTATACTTTAATGAGGTTGGAAAAAATATTCCTCAAGTCTTCCATTGGTACAGATTTGCATTAGTTCCTTTTCTCGGGGAAAAGGAAGAGTCAAATTTTTTTCATCAGGATTCAATAAATTATAAAATTTATCTCAAAGTTGGTACTAAACAAATTAATATTTAAAAAGAAAGAGAGCAAAAAAAAAAGTCTAAGAGAACAAAGAAACAAGAGACATCCTTATTTGACCAGAGTCAAACATGAGGAAATACCAGACAAGGTAGAAGATTCCTGGGGAAAGTTTCGAGGTGGAAAGCATCAGAGCCCCGAGGGTGTAATGCCACAATGACTGAGTCATCACGTTGGAGGCTGCGGTCCTTCTCTACCCTCTGCTTCCTTCCCAAACACAGGGACCTATTCTGCATTTCTCAACACCAGTTCTCTACTGTCCAAGGACAGCATGGCGAAGGAAGGAAATGAGAAGGCCCAGTACTCCCCACAAGAAGGTGAGCATTAAATCTTTTCTTTAGGTGATTTCAAATATGTATCTGCTTGCTTGAAATAAACTTTTGGCATGTTCCAGATATGTCAACATGATAGTATGTAAGTACAAGGGTCAGCCAAAAATTTTCACTTTTATTTATCATTTATTTCAAAGTCAGAGTGACTCAGGAGAGAGAGAGAGAGAGAGAGAGAGAGAGAGAGAGATCTTCCAGCTGCTGGTTCCATCCACTAAGAGCTGAGCCAGGCTGAAACCATGAGCCAAGAATTCCATCCTCGTCTCCCACATGGCTGGCAAGGGCCCAGCCACTTGAGTTATCTTCTGCTGCTTTCCAAGACACATTAGTATAATCCTAGAAGGGAAACTGAATAGCTGGGACACAAATTGGCATTCCAATATGGGATGCAGTATTGCAAGCCAGGATTTAACCTGCTGTGACACAATGCTGGTCCCAGATAATTTTTCTTCTTTTCTATAGAAGACCAGATAGTACTATCTTAGGGTTTGCATGCCATATGGTATCTATTGTAATTACCCAACTCTGCTACCATAGCTCAAAATAAGCCATTGATTATGTGCAAACGAATGCCCATTGTGATGTTCCCAAACAGACCTTCTGTTTAAAAAACAGTCTGTCAGCCTCTGCTCATGGCAGTTTGCATAACCCACCTCACCCAGGAAACACAAAAATTTATTGTTAGATCTTGTATTTCAGTTATTCAGCAAAAAATCTGAACAGCAATTCTAACAGCATAACGATTCAGATAGAAATAGAACAGGCCTTACACCAGAACAGATAAAGGATAGTTCTTTAGAAGGGCCTCTCTCAATTGTCTTTGTTTTCTTCCTGACCTATTTTGTGAATTTTACAAGGTTGGAAGGAAAAGAGGCAGGAACAGGAAGATGAGGCACTAGCAGGTAAGATGCTCCATCATCCACTTGAGAACCACATGGCCACCGTTGCTCAGTTTGCATTGTTTCCATGAGAGGTTTACTCTCCTGATATGAGTCCAAGATCAGAAAACCCAAGTTTTGGCATTAGCAACCTCCTAAATCCCAAAAGAATCATGAGTCTTCTTCTCACAACTTAACTGATAGTCATACACAGGGGCCCGGCGCTATGGCTCACTTGGTTAATCCTCTGCCTGCGGCACTGGCATCCCATGTGGGCACTGGGTTCTAATCCAGGTTGCTCCTCTTCCCATCCAGCTCTCTGCTGTGGCCCTGGAGGGCAGTGGAGGATGGCCCAGGCCCTTGGGCCCTGCACCCACATGGGAGACCAGGAGGAAGCACCTGGCTCCTGGCTTCAGATCGGCGCAGAGTGCCAGCCGTGGCGGCCATTTGGGTGTGAACCAACAGAAGGAAGACCTTTCTCTCTCTCTCTCTCTCTCTCTCTCTCTCTCTCTCTGTCTATAACTCTACCTGTCAAAAAATTTTTTTGAAAAAGTCATATACTGATAAGATACAAGAAAAGGGGAAGGTATGAGAAGACTACTTGAACCCATATGGTTCACTCTATGAAAGCATCTCTGTGCTTAAGGAGGGAGGATCTACCTATAACACAGCAGGTAAACTGCAGTGGCAGGCTTTGGACTATATCTGGCCTTGGACTTTATTTCAGGAGACTCTGGGTCCAGCCGTCTTGGGTCTGTCTCACTGTAAACTTGCATCATCAACTCTGGTGTCAAGCAGCAGGGAATCTGAAACTGTGTGATGGCAACAAGAATGGCAGGGAGAGAAGTTATGTCAACTCAGACTCAATAAAGAGCATGATCAAGTCGTCCAGAAGGGAGAGACCACATGACGTCCTCATCCAGCCGCCAGTCACTGGATTATGCACCTCCCATCCAAGAACGTTTCCTTCTGGTTTACAGAGCAGTGATGACCAGAGCTTCCACTGGAGGAACGGAGACTTGATGATGAGAAGCACAACTGGGAACCAAGCCAAGCAAACACATCGTGGAAGTGATACCACGAATAAGCTGCAAAGCAGCAACATCTATTATAGCGGTTATATCGCCAAATTTGAGGAGCGAGAGGCAGGTCAAATCTATTGGAGCCTTATGAGAAGGGCAAGGACAGTCAAATCAATTTGATTACTCATAAAATAAAAAGATTATTTTAAAAATCTTTCAACCTTTGATTTGCTGGCCCCTGTTACCGCTTAATGAATGACCTGCCTTTGGCTGGGGCTCTTTTGGTCTGAACAGTCAGCCTGCTATGCCGTCTATCTGTACTAGCTCCTTCTTACTTTCACTAATGGCAACGGCCTTTAGAAAGGAAATGCAATCCTAGGTTTTTACTTTTTTCTCTTAGATCTCAGAAATTTTCCACATATTTTGAGGTATCTATAATATTGATCACTGACCTCTTTACAACTCTGAACAGATATGGCCTCAAACCCTTCACAAACAATCCTTAAAAATTTGTGAGTGTAACCTGCTTATTTTCTGAGATTTGGCATTTCCCCTCTGATGCCCCCTTATTGTCTGAAGGAGTTAATGCACACATAAATGTGATGACTCTTCTCAAGTTCAGCAGCAGCTAGGAAGTGTTAGAGCCAGGACTAGATGGTTGGCTCATGGATTAACAAGCCAGCACTCAGTATACTACATTCCTTCCTGCTTCTGTGAAGGCCATGACCATGAGGGACATGTAGCTGAGCCATCAGCACTAAATAGAAACTAGGCAAGGTCTTTGTAGTGGAAGAGCTGTGAATGAGTCACAAATAAAAGTAGTCACATGATATTTGATATTACAGATAAAACTAGTCACATGGTATTTGATATTAACACAGTGCCTTGTATATTCTGTGCACTTGAGAGCACAAGTCATAATGCACTCAGATCTGTTTGTCACTCCTAAATAGACGACCAACTTCTCACAACCCGAGCCCACATCTTACTCACATCTGTATCTGCAGCATCTAGTAAAAAGTCTAGAATACATTTGACATTGAACAACAAATATTTATTAAGTCAATATTTGGACAAATGTATACATGAATCAAAGAGTAGAAAAACTAGAAAGGAACACTAGATTCAGAACCAATTGTCTTGGATTTATTTTGACTCTACCACATACCAGCTGACTGATTTGGAACAAATTTTTATATAAAATAAAAATAGCAGTTCCTATTATCAGTGGTCTGTTTCTTCTGAAATCCATGTTGGAGTTTAATCCTCATTGTGAATTATTAAGAGGACAAAGCATAATCTAACATCGGGAAAGTCATTAGAGCTAGGTAAAATCATCAGAGTAGAGCCTGTATGATTAAATACTGGTGGTTTTATAAGAAGACAGACACATTCCTTGTTTCTTGTCCTATGATATTTTGCACTCTCTAGCAACTTTGCTATCAAGAGTGCCATCACCAAATATGGGCCCCTTGATCTTGGGTCAGAACCATGAGCCAAAACAAACTTATTTTCTTTAAAAGTTACCCAGCGTGTGGGACAGGGTTACTAGCAACAGAAAATTGATTAATACAGCAATATAGCACTGTACAGTTCAAGAAGTCCTGTGAATGCTGTAAAGTACATATAAAGCAATTATTATTATTAATTTTCTCAGCTACGTCTTGCTCAATGACTACCATATCCATAGCTCAAGCAGGTGTCAAAAACACAAATGCCAGACAGTCTAAGCAATAATATGGCAGATTGTTAAGAAACACAAAGGCCCAAGAACAATGATAAATGAAAACACTCCAAGAACTGTGGTAACAGGATATGCCAGGGACTATGATGAATTAGCACACACCTCAAACAAAGTAGCCAGTGTCACCTGGTCATTCCCTGGAGTGATTACAAATCCAACACCACCAGAACTTACAGTTATTCAAGACAAAAATAGGAAACCAGATTGTGGAGTGAGATACCTAAATTACTAAACCCTGGACAACATGGCACCGGCTACCCTTGGAGTATGAGTATGCTTACACTGACATACATATTAGCAGACTGATGAATTAGCATCAAGACTGTGAGCAGGCCCACAGCGGCCATCTAAAGAAAAATCACTACAAGCAACATCTACCAGTGAAAGAAAAAGAGGGCCTACACTTATTTGCTTGGTTTCCCTGGGTAAATTCGCTAAATCGGGTCTGATAAGTCGTACTCCCCTGTTCAATGCATGAGCAATGTACTCTGAAAGAGCAAAATACATAGCACATCAAAGAAGGTACTGAATCTGTGCTGAGCTTCAAAACATAAGCTGGTATCACCATGACCTGCAAAGGATGGATAAAGTGGGCAAGTAAGCAAAATACATGCATGAATGATCAGATCTTAAATACTATACATGCCCTATTGCATACTGAGTATACTTTGGGGTCTTAGGTGAGAACCAAGGTTTACGTAGCCTCCAGTTTACAAATGACAAAGGGGAAGCACAGGGAGTTCTAGTCATTTGTCCAAGGTCACGTAGCAAGTTGGGCCAGAATTGAAACTGAGTCCAAAACTTTAAGCAGCGCTCAAAAATGTCCCTCTGAGCACTTTGGCCCTTCTTGGAACAGACCAAACTTTACATTTTCTTATAGCTCTGGAACAAAGAGCACCCAGGTATTTTGAGAATGGGTAATGTTGATATAGATTAATTAACAGGCAGTGTTTTAAACAAACACACTCAAGAAATGCCAATATAATAATACATTAATTAGTGGCCCCAATAATACACTAGTAATTGAGTTTTCCATATAGTTAGTGGTGCTTTGATGCCAGACAGAGCTCAACAAATTAATACTGAAAGGAAAACAACATTAAGAGGCTGGATAGTCTAATTGATGAGTACATAAAATAAATGATCAAATATTTGTGTGTGTGGATCTCCAATAAGCACTCCATTTTATGATAATGAGGAAGAATTACTGAAAATTAGGCTAGCCAAACTGTACTGAAGACACTCTTCTGCCAGTGTTCTGATTGGTACAATCAAGTAAGGGCTCAGTGGAAGCAGAGGGAACCTTGAGTAAAACTGAGAGAATTTAAAGTATGAAAATGGCCATCGTACAGAGTTAAATTTATGATGAATAGATCACCTGTCCCTTTTCACTGAATGACAAAACAAGAACAGGTAGAAGGAAAGAAGCCCTGTGATGGAAACTATTTAAAAAACATGGAAGACATGAGAGACCTGAGCCTGGATCAAGGTGCAGCTATTTTAAAATGGGCCTCCATCTTGTATCTCTGGCCTGACCGGGGCCCTGAACCCTAAATCAAAAGCTCCTGAAAAAAAGAAAAATAAACCCCCCTTGTGATAGGCTCCCCTAGCAACAGCCAATCAGCAGACAGCAGGGAAATAGCTAAAGTTCCAGGTGTCTTTTCAGGCAGTTAAGGTGACTGATAACATCCCAAGCCCATGCAGTTTGGCACGTATACCCTAGTGGCTCGGACCCTATACTTTAGCCAATCATTTTAAAAAGCATCAACCCCAAAAGCCATCCAACTGCCTTTACTAGGTCTGAAGTAGGCAGGCATACAGGTTAAAATTGATCAGATTTGTGAACTGGAAGACCACACCCCTGTGTGACCTCATGCTTCTACCTGATGCCTTTGCCATGCCCCTCTGTGGCCTCATCCCCCTACCTGGCCACACCAGGGTGCCCACCAGCCAATCAGGTGAATTACCCACTCCCCTTTGGAAGTGGGTTAAAAGCCTAGGGCACAGTGTGCCCAGCGGCTCTTTTTCCCTGGCCTCTTGCCAGGACAGGGCTTGTTGCAGCCCTGTACCTCCAGGGCGCATGGCCTTCCGGCCATGTGCTCTAGGCTTCCCGGCCTAGATGCTCATCCACGTGGCTGGTTCCTGGTGCTTGGTATGAACCCCTATTCAACTCTCTCCCCTAAATAGAGCTCTCACTCTCTTATGCACCTTTCTTGCTAAACAAAAGCTTAAAACGTACCATGCTGCCTCGTTTATCTGTGCCGGTATTTAGAATTCTTCTCTAAATATTAGGCAAGAACCCTCTCAAGCTTATTAATATCAGGAATTTAGTTAGTAATAAGCCCGTGGTGAAATCGTAAGGCACCCCAAATTCCGGTAGCACATGTGGCACCCCGATAACATTTCTAGGGAACTTTAAAAGGCCACATTTCAGGGTAAATTTTAGGGGGTCTTCTCCAATTTCAGGTCCATTCTCGCCACTGGATGCACTAATCAATTTTTAGAGATGTTCTTTGAATTTCCCGTGGAATGACATGATTTGCTGAATGGTACTATGCTATAATGTATAGAATGTCTCTGAAAACCCTGTAAAACCCCCGTTAGCTGAAGAGTCAGGGCTCTCAATTCAAATCCGCTGCATCAGTGATGGTTGAGAGTCCAGTCGCGAGTCTGCAATAAAACTCTCGTGTGTTTTACAGTGGTATCGGCTCCCTGGTGGTCTTTGGGGACAATCGAACTGGGCATAACAGACATTCATGTTTAATATCAAACTTAGCTGACTCCAAAATGTCAGAAACCAAGGACATAGCAAAGATGTCATATACTAATGCACAGAATTGGGGTTGGAGAATGGGGGATGAGGTGCCCCAGCTCACAGCCTGGGTGGCGTCCTAGGAGTCTTTATGTTATTCAGACATTTCATGTTTTATTTCAAATATTTATTCCAGGCAAAATGTTGAGAAGCTTTCAAAAGTGTGTGTGTGTCTGTGTGTGTGTGTATTCCCTCTTGCAAGGAGTTCCTGTTGTTATGTTAATTGCAAAAATGTGCTACCTTCTCTTCGCAAGTATTTACATATTAATTAACTCTGAGAACACTGCGGTTTGCTGAGTTGAAGGTGTTAACATTTTGGGCTCCTGGTTGGATTCAGATGAGAAGGAAGCACTAGATTAGACATAATATCATCAAAATGCTTGAGAAGTATGCAGAATGTTCCTTCCCTGCGATGGAAGATTTCTGGTAACTACTCTAACAAAGGCTACAGGGGCATTTTTATACCAGGGAAATAAATGTGGATGCTGCACCTGCATCCCATATGAGCCCCAGTTCTAGTCCCGGCTGCTCCTCTTCAATCAAGCTCTCTGCTATGGCCTAGGAAAGCAGTAGAAGATGGCCCAAGTCTTCGAGTCCCTGCACCCACGTGGGAGACCTGGAAGAGGCTCCTGGCTCCTGGCTTTGGATCTGTGCAGCTTGGCCATTGCGGCCATTTGGGGAGTAAACCAACAGAAGGAAGACCTTTCTCTCTTCCTCTCACTGTAACTCTACCTCTCAAATAAATAAATAAATAAATAAATATCTTTTTAAAAAATTAAGATCTGTGTTCTAGAAAATTTAAGTTAGTCTCTGAAGTATCAAACATAAACAATAAAACGAATGTGTTAAGTTAAGCCAGCATCTCAAGTAGGAAGCTTAAGCCAATGTGTCATAAGGCAGCACCTAAATGCTAAATCGCACCATAACCGAAAGGAAACAGTGTTCAGTTGTGGACACTGCTTCCCTGCCAGGCACTGCCAGGAGCTCCCTTAACTGAGTGTCAGCAAAGATTCTGGTAGACATAGGACTTTAATACTGTGATACGTGCTTGATCAAGCAAAGCGTCCAAGTTCAGCTTAATTTCAGTTTACTGACCACAGATTCTGAATTCTATCACAGGTTCAGGCAGAGACTAATCAGGTAAAGCAAGACAGAAGCTTTCTGAGGTAGAATTTTGCTGCAACCCATGATGAGAGTATGCAGATGAAATTCTAGTACCTGCAATAACATTAACTGTGAGTATGTAACATTCCACTCGCTAAGGGACACAGACTGTCCTGATCCATCCTCAGAAGTCCACACTTGATTTCCCCAGCTGCTCTCTGGAACACAAGGCAGTTGAATAACCTTCCCAGGGGTTGGCTAGAAAGTAGCAGTATGGGGATTTGAACTCACACAGTTCTGTGCTCTTCTTATGATTTTTAAAACAAATTATTCTTTATTACTTATGTTATTGTGATGCCTGTTCCACAAGCTAACAAGAAAAACCTGAGCATATAAGTAGCACCATGAAGGGTTACTGAAATTTTATTTTAGGGGCTGGCGTTGTGGTGTAGTAGGCTAAGCCTTTGCTTGAAGCACCAGTGTCCCATATGGGCACTGCTTCGTGTATCAACTGCTCCTCTTTCGATCCAGGTCTCTGCTTATGGTCTGGGAAAGCAGTGGAAGATGGCCCAGGTGCTTGGGCCCCTATATCCATGTGGGAGACCAGGAAGAAGCTCCTGGCCCCTGGCTTCAGAACGGACCAGCACCAGCTGTTGCAGCCATTTGGAGAGTGAATCAGCAGATGGGAGACTTTTCTCTGTCTCTCCCTCTCTGTCTGTAACTCTGCTTCTCAAATAAATGCATACAATTTTAATAAAAGCAAATTTCTAAAAAAGGAGAGTAAATAACACCAAATAATAATTGTATCTATTAGTGCCTACTACTGAATTGTCCTTATGTGTCCAGCACAGTAAGAAGAAAGAGACTTGAAAGCAAAGAAATGAGAAAAAAAGGAGACAGAAAGTCTAATGATCACATGTGAGGACACACACATACACAATTTTACAAACCCTCTTTTGTGCCTGGATTGAAGAATCTCCCTATAAATTCACTCAATGCCTCCTGAGAGGAAACAATGGATTTCAGGCAGAAATTATGAAATCCCAAGGAGAGTCATTATCAGCATGGAGACAGCTGTGATATAGCATCCTTGATCGTCTACATTCAAGGCTCAAACTCAGGGGGAACATAGAGGTCCCTTTGTTAAAATAAAGCGATCATTTTTGCCTTCATTAAAGAAAATATCATGGCATTATTAATCTACAGCACAAGTCCCATATGCTATTGTAACACTGGCAAATCTTGCTTTGGGGAGCTGTTATCAATAGCAAATACTTATAAATAAAGCATAAATAATGCTTTAATCATATACAGCTTAACCATATCCACTACATACATTGACTTTGCTACATAAAAATCTTGCAATTTCTTCATTACGACTGCTGAGAATTCTCTGTAACATTTCTTCCCTGTACTGCAACTTTACGAGAAAGTTTGAGTAACAAGTGATACACAGATACCAATATTATCTTAGAAATGTTCTAAATGCCCTCCAGACCTTGGCTTAAAAGAAAAAAAAAAGCACAATGTCTGACTGTGATGATCTTGAGTATAACACTGGTATTAAACTCTGGCAGTAGGAGCCTCTAAAATTCCACAGATCTAGAATGCCAGGTCAGGGTATGTTATTTAAACAGAAATATACAATTTAAAGAAAAACTATAGTTAAAGGGATATAAAGACTGGGTCACATGAATATAATCTTTCAAACATGCTATACTTTCTTTTGTATATTTAACATATTTATTAGGTAATTATTTGTATCTATGTTTAATGCTTTTTTCCCAAAATGGCAAAAATTGCATTGATCACATTCATGGATGCAATCCCAACACTCACTAGAATATAGTAAGTGTTCAATAAATGCTTGAATAAGTGATAAGTAATTAACCATTGTAGAGTCATGGCTTTCTCATCCTCTCCCTGACCTGGTTTCCTGTTGAGAACCACAGTCTGAGAAATCAGGTGTTTAAGGAAAATGATGAGACAAGAGTTTCCACATAAAGTATGAACTGCAAAGGAAGAACACTAGCATTGCAAACTCAATGCTGGAAGGCAAACTAATAACTAAGACATAAAACAAATAATGGGACTATGGCACACAAGGGAGTTACTCTGTCCTTTGGGATCTTAAAATACCACTTTAAAAAGGAAAAATAAGACTTCCTGATCAAAAAGAACACATCCGTGACTTGAACTTGACCAAGTTCCATCTGTTAGTAGTGTCTCAGAATTCCTTTGCTGGGTGCTCTTTAACTATGGACACCATCTCAGCTTTTTACACTTAGTTTTTCCTGACCGGCTTCCTTCATTCCTAACCAGATCCCCTTAGCACATGAGAAAAAATGCTCGTCAACCTCACCTACTGAAAAGCCAAATGGAAACTAGAATGGGTACTCCCAAGTCTCTGGGACCAGTTCTCCATCAAGTTTTACATTAGTCATATTAATTATGCAGAACTTGTGCTTGGAGATTTTTCTTGACTATTTCTAAATGATATGTTATATTAATAGTCATTTGCCTGTTGGATAATGACTTTGTGTCTTGGCCTTGTTTATTTGCACCTTTAAATCCAAAACTTACCAAAGTGGAACTAGATTTCCCTCTGAATAAATCAAAGCATTTGGTCAACTGGACATGCTTTGCAAACATATGGAAGACTGTTTTACCTTCTTTTTATCACAAATTTAGAAAATGGAATGTTCTTATGAAGTTAATCTGACACTATCTCAAACTTCTCTGATTAATTCTATCCTATTTATTGAGATACTGAATTGCTTTGGGTCAGGAAATTTGTAATCCTTTCTTCTCAAAAATAGACCTCATTGATTTGTTTCCTTTTTCTCCCCACTTTTGGGCAGGTTCAAATGGAATTACCTATGGCATCATTCTCCCAGCCTTCAGGACTGAGAAGTGATGGGTTATTTACAAATAGAGGGATCAATGAAACTTATTGAAATCTTCTCTGGTTTCTGAAACTAGGCTCTAAAGCAATCAGGAACCTTGCATTACCAAGAATGAGGGGAATGAAAACTCAAGCATCCAGGATTCTTCCCCCTCCTTTCCAGATTACTTTTCCCTCCCTCTCATACCCCACATGCACACACAATAAGTCTTAAGGACAATAAACTTTATGATTTAAGCATTGATAACCCATCCCCATTTAAGCTAACAGCCTTACTATGCGCTCTACCCCTGAGTGTGCTGTTTTAATTAGCAAGATGGATTTGGGAGTTTATATGTTCTGTTGTGCTATAATTCCTGCCTTTACAGTAATTTTCTCCTGCTTTTCACACTATAATGTGCCATAAATCCTAGTTAGTCTGTTTCACTGGCCTGTTGCTAGTCAGAGTCAATATTTCAGGCCTTTTGTTGCCATGGCAACCTTCCACCGTACTCCTGTTCACTGGAATATGATACAGTCTCCTGGGGAAATTGCTATGAACTTGATCATCACATGGATTTAGGCCCCCTGATGCACCTATTCTCCCCATGTCTCTCTGCCACCCACTGATTTCTCTCTGCTTCCATTTTGTGTCTGTGTTGGGGATCGGGGGGAGCTGCACACACACACACACACACACACACAGAGAAAAGCAAGCACAGATCTCTGTGTGCCTCCACAAAACTGGACCCAGTTCAGAGAAGAGGCAGAGGAGCAAATCTGATTGACTAAGAGGCACTGATGCAGTGACACCAGCCACACACTTGTGCCACTGGACGGAGAGCTGGGTCACATTCACTTTCTCTCATGCTGTTGCATTCACACACACACACGTGTGCCTGTCTTCACATATCCACACATTTTCCAGGGAAGATGGGTGAAAGAAGAAAGCAAACAAAGTAAGGTAACCAGTATCCTTTCTTTCATGCCCCTCGAAAGGTTAAGCTTGAAAACGTGGTAAACATAAGACAGTCTTAAAGCCAGAACAAACCAGGTGCCCATCTCCCAGCACCGTCCTACCTTCACCCCTCGCTCTCGCCTCCTATTTCTCTCCAGTTCTTCCTTCCCAGAAGTCGTTCATACATTTTTAAATCTCAGTGCATTTCTTTCAAAATTTAATCACAGCACAAGTTGCAATCCATTGCCCACCTTTCACTAGAGAAACTCAACATCTAGTCACCTTTCATCTCCAGTGGTGTTCTTCTGGATTTCTGTTTGCTGTAATTTTCCTTGAGTGTGATATTGTGAGGAGCAATACACAACCAGAGGCCAGCAGATGCAGGCAAATCAGTCGCTTAAGTACTCCTTTTCCTCGACTGTGCAGTGAGATAATCTTGCCCATTCCCCAGGGTCACTGAATAGCTAGGATGGTTTTGAAGAAATATCAAGAAGTAGAACCTCTGAAACATTTGAATTATTATTTTAAACCTATCTTCCTTTTCAGCAGCATCTTGTTAACAAAGCTTTCAGAGTCCAGTAACACAACCTCGTTCTCTGGGTTATGGTGAGAATAAAATACACAAGTTGACAGCAGAGGTAGATTTTTCATTCCATTTCCTACCTGTTGACCATTTTCTCCAGCCAGGTCAGGTTACTATCTCATCTCACATGTTCACATTTGGAACATAGGAACTTCTCTCTTCCTCAGGGGACTCCCATTGAATTTCACACATGTTGTTGCTGGAACAATTCTCCAAGAGCCCTTCACTGATGTTCTCAAGGAAGGGCCAACATTATATCAGAACAGAGAACAGCCTGCAAAAAAGCCTAAGTTCTTTCCCACAGCCTCAGAGGGTCACACAGGGGCACTGAGACGATCGCCCACGTACGATGCACTAGGTCAGTCTCTCCATGCAGAAAAGCAAGCACAGATCTCTGTGTGCCTCCACAAAACTGGACCCAGTTCAGAGAAGAGGCAGAGGAGCCAATCTGAGTGACTAAGAGGCACTGATGCAGTGACACCAGCCACACACTTGTGCCACTGGACGGAGAGCTGGGTCACATTCACTTTCTCTCACACTGTTGCATCCACTGAACCAACTTCTTTCATTGCCTCCAACCCTCTGTCCAGTGTTTGGTGATGCCTTTTATCATATCCCAGTTTCACTTATCCTTGGGAGAGGTCAGTCCCCATACCCAGCCCGGAAATAAAGAGGCCTGGGCTTGTGTTCTTTCACATCTTCCATTTGCCTTTCCTGGGCCCAGGCTCATTTCTGAATTGAGAAAAACTGGAGTAGGAAAGAGTACAGCCTTTAACGCCTCTTCTGACTGCCCCAAACTATAGTTTTCTAAAAAATTCTCATATCATGGCACCTGGTCAAACCCTTGAATAAATCAAGTCAAGCATCTGACAAATTATTCCTCTCTTTGCTGATAGCCCAAACTTCTAACAATTCTCATTGTATAGGATCTAGGTGCACACTGTATTTTTTCTTCACAGATAGACTTAAACCATTATTTCTTCAAGATTTATTAAATATTAAATATCCAATTCTATCAACTTATTAAATTACTTACCTGTAATTATGGCTGTATTTACTGGGTAGAGTGTTTATAGGGTCCTGAGTGTGTCATGCTCACAACTGCATACATAATATCCAGCTTACCACTGTGTGTAGCTCAATGATAATTGTTTCATGAATAGATAAAATGAATGAAAAGGCTATGTAAGTCATCCTGACTACTCCTTTAATTTGAACTCTTATTTCTTAGTGTTGGCAAATAGCCAATATGAGGGTGCTTCATATAAAAAGAATGAAAAGATAGGTTTACTTTGGTGCAAAGAAAAAATTTAAATCCATGCATTTTTTATTAGATGCATCATCTATGAACTTTTTGAAGATGCTGTGTACATCTTTAAAAAAATGAATGAGGCATCCCACTGAATGTTTTCAGCTGATTAATTAAGAGAACCGAAGTGAGGGGAATTCCGTCTTAGGCCTCACAGAAGACTGCATTTACATTTAAGACCTACAGTCTTATTAATTTTACTTACCCTAAGTCATAATATTAAATATAACTCTTTTCAAAGCCAGGATACTCTCACAGACAATAAATGATTTGAAATTTTAGATCTCAATTATGTGAGTTACATAACAAGAAAATAAGCTCTCACCTCTTAGGAGTTGAAAAGATGGGTTTGTGTCATGAATATGTATGTTATTTACACATTTCTAAGTTTAAAAATCACCTAGGATAATGCTTGTAGCTGAGTTAGCATTTTTAACTATAGAATGAGTGAGAAAATAAGAGACTGAAAAAAATCAGAAAAAAATGATAATTACAAGTGTAAGATATTAACTGCTTCTTTTTTCCTGCACCAGAACAAACTAAAATCAGTTTCCACATACTTCTTTGTCAACACAGAAATGAGCATTTATTTTAGCAGGGAAGTGCGAGGGGAAGGGACCTAGGTTTGAGACCGGATGGTCTGGCACATACCATCTGGAGTTTCCACTACATGTCTCAGGGAAAAGCTGAAGGAGCAACACCTCTCTCCAGGGGTTGCTGTCAGGGCGTGTGAGAAACAGTGTGATAAAGTGCCTTCGCAGGCGCATTGTTAGAAAAAGAGCAATTTTCTTCTCCCTGAAAGGAAGAGTTTCTGAAAGAAATCTTACCTCTAAGTCAGTCATTCCCAAAGCACAGGACACCTCACCATCAGAACACAGACTATTGGGCCTCGCATCTGAGTTTCTGAATCAGAAACCATAGAGGGGGTAGAGAATTTGCATTACTAACAAGTTCCTAGGTGACTGTCCAGGGACCATATACGTGCTAAATTTAAGGTGACAATCAGAACTGCTTCCAGGGGCTAGAGGGCAAACATGACTCTGTAATTCAGGTCAAGGGTAAACAATGAGTGAGACTGTGAGGATCTGAAGGGTGCCTGTCCTCCTAGAAGTCATTCTGATACAAAATTTATTTTTAAAACGCTTCACCAAACAAAACAGGTTCATGGGTAGGAACTGACCTGTAAGAAACCTTCCTGAATCATGCAGTAAGTTTGTGAAGTGATTAGACTGGACACGGGCTCCCTAGACAGTTATCTCCTCTGCCTGTGAGTTCCTGCACCTAGCTGAGGCTTAGCATTGCAAGCAGAACTCTGCAAATATTTCCACCTGTATAATCTAATGGACGACTCTGGAGGTTTGCATCTACCTTGCAGTATGTTCAGTGACCAGCTCCATCCTGCTCATAAGTTGGAAACCCAAAGGAAGACAGGGCATATAAGAACATGCCTTCATAAGCAAGTCCAAGTTCAAATTACTCACTTCTAATCTCCAAAGCGTTCAGCAGTTTAATGGAGATAATAAGCCCTGAAAACGTGTATTTTCTGTGGTTTTCTTCTCTCCAACAAATATCAAATGGCAATAAATTGTACAGCAAAATGAGATACAGCATGCACAAGTCCATCCCGGCTTCAAACCACAACAAGGACAAATGTTTGAGCTAAGGTATAAATCACAAAACGGGTTGTAGGCTGTGTTTTCTCTCCTAAGTTCAGCTCGAAGAACAGACTTCGGGGCTGTTTGGTTTGAGTCCCATCTCCTAGCTTATCTCTTGTACGTTAATTAAATTTCCTGAGCTAGTCTCCCATCAATACGAAAAAGAATAATACTCATCGCAAAGGCTGTTCTGAGGATAAGATTAAATTAAGTAAATAAGAGCCGAGGACAGCGCCTGGCACATAGTAGATTTCAGTCTGTTGTTTGGGTTCCCTAGATATAAGAAAATACAGCAAGAGTCATACCCAAGCTCAGGTAGTCTTCCTGGGTATTGTTTGCATGCATGCCATCTATGAATCACAAAATAAACCCCTAAAAGATGGGAAGATATTTAAAGGGTACATTGGATTCTAGAGTCTTTCCCCAGAACACACAGAGTCTTTGTATATGTAATTGGTTAAGATTATGTCATCCTGGCTTAGGGTGGGCCCTAAATATAATGACCAGTATCCCTAGAATATTATACAAAGATGCACAGACACAAACACACACCACAGACACACAAACCGGCAAGAAGGCCATGTGAACACAGAGGTAAGGATTAGATGCTAGAAGAGATGCTAGAATAGAAGTAGATCAGTGATGCTACTACAAACTAAGGAATGCCAAGAATAGACAACAAATCTAAGAAGCTCAAAGAAGCAAAGGAGGATGCAAAAATACAGCTGGGCAAAGAAGCATACTTTGAGGAAAGATTCAGACCTAATGTGGATATCTCTGAGGATGTGTGGCAAAACTTATGTCAGCAATTACAGCATATTAAAGTATTCATCAACAAAAATAAAAACAAGGTGGCTTTGGAAGCTGGGAAACTCAATCTCTTGAGAATGAATATTTTGAGGTTAGCATACTGCTATGTGAACTGAGGGTCTAGTTGTGCCTGGGCTTTAGGCATGTACGTTGATGAGATAAACTCTAGGAGATAAGAGACCCTGCATAGGACCAGTGCCCTTGAATGTGGAGAAATTCCCAGAGGAGGAGACAGGTGAAGACATACTTGCTTCCACCATGGAAGGTTTCTACACAATTTGGAACTCAGAAAGGTGGAGTCTGGAGAGGCAAGGCCTGTGGAACTGCGCTGGAATTGCCTTTTTTAAGGACAAAACTCCAGCTTTGTTGCCCAAGGACTGGACCACCCTGAGTCCCTCCACCATAAGCTTCCCTTTAATTTTTAATGTGAAATTTCCTTATGGAAGTGGACACAAATCAGGAATGGCAGACACTCAAGAGTTTTGCTAAAAACACAGCTGTCAAACCTCAAGGGATCTTGAAGAATTTTAACACTTGCTCTTCATCTCCGGTTTCTCATTGGTAAAACCAAGTGGCTGCCTTCCATTTGCTTCCCTCCTAGAGATGTGCAGTGTATAAGTGAGCTAGCTTGGCTCTTGGTGATTCAAGGATGAAGAACATGACCTGAGTTTAAAGGGTCTCATTTTGGAAGCAATTTATTCAAGTTCCCCCGCCATAGATTCACTGCTTAGCTCAGACATCTTACAAAGCATGTCCTGACAGAGTATTCTGAGAGTATCCCAGGTCTGCACAGGATTCTAAAATGAGGAGGGGGCAAGCTGATTTGTAGATTAGCACCAGAAATTTCACAAGACCCCAACTCAGCTGTATGCAAGGCACAAATACAAAATACAACATTATTTGATCCACGGCCTCTGCTTAAGAAACTGGACTCGTACTGTTCACCTAAATAAAATTGGGAGGGGAGGCAACGGCAAGAAGATATAGCTCAGGGTGCGCCGCAGATTGAGCTTTTTGTCAATTTAACTTCACCACGTTGATTCAGGATGGAAGCCGATGGAAGCAGCTGGAACAATGGCAGAGAGGACCGTGTTCCATGAGCTCAGGGTCCTGACTCAGAACTGTGCCATCAACTGAAATCGGGCTGGGAAGCCTGACTGCTGACATGCTAGCCGGGCAGAGCACCTCATGTGGCAAGAGGCATTTGAGTGGCTTCTCAACACTTCATTTAGAATCATTGCAAATTCACAATTCAGCTGGCCCAGCTATTAGCCAGGGATGTCCAGTGAAGAATTTCCTGGCTCCTAGTTTCAGCCTGACCCAGAGAAAGCTGTTGTGGCCATTTGGAAAGTGAACAACTGAAGGGAAGACATTCATTCTCATTCTTTCTCTCTCTCCCTCCCCCCACCCCATATATGCATACCTTTCAAATAAATAAATAAATCTATTTTAAAAAAGCAGAAAGATTGGCAAACCATGGTATGAAAGAGGCTTGTTTATAGAAGTCAAGACAGGGGTACAAAGCAGAGCATGATACAGTCGAGTGCAGGGATGGATTTGGGAGGCAGACTCCGTGAACTTTACATTTAATCACACAGTACTACTTAACCCAAGAACTGTATGTGCTCAAGAAAGCACAAATGTTAAGAGGGAAGGAAACTTCCCTCTTTCTTAATTCATCCATTTTAAATGATGCTCTGTCCCAGTAGCACCGTTGCACTATGTTTCTGAGATGCTTGCTTCTGGCCTTCCTAACAGCTCCATCCCCACAGAGATCAGCTGTCCTTTCCTTTTTGCATTATGCCAGGAGATCAGAAAATGGATTTCTACTTAACTCCCTGAAGGTAGGGTTTCTTTTCTTCAGTGGGAAAATAAACTATAATAAGTAGTGCACTAAGAGACAGTAGCAAAGCAACTATTTTCAAGATTTCCTCCACTAGATCAGATATATAGATACAGTGGCTGGAAAACCAGCGAAGCTGAAATAAGATAGTGCCCTGACCTTTCATATGAATAACTACTATTGGCATTTTGCTTATGTAAATTAGAGAAATAAAGTGAAAAGGTAAACATAGCATGGGCTCAACTGCTTTAACAAACCAAGCAAGTAACTATTACCCTCTGCCAGGAATTCTCCTGGACTCTCTTCCTGTACTGGCTTGCAACTCTCTCTCTTTCTCTATTTTTTATTTATTTATTTTTTTGACAGGCAGAGTGGACAGTGAGAGAGAGAGAGACAGAGAGAAAGGTCTTCCTTTGCCGTTGGTTCACCCTCCAATGGCCGCTGCGGCCGGCGCATCGCACTGATCCGAAGCCAGGAGCCAGGTGCTTCTCCTGGTTTCCCATGGGGTGCAGGGCCGAAGCACTTGGGCCATCCTCCACTGCACTTCCTGGCCACAGCAGAGAGCTGGCCTGGAAGAGGGGCAACCGGGACAGAATCTGGCGCCCTGACCAGGACTAGAACCCCGGGGTGCTGGCACCACAGGCGGAGGATTAGCTTAGTGAGCCGTGGCGCCGGCCCCTCTCTTTTTAAAAATATTTATTTATTTGAAAGTCAGAGTTACAGAGAGAGAAAGAGAGAGAGAGAGAGAGAGAGAGAGAGATATCTTCCATCCTCTGGTTAATTCCCCACAAGGTGACAATAGCCAAGCTGAAGCCAGGAGCTTCTTCCAGGTTTCCCATGTGGGGGCAGGGCCCCAAGCACTTAAGCCATCTTCTGCTGCTTTTCACAGGCCATCAGCATGGAGCTGGATCAGAAAGGGAGCAGCCAGGTCATGAACCACAGCCCATACGGGATGCCAGCATCGCAGGTGGCAGCTTTACCAGCTATACCACAGCACGGACCCACTGTATGCCTCTTGTCTGTCATCCTTCCTTCTTCATCTCTCCCTGTACTCACCTGCAGGAATGGTTCTCAAGCGAAGCCCTGTATCATTCAAGGCATGTTCTAAAAACACAAGTGCCAGGACTGACACTAGATATACAGAATCAGGATTGAGGGCAAGAAGGACTTAGAGTGTTAAAAAGCTCCGTGAGTGACTTGAGTAACCAAAGAAATATTAGAATATTTGTTGGACCCAAGGTACAGGCCTATAGGCACATGTTTATATAAATAAATACATCCTCGATCATTAAAGTTATGTAGCAATTATATAGAATTTATGTATATATAGATTTATGCAGATGCCTTTCATATAAGAGCAATTCCGTATATAAATAACTCATGAAATATAACACATATAAATATCTATAATTATAATCTATAAAAATCATTACTATTATCTTCCATATATGAATAAACATTATAGGCCTCTTTTAACATTTAAGTTCATATCAATATTGAGATGATTAACTTTTTTTTAAGATTTATTTATTTTACTTGAAATAGTTACACACAGAGAGAAGGAGAGGCATAGAGAGAGACAGAGAGGTCTTCCATCCTCTGGTTCACTCCCCAATTGGCCGCAATGGCCAGAGCTGTGCCAATCCGAAGCCAAGAGCCAGGAACTTCTTCCAGGTCTCCCATATGGATGCAGGGGCCCAAGTTCTTGGGCCATCTTCTACTGCTTTCCCAGGCTATAGCAGAGAGCTGTATCAGAAGTGGAGCAGCCAGGTCTCGAACCGGTGCCTATATGGGATGCTAGCACTGCAGGTGGCAGCTTTACCAGCTACACCACAGCAGAGGTCTCACTAATATTTTTAAGTAATGGATTGTACAGGAGGAAAAACTATTGGGAATAATGAAATCAATTTTGTAGAACATGTTTGTACATATATATGTGTACATATAGACCTGGCATGTATATACATATATGTAAAAACATATGTAAGGGTACTTCAAAGCATTTGTAAAAAAAATGGAATTAAAAGATAATGCATTTTCCATGAAATTCTTGAATATCTCTTATATGTAAATAAATATAATTCACTAATGTATTTACCCTGTGATATCACTTTTCTCAGTAATGTTTTATTGCTAAAAACAAAATCCCTGTAGAGATCTAGCTTCTGGGCCACTAATGAAATTTGTCTTATTGTTTTATTCTCATACCCGGTGTTCTTTATACTCACGGCATACATAACATTTTTTCCTAGAGTTGGCCTTAAATGTTTTTTGATAGTGTATCAAACTCAGAAACATCTTGAAAGGGCACTGCCTTGCCTTTGTGAAGACAATTCATGAGAAAATACCACTGCTCCTGGAATTAGACTCCTGATGCCGAGCAGAGCAGACAATTCTGAGTTTTGTGGCTCCTGATGTTCTGTTTCCGTTAGATGAAAACTATGGTTCCTTCCCACACAAGTTGTAGGACTTCATGGATCCTCCAGAGCCACGTCCTGGGCCTCAGGTTGCAAACTCTTGCAGAAAAGGCCCTGGAAAGGGAATGTTTAATATCTTCCCCTGTTCTTCTCCAGAGCAATTAACACAATGTTCCACACAGAACAGTAGCTCAGATGATGGTGTGAACTGGTTCTTTCTGTGGGTTTTCAATACTGAATGCAACAAGATGAGACAGAGCCTAAAGCTAAATTCTGCAATCTACACTAAATAACAGGAACAAGTAAATTTATTACTCCAGTTACAATGACTAGACAAGGAGGCATCAGGAAGAATGCAGGCTCTTGAGCACACAGCTCTGCATTTGCATTCCAGCTCAGCTATTTACCAGGTAAGTGACCTTGATCTTGATCGAGCAAGTCAGTTATCATTGACTCACAAATCCTCGTAAATAAAATGGGAGTAACACAAATGTATAGATTTTGCATTGAATATTAAATGCACAGTGCTTCAAAAACCTGAGTGCTTGTTAAAATCTCCTGAGGCACTTTTGAAAATACTGATATTTACTTTATATATTTAATGCTAATGTATATATAATCAATATCAACGCCATGTCCTGCCCCGTCTCCAGAAGTTCTGCCTTCATTAGCCTGGTGTGAATCCTGGGCATCAAGATTTCAAAATGTGTCCCTTATGAGTTTGATATGCACCCCAGGAAAAGAACCACTGAGGTAGCTAACACTCATATACATATAAATATCATCCCAATGCCTGGTTATTAATGGGCCTTCAACAAACATTATCCTGAGACTGCTTGGGTTAAACACTCCACTCTACTGTTCACTTCCTGTGTGATTTTGAGCAATTTATTTCAAACTAAAGACTTAGAATCCATATCTAAAAAACTGATGCTTGGGGCTGGTGCTATGGCATAGCAAGTAAAGCCACTGCCTGCAGTGCCAGCATCCCATATGGACACCCATTCGAGTCCTGGCTGCTTCACTTCTGATCCAATTCTCTGCTGTGGCCTGGGAAAGCAGTAGAAGATGGTCTAAGTGCTTGAGCCCTGCATCCATGTGAGAGACCTGGAAGAAGTCCCTGGCTCCTGGCTTTGGACTGATGCAGCTTCAGCCACTGCAGCCATTTGGGGAGTGAACCAGCAGATGGAAGACCTCACTCTTTCTCTCTGCTTCTGCCTTTCCGTAACTCTGCCTTTCAAATACATTAAAAACAAATTCAAAATTTAAAAACTGATGCAATGAATGTGCCAATCTAATGTCATGAAAAATATGGGGTATTTCATGCAAATCACTTACCATGGTGGTACATGCTACATATGCAGCAAGTGTTAGCTATTGTTATTATTCCCATTATCATTATCATTACTCTACTTCTACTTGACCCAGAATCAAGCTCAGTGACAGATGAATATAGCATCACTGATGATGCCTTTAAATTGTAAAAACAATTACAATATTTCCTATTTCAGATTTCTCTACATGCCACAAAATATGAATTATACCCAGTACCACTGTTTTGTTTTAGAAAATATTCTTATCCAAACTGTATCATGATAATTTGAAGTTATAAACTCAATCAACTGATTTTTTGAGTCAAAATTTCTGATTTCTGTTAGTGGATCTAGTCAGAGTTATTACACAAAAATAGCTTAATTCAATGTATACTCTAATAAATTCCAGTAATAATCTTGTATCTAGGCCAACTTTGCTGACTTGTGTACAATAAATATTCCAAATTTTAACTTTTGTTTTAATCAATATGTGCTTTTTAAAGTCTTTCTGTGCCTCTTAATAGTCTATTAAATGTGTTCTTCTTTGTAATAGACTTTTTAAAAAGCAGTCAATTTCACCAAATCCATTACGCACATAATAACCTTTTTTTGGGGACCAGGGGAAAGAGATTTCATCTCTCCCAACTCTTTATCCTACAGTTATAGGCAAAGCTTTCCATTTTGCTGCTTTTTTCCCCCTATAAATAGCAACTGAAATATTCAGATGTCATTTGTGTTTCGTATTGTCTGTGTTATTCTCTTTCAGAGAACAGCAAATGGCTCTGCAGTCATTACAAGGGCTATCTGGACACACCAACATCCAGTGAGCAAAGTTATGATCCCAGTACTACCTAGAGTGACAATTATCAGCCAAGGCCATTACCTCTAACCTATACCATGTAAGTATTTCCTGCTGAGTAGCAAAGAAATCTTCTTCTATCAGAGGGAATATAGAACATAGATTTTTAAATTCTTTGCTCTGAAAAAAAAGCTAGCATCCACCTTTTCCTATAACTGGAATGCTGAGCTGGCCAAATGTACTCATATTCTGATGTGTTCAGTTGAAAAGGGGAACCATCATGTGCAATTGCTTTGTAAAAACCAATGCAATTTCATGGCAAGTTATTAGACATGACCGATGGGGTAATGGAGAAGATTAGAATCTGTGTAATTCTCATTAATTCTTTCTGCAGCCAAGTCCCAGTGTCTTCCTATCAAAAAAATAACATCAAAGACTACCTACATTGTGGTATTTGGACATTCTATTATTAGATAGATTTTCACCCCAATCTCTTCCAAGATGTAATATAGTACACATTTGAGCTTTACAGTATTTATAACATCACTTAAAACATTAATTATACATTTCTATATTTTTACATAATAATATTTGTAGATGCAAAAACAGTTTTCAAGAAGCCTTCAAGAGCACCATTTTATTTGAACCTCACATCTTTGCTATGAATGAAAAAGGATAAAAATCATTAACTTTATTTGAAAGATAACAGCAAAAGGCCAAAGGGACTTGCCTGGAGTCCCCCAAGAATACATGGTAGAGCTGTAGCTAAAACCCAATTAATGTGCCTGGAGTGCAAATTTCTTTCCACATCAAAAAGCTGCCTTTCAAAATGAATCCTATTGAATCTGCAGGATGCATCTGATGGAAAGTCTTCAGTGTCTGAATGGTGCTAGAGTTTACAATGGAATAAGGTAATAAAATCTCCTAATCCCATTTTTTAAATGTAGTCCACTCTGGCCCACTATATTTACGCAGGTAAACACAGTGTGATTAAAAATAAATTTCTGTGCACATACTGACTTCATAAATGGTTTATAACATCCAAAGGAGCTGAATTTTTGTCTCAAAATCATCAGCACCCTGACTTGGAGCCTCCAGTGGTAGCACTCCAGTATATGGAAGAAGGGACTGTTTCGTGTGACACTGGGAAGGAGACACAGGTTCTCTATAATTTGGGAGAATCTCCCAGTCTTGAGAAAGATTTAAACCAAAGTCACTGAAACACAAGTTGTCTTATTTCTGACTTTCATTTGGATATTTTGAGAAGTGTGATTCACTTCTCAGAATTGGGTGGGGAGGCAGGTGGCTGGGTGTGGAGGATGGGAATGGTCCAGGGGAGATGAAGGAACAGGTCACAAGGAGAATCCTTCATGCAGTATAAAAAAAGTTACCTGTATATGCAATGATCCTTGCAAACATCTTTCAACATCATTCACTGATTGTCACCCTCACCCTTTCATTTAGCAAAGAGAAACCACAGCCAAGCCAGAAACACCTTCTCCTTTTATTTCTATCTTACCATTTTTTGCCAAGTCTACTATCTTCAGAATTGTTCAAACCTGACTTTCACCCCATTTAGAGATTTTGGTTAAGGGAGGTGGGGGAGGAGGAAGGGGAGAGAGATCGATCTTTTACTCATCTTTCATTGTTTTAGTCAGCCTACCAATGCCAGCATCCTTCAGAATCAAGCCCTAACCTGGAACCATCTCATCCTTGCTTCTTCGATAAAATCAACAGACTTGCATAAGTCACAGGAGCATATATGATAACAGAACAACTCACAAGGACTGAGCCCTCCCCATGGAAAAGTGCATTCTCAGAACACATCCACAAGTAGTTTCCATTATTTTCCAAATTAACAGATGAAGATGGGAAAGTTCAGGGGACTGGCCAAGGAAAGTAGCAAGATACAAACACAGATTCGCTTCCGGCTTTGCCCTAGTTCTCCTTGCCCTTGTGGCATGCTTGGGGGTCAGCAGAAGGGATTGGAGTAAATCAGTCTTCCTCATAGTACCTCTGACAATTACTAGCTACGTTATCTGACCTGAAATAAACCTCAAGGAAGAATTAACTGCCTACCCCTCTGGAGAGTCTATGAACCATGGAGACACAGTGAGGAGAGAAATCTGCATCCAAGGTGTGATGAATCAGCAGCACTTGATGGAGAATAAAACTGGACCCAGTGGGGCTGGTGCTGTGGCATAGTAGGCTAAGCCTCCACCTGCGGCACTGGCATCCCATATGGGCACTAGTTTGTGTCCCAGCTGCTTCTCTTCAGTCCCAGCTCTGGTTGTTGTGGCCATTTTGGGAGTGACAGTAGATTGAGACTTTTCTCTCTGACTCTCCCACTGTCTGTCTGTAACTATGCTTCTCAAATAAACTATATCTTTAAAAAAAAAAGCCCAATGGACCCAGCATTGAATGGAGGACTGGTAGACTCTGTCCACTGTGTCACTATGTACCACAAAACACTGCAGGGAGATAGACCAATGCAGTCCTGGGTTCCTAAGGGAGGTGGGAGGTGGGAGATCTACACTCAGCAGGAGCCCCACGCAGGCTAGAGCTGCTGAGGCTGAGCAAGGCAAGACATACCCCGAAATCATCTGATATATTAGCACTAAAATGTGCAATATATCTTTTTAAAAATAGACTTTCTATTTTTTAGAACATTTTTTATTTTATAGAAAAAAATTAGCAGATAGTAAAGAGAGTTCCCATATGCCTGGTCCCTAGTTCCCCTTATTAGGAACATCTTACATCAGTGTAGTACCTTTGCGACAATTAAGGAACCAATTTTCAAACATTAATATTAACTAATTACCATAGAGTGTTCCGATTTTCTTAGTTTTTAAATGTTGGGTCACCCTAGGCTCCTGGCTATGACAATTTCTTGGACTTCTCTGTGTTTCATGACCTTGACAACTCTGGTGAATACAACAGACTTTTAAACAAGGATCCACTTGAAAAAGAAAAAAAAAAACACCCAAAGGAGAGATAACTGATTCAGATACTATTATCACCAATGTATTATAACCAAATTATTACCAATGTATTGTAAACAAAGCCTTGTATGATCTGACTCCAGTAACTGATAGAACATTCTAAAAAAGACTCAAAAGGCTAACCAGGTAAGGGCGACTGTAATGAAGCAGAGGCTAAGACATGTTGAGGGTTGGTTACACGCCAGCTAATACACTGAGGGCTTTATAGGAATTGTTTTAGCCAGCCAACCAATCCCAAGAAATAGCACTAAAAGAATTCTACAGATGAGCAAATGGTCTGAGTGAGGTTTGCCCAAGATCACCATTTGTATAGGTTAGTATACATCCAAGAATGTCAGATTCTGCAACTTGTTATTAAAAATCTCTTGGGTCCTTCACCATTAAAAAGCCAGGTAAACATACTTGATTGGTCCAAAAGATGTAGACCTTCACTGAGAAATGAGGCTAACACTTCATGTTAGCATTCTGTCAAATTTGCCATCATATTTTGTCTCTACTGAGCTAAGATGGTTGACTTTGTATGGGTAGTTCCTGCATGTTTAAACCAAACTCAGCTTATTTTCTTATTCCGAAGAACAGTACTAAATCAGTGACACAAAAAGCATATTTAGAAAACAGTTGACTTCACCAGCTACTCTATTTCCAATCCAGTTCCCTGCTAATGTACCTGGCAAAGCAGAAGAAGATATCCCAAGTACCTGGCCCCTCTACCACCCACATAGGGGACCTAGAAGAAGTTCCAGGCTCCTGGCTTCAGCCTTGTCCAGTCCCAGCTTGGCCGTTGCAGCCATTAGGGGAGTGAACCAATGAACCAATCTATTTCTTTCTTGCTCTGTCTCTCCCTCTCTCTGTGTAAGTCTGCCTTTCAAATAAGTAAAATAAATTTTTTTTAAAGAAAATAGAGGACTTCAGTTTACAGAGTATGAAGAAAAATAATCCATTCTCAAGTGTCAAGACACATCAAAAAAGACAGAGATCAAAACAGAGAGAGACAGGTAGAGAGATTAAAAACAGAGAGAAAGGCAAAAAGAAGCTCCGTTTTCCTGGCCCACTCTCCAGTTGTCTCAATGACTAGGACAAAGCAAGTGGCTAACCCTAACCCTAACCTAACCCTAACCCTAACCTAACCCTAACCCTAACCCTAACCCTAACCCTAACCCTTGCCTAGGAGCTGAATCCAGATCATCCACATGGGCACCAGGAACGCAACTATTTGTGCCCTCCATGCTGCCTCCCAGGTTCCACACCAGCAGGCATGTAGCGTCCGAAGCTAGAGTTCCACATCAATCCTAGGCTGTCCAGTGTGGGAGCTTGACTGGCATCGCAACCACTAGGCTTCCCCCACATTTCCAGTACACTTAGACAGAACTCAGTGGAGCAAAAACCAGAAACTGTTTGTTTCTCTGTCTCCTCTTTCCTGTTTCCCTCCATCAAAAGCCCCTTGAGGGCAGACTGTTAACCATTTCCTCTTTTACACTTTTCAACTACTCCTTAATAAAAATACACTAAATGGTTACATGAACCAAACCAAATGGAAATCAGGGATGGGAGTAGGAAAACGGCCTGGCAATTCCTGGTTTGTAGAAACCTCTAAGAAATATTTGCTGGAAGTGTTGCTTCAGGTAAAACACATTCAAGCTTGATTTTGCTGCTACAAAGACTTCCAGCATAATGAAATAAAAACATTGACCTAATTTAAACAGCAATGATGATAAATTCACTGAATGTCAATTCAAAGCTGTTAGATTATAAAGGGAAGGGAGGGGAACACTCCTATTCAAGTATCATAATATTAATGAAAAGTCTGGGGAAGATATGAATACTAAGCGGAAGCAAATCTATAAGAAGTTAAATTTATCTAGACGGGTTACACTGAGCAATAAAATGAAGCGTGCGTTCACGGCAGCTTCATTCTGAGATGATAAAGCATGGGGCTCATTGAGGCAGTAGCTAAGGGCTGATGGTTGAACCAACCTTCCCCTATGTGATTGATGACTCACACGGGCTCTGCATAAGCTTTCCAAAATCATGTTGTGGCCAGGACTGAGGAGTTGTGCATATTGTACATGCATATTCTGAGTAATACAGATCCTTTTAGGGTTTTGGCTACAGCAGAAGTTAAAAGTGAAGGTAGGGAGTTTCTTGGAATGAACAAGCTGTGGAAAAAAGAAGTTGCCAATTTTGTTTCTTATATGAAAAGAAATGAATGAAAGGCACTTTAGAGATAAATATTGAGTTTGCCTCCTTGGGACACATGATGGATTCATAGTACAATTATATCTTTTGTCTGAGAGAGAGGAGGCTCACTCAAAAATTTGCAAATCCATTTCACACTTGATCTTAGCCAAAAGGCCAAGAAGCAATGCAAATCCATTTCATCAGAATAAAAGGACAAATAGGGTGGGAAGTTAGCCTAGCAGCTGAGATGCTGTTTTAGACGCCCACATCCCACATTAGAGTGCCTGGGTTTGAAACCCTGCTCAGGCTCCTGACGTCAGCTTCCTGCTAATGCAGACCCTGGGAGACAGTAATACTGGCTCAAGTAAGTGGGTTGCTGCCACCCACGTGGGCAATCTGCACAGCACTCCTGGATCCTGACTTCATCCCTAGAGCCAGCCCATCTCAGTAACTGCAGGCATTTGAGGAGTGAAGGAATGTACATACAGGCTACATGTGTGTGTGCGTGTGTGTGAGTGTGTGTGTGTGTGTGTGTCTTTATATATATTAACAAAGTAAAAAAAAAAAAAAGACAAATAAAATGGGGGCTTAATGTTCAAAGCAGAGGCCAGCACTGTCATTCCTGCAGCACCAGCATCCCATATGGGTGCCAGTTTGAGTGCTGTCTATTCCACTTCTCATCCAGCTCATTGCTAATGTGCCTGAGAAAGCAGTGGAGGATGGCCCAAGTGACTGGGCCCTGCACTCATGTGAGAGACCTAGATGAAGCTCCTGGCTTCTGCCTGGCCCAGCTCTGGCTGTTGTGGCCATTTGGGGATGGAAGAACTCTCTCTCTCTCTCTCTCTCTCTGTCTCTCCCTCTTTCTCTGTCTCTCCCCTTGTCTCTCTGTCTCTGTAATTCTGCCTTTCAAATCAATCAATAAATATTTTTTTAACATATTCAAAGCAAATGAAAGGTATAGGAGGGCTGGGTACCAATCAAACATATGCTGACGTCTACTTCTATTTCCTGATGCCTCAGCAGTTTCCCTTAACGCTTCCATTCTGCCATCTGCTGAGGTACAAATTGGAAGTGTAGGACTGGGAATGGATGTTGACATATATTAGAAATGAAAAAAAAAAAAAAACAGAGAAAGAGCAGTGACAATACCTACAGAATTTAAGGACAGAGTTTTGTCTTGTTCACAGTTTTTAGAAGTGTCCAATACCAACCTTATTCACCCAATCCACAAACCTGGTTCCTGTTCCTTGTCTCTCAAATGACTTATTAGACACTAGAACAGAAAAAACACTGTTTCTGGAGTTTAAACCTCTGGATCAAATTCTCATTTTACTTTCTTTTGTCTGCATGAATCAGTATAGTGACCCAAAAAGTTAGAACCTCAAATCTTCCCTCATAATGTAGAGCTATTGATACTGATTTTATTTCATTTTACTCAGAAAAATACATATGTGATTATTAAATGCAGAATACCATACAATGATATTGAAGGAAAAATAACTCTAGGGCCGGCGCCATGGCTCACTTGGTTAATCTTCCGCCTGCGGAGCCAGCATCCCATACAGGCACCAGGTTTTGGTCCCGGTTGCTTCTCTTCCAGTCTGACTCTCTGCTGTGGCCCAGGAAGGCAGTGGAGGATGGCCCAAGTGCTTGGGCCCCTGCACTCACATGGGAAACCAGGAGAAAGCACCTGGCTCATGGCTTTGGACTGGTGTAGCTCCGGCCATAGTGCCCATTTCGGGGGTGAACCAATGGAAGGAAGACCTTTCTCTCTCTCTCTCTCTAACTCTATCTGTCAAATAAATTTAAAAAAAAAAAAAAAAGAAAAAATAACTCTATATGCTCATATCTGTCTTCCACTCCCTGGTCCCTTTATCTTATCTCCTTTCCGAGGTATTGTATGTATGTATGGCAATAACAACAAAAGCTAACATTTCTTAAGAGTCTATTCTGTGCCAAGGATGCTCTGTATGCTTTACTTGTATTCATTCATTTAAACCTCATAACTCAATGAAAAGGACTCCTCTGTGCCATTTTACTGAGAATGAAACTGAGGCACAGAGAAGTCAGACAGTTTGAAATGTGATGAAGCCAAGACTCTAATCCATTACTATTGATCAAATATTACAGAATAAATAACCAAGGCCTAGAAGATGCTACTTTAGAGTACAGTGGCTCATGATATCTAGATTGATGATAACTTGGAGGTTGGGTTCTGAAGCATAAATCACAGGAAGCTCAATTATATTATATGTGGATGTGACATGTAAACCCCGAATCCTTATGGATACACAGTTTGCCAGTTGTCAATTTTCTAATGTCCTTACAGTTTTCCTGACATTTCATGTAATGATATATCATTATTTGTTTTAATCTGTGTCCATTTTATTTCAGAGACAGAGAAACATAAACACAGAGAGAGACAGGCAAAAAGAGAGCTCCGTTTCCCTGGCCAACTCCCCAACTGTCTCAAGGACTGGGACAAAGAGAATAGCTGGGAACTCAGTGCAAGTCTAGGAGCTGATTCCAGGTCTCCCATGTGGAGGGCAGCAGCCCAATTATTTGAGCCCTCACTGCTGCCTCCCAGGTTCCACATCAGCAGAAAGCTGAAGTCAGAAGTTGGAGTCGGTATCACACCTGGGCAGTCTAGCATGGGAATTTAACTGGGATCTCAAGCACTAGGCTAAACACCTGCCTCACATCATTATTTGATCACAGTAAATGTTAGAGGAATCCTGAAAGCTTACCATATTCTTATTTTGTAATTATTTATCTGGCTGTTGTAAAATTACCTTACAAAAAATGACAAAACAAAAACTTTTGGACGCTTACGTAAGGAAGTTCCTTATCACTGAGAATGATGAATTATGCATAGATTCTAGGGTACAAAGAAAGGGAAAAAACACAATTTCCCATTTTCAGGGAGTACTGACAGGGCAGCCAGGGTCCACTTTCTCTTCGAAAAGGCAGCACAAAAGACAAATCTGGAAGGCGGCTAGAGAGAACCCCGCAGAGGAAGGGCAAAGGCTTGGAGGGGCCAGCTATTCTGATGATAATAGAGAATTCAAGACTTTTCAGAGATCACAGAGTTCAGCACCTCATGAAGTCTTTCCAGGAACACTGGCCTTTAGAGATATCGTGTCCTAAAGGCATTTCATGTTCAAATGAATTTGAGAAATGCTATGTAGCCCTCCTCTTGGAAATACTTAGAATATTAACAACATATACAGAATTCTGAGAGGTCCAAGTGAAAAAAACAGCAAAATATCACAAAATGAATAATCATGTTGATTACCCTGAATATTTCTAATCTAATTTCATTATAAATCTTTTTTTCCCCCTTGAAACATCAGGTCGCACCTAACAGAACCTTGGAGCATACTTGGTACAAAAACGGAGTTGAGAGTTCAGTGCCAGCACCACCCAAGCACCCCCAGCCTCCCCTCCCTGTATGTTCAAGATTGTGATCCCCTTATTCTTCCCCTCGCAGTCTCAAGGTGCAAAGAGCTGCCTCAAGATGTTGGCAAGTCCTTGATACAATCACAGAGTATGTAGGCAGTAATAGCTAGGGCCCCTGAACTTACTCAGTGCCCCTCAGATGAGCTCATTCTGGAAAAACATTAATGAACAAATTATGGGGGCTCAGAAAGTCCCACTTCAGAGGCCATCCAGAAATCCTCAGGGAATGCTTTTCTTTTGGGCTACACAAGACTCTCACCTAAAGATCTGCCTTATACCCAGAGGACGTACTTTATAGATGCTGTGTTTCTACAGGTTCAGCGGGATAACAACGGAGGATGGAAAGGAATAGACTATCAGTATTAGAAAAGGGCTTTTACTCCGGGAAATTGTAAAATATGTATTTTAAGGAGAAATAGAATGGCAAGTGGCCAATCAGCCAGTTACACTCTCCCCAATCTGCATCAGCATGGCAGTCACTCACTTCCATGACTTCCCAACCTATTCCATTTGACAAAAGCCAACTTTCATGATTAGAGCTGGTATCAGTGCATTTTCAAACCTAACAGTCCTCCCCCATGAAGCCCTAGTCCTGCCGTCACAGCTTTGAGTTGCTGTGACAGACACTCCACTACCACAAAGAGGCCTTCTAGGTAGAAACAGGATGTCTGTCCACTTGCATGAAACGGACATGTTGTGCACCATGCGTCTGATTTTGCGCCATGATTCCCAAGGAAGCAGCTGTTATAGAACAAGGCCAGAACTCCAGGAACGCCGACCTCACAGAAGCATTCAATTTCATCACTCAACTTCCACAAACACAATCCAGGATACAGCTTAGGCCTAATGTAACATTCCCACACATCTTAGCAGGAGATCTTCCTTCTACCACTTTTCTTCACTTGACAGAAAACACCATCACACACGAAAACCATCTTGTACCTAAGGATTCACCAGAATCATTCTAGAGGCTACAGTGCACTCAGCTCAGAGATGATTTTAAGAGATGAAATTGCTGTAAGTAGGTTAAAATTCTGTCCTAAAAAACACTTCTAGCTTTTAGGAAAAACTTGAAAGACAGAGGTACATTTTCTTAAGGAGGACTACAGATGAATAGCTAGTAGCTGAAACTAAGTAAAGGAGGAAGAAAACAAGATACCTATAGCTGGAAGAGAAGTGAGCAGAAAATATAATGCCCTTTCTAAAGTGTATCTTTGGTCCCTGCTCTCAATTCGAAACAAAAGACCACAAAGGAAAAACTCTGAAGTCAAAGAAATGATTGAAGGCTGGCCTTTCCACCTACTTTTCCATGCATTTGTTTATTCTCTCTTTCGGCTTGAATTTCAGCATGTCAGCGGGCTCACCATGAGCGAGGCTACATAATCAAGAGATGCAGACTTTAATTGTAATTACCCATTTATACAACAAAATGAATGGATAATAATTGTCCAATGCTTGCCACCCGCACTAACCTTTGTTAGGAACTGGCAATACAATTAATCAGACATGGTTCCTGCTTTGTGAATTCTGCAATTTCAAGGGAAAGCTGAAATGCAAGCACAAACGGGCACTCCACTGTGGTATGTACCATGCTAGAGCTCCATAGGAAACGCTACAGGAACACTTCTCTGGTTTCCAGGCCTTCTACCTGCACTGAGTCTTTTCCCTGAAGAAAGCTGATGACAGATCTCTGTCTTCCTGGACTCTCACTGGTAATCAGGCACCCAGCAGGAGAGATCAGAGGGCAGTCATCCCTGAGGACTGATTTTTAGAGGCAGTCAGTCCTCAGACTTTATCAGGTGCACTTGAGCCAACATCAAGGTGAATGGTACACGACAGAAAGCTACATGTGTCCCGTGTCCAGAGTCATCGACATTTTTCTCAAGAGAACATTTGCCCAATCACTTGTTCTTTGAGAGGAGCCAAAGAAAAATTCTTTACATGGCAAATGGAATAATGGGGGATACAAGTGCTGAGGATGAACACAGGAGCCAAAGGACGGTGGGTATATTGTGGGGTATCTGGTTTGCTTTCAGAATGCGGAAAATTCAATTTATATCAGAAAGGATAATGGTCAAATCTATGACAAATGTTTCACCTCTTCTGACTGACACTGGACTTCATGTAACAGTACTCAAACCAACCTCTTCCACCATACTAAGTCATTGTACCAATGCCACATTTCAAACTGTAAAATTGATATCCCATACTAAAACAGTGCTGTAGGAGTTACCACTGCTTTGTGACTCCTCTTTGCTTCACAGAATCTACTTTCTCATTTGTTCATTAATTTAGCAGTTGTTTCTTGGATCACAATATGAGTTCGCAGAGGGACACTGCCCTACTGCAACATGTTTCTGTTGATGTACAACCCCACGCAATGGACTTCTCAGAGATAATGCCCACCCCATAACTCTTGTCACATCAGTTTTTCAAACTATAAAAATAGAAAAAATGTCATGGCATTTGTACCCATCTTTACCAAAGTTATGTTTTCTTAAATTTCTTTTTCACACACACTGTATACATAAGAAAAACTAAATTCAATACAGTCTATGCAAAATTTGATGGGAAAATTCGCCACCAGAGTATTCAGTCAGGAAAGCTGAAATTGGTGTATGAAGATAGTTATTTTTTGGTGTTATTTCTCCTTTGATAAGTATAATGTTTGTAGAAGTTAGGAATCCTGCTTTAAATATTCACATCATCTCTGAAAATTCTTATCACTGTGTTTGACAGAGAGTAAGTGCCCAATACCCAAAGCTTATCAGTCATCCGATGGAATTTTCAAGTACTTCTGCTTAGCAATTTTATAGCACAAAAGAAGAGTTGGTAGCTCAATATGACAAATATAAAGTAACTAAAACTAAAAGATAGTATCTAAGTAGTTTTCATCTGCAAAAACAATATGGTAGATTAATTGGATTGTGCACTATCAACATCTTTGCTACTTGGGTATCAATCCAGGCTAGCTCTAACGCATTCCAAATGAAGCGCTTCAGATCCATCTGTCCATATTCATCATAGTTGTATAGATAACAAATATGAAATGTCAAAACTTTGAGAACTCCCTGTCTTACAAAACAAAAACTAAGCAAGCAAGCATGTAAGAAAGGAAGAAATAAAAAAGGTAGGGAAAGATGTGTTTTCTCTAATGCATGGATCACACTCAATTCTTAAACACAGTTTCTAAAAATTTGAGCTTGATAGTTTTGAAAGAAAAACCCTTTGAGCCTGATAGTTTTGAAAACGAAATGTAAAAGAAACCCACTCTTGTATGGAAGTTTCCTATACTTGCAACCCCATGGATGACTTCACCTACCTAGAAACAAGGCTCACTTCAAAGGGAGCTGTTTGAGTTCATGTAATGAGCTGTGAGCTTGCTTCTCTCTCTCTCTCTTTTTTCCTCTCCTGTGCTTCTCAGAGAATCAGAAATGCAACCAGCTTACAGCCAATTAATTGGAGGTTGAGAGTTTGAAGTGAGGAATAGACTCTATATTTTCATATGAATGAATCAAATTGTGCCAACAAAATCTTCATTTGCTTGATATTCACAAAACATACATTGGGGAAGAAATGGGTCAAAGAAGCAACAAGCAGTTCTTACAGGAATTGTTTCAAGAGTTTATACACATTTACACAAATGTGTAATTAATAAATCAATTCTGAAAAATTATTTCAACTATGTTCCTACATTTTGCTGTAGAATGGGTAAGGAATGAGGAAAACATTCAGAATACCCATTTTGCATCCAATCAAATTTTCTCCTAGCCATGACATACGGACTTTAAAAATTCCTTTTAGTTTTTACATATTGATGAGAAATAATGGCATACAAACCATTTATAAATGAAATTTTATGCCTGAGGAAGACTGAGGAGTAGATTGCTAAGGGATTTGAATTTAGTGGTAAAATAGGGCAATGTGAAAACCAATCTAATCTTACTATTTGGGTGATATTTCTCTCCAGGGCAAGTTTTCCTCTGAAGAACAACACAGCTACCCTATAGAGAAAGATGTGCTGTGAGGCACTGGCTCCAAACCCACTGATGTGTAACAAGTGCATGTCCCACTGAGGAAACAAATACATATTTCTCCAGAAGGCACTTTCCTTTGTAAAACTCTAGGGTCTCAAACAACAAACCAAGGATGCTCACGAGACATTATGAGGAGAGCGCCGAGCGCCAGAACCCACGCCTGAGCATTAGGAACACAGTCCTCGTGTTGTTTTCTGCATCATATTCACTGCAGAGTCAAAGCAGTGGATTTAATGAATGACCATTTAACCCCAACTTTGTTCTATAAAAACAAAAAGGGGGACTGGGGTAGGGGTGTGGTTGAGGGTTTGTGATTAAGGG
Source organism: Oryctolagus cuniculus (assembly GCF_051225735.1). Taxonomy (NCBI): domain Eukaryota; kingdom Metazoa; phylum Chordata; class Mammalia; order Lagomorpha; family Leporidae; genus Oryctolagus; species Oryctolagus cuniculus. Next base: position 29,696,037 of record NC_142886.1, on the reverse strand, counting down.
AAAAAAAACCCACACACTTTGAAAGTACTAGCTGGTAGAGAGATAATGATAGATTATATAAACTCTTTCCTTGACTAGCTGCATAGGTAAAGAAAAAAAAAATCTCTGGTCTTCCATAAAAGTAAAGTAATCTCACATGCATCTGTTGTCAGGAAGACTGCATGGTATCTGGTAACACTGACTTTGGTAAGTAGCCCAGTATTTGGCACACCACAGGCACTCAATAAAGGCTTGATTCACAGGTAACCTTTGATGTTTCGGATGCACCTAAGATAATGATAGTATGTTATGAGTGTTACATATGTGGGGAAACTGAGCTACTTCTAGAATAAATGAAACAAGAAGATGCATCTTACTTGTATGACATGGTACCACTTTAGACTGAAATCAAACTTATTTAAACACCTTGCATAGTAAATTGGTCCACAGATCTGTAGGTTGTTGAGATAGTCTGTAGATTGACAGATCAAATAATAAACAGATTAGGAGAGAATTTTTTTGTGTTGTCAGAATTCTGAAACATGGCATGGTCTTTCCACAGACTCCATGCACCCTCTGTCTCCAGTAGGCTCAGAGAGATCAATGGATTAGAATTAATTTGAAAAACCTATAGATAGTAAGCCCTCAAGACCAGTCTATTTATGTATTTATTACTATTATTTTTGCTAGAGCCACTACTTCTGAAAATAAATTTAGAGAATAAATGCAACTGTTCGAGTGTATCCTGGCAAGAGCAATATAAAAATAATTTAGGACCAACCATGTAATTATGTGCATTTATTCCAACCTTCCATTACTACAGATAACAAGACGAATAGTAAAATGTGAACTTTAACAATCCTGTAATTATAGCTACTGAACCGTATATTATTGAAAGAATTGTGCAAAATCCAGATGCAAAAAATCAACTTGGTATGTAAATAGAAATGAAACAGTAAAATAATCAAGTGATGGAGAACTAATAGAGAAAGTAAAATTGTTTTCTGGAATCTTTCATTGCCATGTTTTCATTTCTTTAACAAAAACTTAGTTTATTTTTATCCTTTTGCCACATTTCTTAAAATTACATATTGTTCAGCAGTTATAACCAGCCCAGTCAAACATTCTGGGGCTGCTTTTCATTCTATTTCTTTTAAAATTTTTTTCTAGAACATAATCAGAATTGATAGAGTGTTTTCCATGAGCACTTTGTGTAATGAGGGCAATAATACACACTTCACTGGTATTTTTTGAACTGTAAGAATATGTGTCTTTGCTTAGAAGGTGCATATCCCAGCAGTAACCACTGCATTTAAGAAAATGTAGGTATTTATCTGTATGAGAATGAGCATGACAAGTAAGAGTTCAGGAAGAATATCCTCTTCATGGGTGGAAAGTTTGTTGAAAGTAATTTGGGATGACTCAGAATATTAAATTTACAGATTTAAGAAAAGGAGATGGGGCCAGCACTTTGGCACAGGGGAATAAGCCTCTGCTTGCAATACCAACATCTTGTATCATGCACTAGTTCAAGTCTCAGCTTCTCTGCTTCTGGTGCAGCTCCCTGCCAATATGCTTGGGAAAGCAGTGGAAGATATCTCAAGGGCTTGGGCCCCTGTCACCCACATGGGAGACCTGGATGGGGGTTCCAGGCTCCTGGCTTCAGCTTGACTCAGTCCTGAAAGTTTCTGCCATTCAGGGAGACAATCAGCAGTTGCAGGATAATTTCTCTCTCTCTTTCTCCCTATCATCTTTCAAATAAAAATAAATAAATAAATAAATTTCTTTAGAAAGAAAGGTAATTTTTTCATTTAAAATTTATTCTAAAGAGTTTAACTTACAAGTATCCAATTTAAATTCCCATTATTTTTTCCCTATTTCAAGTTGGATCAAACTTGTGTATATGTCAAAGATGACACTGTTGTGTGTTTTATGTTTTATTTTTCCTCAAATAAATGAACATTACTATTACAACAACAGCTCAGACTTTTCCATAAACAAATATGTTCACAGCTAGACAACAGTCCACACTGATCACTGAGAGATTTTATGCCATCCAGAAAAAAAATTCACAGAACCTGTGAAGTGTGGGATTTGCTTTACTGCATTGATCTATTAAATATCATACCTGATAAAACTAAGGGAGAACATTTCCCCCTAGATTAGATAAAGCTCAAATCTAGGTATTGACTTAAATAACATTCATCTATCTTCTCTCCAAAAAATAGGATATTCATTATACCTATCAGATATAAAAAATTATTTGATTTCCATTTACATTTTTACTAATTAAGCAGATTAGGAGGACAAGTTCTATACTCAAAAATGTATTTTACCCACATGTTCATTTCTAAAGACCCACCTAAAGAAACAGCCCACCAGTGTCTGACAGAAGCCAAAAGCTGGAATTGTACAGCCTCTTACTCTCACTTTCTCTCCTTTCACTCTGCATCTCAAAGCAAAATGTTGCATCTAGGCCATTTAGACCTCATGAACCTATGATGAAGGGGTAGGGAGAAAACATGGACAATGCATGCTTCTTGAGTGCATGCACTATGTCACCACCAGCTGTGTGTCTTCAGAACTAACAGCAGAGCCCACCTGAGCCTCCATAGTTTTTCTTTACTGCTTAATGATATCTGGAGCAGCTAGGAAAACGTTTATTTAACTGTGACATTTTTCTCACATAACATGAGAGAAACAACACTAGGCCTCATTAGTTGAAACAATTTCTACTTCCCTGTATAAATTTGAGAAAGTTATTTAAGTTCTCAGAATCTCAGGTTTTGCGTCTATAAAATAGAATACCACCTATTTTGTAGGATAGTTGCAAAGATTAAAGATAAAGTATGTAAAGTATCTAGCACAGAACTTAGGAAAACGTTAGCTGTTTTTATAATTACTATAGTAAGCACCCCATGTCTATGACATTTTTGTCTGCAATTTCAAGCAACTGCAGATCAAATATACTCAGAAAAATTTGTATGGAACATGTACAGACTTTTTTCTTGTCATTATTTCTTGAACAAAACAGGTCACAGCTATAAACAAAGCATTTACATTGTATTAAATACTTCAAGTAATCTAGAGATGATCTAAGGTACATAGGAAGATACACATAGGTTAAATGCAAATTCTACTATGACAGTTTATACAAGGAATTTGAGCATCCATGGACTTTGGTAGCCCCAGCTTGTCCTGGAGCCAATCCACTTGTGTATGCACAGGAAGCTAAAGGGAGACCCAAATTGGCATCTAGTGGTGAAAAGCAGGAAGTCTGGAATCAAATACCCCAGCATATCTTCCTGGACAAATCATTTCATATCAATCTCAATCTGTTCTGCAAAACAAGAGACTTTTAATAGCTTATTCTTGAAAGGATTAAATATAACTGTACGTAAAGTACTGACACAGCGTCTGCCTCATTGTAATTTGACAAATTGAAATGATTCTTCCACTTCAGAGAGTGGAGACGGAAATGAGGACCACTTCAAGCAAAAGACAGGTTTTTCTTACTTCATATTTTCTTGGTCTGTCTGATTAACCTCAAGTTAGGTAAAATAACTAAATATCATATGGTGATTATGAGGACCAAGAAACTTTCTGGATATAAATGAACACATAAGCTCAAGATGTGGAAAGTGTACTGAAATCTAAACAGGGTAGGGGTAGCAGAATGACCCATGAGTTAACTGCGAGTCAGCAATGCAGTGTCACTATTCCCAACTGATAGTCACTGGGGTGCATTATCAACCATCCTCTCTGTCTTTGAGATTAGTCATGGTATCACTGAAGTGCTTTGGTCTGGCTCAATCCTTCCGTTTTCAAAAGACTGGAAAAATTAAACAATACAGAGACTATCAAGCAACTAATTCATTTGAGAAAGATCAGAAATAATTGCAAAAGGGAAAATGGCAGGTCAACATCTGCCTATGATTTTACAACAAGCCAGGAACACTGTCTCAGTTCCAACTGTTACCATACCATTAAAAGAATACATGGCCCCAAATCGCTACAGAACTTAAGAAGGATATTAGCCAATTCCTCAACTGCTATAGGACTTAAGTAGGATATTGGCAAAATCTCTTTAATCAAAATTATGAACCTTGTGTAAATTGAAGTTTAAGGGCAGAAAGGCAGAAGAACTGATCTCTTTCAGTTCTACTGTTCCATATAAAATTCTTTCAACATTGTGAATGCTTATGATGTATCACATTAATATGATCAGGCAATGAAAGGTCCAAAAGCACACAGAAGTTAAGTAAGATAACATAGGCAAAACATGGGAAATTCATTTAGTGGCCAAGCCAGAAACAGCATTTTCCTATCTTGAGCTAAATCACCTCTTCTGTAGAGGCTATTCCTCCTGATAAGTAGGAGGAGTTCTACTCCCTTTCCAACTGACTGTCCTTACAAGATTGTCATTCATTTCCTCACTGGTACTACTTCTCAGTTTCCAACTTTCTATCCACTGGTGGTCAAATTTCTGATACTTTTCTTGTAAATACCTAAATCTAGGTGGCACTCATAATAGAAGATTTGTTATATATCTTGGGCATTTTATGGACTTCTTCAAGTTCTTCACAACAGTAAAGTTATTACCAATCATTTTTCTATAAAATTATGCAATTAGGAACTGTGATTTCCTTGACACAGAAGCCAATATATAATGAGCTAAAGTATCCATCAAGTACTCTACTTGTAAAACATCTACTGTCTCTCCCAGCAATCCACCTCCTCCGGATTGGTCTGACCTTTCCTCTAGGCTTGTTCCCTTCTATATTCTCTTGCTCATATCCTACTTTTTTTCTGAAATTTCTTACAGAATCACACTACCTCATCATCATTAGCCATGTTTTGAATTATCATTTTCAAAACAACTCTTTTTCCCTTTGCTTGCATGTTTTTTACCGCATTATTATTGGTTTCCCAACTCCATGACTGTATTGCCCAGTGGTACAGACTATTTTTCAAACCAACAGGCTTGAATGTGACTCTACTAAGTTTCCTGATAGAGAACTGATATATTGAGAAGCAATTTCATCTGAGAAAATTCACTAATGAGACATAGGAATGAAATGAAATGAGTGGTTAGAATTTTCACATAGAGTCATTTGCTGTTTTAAATCAAAACTTTCTATTTCTCGTCTAAATTCTGGAGTGAGAAGTTATGAGGTCTTCTGTGACTATTATTTCTCTTGTGAATCTCCTAGTAGAGGAGCAAACATATAAAGCACAGTTCAGAAGGTAGCACAGATGGAGGGGCTACAAATTAACTTATTACCCTTTGATCAGCCAAGAATTGCAATGAAGTTATGCAGAGTATTCCTTCAGTATGACCCCAAAACCAAAACCAACCAACCAAACAAAAGCCACTCAAACTCGTGTATTTTGTCAAAGGATGGCACTTAAACAGAGTACAGTTTCTTACAGCAAAAATAAGAAAGATTTTCCTTTAAACAGTCTGTGTCATTAAAATATAATCTATAGCCTCAACATTTAGCACCAACCATGCCACAGAGTAAGTACTTAATAAATGGTTGTGGGATTAATATAAATCCATTTCAGGTATTAAGAAGTAGTAAAGCCATAAAGTGCTCTGTCCCAATCCTCTTAATTTCTTTGTAACTAATTTTGGCATGTGGTCACTCAAATTCTTAAACTGGGGAATTTGAAAAAAAAATAGCATACATTCCTTCATTCTGATCCCCATAGGAACACTGTTCTCAGTGTGTCCTTTTATTACCAAGGTCTATAGCCCAGCAAGCCCCATAAGAGTTGAGATAATAATGCTCCAATGGTGATGGGAACTTACAAGAGCCCTAATCTTTTAATTTGTACTACATCCAACATATGTTTCAGGAGCTTCATGAGTCAAATGAAGGGCTCACTCCAGAACACAGATTTGCACATCCTTGAATAAACATAAAAATGGGCACATCCCTCTGGGATTACCTCTCTCACCTCTCAGTGAGGTGTCAACCTTTAAATCTAACCTCAGCATGCACTTTCTTAAACTCAAGGCCTACCCCCACTAGTTCAATGACCTGCTGAAGTTATTAAACTGAACTGATTCCCAATACCTTAACTTGTAAAATGCAAAATGTAGAACATGTGCAAGGTTATTTAAAAGAAATAAATAAAAACAATGTGACATTATTATCTCTAGTATGGTATCTGATGTGAATTAAGTGCACAATCAATGTCAGCTCTGATTGGTTCTTCCTGCACTGCACTGTTGTTAACCCAATGTGATATTGCAGACCAGGGCTCTAAAGCAGAATTAGGGAAATCTGAGTTCTTACCCTAGGCTCTGGGTAAGCTATCCATCATTTCCTCCATAAGATAAGCAGACAAAACTTAAAGACAAAAAAAAAATAGGACTAAGACATGAAGGCTGGAAACGCACTTCCATACTTCAGTCTGCAAGGCTTCTAGCCCCACACTGCTCAATATGGTGATCATTCAACAGTCGTACGAAATGTGGCTTACTAGACCAAAGACCTGAGTTTCTATGTTTACTTAATTTTAATTAATGGAGACTTTTGACGCTAAGAACTTACAGATTCAGTGATGAAAAAAATTATTTATTTATTTATTTTAATTTATTTGACAGATAGATTAGACAGTGAGGGAGAGAGAAAGGTCTTCCTTCCATTAGTTCACCCCCCAAATGGCTGCCAAGGCCGGCACTGCACCCATCTGAAGCCAGGAGCCAGGAGCTTCCTCCTGGTCTCCCATGAGGTGCAGGAGCCCAAGCACTTGGGCCATCCTCCAACACCTTCCTGGGCCACAGCAGAGAGCTGGACTGGAAGAGGAGCAACCAGGACTAGAACCCGGCACCCATATGGGATGCTGGTGCCATAGGTGGAGGATTAACCAAGTGAGCCACAGCGCCGGCCCCTATTTCTTTTATATTTTTAAGATTACTACCAGAAAAGTTAAAATTACACATGACTGTCATCAAATGTCTCTTGGAGAGTGCATTCCAGCAGGTGCACATCTTCGTTCATGACGCCTTCCCTGAATCATGCACGTGTTTTCTCTCTGAATGGAGAATAATTAAAAAAAAAAAAACTGTAGTTCTTTGGACTTCTTGAGAATCATATATTGTTATAAGCAATGAATAAAGAGCAGCAAGCTCATGTAAACGAGATGAGATGCCAAAAATTATTGTGCTAGGAAGGAAAGGAGGTGCAGAAAGCCAACTGGGGTATAAATTAGAAGGACCTACATGCAAGTAATTTATGAATGCTCTGGTTCTCATCCCAAGAATCCCAGGACTAAACTGTCTCAATGTTAATCATCGTGCTTTGTGCATCTTTCACACACAGAGTTCCTGCAAACAACAGTCCTTGTCTGACTCCTTCTCAAAGACTTTTATCAGAGCCTTGTAGCGTATCTGCACTATAACAGATGTGTAATAAATACCTGTTAATCTTAATGCATTTTTATCTATGTAATCAGAAACTATCATGTCTGGACCTGTCTCATAGACATATCTTACTCATTTAAACATAGATTACATCCATGAAAGTTTGGAGGCAACTTAACACATTATATAAATTCATTTTATTAGTGCTATTTGTGTTAAAACAGAATACCTATGAAAGATGCTTTAAAAGGTAAAACTCTGTGGTAGGATGACAGTAAATACAAAGAAGATGAACAGAAAAACATTCTATTTAAGGTATCAGCAGATTAAATACGTTTGAGGTAAGGAAGAAAATACTAAAAACATCTGCATCTGTCAAAGGCAAGTCCTTTCGTCTATTTTCCCATGAGCTGGACCAATCAGAAGTGCTATACTTTTCCTGACTCTGTTCTCTAATTTCTGTGTGCAGTGGGGTCAGTGCCAGAAAGTAAGATGCCAAAGGAAGCAGAAAAATCAACTGTCCTGTCCTGCAGAACTCGTGACTCGCGGCTATCCAATCCACCCTCAGCCACATGGAGGCACCTACAAAATAAACTCCACCAGCAAAATGGTATCTTCTTTCTTTGCCTTTAGGCTAGAGCTATTCAGCTAATAGCTTAAGAGAAGAAACCAAAAGCGAATCAGAATGTAGGCTGTTTTAGATTTTATAATAAAATGCCTAACACCGAAGGTCATGGAAAAATGCACTCTTGTCCACGGCATCATGCTTTCCAAGAGTGCTGGTTTTGGGGCGTTTTGAATAGTGGGCACAAATATTCACTCATAAAAGGAAAGGGTCTCTGCTAATTTATATAAGCTAAAAGGTTCAATGGCTAAAGGTTCAATTTAGTACCTGAAGATCTTTGAACACTTGAAAGAAAAAAATAAATTTAAAAAGCAATTATTCTAATAATGAGCTCAATTTGTAGAATACATGTAAAAAAGTTGCTTTTTGAGATTTCTCTTTGTACTTATTTTTCCTAAGTGTCTTTTTTTATCTGACTGATTCACTGAAAATGGAATATTATTGTGTATTTCCAAATTTACTGCCAAGCTATTAATTTTTCATCCTTTGGTTTAGTTTAGGTTCATTGCATTTGATTTCCTACATGTGTGACTGGACTCCTATTCCTTCTACCTGTGCATTATAGATTCATCCCTTTCAAAGATCAAAGTGTGAAATTATTTGCCTTTAAGTGACAAATAAGTTAACTAATTCCCAGATACATGAGAATCATCCAATACCTATAATTGAATTAAGAATAAACAAACCTTTGGAATTTTAGGGATAAGGAGTAACATTTTTGTATCACCCTTATGAATGGTATAAGACTTCTATTTCTGATTCATCAGAGCCTAAACCATTATCACTGCATGTCCGGTGGGGTCTTTAGAACCATTTAAAATAATCAAAGACAGAAGGGAGGATATTTTAAGGCACATCATAATTTCATCCAGAATTATGTAAGACAGCAAAAAGAGTAATAAATGGAAATAAATGAAGGGAATTGAAGCAACAAATCAGACACTGTTGAAGAAAAATGAAAAGAAATGAGAAACGGAAGAAAGAATGATAGCACAAAAACAGGGCCGCAGCGAGTTTGGCCGCGGCGGCCATTGGAGGGTGAACCAACGGCAAAGGAAGACCTTTCTCTCTGTCTCTCTCTCTCACTGTCCACTCTGCCTGTCAAAAAAAATAAATAAATAAAAATAAAAAAAAAATAGAAAAAAAAAAAACAGGGACACCTCCACACTAGGTCCATGCACACTGATTATTAACATTCTCGTCCAGGGCTGCACCCCAAACACCCATTATCCTCTATACCTGCTAAAGAGCAAGTGTCAACATGATAGATGCTTGCTCATTGTATCAACATTTCCCTGTAGCCACAAAGCCCATTATCAACAGAGATAAACCTATGCCAGGATAAATTACTTATCAGAATATAGGCAAGAAAGAGTTCAAAATGGTGTTAGATGTAAAAAAATTTTATTGTCACAAGCTCCCTGAAGCAATTGAAAAGCACTAAGATATTCCATGTTGGAGCTGAAATCTACATAGCATTCTTCCAATCTGTTTGGATTATTGCTATAACAAGTACTCCTTTGAAATGACACAAAATGATGAATTGAAAGGAATAATTTGTATTCAGAGTTTTTTGTTTGGGTTTTTAAAAAAAGATAATAGGAGAGGGAAAAATGCATATTTCCCTTAAGACAGTGGAAAATGGGGAAAGATGTCTTAACGGTTTTGAGATTTCGCTTGGTCTTCTGCCCCGACCAAGGAGCACAATGCTAATTATAGCTATCAAGCTTGAAGGCGAAAGATGAGGGAGAATAATGTAGAGACATTTTAATGTTGAGATCAATCGAACTGGGACATAGCTTCTGACAGATATTTCAATCTAAATGAACCAAAGTGCTCTAGGAAATACTAAAAAAATAATTCTAAGTGATCTCTTATATTTTCATCTATCATATACCTCTGAAAATACCCCCATGTGTTTTTAATCTACTGCCCTAATGCAAACCTTATTTTGCAATACTTTAAATGGAAATGATATTCTGAATCTTTTGAAATGAAGAAATTTCCATTTAACTCATTGATTTTGACAGAGAGAAGTTAACATGGCTGCTAGCTGGGTTACATTAATGGGAAAGAGGACCAGTTCTGGGGCAGCAATGGGACTGATGAATTCCATGATGCTTCTGTGTTCATGGTACCTGGGTCTAGTTTCCTGGCATCTGTCTCACATTATCCTCCCTTTCTTTTATAATTAAGATGATATCAGGTCATTTCTGTACATTTTTAGGAATGTGAAGTGGCTCAATGAAATATAGGTTACAGTTTCTGCTTGTGAACATGGGATACTCAGCAACCCTGAATTTACATTATCTATGTCTATTCAATTTTTCTTCACGCTTAGTACTTAGGGAATAAGTACATTTGAACAATTTCTTTATAAGTCATTAGCATGGTTGGTAGTCAACTAAATTGACAATTTTATTTTGTTATTGGAATCAATCAGTATGATGCCAGGTAGGATAAATTGGAAGAGAGACTAATGATCTTAAACATGACTTTATAGCCAAAATAATAGATATTTTAATTTACCGCATTTCTTTCAAAGTAGAATCAATAGTGTAAAAGGTATACTCTACCTTGGGGGTCTTACCATTAGTAAAATCACTGAGAATTTTAAAAATTGAATCAGAAAAATAGTACAAAGTCTCAGATTTTCGTCATGCCACCTAGTGTCTTCAGCTCCACCATCACTTCCTCCTGGAATCCTGGATTATTGGTATCTACAATCCAACTAAAAACATACTGCTGCCTTGTCTCTGGTCATTGTTTTCAATGTCGTCAATCAAAATTAAACATTTTGTTGTGTTAAACATTTCATGTTTAGGGTCATTCCTTTGTCTTCTAATTTAACTTGTTCGGAACAGTACTGGATAGACTTCCTTTTTATCAATATAATAGTGGGACCAGGGGAGCGAAGGAAGCATTTGATATAGAGCAAGCAATGCAGTGAGCTTGACTCAGGATTAAGTCATTCTGACAAGACTTGGGCTGGAGATGAAAAGTTGGGAGATAACAAAAATGGCATGAGAATAGCTTAGCTTGCTTATGCCCCAGGAAACTAGCAGTGGCTCTTAACAGTCTATTAAGTACATGTGTGCATTACACTTTATGTTGAAACTGGAGGGAGTACATGGCTCCTTTCCCAGAACCTTGTTAATACTTTCAGACCACTGATGATTTCATTTAGCATGTTACCTCTTCAGAGTAATATCTCTGTAATGAAATTACCCTCCAGAAAAGAACTAACTTCTACTCATAGTATGATAACAGTTATCAACTTCAATCACATATTTACAGGTGATTCTTCTTCTTCATTCATGTTTAAAGGACTAGAGTGTGTACAAGAAATTCTTTTCTACCTCCTATAGCAATCTACAGCCTGTAAAAATCACTATTGTTTATTGAGCAACTGCAATGGCCCTGACTTTACACATCTTTTCTTAATCTTCGTAACAGCCTGTGCCCCATTTTATAGAAGAGAATACTGACATCCAAAGATATTAATTTGTCAGTCATGCAACTTGATAAAAGTACAGCCTAATGAACATTTCTTCCATCCATCTAATCCCATGGTTCGTACATTTATCTAGAAAAAAATTTTGTCATACTCAGTTGGTTTATCTGCAATGTTTATGCTTTATTTTTCAAAGTGAAAGAAATGAAATCTCTAGAAGTGATCTTATCTCCAAAGTTTGACTAAGCACATCATAAGGAACATGCATTATTTATTGGGTGTCCATTCAGCTTTCAACATAATCTGAAAACTGTTGGGTTGAGGACTAAGGTCACACCTTGACTTCTGTAACATCAGCACACGGTAGATATTGAATAAATATGTGTAAAACAAATGAATAAATAGTGGGACAAGTTTTAGTGATAAGAAAAAGAACAATGCTTTATTAACATCATAGGTATTTTTCTTTTAAGAGGTAACTTTTGCTCAAATCTAGGAATTTGAACAATATAAGAAAACCTATATTATACATAGATATCTTCACCTTAACAGGCAGCCGACCACACACTGTACTATGATACTAATTATTAGAGCAAAATGACTATTCTAAAATGCATTGCATTTACTTTCCTACAATCTGCACCCAGAGGGAAATACTCATAAAATAGCTCTGTGGGGAATCAGTCTTGCAAGCCACTTATTAAAAACTGGCAAGAACAGTCACCACTACCCTGCTCTCAAGGTGACTTCTACTGAGCAGAAAAATGGAAAGACTCAGTTTCTTCACAAAGCAATCAGAATTAAAGAGACCAGCTATGTATCAGAAGATTCATGTCTGCTACCTAAAACCATAATATTCAGTGAACGAAAACAGGCATTTAGCAGTCTCAATTATGGAAACTAATACAAATGGTCTCCCTTTGAAGCTAACATGATTATAGAAGAGTGATACTCTAAACTTATGAAGTTATTTTAACTTGAGGCCACAAATCAAGGTGGTATATTAAATATACAGCAGTGTATTGCAGGAATTAGAACTGTAGCTTCCTTATATCTCCTATTAACTTTCTGCCCCAAAATGACTTTTCTACCTTTGCCCTTTTGGGGAAAATAACTTGTCTTCTTTTCTCTTCTAAGGCACATCCTTGAGGAAGTGAGGATAAGGAAAAGGTAGGAAGGCTGCTAGGAGTTGGCCTTCCCAAGAACTCACATCAGGACATGATGGTCAGACAGTTCAGGAAGGAGAATGGTGGGAGGTTTGGGGGAGTGGCCTAACTAAAACAACCTTGGCCAAACCAGAAAAAAGCCATATCAACCTGATGCCAAATAAGTCCCAAATGTTCTACCACTTTTTTTTTTTTTTTTTAGTAGCTTCTTCTGGTAGCCACTGGCCTTTTGGCCCCAATCCAATTTGAATATTCAGGGACACCATTCCCCATTATTTTTGCTTAATTGGAAGGAAATGCTGAGGCTTGGCTTGGGGGAGATTAAAGTAGGAGAGCTCACCTCTCAGAGGTCTTTGCTCATTTTAAGACTGACAGGCTGTATACAGTAAATGCCAGAATAACTATCACACAGTCCCCTGTATATCTGAGACCTGAACTAACACTTCGAAACCAAGGCACAAACCAACTTCAGAACCCTCTGCTCCGTGTCAAAAACCTTCAACCCTTCCAAGGGTGGCAGAGCTGTTCCCATGGTAACTGAGCCAAGCGGAAAGAAAGCAAGGAACAGAGGGGAAGGGATGAAATTCCATTAAAATGACACACGCACACACACACACACACACACACAATATGACAATAGGACAGGTACATCTTTGGACACATATGGTCATTTTCAGTCTTCAGTGTCCATCTAAGGACGCATTCTTAGGTAAACATGCTCACAGTATATTATCTTCTTTCAGTATTGAAATGTAGAACACCGAGTGGAGAAAGTTAGGCCTTAGCTAACATCACTAAGAAATCTTTCTCAGGCTGGCGCTGTGGCTCACTAGGCTAATCCTCTGCCTGTGGCGCTGGGACCCCAGGTTCTAGTCCCAGTCGGGGCGCCGGATTCTGTCCTGGTTGCTCCTCTTCCAGTCCAGCTCTCTGCTGTGGCCCAGGAAGGCAGTGGAGGATGGCCCAAGTGCATGGGCCCTGCACCTGCATGGGAGACCAGGAGGAAGCACCTGGCTCCTGGCTTCGGATCAGCCGCAGCGCGCCCACCACAACGTGCTGGCGGTAGCGGCCACTTGGGGGGGTGAACCAACAGAAAAGGAAGACCTTTCTTTCTGTCTCTCTCTCTCTCTCTGTCTAACCCTGTCTATCAAAAAAATAAAAAGAAAAAGAAAATAAAAAAAGAAAGAAATCTTTCTGAGTCTTATGGTCTTCCAGCACAGCCTTGTTGAAGAAACCTAAGAGTCAGTGGTCTGTACTCAAGAGAAAATATCAGAAAACTCAGCAGGTACTGCAGCCACTATAAAGAGACAGAGAGTTTCCTAACACTTACTCCCTCCAAGAATCACTTTCTCAAGGACTAGTATGTGTGTCTGTAAAAATTTTCATCAGGTTAAAAGGAGACAGGCACTTATTCTCAGTACTAGCAAAGTTGGTATCGCCAACTCTTCCTTTTTTTTTCCAGGAAGGTCTCTGCAGGATATGAAACATTCAGTGCAGAATTTGTCACAATTCCAGGAAAGCTAGTGTAATGTGTCACTTTAAGAATGACCAAACAAATCTCAAAACATGGCATTAGATGATGTTAGTCTTTGCTTTGTTTGGTTTAAGGATTAGAAGAAAACATTTTTTTTTAATTTTCAAAAGAACTTTAAAACTTATGAATACCTTGAAATTGGAGACTGGTCATATATTTAATTCTTATTTTCACTCAATCAATCATTACTTAGAAGGAAAGAAGATGATTGGGATTATAGATGGCAGGATTTTTTATTGAAAAGTTCCTCACATTATTTAATAGAAATATAATATCCCTTTCATAATGTTCCATAAAAGTCACAATCCAATCAGAATCATCCACAGTAAACCTAACAGCCAAATACAGCAAAGAATGAACACATTTTATGATATCCTTTAACGCGTTCATTTATCAAATAGAGCATATCACCAGGAACCTTAATTAAAGGGGAGGGGTTGGAATGAAGACCACTGCAACTGGCAAATTTTACAACATCAGATTCAGACAACAGCAAACTGGTTTATGGACAAGAAAAGTGATAACTAAAATGTTCATTTTTTTTTTATTAAGGTCATGTTACTTTCTGGACTTATTTTTAAATGACATGAGATTACAAACAGATTTTAAACACAAACCCTCTTTAAACACAATTTCAGAGAGATAAGGACGTAGCATCAAGGTGTGACATCAACGGCTGAACCAGGAGCTAGAAAAAGTTCTGTACTCCATGGCAATTAAGAGCCTAGGGACAACACAGCTGAGGGTGTTCAAAAACAGAAACAATGGGGTTCTCGCAGCTCCCACAATGAACAACTACACCCGCCTAAGTGCACACCCCCACACCTACTCCAAACAAAAGATGACATGAGAAACTGAGTGTTAGGGTGAACTTTCTCTTGAAATAGTAGGAGGTGACAAAAAAGGCTTATTTTAATCAGGCCACCTGGTTTTAAATGAGAGTAAATTAATAAAAGAGGATAGATTTCACCTAATGTAGTCTTTTAAAAGTCATTCTCTTTCATCGTTCGATTACTTTGTAATGGAATTTCAATAACAATTATTTTTGACTAGTAAGGAAAACTATAGTCAGAGTGCTTCACAAGCAATCTTCCAAAGATATTTGAGAGTCTTATTCTCCCTATTCTGACTGTGGCTTCATATTATTTAATACATGGAAGTTATACCATATAGAGATGAAAATATTTACAATTACTATCTTTGACCTCTGTTCCTTTATACAGTTTGGATGGCAAATCTAGCCACTGTACATGTTTCTAACTAGTCAAGAGATGAAATAGAAGAGAGATGCCTGGGATTATAAAATGGGGTCATGTGAGTCTTAACAGAAAAGAAAAGAGTACATAAGCAAGGCCATAAATAGGCAGGTTCCACCAGCGATTGTATAGGTAAAATGGCAATAGTATAACTAGGAGCCAAGAAAGTAATCAATATTTATTGATACTTATTTTTCCTTTGGTACCATAACAAGGATTTTAATAACCCACATAGAATGAAAAGAATGCTAGTGGGTAATCACAAAGTGCTGGAGTTAGAAACATTCCATTTTGCCCAGGAAGAAGGATCACCTAAGATATTGAGTTTTGAGTGCTAAAACCTAGAGAGTCTCAAAGAGTTGCTTCAAGGTTAAAATGGGTTAACAGATAGGTACCTCAAAAAGTTCACACACAAACAGGGGCCAGCACCTGCCTGCGAAATGAGCATCCCAAATGAATGCCGGTTTAAGTCCTCGTTGTTCCACTTTGGAACCAGCTCCCTGATCATGTGCCTGAGAAGGCAATGCAAGATAACCCAAGTGCTTGGGCCCCTGTTCCCCGGGTGGGAGATCCAGACGGAGTTCTAGATTCCTGGTTTTGGTCTGGCTCTTGCAACTATTTGGGGAGTGAGGCAGTGGATGGAAGATCTCTCTCTCTCTCTCTCTCTCTCTCTCTCATTCTCTCTCTGTGTCTCTGTAATTCTGCTTTTCAAAAAAAAAAATAATAAAGCAGAACTGAAAGATAAGTTCAATTTGGTGCAAAAAAATTTAAATCCATGCATATCAGATGCGTTCAAAAGTTCATCAAAACACATATTGGGAAAAAACTATATATAAATTTCAATGCTTTTGCAGCATAATAAGCTTATTTTTGAATTATATTTTCCACATTTTTTGACACTTGATTATAGAAAATGCTAGTGCCCAACACAGAGGGAGTCTTTCTTGCTCTTGTTTTCCTGACACCGTTCCGGTTTTGGCACGGAAAGCCCTCCATCCCAGGGAACATGCTCACATGACGTGAACTCATTGAAGGTTTTCAACAGGCACTGTCATCTAGCCTAGCAGTAAGACACCCCACCCCCCACTGGAGTGTCTGGGTAGTCCGGACTCCACCAGTCCTGAGTGCAGCTTCCTGTCAATGCAGACACTGGGACGCTGCAGGGCTGACTCCACTAACCGGTTCCCTACCTCCAACACGGAAGCCTGGACTGAGTTCCCAGCTCCCAACTCCAACATGGCACAATCCAGCACTGGGGTAGTGACCCATCAGTGAGATCTCTCAGCCAACCTCTCCCTCTTTTCCCCGCCCTCCTCCCTCCTTCTCATTCTGTCTCATAAATATAAACATTGAATGAGATTTAGAACAGTCCTAGGAGACAGAAATATGCTATTACTATTCAACTTTACAGATGTTATAAAAAAGGTTCAGATACTTAGTTTTTTGTTTTGTTTTGACAGGCAAAGTGCACAGTGAGAGAGACAGAGAGAGAGAGACAGAGAGAAAGGTCTTCCTTTTTGCCGTTGGTTCACCCTCCAATGACCGCCGAGGCCAGCGCACTGCGGCCAGCACATCACGCTGATCCGATGGCAGGAGCCAAGTGCTTCTCCTGGTCTCCCATGCGGGTACAGGGCCCAAGCACTTGGGCCATCCTCCACTGTACTCCTGGGCCATAGCAGAGAGCTGGCCTGGAAGAGGGGCAACCGGGACAGAATCCGGCGCCCCGACCTGGACTAGAACCCGGTGTGCCGGCGCAGCAGGCGGAGGATTAGCCTAGTGAGCCGTGGCGCCGGCCAGATACTTAGTTTTAAGTAATTGCTCCTGGTCTCAAAGGTCAGCATGGGACTGATCAGGGACTGACCTGACTAGCTTACCTCCTACCATGCCTCTGTATATTTTCCCAGGACGTTATGTTGCCTCCAGTTAAGGCCAGGAACACTTATGAAAATCAGGAGAAGGGGTACACACATCCTGGTTAACATAAAGATATCTTTGTTATTGTTAGATGATGAGCTGATAGTAATAGATAGTAGCAGTGAATTGTTGTTGTCTCTCTTTCTTTCTTAGGGAGAATTTCGAGGTGGGGAGGGAGAGAGAATGAGAGAGGGAGAGAGGGAGAAGGAGAGACAGATTTCTGTCCTCTGGTTCACTCCCCAAATGGCAGCAACAGCTAGGGCTGGGCCAGTCCAAAGCCAGAGGAGCTTCATCCAGGTCTCCCACATTGGTACAGCTGCCCAAGTACTTGAGCCATCATCCATTGCTTTCTCAGGTGCATTAGTAGGGAGCAGTTTCTGAAGCGCATGGGATGCCGTGTCACCTGCAGCAGCTTAGGCCGCCACATCACAATGCCAGCCCCAATATCAGTGAATTCTTAGGAGCAAAGTTGCCTTAGCTTGTTGAGGACACCAATATCACTAAGAAGTCATGCAATAATTGAGCTTTACATTCTTCTTCGTCAAGGTTTACCTTGTGTCTTTTCCACTAGATTTATAGTGTGAATTATAATTAGGCATGGGGTAACGTGGTATGCAGTAGAAAAGAAGCCAATTAGAGAACTCGGGAAATACGATGGAAGGAAGAATTAGAAGGATGGAGGGAATAGAGATAGAGGGCAGTCAAACAAGCCTAGAATTCAAGAGGGATAGCCACATTGTATCTACAAACACGGCACAGCAGACAGACTCCATCCACATCATTAACTCTTGTTGATCTGTCAAAATCAGCATTAAGAACAAGCAAATTTAAATTATTATTTTTCTCTCACCAATAACCGAATCTTGTTTCTCTCCTTTGGCAAATAACCTGACATGAATTTCTAAGGCTACAATGACAGAAATCATCCATAAATAGAAGTATCATTGTTGACGGACCAAGCTGCAAGCCTAATCATCGTAAACCAACAACAATCACCTCTATCTTGGACAAGATGTTTATCGGGAAGCAGAAGCTGAATATCAGCAGTCAGCTTTCATATAGCCCTTGTATCAGCATTTACTGCAACATTATATACAAGTTGGCAAGTTTTCTTTAGCAACACAACACAATTTGTGTTGTTACACCGTTTCTAAAGTGATAAATGAGGCTACTTTGGAGTGATAAGAAAACTAAAACAATGTGGTGTTAAGTTACAGAGTTAACTGTAGCATTTTAACAATTCACTTTTACTCTCACACTTACCAAATACATTTTTCTAAAAAAATTATTTGAGAAGGAGAGAGAGAGAGAGTGAGTGAGAGAGAGAAAGAGAGAGGATGTATTTGCTTGCTTGTTCTCCAAATGTCTACAGTGGCCAAGACTGGGAGGAAACCTAAGCTGGAAACTGAGAATCCAGTCCAGATCCCCACACAGGTAGCAGGAACCTTAGCTGTCAATGTGGCTATCGAAGGGGTGCTGTAGCAGGAAGCTGGAATCAAAAGTAGGAGCCAGAACTAACCCAGGCACTCAATATGGAACGAAGGCATCCTAACCAGCATCTTAACTGCTAGCCGAAATGCCCGTTCCTGAACAACATTTTCCAGTAAGACGTCTAGCATTTCATGAGTGCCGCTGTGTACCAACTGCGGAGAGAAAAACAGCATCGGTGAATCTGAGCATGGACATGGACACACAGGCAATGCGAGCAGAACAGGCGGCACAGCTACACAAAAGGACAGGAAAGGGCTTAGAAAGAATCTTTTGCTATGGCCCAAATAACTTCTCAGGCTTTATGGATTACAAGTTTTAGAAATAGTCATTTATTTTTTATAAATTGTTTTTAGTGTTGCATTTCTGTGTTTTGCAGAAACAGCATTGATATAGATACTCCTTGTCTAACTTCTATTTACTAAGTGTTGAGTCTTATTGACACTCTATTTTTAAAGCATAATGCTTAGCAGTATAATATAGATTCCTAAAATGTTCTATTTTATAGTTTACTTCCTTGTAGAGACCTTGTCACTAGCCATTTTGTGCACAGGGGCTTCTTCTATTATTTATGTTGCATCTCATTAAGGTTTTACTTCCATCCTTTAAAATTCCTCCTGAGATTAAACATTTGACTTTTATGAGGCCACTAAAAGAACAAGAATGTGTCACTTTCATTTTGAGTCTGAAAACATCACACTCCTGCAATTTAATCAGTCTGTTTGTTGATAAGAGATGTTTTAGCTGTTGTAGAAACCAGTCCAACAGTGAGTGAGCACAATCGGAAGGCTCCCTTTAAAACATGTCAACTTCGATCATCACCTTATCAGAAGCGATGACCAAATTTACCCCTAATCGTCAATGAGAAAAGGGGGATTCTCTGAAGCAAATCAACCAAGCAAAGGTCATTAAAAGTGATGCACATGCGTGGACTCTAGACCCGGAGCCAGCATTCGTGATTCAGCGAGGGAAGCCGCTGTCTATGATGCTGCCACCGCATGTCAGAGCACTGGTCCAGGCTGCTCCCTTTGTGAGCCAGCTCCCTGCTAATGCTCCTGGAAAGCACTAGTGCTAGGTGGCTAAAGTACTTGGGTTCCTGCCACTCACATGGAAACCTGGATGGAGTTCCTGGCTCCTGGCTTCTGCCTGGTCCAGCCCCAGCTGCTGTGGCCATTTGAAGAGTAAACCAGCAGATGGAAGATAAGGAGGTATTTCCTCTTCTCTCCCTCTCTGTATGCGTGTTTCAGAGTATATGTGTGTGTGTGTTTGTCTATCTCCCTAAATGCTGATTTGCCCATGGATTCCCAACTGACCATGAGAAGAATCTTTTTTTAAAAAAGATTCACTGGGGCTGGCGCTGTGGCTCAGTGGGTTAATCCTCTGCCTGCAGTGCTGGCATCCCATATGAGCGCCAGTTCTAGTCCCAACTGCTCCTCTTTCAATCCAGCTCTCTGCTGTGGCCTGGGAAAGCAGTAGAAGATGGCCCAAGGACTGTACCCACATGGGAGACTGGGAAGAAGCACCTGGTTCCTGGTTTCGGATCGGCGTAACTCTGGCTGTTGCAGTCATTGGGGAGTGAACCATCGGACAGAAGACCTTTCACTCTGTTTCTCTCTCTCACTCTCTGTAACTCTACCTCTCAAATAAATAAAAAATCTTAAAAAAATAAATAAATGAAAAATAAAAAAGATTTATTTATTTATTTGAAAGGCAGAGAAAGAGAGAGAGAGAGAGAATCTTTTATCTGCTAACTTACTTCCCAAATGGCAGAAAGGGCCAAGGCTGGGTAACACAGAAACCAGGAGCCAGGAGGTTCTTCTGGGTCTCCAGCATGGGTGCAGGAGCCCAGGTGCTTGGGCCATCTTCCACTGCTTTCCCAGGGGCATTAGCAGGGAGCCGGCATTGTAGGGGCTGCTTTACCTGCTATGACACACTAGCTCTACCGCAAGAGTTTCTAGGATCTAAATTATAAAATGTATGCAATTCCCAACTTGACTCTCGCTGGGATTAAACATGACAATAGGTCTTATCTGATTTCATCATCATTTAAAAAATCATCTATTATTTTTCACTTTATGTTTCTGTGTGGGAGCAAACTGTTGAAATCTTTACTTAATGTATGCTAAACTGATCTTCTGTATATAAAGAGAATCCAAAAAAAAAAAAAAATGTACGCAAAGTACCTAGCAATGTATCTGGCCCATAGTGTGTGGCTCTTTATACTAATAATAGTGCTATTACATGCTTTATTGGATTAAACGCTGGGCTTCAAAATACTAAGAGTTAAAATATTCAGTATTATTTTTATGAAGAGACATGATGCAATTCATTTAAAACCTTGTTTTCTAGACTACAAAAACAAACTAATATTATTAATAATAATATTGGTAATAGTAATAATGCCTACTTACAGAATTATATAGATTTCATTGTGGAAGGAAGGAAGGAAGGAAGGAAGGAAGGAAGGAAGGAAGGAAGGAAGGAAGGAAGGAGGGAGGGAGGGAGGGAATGGAAAGAAAAGGAAGAAGAGACTGAGCTAAACACATTCTTTCCCTTTAAGACAGACACTGTTGGGGCCAGTACTGTAGCACAGTGGTTTAAGCACCCGCCTGCAGTGCTGGCATCCCATATGGGCGCTGGTTTGTGTCCCAACTGCTCCACTTCCAATTTAGCTCTCTACTATGGCCTGGGAAAGCAGCAGAAGATGGCCCAAGTGCTTGAGCTCCTGCACCCGCATGGGAGACCTGGAAGAATCTCCTGGCTCCTGGCTTTGGATCAGCCCAGCTCTGGCCATTGCAGCCATTTGGCGAGTGAACCAGCAGATGAAAGACCTCTCTCTCTGTCTCTTCCTCTCTATGTCTCCAAATGCTGCCTCTCAAGTAAATAAATAAATCTTTTAAAAAATACCTTCTGAGTAAGATTTAAAAAAAATACACAGCGTTCAGTGAAAGAAAACACAAATAGCATTTTGCATATTTAGAGCATACTGTCCTCCTGAATTGAAGCACAAAAAATATGATAACTTGCAGATTTTCAATTATTTTAAGTAATAACCTGTAACAAAATGAGCAAAAGGTCTTAAATTTCTAGCAAAACTCTCAAAGATTATTTTGGACAGGTTCTCAAGAAGTAAGATTTTCAGAAAATATAATTCAGATCTAATCTATGTTATTTGACCACAAGTATTGTACAACAGCATAAAGATACCTACTTTTTTTTTTTTAATAGGCAGAGTGGACAGTGAGAGAGAGAGAGACAGAGAGAAAGGTCTTCCTTTTCCGTTGGTTCACCCCCCCAATGGCCGCTGCAGCCAGTGTGCTGTGCTGATCCGAAGCCAGGAGCCAGGTGCTTCTCCTGGTCTCCCATGTGGGTGCAGGGCCCAGGGACCTGGGCCATCCTCCACTGCACTCCCAGGCCACAGCAGAGAGCTGGACAGGAAGAGGAGCAACCGGGACAGAATCCGGCACCCCGACTAGGACTAGAACCTGGTGTGCCAGCGCTGCAGGTGGAGGATTAGCCTATTGAGCTGTGGCATTAGCCAATACCTACTTCTATATTTAATAATTAAGCCAATAACGTTAAATGCTCTACATAATTCTAAAATAGACCATGCTATCCCCATTTTATAAATGACAAAACCAAGGTTAGTAAGTGATATTTCTAGAAAGTGAATAAATACTTTTAGAGAAAGTGAACAGGCTAAGGGTACACAGACTTTAGAATTAAACTGTCAAAATTCATATTATGATCTTATGGCTTTGGACAAGTCTTTTCTCTGGTGCTTAGTTATATCTTTGCAAAATGGGAAAATTAACAGTGTTTAATTCTCAGGATTGTTTTTAGTTCTAAATCCATGCAAGATGCATACAAGAGCTCTGGACCTTAGTCAGCGCTCAACATCTTAGTTGTTATTATAATTGATGGAGCTCTACAATCTGGGGCTCTAAAGTCTATATTGTCTGGCCATAGTGGGGCTCAGTAAAGGGAGCAGAGTTCTTTTCCATACAAGGATCTCAAATCTATATACTGAATCCACACATATTATGTCAACTGATCCTAATTTTGCCCTGCTATGCAACTATTAAGGGGCCTAGTGAGACCTTGGCCTTGACACTTTATATCTAAGGTCGCATAACCTATTCCCTAGCAGAATAAAGAATCCTGGGGTTTATTCCTTGGCTTTGTTGAATAACACAACACAAAATAACTGGATGAAAAATGTGCAACATTTCGTTACACATCCAGATGTTTTAGCCAATGTGAGGCCAAACATCTGGCTGGTAAACCAACTGGATGCTGCCATATTTTTTAGTCTGACATTGGGCACCTTGTCAAACATGATTAATGTGAAACAGAAGAAAGGAAAGGATACAGATAGAGCTGTTAACAAGAGAAATATTTTGCTAAATAAAAGATGGCATGGACTTTGCTATCATCACCTGCACCAGCAATTTATTTGTAACCAACATCAATAGCCCTACTGGGGAATACAATCTCGCTTAACTTGTTTTACCATTCTGACACCTCTAACTCAGAAATGTAATTTAAAATAAAGATTCATGGAGCTAATATCCTTCTTGCTTCAGACTATTAAAGTGCCTATTGTTCTCACAGCTCGGAGGGGGTTGAAAGTCTGCATGCATAAATGAACATGTGGATGATATACTGCTTGAGATAAATACTGCCCAGCGTTTAGCAAGACACCAATGCCTGCAGAATACAAACTTAAAATAAGTACTCTTCGTAAAATGCCTTACGATAAAAAAAAAAAAGCAGTCATGATGGGAGCTTTTTCTATAACCCTACATGTACTGCAGTTTCTCTGGGAAGATAATAAAAAAGAACTGATCCTACCAATGATTATCACGTTATTAAAGCTGTAGCTAGAGAACACTCGCCCTGATCCAGTCATTTTGTTCAGCCTGTGTAATATCAACCCATGAGGTAGAAACTATTAAAATTCTCCTTCTGTCAAAGAAGAAACTGAGGTGACTTTCCCAAAGTCCTATATGCCATGATTTTACAGTTCCAATTGCCAACTTATAAGAAGGATCCGTGAAGGATCTAAAAGGACCCAGTATACTTACAGGTTGAAGTTCTATTTCATATGAAAGAATCACAGAACACTAAGTCTGGCAGGGACCTCTAGAGAGTAGACAGTTCAGCCCTGGCATTTACAGATGATAAAACTAAAGCTCATGAGATCATGAATTGCCCAAGATTACATATTTCATCTGAAAGAGAATCAGAAATTCCCACATGTATCATTTCTTTAGCTCCACACATGATTTCATACATGTTTAGGTGCACACAAATGCTCACTCCAGAAATGAAGAGACAGCTTATAACTTCTTATTATATTATCAAGAATTAACTAGTTCATCCTACAGACCAGGGCAAGAGGATTTGGTGAAGAAATCTGATGCATGGAAGGTTGTTAGGGAGACAGCAATGATGGCTACTTAAGAAGAACAGCTCTTCAGCCAGTCCTGGGCCGCTGCATTAATTGTTATGTGACACTGGGAAGTCACTGAACCCCATTAAGCCTCAATTTCTTCTTCTGTAAAGTGAGTATGACAATAATGTAAAGAAGATGATATAAGCCTAACATTTATAAAGAGCTTCTTGTAGTATACCGTGTCATTTAAGAACCTAATTAACAGTCACCTTCCTCAATGCCCCTGGGGGGTTACGGGTTACAATAGGACCTTAGGAGTACCTGGGATTGATGGGAGGATTACAGATCGAGAGAAGGTGCCAATGATCTTTCCATGTGGCTGAGGCCTGGCCTTGGCTAGAAACTCTAGAACCTTCCTCCTTATCAATTATTAATTTGCTTAATATCAGAGGCATTGAGGAAACTGATTTTTGAGCACCACTGCTTACAAAACCTATGAAACAAAGCACACACCCTTTCTGACAGCATGTACCAAAGATTGATCCATATTACATCGCATACATTCACAAGCTAGGCTATGCAGAATAGACGGTTTATGGACTTCAACATAAAATGACAAAGCCAATGGATCAGCTGTGGTCCAGATACCAGCAAGTTCAGGATAAATCTCCATGATATATTCACTTTACCATTTTACAACCCCAACACCAGAGTCCCACAGCAGAACAGACATGATTTGACACAATTCCTAATAAATTTTAGAATTTTACTCTTGGCTTACTTAACATTCAGAAGCAGCCTTTACAACGTCTAAGACTTGTCCTTATCATTACAATGAAAAGAAGATTCTTTGTTAAAAGACATATATGGAAATCAATTCTCCCAATCAGAGTGCACTTGAATCTTTGATTATAAAATGCTTTGATAGAACTTCTTAGATCCTGAATATAATTGGATTTTATGTTCTAAAGTTTAATGAAAATAGTTGATGCAAGTCCTTTAGATTTCAGTGTCCTGGTGTTTGGGGAAGGTTCCTTATGGTATGCATAATATGAAATGTTAGTTATAATTTATGGACTATAATTGTTTGCTGCAGATGTTTTAACATAGTGGTATAAACTTGAAGGCTCACACAAAAGAAATTTATTGCCTGAAAGTTGTAGAGGCCAGAAGTAGAAGATCAAGTCATCAGTAGGGTTGGTTCCTTCGAAGGGTTATGAAGGTGGTTCTGTTCCAGACTTCTCTTCTTGGCTTGTAGGTGGCTGTCTTCCCACTGTGTCTCTTCACATCATCTTCTCATTATGTATGTTTGTATCCAAATAACGTCTTATAAAGACCAGTTCTACTGAATTAGGACCCATCCAGATAACTTCTGCAGAGGTGCTCTCTCTAAATAAGGTCATGTGAGGAGGAATGTGAGGTCAGAACTTCCATATCTGGGTAATTTTCAGGATGAGGGATACACAAGGCAACCCTAACACGGGCTTTCTGAGACTACAAAGTGTTTACAGTCTTTTGTTTTACTTTTCTTTCTCTTTCTTCTTTCTCCGTAATGCCTAATTTCTTCTCTGCAAACAGATCCTTTCTTCCTGTTTCCTGCTTCCACTGGTAGTCACCATTACGGCGTCCACTGGGACTTTAGGAGTAATTATACTTTTTATTGAAGATTCCAGAGCTCTTACATTCTGCATTTTCTATACGTTGATCCTCTTAGCAAGTCTAGTAGGACATAGAAACCTCTAGATTGTGGAAGAGATTACAGCCTAGGAACTGATGCCTGGTACAGAGTAACTGCTGCAAAGCATGCCTGATTTGAAAACTTAAGGGCATATTGGCATCTAATAAATCCAAAAAACAATTTACTTCTCTCACTTTTAATGACAATCCATGCTAATTTTAATAATAGTTATAAATTATTTGCCACATCAAATGATGAAAATAAATCCATAAACACTGACCATATTGATTAATCATTTTCAATTAAATTAAAGGCAGCATCAATCAACTCCATCAAGGCAATGAGAAGAGAGTGCTCAATAAGGGGGTGGAGAAATCATCTTTTGAAATGTAAAGGGATGCAGAGTGGAGCTGGTTTCAAAGAACTGCAGCAATTGATAAAGGCGAAGTTTAAACAATTCTGTGTACTTTCTTGGCACAAATCTCAAGTTGCAATCATTTCCCAGTGATATAATAATTCTGGCTCATTTCCATTTGGTGGTAATTGCCCTATTGTAAGTGATAAATTAAGAAGATTAACTACAGAACCAAATACCAAAAATGTATCCAATTTAGAAAATTCCAGCGCACTCATCTATTCTTTATCCAAATTAGAGTAAAGCACCTGTCTTGCTTTAACTGGCAATAAAATGTTAGAGAGACATAAGTCTACTGTTGTAGTTGAGTAAGAGTCAACAGAAATACTAATCCAAGACAGAATTTTCTAGAAATATACTAGAAATATCTTGTGGTTGTGTTGACAATGAGGGATACACTGCAATAAATTTCCTCTTAGCAGGATGCTGGCATTTGAAAGATGAATGAAGCACAAAGGTTATGTAAATCTTTAAAAAAGCCATGAAAGTAGAAAAAAATCTAATTAGAAAATTATATGTAAGGGATTAATTCAAACTATATACCTAGAAATGGGCTAGGACTCGAGCAAGACAAATTTCATTGCTGCTTTACTCCCAAAATTCTTCGTGAATTTTTTTGACTGGGAGAAAATGCTCAAGAGTGCCATTCAAACAGCTTTGAAATTTCTTGAGGGAGATGTAGTATTTTTAGGATGAATCAAGGCTTCAACCCTTTGTTTGCCACCTTTTCCTATAAGTACTTTTGTGTCATCATCAAGGAGGCTTCAAGTAATACTGAGAAGGGAAATGCTGCCTCATTCTAAAAACTGTGCCAGATAATTGCTGAAAACCCAACAAAAGCGACACTGAATAACTGCTTTATCACACAGTTAATGAGGCTTTTTCTGAAACTAGATCAAATTAATAAGCTGGTAAGGCATTAATTCTTTCTCCTTTTTATTTAATTTTTAAACTTCTCTAAATTAAAAAAAAATGTTCTCTTAGAAAATTTGAAAGTTTTGATATTTTTTTAATTCCAAAGAAATATATCTTGTATTTTTTTTTATCGGGTTTGGAGACACAGGTGGTAGAAAAAGCATATTTCCCTTCTCAGAACCCAATTAAAGATTAAGTTTGGCAGTCTGTCTCCAATTTATGCAAGTCTTCAAAATACTCACTACGCAATGAAGACCTCCATGAATTTGTCTAAAATCCCACAGCATTTTTCAGGACACTAATTTGGTGTCAACTTATGTTATTGAGAGCCCACTTTACATGTGGAACTAGTTTAAGGTCTGGGGAAGAGGATGCTAAACAAGACAGACAGAAACACAGACTTCATGAACTTTCCATGGAAGTCGGACCAGATATT
Source organism: Oryctolagus cuniculus (assembly GCF_051225735.1). Lineage (NCBI taxonomy): Eukaryota > Metazoa > Chordata > Mammalia > Lagomorpha > Leporidae > Oryctolagus > Oryctolagus cuniculus. The sequence continues at coordinate 29,668,407 of NC_142886.1, read as the reverse complement.
CTATCCACGGAAATAACAAGAAACACAGGATAGTCAAGAAAAATCTTTTCCCCAAGGTGATATGTAAGTAAAATCTGAATGATGACAAGCTTTCATGGACCTAAACCCACAACAGTGCATTTCACACAGAACAAAGGCAACTTTTAAAATACCTTTTTTGGGGCCAGCACTGTGGCCTAGTGGGTTAACACCCTAGCCTGAAGCGTCAGCATCCCATATGGGCTCCGGTTTGAGACCTGGCTGCTCCACTTCTGATTCAGCTCTCTGCTATGGCCTGAGTAAAGCAGTAGAAGATGGTCCAAGTCCTTGGGCCCCTGCACCCACATGGGAGACCTGGAAGAAGCTGCTGGCTCCTGACTTCAGATTGGTGCAGCTCCGGCCATTGCAGCCAATGGGAAAATCTGCCTCACCTACTCTCTCTGTGTAACTCTGACTTTCAAATAAATAAATAAATAAATCTTTAAAAAAATAAAATACCTTTTTAACAGCAAGGTTAATATGGCCAGAAGGTGGTGATTCCAGAGGAAGAGTGGAAACATGTGAGATCTGAGATTTGGGCAGTGTGAAGGTCAGGAAAAGACTTCCAGACAGCACAAAGGAGCTTGGATTTTTAGTTTAAGTTGATTGGGACACCAAGGGACCTTGCTTGGAGGCGGGGAAGCAGGGAGGCAGGGAAGAACACAACACATGTGACCTTTTCAATAACAAGTTTGGTTGCCAGATACAGGATGGACTGGTGCAAGGCAAGAAATGGAAGGTAGGTGGGCCCGTGTTGTGACATGGCAGATGAAGCCGTGGCCTGCGATGCCGGTATCCCATGTGGGTACCTGTTCGAGTCCTGACTTCTCCACTTCCAGCCCAGCTGCCTGCTAGTTGTGCTTGAGAAAGCAGAAGACATTGGCGTGGGTCTTTGGGCCTGAATTCGTGTGGGAGACCCGGAGGAAGCTACTGGCTCCTGGTTTCAGGTTGGCCCAGCTCTGGCCACTGCAGCCATTTGCGGGAATGAATCAGAGGATCTCTCTCAGTGGAAGCAGTAACATCAGTTATGGGGACATTAAGTAGTCTTTTAAGAAATGGTGGTGGGCTAGACTCTGCTGACAGAGGCAGAATCAGAGAGTTCAGAACAAATTTGAGATTTATTTTGGAGTTATAAGTGACAGATGTTTGCAGATGGGTAATGTTAGAAATCTAATTCAGGGGGCTGGCAGTGTGGCATAGTGGGTTAAGGCATCACCTGCAATACCGGCATCCCATATGAGTTGAACTTGATGGTTCAAGTCCCGGTTGCTCCACTTCCCATCCAGCTCCCTGCTAATGCAGCTGGGAAAGCAGCAGAGGATGACCCAAGTGCTTGGGCCACCGCACCCACGTGGGATTCCTGAAAGAAGTTCCTGGCTCCTGGCTTCGGACCTGCCCAACTCTAGCCATTGTGGCCATTTGGGGAGTGAACCAGAAGATGAAAGACCTTTTTCTTTTGTCTCTCTCTGTCTCTCTCCTCCACCCTCTCTGTAACTCTGCCTTTCAAAAATTAAAAAAAAAAAATCTTAAAAATGTCTAATTCACATCAGTTTGTCTTTCTTTCAAAACCATAACCATATCCTCACCCTGAGGATAGGTGCTACTTCAGAAGTTTCTTGCTACCTCAGCTTGGCACTGAAGACAAAGTAAATTCAGAAAAAAATCAGTATATTTTTCCATATGTTCCTAAGGAAAGGCATTTAACCAGTGTCTGCTTCCTTCATGTCCAAGCAATGATAAAATTTCTTGATTACATTTTGATTCGGAATTTTTCTAGAAATATTTGAAACATGAAAGGGTGTTCAGTCGCTTCCAAATACATATACACATTTACTGCTCAATCTTTTCCTTTATCCTAAGTGCCAGAGAGACTACCAGCAAATATTTTAACAAATAATCCTCTGGGTATTTTGAACTTGCAAATACTCATCCAGTAGATGAATTTAATTTAAAACAAAGAAAAATTCTGTTAAATTTAAAATGATATAACATCTTATGAATAAACAGAGAGCATATATTAGAATTAAGAAAGCATATTGGTTGAAGCCCATGAGAATCAACTCTACAGATATTATACTAGGAATAAAACATAATCAAATAGTTTACTTCCTGCATAGTATAAAGCCATTAAGATATTTCTCTCTGGTCTATAGAAACCTCAGCTGAAGTTAAATTCTGGAACTTAGGTGACTTCCATATTTTGTGAGTTTTTTCCAAATTACTTCAAAGATTTGCTAGATGTTTATACTTTGTGTGATAAAATGTTCTATTATCATTCACTCTTCTATTTCAGTTTCAAAGGAGAAGTTTTTCACAAACATTTTAAATCAAAAAGTAATTTTAGAATCACAGTTTATTTTTCTGATCTGAATTTGTATCTTATTTTTACCATATCTCAAGAACTTGATTATTTATCAACAGGTGAGTCAATCTATAATTGCTTTCATTGCTTTCAGTTCCACATTCACAGCCTACAGTATAATGTATCAATAATGAGAGAAAAAATAATTTAGTGCATTATTTCAGTCCTTTCATGTTAATAGCTGATGTTAATATTTAAAAGGCATTAAGGAAAATGAGTATGATGACAGATAAAGAGGATTTAGTGAAAAACAAGCATTACACATACAAACGTATGGATCTTGTGGACCACACAGAGGAGCAGAGACTCACTGAGGCAGGCAGGAGTCTAACTCCAGCCCCTTTCACTCCTTTCCCAGCTGCAGGTTGGGTACCCTTCATAACCCAGATCTAATACATCATCAGCTGAACTCATGAAGCCTCTGGGGCGGGCAGCCCATTATGACAGCCCAGCTATTTCACTTAAGGCCTTCTGACTTCAGAGCCTGCACCTATAGAACTGAAGTAACAGTAACTGCTTTATGGTGTGGACAAGCTTTCAAAGCTGTGTGAGTAAAGCATCAAACAGAACGTGCACCCAGGAAAAGCTGGACATTCTTCATTCTCAGAGTTATTCCCTTGATTTCCATGTGGAAGCCCATGAGGTTCTAGGAAAACAGCCCTGCCTGTAGGGATAGTGCATATCCTCTAACTAAATCACTATCTACTCAAAAGATGTTTTTCTTTATTTTTTTTCCTTTATGATGGAAGTAACCTAAACCAAACCAATCTCAAAGAATGTCAAGATATTTGCCTGGGATTCACAGGCACAGACTCTCTTTCTCTCCAACTCAGATTGAATAAAAAAGCAGATAGCCCTAAAAGTACTGGCCACTATCTAGACACATGAGGATCCAGACCCCATAGACCAGAAGAGGCAGAGGAAGAAAAGAAAGAATGTTTTAGGTGACCTAGATGCATGGAGAGCATCTTTGCTATACTTTCAGTCATGAGCATCAGTGCTTTGGTTTTATTGATTGGGGTAATTTAAGTCAGATTTGCCGCTCCTTGTATTACAAAACACCCTAACTAATACAGTTGTGGGAATCTGAGAGCTCAAACAGCTCAGGAGGACAGACATTCAAAGACTTCTAGAAAAATGAGTAGAAATTCTCCAACTCAGTGGTTCTTAAAATGTCTAGATTCCACATGCTCTTACAACACATGTTCCTCTTGGGAAGCATCAAAGCGTACTGAGGCACACACGTAAAAATGTTTGCGAGGCTGGAGTTTAGCCTAGCAACTGATTCCAGATAAGATGCTCATGTCCCGCATTGGAATCCTTTGGTTGATTCCTAACTTTGGCTTTTGATCTAGTGACTTGCTCATGAAGACCTGGGGAGGCAGCTTGTGATTGCCCAAGTATTTGGGTTCCTGCCACACATGTAGGAGACTTGGATTGAGTTCCTGGCTCTCCGTTGGATCCGAGGAGTGAACCAGTGGATGGGAGCTCTCTCTGTCTCTGTCTCTCCCTCTGCCTCTCAAGTAACTTTTGGAAAAAAAAAAAATGCCTATGGTTTTTAGACAGCTTCATAGTGCTTCTGAAGCCCTTCCGGCTGATAGCATCTGTCACAAAGCACATTAATGAATTTGGATCAGAAGGCTGGCCAGCTACGAACATGAAGGGAGCAAATGTGAGGCAGCCCTGTGATGCTGGTTGATGGGGACACATCTACAATGGTCTGCTTCCAGAGCCTATTTCAACTCAGTGGCACACAGTCTGGCCCAGGTTCTCAAACTCCTTTTAATGGCCCTGAATCACAGAACAGAGTCAAGTCAACGAATTCCTTCAAACAACTGCTGGAAAATATGTTCAAGGGATGAAACTGCTCCTCATCTACAACTCCCAGCAATGGAATACCCCCAAGGATGCCACTGACTTGGTTACTGGGACACAGGCAATTTCTTCCCTTTCGGGTATACGTTAGATCCAGGCAAAGTCTTTTCAATCTAGCCTCTAAACCTGGGCTGCAAACAGTGGGAGATGTCATTAATGATGACATCAGATTCTAATTACCAGGATAGTAAAACAGAAACTCCTGTTGTTATTTTTGAGCTTAACACTGCCTTAGAGTTTGCTATGGCACTGCCCTTTTTGGTTTGCTTTGTTATTTAACCTCCAGGGTCTACGTGGATGTGTCAAACAGCCTGAGGAAATTCAATCAGACTTCCTTATGTCAGGCCAATTGTGTAGCATCTCCTTCGCAGGGACAGATTGGGTAACTGTCCTCACATTCACATGTTCCTACAGACCTGCAGCTTCCACAGAGGTTTAGAACCATCCACATGTGACAGTGACCTTATACTCTGAATCTGAAGGTCAACTGGTGTTAGGTGTTTGTGGCATTCTACTTCCCTCGCTGAAAGGAATGTCTCTTAACTTAATGCTAAGATGCATGCAAATCCCCTGGAGATCTCATTAAACTGAAGATTCTGATTCGGTGGGGGCTGAGGAGGGGTCCAGGCTTCTGCATTTCAAAGGCTTGTTGCTCCTGCAGATCACTTTTGAGTGGGAAGGTCTCAAAGGATTTTCAGCATCCGGTCTAGCTTGCCTCTCTCTCACCTGCCTGCCTGCCTTTACCAGGGACCCACAGGAAACACTCAGGAATGCAGTGACACAGAGTGAGCCCTGCACCTGATAGTTAAGATTCCAGCTGGAATGACCACATCTCCTAAGAGAATGTCTGGATTTGAGTCAAGGTTCTACTACCAATTCCAGCTTCCTACTAATGCGCACCCTGGAAGAACAGAGGAGGTGGCTCAAGTAGTTGGGTCCCTGCCACGCATGTGGGAGATCCAGATTGAGTTCTTGGCAGCTGGCTTTGGTTCTAGTCTAATCCTTGCCATGGTGGAAATTTGGGGAGTGAACCTGCAGATGAGAACTCCCCCCTTTATTTATCTCTTTCTCTCTCTCCCTACCTCTCACATAAATGAAGAGAGGAATACTTAAAAAGAAATGATGATTTGCTATCACAGGTAATGGAGTTTACCCTGACTGCTGAATGTAGAGAGCGCCACTGCCCCACTTCTCAAGCCAGAAAGTGTAGGCACCATGCAAGGGACATGTGCAGTGATCAGCCCTAAGGAGCCTATCTGTTAGAGACCCAACGATTTCAGAGAAGAGCCCTTCAAGCCAAGGAACACGCAGGGGACAGACTCCTACATCGTCCATCCAGAGACCTGCATGGAAACCCAGAACACCCTGCTTCCGTTAACCCTCTGAAATTGCCGTAGAGCAATTCTCTTTTTAATCTATTGTCTCAGAAGCCAGCGTTCTTTGCTTTCACATATGTGGATTTGGAAATCTCTATGCTATGAGAATATAAAATACTAAAAACAATAGTCTTGTTTCACGGCTGATGAGGGCACAGAAAGGGCTAAGATATCTTCCAACTGCCAAAATACTAGAATTCCAGTTGGTTAGAAAATAAAGAAAACATCACCAAAGGCCATACTTTTAAAAATTAAATACTGTCAAACATTCTACTTCATATAACATCTTTCAGTGTTCTCAAAACACTATTAACTGGCATAGCATTCACCTTTACAACACCTCAACGTCATTACAACTCACTAACAGATGTTGTCAAATACTGCAAATAAAATTCTATCTTTAAAAACCCATATCAAACTTTATTATTAGAGAGGAAAGGATACATCCTAGGTTTTCCCTAATCCTCTACCTCCAACAAATTTGTTCTGGCTTTCTGTCTTACACGCTCACACACAAATTCAGAGGTTAAACCAGGAGACTGTGACATGGCAAACTCCATCTAGTCCCTATCTCAACAGCTGTCACTCATAGACAAAATAACACAGTAAGGACAACCAGATGCTGTATCATGAAAATAGCTTCTCTCGTAAATAGGACATCAGAAAACACTTCAGAGGGAATTTCAAACAGTCCTTCAAACAGCTGTTTCTGATAGGTTCACAGGACAGATTACATATAAAAAGGAGGGGCCAGAGCTGTGCCTCACTTGGTTAATCCTCCGCCTGCAGCGCCCGCATCCCATATGGGTGCTGGGTTCTAGTCCTGGTTGCTCTTCTTCCAGTCCAGCTCTCTGCTGCAGCCTGGGAGGGCAGTGGAGGATGGCCCAAGTGCTTTGGCCCCTGTACCCGCATGGGAGACCAGGAAGAAGCACCTGGCTCCTGGCTTGGGATCTGTACCGAGCTGGCCGTAGCGGCCATTTCAGGAGTGAACCAGTGGAAGGAAGAACTTTTTCTCTGTCTCCTTCTGACTATAATTCTGTCAAATAAATAAAAAAAGAAAGAAAAAAAAAGAAAACACTTCAGAGGGAATTTCAAACAGTCCTTCAAACAGCTGTTTCTGATAGGTTCACAGGACAGATTACATATAAAAAGGAATGAGAACATGTAACAAAACTGCTAATTATATGCACTCTACATATATTATCTACATATACATATATGTAATCTTTACATCTACTTTCTAGTATGATCATCTCAGTTATTCACATGAAACCAGGAATTTTTAAAAATGACAACTTCTCCCAAAATTACAGGGCTAGAAAATGGCAGTATCAGAGCAGGCACTGTGGTGTAGCAGGTAACGTTGCCACCTGTGGTGCCAGCATCCCATAGGGGGGCCAGTTAGAGTCTCGGCTGCTCTACAGCCCCTGCCTCCTGACTTCGGATAGGCCCAGCTCTGGCTGCTGCGGTTATCTGGGGAGTGAACCAATGGATGGAAAACTTTCTCTCTGCCTCTGCCTCTCTGTAACTCTGCCTTTCAAATAAACAAAATCATTAAAAAAAAAAGAAAGAAAGAAAATGGCAGTATCAAGATTTGTATCCAGGTCTTAAATGACTCAAGTTCTGGGGCTAGCTAGCACTGTGGTTTAGCAGGTTAAGCCATCATGTGAAGTGCCAATATCCCATATGGCACCAGTTCAAGTCCTGACTGCTCCATTTCCAATCCAGGTCTCTGAGAATGTGCCTGGGAAAGCAGCAGAAGATGGCCCAAGTCGTTGGGCCCCTGCATCCACATGGGAGACCTGAAAGAAGCTCCTCTCTTCAGGACCTACCTGCCCAGCCCCCAGCCACTATGGCCACTTGGGGAGTGAAGCAGTGGAGGGCAGATCTCTCCATTTCTCCTCTTTCTCTTGATAACACTTTCTTTTTTTAATTTTTATTTTATTTTGTAAGATTTCTTTTTTTAAAAGATTTTATTTATTTATTTGAGAGGTAGAATTACAAACAGTGAGAAGGAGAGACAGAGAGAAAGGTCTTCCTTCCATTGGTTCACTCCCCAATGGCCGCAATGGCCAGCGCTGCGCTGATCCAAAGCCAGGAGCCTGGAGCTTCTTCCAGGTCTCCCACATAGGTGCAGGGGCCCAAGGACTTGGGCCATCTTCTACTGCTTTCCCAGGCCATAGCAGAGAGCTGGATCAGAAGAGGAGCAGCCGGGACTAGACGCCAGTGCTGCAGGCGGAGTATTAACCTAGTGTGCCACAACACCAGCCCCTTGATAACTCTTTCAAATAAATAAATAAATAAAACATTTAAAAAAAATCTTTTAAAAAATCACTCAAGTTCTGAATTGTCCAAAACACACACCATAATCACTAGAACAGTGTTTCTCAAACTTTAAGTTGCAAACAAGTTGCCAATGGAGCTCGCTAAAAGGTTAAGTTCTAATTCACTCCATCTGTAGTGTGACCTAATAATTTGCATTTCTAAGGAGGTCACACACAATGCTAATGATCATGGTCAGAGAACCTGCTTTGGATATCAAAACACTAGGATGCACACTTGGATATGCTCCAAGTGTATTCCTGGACTAGCTGAAATAGCAATACCTGGAAACTTACTAGAAATGCACATTCGCAGGCTCCAGGAGAGACCTGATCTGGAGTAGGATTCTAGCAATCTGTGTCCAACAAAGCCCTCCTGGGGACTTCAAAGCACACTGAAACCTCTGTCAATGGTTGATGTCCAGCATTTCCACAGATGTGCATACCTGGATATCTATTCAGCCTGGAATGGTTCTTAGCCATGCAATCAGGATTGTTTCTTGTTTTCTGAGGTCACAGTGTGCAACTTATCTGAACATTTGCAGCACATGACTGGTAAAACTGTGGTCTGCACAGGGGAGGGTGTTCGTGGACTGCTTTAGGTGTGGCTCACAGTGCCTGGATCCCATATCTGAGTGTGTGAGTTCCTGTCCTGACAGCTTCCTGCAAACATGTCCACTGAGGAACCAGGGGATGGCTAAACTACTAGATCCCCGCTGCCCACATGGGAGACCCACATTAAGTCCAGGGCTCTTGGCTTCAGTCTGTCCCAGCCATAGGTATATGAGGAGTGAAGCAGCAGATGGAAGCTGGTTATCTCTGTCGTCTGTGTGTGTGTGGTTATGTGTGTGTGTATGCCTTTTAAGTAAATAAAAATTAAATAAATGTTGAAAATTCTTTTAAAAGTGGGCTAGCAGGAGACCAGCTGTGACTGCGAAGGCCCACTGCACCACAGCGGCACTCCATCACAGGCCAGTGCTACACAGAAAGAAGTCACCGAAGAGGAGAAGGGGAAGTGGCTGACACTCATCTAATGTCTCCTCCCTACCATAAATTCAAACCATTTTTCTTCCTATTCTGTGTTTTGTAAAGCAAATAAGTAGTCTCATATTTTCATTTTCAGCAGTGACTACAAAATAAGCATTTTCTCTTAATTTGAGAAGAAACATGTCAAATAATTGACAAACACCAAAAAGGTAGTTATTTTAGATCTCCATTTGGGATAAGTGGTAAAACTCAGAGGAAAACGACAGTGCTTGGAAGATGCCGATCCATGAAGATGAAAGATTTTAATTGGACTCATCCAAATAAGAACAAAATCTTCCCCATCATGTTTCTAATAATAAGCATTGGGCTGTGTGGTTTATATGAATTATCTTGTTCAATCCATGCAACACTGAAAAGCAGTTACAATTTTATTCCAATTTTAAAGATTGCATAATGGGCTTAGAGAAGATACATATGTTGTTCAGGGTCAGGCAGCTCATAAAAGTCAAAGGTGAGATTTCAACCCAGACCCAACTAAAGCCAGAGCTCTTGACAGACATGATGCTGCCTCCATGAAGCATCCTGATGCCCACAGCCCATGTTGGACTTCCTGGGCTCAAGACCTGGCTCTGCTCCCCATTCCAGCTCCCTGCTACTGTGAATCCTACAAGTCAGCAGTAATGGCTCAAGTAGTTGGATACATGCCATCCATGTGGGTGACCTGGATTGAGTTTCTGACTCCCTGTTTTGACCCGGCCCTGGATGAGCTGTTACAGACACTGGTGATGCTGTATTTGTCTCTCTGCCTTTTAAACAAATAAATGGAAATTAATTTTATACGAAAGTACAAGTGATACATGCTGTATTCTCTCCGAGACTACAGATCAAAATCTCTCCAGCAAAATACTCAAATAAATCTCTATGGTTAAACTATCCCGGATGGACATGAGACTTGCCTTTTCCATGACGCTGTGGTTCTGTCCTAACACTCATCACCACCCCACCACCACCACCATCACACATACTAACTTCCTCTGCCCATGTGGCAAGTTGGTAATTCCACCTTACTTACTCCTCAACATCTCCCCACTTCCATCTGCGAAGATCAGTGATGGGCTATTCCTAAATCCAAACATTCTTGCAGCTCCCCACAGCTAGGTAATTGGATACCCTTGGAGGACCAGCAAAGGAACAGACAAGGGGAGCTTCTTAATCTTGTACTGAGATGGCAAAGCTACATCCTCTAGCACAGAAAGGACAGAATTAACCCTGAGAGTCCTATCAAAGCACAAAGCCACGACTGCTCAGTGATGTAAGCGGGAGTGATATAGGCAGGAGAAATTAAAGAAAGAGTACTCTAAATGTCTGCAAACTTGCAAAATTTAAAGTCACAGAACAAACCAGTAATGGACTATAAAAATTTGACCTCAAGAGGTCATATTTCTCCAATAGACAATGATAGTAGACTTGTTTTCTAGGAAAATTCTTGATGCTTTAATAATTCCTAGACATCCCCAAATGCTAAGTTCTTAAACTTAGCATCCCCCAAATTTCAATTTTGCACCAGATTCTAGAGACATTTAAGTCTTGAGAAGAAAAAAAAATCACTTCCTCTTTTATAATCTATAGGCACTATCATCACTTTACAATAACAGATGGAGTTTCTCAAAAACAATGGGACACACGATTCTTTTCTCCCCACAATCACAATGAAGGGCCAACAGAAACCGATTATACTGCACAGAACAAAGCAATATATGTCTATGTCTTCCCTGAAGTCATTATTAGGGGAACAAGCCCCTGCCTCTGCCAGCAACGTCCATTCGGAGCTGTTTTGTTATGTGTCTACGTTCATTTCAAGCCATCTGACTGGCATGAACTACTTCAATGATTCTAACAAAGATGAAGATATTAAACATGCAGCTCATTATTAGTCAGATCCCCGCTGTATAATTAACTCCTTTCATTCAACTCATTTAAAATAGTATCAATGAAGAATATTTAATTACCTCCCTACAGAAGATGGTCCCGCCTCAGATTCAGTAGCCAGTTATACAATGAGGTCCAATTTAAATTGCTCTTTAAATAATGTGTCTGGTAACTATAGGGGACACTTATGGGCCAGGAAATTTAAATCTAGGGAATAGAAATTATGTGACAGGGTTGGAAGAAAAACGTTTTCAGCCTGTCATTTTCCTCAAAATGAGTGAAGCAGCTCTCAGAGGCAACGTTTCCTAAGGAATTTAAGATACGTGGTCAAGGTTATGAGAAAAAGAAAATTGGAGTGATGTGATGAAGTGCTCTATGAATACGTGTGGTCTGCACCTATCCTGCTAACATGCAAATATGTAAGATACTGGATTCTCTATCAGGCTGACCTTGGGTAGTTTGCAATCCAGCAACCAGATAACAGAAGGAAGGAAATCACAAAAGTGGTAACTAAGATAACGTTTCAATTATGCCCCTGGGGGGCTGAAAGGGACATACGCCAGGTGACTCAATTAGACATTCTCATTTCTAGGGCATATAATCTTACTCAGGGAATTTAGCACCTGCTTTATACAGCATAATATAGCCTTATTACTGTGGCCTGTGGGAGAGCTTTGCTGAAACCCAAATATGCAAGAAGGAGGGTGGCCAGCTTATAGCATTCACTCTAGATGAAGATAGGCCATACCACTGTTTGCCTTTTTGATTCCAAGGACACTTCGATCATTTACTCAAAAGAGTAGAGCCATTCATCTCTCTTTCACTTCCTTATCATCACCTTCACTATCACTGATGCCAAATCCCCCATAAAGCTCCAGATATCAACATTAAAGCATGCTTGACACTCTAAAGGAAGTTGTTTATGGCACTCTGTGTCCTGATTTTTTTTTTTTTTTGCAAAATTATGTTTTTTCTTCATTGTCCATAGACTCAGAGTTCTGTCAAAAGCTGACATTCTTTTAAAAAAATGATTGATTTATTTATTTGAAACTCAGAAGTTACACAGAGAGAGAAGGAGAGGCAGAGAGAGAGAAAGGTCTTCCGTCTGCTGGTTCACTCCCCAACTGAATGCAATGGTCAGAGCTGCACCCTTCTGAAGCCAGGAGCCAGGAGCTTCTTCCGGGTCTTCCACATGGGTGCAGGGGCCCAAGTGCTTGGGCCATCTTCTACTGCTTTCCCAGGCCACAGCAGAGAGCTGGATTGGAAGTGGAACAGCCGTGACTCAAACCAGCATTGAAATGGGATGCCATCACTGCAGGCAGCGGTTTAACCTTCTATGCCACAGCACCAGCCCCAAAAGCTTACATTTTCTACTTCCATGAGTAGTGAGCACATGATCCAACACCTTTGAGGCTTCAGCAAATTATTCTAAGAATGATAAAAACAATAGGAATTCATGCATTCTAACAACAGCAAGCTGAAAAACCCAGTGATTATTTCCTGTTGTCTAGAATTTCTGTTTCTCTTTGTGGAAGCCTTTCCCTTTTGTCTTTGCTCTGGTTCTGTAAGCCACCCAAAAACATGTCAACAAATTCCAAATCTACCTGTAGTTGAGCTAATCTAATGCAGGCTCTGTTGCTTGCAACCCAAGAGTCTGAATGGATTCAGATACGAAGCATATGAGGAAGTACAGTCTATTATAATCTTTACCCCAAAGAAAAAGAGAAGCCAACTGGGTCGAAATGACAAATGCACAAAAAAAGATAGATGGCATCATTAGGTAGTCAATGTTAAGCAACAGATAACTGGGAACAGAGCCTGGAGATGGAGGTCTCCAGGCAGCACAGAAGGGGGTCTATGCCACCACTGCAGGAAGTACAGAAGGGGGTCTTTGATAAAGTATGGCAGATCTGCCTTGTTTCGGGGCATCTACTTGGGATCCCTCTGCTTGGGATCGCCTGCCTGGATATTCATAAGTCTTGTGGCCTTACCTCCTTCAGGCACCTGCTTATGGCACTTCCACAAGGACACCTTTTCAGACAAATCCGCCAAAACAGCATCACCTAGCACATTCTCTATTCCCTCTCCCTCCTATTTTTCTTCACAGAATTCATCATAAATGTATGTCTAGATTGGTTTAATGTCAGTCTCCCTAACTGGAATGGCATTTCCAGACAGTCAACCACTTATATTGTTTTCTGATTCTTCCCCTGGGCTTGACACAGAGCCTAGGATAGTAGGCATTAATAAATATCTGTGACCAAATAATCAACTGTAGTAACTTATGGTAACATGTTGCTTACAAGTGCATAGTACTTATTTTTGGGGGCTGGCGCTGCCGCTGCCGCTGTGACACAGCGGGTTAACGACCTGACCTGAAGTGCCAGCCAGCATCCCACATGGGTGCTGGTTAGAGACCCGGTTGCTCCACTTCCAATCCAGCTCTCTGCTATGGCCTGGGAAAGCAGTGGAAGATGTTCCAAGCTCTTGGGCCCCTGCACCCTTGTAGGAGACCCAGAAGAGGCTCCTGGCTTCAGAGCCAGGAGTGCCTTGAAAGTAAATGCTAATAGTTCTGGCCGTTGTGGCCAACTGGGGAGTGAACCATCAGATGGAAGACTTCTCTCTCTATCTCTCTCTCTCTCTTTCTCTCTCTCTCTGCCTCTCCTCTCTCTGTGTAACTCTACTTTTCAATAAATAAATCTTTTAAAAAAAAGTGCATAGTATTTATTTTTAATTAACACCTAAAACAGTCTTAGAAACACAGCCTCTTGAAGCCAAAATGGATACAGAACATTACTCACATGTGGCTCAGTAAAAAAGAGATAAAGCAAGTAGAGATTCATTCAAATCCTCACAGCTCTTAAGTTGCCCTGTTAGCATTTGAACTCCAATGTAAGGATGTCAGAAGATTCCTGAAAACCTCAGAATATCAGATTGAACTGAGACTGGGACTTCTCAGAGCCATCAAGGACATTTCCCTAACAATTTCAACATCTAAACTGGACAGAGCAGAGGCAAAAGTTCAAAGAACTCACAGGGTTCTACCAGCAAAGGAAGGGAACGGGCCTCCCTCTCCATCCTATCTTTGGGTCGCCTCCTCATTCTGCACTAGTCCATAAGCAACTGTCCAAGGACTCATTATCGAGGCCTTCCAAGGCCCCACTCCAATGGTGGGAAGGAAGGCTCCTCCCACTATATCACCTTAATCAGCAAGTTAGAAAACAGAGACACATAAAACAGCAGCAGACCTGAAAAAGTGCAGTAATTGCAACTGCGCTGCTAACTAACCATTCAGCTCCACTTCTGCATAATTAAGAAGGTGCTTTATGACAGGCATTTGTGGCATTTAAAACATTAAAAGGAAAAGTAGCAGAACGTGTTGCACCAGGAGACCTACAGTAGATGAATGAAGAGGAGGTGGAGAGGAATAAGGCTGAACCCAGAGAAAACTCGGTTTCTTTTCTTCCTGGAGTCTTTTTTTTTTTTTCCTCCAGTGTTTTTCCCTCTCCTGCAAAATGAGTAGCCAAGGGGATAATTTAACTACTGGGCTTTTGCAAAGGTAGCTGCTGTGTGCTTAAATTACCAGAGAAATGCTTTCAATTGTTCCCCTTTAGAATGAAAGCACTGCATGGTATTTTCCTAGGACTGGAGCTTTGCACACAGCAGGAGGATTCAGCGGAGTGGGGTGAAAGCAGGCTGGGAATGAGAGAAGGAGAACTGGGAAGGATATAAGGCTAGTTTATCTACTTTGGGATGCAATGTTAGAGAACAGAGGATAGACAGGTCATTATACTCAAGTATATACAAGGAAGGCTCCCCACTTAGTGCCTCCCAGGAAGGCCTCCTTTCAGAAATGAATCATTCTTCTATTGTCCATACACTTTGGTAGGCTCCTACTTTGTTCCAGATACCAAGCTGAATGCTGTAAATATGGAAATAATTCAAGATCAACTCTGCTCCCACAAAGACCTTGGAGTCTATTGAGGGGTTGAAATAGCCCCATCACAGTGCCTTGAAAGCAAATGCTAGATGCCATCAGGTTCTGGTCTTCCAGGGTCACCCAGCATCCTTCCATCAGTTTAAAGTGTTTTTGCCCTGAGCTTTTGATAGCAAATAAATCATTTATTACAACTAACTCAACGAACTGACTGAGCAGTGCAGCCGGTCTTACAGGGTTCTAATCATCAGATTCATGAGGTTATTTATTTCTCCAATAGTTAATATTGGAATATCTGGATGTTCAGTCTTGTAGTGAGGGGTTCCTTTTCCAGGAACTCCAGGTCCAGAGCAAAAAGTAACTGCCACTTCTGCATGGCTCCCAGACTGACGGAACCCTACTCTGTCATCGTTAAAATTCTCTAAAGGACATAATATTGCCAATTGAAGAAGGGTCACAAACATTGCAGTCCACCCAGGAACTTGCGCGTGAGATGAGCCACAACTTCAACACATAAGAACGTTTACACCTAACCCTTCAGGGAGCCTGAGAATTCAGTGACAGCTGACCAGCTCTTGCTTTGTACTTTGCAAGAAACACCTCCTGTCTTCTACTACCTCTATGTCAGTAACTGGCTTTTTCTGCATGGGGCGAGCGGACTCAGTTTTTCGAGTTCCATAGCAACTCTTCCAATGAGTTTTGGGGGTTGTTCTATATCAGGGAGCAGCCCAGAGCATCAGAACCCAGTGTGGAATGACCATAAAAATCAGGTGATTAGAAAACCCAGCAGGGGGGATGCTTGAGTTCATTTGAAGAACATTTCCCAGTTGGTGGCAGGCATTAAGTAACATTTCTGAAGAATCAATAAAGCTATGGCTCAATCAACACATCTGTATGAAGGTGCCATTTGCATTTGGTCTTCAAGGATGAGTCAAGGTCACCAGGCACTCAAGGCATGTAGGCTCAACATGTCAAGGGCCAGGAATTCCAGGTGTAGGCTGAAGTCCCGGGTGTACACAGGTGAGTGGTGAGAAATGAGGCAAGCCAACTAAAATTTGTGTCAAAGATAAGAAGATAAAAATAAAAAAAAAAACTAAAATTGAGGACAAGTCAACCAGTTAGAACCTTTCATTATAGAAGAAGCAGAAAATCACAAGCGTTGGAATTAAGGTCTTTTTTTCTAGATTTTGGCAGTGCAATTCAAGATCTGATGATTCTCGTATCATTAACACATGCTCACCCTTGTGGAACAAATTTAGTTGAAGGTAGTCACGCGGATAGGTAACAAAACTAAAACCAGAGCAAACTGCTATATAAAATACACACATGCTTTCTAACAAGCGCATTCCCTCATCCAGGGACATAATGTAGCACAAGTATCAGCTTAAATCAAACACAATCCAAATGTCTCAAAAATGACATTAACAAAACAAAGCAAGCAGTACTCCACACACAAAGAGAAAATCCTTTAAAAATTTGTGCTGATGGTTTTTCCGACTTAGGTCAAAGGGATATAAGGCTTTTAATGTGCCTTGATAGGGAACAGACAGGAGAATAAAGAAAGGTCAGTAAACTGAGAGTGTGGCAATCATTCTTGCAAAATGGACTTCAACTGGAGGTTTAGCATTTACTTCCTAAATCTTAAGTGTGGTGGAAAACTATAGGTGAACGTCCTGAAATCTGCCTTGGACTTTGCAGATTTCCAGTTGCCTATGAAGAAAATTTCAATACAATTTCTAAGGCTAACATTTAAGAAAATTAATTAAGTTATCCAAAGAGCAAGGGTGACCAGATGCAATGAAGCTCAGAGATGCAATGATTCTTAGACGATTAACATTTGCCTGACATGTAGAGCACATTCAGTTTTCAGAGAAAACTTAAGGCATGTCCCTTAACTGTGGCTATTCCAGTTTCCTAACCAGACTAGGTCATCTCAATCCCAGCAGTTCATTCCTGGAGTATAGGTGAATAGTAGTCAAACAATGGGATTAATCTGTAGAGCACTGGGCCTGTAAGCGATGTCAGAAATACAATCTATACTCGGCATAATCCCAGAGCCATTGTCCAGTGCTTTCTTAATTCACACTTGCATATAAGAAAGATACAAAGAAAACCCATTTACATTTCTCCATGTAAACTAAATATTTGCTAATATACATCTAAGTACACAGCGTTATAAACTACTCTAGGAAATACAGTAAAACTCTCAATATCTTAGAGGCCCTTGCCCCTGTCATCTCTAAAATGCATCTTGAAGGAGAAAATTCAGCTAGCCACATCTGGTAGGGTAAAACTGAACATGAGTGTTTGGGAAAGGAACAGGCTACCACACTTGTTTAGTCAAAAAGGAAATTTATTTCCATAAGTGAAAAAAAATTTGGAGCCAACAAATGTCTTTGGTATGTGACTCCTGTAAGTTTATAGGGGACATTTATACTTATATACATAACTTATTTTAAATCACATCTATTTTATTTTGCTCTTGGATAGCAATCAGAAATGGGTCTCTTAATCTTTCCAGAAAAGTTTGAAGCAGAAGGTAAAATATCAACTTACTTTCAAAAGCAAGAAGGACTACAACAAGATATGTAAGTTATTCAACTATGTAAGTCCTTTTTCTCTTTTCCTCCTTTCTATGCTGTTTCCATTGAAGAAGACTACATTTGCTGCCCAAATCTATCTTCCGTGAAGACCAACTACATCCTTTATTGGTGCCCCTTTCTTCTTTCCTCAATGCCAAGGCCACATCTCAAATGCCCTGAATGTATCATATACACTCAGTTACTCAACAGGACCCCAAAACAGCCAAAAAGTCTGTAGTCTCCTAAAATCAGCAGATCACCAACCATCTCTGTTTATGGTCATTTTTAGCCAAGAGATACATACAAAGCATTATGTCCACAGAATGAACGAAGGCACAAATTTTTAGGCTTTCAAGCACAAACCTTGGTGAGTTTTATTTTCTTCTCCCAGCCCTTACATAAAATTGCTCATCACATCCTAGTGACTTTTCATTTAAAATTCCTCTGAATTCAAATTCTTCCTTCATTGCAAATCCTTAATATTTTATCATCTTGGCCGGCGCCGCGGCTCACTAGGCTAATCCTCCGCCTGCGGCGCCGGCACCCCAGGTTCTAGTCCTGATCAGGACACCGGATTCTGTCCCAGTTGCCCCTCTTCCAGGCCAGCTCTCTGCTGTGGCCCGGGAGTGCAGTGGAGGATGGCCCAATTCCTTGGGCCTTGCACCCGCATGGGAGACCAGGATAAGCACCTGGCTCCTGCTTTCGGATCAGCACGATGCGCCAGCCGCGGTGGCCATTGGAGGGTGAACCAACGGAAAAAGGAAGACCTTTCTCTCTGTCTCTCTCTCTCTCTCACTGTCCACTCTGCCTGTCAAATAAATAAATAAATAAATATTCTATCATCTCATATCTAGAATCACATATAACCACTTTGCTAGACAGTATGTTGCCAGATTCACCCATTCCTATCCCTAACCTAACCCTCCATATCCACTAAAAATTCCTTTTATCGTACTAGTTATGTACAAAACATCAATCACTCTTTTCATGAAAGGTTTATTTATGTATTGAAAGTCAGAATTACATAGAGAGAGAGAGAGAGACAGAGACAGAGACAGAGGTGTTATACCCATTCATTCACTCCCTAAGTGGTTTCAATGGCCAGGACTGAGCCAAGCTGAAGCCAGGGACCAGGGACTTCCTTCAAGTCTCCTATGTGGGTAGCAGGGGCTCAAGAACTGGGCCATCTTCTGTTGCTTTTCCAAGGTCATTAGCAGGGAGCTGGATTGGAAGTGGGGCAGCCTGGATAGGAACCAGTGCCCATATTGGATGCTGGCATCAGAGATGGCAGCTTTATTCACTATACCACAATGCTGGACTCCAACAGTCACTCTTAAACAACTTCCACTGGCCCTTCTCCTCATCTTTCTATATTTACCTCCCATTGGGTAAGCAGTTCTCAGAGAAGTCCCATCCTTTCTCACTGCCATTCTCTCACCTAGCTAGGGATTGGCAAACAATGGTCCACAGACCAAATCCTGGCTCCTGCTTATGTGGTTTTTTTTGTTGTTGTTGTTTTGTTTTGTTTTGTTTTTGTTTTTGTTTTTTGACAGGCAGAGT
Source organism: Oryctolagus cuniculus (assembly GCF_051225735.1). Taxonomy (NCBI): domain Eukaryota; kingdom Metazoa; phylum Chordata; class Mammalia; order Lagomorpha; family Leporidae; genus Oryctolagus; species Oryctolagus cuniculus. The sequence goes on along the minus strand of NC_142886.1, from coordinate 29,649,460 downwards.
GGGCAGTGAGAGAGAGGAGAAAGAGAGAAAGATCTTCCTTTGCCGTTGGTTCACTCTCCAATGGCCGCTGAGGCCAGCGCACTGCGCTGATCCGAAGGCAGGAGCCAGGTGCTTCTCCTGGTCTCCCATGGGGTGCAGGGCCCAAGCATTGGGCCATCCTCCACTGCACTCCCGGGCCATGCTGCTTGTTTTTGAAAATAAAATTCTATTGGAAAACAGCCATGTGGATTTGTTGCTGCATTGCTCATGCTGCTGCATGTTCTAAAAGTTGAATAGGCAAAAGGAAGACCTTACAACATGCAAAGCCCAGGGTTGGTATGGTCAATCACACAAGACCCCAGACAACTGCTTCCAGTTTAATAATTTTCCTGTCACCATTTCAAAATTCTTAATAATGTTATCTTTGAATTTTTGTTTGGTAAATGAAGCTTAATGGAATCATTAAGTATGTAGGAGTGTCAAAGAGATATACATATTTCGACTGTTTCTTGCCACCCCATCCCACACAGTGTTTGTACTGCATCACAAACACAGGATGGCAATAGATCTAAACACATACACTCAAAGTGAGCACAAAGTATGTTCCATCAATCCCTGCCTCGGCGGGAATTCTGAAAGTCGTTGGCACCCTTGTTTGCCATCAGAACTAAAGCTAGCTTTAAACAAAGAAAACAATGGCATTCTAAGAACCATGAGTGACCAATGAAACTCATCATATTCACTCCCTAAGTGGCTTCAATGGCCAGGACTGAGCCAAGCTGAAGCCAGGGGCCAGGAACTTTTTCACTGTTATTAATTCCATTAACTGCCCAACCAACTAAGTTATAAATTATGACAAAGACAGAGAAGGAAAGATGTAATCCAATGTTTCTTGTTTCGTTCTTCATTTTCAGTCCTTTTTTATTCTTTAGTAAGCCAGAGGAAGAAAGTGTATGTATATCAAGAATGGGAAAAAAAACCAGTCAAGTTAATCTGTGCGGTATTTCTACTTTTCTGTAAGAATACAACTTGTATGCACATGAGCTCTGAAGTAAGGAATATTTCCTATTTCAGTAATTCTTGTTTAAAACTTTTTAAGTCTGGTATGGCACATTATAAAGATGGGTGGAAAGAATTGATTTAATAATTTAAAATTGTATTTCCTAAAAATGACATAAAAGAGCAAATATAAAACATGATGACAAGCTGAGAGAGAAAAAGACCACAGAAGCTTTATTTTTTTTGTACTATTAATGATACCGTGTTGTTGCTTTTTGAACCAGAGATCTCATAATTTCATTCTGCTATGTGTCTGTAATTTATTTAATCATCCCGGAAAATGTCTAAAATAGCTACTCTTTGACCCTTCACTGAAATGATTGATCCTAATGGGATTACCTGCACAGCAACTTTTCCCACTTCCTTCTTCCTGTAAAAACCTACCTCTTCCTCAAGCTCTAGCCAAATTTTCTTTCTCTCAAAATCTTCCCCACTCATCTCAGATTCCTAAGCTGTTTTCATGCATCTCATTTGAGAATTTAGCATATTCTTCTTTGTGAAACCCATTGTAAAACACGTTCAGTTAGGTAAGTTTTCTGATTATGTCCACCACTAATTCACAAGCCATTTGAGAAAAGCAACCATCAATAAGGAAAAGACACAAAAGGAAGACAAACTGTACCACTGCTCTCGAAAAAAATGAAGACCAAAATAAATAAAGGCTTTTCTTATCTGTATATCTATGGACTTACCATTTGGGCAAACAAATACTGTGTTGTGAGCCTATATGAGGTATACAAATGGATCAAACCAGAATGCTGCTCTCCTAGCACATTTAATCTAATAAGGACAGCAAATGTTTACAACATAATAACATAAGATCAATGGCACTAATATAATAAGAAGTACAGAGCAAAGGGAGAGCAAAGGGAGATGGAAATTCAAATGGTGTCTAGAGAGAAGGAGTGTAGAGATAATTTCACAGAACAGGGATGGCATCTGAACTGGATTGAAAAGGAGGGTAGCATTTAGATCTTAGATATAGGAAGAGGAGGACAAGTAGAGGAGCCCTTGAGCAGAGGCCTGGCACTATGGATGCCTGTGCTTGCAGGAGCACTTATTCATGCACTATGCACCAATGCATTCCCACTAGCTACCACCACACGGTGTTTCTGAGTTAAGAAGACCTCACATGACCGTCACCGGTGTGCTCTGCGGTGTTAGTAAGGCATATCTGAAGGCATAGTAAGGCATATTTGGAGGAGGCATATTTGAAGAATGCTTGAACTCTCATCTCTATTTCTGATCTCTGAATCATGAATCTCCATGGTGTGACAAGCAAAAGATTAAAGTTTGTTTCTGAGACTGCTCCAAGGAGCTTCCAGCAGAAAAATAGGGTCTTCCCAGCTACAGCGCTGTTACGGGAGCTGCAAAGGCAGCGGTACATCTCTGAACATAAGGAGACCGTTGAGGGACATCAAGGAAAACACTGCTTAGCTTATAATGCCTTCTTCCCCTGAGCTGCCACTCAGGGGCACACAGTGTGGGAAGAGAGATAAATGAAAGAAGAAAAGAAAGGGGGCAGTGTGTTGAAAACAAGAACAAAGTTGCTTCTCATTCTCTATCACTTTTAACTGCCTTTTGAAAAAGAGGTCTCTCCTGTTGAAGATGATAGAGGGTGAAGGGGATGGGTGGTCAGGAGCAGGCACAATTAGAGAGAGAAGCTGGTTTAAAACTGTACAGACACGTTAGACCAACGCAAGGCAGAGAAACAATGACTTTTTCTCTCCTACTTTTTACAGCCTTTGCCCATGGATAAAACTAAGAAGAAACACACTCTGGTAAGTACAGGTAAATGTCATCTGGGAGGTTCTATCCTTATCATGTAGCTTTATCTAAAGGTAAACAGGGATTTTCATACTTATTTTCAAGAGAGATTTTCAGATACCTGTTGTAAAGATAAAAGTGGGGTGAAAGCAGGCTGGGAATGAGAGAAGGAGAACTGGGAAGGATATAAGGCTAGTTTATCTACTTTGGGATGCAATGTTAGAGAACAGAGGATAGACAGGTCATTATACTCAAGTATATACAAGGAAGGCTCCCCACTTAGTGCCTCCCAGGAAGGCCTCCTTTCAGAAATGAATCATTCTTCTATTGTCCATACACTTTGGTAGGCTCCTACTTTGTTCCAGATACCAAGCTGAATGCTGTAAATATGGAAATAATTCAAGATCAACTCTGCTCCCACAAAGACCTTGGAGTCTATTGAGGGGTTGAAATAGCCCCATCACAGTGCCTTGAAAGCAAATGCTAGATGCCATCAGGTTCTGGTCTTCCAGGGTCACCCAGCATCCTTCCATCAGTTTAAAGTGTTTTTGCCCTGAGCTTTTGATAGCAAATAAATCATTTATTACAACTAACTCAACGAACTGACTGAGCAGTGCAGCCGGTCTTACAGGGTTCTAATCATCAGATTCATGAGGTTATTTATTTCTCCAATAGTTAATATTGGAATATCTGGATGTTCAGTCTTGTAGTGAGGGGTTCCTTTTCCAGGAACTCCAGGTCCAGAGCAAAAAGTAACTGCCACTTCTGCATGGCTCCCAGACTGACGGAACCCTACTCTGTCATCGTTAAAATTCTCTAAAGGACATAATATTGCCAATTGAAGAAGGGTCACAAACATTGCAGTCCACCCAGGAACTTGCGCGTGAGATGAGCCACAACTTCAACACATAAGAACGTTTACACCTAACCCTTCAGGGAGCCTGAGAATTCAGTGACAGCTGACCAGCTCTTGCTTTGTACTTTGCAAGAAACACCTCCTGTCTTCTACTACCTCTATGTCAGTAACTGGCTTTTTCTGCATGGGGCGAGCGGACTCAGTTTTTCGAGTTCCATAGCAACTCTTCCAATGAGTTTTGGGGGTTGTTCTATATCAGGGAGCAGCCCAGAGCATCAGAACCCAGTGTGGAATGACCATAAAAATCAGGTGATTAGAAAACCCAGCAGGGGGGATGCTTGAGTTCATTTGAAGAACATTTCCCAGTTGGTGGCAGGCATTAAGTAACATTTCTGAAGAATCAATAAAGCTATGGCTCAATCAACACATCTGTATGAAGGTGCCATTTGCATTTGGTCTTCAAGGATGAGTCAAGGTCACCAGGCACTCAAGGCATGTAGGCTCAACATGTCAAGGGCCAGGAATTCCAGGTGTAGGCTGAAGTCCCGGGTGTACACAGGTGAGTGGTGAGAAATGAGGCAAGCCAACTAAAATTTGTGTCAAAGATAAGAAGATAAAAATAAAAAAAAAAACTAAAATTGAGGACAAGTCAACCAGTTAGAACCTTTCATTATAGAAGAAGCAGAAAATCACAAGCGTTGGAATTAAGGTCTTTTTTTCTAGATTTTGGCAGTGCAATTCAAGATCTGATGATTCTCGTATCATTAACACATGCTCACCCTTGTGGAACAAATTTAGTTGAAGGTAGTCACGCGGATAGGTAACAAAACTAAAACCAGAGCAAACTGCTATATAAAATACACACATGCTTTCTAACAAGCGCATTCCCTCATCCAGGGACATAATGTAGCACAAGTATCAGCTTAAATCAAACACAATCCAAATGTCTCAAAAATGACATTAACAAAACAAAGCAAGCAGTACTCCACACACAAAGAGAAAATCCTTTAAAAATTTGTGCTGATGGTTTTTCCGACTTAGGTCAAAGGGATATAAGGCTTTTAATGTGCCTTGATAGGGAACAGACAGGAGAATAAAGAAAGGTCAGTAAACTGAGAGTGTGGCAATCATTCTTGCAAAATGGACTTCAACTGGAGGTTTAGCATTTACTTCCTAAATCTTAAGTGTGGTGGAAAACTATAGGTGAACGTCCTGAAATCTGCCTTGGACTTTGCAGATTTCCAGTTGCCTATGAAGAAAATTTCAATACAATTTCTAAGGCTAACATTTAAGAAAATTAATTAAGTTATCCAAAGAGCAAGGGTGACCAGATGCAATGAAGCTCAGAGATGCAATGATTCTTAGACGATTAACATTTGCCTGACATGTAGAGCACATTCAGTTTTCAGAGAAAACTTAAGGCATGTCCCTTAACTGTGGCTATTCCAGTTTCCTAACCAGACTAGGTCATCTCAATCCCAGCAGTTCATTCCTGGAGTATAGGTGAATAGTAGTCAAACAATGGGATTAATCTGTAGAGCACTGGGCCTGTAAGCGATGTCAGAAATACAATCTATACTCGGCATAATCCCAGAGCCATTGTCCAGTGCTTTCTTAATTCACACTTGCATATAAGAAAGATACAAAGAAAACCCATTTACATTTCTCCATGTAAACTAAATATTTGCTAATATACATCTAAGTACACAGCGTTATAAACTACTCTAGGAAATACAGTAAAACTCTCAATATCTTAGAGGCCCTTGCCCCTGTCATCTCTAAAATGCATCTTGAAGGAGAAAATTCAGCTAGCCACATCTGGTAGGGTAAAACTGAACATGAGTGTTTGGGAAAGGAACAGGCTACCACACTTGTTTAGTCAAAAAGGAAATTTATTTCCATAAGTGAAAAAAAATTTGGAGCCAACAAATGTCTTTGGTATGTGACTCCTGTAAGTTTATAGGGGACATTTATACTTATATACATAACTTATTTTAAATCACATCTATTTTATTTTGCTCTTGGATAGCAATCAGAAATGGGTCTCTTAATCTTTCCAGAAAAGTTTGAAGCAGAAGGTAAAATATCAACTTACTTTCAAAAGCAAGAAGGACTACAACAAGATATGTAAGTTATTCAACTATGTAAGTCCTTTTTCTCTTTTCCTCCTTTCTATGCTGTTTCCATTGAAGAAGACTACATTTGCTGCCCAAATCTATCTTCCGTGAAGACCAACTACATCCTTTATTGGTGCCCCTTTCTTCTTTCCTCAATGCCAAGGCCACATCTCAAATGCCCTGAATGTATCATATACACTCAGTTACTCAACAGGACCCCAAAACAGCCAAAAAGTCTGTAGTCTCCTAAAATCAGCAGATCACCAACCATCTCTGTTTATGGTCATTTTTAGCCAAGAGATACATACAAAGCATTATGTCCACAGAATGAACGAAGGCACAAATTTTTAGGCTTTCAAGCACAAACCTTGGTGAGTTTTATTTTCTTCTCCCAGCCCTTACATAAAATTGCTCATCACATCCTAGTGACTTTTCATTTAAAATTCCTCTGAATTCAAATTCTTCCTTCATTGCAAATCCTTAATATTTTATCATCTTGGCCGGCGCCGCGGCTCACTAGGCTAATCCTCCGCCTGCGGCGCCGGCACCCCAGGTTCTAGTCCTGATCAGGACACCGGATTCTGTCCCAGTTGCCCCTCTTCCAGGCCAGCTCTCTGCTGTGGCCCGGGAGTGCAGTGGAGGATGGCCCAATTCCTTGGGCCTTGCACCCGCATGGGAGACCAGGATAAGCACCTGGCTCCTGCTTTCGGATCAGCACGATGCGCCAGCCGCGGTGGCCATTGGAGGGTGAACCAACGGAAAAAGGAAGACCTTTCTCTCTGTCTCTCTCTCTCTCTCACTGTCCACTCTGCCTGTCAAATAAATAAATAAATAAATATTCTATCATCTCATATCTAGAATCACATATAACCACTTTGCTAGACAGTATGTTGCCAGATTCACCCATTCCTATCCCTAACCTAACCCTCCATATCCACTAAAAATTCCTTTTATCGTACTAGTTATGTACAAAACATCAATCACTCTTTTCATGAAAGGTTTATTTATGTATTGAAAGTCAGAATTACATAGAGAGAGAGAGAGAGACAGAGACAGAGACAGAGGTGTTATACCCATTCATTCACTCCCTAAGTGGTTTCAATGGCCAGGACTGAGCCAAGCTGAAGCCAGGGACCAGGGACTTCCTTCAAGTCTCCTATGTGGGTAGCAGGGGCTCAAGAACTGGGCCATCTTCTGTTGCTTTTCCAAGGTCATTAGCAGGGAGCTGGATTGGAAGTGGGGCAGCCTGGATAGGAACCAGTGCCCATATTGGATGCTGGCATCAGAGATGGCAGCTTTATTCACTATACCACAATGCTGGACTCCAACAGTCACTCTTAAACAACTTCCACTGGCCCTTCTCCTCATCTTTCTATATTTACCTCCCATTGGGTAAGCAGTTCTCAGAGAAGTCCCATCCTTTCTCACTGCCATTCTCTCACCTAGCTAGGGATTGGCAAACAATGGTCCACAGACCAAATCCTGGCTCCTGCTTATGTGGTTTTTTTTGTTGTTGTTGTTTTGTTTTGTTTTGTTTTTGTTTTTGTTTTTTGACAGGCAGAGTGGGCAGTGAGAGAGAGGAGAAAGAGAGAAAGATCTTCCTTTGCCGTTGGTTCACTCTCCAATGGCCGCTGAGGCCAGCGCACTGCGCTGATCCGAAGGCAGGAGCCAGGTGCTTCTCCTGGTCTCCCATGGGGTGCAGGGCCCAAGCATTGGGCCATCCTCCACTGCACTCCCGGGCCATGCTGCTTGTTTTTGAAAATAAAATTCTATTGGAAAACAGCCATGTGGATTTGTTGCTGCATTGCTCATGCTGCTGCATGTTCTAAAAGTTGAATAGGCAAAAGGAAGACCTTACAACATGCAAAGCCCAGGGTTGGTATGGTCAATCACACAAGACCCCAGACAACTGCTTCCAGTTTAATAATTTTCCTGTCACCATTTCAAAATTCTTAATAATGTTATCTTTGAATTTTTGTTTGGTAAATGAAGCTTAATGGAATCATTAAGTATGTAGGAGTGTCAAAGAGATATACATATTTCGACTGTTTCTTGCCACCCCATCCCACACAGTGTTTGTACTGCATCACAAACACAGGATGGCAATAGATCTAAACACATACACTCAAAGTGAGCACAAAGTATGTTCCATCAATCCCTGCCTCGGCGGGAATTCTGAAAGTCGTTGGCACCCTTGTTTGCCATCAGAACTAAAGCTAGCTTTAAACAAAGAAAACAATGGCATTCTAAGAACCATGAGTGACCAATGAAACTCATCATATTCACTCCCTAAGTGGCTTCAATGGCCAGGACTGAGCCAAGCTGAAGCCAGGGGCCAGGAACTTTTTCACTGTTATTAATTCCATTAACTGCCCAACCAACTAAGTTATAAATTATGACAAAGACAGAGAAGGAAAGATGTAATCCAATGTTTCTTGTTTCGTTCTTCATTTTCAGTCCTTTTTTATTCTTTAGTAAGCCAGAGGAAGAAAGTGTATGTATATCAAGAATGGGAAAAAAAACCAGTCAAGTTAATCTGTGCGGTATTTCTACTTTTCTGTAAGAATACAACTTGTATGCACATGAGCTCTGAAGTAAGGAATATTTCCTATTTCAGTAATTCTTGTTTAAAACTTTTTAAGTCTGGTATGGCACATTATAAAGATGGGTGGAAAGAATTGATTTAATAATTTAAAATTGTATTTCCTAAAAATGACATAAAAGAGCAAATATAAAACATGATGACAAGCTGAGAGAGAAAAAGACCACAGAAGCTTTATTTTTTTTGTACTATTAATGATACCGTGTTGTTGCTTTTTGAACCAGAGATCTCATAATTTCATTCTGCTATGTGTCTGTAATTTATTTAATCATCCCGGAAAATGTCTAAAATAGCTACTCTTTGACCCTTCACTGAAATGATTGATCCTAATGGGATTACCTGCACAGCAACTTTTCCCACTTCCTTCTTCCTGTAAAAACCTACCTCTTCCTCAAGCTCTAGCCAAATTTTCTTTCTCTCAAAATCTTCCCCACTCATCTCAGATTCCTAAGCTGTTTTCATGCATCTCATTTGAGAATTTAGCATATTCTTCTTTGTGAAACCCATTGTAAAACACGTTCAGTTAGGTAAGTTTTCTGATTATGTCCACCACTAATTCACAAGCCATTTGAGAAAAGCAACCATCAATAAGGAAAAGACACAAAAGGAAGACAAACTGTACCACTGCTCTCGAAAAAAATGAAGACCAAAATAAATAAAGGCTTTTCTTATCTGTATATCTATGGACTTACCATTTGGGCAAACAAATACTGTGTTGTGAGCCTATATGAGGTATACAAATGGATCAAACCAGAATGCTGCTCTCCTAGCACATTTAATCTAATAAGGACAGCAAATGTTTACAACATAATAACATAAGATCAATGGCACTAATATAATAAGAAGTACAGAGCAAAGGGAGAGCAAAGGGAGATGGAAATTCAAATGGTGTCTAGAGAGAAGGAGTGTAGAGATAATTTCACAGAACAGGGATGGCATCTGAACTGGATTGAAAAGGAGGGTAGCATTTAGATCTTAGATATAGGAAGAGGAGGACAAGTAGAGGAGCCCTTGAGCAGAGGCCTGGCACTATGGATGCCTGTGCTTGCAGGAGCACTTATTCATGCACTATGCACCAATGCATTCCCACTAGCTACCACCACACGGTGTTTCTGAGTTAAGAAGACCTCACATGACCGTCACCGGTGTGCTCTGCGGTGTTAGTAAGGCATATCTGAAGGCATAGTAAGGCATATTTGGAGGAGGCATATTTGAAGAATGCTTGAACTCTCATCTCTATTTCTGATCTCTGAATCATGAATCTCCATGGTGTGACAAGCAAAAGATTAAAGTTTGTTTCTGAGACTGCTCCAAGGAGCTTCCAGCAGAAAAATAGGGTCTTCCCAGCTACAGCGCTGTTACGGGAGCTGCAAAGGCAGCGGTACATCTCTGAACATAAGGAGACCGTTGAGGGACATCAAGGAAAACACTGCTTAGCTTATAATGCCTTCTTCCCCTGAGCTGCCACTCAGGGGCACACAGTGTGGGAAGAGAGATAAATGAAAGAAGAAAAGAAAGGGGGCAGTGTGTTGAAAACAAGAACAAAGTTGCTTCTCATTCTCTATCACTTTTAACTGCCTTTTGAAAAAGAGGTCTCTCCTGTTGAAGATGATAGAGGGTGAAGGGGATGGGTGGTCAGGAGCAGGCACAATTAGAGAGAGAAGCTGGTTTAAAACTGTACAGACACGTTAGACCAACGCAAGGCAGAGAAACAATGACTTTTTCTCTCCTACTTTTTACAGCCTTTGCCCATGGATAAAACTAAGAAGAAACACACTCTGGTAAGTACAGGTAAATGTCATCTGGGAGGTTCTATCCTTATCATGTAGCTTTATCTAAAGGTAAACAGGGATTTTCATACTTATTTTCAAGAGAGATTTTCAGATACCTGTTGTAAAGATAAAATCAAAGAGGGAGAAATGGACAAAGGTCAGAGTCTCCTGTATCTGCTCTCTTTATTTTAACTGTTGTTTCCTAAGACAGCAGAAAACAATTTTTCTTCCTTAAATATGAAAAACAAGAATGGGAGAGAGAGTTGTATAGTATCAAGGCTAAAGGCCTCGGAATCTTATGTCTTTGAATTCAGACCTGTGTGACTTACCAAATTTTCTAGTCCAGACTCTGGTTTTTTAAATAATGAAGGGAACGGTACCTACACTTACACTGTTTTCATGAGGGCTGAACCTGATATAGAAAAACAAATCTAGCCCAACACCAGACACATTGCTGGCTCCCAACACACAGTACTGTTAACATGATTTAGGGATATGGACCAGTGACTCATTTATGCTCTGAGGTCCTTGAGGACGAAGGGGAAGATTCAGCACCCTGTGGCCTCTGCTGCCCATCTGAAATACATTATCATCCTTTCCAATTTTTAAATTATGTAAAACATCCCTGTGGTGCAAATGCTAAGCAAATGGTAATGATGTCACTTTGGCAAGCAATGTAAATATCAATACAAATGGATCGCACTTGGAAAAGCAGCTGCTTTTATCTCATCTCTGCAGCAATCCTCCCCAGAAGATTCGGACATCACAACCACAATGGCAAAGGGCACACACAGACCCCTCTCTCTGCTGGGCAGCCAGGGTAGCTCTCGTGTCCCCCATCACAAGGAGAACGTGTATTTCACAACCGTCCTTTCCTCTAGCAGACAGCGTAGGCTGGCAGACGTAGGCAAGTCAAGTGTGAATGGTCGCACGCATGTAAGGTGCCATATCTCAGTGGCAGGCATCCTGATTCTACACAACACCTCTAGGGAATGGTTGATGTTGCACTTTTGAAAAGAAGGGACCTTCTTGAGCAAGCATGTACACACACATATGCACATGCTGTCGTCTAGATCAAAATTTCATAGATTGCTTACAGAAGACAATGCAAAGCAAGATGAATTGATTAGAGCCAACAGGATACTACATGACCAGGGGATTAGCAAGTCACATAAATATCAGTGTCTTTACTTTCTTGTTTATAGAAAATTAGAGGCACTTTCCTTAACTATCACTGTTTGCTTTGACTTTCAGAATCTACCAAAATTATGCTTAGCCTCCAAAATAATAAGCGATGAAGTTATGCTGCCAGCAAATGTAGACTGAGAAGCAGGATTGGGAGGTGCTGCCACGTGAAGCAAGCATGGGCCCCCTTCTACCTTGTCGTTGCTAGCATGGCACAGTATTTATTCTTAGCTTCCTGGCCTTGGTGTGCTAGATCAACACTTTTTATTATCTTTAGTCTCAAAACTCCAGGGCCAGGAAATCACAACTCTCCAAGAGGCTAAGCAAATGCCATATGTTTAAAAAGAAAGCAATAAAATAGCTCATTCTAATGCTTTTTTTTTTTTTCTCAAAACTCTGAGGGGGGAAAAAAAGTAGAGTAAGAGGGAAGCAAAGCAGGGCCAGGCAAAGGGGTGGAGATGATAGAAATAAAAGTCAGAGATAAATGTATATAGACAAATGCAGACCTTATGTTTCCATGAATAATTCAGGATTCACACTGCACTGATGTGTTTAGACAAGGAGGGCAACTGGAGCTTTTAAAGGACAAACACCTCTGACAGCTTCCTGGGGATTCTTCAGGGCTGTTTTCTTTTTTTATCATACACACAAGCACATATACACTTAATATGCACCTACACATGCTATATGCACACATACTTCACACGGAAGGCTGAACATGGCTAGGAGACACCAGGATTCCACTTGGAGCTCCACAGATGTTCTCTTTTCCAGGGAAGAGGATTTGATGGTTTTCTGACTTTATTCCTTCTAGGTCCCAAATCCAATGACTCATCATTCCAGAAATGCCTTAAGGAATCTGTCTCACCATGCACTCCCAGTTCTTTCTGACATATCATCAATACTAATCTCCATACATGGTATACAATTCCTTCGCTCCTGCTTCAGAGACCAAGTAATTCTGACAAATATCACAATTGTTTTAATCCAGAATTCATGGTAAACTAGTGAGTATACCTGGAATCTTTACATCAATGCCATTTATCTCAGTTCCTCCATCTAATGTTTTCACCAAGTCATTCTCTTCCCTAGTCTGCTTTTCTAATGGGCCTGACTCTGTCTCATTTGATTCCACAATAGTGACACAATCTATGGCCAACATCTTTCTGTCAAAAGTAAAGGGTAAATAAGAAAAGTATCTACAGGCCGGCGCCGCGGCTCACTAGGCTAATCCTCTGCCTAGCGGCGCCGGCACACCGGGTTCTAGTCCCGGTCGGGGCGCCGGATTCTGTCCCGGTTGCCCCTCTTCCAGGCCAGCTCTCTGCTGTGGCCCGGGAGTGCAGTGGAGGATGGCCTAGGTGCTTGGGCCCTGCACCCCATGGGAGACCAGGAAAAGCTCCTGGCTCCTGCCATGAGATCAGCGCGGTGCACCGGCCGCAGCGCGCCGGCCGCGGCGGCCATTGGAGGGTGAACCAACGGCAAAGGAAGACCTTTCTCTCTGTCTCTCTCTCTCTCACTGTCCACTCTGCCTGTCAAAAAAAAAAAAAAAAGTATCTACATACCTGAATTTAAAATAGGATAATATATGTTGAGGGATAGATACCTTGATATGCAAGCACTTATAAGAGAAGGGAGCATCCCATTGCTAGAATTATGCTATACAATATATTAATAAAACATGTAGCCTAAGAATAGTGACAATAGGTCTAAGCTAAATATAAGAACTGTAATCTTGCATGTCTCATTAGTTCTTAATTCAAATTGATAGGAAGAGATTCTTTCCACTAAATAAGAGTTGACCTTTTGACTTCTAAGCGTGAATTCCATTTCTTCTCGTTAAAGCTGCAATGAACCACAACTAAATCCTCCTTCAAAATTACTATTCAGCATATATATTGCAATAGATGCTTCATCCCTCAACCATCATCCTTCAGCCATCCCACAAGCCATCACTCCAGTCATGCTTTAGTCTTTCAGCTGTTATCTTTATGACACAGGTTCAAGACCCTTTTTAAAAGGTTTTCTTATTCAACATGCTTTCAAGTTTGTGAATGCAATAAGGTGCCTAACTATCACACCTTTTATGTGGTCTCCCTAGCAACAAGTACAGTACAATTACTTGCAATGTGGGCTTCTCTTAGCATCTAATGTTCTACACTGAATTTGTAGTCAGCTGAGATCCCCCAACCTGCTTTGCATGAATTTCTGTCAAAATAGATCTTCCTTCAACTAACTCTTTTTTCATTTCTTTGTTTATTTTAATGTAAGAAGATGGACTCCAGAATGAGGAAAACTAGAATTGTAGCACAGTCACAATATTTTCAAACATCTGATCTTGATCTATTTTATTTTCAGTTATTCCATAATAATTCCATATTATAAGTTCTTTCAAAGAATTAAGAAACACAAAATATCCAGCATCGGAATGGTGTTCAGTAGGAAACCATAGTGGGTTAAGCCAACACTTGTACTTCTGGCATCCCTTATTGGGTTGCTCAATGAATCCTGGCTTCTAATCCAGCTTTCTACTAATGCTCCCAGACAGCAGAATGTGACCCAAGTGCCTGGGTCTCTGACATGCACAACGGAGATCCATATAGAGTTCCTGGTTCCTGGATTCATCTTGGCCCAGCTCTGGCTGTTAACAACCATTTGAAGAGTAAGCCAGCACATGAAGAACTCTTCCTCTTCCTATTCCCCCCTCCCTCTCTCCCTCCCTCTTTTCCTCTATTTCTGTCACCCTGACTTTCAAATAAACAAATCTTAAAAGAGGTATTCAGTAAATGCTAACTGCCTGTGAATTTCACTTCATAGTTCCATATTACCAAAAATTTGGTTGCTTGAGTATTTACAGCATCTGTAGATTTGCTCAGTATCGTCCAGTAAACTATATACGTGAGTAGAGAATGGACAAGTACCAAGGACAGCATTCAGGGGCTTCTAATCAAACGCAGCTAAAGACATATGAGATTTAGAAGGCTCTGTGAATAAAATCTTGTTCTTTTCCCTTCTTTGTGATTTGTTCCCCTCAACGAATCATGTAGATGAAACAACTGCCTAAAATGACAGAAAGAGTTGTAATATAATATTGCTTACCCTTGTTTTGTCGATCATACACAAACCACCAAAAATCTCGATTTACCAAAGAATCCATCAACAACTTCTCCATATGCATCCACTTACTCTCCACCAAAATAATTCAATTGAATTTAAGTATATAAGTGGAAAGGAAAATTTTGTCACAGGGTTCTTAATACTACAGTGAAGAAAAAATGGCATTACCTTGATATTGCTCACTAAAATCCAAATTGTTAAGAAAAACCACAAAATAAAGGCATAAATTGTGCCACATAAAGTGAGTTAAACAGGTGTGAGGAAAAATGGTTTTTAGTTAGGATTGGTTTTGAACTTTTTACTGTTCTGAAAAAAGTGCACAGAATGGTATCTAACTAGACCTTAGCCATATATAATAATAAGGACAACAATACAGGGAACAGCAAAACCCAAAGAAAGACTGGAAAATTGTGCTGGAATAAACAACATTATCTGTGCTGGCATTAGGTGCAATGAGTTAAGCAATGCTGGCATCTAATATTGGACTTCCAGTTCCAGTTCCAGCACCTCTGCTTCTGATCCAGTTTCCTGCTAATGTAACTGGGAAAGCGGCAGATGATGGCCCAATGGCTTTCACCTCTGCCACCCTGTGGGAGACCCCGAAGATTTTGGCTTCAGTCTGGCCCAGCTTTTGCTATTGTAGCCATTGGAGGAGTAAACTAGCAGATGGAAGACCTCTCGATCTCTTTCCCTCCCACCCTCCCTTCCTCTCCCTCTCTCTCTCCATCTCTCTTTTTTAAATATGTAAACAAATCTTTTAAAAAAGAACATTATGGGGCCAGCACCATGGCACAGTAGGTCAATCCTCCGCCTGTGGAACCGGCATCCTATATGGGTGCGGGTTCTAGTCCCAGCTGCTCCTCTTCCAATCCAGCTGTCTGCTGTGGTCTGGGAAAGCAGTGGGAGACGGCCCAAGTGCTTGGGCCCCTGCACCTACATGGGAGACCTGGAAGAAGTTCCTGGCTTCGGATCAGCACAGCTCTGACCTTTGTGGCCATCTGGGGAGTAAACCAAAGGACAGAAGACTTTTTCTCTGTTTCTCCCTCTCACTGTCTGTAAATCTACCTCTCAAATAAATAAAAATCTTTAAAAAATTATCAATCTTGACAAAAACTGAAAACTCTTAATCTGCCATGGTTAGATAAAAAGTATAAAAAATGCAGGGCTGGCACTGTGGTGCAGCAGGTTAAAGTCCCAGCTTTCAGCGCCGGCATCCCATGTGGGCCCTGGTTTGAGTCCCAGTTGCTCCTCTTCCAATCCAGTTCTTTGCTATGGCCTGGGAAAACAGTAGAAAATGGCCCAAGTGCTTGGGCCCCTGCACCCATGCGGGATACCCAAGAGAAGCTCCTGGCTCTGGATCAGCTCAGCTCAGCTCTGGGCATTGCAGTCATCTGGGGAGTAAACCAGTGGTTAGAAGACCTCTCTCTCTCTCTTTCTCTGGCTCTACCTCTCTCTGTTATTCTCTTTCAAATAAATAAAATAAATCTTTAAAAAAGTACAAAAATGCATTCATTCAACAAACATTTATGGAGTACCAACTAAGCACTAGGCATTGTGGTAGGTATTAGTTCCAAGTAAATAAAGGAATCATGCCTAACATTAAGCAGCCAGCATAGGGAAGGCTATAAAACATAAATCTCTATTGGTGTTTTAAGCATCCTTATGTATCCACATATGTTGACTTTCCCAGATAAAGCCTTAAAACTGTGTAAGATAAATACTACTCCCATATTTGTTATACTTTTGGTTGGACAGAGAGAATATAGAAGGTTTCAGCAGCTGTACCATCTTACAGATCTCATTTCACCCCTCCTGGACTTAGTTTATTCATTTCAAATGCAGAGACTACGCTAGCAATTCCTAATGCCCTGGTTGGCTTACCATTTTTAAGGTCAAACTCCCAAAGTCAGTGAACACTCAATGTAGAAAAGTGCCATACTGCTTCTTAAGTCTACTGACAGAGGGTTCCCACAAGCAAGAAGGCACTGTGTATCTTCTCACGGGTATTTGCATGTCTAATGACCAGTGAAGTCTGCTTTCACGAACAAACAGCACTTCACTGGCATGTTCCTACTGAACACGGGGAATTGGAAAATTGTAGTAATTAATTAGACATCTTGGATAAAACCACAATTTCTGCATGTATTTGCCAAACACCTGCATTTTACATTTTAAGCTGAATTGTTGGTTAATGTCTTCTGTCAGTCAGCCTATGATTTTGTATTATCATCTAAGACCAGAGGCATATATTATCACGGGTACAAAAAAAAAGAATATTTTTCTGGCCAGCCATGCTATTAAGCAAAGTAGAAAGCCAGGGGCATGGGGTACAAATGTATATGCTATAAAATCTAATGGAAGAGTACTTCCACGCTTGAGCATTTCAGGGCATATCCTAACCAGATAGAATCCTGCCAGTTAGGTAAGAAAATCAGTTTCATAAATAAGGACACCAATTAACAGAGTTAGTCAAGAGAGAATGCAATTCATGCAAGGGTAATAGTACTGTTAACACTCAATTACAATGAGGACTTTAAATATCCATAATTGATTTTAGCTATGTCTATAGCACTGAGCCTACCCATAAGCAACAGACATGAAATTATAACATTGGTGATAATTGCCAAAAAATTCAAAAAGGCTGACCAAGAAAAGGCTCTTTTCCAACAGTGGAATAGAACAGAAGACCATACCTCAGACCTTTGCCCTCTGTCCCACTAACTGGAGGTAGTTTTTCCCACTCATCCCATTGCTTCAAATATCTCAGATCCCCTAAAACATCAGGTCTGTTTCCACTCAGCAGTTTTTACTGCTCTTAAATGCTAATTGTTAATTTATTTCTCTTTCCAAAAGCTCTCCCAGAGCCTGAGCTTTTCTTCATTGAATCAGCTTGTCCTGGGGATACAGCTAAACCTGCCTTTGATCAGTGTTTAATCCTTTTAGATGCTCAAGGGGGTGTAGTTTAGTATCTATGAGAAAGTAATTATGAAAGGACGGAGATTGGGAGGATTATAGCTCCTGCTAGCATAAGAAATGACCAATCAGATTTCTCTGTACCCTTTTCTATCTTCATAGAGAAAAGATCATGCTAAAGAATGTAAAACTTGAAAGTCTAGCAGTACTTTTAATTCAACAAGGGGTGTGGATTGCAAACTCAGTAGGTTGCATTCTGCTTATAAGAGGATCAGAAACAGAACAGTAATATGGATGGGAAGCAAGGAAACAGATTCTTCTACACCTAAGCAGTTATAGGCAACGGTGCTTCAGCAGAAAGTCTCGGGTAAATAATAAAACACTACCTGAAAATCAAATCACCATATAAGTTGGTCGACAATAAGGTGAGCAGAGAAAGATACTGAACAATAGTACTCAAACATTAGGGTGTAAAACCACAAGGAAGGGATGCCAGTGCTTGGAGGGGGATAAACTCACACAGATGGGAGTCATGAAGCAAGAAATCGAGAAAGAAAAAATGTGATATGCTCTGGCAAAAAAAAAAAAAAAAAAAAAAAAAAAAAAAAAAAAAAAAAAAAGACCTAAATGAAAGATCTCTGTGAGTGAGATCCCAGTGGAAAGAACAGGTCTTCAAAGAAGGAGGTACCTTTCTCTGAAGGGAGGAGGGAACTTCCACTTTGACTAGGACCCTGTCTAAATAAGATAAGAGTTGGTGAATTCAAAAGGCTTCCATAGCCTTGGAAACTCATGACTGGAGCATAGGGAGATTACTGATGCCATAAACAGGAGTGTCAATTTGTAAAGTCAACAACAGGAGTCACTGTGCACTTACTCCTCATGTAGGATCTCTGTCCTTAATGTGCTGTACATTGAGATTTAATGCTATAACGAGTACTCAAACAGTATTTTTCACTTTGTGTTTCTATGTGGGTGCAAACTGTTGAAATCTTTACTTAATGTATACTAAACTGATCTTCTGGATATAAAGAAAATTGAAAATGAATCTTGATGTGAATGGAAGGGGAGAGGGAGTGGGAAAGGGGAGGGTTGCGGGTGGGAGGGAAATCATTACGGCGGGGGGGAACCAATGTAATCCATAGCTGTACTTTGGAAATCTATATTCATTAAATAAAAGTTAAAAAAAGAAAGAAAAAATGTGATATGAATATGAGAAAACACCCCCTGATGAATAATCATAGGATTATTCAAAAATAGTAATAAAAATTCCATCATACCCAATGATTAATCAAAATTGACCCAAAATAATGTAATAAAGCAATAAAAGAATAGAGGCATCCAAACGCATCTTTGTTTGTAATATCCTGGAATTATCCACTGGGACATTCCTAGGAAATGTTGTATTATGCAGTGATTTGAGAGACAGAGAGACACATGGAGGGTGGGAAGACAGAGAGAAGGAGAGAGCTCCCCCCTAATAATTCACCCCCCAAATGCTTGTAACAGCTGGGGATGGGCCGTAGCCAAAGCCAAGAGCCAGAACTCAATACAGGTCTTGCACACGGGTGGCAGGACACAGACATTGGAGCCATCATCTGCTGCCTCCCAGCAAGAAACTAGAATTAAGAGCAGAGCCAATACTTGAACCCAGGAACTCTAATACAGGGTGTGGGCATCTCACCTGGTGACTTAAACACTAAGTCACATGGCTGCCCCAGTAGTTGATACTACAAGCAGATTTGGACACCTTTTTGTTCATGTTCTTCCAACCACTATTAGTAAAACTTTCTGTGCACTCATACCCTCTCTACTTCACTGTGTATGTATATTCATTTATCTCTAACACATTAGGCATATCACATTATACTTAACTCATTAAAGATATTATAAAACATACTATAATACAATGTAAAATGACAGAATAAATTGTAAATACAAGTTATAAAATTGTCATTATACATCACCCTCCAATGTATATCCCCCACTTTGGAGCAACCATTCTACATATTGAATTCTCATCCATCAAAACGAATGACACAGTTCTGTTCCCAGGGATTTTCCCTCCTGTTGTGGGTTGATTATATCTCCACCAAAAAATACATAGAACCGCTAAACCCCAGTAGGCACAATGTCCAGTCTTACTTGGGAAAGGGCCATTACAGATATAATGAATCAAGATAAGTCATATTAGAGTTGGGTAGAACTTTAATTATTTAAGACAGTATTTGTGGGGCTGGTGCAGTAGTGTAGCAGGTAAAGCCACTGCCTGTAATGCTAGCATCCCGTATGGACACCAGTTCAAGTCCTGGCTGCTCCATTTTTCATCCAGCTCTCTGCTATGGCCTGGGAAGAAGCTCCTGGCTCCTGACTTCAGATGCATGCATCTCCAGCCATTGCGGCCAACTGTGGCCTCTGCCTCTCTGTAACTCTGCCTTTTAAAAAAGGAGAAAAAACACAGTCTCTCATGGAGAGCAGCCGCATGATAACAAGGCAGTGACTGAAGTGCCAAGAATCCTGAAGATAGACAGCAGGTCACAATAAGTTAGGAGGAGTCGAGCAATGATCCTCAGCCCAGCCTCCAGAGGAGCACAGCCCATTTGACACTGATTCTGGACTCCACCTCCAGAAGTGTGATAGATAAATCTCTGGTAGTCATTCAGCATGTTATTCCTTCTTATGACATCCCTAGGAAACTAATATACTTTCTCATACAAGAGAAGTTCTTTATTACATCCAGACAATAGACAGTGAAGAATAATTATCACTCAGGTTGAATCTTTCCACCCCCATAATGCAATAACTGGAGACGGAGTAGAGGATCTGATGATAAGAGTCCGGTTAATAGAACAGAGTTCTCTGACAAGTGGAATTTGTATCTCAGATACTAACATGCAGGCCCAACATCAACTGGTGCAGACACAAATACTTCTCTCAATTATTAAAATGTTAAAATATTGTTATAAGTAGATGGCAACAAGTCACTGCTTCACTTGCCAATAATCATTCTGCCCCTTGGCCTCTGTGCATGAGTCAGTGCCTATACCAGCAGTGCATCCAGGACAGAGTCAGTTCTGACTGGCTCCGTGTCCCAATGGTTGTTGAATATTTTCAATATCCCCCAGACAAGATGCCTAATAGATTGGGTTTCTTATCATCTAAACACCACCCACAGTGGGACCCATGCAGAAAGTACTAACAGAATCCCTATTCTATGCACATTACTTTTGTTAGTGTCATCACTAAGTATTCATTTTGAGTCAATGAATTGAGATGCATCTACAAGATGCTTGAGACTAGAGAACGTGTACATGATACTCTTGCATTACAGAGCAATGTACCATTTCCCCAGCATTCTTGGTCAGATTTCTGTTTTGAGAACACAGAGGATGGGAAGTTAAAAAAAAAGCAGACGTCACCGTTTTCACCTGCTTCAGGAATCACTATGAAGTAAGGCGACACATTTACACCTAACAAAGCAGTGGATTCAGCCTAATTAATTTTGATGTCTGGTGATTTCAGAGTGCTTTTTGCATGTGATATCATCTGGAAATATATTTCTTATTTAACCATCTCCCCAATGGGCCATATCATGCTCTGCTTTCTTTCCAGTAACAAATAGCTCATATTAAGAAATAAAGCTTTGTGTAGCATTGAAATGTATTAAATAAATTGTTTTCCAAGGCATAACTTCTTTCTATTGCAGCTTGTTCTGGATGGGCTAACACAATGGATGGAGCTATCAACAACACACTCAGTTGTGATTCTTATATCCTTTTTTACATTGAGGATGTAAAAATCAGGAATATAATTAACCTGGCTAACAAGGAAAGTTTTGCATTTTTTGGAGAAAATATCTGTTATTTTTTAATAGTAATCTGTGCTATAGCACTTGGGTACAGTGTCCCTTGCTTTGCCCAATAACCAGAATACCTTTGAGTACAGTCAAGTCTAATTTAATTTCTTATTTCACATTTTAGTTCTGGTCAACTTTGGAAGTACTGGTGGTCTCCCTTTGTGTGCCACCATACCATGTTCAGTTAAGACGCTTTTGATGTTTTGAATAGTTTCTCCAAAGAGACCCCTTTTCTGTTTTCTAACAGAATGGTGTATTGGTCCTGCATTTAGAATGAAATGTAGTACACTTCAAACACTTCAGCCTTGCAAAGAATTATACCCAAACATCTGTCAAAGTTTACTCCAAGAAAAGACCAATAACCATACTGCTTTGAGGACTTGCAAGGCTCCCCTATTTTTATCAGGCATATTTTCAGTCTTAATAGACTTCATGGTGCCATTTCAGTAATTCCGGCTGATTCCCATCATGTTTAGAATGCCAGAATCAACAGCACATCACAGGATAAAGGAAGTACAATGAGGGAAATTGGATACATTAAGATCACCTGGGAGTTCCAACCTGACTCATGGCCTGCCAAGTTTCAGAGGAAAACTGGGCTCTGGTGGCAGGCACGGAGGATCTGGACAGACCACAAGCATGTACCAAGTCAGCAGCTTGGCAAAGGATTACAACACTTCCCTTGTGCTAATGTGAATAAACACTGGCAATTCTACACAGTTAGTGCACATTCTTAATCATCTGTTCTCTATCGCTGTCTTACTGTTAATAGCATCTTTCATGTAAGATGTCAGAGAGATTTTTGATTTTGTTTTTCATTTAGTTTCCAACTGGTTCTCAGTTCATTCCACAAAGCAGAAAATCTTTCTGGAATATTTACAGAGCATTCAATCAGGGGATAAGAAGGATGCTCAGACTTGGCCCTCAGATTTCTCTTCTTAGCACTTGCATAGTTTCAGAAGGCAGCTTATCTAAGCACACCTGACTGTTGCCGTAACTTCTTTAAGACAATGCCTTATGTGAGCTAAAACATGCCTAGAGGATTCACTGAAAGCCTAAGGATCAGTCTAACCTTCAAAGACTAACATGCAGTGTCCAAAATCCTTCAAGTATTCTAGGCATTCAGAAAGGCAGGAAACTGACTGTGGAGGTTGGGTACACCACAGCTTTGAGAACACCACGTGAACACAGATGAAGGACGGAGAAACAAAACCCGAGTTACTAGTAAGAAAGTATAAAAGAAAATTCCCAGGAAACTTGAGGGATAGGTTTCCCTCCAACATTCACATCCTGAAATGCTAATCTTTAATGACGTTATTTGCAGATAGGGCTTTTAAAGAGATAAGCACAGAAAAATGAGGTCAGACAGGTGAGCCTGAGTCCAATATGACTAACACCCTTACAGGAAGAGAGAATTAGGACACAGTCACAGAAGAAAGACCAATAGCAAACACTAGGAGGCGCCACCTCTAAACCAAAGAGAAAAGTCAGAAGAAACCAGTGATCCAGACACGTTGACCATGGACTTCCAGGCTCCAGAATTATGAAATAATAGTTTCGTGGTTCCAGTTGTTCAGTCCCCAGTACATTGTTATGGGAACTTAGTCAATGAATTCAGATGACCCAAACTGAAGACTGCTAGGAAAACACATAAAGATAGAAAAAGCTAAGAAAAACCATCATGTGGAGACTGAAGCCACTGATGGGTAAAATCAAATTAACATCAGACATTGCTGGAGGTGTTAAAGAACTAAGGCTTCCTAGTTAGAACCAACACAAGTTCTAGGCAAGTGAGCTAAAGTTGGAGTGCATCTGCCCCAGTCCTGCCGTCCTATGACTGTAGCCTTGGCCAATATCTTGACTGGACCTCAGGAGAGATCCTGTGCCAGAACTAATCAGCTAAACTGCTCCTGGAATCCTGACCCACAAAATTGAATGGGAGAATACAAGCTTATTACTTGTATTGCTAAGCTGTGGGTGTTAGTTTGTACAAAGCAATAGATTACCAATACCCCTGATAAAATCAGAATGAACACATGGATTTTAAAGACCAATAATGAAGGAGTAATCTTAAAGTGCATTCAAGTTGTTCAAGGCTGTGAAGACAGAAGAATGTGGTGATTAAACTCTCTAGCTCTGGAGTGAGACATATTAGATTCAAATCCCAGTTGTGTCTCTTCACTGATATGAAAACTGAAGAAATTTCATCTTTCTGAGACTCAGCTTCCTTCTGAAGACACAAGGATGATAATAATACTCATGCATAAAATGGAATTAAATGAAATCACTCCTAGGGCTAATATTTTGATAAATCATAGCTATCCTAATTAGGGAGGTGAAAGAACTAGAAAAGCAGAATCAAGTTGTTTACCAAAATAAAATACTTTCTGGAAGTACCAGAAGTGCTCCCACCGATCCCTTCCCAAGTGACCCTTCTTAAGGAGACAGCTCTTAATAAGGGTCAGTGAAAAAAGGTTCACCCTATCTGGAGAAGGAAAAGGCTGTCAAGTTTAATGAAGTCCATAATGGGGAAAACCGGAATCTGTTCATCAACCACAATCCCCTCTGTGGTGAGGTCCAGCTCTTCCCAGAGCCCCAGGCCGGCAGTGTTAATGGAAGGTGCAGGGAAGAGTCCACAAGATGCTATCTCACAGGCCTGATGAGATTGCAATTTACAGACAACTGGGGCTTATCTCTGGTGATGAACTAGGTGTCAGAGCTGAGAGAAAAGCAAAAAAAAAAAAAAAAAAAAAAAAAAAAAACCACCACCACCAACAAAAAATGGCCTGGGAAGATGTTGGAGAACTGGCAGCACAGGATGTGAGCACCACCTTGCAAGCCCAGAGCACATGAAATGAGTTATCTGGATAAGATCTTGATGTTAATAACTAGCCATTAAAAACAGTCAAGCCAACATATCACCTTGTATTAAAATTACTACACACACACACACACAAAGTGGTGGCCACGTGGCAGAATCTCTATCAAAGCAGCTAGCATTACCTGTAAAATTAACTGTATGTGTTGACTTACCACACTGTACCCTATAAATATATACAATTAAAATAAATAGAATGAATCAAACATTGAACTATTAAAATATTTGGTGACTCAGAACACATTCTTAAAATATCACTTCAAAAAAGTTAAGAAAAGGTAAGAACATTAACAAGAGAAGAACTCTCTTTAAATAGCGTTGGCCATGTAAAACACAGTGCCACTGTTGGAAGTGGAGCAAAGGGCACAATGTTGAGAGGGAGAAACACAGAAGATACATTATAATGAAGCATTAAAAAGAAGAGCTAGTGATACAGTAGGCTGCAGCAAGGATGACTGCTTTGTCCTTGGAATACTTCCACGTGGCTCTGGTGTCTTGTGTGTGATCCCCCACCTACGTACCAAATAAAATGTCCTGCATGTAGACCAAAGGCTCCGCAAAGGATGTCAGCAAGCAAATCATCTATTCTGCACGCATGCAGACTTCTCTATGGACACAGTGAACAACTTAGGGTCCATCCTTTCTATGACAGACCCACACACCACATCTTCATGCAGCCTGGTGGTGTATCTCAACGGAACACAACAGTCTTTTGAGAACATTGTTCTTGAAATGTAAGGTGACATCCCAGGCCTGCTGACATCAGGACTTCAAGCACATTGCACTCTGCCCCTATCCTAGTTGTTAATATCCTGTCTTTCGGTTTCTCAGGTTAAAAAAAAAAAAAAAAAAAAACTGATGGTGGGAGAAGTGAAGCCAGTGGGCCGCGGTTACACGACTAGTTCATTACTTCGTCTACTGAAGCAGGTGGGATCTTTAAAATAACTACAAACATACAAGGGGGTTGGTAGGTGAAATGCAGGAAGTTACAAATGACTGGAGAAGGAGTTCGGAGTCCAGAGGGGGAGGGGAACTAATCACAGAGGTTCTAGCCCTCATTCTGCCCTGAGCCTATTACTTTGACAAAGTCATTTACTTTCTATGAACTTCAGTTCCTTATCGCAAAAATGTATTCCTGGTTTAGATAACCTCTGCAATTCCTTCCATCCATAAAATGTCAGGGGACAAATGCTGCTTACCTCACTTAACTCAGTATTTGTCAACAAGTTTCAAAAGCTATATTGGCTGTAGGATTTTGAGATGCTGGAAAATATGTCCTAGGAACAGAGCACCTAGGGTTCTGAAAATGTAAACTTCACAGCGAAAGACAGGTTTGCATGGGACTCTGTGCGACAGCTCTGCACTAGCAATCACAAGCACAGTAACAGTTGGAATCATGGCTGGCATCTACTTGAACACTTACTAATGCCAGGCATTTTCAGCCTTTAGCTCCTCTTGACTTTTAAATTCTCACTCATGAAAAACAGGATTCCATTTTACCAATGAGGGACATGACAAAGAAATTAGGATGAGGAACTTGCCTGAGGCAGGGCCACAGGTCAGTCCCAGATGTCTGCATAGAGAGCCCAGTAG
This sequence comes from Oryctolagus cuniculus, assembly GCF_051225735.1. NCBI lineage: Eukaryota > Metazoa > Chordata > Mammalia > Lagomorpha > Leporidae > Oryctolagus > Oryctolagus cuniculus. The sequence continues at coordinate 29,623,772 of NC_142886.1, read as the reverse complement.
CATCAATGTGCTTCTGAAAGGTAGCAACGGTTGCTGACCAGGATCTGCATGTGTCTATGGAGCTAAATGCACTTTAGGTCCAGACTTGCATGCTTCTGTTTGCTCCTAGCACCGTGAAAAAGGCTGCAAGTGTTAAATAAATAACTGTTATGTGAATGGTGTTATGAAGTGTTGAAAGTAAATTATAAAGGATACCAGGAGTAAAGGACTCCTGAATGGACAAAGCCACTTAGACCTCATAAAGGACTTCACCTTCCTTGATCTATAAACATAAGCAAAAATTAACTTCAGCTATTTCTTGTGTATCCTATATGAAAGAAACACAGAACCAGAGGGGATGGTGTTGTGGTGCAGTGGTTTAAGCGGCCATTTGTGAAGCTGACATTCCGCATAAGAGAGCTGGGCTACCCTTCTTCCAATCCAGGTCCCTGCTACTGCAACTGGGGCAACCATAGAAGATGGCCCAAGTGTGCGGGACCCTGACACCCACAATGGACATCCTGATGGGGCTCCAGGCTCTTGGACTCAGCCTAGACCAGCCCTAGCCATTGAGGCCATATGGAGAAAGAAAGAGTAGATGGAAGATCCCTAGCCACTCCTTTCCTCTCTCTTCCCCTCTCTCTCTCTGTCACTCTGCCTTTCAAATAAATATTAAAAAAGAAAAAGAAAAAAAAATAGAACTTAAACTCAATCAGAATTAGTCAACAAAGTTATGATTGTATAACTAGAGACTTTCCAGTAGGATAGACAAAATAAAAAGACTTTGCTATGGCTTGGGACAGCTGTGGAAGATGACCCAAGTCTTGGGCCGCTGTGTCCACATGGGAGACCCAGGAGAAGCTCCTGGCTCCTGCCTTCGGATTGGCCCAGCCCCAGCCATTGCTACCATGTAGGGAGTGAACCCATGGATGGAAGACCTTTCTGTCTCTCCCTCTCTCTAACTTGGCCTCTCAAATAAATAAATATTTTTTAAAAAATAATTATGACACTGACTGGCATCACTAGGGGAACTCTGACATGTGCCCTTCTGCTAAATGAACAGCACTCTAATGGGTGCAAGAGGCACAGAAGTACTTTCTCTGATCATTTCCATCCCACACCTTTAGTTTCTCTAACTAAATGCAGCCTACTTCATTTTCTTTTCGTTGTACCACACTCCACAGCTAGTGAGTCTCTGCTCCTCATGCAGTTCTTCAGCAGAAGTTAAAAACTGTTATGTGATATGAGGCTGGTGTTGCAGTGTAGCAGCTAAAGTTGCCTCCTATGATGCCAGTATCCCATACGGGTGCCAGTTCAAGTCTCAGCTGCTCCACTTCCAATCCAACTCCCTACTAATGGCCTGGAAAAACAATGGAAGATAGCCCAAGTGTTCGGGGTCTGGCCACCCACATAGAACACCCAGATGAAGATCATGGCTTCAGTCTGGACCAGCCCTGACAGTTGTGACCAAATAGAGAATGAATCTGTTGATGGAAGTTCTCTCTCTCCTTCTCTCTGACTTTCAAATAAATAAATAAAAGTTATTATGTGCAATGATAGCTATGTAAATACTTTATAAACCCTAAAGCATGAAGCAAATGAAAATAGGTGGCATAGTTGCTGTTGATGGGACTACTTTTATTATTACTACCTCCATCATCATCACCACCATTCTATTACTACTACGTTATTACTACTAGCCTAAATTCCAAATTGTGAAGACTGTCATTTCTCCAGGACAGTTACACCTCTAAAGGCCTATAGCAGTGACTGGCAAGTCAAATCCAGCCCCACCTGTGTTTGATAAACAAAGTTGTATTGGATGCAGCAACACCATTTCCTCTACAAATCATCTGTGGTTGTTTTCCTGCTCTAAGGGCAGAAATGTGTAGCTGAAGAAGAGATCTTTCCAGTCTAAAAAACTGACAATTTTTAAATATCTGGCTCTGTACAAACAGCTTCCTAACTCCTGTCCCAAGTTCATTACAAGTGAGAGTGGCTTTTACCTTAGTCCTTGATGTTTAGTTAAAAAAAATAAAAAGTAAATTAGTCTACAAGGGATGTGCAATGTAGTAGCAGGGAGGGGGAAGGAGCAGAGAGCCATTCTCATTAATTCAGAGTTCTCATGCTCCCTGACCTATCCAGACCTATCCATTTCGTACAATGCAACAAGAGCGGCCAGAGACCATGTCAGATTAGAATCACTAGAAGATCTAGCAAGTCCCTCCTGATTCCAAAAGTCTTCACTGCTTCATGATCTTTAGCTTCTTTCTGATAACACTGTTAGATCAGGTCACTGGTGTTTTGACCTGTCAACAGCTGAGAAATCTTTCCAAAGAAGATTCAGACAAGAGTTAAACTAAAAATCCTCTGACACATCTTTAGGCTAGTCATGAAGGGTATCCCTTATAAATCCCAAGCTTGAAGAGGTAGAGGAACACTGCAAGGGCCTGGGCTTTGCAACTGCTTTCCTAGGCTGCAACCTTTGAGCTATGTGTTCTTGGGAAAGTGACATCACCTCTCTGAACCTTAGTTCCTGAGGATAATGATAACCATCTTATCAGGACTCTTATATGGATTATACACATCGATATGTATAATACAAGCAAGTTTATGGACCTCACACATGACAAGAGCTTGAGAAATGATAACTGCTACTATTATTATTACAATCTATGCAATACGAGGTATAAGACTAAAATGCAATGAAGCCTGGGGCATGAAGACTAACACCTCTGTAAGCTGACATTCGAAATGTTTGATAGTCAGAAGAAAAGTACATGTTTTCTTACCTCCTTTCAGCAAATATTTCTAGAGAAAAAGAGTGCATATCCAAAAGTCTGGAAGGATGAATATTATAAGCCCGTTCATTTCAATATTCCATAATCAGAACTGGTTCTGTCACTTATGTCCCTTTTCACAACACATCTCAGTTCCCACATTACAACTTCATGTCCAAATATGCATCCCTTACACATACACACATAGCCTATTCCAACGCTTTCAATAAGGGACCACAAAGTTTTTCATCATGCTTGTACACATGCGTGCACACATACATACCCCACACATGCACACAAACATTGATGTTTAATCCCATATCATCTTCTGTAAGCCCAAACCATTTGTTCAAACCCTGTCCCAGAGAATCAGGTACTGTCACCTCAGTGGGATAATGTGCAAAGGTTTGATTTGCAGCTAATAGAAAAATCTATTTCTTTCAGTTTCACTTCTGTCACACAAGGATCACTGTGTTCCCTACAGAAGACTCCTTCTTCTTCTACAATAACCACTGAAATGACAGATCTCAGGCGGCAATATGAGCTGTCCAGGTTGAGTAGCACCTATTAGTTTTATGACCACTGGTTCCGAACGGCTTTGCAGTATCCAAAACTCATCCTAATGAAGATGGGTAAGACAACTGCCGATGAAATCAAATTTCTTCTCTTCCTTACTTTATATTTAAAGTTCCATCACACTTTCATCTGCGGCAACAAAACAGCTACTGGCCAAGCACTCAGCCACTGTCAATCACTACACACGGTCCCCACGACTCTTTGGAAAGCAAGCTGGGAACATGTGTTTGCTGCAATGGTGACAACAAATGGCAGAGAAGGAAGGAGCAGCTTTGCCATCTTTTTCTCAATAAGAAAGCACAACGAAGTTATACAGCATATTTAATATGGCATGACAGAAGTGAAAGTACCTTGTAAAGTTAGAAGTGTGAGATATGTGGAAGTCATTTTTGTAGCTACGTCCTTGTGATAGTAATAGTAATTTTCTTGGTTGAACAAAGACAGGAGGAAATTTCCTAGATAATTTAGTACAGGTGTATGATCCCATTATCAGATAATCTGAACAGATGCACATCTTTGTAATTCCTGCTCCAGCAAGATCCACATTTCTGTGAAGGTCTAATTCAATTACCATTTTGCTATAAATTTCAAATACAGTGAGACACCCTTCCAACATTGCATGCCTACTTCTTTGTATTGGGTCTCCACTACTCCTCTCACTAAGAGGTGTAATCTATTGCTCTATTCATTGAATTTGGCCTACAAAGACCTGTGTGGATGAAGTTAAAAAGCTGTTGTGTGACTTACAAACTCCCGATAGTTCTCACTGTTCCTGTTATATCCCTCTGTTAGAATGAAGTCCTGAGACCATGATGTGTTCAAGAGTTTACAGAAACTTGTTATTCAGTAATAAGTAACTGAACCGCACTTCATCCATGACACTGTCTTCCAATAGCACATTGTGCAGTTACAGAAAGAAGTGCAAATCTTTGCCTGAACAATCACTAAATCTTAACTTTGAGCAGATTCCTTAACATTTGTGCCTTATGGAATTTCAGCATAAAATGTTAAAATCAAACTACTCAGGGGATCTCACGAGATAGCTCATTTAAGCATATATGCACAGTACTTGGCATGCAGGAAGTACTCATTTTTTTGATAGTTGTCACCTTCCAGCTTATTATAGTTATTTGGTAACCATAATCTGTTAGAGCTTCAAAGGAAGAAGTTTATTGATCTTTGCAATACTTGAATATATAGCACTAATACATGGTTGATATTCAATGCATACATAGTGAAAGATGCTCAAATATCCCTCGAGATTCAACTTGGCTTCATGCTGCCGTGTTTACTGGACATTCTGGAAGTGGTATACAAATAGAATTGTGGGGAGACAGACCAGCAACCTTGATATGTAGCTACACTGTGTAGATCCCCCATGTAGTCATCTTCTAAAAGGTAGAAATTATCTATGGCACCCAGGATTCCTTGCAGCCATAAAATGTATTTATTACAGTCATGCTGCCAGTTAGCATTTGATGAATACCTACTAAGGGTCAGATTCTGTGCATATAAACCATTTTAATCACAACAACCTTGTCTTACAAAGGATCTTCAAAAGTTCACAGAACATACACACAATGAAAAATTGTACATGGATTTCAAAAACGTTTCTGCATCACAACAGGCTTATCTTTCAATTTCATTTTCCCATGAACATTTTTAAATGTCCTCAAGCAGATTTTATTATGGCCATAAGAATCACAGAGTTTAAGTCTAGGACAGAAGTTAGAAAATCCAGCCTAGCTGTTTCTGTAAATAAAGTTTTACAATGCACTGATTGGTTCCTATGTTTGTGATTGCATTCACACTGCAAGGCAGAGTTGAGCAGTTGCACTTGAGGCTGAGACTCACAGAACCTGGCCCTTTACAAAAAAGTTTACCAACCTCCGGTCTCAAGAAACTGATACACTAGGAGAATCATCAGTCACACTTAGGTGTGTGGAGGTCAATAGCTCCCCTTCTTGTCTACTAGGCCATGATGACTTAAAAAAAAATTAAACAATCAATTTGAGAAGTAAATGAACAGAGCTCCCATCTACTGGTTTACTCCCTAAATACCCACAGTGATCCTAAGTCAGGCTGGGCAGGGGTCAAAGTTAGGAGGCAGGAACACAATCCAGGTCTTGCATGTGAATGGCAGGATCTCAATCATCTGAGTCGCCACTGATGCCTTCCGGGGAGCAGGGCTCAGGAGTGGACTGGGGTATCAAACGCAGGCATTCCACTGTGGACACAGGCATGTTAGCCTCGAGGCCCAACACACTCCCCTGTGCCGCCTTTTCTATTCTTCTACTCACTTAATCATTCACTATCACATCCGATCTTTCACGCAGCCCATGACAGACAGGTAGGTAGTGAGGAACAAATTCTGCGAACTCCGTAAGAGCAGCTGATGAAATGTTAACCTGTGCACGGTGGTCTCTGTTCACACCTCTAGCTAAGAACACACATCATCTGGCCTCCTGTGGCTCAAGGCCGTAGAACTACACTTGGCACTAATTGAAAAATAAGGAATGAAAAGACTTGCTTTCAACGCAAACTTCAATGACTGGAATTACATCTTTATTATCTGAAGTGGGCGCCTGTGACTTGTCTATCTTTACCTGTTCTGGCATCAGGAAGAAATACCACAGAAATTAGCCTCTAGCTGGGCATCTCATTACAAGCCAGCTAGAGCCCATTCTTAGAAAATCTGATAGATAGAAAATCAGCCTGCTAATACAAATGTGCTGGAAGTTTGCTATGCATACCAGAAAATCACCTTTGGAAATCAAGGATTCAGCACTGAGAAAATGAGGACATTAAATAAAAAGAATCTATTAAAAATGCAGAGAAATGAAGACAAACATTTCTGAACTGGTAAACTACATTGACTGGAAATGCACTGGCATTACAAAGAAATGTGATAATTACATGGCTATCTCTTCAGAGACTGGCCTCTCCTACAAAGTGGGATGATGTAGAACACAGAACAGCGCTTGAGAAGCTGAGACACATTACTTAAAGAAGAGGAGTTGTTTTTATCTTTGTCAATGCTTTTGATCTTGATCACCAGTCATTGACATGGCCCTTTGCTGCAGTCGTAACTGGAAATTCCCATTCTCATTTGGAAATAATCCTCCTACACATCTCCATCTTTTCAGTTTCAGTGCCACCACTCTGTCCTTACTACCTCTATCTTTGTGATTCTGCAAATTTTTTAATTAGTCCTTCCAAATTCAGGCTCTTGTCACCCCGATTCAGCCTACAGAGCCCTGGCAGCATTTTTAACACATGTAATTTATTTATCAAACACTGGTTGATTACCCATTTATTGCCCCCATTGCTAGTGTGGTGGGGGGAAGACAGATGTAGTCTCTGGGGTTGCCAAATGAAAGATAGGATGCCATGAGCTGAATCTCAGATAACCAATTGTTTTAGACATACTCTAAATATTGCAAGGGATATTCTGATAGTAAGGAAAAAGCTATTTATCTGAAATTCAACCTTAACTGGGTGCTTGCTTTTTCTTCTATTTTTTTCTAAATATAGCAACTCTATCTGACCGCAGTGGAATATCTTTAGAAAACAGATATGAATCAAATAATCTAAGGGAGAAAGTAAGGCAGTAACTGAAAAATGTGTAGGAAGGGAGAGTTCTAGAAGAACAGAAGGGCTTGTAGTCTGAGAAGTTAAACTTTTCAAGGAAGTGAATCGGGGCTTCCCAGAGGAGGTGATGTACCAGAGGAGGTATCAGGTGAAGGGAGAGGGGAGGAGCCTACTTCAGTGTGCAAAGGCAGGTCCGTGGAGGACAAGTTGGAGTGGCTGGTACACGGCCAGAGGACTGGAACAGAGGAGGCAGAAGGGCCTGATGGTGACGGCCAGACCAGGCAGGAACCCCTGTAGGCCACAATGAGCAGTTTTGTCTTAATTTCAGAGTAAGTGGGGAGCTGTGAAGGAAACAGTTGGTCTCTTTGCTTTTGTTTTGTGTTATTAAGCAAGGCGTTAGGAAACCAGGGTTACAGTTTGACAAGACATAGCACCCTCCTGGAAGACGGAAGCACTGACTGCTCAGCCTTGGCCCTTTGCCTCCCTCCTTTTTTTTTTCCTTTCTTTTTTCTCTTTTTTTTTTTAAACAGGCAGAGTGGACAGTGAGAGAGAGACAGAGACAAAGGTCTTCCTTTGCCATTGGTTCACCCTCCAATGGCCGCAGCCGGCGCTGATCCGATGGCAGGAGCCAGGTGCTTCTCCTGGTCTCCCATGGGGTGCAGGGCCCAAGCACTTGGGCCATCCTCCACTGCACTCCTGGGCCACAGCAGAGAGCTGGACTGGAAGAGGAGCAACCGGGACAGAATCCGGTGCCCCAACTGGGACTAGAACCCTGTGTGCTGGCACCGCAAGGCGGAGGATTAGCCTAGTGAGCCATGGCGCCGGCTTTGCCTCCCTCCTAAGCAGTGCTACGATGAAAGAGGTGCAGCATGATCGAAAGGTACGCATCCCGTAGTGTGCACTGCACTGGTCTGCAAACTGCGCACGCCCATGGTGTCAACTGTGATTATAATTATGAGTCATGTCCTCCATCAGAGAGTCCCAACTTCCTTTGTGGACCCTTCTCACAATATTCCCCTGCCTGCCCATCTCAGCAACACGGTCACTGAGCACTGAACATCTCTCTGATTGTTTTCCTAAATTCCTATCTCTTATCTCCTGTATACCAGTGGAAAACTGTCTTCAAAACAGGTTGTAAAGTTTATCTCTTTCGAAAAGCACTTTAGAATGATTGGCTTCTGTATCTTTCTAAATCCTCATTGTAGTCTCTACTTATGTTTTTCATACTACACCTTCATTTATGCACTTTATATTCTTACCTCTTTAATCTACTCACTAAATTTTCATTAATATTTACCATCAAGCACCTTTTATTAAAAAAAAAAAAAACTGTTGGGCCGGCACTGTGACGCAGCGGGTTAACGCCCTGGTCTGAAGCTCCGGCATCCCATATGGGCACCGGTTTGAGACCCGGTTGCTCCACTTCCTATCCAGCTCTCCACTATGGCCTGGGAAAGCAGAAGAAGATGGCCCAAGTCCCAGTCATGTGGGAGACCCGGAAGAGGCTCCTGGTTCCTGGCTTTGGATTGGCACAGCTCCAGCCATTGCAGCCATCTGAGGAGTGAGCCAGCGGATGGAAGACCTCTCTCTCTCTGCCTCTCCTCTCTCTGTGTAACTCTGAATTTCAATTAAATAAATAAATCTTTAAAAAAAAAAAACCCTGTCATTCAAAACATAAAATGAATAACTCATTCTTACCCTTCAGGAAGTCACAATCCAAAAAGATAAAACTGTTGATAAGATCAGCAACACAATGTTGTGTGTTTAATAAAATTAGTTTTAGTGAGCTCTTCCACCAAGGAATAGCCCTCATGTAAGCAGGAACCAAATCTTATTCATATCTAAGTTTATAATACCCGTGGCCATGTATAAAACGCAGTAGAAGCTTAATCATTTCAATTGTACATTGAAGAAGGAACAATGGAGGAAAAAAACACAGAAGTCTGGGAAACTCACTGTGCAGATAAGAGGTAGAGAAGTCTTGGTAGACAAAGTATTACAGATAAAGATGAAACTAGCAGAAATCTACTAAAAAAAGAGATTCTCAATCAAGGGAATATTCTAAGGTTGTAGAGATTTTGAAGGATTAAGTGAGGACTGACATGAAAATGCTGGGTGGGAGCCATATTTGAGAGCTATTATTTCTCCATGCCTTCATTCTACAACTATTTGTGGAAACTCACTATTTGATAGTCACTGTTTCAGGCACTGTGGATACAACTATGAACAAGCTGGTTACATTCAAGTGAGCTGGTGGAAGCAATAAGCAAAAGGAGCTATCATGGAGAGAGTCTAGTGACAATGAAAAGAAAGGAGATAGGATGCTTCAGAGGGACTTGAAAGAATACCTTTTGGCCTGGGTCCTTGAGGAAAGACTCTTGAGCAGATGATATTGATGTTCAAGCTCAATGTTATGATGAGAAGGAGCTATCATTGACAATCTGGATGAAAACATCCCAGATGGAAGGAACTGATACTATAAAGGCCCTACAGCAGGCTTAAGGAATAAGAAAAGAAAAATCAGAAAAAGGCTAATGTTGTCCAGTAGCATGTTAGTAGACAAAGCCAGGGATGACCAGGGCCAGATCATGCAGGGCAGGGCTTGGCTTTTGCTCTGGGTGCAGAATGGACTTCATCCTGTGTGGCTGTGAGTAGCTTATGTAAGCGTGGCAGGATCAGACTTGTACTTCAGATGGACGGATCCAGTGGTGGATGCCCATGGACAGGAGAAGCCTAGAAGACCCATTAAAACAGTTATTGTAACTATAATAGAGCTAGATGATAGTATGGTTGGAGATGCTGCAGGATTAGAAAATACAGATTTGGGCACCACTTTAAGTAATTTACAACTATGCTGTAAATCTTTGAGGGGAGAGCTGATGTTCTGATTCCCACTTCAGAGCACAGAGCAGTGCTTTACGTCACTCAGGGTAAGTATTCCACAGTTAAATGTGAAGTCCAGTGCATTTCTTCTGGAAGCACTCTTCTCTCGACGGTTCTCCTGCCCTTCTTTACTGGAAAGTGCAGAAATTGTACACAAGACACCAGGTCACACAAGGTGATGCAGAGCACTGAAACTGGGTATTGGTTTCTGCTCTGTCACTAAACGCTTGAATGACTTTTGTCAAGTCATTTGTTTCTTTGGTTTTGATTGCATCAGCTAAAAAAATCCTGAAATGAGCAGCCGTCATCTGACTTTCCCTTCGTGATTTTTTCTCTGTAATGCTGCAACACATTCTACAAATAACACTAATTTTAGAGGAATATATCAAACTTGTGTGTCAAACACAATTATACTTAGTGAAGTAAGCCAGTCCCAAAAAGAGAGATATCATATGTTTTCCCTGATCTGCAGTAACTAAAAGAGAATCTAAAACGTAAGGCATTGGAGTAAAATGGACATTTTAAGATTCAATGATTGGTTACAGCTCCTGTCTCTTCTGTTGAGGAACAGGGTTTTTTCCTCCATTCTATTTGTTGTTCTCTTTAGTTGGTGTAGAGTTAACCTTATGAGTATTAGGTAAACTGAAAATAAATCTTTGTAAAAATTAAGAGTGGGAACAGAAGAGGGACGAGGAAGAAGGGATGACCCATGGGTAGAAGGGAGAATAGGGTGGGAATTATCACTATGTTTCTAAATCTGTGTATACGAAATACATGAAACTTGCCTAACTCAAATGAAATTTTAAAAACAGAAATAAAAATTGGCCATATTTCAGGTATAGTGTCCAATATCAAGTGAAATGGAAATGTATTATACTTTCTCACATGTCAATGTATTTACACCATTTATACACAACATATTTATCAAATCACTGATTCAAAACATTCATTGAACACCTAGTATGTGCAAGAAAATGTGCTAGCCATCTAGGGGAACTAAAGATGAAATAGTCCCGGAAAAACCAACTCCCCTATCCTTCCATGTCATGCTCCTACAATGCAGCAGAACTTGCAGATTCTTCCTTTTTTGGACAGACTGTACACTTTTCCTTTCATTACAAACCATCTTCAGTCAAGAGCTCCTTGGGTAGTTAATGGTGTCTTGTGAAGATCCTTAACACTCTCCTCTCATTTTACTCTTGATTAAAAAGAAAGAAAGCGCGGGATCTGAGCCCTTGACTGATTTACACTTCAATTTAATTTCTCCCTTTCTCTTTCCTTTCACTGGAAGAAACCTTCCATGTAATTAGGCTAGAAAGCTCTCATCAAACAGTTTGATTGAACTACAGCACACGGAATTTCCTGTCTGGGCTGCTGGTGCAGAGAGAAAGCTGCGATTCTCCGAGGGAGTAGCAAGCCCGGGGTGGACTGGGAGCTGCACTCCAGGGTGGCAATTAAGGGAAGCAGTGCAAGGGCTTGGAGTATCGAGATTAACAGGCTGCTTTCCACTCCTTACTCCTTCTGTGCTGATTTGCTACTCATTGTACTGGAGACAATCTCAACCCGCCAGTCCACAGCGAAACAGGTGACACCTAGGAAGCCTGGGCTCTGCATTGTGGTGCAATACAAAGAGAACTCAACAGAAAATCTGCAAAGCTGTGTGTTATCCTCAGCTTGCCCCTAATTTGAAAAGTGTGACTTGGGAACAACTCAAAAACTCCTAGTCTGTTAGATTCTTTGCATGAAAAATAGTTTGAAAAAAAAAAAAAGTCTCTGAAGACCTCATGCAGGTTTTGCATTTGATGATTCCACAAATGCAAAGCAGCTTGAGTCCTGGGAAAGGCTCATCGGAACAGTATTTCCATGGCACCCACCACCCCAGGAACTGAGGGATTTGGTGGTGATGTTGTGAGTCTTCTTCTGGGTTACCAGCACTGAGATATTTTGTTCAGGGAAACTAAGAGGCACTATCTCAGGATTTCTGAAAGAGGGGTCTCTGTGACTGGCCCACTAGGTGCTTAATAATTGACAGATGATGAGGATAGCAGCATTTACATAGAAAAATGACCCCAGGCATGAAAAATCACAAGAAATATGAGTCATTCCAAAAGGAAGAATTGGCTATGGAAGATCAAGTTTCCAGGTTTATGTTTCTATTTCACCTAAAATCTACCCCTCCCCTCCGAAGTTATTATTGGCATGCTGATATGAGTCCCTAACAGCATTGCACTGAAAAAAAAAGCCATCACAGCAGTAAAAAGCACTTATGTAAATATCGCCACGTATGTAAGGCATAGAGAGTTTAGTCTTTATATCTGATGAGTACATTCCATGCCAGGAAGAAAACAGGTTTCTATCAAGACCTTTAGGCCATTTTTTCTACACACACACATTCACAATATTCACCCAAATAGAAAGGTGACTATCAGTCTTGGAATAGTCATTGCATTAGTTTTACCCTAATAATTAATGAACTGCTATATGTATGAAAAGTTAAGAATAAAAATTTATTCAAAGTAATCTAATAAGAGTGAAGAGCTCAGAAATCAGCAGAAGTTTGCCTGTGAGTGCTCACAGAAAGATGAATATTGAACTTGCAAAGAAAAACCTGGAAGGCCACTTCAAGTTTATGGGTTGTAATTCTTCTGCTTTGCATGTGGCAGAACTAAAACCAGGAAGGTTTGGTAGTTTACCTAAAACTGTAAGTTGGCTAGAAAGACTGTATTAGTTAGCCTCAAGAAATGTAATTTACTAAGAAAATATTTCTTATAGTGAGTCAAAAACTAGTGGGGTGAGTCGATTGAGAAGCCACCTCACACTTGGATCCTTGACTGAACATGCAAGTAGCTCTTGTCACCTGACTCAGAAATTGATATGAGTTTCTAAATGCAATTTTGGGAAGCCTTTACTAGAGTATCATAGGACTTGTGAATGGAGGGAAGTATTCTGACCATTTGCTCTCAGCACCTGATGGCAGGTCTATATTTGCATAGATTAACCTAAAAATTCAACAGATGCAAGGATCTAAATACCTAGTAATGTTAAGAACTTGAGTGACTTTCTTAACTTGATGGACTCAATTTCTTGTTCGGTAAATTCCTGATAGTCGTAATTCCTACCTGGAGGGATGGTAATAAAAACCGAGAAAAGCTGAGTACATGGTTCAGACCTTGACACAACACATGTCCTGTTCGCTGTTAAGTTCAGAAAATATTCAGAGTTCTCATAATTTCTCCTGGCTCCAGGTAGAACGTCAAAGACTCTTTTTAAAATGGTACATTATTTTGGGGCGGGCACTGTGGCGCAAATGGGTTAAAGCTCCAGCCTGTAATGCTGGCATCCCATAAGGACACTGGTTTGAGTCTTGGCTACTCCACTTCTGCTTCAGCTCTCTGCTAGTATGCCTGAAAAAGCAGTAGAGGATGGCCCACACCCATGGGCCCCTGCACCCATATGGGAAACCTGGAAGAAGCTCCTGGCTCCTGGCTTTGGATCATCTCAGGCCATTATGGCCATTTGGGAGGGTGAACCAGCAGATGGAAGACCTCTCTCTCTGTATTTCTCTCTTTAAAAACTCTTTTAAATAAATAAAAATAAATCTTAAAAAAAAGTAAAATAAAATGGTACAGTATTCTATTTAAGAATAATACTATGAAAATTTCTAAGACCTTCCAGGGAATATTATTTGAATATTTCAATAAAAAGAGCCCAGGTCTGAATTCAAACTGCTTGGATACTTAACCCAGTTCAGCTCTGTATTACCTATATGACCTTTGGCAAGTAACTCAAACTCTCTGTGCTTCAGTATCTACACCTTTAAGATGGTAAAAGAACCACTCCTACATCGTAGGAGATATAAACAAGCTAAAATATTTAGAAAAGTGTTAGGTATAATGAAATAACTAAAAAATACATTTTTAAAGAATAGAATAGGTATCATTGTTATTTTGTAAATGCAGAGATATCTTTTCTGGGTTTCTTTATACATATGATTGAATTAATTTGAGATGTTCAAAGGCATTTGCCCAAATATGCAGGGACACTGGTTCATAGAAAGAGAGAAGCAATAATTGACTCACAGAAAAATGAAAAACACACACACACACACACACACACAAAATAAAACCTTGGCTTTCCAAACAACTGGACCTTTCCTCCACTTAAATTGTTCAGAAGGCCAAATTATCCATGCAGTTGAGATTCAACCAAATAATATTTTTTATTTAATATGGCCTTAATATTGCTGAAATAGATCCCAGCACTATGAGATTTGTCTTTTTTTTTAAACATGTAATCTATAGTTGTTTCTCATATGGTTGTTAAGGCAGTTTTTATTTTTTATTTTTTTATTTTTTGACAGGCAGAGTGGACAGTGAGAGAGAGAGACAGAGAGAAAGGTCTTCCTTTGCCGTTGGTTCACCCTCCAATGGCCACCGCGCTGCGCTGATCCTATGGCAGGAGCCAGGTACTTATCCTGGTCTCCCATGGGGTGCAGGGCCCAAGCACTCGGGCCATCCTCCACTGCACTCCCGGGCCACAGCAGAGAGCTGGCCTGGAAGAGGGGCAACCGGGACAGAATCCGGCATCCCGACCGGGACTAGAACCCGGTGTGCCGGCGCCGCAAGGCGGAGGATTAGCCTACTGAGCCGCGGCGCGGGCCCAAGGCAGTTATTAAAACCAAAGTTTCAAAGCAATTAGGGTCATTGTATTAACTCCTATTCTATGACTTCCTATTTGTGTTTGTGAAGTCTGGGATTTCAGGACAGGCATGAAATGGACTGTGGAAGCACATTCAAAATATTCCCCCAGAGTGATGGCCTTTTGTCTGGAGCCACAAAGGCAAGCCCAAGGTCCAGCCTGGGAAAGCCATCCTGCTCCTCCTTATTGGCCATTGCTCCTATTCTGATTAGCATGTGCCCAAGTGCTCACTGCAGAAGGTATCCACTGTAGCTGTGCAGTTCTGCAAATCTTGCCTACCCTTCGCAAAAAGTTATCTGTGTAGCAATTTCAAATTTCTTAACATGCTCTTTCACTTTTCCACATGGGCTGATTATTTATTCCTCTTGTTTAAGTCTCTGCAGATACTAGACCCTGTCTCTATCCCCCCCCTCTCCTTCCTATGGCACCACCAAATGACAAACATGCAAAGCAAATAGATGTTAAGCAAAACACTGATGCTGGTTCAGTTTAATGCTGTGCTCTGTCAACCCACTCCACTGCTTAGCAACCACAGAGGCTCACCCCAAGTTCATTTTCATTTTAATGTGCCACACAGAAAAGCAGCCTAAATATATATCCCCAGCTCTGAAGCATATAATCTGTAAACTACAGGAACAGGCGGATCATTTCCATTAGTTTCCTATGTAGCAAAAACCACAATTTGCACCCAAAGCATGTAATTATATTCAAATTCTGAAAGGCTGCCTCAGAAATAGTTGAAATTCATAGTTAGGGGGAAAGTCAGTCAAGAGTAGACAGAGTCATGTTTTAATACGGGGAGTGAAATGAATATTTCAAAACAATAAAAAAGGGGAGGTGAGTGCAGAATCTCAGAAGATGAGCCTTGCTGGTTCTAGGGGGATTTTATGCTCATGTAGCCACTCCATCATTGGTAAGCAACAGGTTTAGACTGGGATGCCTGACATGTCTTGGATAATCATGATATGGCTTCCACACAGGGAATAGTGACAGATTACTTTACAGGTAATTTCTCTTTCCTGCTTTCTTGCAAAACAGACCCAACCAGGACAGGAAATACTTCCCTGAACAGAAGACGGAACACTTCATCACCCAAGGGTCATCCAGATAGAAGAAGCCTTCGGAACATCCCAAGGTATCCCACCACTGTAGCATGATGAAGAATTAATACTAACTACAGGCCAGGAAGGTCCAATGCTAGCAGAATCCAGGACTTTATCTGGCTAAGAGGAGAATGCAGCAATAAAGCTCAGAAAATATTGAAATTTGAGAATGCTGAAGGAATTTCACTACTACAGTAGTGAAAAAAAAAATGCAATAGACATGGAGTCATACTGCTTGGTTCCTAACTTATTCTGAAACTGACTGGATGCTTTTGTCTGAGTCCTCATTTTGCCCATTTGAAAAATCGAGAAGCTGGCACTGTGGCATAGTAGGTTAAGCCTCCTCCTGCAGTGCTGCTATCCATATGGGCACCAGTTCAAGTCCCAGTGCTCCACGTTTGATCCAGCTCCTTGCTAATGGCCTGGGAAGGCAGTAGAAGATGGCCTAGATGTTTGTGCACTCACATTGCAGACCTGTGGAAGCTCCTGGCCCCTGGCTCTAGATTGGCCCAGCTCTGGCCATTGCGACCATCTGGGGAGTGAACCAGCAGATGGAAGACCTTTTTCTCTGTCTCTCCCTCTGTCTGTAACTCTGTCTCTCTAATAAATAAATAAACCTTTTTAAAAAGAAAAAAGAAAAATTGAGCTCTCTTACATCTCTAATGTCTTAGGAACCTGTTGATACATTTTTGAGAGGTGTGACTTCCCCTGCCCTTGGCCTATTTTACAAACTAGTATTCCTCCTCTCCTAGTACACCAGAGAGTCAATGATATGGCATTTCACTCAATTATGTACTTATTACTCCTAAAACCATATAAAATGAGCACTGTAGTACAGTAGTTATGTCACCATATGATATGTCCATATTCCTTATCAGAGTGCCTGGTTCAAGTCCTGGATGCCCCACTCCTGACTCAGCTTCCTGGTAACATACATCCTAGGATGCAACAGGTGATAGTTCATGTACATGGGTCCCTGCCACTCACCGGGGATCCCAGATGGAGTTCCAGGCTTCTGACATGGCCTGGCCCAGCCCTGTCTGGTGCAGGCAATGGGGAAGATTTCTCTTTTTATCTTGTCACTTTGATTTTCAAATAATTTTTAAAATTTAAATTACAAAAAAAATGTATCAGGTGTGAATGTTTGGGTACTCGCCTCCTTGGGATTACTAGCTCCTTGGATCAGAATTGGTGTGGGCAGATCAAGACATTTAGAAATTTATGATGAACCAGACACTCTTGCCAACACGTTGCAAAGGTATCTCAAGTGCATTAACCGGAATGTTGCATTAACCTGTGGATTCTCGACAAAAGAACTACCTACATCTGTTTCCTGTTTCTGGAGTAGATGGACTATATAATTTAGCAAAAAGTCCATGATCTTTGTCATCAGAACAGGGTTTGAATCCTGACTCCTCAACCCCCCTCCTCCAATACCCTCTACACTGCTTTGATCAAGCCACTTAGCCTCTCTGAGTCTCAGTATTTCGATTTGTAAAATACAAGTGTGCTTCAGAAGAGTCATGGAAATGCATATCATGAAAAACTATGCATGCATTTCAAATGTTTTGTGCCACCACAAACAGCTTTTAATTCCATGCATTTTTGAAGAGGCTTATTTTTTCAAGTAATTTTATTAATTTGGAAGGCATGTGAAGATTAAAAAAATTATTTACATAAAGCATTGGGAAGAGCTCCTTGCACATGGGAAGTGTGCACTACATGTTCAGGTGGGGCTCAAGCCAGTCTCTCAAAACCCTACCTGTAAGTAGAAACAAAGTGCTTGCTCTTCCTAATCTCAGTTATTCTGGCCCCTGTCCTGATGTGATAACACAGAAGAGCATTTGAAACACAGCACAGAGCTTCTTTCTAGTTTTAACAAAGTCTATTTAAACGGAAGCCACATTCTTCCTATCTCAGCGAGACTCTGCGGTGAAGTTGGATTGTGGGCTTTATAACAACCCAGTGTGTCATTCTTGTACATTACACTGCTTTTGTCTGAGGGGGAAACAGAAAACATGCTTGTGGCTTTGTCAAAGTTATTATGATAGTCAAGAAAATAGACCCATAAAATATTGGCAGACCTGTGGAACTCAGACAGATTTAAGATGCACAGTGGCATCTTTAAAGATCTGAGAACCCGAGAATCATGCAGTCCCAGTGCAGAGATCATCTCATGCAGCCATCTCATTGTACCAATGAGAGGAAATAGCAAAGAACGCTTTTCTCGGCTGTAGGACGAAGGCACACACATGCTACGTGTCACACGGAAAACTACATTCCAAGAAAGAGGCTAAGTCCGACTGCCCGTTCAATGTTTAAAAGTTAAAAGACTACTTCTAAAATAAAATGATAATATAAAAAATACCTCATGCCACATCCACAGTCACAAAGAGAGGGAGAGAGGTATAGATATATAAGGGGAAAAGTAGGCCTCAAATCTAAGTCTTTTCCTCTTGAATTCTGGTTTTAAATTTGAGCACCATCAAATTAAGTCTAAGGGCACTGGCACCTCCATCTTCTCTATAACCTTTGAGCTCTGGTAAGTAAAAGACATAAAAAGAAGTTCTCCATTTCCAGATGTGAAGATGGTTTTCCCCAACAGACCTAGTATATACTAGATTTTTCCTAGTACACACCAGATTAAAAATTGTAGTTTTCAGTAAACGCTGAGTTTAGGAACATTTTAATTCCATACAAGTTTACTGCAAACAGAATCCAAATGCATATCCAAAACACTCTTAATCTATCCCTTGTATTTCTTTCCATTTCACTAGGCTACTGATCTTCTAAATGGCTTGTTATAATTTGTTATCCTAGGATAAATGTTGTCTAGTATGGATTTCTACCTAAGGAGACAGTTATCAAAAGTCACAAGCTGGCTTTTGTCACAGGCTATTTTTGTCTATTTTCATAAACAAGAAAATATACATTAAAGCTTCCTCATCTTTCCCAGAAAGGGAGTATGTAAATGAAATCATCTCTAGGAGGCAAAAAGTGTTACTGTAGATAGAGAAAAGAGGCAAACTAGTAAATGCATTCTCTTTCATTTCAATCTATCAACCAGCAAACATTCAACACTGAAGCTCAACTTTGTGCAAAGAATTGAAATAGAGCAGCATTATCATTAAAATATCACT
This sequence comes from Oryctolagus cuniculus, assembly GCF_051225735.1. NCBI lineage: Eukaryota > Metazoa > Chordata > Mammalia > Lagomorpha > Leporidae > Oryctolagus > Oryctolagus cuniculus. Next base: position 29,605,022 of record NC_142886.1, on the reverse strand, counting down.
CATAAATTATTTAGTTTGTATACAATGGTTTACAAGGTACAAAGTACATCTTGTTTCATGTCCCAGGCCATTCTTTGATGTAAGTTTAATAGCTAGTATTATTGCTATTCTAGTATAAAGATGCAGAAATCAAGTCTTGGTTAAACAAAAAAAAACTTAGTCAAGTTCATAAAGCTGCTAAATGATAGAATATAGATTCAGACCTATTTCCTCCAACTCTAAATTCTGTGGTTCGTCGTTCAACGCCCACCTAACACAACACTGCTCACTTGAACTCCTTGAGATCTACTTTATCCTTGTTAGCACATATTCTCAAAATCCCTTTTTTTCCCTGGAAATAAATGAATACAAAAACAAACAAAGAAAATCATTCCCTTTCCCTAGAGTTAAGTACCTTATTCAGGCTTTATTTCCGCATTTTCTCAATCATCTCACCCAAGCATCATGTCATGAAGTCAGACAAGCTGTCCTACATTTGTATTTTAGGATGAACTTTCATACACACACAAAATCCAGCAGAAAAATAATGAAATTGATACTTTTTCAAAAAACTTACTTTTCAGTTGCCAAACAAGTAGTCATTTATACTTAGCAAACCTAATTTTCCTCACTGAAGGATGAGATGTGAAAAGAGTTGGTGTGTCTTAGGAAAAGAAATGAATGATACCTACAGTTCATAAAATAAGCCAACGAGAGGGCTGGATGGTCAGGCTTAGAAGCTCACCAGTTCACTACAGACCAGAAAGCCTTAGCGTGGGGACACTTGCCGTGTCTGCAGCGTGTGTCTGCAGCCAGATAGAATCAGCCCACCTGCACTTCTAGGTCTGCACTCTGTCACAGAAAACAAGCCAGGAAAAAGCAAACACAACTTGTAACCAAACCTACTATTGTTCTTCTTCCCCACATATGTAAATAGGTATTTTCCTCCTGAGGCACCATTTTATCAATTTTGGAAATTGCTACCATTCACGTTTCCATTGTGAAAGGGTGATTTCAGCAAAGATTGGCTGAAGCCTGAGCTTTACGTCTTTCTCAGGGGCTGCCTCCTGCAGAGGAAGAGGAGGAGGAGTAGAGGCTGAAGGCTGCACCCCAAAAATTCATACACTGAAGCCTTCATCCCTGGTACCTCAAAATGGGATTATAGTTGGAGAAAGGGTCTTTAGGCCAGCACCGTGGCTCACTAGGCTAATTCCCCATCTGTGGCGCCGGCACACCGGGTTCTAGTCCCGGTCGGGGCGCGGGATTCTGTCCCGGTTGCCCCTCTTCCAGGCCAGCTCTCTGCTGTGGCCCGGGAAGGCAGTGGAGGATGGCCCAAGTGCTTGGGCCCTGTACCTGCATGGGAGACCAGGAGGAAGCACCCGGCTCCTGGTTTCGGATCAATGCAGTGCGCTGGCCGTAGCAGCCATTTGGGGGTGAACCAACGGAAGGAAGACCTTTCTCTCTGTCTCTCTCTCTCACTAACTCTGCCTGTCAAAAAAAGAAATAAAATAATAAGCAGAAAAGGTCTTTAAAGCAAATTGAGTTGACTAAATTAAAGGGGGACTTTTAGAGTGTACCCAGGTCCAACCTGATGGGTGTTCCTCTAAGAGGAAATAAGGATACCCAAAGAGGCACCAGGGAAGCAAGTGTATGGTACAAAGACAATATGGCAGCACCATGACAAAATCGTCTTCTGTAAGCTAAAGAGAAACCAACTCTGACACCTTGATCTTTGGCGTGTAGCCTCCAGAGCCATAAAAAAAAAATACATTTCTGCTGTTAAAGCCAAGTCAGTAGTATTTGTTAGCCCTAGAAAACTAATGCAAGCAGATAAGTATGAACAAGTATAAGGTTTACCTTCAGAGATAAGCAAACATTCTGAGCTCTTATCAATTCTGTCATTAAATGTAAAATGGAATATGCCACCTCTTCCAGACTCAAAACCTAATGCAAAATAATTAAAATTTTTGCTATGAAATACCATCCATTGGCCAGTTTGGTGAAGGTTTTATTTTTTCCTGAAAGGAACTGTTCTTGTTCTCTCATCTCCTCTTCCTATAATATAGCAGCCCTCACCTCCACCCCACCGAATGATCCATGATGCATGACCAAACTCCTGAAGATACTTATACTAGGTTATCTTCCCAGAGAGACCTTTTTAAGAAGTCACTCTCCAAATTATCACATGCTGGCAAATTTTAGACAAGAAAAACAAAGCATCTAGAGGAGAGAGAGAAGAAACCGATTTAATTAATTCATCACCAAGGCCAAAGACATATAAATCTTATCATTCTATCTGTCAACCAACACAATGAATTATTCAGAGCCCAGAATCCCAAGAAGGAAGGCAGAAAGAAAGTGGTTAGAAAGCAGCTGGCTGAGCAGAAGAAAGTGCTCATAGCTCACCACAAAACCAGCCTGGTGGTGGCCAAAGTTCAGAGGCAGGTCCCTTTGATAAGTAAGCAGCAGGCTATTTTCTTCCGGAGAAGAACTCCTGGCTAAGGAGCTGCAAGTGGGACCACCACCTGCTCTTCTGCTAAGGTGGTCTGAATGGGACTCTGGGCAACTTTACAAATGCAACTGTTTTCTGAGCAAGGGACCTTCCAAAAAAATATTGTGCTGGGATCTCTTTAAAGTGAAGTTTTCTGTGTTCTACACTTGTCGTCCCAAATTTCTAAAGACCGAGGACAGTCTGCTATGTTGTAGAAGATAAAATGTAAAATATGTACCATGGCTAGGACCCTCAGAGAAAACTTCTATTAAAACTATAAATATGAAAACTTTTTTTCAGGCAGATGTACATCAGAATTCTATAACATAAAAATAAAGGAAGAAAAGAGAAGGCAAAAATATACAGAAATCCCTTACCAACTGAAGGCTGGTAAACAAATACATTTCACTATTTATATGTCCCTAACCACTAAACTAGCCTATACTTTGATAAATGTAAGATTTAAAAAACAGATGTAAAACCAATGCTTAAAATATCCTATTGGGATATTTTTCATAACAGAAGAATGTAAACACATTTTATGAGACATTTAGATTTTATACTAATAAATGTGGCTAGGGCTCTGGATTCTTCACACAAAAACCCCCTGCATTTTTTAAAATAGAAACACTTAGCCATCATGGTAATCAACATTTTTGAAAAGATTCCTAGCTGAACACACAGTGTCTACCTAGTACACTGCCTGACACAGAGGTGGTGTGAGTGATGCTGAATAGAAATGAGCATGAAGGGGGCTGGGAAATCTACAAGAAGGGACAGCACAAGTCCCCTAGATGCCCATTAAGAATGGGATTAGTTCTCTCCTGACATACACACCTAACCAGGTACTACGTGAAATACCCCAGGAGACACACAGGAGAGTGTGGTCTTAGTTTCCCCAGAAGGACCTCAGGACCCCCTGGGCTGCCCTGGGATAAAGACTTCAGGCAAATCTGTAACATAATCAGTTTGCTAAAGACTGCAACTAAGCATAGGGTGAAAATATGGGTATAGTAATGCCTCTCCAGGGGATTTCGGTTTCTTCTATCTGTCTTAATGTGAACCCACTAAATGTAAATCCCATGGGGGTGGCAAGATGAGGGTGGGGGTGGGGGTGGGAGGAGTCGTGATGGCAACAACTGAGAACAGCAGCTCTGAGGACTTTTCTTCCAGGACATGGGCAAGAGGAGCAAGGAGAGTTAAAAAGAAAAAACTTTCTGAATTTCATAAAAGGTTCTTGTGTTTTCTCTCAGAAGGAAGGGCATTTACTTCTTCCCAGACACTGGAGAGCACGTTCTTTAATTCTGGAACAAGGCTGGCAGTGGGGTGATCAGAAACAAACATCAGTTTCATGGTGCTATGACTCCTACCACCTCCATCAAAAGATTTGTTAAATGATTGCTGGGAGCTATACCCTTGCCTAGGACTACAGGCAAACAAGTGTATTCCAAGTGTGAATGAGAGGTGCATCAGCAAAGCTCTGTGAGGTTTCCTGGTCCTTTTAACAGAGAAGTGAAAGGGCACAGCTGGGATGTGGGAGTTGGAGTCAGAGGTTGAGTTATCTTGATTGCTGATTCTCTTGATTTCAAGCTTAAAAACTAATTAAATATGCAAAGGACCTACTTGATATTGATACAATCACTCTCCAGATCCCAAATTCATGGGGTCAGATTTTAGGACTAAAAAAGGATCGTGAAGAGTTAATTTGTGGGTCTTTTTATCTGAGCAATGCCAGACCATGGAGCTCACCATGTTTTACAGAGAGTCCTGTGATTGCAGGGTCTTTTCTGGGTCTCTGGCCATTTGCTTAATTTTGTTCTCCATTTCTATCACACTGAATCTTATCAGATGCAGGTTAATGAGAAACCAGACTGAGAACCAGTCAAAAAGATTTAGAGGATGCTGTGCAGCCAATCCTTGAAGCAATGAGGTAAGTAGTGAGGAGTCACATTTAACCTGTGCAAGGCTCAGCCCCTTTAGCTGAGGGAGAGAGCAACCCAGGAACACCCAGGTAGTGCGGCTCTGCAAATTCCATCACTCACTAGCAGCTGCTTTTAACTGTTTCCATCCTGAGCAAAAACCACCCAGATCCTGTCAGCCTCTAACCTCTAACTAATGCATAATCTCCATCTCCCTGCTGATCATTTACACTAATTAGCAAAATTTAGCTAATTATCGCTGAGCGTTTCCTCGTGTAATTATAGCTATTAGTAATAGCTATCTGGCTTCCCCCACTTCCTACTCCGCTTCTCCTCCTTTCCCATCCCCCCCTTCCCACTCCCATTCCTCCTTGGGAGATAAGAGTTTCCATTTCACTGAAACAGTTTTTTGGTTGGTGGTCATAGCTCTTACTTTTTTCAAGAGAGCCTACACCAGACCTGGAAGGAGCCACAGAGAAAACAACAACCCTATCCACACCAAGATGAAGCCTTGTCCCCTCCCCAGCATCCCCTTCCACCAACCTTCACAACTCCATCAAATAAAATGTAAAGGCAGTCCTGAAGAGCGGAAGTGTGTGCTGGCATTTTTCAACGTGCTCCCACTTAACACTGCAGGCTGCACAGAGCCCATGACCAGAAGGCTGGGGGAAGAGTTAACTTTCTGAACGGGGTCTTTGAAATACAAGCAAAGGCAGAGACCCCCTGGTGTGGTCACGCTCAGGCTGGGGAGGGCTGTTCTGCTTCTGATCTACATCTCTGTGGTACCTATACTTCCCACAGTCGGAATCCAGTGCATAGTAAACAAACCAGAGGCTCCCTTCTTTAGAACAGTTTACTACAGCGAGCTCCTAGCTTAGCCGCAGACATCATCCTTTTAAAGGCAGCCTGCTCAGAGCTGAATATGTATTTTAAGAGCCATAGATCTCTTCCCGCAATAGCCATTCAAGATGCGTTGATTTGTGTGAACCAGCCCATGCCTGCTATCTTTAATTGAAATAGTGTTTGCATAAATGTTGGAATTAAAGTTACAATATTTCACACTTGGGTACATTATAAATGTACTTAGCCTTATCGTACACACTGCTTTCTCGATGAGTGAACAAGATTAGGTGGACAGGTTCAGTGAGAGCTGCTCTTTCCACCAGACATGTAGGCAAATGTAAAGCTGTGAAAATGAGCCATAATGGCCACTAGCTACTAATTCTATTTTCTTCTGACACTCAGGGACTCCCCCACTGACCTTTGCCACACAGACAACTTTCAGACATTTCTATCAAGTTCAGGCAGAAGACCTGGTTCCTGCTGTCTATTTCCCGGCGACTAGCTCCTAAAGGAGACGGAGTTAGGAAGGGTGAAAGCAAGGTGAGTGAATGCATTCCCAAGAGCAGCTTCCAGACTTGTCTAACAAGTTGCCTGCCCTTATGGGGGGGGGGGGGGTGCAGCCACTGGAAGGCTGCAAAGGAGAGAGTGGTGTTTGCAGCTAAGAATGAAGGAGCTACCTTCAGGAGAGCCCTTTAGAGAAAAATGGGGACTAGGGGCAGAAAACACTAGCCTTTGAGAGATAGCGGACATTTTTTTTTTATCCTTCATGCACATGCAATGCTTTTCATCATTTTAAATTCAATTTTTGGTGCTCGCCTCCCATCCCCGGCAACACTACCTGAAATGCCAGTGGGTGAAGGAATTGCTATGCCCCCAGTAAAAAGGATAAAGAGCAGAGAAACCCACCGTGCCCTCCTCGAAGGGAAACTGGGGAGCGATAGATAGAAATAGGCACTGAGTGATGCTTGCTGCCATGGAAATGGTGCTCCTGCTGAGAGTGAGACCCCGGCGAGGAAGAGGAGGAGGAGGAAGAGGAGGAGGAGGAAGCTACATTAGAGGAACTCCACACAGAACTGATGATACATCCCCAGAAGAGGGACCAGATTCCGAGTGTCCAGGCCGGCCGGCGAGGAGGGCTCCGTCTCGCGTGGATTCTCAGGTGCATGGTCAACGCACAGGACCACTACAGATGGGCAGTTCGAATTCCTGCCAATGAGGAATAATGAAGTTCATGATGCCCAGGGGCCCATCATAGGAGGAAGAGTTGCCTGAATTTCAGAAGGAGAGAAACAATAAGCGCTTCCAACGCTTCCAAGATAATGATGAATCAGTTGATTAAAAAAAAAAAAGGCACTACTTAAAAAAAATGAAAGAAAAGAAAAGCAAAGGCTAAAGGGCAAAGCCCTCCTTTCCCGAAGCTGATATTTAGGATGCCAGAGTCCACCCAGGTCTGGCAAACCTCCGAGCGAGCCCCGACATGCCACACATGTCAGGGGCGGACCCGCGAGCTTTACTGCGGAGCTCCCGGCACCTCGAGCCTGATCACTGAACTGCACGCTCCAGGCGAAGGCGCAAATGAAGGGAGAGGAGCCGACAGCCGGAGACCCTGGGAGGCTCAGGTTAGTTTACCCCAACATCCACGGAGTTGGAACATTTTTTCCCCCGTTCTGTTTCCACTTCCAGGCGATGTAATGCAGAACTGCCGGGCTCAAAGGAGCTGCAGGTGCAAGAGTTCTGTTCCTTGGGAGTCTAGGCGGCTGGCGCGGAGGCTGTTAACCCTGCGTGTCCTGGACGAGCGCCATGGAGCAGCCGCCTGCTTCTTGGGTTTCCCAACCGGATAGAAGAAGTGCAGCAGCAGTAGCAGCAGCAGCAGCCAGAGAAAGGGAAGAAGAAGAGCCGGAGGCAAAGAGGCGCGCAGACCTAGCTGCCACCCTAACCAAGAGGCACGGGGTGGAGGGAGGCGGGTGGGCGCAATCGGGCAGAGCACGAAAAGAGGTGCCCGGCAGAAGGCAGAAGGTGGAGGGAGCGGGCAGGCGCCTGCAAAGTGCGCGGCCCAGGGAGGCACAGGTGAAGTGAAGCGAGGAGTTGGGGAGCTAAATTCACAAATGGGCAAGTCCTATGCAAATAGCGCACTCCCGAGAGCAAATCAGTGCAGCCCGAGCGCTCTGCCGAGGGACTGGCTGGCTCCGGGAGGAAGGAGGGGCCCGAGCGCAGCGGAATCCCGGCCCTCCCCATTCAAGCACACGCTCGTATACACCCGCGCGAGCCTCCCGCGCACACCGCCCGCCCGCCCTCCCTCCCTGCGCTCGGCTCCCACCTGGCCCGAGCGCGCGCGTGCGGGTGAGACCGGCGGACGCACGCCTCGCCGCCTTCAGCACCTTCCCGCGCGAATAAGGTGCCTTTTACAATTGGAGAAGAAAAGATGGACCGCTAAGGCCCTACTAGCTCCAGATAGAAAGAAAAATAAATCCCTCAGTCAGCGAGAGCGCTGCGGGCAGCGCGCACCTGCTCCGCCTCTCCCTGGGTTAATCCCCAGGACTCCACCGGCAGGGCGAATGGAGCGGAATCTGCTTCCTGCTTGTGCAAAGTGAAAGAGATTGGGGTGGCTCAGGGACTCTGGAGGGTGCCAGGCTCCGTGGCTGGCGGCCCAGCTAGGAGGCGGCTTCCACCCGTGGCAGAAAGGAGGCTCTTGGAATTCAGGACCCAGAGGTGAGCGCCCGCGGCAGCTGTCCTGGACCAAGAACTTTAGACGGGGCGAGGGCCGGGTCCGTCGGCCGAAGAGTGGTTCGCCTCTCCCGGACCTGCCTCCTCCAACGCGCTGCCCCAGGTGGGTGAAGTCCCCAGGGCGCTGGGCACCAAAGACAGCGCGGTGTTTATATCCGCGCTGCACCTGCAGGGGGGAGCTGGAGTGGCCATCTGTGACGCCAGGAGGTGGCTGATCTGGGCTTCAGCCAGGGAGTGATGACTTTCCGGACCAGGTGGCCTTGGCTGCTCCACTGCGCGTGGTGAACAGGCGGTGCACACCCAACGGGCAACCTTCCCAGACCCGGCTCCTTTCCAGACTGGACTTGCTAGCTTTGGTTCCTTCCTGTCCACGCACCTTGGTTAAAAAAAGCCCATTACATTGACTGAGGGGAGACTGGGGGAAGAACGCTTGCTGCTTAAATCATAGCGTATATATTGTATGCAGGTGGCATTTTTTTTTTTTTATAAAAGGAGCCTATAGCATTTCTTGTATATCTAACTGCATTCAATGGCCATTTCAAACTCCTTGGGCTTAAGAGGTCCCATGGAGATGTTGGGAAAGTAGCATTGTCTCTGTAACTGATCAGGCTCTTGCCCATCCAGATGTGCCTGCCTGCAAAGTCAAATCTCAAGTCCATTTCAGACCGGGTTCTCCTGCTGGGGACCTGAATTCTAGTTCTGAAGTCGGACTTCTAAAGCCCCGTTGTGTCTGGTGATTGGTGCGCAGGGGCATCCTAAGTGTCCTGGCTCTCAGCAGCAGAGTGACCCAAAGCCACAGCCTGAGAGGGAAGAGGCCCTCTGTCAAGGTCTTTCCTACCTTTGCAATGCACCCATGGACACTCAACAACTCCGCTCGCGTTCTTCTCTATAAAATGTGGACAATGCCTCCTTGTGAGGGGAGAGGGGTCTTACAGGAGACGGCACCTGACAGTGGCAGCACACTCTTTGATCACTAGAAAAACCACCCGAAAATCGCTGATGGCTAAGGACGTGATTAGGGTCTCAGGCTATTCTCGGGAAAATCAGGGGGGAGTTTAATATCCGAAGTAGCCTCTCTCAGAGTACACAGTTCTCATTCATTTCAAATCACCAGAGGGATCCCCCACTGCCCCTTGGACTTACTCAGCCTGCATCGGGGCCTTGTAGGGACCTAGAAGACCGGGCATGGGCCTTGCTCTGCGGTTCCCTTACAACTCTGCTTTTCTGACCTCCGTTTTTGCTCTTCAAATGTGCCTCGCTCTTTCCCATCCTAAAGACTTCAGGACCTTGCTGGTATCTCTTCTCCGGAAGGCTCCCCCCACCCCCCAGGATTTTCACATGATCAATGCATTTTCAATACCACCCTATCAGAGGCCCTTTCGGGCCTGCATCTAAAATGAGCCACCACCACCCATGAGAGGTGTTCTATCTAGCCCATGATCCATTTCATTTTCTTCACTGTCATCCCCACTTTCTGCATCTGTTTCATATGTGTATTTGCTAATAGTCTTCCTCCTCAAAAACTACTGTAAGCTCCCTGAAGTCTGAGCCCCTGTCTCGTTTTCCTCCATAACCTGTGTGTGCTACATGGAGTAGCACGTTGTAGGAGCTGAATGAACAAACCCACTGAATCGTGCCTATCTCGGGCTCACATCTTCTCCCCTATTAGTTTTGATGGCACGTGTATCTGACTTTAGTGGCATCGATCCCCAGAGACAAGCTTTCCAGAATTGATAAGCCCACTGCCTACACACCTAATGTTTTCCTGCTTTTCTGAAGTGGCACTGAGCACTGGACACTCTTCTGATTTCATCCTGAGGAGCACGGGAAGCTTGGGTAGGCTTTCTGATTAATTCTCTGCTAGGCAATAAAGTGAAAATAAATCCTTAATGCAGCACAAAGCCTGGACATGCTGCTGGTACATCCACCTGGGACCATTCCTTTTACTTGTCACCCTTAAAACTTATTTATTTACTTTTTTTAAATGTCTAAAGAAGTAGCAGTGAATCCTCATCAGGCAGATTTCTTTCAGTGGCACAGCTGAATACTAAAACCATTTATCAGAGGACAAGACTGATTTTACTGCTTCCATTCCATCCCAACAAAATGCATGTCCTTCTCCGATGTAAGATGATATTTATTTTTTTTCATGTTTTCTGCCCCTCTAGTTACGTTTCTTTTCAAATTCCCATACTTGCATTAGGCTAACATATTAAATACATTTTTAAATATATTTATATGTTATATTCTAAATAGTACCTGTAGCTGGAAATCCAGCAGAGGTATTTCTCATCACCTATAGCAGCATCAACAGCTCCCCTCTTTTCACCCAAGTTCTGTTCTCCAGTGGATCCCTTGCATGAGAATACTTGGGAATCAAGTGTGTGGTGACAGGATGATGAGAGTATCCTTTTAATATGGAAGAGAAGGAGATGTAAAAACATTGTGCTCACTATAGATTTCAAGTTGAAAACTGTCAGTGATTCCACAGTCACACTTAGCTCCACCTGAATAAACCCGATAGAATCCTCATCACACTCTTTGGAACCTGAACTCTCTAAAAGAAATGCAGTTTTTAAAAACCCATGTGCTCAGATTGCTTGGTCAGTCTTTGCGGCCAGCAGGAGGCAGCTGTCATGCTGCTGGTGGGGCAGACAGGGAATAACACCACCACACAGACCCAGGGAGACCTAAAGGCTTCGGAGCACTCTGTTTCTGCCCTGAGCCCTTCAGTGTAAATCCTCTTTTTCCATAATAAGAGAGTAGAAACCCTTCCTTTCTCCTTCTGCGTTGGGCTCCAAAAGGCAGTTTAGGGAGAGAAAAACAAAAACCAAAAAAAAAAAAAAAAAGCACACAACAACCAAACTCTCCTAATAAGAAATGAAATGAAAGTCCTGAAAACGTGCAGGTGACTGTTAATATGGCCATAAATATATCTAAGGGTTCCAGTGACTCCGTAAAACAGTCCAACTTTGCTTTATTATATGTCAGTAGATTTATTGATAGCCACATAATTCATCCTTCTCCTCATTTATTTAAGAAAGCCATCCTGAAAAAGGCAAGTTTTTATTATATTTTCCATTTGGGGGTTTAAAAGAGACACTTTATTCTTTTAAACATCACTCCTAAATGTATTTGACTTAAAAAAAGACAGGGCATCCTTGTATAAATGTATAGCTTAGAGAATGTATTGCTTCTGTTTCTTTAACTTATCCTTCTCCTAAACATCGATAGTTACTCCCTTGTCCTCCTTGTGGTTGCAAGAGGGATATCACAGATTTGGATGTTGAGAAAAATCTCTAGAAAATTTTCCAAATCTCCTAAATTTAATCAGAAGGGCTAGGACAGTTGTAAGAATATTTGCATATTTTAATAGTAAGAAAAATATAAGTTATTTCTTAGCCAGCTTCTTTCAAAATCCAGAAGGAAATTTTTTAAGATTTATTTATTGGGGCTGGCGCTGTGGCGCAGTAGGTTAAAGCCCTGGCATGAAGCGCCGGCATCCCATATGGGCGCCGGTTAGAGACCTGGCTGGCTCCTGGCTTTGGATCAGCCCAGCTAGGCTGTTGTGGCCATCTGGGGTGTGAACCAGTGGATGAAAGACCTGTTTGTATCTACTTCTCTCTTTAACTCTTTCAAATAAATAAAATAAATCTGTAAAAAAAATTTATTTATTTGAAAGACAGAGTTACAGCAATGAAAGGAAGAACAGAGAGACAGAGAGATCTTCCATCCATTGGTTCACTACCCAAATGGCTGCAATGGCCAGGGCTGGGCTGGACCCAAGCCAGGAGCCTGGAGCTTCTTCTAGGTCTCCCACAGGAATACAGAGGCCCTAGTACTTGGGCTGTCTTCCACTGCTCTTCCAAGCACATTAGCAGGGAGTTGGATTGGAACTGGAGGATCAGAGTTTTGACTTGTAATCTATATTGGATGTTGGCATCATGGATAGTGGCTTAACCCACTACACTACAGTGCCAGCCCCAGGTGGAATTATTTTAATATGGAAGCAGGTTTTTTTTTCTTCTACTCAAAGACAGTTCTCAGAGAGATTAGCACATGTATATTCCTGTTAATCTTCACCAAGTTTACACTCAAGATTAAATCTTCTCTAAACTTAGACTGGGAATCAGAGATCTCAACTATCCATCCACAGCATCTTGAAAATCTCTATTCAGTTTTGAGGAATCAAGTAAAATAAACATGTTTTATAAATTAAAAGAATAATCTCATTTATATGTTTACAGGGTAAATTGTCAAATCAATGATTTAGAGGACAATTAGAGAATGCATGCAGATTTCACTCTTGGGTTCTGGTGCTTGCCTGCCTATGTTCTAATCCTGATTCTGCTTGTTAGCTGCTATGAAATATGTAGGCAAGATCCTCAGGCTCTTTGTAGTTCACCTTCTGCATCCATAAAACGAGTGTATTTATATCAGCCATCAGATAGGTTTGTATTGAGGATTTAAATAGTTAATATATATCAAGTAAGTATAAACTGCCTGACACATAGAAAATGATCCATGAATGTGAATAACTATTAGTATTACTAACTACTTTTTATTCAGCTAACTCCTTAAGAGTTACCCCTATTGAGAGTTTTCTCTCATTTTTACAAATGTCCAGGGGAGGAAGTCCACAAAAACGCCCCCAGAAATTCCAAAATGCAAAAAGAAAAGTCTCCCCTAGGTGCTCCCCATCTCACTGGATGCTGTCTGCCAACTAATACCAGATGCAAGAACTCGCCATTGTTTTTAAGCAATTACTTTCCAGGTTGGAGATCTCAAGGTTCCAGTGTCCCTGGGGATCTGGAAAAGCTCTTTGGCTGCCTCTCTTTTCCATGTCTTATTTTTCTCACATTCTTCTCCCAAAAAACAAATTCTGGGGCCAGCATTGTCACATAGAGGGTAAAGCCACTGCCTGCAATGCCAGCATCTCATGTGGGTGCTGGTTTATGGTCTGGCTGCTCCACTTCCAATGTGGCTAGCTGCTAATATGCCTGGGAAAGCAGTGGAAGGTGGCCAAAGTGCTTGGACCACTGCCATCGACACGGGAGATCCAAAAATAGCTCCTGGCTTCTGGCTTCTGGCTTCAGCCTAGCCATCTGGGGAGTGACCCAGAGGATGGAAAATCTCTCTCTCTCTCTGACCTTAAAATAAATAAATAAATCTTAAAAATAAATATTAAATATTCTAATGAATTAGTCTTCTCTGTAGAAGAAATGCCTTCCAAATCTTTAATAATTTCCATTTAGGTAATATTTCATTATTATTCGATAATTTTTAAATTTTTTTTTATCAATGTACCCACTGAATGAGGTTCAGTACAAAAATAATCCAGTATCAGTCTTCCACTTTGGTGCACCAATTCATTTACTCTATGAACATTAAATTTATGCTTCTGCTGAAGTTCAAGACACCAAGAGATGATCAGTCCAAAGCAAATAAAGACAAACCATGAATGCTAACCATATAGACAGCTTTCCAAATGCAATGTGGTAAGTGCTAAAACAAAGACTTAAATAATGTACACAGAATAGAGCATGGGAAAGGGACGAACCACTGAAGGGATTTATAGGGTGACACGTGCTCTACATGTTAAAGACTGGAGTTCAGATTCTAAGATGACTGCTTACTGGCACCATGAGCTTCAGCAAGTTGTGTCAATATCTATGAACCTGTTTCCTCGGGAGTGTAATTATGAATAATCCCTACCCTATGGGATGGTTTTGAGGGATCCATGAGAAGATATATTTGAAAAGAAGAATATAAATGGATGCTCCTTATTGTGTACCTGGCCTTGAACTCTTTCAAACAGGCAGAGAAGACAAAGTAAGGAGATTATCAGTGGGAGAAATCATCTACTGAGAGCTTCCTAAAGAAGGCACACCTTAAGTCCAGCTTTTACTGTCATTTCCATTGTTAAAGCCCCAAGGGCTCAGAAAAGGGCCAACTTTTTCAATGTATAACCGCGCCCCCCCCCCCCCAAAAAAAAAAAAACCAGCACAATATTCTATGGGAGGAAAAAGAAAAAGCAAGGGAGGAAACACATGTTGAGAGCCACATTCTTTATCTCTAATGGCTGGATTGACATACAGAGGAACATTAAATAAATAGTATCATTAGTTTTAAATAAGTACCATACTTAATTTTAGTTAATTAATTAAATTATGGAAGAGTTCAGGACTTTTCTTTTGTTCAGTATACTCCGTGTGGTTATTCTGCAGATATTAAAACACCCACTGGATCCAATTTGTAAGACTATCATTTAATTCTATAAATATCTTAGCTTGAGCCTCCACCTTGCTCAAGGGTCTTTCCTACTCATATTCTGTTTTTTTTTTTTAAGATTTATTTTATTTATCTGAAAGAGTTACAGAGAGGTAGAGACAGAGAGAAAGGTCTTCCATCCACTGGTTCACTTCCCAAATGGCCGCAACAGCCCAAGATGCACCGATCCGGAGCCAGCCCATGCAGGTATGGGGCCCAAGGACTTGGGCCTTCTTCTATTACTTTCCCAGGCCACAGCAGAGAGCTGGATCAGAAGAGGAGCAGTCAGGACTAGAACCAGCACCCATATGGAATGCCGGCACTTCAGGCCAGGGCTTTAATCCACTGCGCCACAGCACCGGCCCCTGCCTCATATTCTATGAAGAATACTTCATTCAAGGTAGAGGGACAGAAATTTAAATTAATGGTCACCTTCCCCTTAATACTATGTGTCTTATATTCACTTAACAGAGCCATCTTGGAGGAGAATGAAACAAATGTTCTCCTAACAGAAGGTACAAAATGTTATCTAAGAAGATTCAGATATGTTTGGAAGACGGGAAATAAGGATACTTCTCAGTAGTACTAAGGATTCAGCACCTTCCAAAACTGATGATAAGGTCAAGGAAGCACGGAATTGTAATTTTATATCATAAATTAGAGGAACAGTCTGTTCTAAGAATAGATGAAACAGCATTAAGATAACAATATTTGAACACCAATGATATCTATGTCTTCAAAAATCTACCATTTCCAATCTGGACAAGCAGAATTAGTTGTTCTTTCCTATCTTCCTAAAGCACTACTCTGTTAGCACATGTCACATTCTGTTATTATCAGCTGAGTTATATCTGAATTTCTTACACGATTCAAAAATAAATTATTTAGGGAATCTGAGCTTCGTTCTAGGGCCAGCCAGCTTAATTTCAAACCATGGCTCTATTGTTTACTAGCTGTGACCTTGGACAAGTTCCCTAGTCTCTAAAATTCATTGGTTGTCATTGGCAACATGGAGGTGACAATGTCCACTATTTCAAACTTAGCATGGCACAGACCTATAGGAGACATTCAGTGGATGTTTATGGAATAGTATTGAGTGCATTTAATTACTGTGGTAGAGAACATTTCTATTGTATGTGATGGGAGAAAACCCTTTACAACATACAAGTGAATTATTATAAGGAAGAACCTTCCAACATTGGGAGCCAGCACAAAATGAGAAGGGATGATGTGCAAGTCAGCGAGATCCCTATCACAAAAGATATATTAGCAGTAGATGCCTATTGGGAAAAAAAAAAAAAAAAAGATGTCTATTGGAGACCCTGAAGAAAGTGGATCGAGTATGTCCTCTAAGTTCCCTTCAAGTTTAAGTGACACTGATTATGTTTAAATTCTTCTTTGCCTTTTACTTTTGCATTTACTTAAATGTGATCTTTTGGCCTTACTGAAACAATTCCTAGATCCTACAAAGAGTATAACATATAACCGTTTATAGAAATTTCATACATTGTGGTGCAAACTCTTAGACTGCTATAAAACTAAGATTAATCAGTATTGTTATATGAGAACTTTATTTCCCATTACATCAGGCAGAATAAGTTATCTCTAGACATATTAACAATTTTACATTTCTATTTTAAATACTAAACATTGTGTTTTTCCCCCAATAGCAACACCTACTCAGCTGCTGTTCCTCTAATCTAAGAGATCATTTTTCATTGGAGAACAGTTCATTGCTATGGAAAGAGTACGATGGCTGGCTTGCCCTACTGTACCTAAACTCCCAGCAGGAAATCCTGGCATACTAAACATAAATAAACTTGCATCCCCTAAATAAAGACATGTAGCTTGAAAAACCTGGGACAGAAAGTAAATCTACTGTGCTCTCTTCTCTAAGCAACGCCAGGCCTTCTCTCTTCAGCAACTGTTACAAAGTTAAATATTGAGGAGAAATAGTTAGATTTGGAGACAGAGAGTAGGTTGTATAACATCATATAGCATTTCAATGACATAACAAGCTGGAGTATTCTTCTAGAATATTGTTCATGAGTTAGACAGACATGGCTCGTACAGCAACATCACTAGAAAATAACCTTATAAAAATAACAACACAATAGAAAAACAATCCACCATGTTAGTCAATAGCCACAACAATGGGAAAATTGTTCCAAGAACTATGGGTTCTAGAAAACCATGAATGTGATATTATTGAACAATCTGAAATAAATTGTCAAAATATGGTTGAAATGATTAAATAAAGACATTTTTGATACAACAGAGGGAAAAAATTTACATGGTGAAAGATAGACTTCAGAAATGTCAATACCTTTTTGGAACTCCAAGTCACTTAGCCTAATTAAAAAAAAAAAAAACAGTAAGTATATTATGACTATGTAGTTGAAGAGAGCAGTAATGAAGTGGAGGACAGAACTGAGGAAACTCCTAAAATAGCACAAAGAGATTTAAGAAATACAAAATGTATTAATAATTTTGAGAGATCAAATGAGCAGTCCAACATGCATCAAATAAGTATTACAGGAGATGGTAGAGAAAATGGGGGGGGGGTTTAAAAATATTTCTGGGTATTTTTTGGATTCAAGTCATTTGAATTTTTATGCTAAAATCTCCTAAATAGAAGAAATACACTTTGGTTTACCACAGTGAAGCCAAATAACACCAGAAATAAAATTAAAGATCTTAAAATCAATTTATTTTTTTAAAGGAGAGCCTAGAAAGCAATGGATATAGATTAGCATTGGAAGAAAAATGTCTGTCAATTTAAATTTATATATTTAGACAAATCATTGAAGAGAAGAAGCAAGTCTAAGACACTTTTGGGTAACCAAAGTTTGAGAAGGCTTACCACTCAATGACTATCTGGGCCATAAGCACTAAAGAAAGGGTGCATTCAGTTAGAAGAAAATGATTCTTGGGAAATAGAGTGGTACATAAGAGGCAAAGGTGAGCAAAGGAACTAGGATATTATAGATAAATCTAAATACACCATTGTGTCACTACTGCTGTTACTACTATCCCCACTACCAACAGATTTGTGATAGTTTTAAAACAAGAAGGAGAGGGTCTGGCTTCACAGTGAAGTGGGTTAAGCTGATGCCTATAACACCTGGGACACTGGCATCCCACATCAGAGCACTGGTTCCAGCCCCAGCTAGTCTGCTTCTGATCCAGCTCTTTGCTAATACACCCGGGAAAGCAGTGGAAGATGGCCCAAGTACACGAGCCCCTGCCACTCACGTGTGAGACTCAGATGGAGTTCCTAGCTCCTGGCCTCAACCTGGCCTTGCCCTAGCTGTTGTGGCCAACTGAGGAGAGGAATGAACTAATGGATGGAAGATCTCTTTCTGTCACTCTGCTTTTCAAATCAGTCAACCAATCAATATTTTTAAAGAATAAATGAAACAAAAACTGTAACAACCAACATTTGCTTAATGTTTCTAAGAGAGGTAGCATTGCCCTATTTTACAGTTGAAGCAAAGGGAGCAGATAGTGACCTGTATATACTCAGACCTAGTTGGTGGCAGAGGCAGGATGTAAGTCCAAGATACCTATCTAAGAGTCTGTGGTGATCAATTTAGTATTCTGCTGCTAAATCCTTTGAAATAATACATGCAACTTCTAACTTATGCCTTAAGGGGCTGATGACTGCTTTCTATTTCCTCATTGTTTGTTTTCTGAAATGTAGGTGGGGAGGTGAGCAAACTTTGGTCATATGAGTGAGAACTTCGCCATATTTGTTTTGCTGTTGGATTTTTGTTGTTATTGTTTGTACTTGGTTAACATATGCCAAGTATATTAGTTAAGATATTGATCTGAATTTTTGATTAATTTATGTTTAAAGTTTGTTATTTAATTATTTTCATTTTATTTCAAAGCCAGAGAGACAGACAGCAATCTTCCATCCATTGGTTTACTCCCCAGATGCAATGGCCAGGGCCAGGTCATTGATGCTTTCAGAAAGAGACCTGTGATCAAATTATTCTCTTTTGTTTCTCTTCTACTATTCTCATCACAAGCTACTCAACACATAGGTCAAATTCTTGCTCTGTAATGCAATAAAACAAATCTCAAGCAAATGATTATCTCATAGTTCTGGCTATTAGATAATAATTAGTATATATATGTGTGTGTGGTGTGTGTGTGTATATATGTAAATATATGTTCTTCTGCATTTACTAAAGTTAAAAATATTTAATATAAACAAATTTAAATTACATATATTGGAATTCAATGATGCCGAAAGCATTTTCATTAGATATTGGTATTTATTATATTGTGCTTGATTTACTGAGCAATTTACACTTTAGAGACTACAAATGGCTTTCATTCACTAACTGAAATGGGAAATACAAACTGGTATAATCCACAATATGTTCTATATTCAGATAACCGGCAACCATTCATATAATTGCTGGCGACTTAGGAGACACAAATAAATGAGTTTGCTTTTGTATTCCTGTTACCAAACCCAGAACTTTGTCTCAAAAGTTGCTCCTTTCCTTTTCTAGGTCATAGTAGACACACAACTTTTCTACTAATCTTTTTACTATTTGGTGAATAGAGAAAATGTTCACCTGAGACTTCAGTCATCACTCCCAAGTCCAAGATCCTGACAAAATCAATTATAGCTTTAAAATGTACTGCCCAACTTGGGAATGTAATGCCAGAAAAATGCATCTGATACTCTGTGAGTTTTGATCCTTGAAAACTTAAAAAGTCTAGGGACAATATTCCAAAAGAGAAGTAAGCATGAAGCTTCCCTTAAAGCTATAGGAGAACAGAAAAGAAGGGGGTGGGGAAGCATGTATGTATATATCCTCGAGCCCAAGAAAATCTTTAGACTTTAGAAAGCAATGCCAGAAGATCATACTTTGTCCCTTTAAACCAGATCATTAAATAATGAAGAGTATTATTTATAATGGCTTAATATGCTGTGGTTCAGAGACATATACATATTCTACTTAAGAAATGAAAATATCTGGATTTTAATCCTTAGCGATTATTGCCAGATATTAGGCACTTCATTTAACTACAGACTGAAAAATTCTCAGGTTTTTCAAAATTAAATTTTTATAACAGCAACTGACAATAAAGAGCTGCACAGATTTGGAATAATTATTATCTGTTAGTGTTCTTTTACTGGCTATTTATTTCTCCTGCTGTACTTCTCTCCTCCCTGGCTTAGTCAACCCACCTGTTAATTTCAAGCTAATGAATACAGATGACAAAGTATTTCCTGTGGATTCCCTAGGAATCAAGAAGAGAATTCAGAAGGGAGGGTGGAAGAGGGATGGGAGGGTAGAAGTCCTCCGTGACATATATCTTAGCCCAATTCAGGCAAAGAGCGAGTCATTTCATCCAAGGGAGTGTTGTGTGGGAGTAAAGCATCACAGTGGGAGTCATCGTGCCTGAAAGATGTAATTTCCTAAAATGTATACCTTGTCAGTGTGCAGAGATGAATAGAGAGAAAGGTCAGTGCATCCCAAGTGCAAAGGATACCGGGACAATATGCTATTAGGGTGTGCAGTGTAGTCTTGGTGACTCTGTACCACCACCAACTGACAGGCTTGACTCATTACTAAGTAAATTAGACAGCAAGTCATGGGGAAGTTTTATAGGAATAAGAACGCCCAGCAGTTTTCCAATGTTCCTCTCCTGGCTGGAGTGTTTCTCTCCTTTGGTTTCTGCTGGTGATAGAGTAACTGGAGGTGGGCCGCAGCATGGCTGTCGCTTTGGGAGTTACTCAGCAGGTGGTGGTTACTAAACATGGTACTGGGGGAGCAATAATAAATAAATATACAAAAATGACAAGAAACTTCTAGCCTTTTCTTCTCAGCCCCTGCTCTCCCACTATTGTTAAAGAAAAATTAGGAATGGCAGAAATAGTCACCCCCAACTGCCCCCACCCCCACTCACCAGATGTGGAAGAGTCTCTGGTCGCTTGATTCACATCACATGAAGATGATTACATGCATGCCCCACAGGAAAACAAAAACTAAAAATATATGTAGATGTTAAAATGGTTTCTTCCCCTTACACAGTCTATTACCAAGTACTCATAACACTTAACCAGGGCTCTTGCTGACCAGTTGCAAAGGTGATTTATTTTTACAACATCTTAACAGAACTACATTTTTAAATTATTAAATAATCTTCTGTAAATGTGTTCTCTTTAATAAGAATTATAGAAGACACATATTGATTATCAGTTATAAATTCTCATTTAAAAAATAATATATGGCTGTCCCTCAGTATCCAGGGGGGATTGTCCTAGGTTCCTTGCCCACCATGGATACTCAGAGCTGTAGATGTTAAAGTTTCCTACATTAAATGGTATTTGCATAAAACATCTGTCATCTTCTACATACTCCAATCATCTCTGCATTACTTAAAATACCTAATACAATGTAAATGCTAGATGAACAGTTAAACAGTTGTTAACACCGTATAATTTAAGGAATAATGACAAGAAAAATAGATGGTACATGTTTCAGATGCAACATTACTCCCAATTTTTTCCATCAGTTTGTTGAATCAACAGATGTGGAACCTATGAACATGGGAAGCTGACTGTATTTTATTTTAATTTTTGATAAGTTTATCTGAGTGTTTTTGATGTGGAGGAGATGTGAAAGATGTTTTGATTCTTCTAATTGTGAGCTATTATATCCTATAATGTACTTATCAGCTTGGAATTTTGTTATGAACAGAATCGTGTCATCTCCAAATTCGTATGTTGACTTTCAATGCTGCTATATTAAGAAATAGGAATCTTAAAGAGGTAAGTGAGACTAAATGAGGACATAACTGAGGCTATAACCTGGTAGGACTAGTGGCTGTGTAAGCAAAGAGCACAGGTATTGTGACACATGGGATTAAGCCTCTGTTTGAGATACTTGCATCCCGTATTAAGAGGGCCTGATTTGAATCCTGCCTCTGCTTCCATTCCAGCTTTCTACTGAGTTACATCTTCGGAGGTAGCCAATGATGGCCCAGGTACTTGGATTCCTGCCACACACATGGGAGAACCAGATGGAATTCCTGCTTCCTGGCTTTGGTTTGGCCCAGACCTGGCTGTTGTGGGCATTTTGTGGAGTGAATTAATGGGCAGAAGATTTTCTCTCTCTCTCTCTCTCTCTCTCTCTCTCTCTGTCTCTGTCTCTCTCTGTTTTCTTTCCCCTCTCCCTTTTACCTTCTTTCTCTCCTGTTCTCTCCCAACCTGAGTGTGTGTGTGTGTGTGTTTGTGACTCTGACTTTCAAATAAATGAATATTTGTAAGAAGAAGAGGAGACGCCACGAGTATTCAGGCAGGGCAAGAGCAGCCTCCTGAGGACGTGGAGAAGGCAAACACCTGCAAGGCAAGGAGAGAGGAAGCCTCAGGAGAAACTTCGCCTTCCAGTACCTTGATCTTGGCCTTCAGCTGCCAAAACTCTGTGAAAATACATTTCTGTTTTTAAGCCACCCAGGCTGGGGTATTTTGTAATGATAGCCCAACCAGACTAATACAAAACTGCTGATAATAGTGGTATTTGTAAAATTAGGGACTTGCAGATCTAAGAGAACATTAAAGCTCATCTGGCCCAATAGTTCTTGGCTCGGTGTTTAAGGACCATGGATAATCGGGCCACTTCCTTGCACACTTCCAAAGAGGTGTCTTCTACAACAAAGTCTGTGTGAATGTGCCCCTTGCAGCCGTACTGTGCGTATTCCAGCAGTTGGATACAGCCATCCTGAAAATGGTTTGCTAAACTCTTCTTCAATTTAGTCTGGGCACATATTTTTTCTTCTGAAAAAGTAAGCCCAAAATTTCTTCAGATATTAAAGGAACTTTATGACACACAAAAACTTCAGAAACATTTATGACTTTACATCTCTCGTCTTACAGATGAGGAAAATGAATCCTAGGAAGGGACGGTGCCCAAGGATGTATTGAAAACACAAGTAAAAAGAGGATCCAAATTTCCTTCCTCCTAGCGAGAGGTTAAAACATTTTCATACCTGGAGTAGGGCAGAAAGATGCCTTCCACCTTTCCAAAATGTACCTGTGTGTACATAACCCTCAAATTTTAGCACATTCATTCAGATAATAGAGTTGGTAATTTTTTAAGCATACTCACATAATATATAGTAAATAAATGTCATATTGCATGAATGAGAACTTGATAATTTATATACATGTAGTTAACAAGAGAATTCCATTAAAGAATGTTATTTGGACTGTTATTTGTAGCTTCCAAGTTGTTATGAATCTTAATGCAGTCTTTGTGTGTTTTCACTTGAGGAATGGTCAAGAGGTAGTGAGTGACTTGAATTCCATTTCTTTTGTTGTTCCTCATTTAAGATGGGAATTGGGGGGCAGGCACTGTGGTGTAGCAGTGTAAGTTGCCCGATATGATGCCAGCAGCCCATATCAGTGCTGCTTCCTGTCCTGGCTGCTCCACTTACATTCCAGAGAATGGCCTAGGAGAAGCTCCTGGTTCTTAGCTTTGAAGCCTGGCCCAGCCCTGGCCATTGCAGCCTTCTGGGGGTGAACCAGTAGATGAAATATATCTCTATCTGTTACTCCCTTTCTCTCTGTAACTCTGTCTTTCAAATAAAAATAATGGCATGTTTCCTAACCTGTAGCTACAGAGATCCAGCCCAGTGAATCTCAGCACTAGTCACATAAGCAGGCCCTGAAAGCCAATAAAGGAAGTGGAGGCTGAGAGCCACCCACCTCCTCATTTGCACCTCTCCATGCAGGTACTGGCTCAGGAAACATCCACTTTGTCCAGGCCCCTGTGAATGTCAATATTCATTTACCTTCTCTAAAATGCAGAGTTCTCTTCCTGTTTTGGCATCCTCTGTATATGGAGCACTGCACTCAGAATGGCTGCCTCCCTCTCTGTATTTGTCTTCTGTCTTACATCCTGCAACAGCAAAGTGCGTTTTAATTTTTTAATGTGAGCATTTTGCCTTTGATAAATATTTGGAAAGATTCCAATGATGAAAATCATGATGAATATGATGAATATGATGAAGATGATACTTCTTTCTCTTCCTCCTCCTCTTTTTGTTCTTCCTCTCTTTCCTGCTTCTCCTTTTTTTTTCTTGCATCAGAATTCACTAAGCAGAAAGCAGCCCCAACCATGGCATTCAGACTGCAGCAGAAGTTTACATGCATGGGGAGAAATCAGAGAACTGGATACTTCACGTATCCTTTTACAGGAAGTTGTGGGCAGGAGAGGTCCAAGAGAACAGGGGTTCGTGATTATTTCATGAATTACAGACTGGTCTTGACTTTCATAAAGGCAGTTTCATACAGTGTATGAAGCAGCATTCCAAGCCTCCCTGTTCCTTCTAAAGATTTCCTTCCCCTGTGTTTCCTGCTGCCAATGCTGGGATATCCTGAAGCATAATCTGAGCTCCAAGGACATCCTTGCCTCCTGACTCCTACCTCCTTGGCGCTCTCATCATACAGTGGGCCTGGGCTGCATTTGGGCAAGAAGAGAAGCAAGAACTGGGAAAAAGATTCTTGACCAATATGGTGGCCTCAAGCCACCACATTCTCGAAGTCCAAGTCCCTCTTTCTGTCCTACTAGTGGGACAACTTTCCCCTAGTGGGGCCCTTGGGGTCTCAGTAGAGGCCATGGTGCTGAAGAAGAAAACTCATTCCCAAAGATGAACCATTATTCCTCAACTCTTTCTAATCCTCTCCTTGGCAGATACCTTGGCATTCTCTCACACCTCCAGGCAGTCTCCCTGCCTCTGGGCTTTGATCTCTCACATCATCTTCCTCGAAGGTGCTTATGCTTCTAGCCCCTACCTACGTTAGGCAGTCAGTGTCCTCAGCCTTAGCTTAAATCCTTCCTCATCCATGAAAAATCCCCTAATCCTCAAGTCAGAATAAACCTCTTCTTTCTTGCACTCTTTCAGGATCTCTAATCTGGGACTGTACCAAACAGGACTGCAATCAGCACCTGTAACTATGTCCTCCATTGACACAGTCTTGCCTGTGGAGACTGCCGTCATTCAGAGTTGCTTACTTTTCTGGAGTAGATGAGTTAGGTGTCCAACAAAAGAAGTTGAATTGAATTATGGGCTACTCTTCTTTACTAATCATCAAAGCTCCATCCCTTTAGCTTTCACGTCTTTCATTGTCTTCCCAGCCCCACTGATTGTATTACTCCCCTCAAAGATCTCACCTACCTCTTAATACAACTAATCACTTATAGTCTAGCACATTCTTTTCTAGATGGGGCCTCTTTTTGGCCCTTGGGTCCCCTCTTAATTTCCACCTTGACACAAGATATGAGAAGCATCCTGACTAGAATCTTTATAGGAAACAGGTGTGTGATGAGGTAGCCTGGTTTTTGTTAATGAACCTGTAGTACTGAGAAAGGTGTTGCTGGCATCCCAAGCTAACATTTCAGATACCTATCCCTTTAGAAACATTTCCTGTGCTGCTAGGTATTTGACTATAGTAGCTGTAGACTACAGTATTGGAAACATTCTAGGTTGGTAAGTACTCCAGTGCTGGAAACAGACTGCAGCATTTCTCCGGAAAGACGTAATGTAAGCTCTGAGACTGTATAAGGTAACTTTTAGAATACAACCTTTTCAAAAGCCAAGGTCCGCCTGCTCTTTGTTATGCTGTGGGTGGCAACTGAGGTGGTGGCATGACTGTGTTACCAATGCTTTCTATTTTTGTAATGTGGCAAGGATGCTGAGGAATTCAGCCCCCAAACTGAGAAATGCAGAATAGCACCAGATACTAAATCATGCAGAGACAACCTCCACCTCTGTGATGGGAGGCGGTGAGGGTGAGAGTGAGGGATTTATCAAAAGCACTCCCCAAAACAAGGCTTTCTGCTCTCTCGTCTAGCCTAGTTCTTATGGCAGAGAATTTTCTGCTGTTTTTTTTATTATATTAATAACTTTATTTCACTGTTCTATTAAGTATGTTACCCTGCCTACATGCTGGCACCACAAAACTTGTCTTTTTAATTACTCTTACAATATTACTTCATCACCTAGACTCTCATAAAATGAAATATACAGGAAAATGTGAATCCTTTTTGAATATAAGAGTGCTTCAAAAAGTACATGGAAAATATATTTAAGGAGAAGTTTAGGGGTATGGGGTTTGGGCTAGCAGTTAAGATGCTTCTTGGGGGCCGGCACTGCGGTTCACTAGGCTAATCCTCCGCCTGCGGCGCTGGCACACCGGGTTCTAGTCCCGGTCGGGGCACCGGATTCTGTCCTGGTTGCCCCTCTTCCAGGCCAGCTCTCTGCTGTGGCCAGGGAGTGCAGTGGAGGATGGCCCAAGTGCTTGGGCCCTGCACCCACATAGGAAACCAGGAGAAGCACTTGGCTCCTGGCTTTGGATTGGCACGGTGCACTGGCTGCAGCGCGCCGGCCACAGCAGCCATTGGAAGGTGAACCAACGGCAAAGGAAGACCTCTCTCTCTCTCTCTCTCTCACTGTCCACTCTGCCTGTCAAAAAAAAAAAAAAAAAAAAAAAAGATGCTTCTTGGGGCACCTGCATCCCATGTTGGAGGACCTGTATTCAAGTTCTGCCTCCACTTCCTACTGTAGCTTCCACAGAGCCAGTAGGCAATAGCTCAAGCAGCTGGATTCCTGCCACTGACATAGGAGACCTGCACTTGGTTCCCAGCTTCCATCTTTGTCAGGACTTGGCTCTGGCCAATGCAAGGATGTGGGCAGTGAACTAGGAGATGGCAGACTTCTCTATTTGCTTCTCTTTCCCTCTATATTTCTGCCTTTCAAAAACAATTTCAAAGTCCATGCTTAGTTTCTCATAGTATGCAGTTTGCACACTTTTTGAAGTATCCCCATATAGTGTGTATCTGTGTATATATGTATTATAAAATTCTCTATAAAAAAACATGAAAACATGGCTTGCAATAAAACAGTAGCTATACACTTCAACATATTACTTAAGTATAAAATTAAAAAAAAAAACAAATTTATAAGGCTTAAAGAAATTTCATGGCAACCCATGACGAGTGTCAAATTCATCAGCAATTGTCCTATGTATAACAAAATGAGGGGCTGGCACTCTGGCACAGCAGGTTAACACTCTGGCCTGAAGTGCCGGCAACTCATATGGGAGCTGGTTCATTACCCGGCTGCTCCACTTCTGATCCAGCTCTCTGCTATGGCCTGGGAAAGCAGAAGATGGCCCAAGTCCTTGGGCCCCTACACCCGCCTGGGAGACCTGGAAGAAGCTCTTAGCTCCTGGCTTTGGATCGGCGCAGCTCTGGCCATTGCGGCCAATTGGGGAGTGAACCAGCGGATGGAAGACCTCTCTCTCTCTCTCTCTCTCTCTCTCTGCCTCTCCTCTCTGTGTAACTCTTTCAAATAAGTAAGTAAATATTTAAAAAAATGAATGGCATCCAGCACACCTAGGAGGGGGATGGGAAAGGGGGAGAAGACAGAATAGAGGAAGCGAGATTGAGTTCTGAGTTCTGAGTCCTAACCTTCCCTTATAATGTACTGAAGATAGTCCAGTACTTCATCCAAAAATAACCCAGATTACCAATCTTAGACAAAGATTTTACTCACTGTAGTGACTCAACATTGAAGAAGAAAAACTAAGTATAACTATGAATATATACCAAAAAGTTCATGAAAAAGTGGAACTTAAAAATAAGTTTATACTAATGCCCATCAACAGTAGACTGGATAAAGAAATTATGGGCCGGCACCGCGGCTCACTAGGCTAATCCTCCGCTTTGCGGTGCCGGCACACCAGGTTCTAGTCCCGGTTGGGGCGCCGGATTCTGTCCCGGTTGCCCCTCTTCCAGGCCAGCTCACTACTGTGGCCAGGGAGTGCAGTGGAGGATGGCCCAAGTGCTTGGGCCCTGCACCCCATGGGAGACCAGGAGAAGCACCTGGCTCCTGCCATCGGATCAGTGTGGTTCACCGGCTGCAGCGCACTGGCCGCGGCGGCCATTGGAGGGTGAACCAACGGCAAAAGGAAGACCTTTCTCTCTGTCTGTCTCTCTCACTGTCCACTCTGCCTGTCAAAAAAAAATAATAATAACAATAAAAAAATTAAAAAAAAAGAAATTATGGGACATGTACTCTATAGAATACTATACAACAGTCATAAACAATGAAACCCGGTCATTTGCAACAAGATGGAGGAATCTGGGAAACATCATGCTGAGTGAACTAAGCCAGTCCCAAAGGGACAAATATCATATGTTCTCCCTGATCGGAGACAACTAACTGAGCACCAAAGGGGAAACTTGTTGAAGTGAAATGGACACTCTGAGAAACAGTGACTTGATCAGCTCTTGTCCTGACTGTTGATGTACAATGTAATACTTTATCCATTTCAGTATTTTTTTTTTTGTTCTAGTACTATTGGTTGAACTCTGTAATTAACACAAAATTATTCTTAGGTGTTTATATTTTAACTGAAAAGTGATCCCCGTTAGGAATTTGGAAAACATTGTGCTGAGTGAAATAAGCCAGTCCCAAAGGGACAAATATCATATGTTCTCCCTGATCAGTGACAACTAACCGAGCACCAAAAAGGAGACCTGTTAAAGTGAAATGAACACTATGAGAAATGCTGACTTGATCAGCCCTTGCCCTGACTGTTGATGAACAACTGAATATGTTATCCCTCTTAGTATTCTTTTTGTTTGTTCTACTTAATACTTTTGGTTGAATACTGTAATCAATACACAGTTATTCTTAAGTGTTGAAACTTAACTGAAAAGTGATCACTGTTAAATATAAGAGTGGGAATGAGAGAGGGAAGAGATGTGCAATTTGGGACATGCTCAAGCTGACTTGCCCCAAACGGTAGAGTTAGAAACATACCAGGGGATTCCAATTCAATCCCATCAAGGTGGCATGTACCAATGCCATCTTACTAGTCAAAGTGATCAGTTTAAGTTCATAATTGATCATAATGATAGGACTAAGAGCCAAAGGGAGCACATAAACAAGACTAGTGTCTGCAAATACTAGCTGATAGAATAAAAAAGGGAGAGAATGATCCAACATGGGAAGTGAGATGCACAGCAGACTCATAGAATGGCAGATGTCCTAAACAGCACTCTGGCCTCAGAATCAGCCCTTAAGGCATGCGGATCCAGCTGAAAAGCCCATGAGAGTATTTCAGGCATGGAAAGCCAAGACACTCTGGCAAAAAACAACAACAACAACAACAAAAAAAAACAAAAAACAAACAAAAAAAAAAAACAACACAAAACCCTAAATGAAAGATCTCTCTGAGTGAGATCCCAGTGGAAAGAATGGGTCATCAAAGAAGGAGGTACCTTTCTCTGAAGGGAGGAGAGAACTTCCACTTTGACTATGACCTTGTCTAAATAGGATCAGAGTCAGTGAACTCAAAAGGCTTCCATAGCCTTGGCAACTCATGACAAGAGCCTAGGGTGATTATTGATGCCATAAACAAGAGTGTGAATTTGTTAAGTCAACAACAGGAGTCACTGTGCACTTATTCCTCATGTAGGATCTCTGTCCGTAATGTGCTGTACATTGAGATTTAATGCTATAACGAGTAATCAAACAGTATTTTTCACTTTGTGTTTCTATGTGGGTGCTAACTGTTGAAATCTTTATTTAATATATGCTAAACTGATCTTCTGTATATAAAGAGAATTGAAAATGAATCTTGATGTGAATGGAAGGGGAGAGGAAGCAGGAAACGGGAGGGTTGCGGGTGGGAGGGAAGTTATGGGGGGGAAGCCATTGTACTCCATAAGCTGTACTTTGGAAATTTATATTCATTAAATAAAAGTTAAAAAAAAATAAGTTTATTTGTGTACAAGAAAATTTGGCAATCTAAAATTCATCATTTTTAATAATATATATTTTCCATGAACCTTCTGAAGAGCCCTCATCTGCATGGATTTCAAATGTTTTTGTACCAAAATGATCTTTTCTAATTCCATTTTTCCATGTACTTTTTAAGAAAGCGTCATATGCATAGGGATAACTAAAGCATTGTTCTATTGAGGCTAGAACCACAGTCATTTTCCTTGCAGAAAGAGTCTTAGAAAAACACTGGAGAAACTATGAATGCTGGCAACAGGACAAGTTCGACACCTGAAAGACAGAAGTTTTCTGTATGAGACCACATGAAACAGAGGTAGGAAAAAGGTTGGAAGACAGAGCTTAGAAAAAGGACCAGCCCCTCCTCCCCTGTGGCTGTAAACAGTAGATAAGGAAGTCCATTCCTTCTGACACACAGTGTTCCTTATTTAACACCAAGAACAAAAGCTCCCTGTCTCTCCAGCTTGATCAAGGGACAAAATAATGACAGGACATTGGGACCGTCTTACAAGTAGCCACACAATGACTATACAAGTTGTGATTCTCCTCCATGCACTTGCCTCTTATCTCTTTCTACAAGTGTCTCAACCAGGGATGCCTGCAAAAGAATCCAGAAAACAAGAAGTGTGGTAATAAATAAAGCTCAGGACCATGGAGCCTCTCAAAGTTAGTTTGTTTGAAGGACACATGATCCCTCTGTGTTTGACATAGCGAGCCCATCTTCACTTTGTTCTGTTTCTCAAATATGAGAGGTATGGGAGTGGAAGGAAAAAGATCACACTTTCCGCCCCAGAAATGCTATCATCATCTCATCACACACTCATTCCTCTGCCTACCTGCTTCTCCCTGAGGTGTTGCACTTTGGGTGTCTCAGTCACACAAGGCACTAGGATGAGCTAAGCAAAATGTTATCTCCAACCAGAATAGAAGAATTAGTTAGCATTAGTTAACTAAGTTTTCCACCAACATTAGCCTGAAG
This sequence comes from Oryctolagus cuniculus, assembly GCF_051225735.1. Lineage (NCBI taxonomy): Eukaryota > Metazoa > Chordata > Mammalia > Lagomorpha > Leporidae > Oryctolagus > Oryctolagus cuniculus. The sequence goes on along the minus strand of NC_142886.1, from coordinate 29,574,979 downwards.
GTGAGAGGCATCTTATTTCATTTCCACATTCAATTGCACAAACTGACATTAGGAGAAATTATAAAACCACATCTTTTGCTCTCATTATTAAGCAACACAACTCAGACGTGAATTAAGGAAAGAGAACAAGTTGGAATTTGTAGGAACTGAAGGAGAATGAACTGTTTTGAAAATAGGAGAGCAGACATTGTGGCACAGTGAGTAAGGCTGCTGCGTCCCATATGTGTACCTCTCTGAGACCTGGCTGCTCCGCTTCTGATTCAGCTCCCTGCTACAGCACCTGGGAAGGCAGCAGAAGATGGCCCAAGTTCTTGGGCCCCTGCCACCCACGTGGGAGACACAGAAGAAGCTCCTGGCTCCTGGCTTCAGCCTGGCCCAGTCCTGGCCATCATGGACATCTAGGGAGTGAACCAGAGAATGGAAGATCTCTGTTGTTCTCTCTGTAGCTCTTTAAAATAAAGAAATAAAGCTTTCAAATAATGAAAAAGAAAACGGAAGTGAAAGTTCATCATTTTTATGACTCTTAAGAAACTTTCAAGCACCAGAATTCTAAGAAAACATCAGATGAGCTGCTGGGGTTTGAGGTGGGGGATAGGGACATTTACTGTAATAGACATCGAGAAAACAATGCTGCAAATTCTGAGAACTACAAGCAAAGCTTGACCCTACCACTTCCCCCCTCAGTCACTACTGTGCAAAGCAGATCAATTCAGTGTGTCCTGTCAGAAGTCCTGCACTATTGGGATCCAGAAACAAATGAACAAGACAGTCATAGGTTTTTTTTTCTTCTTTCAGTATGTTCATTTTAGGCAAAATTTTAGAAAAAAGAGCATAAAAGTGAACTTGAGGAATCCTCTCACTGAACAACAAAGTCTCAAGGCTGATGTGGTCATTTAACAAAGAATGAGGTTCCTGCTGCTCCTCTTGCTTCACACATTTAGAAGTCAAACGTCACTCGTACTAAATTTAATGTGATGCCCTTCCTGTTATTAGGTCATTTCTTCTCATTTTCCTTACTTCTCATATATACAAATACAGCTCTATACTTTGTTGTTGAGAAAAGTTACTGTGGGGCAGCCTCCTCATCCGACACCATACCCCCACCTACCGACACTGTACCACCCTTCTTTCTCTGCACTACCAACTCCTAAGACCACAACACCACCACAACTAATGCCACACCACTGCCACCTCCCAATACCACACTCATACCTCCTGACACCACACCTCCATCTCCCAGTGCCACACCACTCATGCCTGTCACCACGCTGCCACCATCTCCACCACAAGGCAATTGCTGTCCACAGAACTTCTAGCCTGTGCCTCTTTAAATAGCTGACATCTGGAAGAACTATCCGATGATACTTGTTACTTACACTCCACTCAGCATGAACGGAGGTTGGCAGGGAATTTAGCAGCATGTCTTATTTTTAAAATATCTCACACCTCCCCCTCACCCTCCCCATCTTCAGCAAGAGGTTTAAGCAATACACTCTCATGTTCTGCCACTTGAGCCTGCCACCTTCTTTCCAGACATGCAAACTTTAAGAACAGGGCCCAAAGCTTTGATCTAATGCCAAGGTGAGCCATCCAAATTAAATGTAAACTTAAGATATTACCCAAACCTCATCTACCTAAAATAAGAGAGTCCTGCTCCCCCTCCTTCCTCTATTTCTCTTTCTCATTCTCCTTCTCCTTCTCTCTCTCTCTCTCTCTCTCTCTCTCACACACACACACACACACACACACACACACACAAGCTTTAAACAATGCCTAGCCCCCACAGCCTACCCACACCTTTCCTGCTCTTCTTCCAAAGGAAGATCATCAGCAGGTGAACAGAATGAAGTTGACTTCACAAAATAAAAGGACTTTTTAATTCAATTGTAGTCTGACAGAAAGCCATCTGCTTTGCTTTCTTTTTGCAGACTAGGTCACCCTAAAGATCCGTTTTTCTATTTATTCTAGTTGATGTATAGTTAGATGAACAAATATCAGAAGCTCAACACTAGGCACTTCTGTTTGACACCCTGTTTCCCCAACACAGGGAAAGCTACCCCTGATATTTAACCAGTTGATCTTTAGGGCTGCAAAAGCAAATCAAACCAAGAGGTGTGTGAAGGTGCTAGGGGGCACTCTACTACAGGGAATGGCATTGGTGATTTTGCATGGAGCTGACAGAATTAGGGAACGCCATGTATTTGCTAAGAATGCTACGCATTATCCCAAAAAGAATTGATGCCCCACATTGTCTAGTGACAATGGTGATTATTATTAGGAGCAGTACTAATAAAAATGACTCTGACATTATGAGATTTCTACATTTCCTTGAAGCAACTCATTATTTTAAATGATCAAATTCTGCAATTTCTCTTAATATTCCCTTACGTGGCCAAACTGTTCTGGCAGGTGTGTGTGTGTGTGTGTGTGTGTGTGTGTTGGGGGGGCAAGCTTATGGGTATAGTCTTCACCCTCAATTCACCCTCAGACAATCCTGTGACACATGTTGTCTTTCCATTTTCCAAGAGTAGATGTGGTGGTTTATAGACTATCACATTGTAAGTCCCCAGACCCTCAAGGCAAAGATCCAGTCCCAGATTCTCCATAATGAAAACTGGGGAAATCAGATAGAAACACTCTCTTCCTCAAAAACATGATGAAGAGCTGGGTGTTTAGCTCAGTAGATAAGATGCCCATGTCTCCATTGGAGTGGCTGGGTTCCATACCTGGCTTCAGTTTTTGACTCTGACTTCCCGCTAATGCAGATCTTGGGAGGCAGCAGTGATGGCACAAACAGTTGAGACCCTACCACTCACTTTCGAGACTAGGATTGGGTTCCAGGCTCTTGGATGTGGCCCGGCTCAGCCAGGGCTATTGTGAGCATTTGATGAGTGAACCAGTGGATGGAAACATGCTCTCTCCTCCTTTCTCTGCCCCAACCCCCTCTCTTCCCTGCTTCGTGAAAAACTTAAAAGCAAAACAAAGGATACCTATCTAAGGCAGCACTGTGAGTCAGCTTCCTGAGCAGAGACTTAACATCCATCTACTGGAGAAGAAAATGTGTTAGGTTGTTAACACAACTACAATCCCATGGGTCTCTAGTCCCACTCTCTTGTGTGTCAATTTCAGATGCTGTGATCCTAGCTATAAAACAAGGTATTGAAAATTACATTTTAGAATTCTGAGAAAAACAATGCATAATGAGAATAATAATTAACATTGTTTTCTACTACACATTGGGAATTATGATAAGTGCTCTAGATCATATAATTTAATCCTGTCAACAACTTACGGCAGCTACAATTATCCCTATTTTATAAAAGGAAAACTATGGCTTGGGAAGGTGAATAGTTTGCCTGAAGTCACACAGGTAGAATTTGAATGCAATGCCTTTATCTCTAGATGCCATATTCTTTAAATTTCTTAAAAAATTTATTTCAGATAAAGAAAGAGCGAGAAAGAGAGAGACAATGTTCCCATCTACTGGTTCATTCGCCAAATATCCACAAGATTTGGGGGGCCACGAAGATGGAAATCAAACACTAGGAAATCAGTGTAGGTCTCCCAGGTGGGCAGCTGTAACACAATCATTTGAGTCATCACTGATGCTTCCAGAGGTGTGCATTGTTGGAAAGCTGGAGTGAGGAGGTGGAGCTGGAAGTGAGCTCATACACTCTGATGTGAGACACAGGTATCAACCAAGTAGGCTCATCACCCATTCCGAGATGTCACACTCATAACCTGTGCTGTACACTGCCTTGGAATCACCACCTATAAATCACTATGTGTGGCAAGCAATCAATGTGCATCACCTATCACTGGATGGTATTATTCCCGAGGGCCAGGAAGATCTGGCTTACTAGAGAGAAGGTTCATAGTATCACTTGAATGCTTTGGAAAATTCCTTTCCAGAGCTATAGAGGCTGGCAACAGAGTGGAACCAGATGGCCTGGGCCACTTCCCAGTAGTGTGACTTTGTGATTGCTTTTGTGCAATGAGCTTAGGGAGACTGAAGAAGTTCAATTTCAACATAAGGAGTGGAAATACAGGAACTCTTCCTAAGAGAAGAAACAACTGAATTGCATCTTTAAATAATCTGTTATGAAAAAAAGCATTCTCCTTCAATGGCACAAGATTTAAATCAACACTGTCCTTCCAAGGCACTCTAGGAGTGGAGGCGGACTTTTCATGCAAAAAGATATGAGCAAAGTGAAAGAAGAGGGGAAATCAGGGGGAAAGGAGGAAAGCAGGGAAGAGGGAAGGATGTGAGGAAGGGAAGAAGGAAGGAAATGTGACTCCCAAAGCACTTGGCAGCTTTGCACTGTGTGGTCCTCCAAGCTTTTGCACTTCTTCTTCAAGCAGCTTTCTTTTTCTTTTCCCCTTATCCAATGCCAGCTAAAGCAGTCTGAAGGCCACAGGATAATGAACTTTGCTTGGGAGAAGGATCCAACAATAGTGCAGCTTCCTTGTTGGCCTGCCACTGTACTCCTCACCGGTTTGATCCAGCTTCCACATACACTAGCAAAACTTCAACATGAAGCCAATAAGAAATATGTTTCAAGTTTCCCCTTTTTTCTCCTTGAGACTATAGAGCAGAGTGAGGAGTGAAACGCTCCTTTTTAACCTCTCAGATTGTCTCTGAAAAGTCACCAAGGAACCTCACTATCTTTGCCAATGAGCTGATTGTCCTTAAGACTTGAGGCCAGTTGCTTTTCTTTGACAGATAACACACAGCTGAAAGTGAATTTTTGCCACAAAACCCTTAGAGACAACTGGGATTAGCAAAATATTCTTGAGTCACCACTGTATGCCATGCATTCTTATTGACTATGTGTTAGAGCAGTAGATGCAATTTTGCCAATCTGTCCTCTGAGAAGATAGAGGGCACTTGAGGTTACACTCTGGATGCCATGGAGTCACACATAATTCTAATACCTTGCTCATCTTCTTGTCTATAGGCAAAGGGGTGGCCCAGAGGAAAAAATATGAGCCATGGAATAGAAATGATAAGAGGTGGATCTACTCCTTTTATTTCTTTAGATGATTTCGTGCTGACCAAGTAAGAGCTAGTTCATGAGCTAAAATGCACTTCACTTAAGAACTTCACAACTGGCCCCAATGCTTTTAGCATCAATATGCTTGATTAGGGATAAGTCTAACTTTTCCTGAAGGCCTCCCACATCATTAATTTTTTGTTAAGAACGCTAGAGTTGAGGAAGAGTTTACATCTGTCAGATTTCCAGCCTCAGGCCTGGAGGACATGTGTGGAACTGTCCTTCAAAGCTTTTATTCTGACCTGCATGAAGCTGGAGTCCGCATCTAGTTACTCTTTTCTAGGGACCCTGATCCTTCAATGGCCAGACTTGTCGTACTTCAGCCCTTTCATAAGCTTTTTCCTGTAGAAGAACAGTAAGGAACTGAGTGACAGGGTCCCTGCATTTTCAAGCAACCTCTTTCTCAAAATATTCAGACAATTCAGGAAAAGATCTATGGATGTTTGAACAAATTTCAATCTTGACCTAGAACCAACTTGTTTCCTCAGCATTTAGGTACTACTACTTGGTCTAATCAATGGTCAGGTTGTATTATCATGCCTGGTGAGATTACCATAGGGAATCCATTCCTTTCCTTAAGGTCTAAGCTACTACTTCTGGTATTTCCACAGATTTCTGGGTTTCATAAATCTCATGTACATTAGTGGAAGTAGCTAGACAACTCCAACCAGTGCCCTAGGCAGTTTGTTGACAGGTAAGAATTTATCGAAATATTCTGCTGTTTACCAAGCACACAGGAAAGATGTATTGTAAGTCAACGGAACAGTCTTGCTGCTAACTTCACCAACCTCTACTCCTACATTGTGGTTTCTGCTTTAGAAACAGTCCTTGACTTCTTTCAGCACAGCACGTGCACTACCTTTCTTTTCCCTTCTGTCAAGTCACTATTATGTCTGAAACAATTACTTACAATATTATCTCCTAGCCTAGCCCCCCATCCACACAAAACGTCTTGTTTCTAGTCAGCAAACCCACTCTTAAGATCTGACTCCCTCCAAACTGGTCTGCAAAAACCATTTAGGCTAAAATGAAAGTCTACTGCAGCTTTAATAATTGGCACAATGGGAGGAAACAAGACATTAACTGCAAGATCTGAGATAAATATGAAGGAACCCTGTTATCCAGATAAATATCCTTGGTAATTAAAAAGGAAAATGACAGGAATAGCTAGAATGAAAAGTAAATAAACTGTTGTTCTAAGGCTGATGAGTCTGAAAGGTTTCCTCCTGAGGTGGATCCTCTATTAAGATCTTAGAAGATAAACCCTGTTTCTGATTATTATGCATTAGTGCTAGGCCAATCACTTTGACATTCAGATGCACCTCATTTGAAGAGGTGATGTTGAAGGCCTTTGATTCACATTCTCCAATGGAGAGGATCTTTGGTCAACACAAGAGGTTATATAACTGAACTTAAAAAAATGTTTGTACTGGTAGAAGGGACAGTTATCTATTTTTTAAGTTCTAGATAAGGAAGTTGTCAGATAAGGACACAAGTTACAGCAATGGTACAATGAAACTGACAATTCCTGTTCTCAAACTTTTCATCAGCTTGTTTTTCATAAACTCAGTGATATTGTTCCATATTTCTCCCTTAATGACTCCATGTGAATCATCCCATACTTGAAGCTAAAACTTCTTTCTGGAGGAATCACAAGTCTACAGCTCTGCTGTCATCCAATAATCTCAGTTGTAACCAACTGCTGGACTTCACTATAGACAACTCAAATTCACCACTTCTGTGACTACTTTCCACCAGCCATCTTACCCTTGAGCTGTTGTGTGTCCCATACTTCAGTTCAAGACATCCTAATTCCTCCATTTAGTCAGGTTCAAAGCTCTAATCATTCCTTGAAATCTTCCCTTCCTTCACTTTATCTAAACTACAAAATTGACTCTCCATAGTATGATTCAGCTCTGTCTTCTTTCCCATCCTCAGAGCTTGGTTCCTCCACATTTCTTTGCCTAAATGAATATAACAGCACATTAATGCAATTCTTAGCTTCCATCCTTTTCATTGATCTGTCCCTACTATTTTTTCCAGATAAACCTTCCTAAAGCATACCTCACATAATTCCACTCCTTCATATAAAACCTTTCAGTGCTACTCATTGCATACATATGTTCTAACTCTGCATAATGGTTTTCAAAATCCTCTGAAACCCAGTCCTCTCTTATCACTTCAGTGGTAACCTTCACTGCGAATTCTCCCCATATTCACTTTTGGAGCTTGAACAAAGCATCATTACCCTGAAGATACCCTTCGTGCCATTTTCTCCATTTTTAGTTGCATTATCAGACTTATTTGATGGGCACTGTGTTAATTGTCAGGCATCAAAGAGGAAAGAAAATGATGCTTTCCCGTGAACCACATTATGTCTATCGGGCATACAAAAGGTTTAAAAACTCTCCAAGACTTCCTCAAATGCAATCACCTGCTTCAACTATATTAGAAGCAAATCAGGATTTCTCTTTTTCAGACGTTTCCCAACGTACTTTCAACCTCTGTGACAGCATTTTTATATTCTTTCTTAGGCAGTGTGATTATTGGTAGAGCTGCCCCCTCTTCTAGGTGTCTTAAAACATTATACAGTCCATGGAAGGAACATGCGTTTTTTTTAATTAGGTAAATCTGGACTTACTTCCTGACAACCAATAACAAATTCTTTAACTACTTTGTGCTTTGGCTTCCTTGCTGTAAAAACAAGATAATAACACTTCCACTGATTTAAGAAAGCAAATGTTTGTGAAAGCTTTCAGCATACTACAGGGACTTGATAAATATTAGTTCTCCTTCATATTTTAAAAGCAAGGATCTTATGTTATTAATCTATGTCAAATTATTCACATTTTCTAATGTAGTTATTAAGGTTAGGCAAATCTTATCTTTCGCTTTCCCAGTATCTACCTCAAATTTCCCCCTTCACATTTCGTAGCCACTTTAATTCAATTACATAACCTGTTTCCTAATTCATTACTCCTAATTCACCTGGAACCTACTTTTCATTAAGATTCATTCACTATTTTTCTATGAAATTATTATACTCTATCCTTCAAAATAAAACAAATATCTGTTGCTATCCACATGAAGGAAGTATTCCTATTTCACAGCTGTGTGCAGAAGGCAGCTTTCATCTGACTCGATCTCCCAGTATATGGATGTCATTAATGCCTAGTGATCATTTTCCATTAATTAGATGTTTATGCCCAAGAACTCTGATAGTATGGCTAGATATCTTGTGAGGTCTATCATCATTTATTATTTCAAAATTTAACAGTAAAACATTTTCATAGTTGTGGGGAGCAACCGGACTAGACTGAGTTACTGGAATTAAGACTTATTCTATGCATCTGCTCTCCCACAATATGGTGCTGGGAGAGAAGTAAACAGCTTCCGCACAGCTGCCTCCAGTTCAACTAATAAACTGTAGGACTTGCTATTGATTGGAGGAGAGCAGCGTACTCGGCGTGTGGGCAGCCGAGTTAGGATTGGCGGAGGAGGACTATAAAGGAGGAGAGAGACGGCATGCACCGGGAACATCTATGGGGAACATCTAAGGGGAACACCTGTGCAGCCCCCGAGAGAGCCGGCCGGCGATGTGCCGCTCCCCTGCGGAAGTGGGGAGTGTGGCCAGGGGGAGCTGCCCTTCCACGGAGGTGGAAGGGATAGTAGCCAACCCGGGAAGAACCAGCAGCAAACCCGGGGAGGGCCGAGCAGACGAAAGAACAGCGCAGGGTCCTGTGTCGTTCCTCCACGAAGAGGGGGAGCGACAATAGTCAAAAATTCTATTTTGCTGTTAGGCTGATTGTGTTGGATACTCTTGATTTCCTTTCAGATTTTTTTTTTTTTCCCTTTTCTGCCACATTGCAGAGGCTGATCCCCTATAAGTTACATAAACTGTATCATGAGTCACTCTTGTACTCTGGCTTCTCGTATATTTGGCCAGGAAAGAGCTAAGTAAGAGGCTATTAGTCAATTATTTGTCCTTTAAGAACCTTCCCTAACAGGTCATAACCATTCCAGTGGCAGGACAGTGTATAAGCTAGGGCCAAAGAAATGATTAATGGCATCCCCCACACTGGCTACAGCTCTAGTCACTCGTGCAATCCTATTGCCTTTCCTTACAATTCAGATCCATAGATAATGAAACTTCTCACATTATTTCATCCTCAATTATTTGACCAATCCTTGCTAGTTTCCTCACCTTGGAGAAAGAGTCTATTCATAAAATTACTCTTCATTCAAACCCTTGGAGAATGTTCTCTTTCTTGTAGGATTTTGACTGATATGCTCCACCCACTCCCAAGTTTTTGATTTGTACTTTTTTTTTTTTCGTCAGTCAACATTATTGAACACCCATATGCAGATACAAAAGCATTGGTGATTCGATGACAAGCAAGTCATATTTTCCCAAACACAAGGAGAGTCTGTAATTATCGTTCACTGGAAAAGACAGACAGGGAAGATGTCTCAATGCTATAGGTCCTTCAAGTAAGATAGACAGATTATAATGGAAACACAGGAAAAGCAAAAGGATTTCATTAGAGAGGGAGCATGGAAGTCAGGCGATCGGAGGTATATTACAGAGCAAGTGGTCCAAGAAGGACAAATAGAGCTTAGTCAGGCCACAGAAATGGCTGTAAGCAGGGAAGAGGGTAGAAAGCTCAGAGATTTGCTGAAAAAGGAGCCAGCTGTGTGCAAAGTCCTAGAGGGGAGGCTTGGCAGAAATCTTGTAGGGAACTCTAAGTTGTTTTGTATGGCTAGAAATCTGGAGGGGGAAGAGGGATGCATGTTGCTGGACAGGAAGAAAGACTAGACCATGATGGGTCGTGTAAGTCTCAATGCATTCACATGTGTTACAACCTGAGGTCACTGGATGGTCATCTCAAGGAGGTCTTAAGAACAAACTGAAAGCTGAGCATAGGTGGATTTTACAAAGTGAACTCTGGGAGAGAAATACCTCACAACCATTTGCAAACACTTCAAGATATGAGGGAATTAGAAGGAGGGCAAAGAGGTGAAATGTAAATTTCAAATGTTTCTCATTAAGGCCAACAAACATACACACACTCACACAAATACACACACAACTTAAGGTACCATAAAGCAGAACAATAAAGGAGACATTTTCCAGTAGTTTTGAAGGGTTAAGGGCAGGAACTTGAAGAGCAATATAAATCCCAGTTTAAAAATAAAAAGCAGCTTATTTGAATAAATAAAACTTCGCTTCACAGAAAAATATCTACACAATGTGGAAAGGGGGCAAGAAAAAGATTCAAAGAAAATCCTAAAGAAAAAGACAACTACTTGACTTTGGTCTGTTTCCATTTTAAAATGAGACTGAGAAAAGGTAGAAGAGAGAAATATTTATTTTTAAAAAAATAAGGAGATGATTTTCTGCCAGGGAAAATATGTGTGGGGAACCCTGTTGGTCTTTCTTTGCAAAAAAAGACCTGCTGTGGAAAGTTCCACAGATGGAAGAGTTTGATTAGTTTCGGGAAAGTGGACTTGTGAAGTGAGGACATGAACAGATTGTTCTATTACTGCCTGTGAGTATGGTGATAGATATTTGGCTAATTTGTTCTTAACATCTTCGTGATTTAGTGATTTTCAATGAAGTGAGATGTTATACTGCAGATTTTAAAAGTAGAATTTTCCTTCTGGTCCTTAAGCTCTAAGTCTTTGGTAATGCATCTTCCATTAGGAGTAAAGATATTCAGGTAGCACCTACAACCAACTAATGTTTGACAGATGAGCTAAAATCATTCTCTGGAGAAAGGACAGTCCATTCAGTAAATGGTGTTGGGAAACTGGATGTCTGCATGCAAAAGTATAAAACAAGACCCCAACTTAACTCTCCACACAATCAACTCACAATGGATGAATGATCTAAACTGAAGAGCTGAAACCATCAAATTGTCAGAGGAAAACACAAGGGAAACTCTGTAAGACTTTAATCTAGGCAAAGACTTCTTGAATAAGACCCCAGAAGCACAATACAGACAATACAGACAAATGAGATTACATCAAGCTAAGAATCTTCTACACAGGAAAAGAAACAATCAATAAAGTGAAGAGGCAACTGACGGAATGGGAAAAAAAATTTGCAAACTATACATCTGATAAAGGATGAATATTCAGAATATATAAAGAGTTCAAGAAACTCAACAACCACAACTAATCCAGTTAGGAAATGGGCAAAGGATATGAACAGATGTTTTACAAAGGATGAAATATAAACTGCCAACAGCAACATGAAAAGATACTCAGAATCACTAGGCACAAGGAAAATGCAGATAAAACCCAGAATGAGGCTTCAATTCACCCCAATTATAATGGCTATCATCCAAAAATCAAAAGATAATAAATGCTTGTGACAACATGGAAAAAAGGTACCCTAATACACTGTTGTTGGGAATGTAAATTAGCACAACCATTATAGAAGACAGTATGGAGATTTCTCAGAAATCTGAAAATATACCTACCCTATGACCAAGTAATCCCACTCCTGGAATTCATCCAAAGGAAATGAAATCAGCATATGAAAGCATTATCTGCACTCTCATGTTTATTGCAGCTCAATTCACAATAGCTGAATCAACCCAGAGGATATCAGCTGATGACTAGATAAAGAAAATGTGGTCTATTTACATGATGGAATACGACTCAGCCATAAAAAGAATGAAATCCTGTCTTTCATGACAAATGGATGTCATCAGAGGCATTATGCTTAAAGAAGCCAGTAACTTATTGTGGTAGCTAATACATGCAGTACAAAAATATGTAACATATATGATTGAAATTGACATTGAGATTTGATTACTTGTTATAGCCCTCTTCTATACTCCCAAGGAACAGTGGAGTTACTTTCTGTCGCTCCCCCTCTTCGTGGAGGAACGACACAGGACCCTGCGCTGTTCTTTCGTCTGCTCGGCCCTCCCCGGGTTTGCTGCTGGTTCTTCCCGGGTTGGCTGCCGTCCCTTCCACCTCCGTGGAAGGGCGGTTCCCCCTGCCACTTTCCCCACTTCCACAGGGGAGCGGCACACTGCCGGCTGGCTCTCTCGGGGGCTGCACAGGTGTTCCTTCAGATAGATGTTCCTGGTGCATGTTGTCTCTCTCCTCCTTTATAGTCCTCTTCCACCAATCCCAACTCTGCTACCCACACGCCGAGTACGCTGCTCTCCTCCAATCAGGAGCAGGTCCTACAGTTTATTGGTTGAACTGGAGGCAGCTGTGTAGAAGCTGTTTCTCCCTTCTCAGCGCCATATTGTGGGAGAGCAGATGCATAGAATAAGTCTTAATTCCAGTAACTTAGTCTAGTCCGGGTTGCTCCCCACACTTTCTACTTACTACTTTTTGAATTCTTTATCTAGTGGAAGGTTAATCTTATAATTATAAACTGAAACATGTCATTGCAAAAACCAAAAGAAAAGTAAGGAGTAAGGAGGAAGAGAGGGAACAAGGAAGGAAGGGAGGAAAGTATCAATACATTCTTCAAACTGTATGTTCAAATACATGAAATCTGTTCCTTTCATATAAATAACTTTTATGATATTTAAAAACATAAATTTTCTTTAAAGATACTCAGGTAACAGAGGGTTGGGGAGTGGTGGTAAGTGGAAAGTATAATGAAAAAGCAACATTACCATGAAATAGCATTATATATCACAGCTAAACTGCCATTTCCTCTCTCTTTCCTTTACAGCATGGTTGGCAAGTTCGAATGCCTCCAGAGTTCAAGCAGATAATACACATTCATGGAGTATGCTGGGTTTAGTAATTCTGCTATTCAAGTATTTTCGTATTTAATTGTCATTACTCGAACTTGGCACAGCTTTGTTGGTGGAGTGATAGCAATAGGACTACATTTATACAAACAGTGCTTAAAATAATCACTATTCATCTTGGGCAAATACACATGGGAATATAAGCCTAGTATTGCAGTGTCTTCTGATTCATCAAGAATAGCAAACTGTATTAATTTCATAGGCACTATCATATTTCTAATGTGGTCTCAAAATTGTTTTTCAACTTTGTTGCATGGCAAATAAATTAATCTGTAGTCCTAATCCAGTTCTGCTTTATGCTAATATCTACCATCCATCTATCAGACAGAGTTAATCTGTTTCCATCATTTTCTATGGCCTCTAACTCTTTTTAAAACCTTTACCATTTAAAAAAAGTCATGGTGTGAGAAGAAACAGAAGTGCGTGTATCAAGAGACAGTGGGGGCCAATGCCGTGGCTCACTAGGCTAATCCTCTGCCTGTGGCGCTGGTACTCTGGGCTCTAGTTCCGGTTGGTGTGCCAGTTCTCTCTGGGTCGCTCCTCTTCCAGTCCAGCTCTCTGCTGTGGCCCGGGAAGGCAGTGGAGGATGGCCCAAGTGCTTGGGCCGTGCACCCGCATGGGAGACCAGGAGGAAGCACCTGGCTCCTGGATTCGGATCAGCGCAGTGCACTGGCCGCAGCGGCCATTTGGGGGATGCACCAATGGAAGGAAGACCTTTCTCTCTGTCTAACTCTGCCTGTCAAAAAAAAAAAAAAAAAAAAAAAAGAGAGAGAGAGAGAGAGAGAGAGAGACAGTGGGAACAGGGTGGGCATTTGATTCAGTACTTCAGATCCCACATCGGATGCCCACATCCCATTTCAGAATGCTTGGATTTGAGTGAGTCCCAGCTCCTTTTCCAGTTCTAGCTTCCTGATATTGTGTACCCTGGCAGGCACCAGATGACTGCTCAAATACTTTTTCCCTGTCACTTACATCGGAGACATGGATTTGATTCTTGAAACCTAGCTTCAGACAGGCCCAGCCCTAGATGTTGCAAGATTTTGGGAAGTAAACTGGCAGATGGAAAAATTTCTCTCTCTTCCTTGCTAATAAGTAAAAATAAAAACATATTTTAAAAAATAAAGGCTGTGTACATGTTGGGAGATCACAAGGGAAGGGTAAAATTTATGCTGGATAAAGACACAGCTGGATTTGTAGTGGAGGTGCTGGTATTTTGGGCACAGAGAATGTAAACAGAGTACTGGAGAGTTGACACCACTGCAATTTGTACCAAACACTTCTACTAATGATATTTTATTGAATCCCTTGAACCTGCTCCATGTGATGGAGAATTCTGGAAAGGGGAATAAGCTGGTCAGGCTGGATAAGAACACTAAGCTTTCTGGGCCAAAACTTTTCATGACATGGCCAAATATTGCAACCCAACAGGGAATGGAAATAATTCAACTCCTATTGCAACACTGGCTATTTATTCTAGCCATGGAAATATGCTAATTTGTGAAAAGTTCCCCTGAGGGTGTCAATTCTACAACTGGGGAATATACAAATAGAGGAGAAATGGAGAAAACACATTAGCATTCATATATTAAGGTGCTAGAATGATTTTTTTTTGTTTGTTTGTTTTTTCCTCTGGATTTTGTAAAATGCTTTTAGAGGCAGAACTGTCACATTCCAGTAGTAACAGCAACTTTCCAAAAAAGAACTCTAGTGAGGACCTCAGGACGTGCCAGCCCTACAGTGCCTCCTATGTTCCTGAATCATCATCATGTCATGGTATGAGAAGAAACAGAATGCCATCATCATGCACAGCTGTTGGCACTCCTCAGGCACACTCCTGCACTCCTCCCTTCTTCCTTCTCCCCATCACCCCACCTCTTTTCCATTCCTTTAAAAAATCTTGTATTACTGTATGATGGATACTTCCAGAGATGAAAAGCCAGGGGCTCCTCCTTGCAGAGGTAGGAGAGATCAGAGTGAACAATGACAGATCAACGGACAGAATCTGTAACAACGTGTGTGAGGAATGCTTGCAACAAAAAACGAAACTCATAATATCATCAGAAACAATAACAATACTAGATTGTGTTTATTATTCATCACACGTGGGTTGTGGATTGTAAGAGGTATGTCATGGAAATCATCTAATTTGGTCCTAAAAGTCAATTTAAGATGTGGGTTTTACAATTTACTGTTTTTCTAACAAGGAAAGTTGGAAAGGATGGATGTCTTGACCAAAGTTAAATGATATCTCATTAATTCTCTCTTGCCTTTCATCTCTTTTTATTTTTTTTAAATTTTATTTAACTTAAATGCAGAGAGTAGAATGAGAGACAGAAAGAGATTGAGGTTGCCCACCCACTGGTTCACTCTTCAAATGCCTGCAATAGCCAGGGTTGGGCCAGTCTTGAAGCGAGGATCCTGGCACTCAATCCATGTTTTCCATGGCAGTGGCAGGCATCCAAACTTGAGTCATCACTGATGCCTCCCACAGAGCACATTATCAGGAAGACATAATGCAAATGGCACCAGGACTTGAACCAGGGAATCCAATATGGGGTGCAGGTGTCCTAGGTAGAAACCCAACAACTGCACAAAACTATTGTCCCTCTCATCACTTTTCCCTCTTCTCTGTCTCATTCCTCCCCACCTTCCTCTCTTCTCTCACTTCTTTCGATCTCATTTTCGCTATTTTCTCTTGTCTTCATTCTGGCGATTCAGTAGCATGAAAATTGCAGAGCACACTGAGTCTTCTGTGACATCATATCTTCCTCGATTAGCGGTAGCTGTTATTTCGTGGAAACATCAGGAAAGGCTGGCGGGTGCATGTAGTGCTAGAACTACAAAGATGCTCAGGTCAAGTAACTGTGACATTTTTCATTTCATTTAATATTTATTAGGAGCCCTCCGAGATGGGTATCATTAACCTCACCTTTTGAATGAGGAAACCAAATCCCAGGGAGTTTAAATAATTGGCCCAGAGCCAATGAGTTAGCAAGGTAGAGACTTGAGACTGGGATCCAAATGTCCTAATTTAAAGGCAAACCTCTTTCTACTATTACATCTCTGCCCCGATAGCTTTTTAGACTGAACAGATGAAACCGCTGATCCTTTGGCAAAAGCAGAGTGGAAACATAACAGATACCAGCTTCTTGTTAACTCTTCTTCCCTAGAGTGTACACTTTCCCTTATAGACTTAAAAGATACACACAAATCAGTAAAAACAACTGTCTATTTGGTAATGTTGCTGATACGTACTTGTATCATCTCAAGTAACTGAAATAATTGTATGAAATAAAGGAAGGAGCAAGAGACGTGGTGCCAAGAGAATGTAGGCAGAAAGGTCTTAATGAGGGCTCTTCCCAGGATATTTTGTTTCTGTAAAGGAAAGGTGTGAACACAGCCAGTGTGGATCTGCTTAGATTGAGTCCAACTTACCCCCATCAATTATACTGAATTTTCTGATACATCGCTACTGCTCATGGGAAATTTCCTGACAGGCTGCTAATAAATCTACCTAACCTTGTCACTTCCCCCTCCCTCAACATGCCAAAATTGCAGCATTCAAGATAAATATCATTCATGCATTATGAGGCTGACCTTGACTTCTCTGAATTTCCATGGGGCTCTGGCAGGTTAATGAGAGAAAACATTATTTTTTCTTTGCTCCAGAATATAAAAGTAAAATGCTTGTCTTCAGAAAAGTACCCAATTGGCATGCCAAGTGTTTTGTTGCTAGATCCATGTGAGATGTCAGAGAGCATGGGATTCAGGAGTATCAGGATGGAGCTATATGTTACCTGCACAATGCAGTGTCATGCGGGAGAAGCACACTGGCAACAATACAGATGGAGCACTGGGTGGACAGCTTTGGAGATCCCAATACATAGATCTTGAGACTGGCCTGTCAATATTAAAGCAGATATATGAAGGTTTGAGTGCCTACTCAAATCATTAACTTTTATCTGTAGAAAGGAAATGATGAAACAGTAGAAAAAAGCTCATTGCCCAAGGTCAAGAGTGATCACAAGGTCCAAGAAGAGCAAGTAACTTTGCTTAGTGATGGTACTAGGGGAATACCATATTTATTGATAGATTGTTAAGAGCTGAGTTCTGGAACCAGAAAACAAGGGTTCAAATCTCTGCCTTGCCACATGATGATAATATGCATTCCACTGGACTGTATCAAGCATAGTATTAATTGTCATAATGAGAGTGTGAGTTTAGTCTAGTAGTTAAGCTGCCTATGTCCCACATCAGAGTATCTAGGTTCAATTCCTGGCTCTTGTTTCTTATTCTAAGTTCCTGATAATGCAGACCTCAGGAGGGAGCAGTGATAGCTCAAGGAATTGGGCTCTTGCCACTTAAATGGGCGACTCAGATTGCATTCACAACTTCTGGTTTGGCCCCAATCAGGGCCTCTTGCAAGCATTTAAGGAATAAGCCAGTGGTTTGGAGCTCTGTTTCTCTGACTCTCAAATAAATCTTTTAAAAACTGAAAAATATCTATGACTGTGTATATAAAGCCCTTAATAGTTCAACATATAGTAAACCCTGCAAAAAAAAATTACTCTTACACAGGTCATACTCTTAGTTAATACTTTGCTCAGGTGTTAAATCCTCCAGGAACCGCTCATCTCCCATCAGCTGCCTATCAGCTCTGCCTTCATGACAGCCTGTATATGCCTCCATCATCACACTTGGCAAATTATAGACTATAGCATTGTCTTTGCTTTTCTTTATAGATTATGAATTTCAGGAAGTTATGGGGGGAAAAGTCATTGTAATCCATAAGCTGTACTTTGGAAATTTATATTCATTAAATAAAAATTTAAAAAAGAAGAATCTGAATTTTCACATTGTATTCTATTGTGCTTATCTCCCATATCTTTATATCAGTTTATATTTTTTGCAAAGTCATTATAGATGTTCATTGAATGAATATATAAATGCATTATCTCATTTTGCTCACCTGAACATACACTTGATCTTAGCCAAAAGGCTAAGAACATAAAGAACACAAATATTTTAACTTCTAGGTTGAAGGCCAGCTAAACACATTATTAATTGCATAATATTGATGCCAATTAAGATTTACTTTTTTGCTCAATAAAATCATGAGAAAGATGAACTATTAACATTCTATATGTTGATGGCATGATTCTCAGGGCCAGCATTGCTGCACAGTGGGTAAAGCCAGCAACTGTGACTCTGACATCCCATATGAGCACCCATTAAAGTGCTGGCTGCTCTACTTCCAACCCCCTACCTGCTAACGTGCTTGGGAAAGCAGCAGAGGCTGGCCCAAGTGCTTGGGCCCCTGTACCCACATAAGGGACCCAGATGAAACTCCTAGCTCCAATCTTTGGCAATGCCTAGCCTTAGCCATTGAGGCCATCTGGAGAGTGGACCAGCAGATGGAAAATCTCTCTCTCCTCTCCGTCTCTATTTCTGTGTGTGTGTGCACACGCGTGCATCTCCCTCTCTGTAACTCTTTCAAGTAAATAAATTTAAAAAATAGCATGATTCTCAACACTTGATATGAAGTCATAATAACTGAAAAATAGCATCCCTCATTACCGTCTCAGCACAGAAAGTATATAATGAATGAACCATACTTTTCTTTCTGGAAAATTCCTCCTTCCAGGAAGATGCTCTGAAAAAAACACTTGGGTTGCACAGGTTCCTGTCTGGTCCTCATGGTTTTTGCCTCTGATTTATTATTAGTCTTATCAGAAGACCCAGAGAGGGTAAACACAGAACTAAGAGGAGATACCACTAGTACCCTTGAGCAAAACTGCAAGTATCACTGCAGGAGGGAATGGTAAATTCTCTCTTCACTGGGAGGTAATGACTCCTCACGCCAGCTTTAGATCCAGAATAATTCAGAGGGCACCAAATTTAAACACATACAGATACATAGCTAAGCTACTGCAGCCATTTATCTAAAAGATCTCAGCACTCAGATGGAACAGGTAACAACAGATATACACTACTCTAGGCTCAGAAACATGGCTTATTGAGCCAATATTCCACACTAAATTAGTGCTCTCTTTTCCTGTTGTCAGCCTGAACTGTGATCAAGTTTACAAATTTGATACACAATTTCTCCAACTAACCTACCAAGATGTGGGTTTAGCTCTCCAAGAGGATACAAAATTCCAAAATAAAGGAGACCAGCTTTCTGCTGAAACACATCTCAACTCGAATCACTGGCTCTATTACTTTAGCCAAGTTATCTGATATTTATGACCTGTGTTTCTCATCTAGAAAATACGTGATAATCACAGTTATTTACTTTATAAGTTTGTTAAGAGGATTTAAGTTTTTTTTTTTTTTAAGTTTTATATACTTATATATTTGAATGGCATAGGCAGACAGAGACAGAGGAAAACGGAAGTTCCATCCACTGGTTTACTCCCTAACTGCATGAAAAAACCAGAGCTGGACCAGACTGAAACCAGGAGCCAAGAACTCAATCCAAGTCTCCTAAATGAATGGCAGAGACACAGGTGTCTGAGATATCAACTGTGCCTTAGCAGGGAGCTGCAGTCAGAAGTGGAGTGAGAACTCAATCTGAGACATTCTGATGTGGGATGTAAGCTTCCCAGGCAGTATCTTAACCACTGCACCAAAGCCTGCCTCTGAGAATTTAATTTTAAAAATGAATGGCGGCGGTCGGTGCTGTGGCTCACTTGGTTAATACTCCGCCTGCAGTGCCGGCATCCCATATGGGTGCTGGGTTCTAGTCCCGGTTGCTCCTCTTCCAGTCCAGGTCTCTGATGTGGCCTGGGAGGGCAGTGGAGGATGGCCCAGGTGCTTGGGCCCTGCACCTGCATGGGAGATCAGGAGGAAGCACCTGGCTGCTGGCTTCGGATCAGCGTAGCTCCTGCCATTGTGGCCGTTTGGGGAGTGAACTAACGGAAGGAAGACCTTTCTCTCTGTCTCTCTCTCACTGTCTATAACTCTACCTGTCAAATAAATTTAAAAAAGAAAATGAATGGCAAGCCTTTGAAAGTTTCTGGCACAAGGTTAAGTCCTCAAGTATTGTCACCTTTTGTTGTAAATGTTTTCATGACTATGGCCATTTATTAGCCACCTTGGCCATGATTTACTCACTCTGGACGATTCCCTGGCCTTCTAATGTTGGTCTTTCTTGATTTTTCATCTTTTCTTATCCTAGAGTGGCCTCCACAACTGCCATGTGACATCATCATCCACAAGAATACTGGGCTAAAAGGTTCCATGGAATTTGTGTCATTTCTCTGAGAATATTCAGCTTTGATTTAAATAAGAAGCTATAGATTTTACTAAGAGAAATCCAGAGAGAGGAAAGGACATATACACACATCTAAATTTTATTGCATAGACCCAGTTGAGGGAAAGAGAATTTCACTTCCATATTCGCCTGCATGGCATGGGTGTAATGAAAATGCCTGTCAAGGAAAGTAATGTGTTTAATATCACACCAGTCTTAAACATCAGCCAAGATTTCTGTGCATTGCAAATAACTCCATCACCTGCCCATATTACACTGCTATGTGTTTTACCTGTGGTGGGATGATATCAATATGTCAGGCAGGAGGAAAAGGATATTTTATGAGATTGATGCAGGAAAGCGCAATGACAAGCACATAAAAAGGGCAGCCAAAGATGCCACAAAGTTGTCAGAAGGAAAGGCCAGGATCTCTCACTGATGTGCGTGAGTTTATTCTTTTCCCACCAAGGGTCCAGAGACTGCCAGAGCTGCTTGTAGCCTTGATCAAGGATGTTAAAGAAGATCAAACAACACTGATTTATAAAAGGGTATTTCAGCAGAACCTGAGTACCTGGGAGGTGAAGAACAGTGAGGGCTGTTAGGGACCTTGAGGGAAGCAAACATCAGACTATTCCTGCGTGAGCGAGGGAGCAAGTGCCAGGAGAGGCTAACTTTGCAAGGATTTATGGAGGGTAACTTATTTGGGTACTGGAGAATGACAGGAGGCAGAGGAGTGGATTTTTTCTAGACAGAATGAACTTACACATGGAGAAGAAAGAAAGCGATCGTCCATCCAGATGGATATCATTGTTATAGAAGAAACACTGGAAAACAGGACTTACAGATCACCACGTATGGCCTTTTCTTCTTCTTCACTTTCTTCCCATAATAACTTCTCAGTAATCTCCTTACCCTTTGATTCTCACCCCTTATTTCATTCTGGATAATCAAATCTCATTGCTGCCTTCTAAAAAAGTTACAGGTCTTTTAGCCAACATTCAAGGCCACAAACAGTCTTCTCATTGTTATTATCTATTACTCTTTATATATGTTTGCACTTGAAATTGAATAAACTTTTTCCTATCCCCAGTACTTATCTCACATTCTCTCACCTCTGGGCACTTGTCCATGGTAGTCTTGTTACCTGGAATGCCTTTGTAACTATCTTTACCCACATAAATACTTCTTACCATTCAGGGGCCAGATAATAGAATTTCTCCTGTGAAGACTTTTCCAATCATTTTCAATTTAAGGATTCATTGCCTCTGAAATTCTATGAAGTTTAATACTTAATTGATTCATTTTAAATTTTTTATATAGGTGTTTACCTATAGGTACTGGAATGCAAACTCCTTGAGGATAGGGCTTAAATGTTTAGGCATGGATCAGAAACTGACCCTGGAATAGAGTTTCCCTCAGCAATTATTTGCTAAGTCGATATTGTTACATATTTGTATCCAACAAGGTGTCTTATGGAGTACATAAAATAGATGCCTAATAAATAATTATTGACAGGACTGACAGATGGAATTAGAGAAGTCTTGAAAACTGGGAATAGATTTATACAAGTGTACTTCAAAAAATTGTTGAAAGCGTGGAGTTAAAAGATAAGTATTTTTGGTGCACCAAATTTGAAAATCTATGTATTTTTTTTACAATACATATTTTCCATCAACTTTTTGAAGGTCTAATATGCAGGGATTTCAAATTATTCATATATCTTTTATTCAATTTTCCATGAACTTTTGGAAGTACCCTGGTATATAAAGTGTGCAAAAGTAGAAAGGGAGGAAGAGGAGTTTGAGATAATTTGTTAAAGATTATTTATTTGAAAGGCAGAATTACAGAGGAAAGGGGACACACACACACACACACACACACATCGTCTATCTACTGGTGCGCTCCCCAAAGGACCACGACGGCTGGGGCTAGGCCTGGCCAAAGCTAGGAGCCTAGAATCCCAGTCTCCATGTGGACGGCAGGGCACAACCACCTCGGCCATTTTCTGCTGCTTTCTCATGTGCATTAGCAGGGAGCTGGATTGGAAGTGGAACAGCCAGGACTGGAGCTGACGCCCATATGGGATGTGAGACTCGCAGGTAGCAGCTTAAGCCACTGCACCACAGTTTGCCCTGGATTGCATTTTTAAGAGGCACAATAAAAATACTCCAGCTTTTGAGAGTTTTCAGAAGAAAATGGCAAAGAACAAAAATTTCTGAATGCCTGGTAAATTCCCTGTTTCACAGATATGCTGTTATATTTCTAATTGCCTTTTCATCCAAGGCTCTCTAATTAGATTGGGTATACGACAGGGCACACTTTCAGAAGCAGTTTCCGAAATGTACTTATCCTAATTTGGTTAGCCATATTTGTGAACACTACTGCACTAATAGTCACTTGGCACTAACATGGCCTGGACTGGATGCAGAATTTCTCTTGATGAAGCAAATATCTTCAAATAATGTTGAACAGTATCTCAAATAACATAGAGAAATACTATTTATGCTAAAGAATACAAAAAAATCAGCTAATTTTCCCAATTATACATAAATAGTAGGTATACAACATGAGCAGTTCTTTCACTCAGTGTTTAGAAAGCTTGAAAAACACATGGAGTAGAAGCTATTTGTGAGCTTTTTTTAAAAAATACGGATTTTAGTTTTATTAGACTTACTGAGAGAAAAAGAATGCTGTAAGGAGGAGAAAATTTACCTTAGTAATATTTACAATTAATTTCTTGAAATATACTTCATCTCACTCATACAACATGATAGTGCTTAGCATTAGAACATAGGCAGCGTCTAACTACTTATATCTACAAGATTGTTTTTCCATGCTCACCTCTCCCCTGAGCCCCAGCCCCAAATATACAAATGTCACACATCAAGTGTCTCTTATTGTACAGGGAACTATATAAGGATGACTACGTTAGGATATGTAAGTAGAAAAGGAAGTGTTTGATGCATACACGAACAACTGAATGGTTAATGTATTAAGCACGTAACCAATCTAAGTACTGATATACTCAATATGTTTCCAGCCAGGACTGGTTATATAACTTTCAAGGTTCATCACAAAATAAAGATGTGAACTCCCTTATTTCAATGCTATTAAAACTTTTCAAGAGCATTAAACTAAGCACTGTGCCTTCCAACTGCAGGGCCTTTTGCAGCTGCACAGGTTGCTCTCCCATGAATCTGATCTAGTCTACAATATATGATGTTCTACCTATATTTATCATTCTTCCCAAATTTATCACATCTATATTTCTGATTCCTTTGAAATCTGACTCTCCTATAAAATTTGAATTAATCGAAACACCCCATAATTCAAACTAGGTCATTTTAGCGCCTTATTTTCAGAGCAGTCCCATAAATCGCCACATTTAATCACCACAGTGCTCCCACAATGAACGCACAATCAGTATCTGCATCATACATGGAAGATACCTGATGCCCAGAGGTTGATGCACTTGTGCAAGACCACAAAGCCACTGAGGCACAGAATTAGGATGTTAACATGTGAATAAACCCAGACCTTAGCCCAAATTTCATATTGTTCCCTCCAAATCACATTTATTTACCCCAACATTCCTCCAGAGTATGTTGGCTATTTACCTCCCCCGTCTCTGGACACCTCTCTGAAGTCCATCAGAGTTTCTGAACGGGGGAATGTGAAAGAAGAACACTTGTGATGGAGTGAGTGAACGGGGGAGAGTCAAGAGCTCTCCTGATCTCTAAGAAAGAGAACAAGCAGCTGCACATTTTCTCACCAGGGACCTGTCTGCAGTCACACTACAGGCCTCCCAGGCAGATGGCCCATCTGCATCTGGGATTCCCAGATTATCTCCCCAAGCCCAGGACTCTGGTTGTAATCACTGGCATTCTTCTAAGTTGTGTTGAATTTAGATAGCTCTGTGTTTCTAAAATATCTCAAACTAGCTGTCATCTCCCCTATTATCTTCAACCACCAATTTTGCAACTTGTAATCTTAATACTATAGCTAGCTATTAAGCCCTTAAAACACCGTAAATGGAATCTGGAGAACGCTGATACTTCTCAAACAAATCACTGCCTTTCCTCCAAGCAACTCTCTCCTGTTGTCTTTTACCTCTCCTGCAATCCTCCACCACCATGAAATGTTGAGACACAAGTTGATTTTAATTAATTTTTTAAGCTTCCTCTGAAACTTAACAAAACATTACAAGTAAAAAAAAATTAACAACACCCTTGTGACACTAGACAGTATAATTAGAGTGCAGTGATTTATATATATATGTATATGTTTGCAAGCAGTGAAGTTTTTTTAACAGAAATAAATGAGAGAGGAGGAATCTCAGTTCGTTTAATGATACACAGATCTAACACACTTTAATAAGAAGCAGCCTACAGGCAAAAAGGTAACTATAATTTTCTCACTCACAGGAATGGATAACATAGAAATGAATATCACCTCCAACGCTTATGGAAAGAAGAGAATTTTCACAAACTTGAAAGTTTTCTTTTAAGCGATTGAGAATTTGGTATTTGGAGGAAACAATGTAGTAGTAGAACTGAGCATTGAGAAATTATGACTCATTTTTTACATGTATACACAGCTGTGCATATGTAAATATACAGACATAAATACACACGCACATATACACATATCTATATATACTATCTAAATATGCATACACTGACTGCTTAGAAATAAACCATCGAGTGCTTTCTTGTAGATTTTGTTGGAATGTGAAGGTGAATACAAGCATTTGTATCTGGTATCTGGATTTGAAACCAAATTGGAAAGTTGACATCTCAGGTTTATAAATACATCTCATTTTTCACAGCTTCAGCCAGATCGTCTTTTCCATTTTTTCTCATGGCATTGTGAGAACATATCAATAACGTATAATTATTCTCTTGCTGGGCCATATGCTGCAGTAAATTTGCACATAACCCAATGTCAGAGAGACCATTACTGTGGAAGAGCTGGTGTCTGGGGCCTTCCAGCAGGAACTGGATGGGTAATTCCACAGAGAATACAGAAATCTTCATCTGCCATATATAACTGTATGACTAAACTCCAAGGGATTTATGATAATTTGTTGCCTCACACAGGCGCTTTGCTGATCAGGGGAAATCTAGTGATCCTGAACACACAGTGGTCATTACAGGTTCACATTTCCACATCTAATCATTTTGCCTCATGGTTATTTGTCTCTCAAGCTGGAGATCAACTCAACTAAAGCCCATTGTGTGGGATTACTTGCCTCTTGATCAAGTTTTTTTTTTTTTTTTTTTTACAAATATGAATTGTTCACTCAAATAACATCAGTGTTGACAACATCGTAACTTGAGAGACAAAGCAAGTAACAGAGGGGCAGGTATAAAAATGACAGAATCAAAGCAGAACTGGTGAGTGAGATCATATATGAAAGAAAATGGTTAGAAACGAAGGCAGCTTCTTTAAATTATTATTTATTTATTTATTTATTTTATTTGAAAGGCAGAGACACACACAGCGAACAAGAGAAAAGGGAGAGGAAGAAAGAGGGAGAGGGAGGGAGGGAGAGGGAGAGGGGGAGAGAGGGAAAGAGAGGGAAAGAGAGGGAAAGAGAGGGAGAGAGAGGGAGAGAGAGGAAGAGAGAGGAAGAGAGAGAGTCAGGTGCCAAAAAGCAAATCGGAGGCTGTCATGTGGGTGGCATGAACCCAAGCACTTGGTGTGCTTTAGCAGGAAGCTGGAATCTGGCGAGAGCTGAGCCGCGAACGCAGGTATCTGGATCTGGGAAGCAGGCGTGCAAAGTGGTGTATGCCCACTCCACCTTCTTTTGTCTCTAGGAAGGAGTTACTCAAAGGTCAGGCTTTCATCTCCACTTTTTCACTCTCAGGTGATAGGAAATCAGAGTCATTTCCATCATACAGTGAGGAACAGAGAGGTTGCTGTCTCAAACCTCACAGCAAGCCAAAGGAAGACAAAGGTTGTCTACCCCTTACCCAGCAGTTTCCTCTTGGTGTTATCATCTGTTCTCACAGTGTTTATGGGAAACTCAGACGTATGTTTTCCCCCTTTCTTACACAAGTGCAATCACACTATCTTTCATGCTACATACAAAGTGTTCTGAAAAGCAGATGTAAATTGATCTCTCTTAAATCAAATGCTAAAGAAAAGAAATACTAGATGAGGTAAGAGAAAGAATTCATACAATTTGAGAGTTTAAAATATATTTAATATCATTTAAAAATTATTAAGGTTAAAAACATGTAAAGTATCATTGAATGCACTTAGAAATTCACATTAAAAGAAATTCTGCAGAAAATAAGCAAGGTAACTTACACACGCAAATAAGTACTCTCTTGGGGCCGGCACTGTAGCATAGTGGGTAAGGCTGTGGCCTGCAGTGCTGGCATCCCATATGGCGCAGGTTCAAGTCCCAGCTGCTCCACTTCCCATACAGCTCTCTGCTATGGCCTGGCAAAGCAGTGCAGGATAGCCCAGGCCATTGGGCCCCTGCACCAGCGTGGGAGACCTAGAGGAGGCTCCTGGCTCCCAGCTTCAGATCAGCACAGCTCCAGCCATTGTGGCTGACTGGGGAGTGAACCAGCAGATGGAAGGCCTGCCTCTCTCTCTCTCTCTCTCTCTCTCTCTCCGCCTCTCCTTCTCTCTCTGTGTAACTCTGACTTTCAAAGTAAATAAATAAATCTTTAAAAAAAAATAAGCACTCTTGTTACATAGCTGGGTCCCGCTTAGATTTTTTTTTCTTATATGGAATTTCCAAAATTGTGTTTCTATGAGGTGGACATTTTATATAAATTTATATAAACAAATTTATATGTATTTAAGATTTGTTATTTATTTGAAAGGCAGAACTAGAGAGAGAGGAAGGGAGAGAGAGTGATCAATCTTACAACTGCTGGTCCACTCCCCAGATGGCTGCAATGGCAGGGCTGGGCCAGGCCGAAGCCAGGAGCCAGGAGATTCATCCAGGTCTCCCATATGGGTGAGGGGCCTAAGGACTTGGGTCATCTTCCACTGCTTTCCCAGGCCATAGCAGAGAGCTGGATCGGAAGTGGAACAGCTGGGACTTGAACCTGTGCTTATATGGGATGCAGGCATCGCAGACAGTAGCTTAACCCACTATGCCACAGCACCGGCCCCAGGTGTATATTAATAACTATTTCATCAATGAATGTTATTCAAGTCAATCTGGTGAATCTGGAAAGCCTTCAGTTAAATAGAATATTTACCTAAAACTTCATAGAACCTTTAACTTGCTAAGAGGTACTATAAAGAAACAAGAGAGAAGGGGCAACATTAGAAATCTACCCCATATTACTTTTAATATTGAGTATCTTCCCAGCTTTTAATTCCCCCCATCCATACAACAGAACTTTAATTGAACAGGATGTATTTCAGGAAACAACAAACTAATGGCAACTTCTTTAAATCTAATGGCACCCACAAACCAGGAGCTGTTAGCATCTTCAGTGTGCTGAGCTGGAGGTACAGGCCCAGTGAACATGGTTCTCTTTCTTGTCCAAATAAATATCTTCTATGTACCAAACTGAGAAGGCACTGTGCCCTTGCAGAGGCAAAAGTGCTATCTCTTTCATAACCAAATCAATGTTATGCCAAAAAAATGTTTAAATATTTCACAATTTTTTTCCTTTAAAACTATTTAGACTCTTCCTTCATGTTCAGCCTTTCATTAACCAGATGGTTCAATCCAAAAGAATATTTAGAAAAACATGGGAGGGCTGATTTGAGTCCTGGCTACTCTGTGCTTCTGACCCCACTTCCTGTTCATGTGCTTGGGAAGCAGTGGATAATAACTCCACCCACAGGGGAGAGTCAGATGGAGTTCCTACCTCCAGACTTCAGCCTGTCCTAGTCTCAGCTGCTGCAGGCACTTGGGGAGTGAAGCAGCAGATGGAAGATTTCTCTCTCCTTCTCTCTCATTCACTCCACCTTTCTAATTAATTAATAGAAATTTACAGCTTTTCAGTCTAATACATTTTTATAAAATTTATGAATAACATACATACATACATACCTGCATACACATATGCACATATGCTCTGCAGTTGTGGAAGAACAAAAATCCACAGGCCAAAGGAACCAAAGTTATTTGAAACATTTTTCTCAGGTAGAACAATACTAGCTTTCTCTAAATGTCAATTGAAATAGCTGGAATCCATTTATAGGCTCTTAGGATCAAATCATGAATGACACTAGGTTTATCTTCATCAAATCTTGGGTGACATGAAGAGTCACAAAACATGGCAATAGCAGATGAAGAGGGATCTTATGAGGCTAGGCAGGGTGAGCCCTGGAATGTATTTGGATGAGCTCCCTAGCTATCTCCCACTGGACCCTGACTCCTATTCATCTTATCTAAAAATAAATATTATTTATTTATTTACAAGGCCAAGTGACAGATATACACACAGAGAAAGAAGTTTTCCAACCACTTGTTTAGTCCCTGCAACAGACAGGGCTGGATCAGGTGGAAGCCAGGATTCAGGAATTCCAAGCAGATCTATCATGTGGGTGGCAGGGACCCCAGTACTTGAGCCATCACTACTACATCCCAGGGTGTACCATAGCAGGAAGTGGGATCAGAAGCCGAGGCAGAACTTGATCCCAGATACTCTGACATGGGATGCAAATGTCCCAAGTGGCACCTTAACCCGCTGTCCCACAATGCCTCCTCTTATTCATCTTTTTATATCCAGAATTTTGTACAGAGTTGACTCTCATCCATGTTTGCTGAAGGGATAAATGCAGTGAGTAAGCTAGGGATAAAAAAAAAATTCCATCTAAGTTCATGGTCTTAGAAAGTCAAATCTCTAATGAAATTTCAAAGTAATAAAGGTGATTAGATTTCTGTGAAAATTTGGTACTATAAGGACTTACTAGTTAGTAAGATTGACTGACCTGAGTTTTCAGAGAAATTTAACAGAATTTATGTGACAGAATATTCATGAGGATTAATGAGCTCATTTTGGGAAGGTACTTTAATATCCTTGGAGGAAACATGAAAAGATTTTAAGGAGTTTATCTGTAATAATGAATCACTTTCTCAGTTATCTAAATAGGACTCCGTCTCAACTGCTACAGTACTTATTTTGCTGCATATTAAAGAGTTATCCATGTATGATGATGATTATACATAGTATATTATGTCACAGGTTCATGCTTTATATTCTGTACCTAATGTGTTCTATAAGAAAGCTGATAGGAGAAAGTTGGATCCTGGACTTGGCTTGTATACCTAAGGGATGCTAATATAGAACGTGCCTTCCTGACCACCACAGATAATCAGTTTATTCACTGAAGCATGAGATCTGATTACCTTTATCTACTTCACACACATGCAGTTTATTGGATCTGTCATCCTAAGTGAAAGAAATTCTGCTGTGGGAACTAGAACGCAGGTGTCACAGAGAGTGAGCAACCTGTAAGCAATGGTAGGAAAAGATGCACTCTGATGCCGAGAAGCTCAACAGCCAAGAAACAGGAAGCAGCACTTGCCCATATCATGAGAAAGACAAAGAAACTCTTGGGGGATATATAAATGATGTGGATTTTCAAACTTGTAAAGATGAAGTCTTCTCTCAAGTATAATTTCAAGATAATAAATACTTAAGTATCAACTCCCTCATCCAACACACTGAACCTCAGTAATGATTTT
This sequence comes from Oryctolagus cuniculus, assembly GCF_051225735.1. Lineage (NCBI taxonomy): Eukaryota > Metazoa > Chordata > Mammalia > Lagomorpha > Leporidae > Oryctolagus > Oryctolagus cuniculus. Next base: position 29,545,210 of record NC_142886.1, on the reverse strand, counting down.
ACACATTTTTTTTTTGCTTGTTTTTCTTTAGATTTGTTTATTTGAAAGAGTGACATACAGAGAGAGTTTCCTTTCATCCACTGGTTCACTCTTCAAATGGGCACAACAGTCCAGGCTGGACCAAGCTCAAGCCAGGATCTAGGGACTTCTATGTCTCCTAGGTGGGCGGCAGGGACCCAAGTACTTGGCTCATCTTTTGCCTTCCCAGGCCCATTAACAGAAAGCTGGATTAGAGGCAGGGCAACCAGGACTTCTAACCACACTCTGGTGCAAGATGCAGGGGTCACAAGCCGTTACTTAACCTGCTGTGCCATAATACCAGTCTGTTAAATAATTTTTACAAGGACCATATTAAAGAGTTGGGATGGGCATGAATTGATGAAATGGGGGGAAAAATTGGCAAGAAGCCACAAGATGAAAACTAACCAACTCGCTCTTTAGAATCACAGTCTGACAAATACAGGCTTGCGTCCAGATTCTAATACTCCCCCTGCCATGGAACTGGAGCCCAATGGAGTTATAAAACTTCAGTTTCTATTTCAGTTTCAAATAACTCCCCAAGGTGTTCATATCCTTCTCTAAGACCAATGAAGTAGTAATTAATTTTTTAATGCTAAAGAATTTTTGTTTTATTTATCCACTGAAATTCCAACTTTCCTCTCCTATCAATCTTTGCAGCTCTCATCACCATCACCAGTTTAACATTTTACTCCCAGAGACATAATTTTCATTGCCCCAAATTCAGCATCATCATTTCATAAAACAAAAGCCCATGAGACTATGCTTTAAATGTGTTTTAGCTCTTCAAATTAAAGATGCTGGCTGCTGCTGCTTCTTTTTTTTTTTATTGTGTACCAGTTTTTTTTTTTTAATTTTACTTAATAAACTTCGAAAGTACAACTTTTGGATTGTAGCAGCTCCCCCCCCCCCCAATAACCTCCCTCCCACCCGCAACCATCCCATCTCCCATCCCATTCTTCATCAAGATTCATTTTCAATTATCTTAATATATACCAAATTGATCTTCTGTACATAAAGTAAAGATTTCAACAGTTTGCACCCACACAGATACACAAAGTATAAAGTACTGTTTGAGTATTAGTTTTACCATTAATTCGCATAGTACAACAAATTAAGGATACAGATCCTACATGGGGAGCAAGTGTACAGTGACTCCGTTGTTGATTTAACAATTGACACTCTTATTTATGATGTCAGTAATCATCCGAGGTTCTTGTCATGAGCTGGCAAGCAATGGAAGCCTCTTGATTTCACAAACTCTGACTTTATTTAGATAAGGCTATAATCAAAGTGTAAGTTCTCTCCTCCTTTCAGAGAAAGGTGCCTCCTTCTTTGATGGCCCGTTCTTTCCGCTGGGATCTCATTCAAAGAGATCTTTCATTTAGGTCATTTTTTTATTTTTGCCACAGTGTCTTGGCTTTCCATGCCTGCGAAACTCTCATGGGGTTTTTAGCCAGATCCAAATGCCTTAAGGGCTGATTCTGAGGCCAGAGTGCTGTTTAGGACATCTGCCATTCTATGAGTCTGCTGTGTATCCTGCTTCCCATGTTGGATTGTTCTCTCCTTTTTAATTCTATCAGTTAGTATTAGCAGATATTAGTCTTGTTTATGTGATCCCTTTGACACTTAATCCTATCATTATGATCAATTATGAACTGAAACTGATCACTTTGACTAGTAAGATGGCATTGGTACATGCCACCTTGATGGGATTGATTTGGAATCCCCTGGCACGTTTCTAGCTCTACCATTAGGGGTAAGTCTGAGTGAAAGATCCTGGCTTCTTAAACAAACTATATGACTGTGAGTCAGTGACAAAATTGAAAAACCTTTCTTCCCTATGGTAAACCAGCAGAGAAGTAGAACATGCAGATGTTTAATCACCAAAGGTTCTCATGCTTCTGTCTCAGATGTAAGCTGTAAGACCACCTCAGTTTTGAGTGTGGTAGAGGCATGACTGGAGATACCAACCAGTGTTGCCATCCTCTAGCTGTCTGATGAAGGAGCACACACAGAAACAGAAGCACACTTCTGCACCCACAGTAACAATTAAATGGAGACGAGGTGAGGAACATGGAGGATATTTGGTTTTCCTCAATGATGACCTTGCCTGTCTGCACCAACCATCACTGTGACATAAAAACAAGAATTCATATTGGCTTACATGAAAATTTATTTGAACCAAAGCCTACCCCAGCCTTCTACAATTAGGAAACTAACTTTATTAAGATAATGAATGGCAGTTGGTCTATTCTTATTCTCAATATCATTTTAAAGAGTTCTCTTTAACCTTAAGGCAAATTTTTGCATACTTCATTTACCCAGTGAAGTACAAATACTGAATGCAGTCACAGACAGTCAAGACATCACAACAGCAAAAATGATCTAGGGGCTCAAACTGTTTTATTTTGCTTTGGAAAACCCTACTCTAAAAGAAAAACTCCTTAAGTACCCAAGGAGTTGGAAGTCCCTAGATACCACTGCCCACAAATAGTAACATTTAAAATTTTAAATTAGATACCTTAAATATATATAGCTTGCCCTGAAATGGCACATAGTAGTTTATAAAGCAATCTCAGTATCTTACATGTTAAGAAAAGTGTAAAAAGTAGTAAAACCACTAATTCTCTCATTTTACAGTTTAGTGTAATGATACTCAGACATACTATGTCTCAGGAGATCTCACATTGGTAGCAAGGTCATAGATCCTTTTAGAAGTCAATTTTCTAGTTTGGAGGTGACAGTCCCTTTTAGACTTCAACACCCTACCCAATTCTGTGGAGGAGAAAGTGGGCAACAGAAGAGAGAATTACACAGACACTAATTGCATAAAATGAAATGATTAGGACAATTCTTCACCAAATCAGAAATACTCCCTCATGGGTCCAGGTCAGTGAACTTGTTAATGGAACAGGCTTCCAAGCTGCAGTGGCTCTCGGGAGGGTTTAACATATAGGGGAGGGTGTGGTCGTATAGTGGGTTATGCTGCTGCTAGGAATGCCTGCCCCCCATAACAAGAGTGCCAGGGATCCAGTGTCACCTCTACTTCTGATCCAGCGTCCCATAATGAACATCCTGGGAAGCAACAAATAGTGGGTCCTCATCACCTGAATGGGAGACCTGGTCCGAGTGCCTGCCTCCTAACTGAAACATGGCGCAGTCTCAGGTGTTGTGATCATGCTGACAGTGAACCAGTAGATGAAACCTTTCTCTCTCTCCCCTCTCCTCCTTCCTCTCCTCTCTTTCCCTTTAAGCTCTCTAAATATATATATATATATATACACACACACACATATCTTTCAAATGAATAAAAATGAACTTTTAAAACCTTAAAATATAAACTATAATATAATATAATATAATATAATATAATATAAACAAGACCTTGGAGACAGCCAAGGTTGGCTGTTGTGGCCCACGGTCCCTGCTTAGAGGGTAACTCACAAGATGAAAGACAGATGCAAGTCTTGCTTTCTCCTGTAGAAACTCAAGGACCCTTGCCCCTGCCTTCCTTACAACTCATCATTCATGAGGCTTGGGGCTTGCTCTAGAATTCTGGAGGATGCCAAACCTTGGGACCTTACAGACACTAATTGGCAAAGACCCTTAGGTCACTCAGCATCCAGCAAGCTAGGGGAGTGTCTGATTTGGTTCGGGGTGGTGGCAAGACCCACACCACACTTTTACTGCACACCAGGCTTCCTTCCTCCAAACGATTACCTACCCAGGAAACCTGCCCTCAACTCTTTTGGGGGTAAAAAATGAAGCATCTCCCGTCTATTGCTTGCTTTTCCCCATCGCCTTTCCCTTCTCCAGGTGCCACTCTGAAATTCTCAGGCTCAAGTGCAGATTCAAGGTGCGCCTGACTGCTTCATTTAGTTACTTTGAGCCTCATTATGGGCTCAAAGGGACCTCTGGGCATGAAATCAGCCTTTAACTCACCTAACAGGATCTTTCTCTAATAAGGTGTTCATTTAAAGAGGTTTCCCCACAGGGCCCTTCTTTCCCAGAACTGCCGGGAGGGCTGATAGAAGAACGTACCTGCAGCATCCTCTCCATTCCCAGCAAGTTTCCGTGGCCATCTAAGGCTAGCAGCCCTTGAGTGGCTCCGAGAGCCCTGTGGCTGCAGGAGAGCCACACAGCACAGGCCACTTGCTGCCTATGCAAAGGAGAGAAAAGACAGAGACGCACTAGGACAAGACAGACAGCTGGCAAATTATATCCAAGTGGGCTGCTGCCCACGGGGAGAGCAGTCCTGGTTTCCTGGGGTAATCCATCTTCCTGACACATCCCCTGCCCAGGAGTTAGTTTTCTCCAACACATTTTCTGCTCCTGACAAACAGGACAGATCCGTCTTTACTCCTCCCTCCTGCTGACAAGCAGAAAGAGTCACCCCTAGCCTGCCTTCAGCATTTCCCTGCTCTCATGACACTGCTATTTATCTACTACCCAATTTATTGATAATTATCAGAGACTTTGGGGAGTGTGTTGGTTAGATAAAAGCATCTGGCAGAGCTGCATGCCACTTCATACTGAAGTTTCCCAGGACTGTTTGCTCCTTCGACCCCACTTTAAATCAAACAAATGGGAAATGACTAAGCTAAGCATCAAAAACAGGATGGATGCTACAACTTGGAGAACCATGATCCATAAAGGTTAAGTTTTATTACAATTACACTGACTTTAAGGGCACAAAATCCTTACATTCTATGCTTCATAGAGATTACAGAAAACACTATGTTAAATGACCTCTTAATGAAAAAGAAGAATTACTGCATATTTAAGGTATTTATTTGAGCAACTATAATGTGAACTTAGGAAAGGGGAAAAACATTATGATGGAAATTATTTAATTTGGATCCTAGTCCTTCCAGACTCCTAAATATTTACGTGATTTAAAATATTTCCCTTAACCTCTCTGTTGTTCAGTGTGTGAATCCAAAAGAAAGGGGTTATAATTTTAACAAAGCATCCCTGAGCTCCATGTTAGGGCTAAGACTCCATCTGGAGTCTCATTTCAAAGGTGGCAAGCATGAAGAGCATAATATGTATGTCACTACTGCTCACTTCTAAAAACACTAAAAGGTGAACTTTAGCAAATATGTAATGGAATGTCTACATTCCCAAATGCCTATCTAACTTTTGATAGGGAGAGCTTTCAAAGCTTCCAAGGCTCAACATTGTCATGTCAATCTCTTTTCTGACCTCAGGCAGGCACCAGGTGCAAATCTGTTGGCTAGAAGTAATGTATTTTGTTAATGAGCCCAAGGCACAGATATACCTTCTCTCTCTCCAGATAATCAAGGAAAAAAGACTCCAGCTATGTGGACTGTCCCTTTGACTCTCTTTGCTGGCCAACTGTGTCTTCTAAGACTTGTCCTGCCATGTGAACTGCAAAGCCAGGTCTGATGAAGTGGTTTAGTGGTCTGGCATCAAACCTTTGTCTTGGTCAAGTATCTGATTGGAAACCACAACATCAAGTATTTTGTTCCTCCATCACATCAAAATTCAATGTACAGATTTACACCTAACTGTGCTCCTCAATTTTTTAAAATTATTTTAGGTTTTAAACAACCAGTTACTTCATATCACAAAAAGTCTTCCTACTTTTCATTCCTTCTCTTTGCTCTCAATTCAAGCAGAGGGAGCTTTATCAGTGACATCTACCTCTCCCTAGGATAAGCCATATGGTTAACAAGACTTTAGGGAATGCTTTTGCTCTCTCAAGGAACTGTGTAAGCCCTGGGAGTTCACCTGTGTCAATTCTATTGTGATGCCCCTTATGCAAAGGCACACTAACATGAAAAGTGAGATGCCAGGGCAGGTGAACACACCCCATGTCACAGCCCTTTCTGAAACACACAGTTTGTTATTTCTACTATGTGTGTATTCTGTTTGCCTTGACCTTCTTAAATGATTATTTGAAAACTGGCCTTTCTATTGCTATGGGGAAAACATCTTTGGCAGTTGCTTAACTGTCACATTAGGGTCAGGGTTGGACTTGCTATCAAGAGAAAAGGTGAAAATACCTAAAAAGGAGTAGCCAAAGGGGCACCAAAAGAGGCCCTTACAAAAATACATATTGCCTTTAGCGGTGTGATTAGGATGGCTACATTTACACCAACAGAAAATAACTCGTTTTGGTTAAAATGAAACCCGCTGATTTTATATATATATGTATGTATCTACATACATACATCCTAACATTGGAAAAGGAAACAAGAGAGCCTCACATTAAATGTTCTCAAAGTTAAGGTCATATCATAGAATGGCAGATGTCCTAAATAGCACTCTGGCCTCAGAATCAGCCCTAAAGGCATTCGGATCTGGCTGAAAAGCCCATGAGAGTATTTCAGGCATGGAAAGCCAAGACACTCTGGCAAAAAGATCTCTGTGAGTGAGATCCCAGTGGAAAGAACAGGTCTTCAAAGAAGGAGGTACCTTTCTCTGAAGGGAGGAGAGAACCTCCACTTTGACTATGACCTTGTCTAAACAAGAGAAGAGTCGGAGAACTCAGAGGGCTTCCATAGCCTTGGAAACTCATGACTGGAGCATAGGGAGATTACTGATGCCATAGACAGGAGTGTCAATTGGTAAAGTCAACAACAGGAGTCACTGTGCACTTACTCCTCATGTAGGATCTCTGTCCTTAATGTGCTGTGCATTGAGATTTAATGCTATAACGAGTACTCAAACAATATATTTCACTTTGTGTTTCTATGGGGGTGCAGACTGTTGAAATCTTTACTTAATGCATACTAAACTGATCTTCTGTAAAAAAAAAATTATCAATTCCCAACTTGACTCTCACTGGGATTAAACATGACAATAGGTCTGATCTGATTTCATCATCATTTAAAAAAAATCATCTATTATTTTTCACTTTATGTTTCTGTGTGGGAGCAAACTGTTGAAATCCTTACTTAATGTGTGCTAGGCTGATCTTCTGTATGTTAAGATAATTGAAAATGGATCTTGATGTGAATGGAAGGGGAGAGGGAGTGGGAGGGGGGAGGGTTGTGGGTGGGAGGGACGGTATGGGGGGGAAGCCATTGTAATCCATAAGTCGTACTTTGGAAATTCATATTCATTAAATAAAAGTTTTAAAAAAAAGTTAAGGTCATAAATACAGTCCTAGAGATATTACACCAAACAATTTGACATTTTATTCCATGGACTATAAGTACTTTTTTGCCTATTGAAAATATTTTGTGAGCATTACTAATTAGTCAAATGTACTCCATTAAGTAGATTTTGTTTTTAATCTTCAAACCAGCCAACTGATAAAAGGATAGACATTGAAACTTGTATTACACACATCATACATGGTTTGACTTTCTCTTTTTGCTTATTATTGACATTTGCTTCATTTTGAGCCCCTTCACTGTTGAGTCGTTCCTTCTATTTGGTCTTACATGGAAGTCATGTTGCTGACCTGCAGATAAACTGTGAGAGGTAAAATAATGGTTCCCCAAGAAGTCCACATCCTAATCTCCAGAATTAGGAAAATGGTAGTTTACACGGCAACATGGAATTAAGCAGAAAGATGGAATTGACATTGATAATCAGCTGACTTAAAGAAATGGAAATAATTCTGGATTATTTGGGTGGGCCTGATATTATCACATGAATCTCTAAAAATGGTTAACAAGGCAGAAGAATGATTCAGAGACTCCATATGAGAAGGCTTTGGTCAGCTGTTGCTGACTTTGAAGACAGATAGATGAAGTCACTGGCCAAGGCATGGAGGAGACTACTGATGCTGGCAATGTCTCAGAGTTTACAGTCAGCAAAAAATCAGGGATCTCAACACTATGACTGTAAGAAACTGCATTCTGCTAAAAACTCAAATGAGCACAAAACACACAATTGCACCAAGAGTTTGCAGAAAGGAATACAAGAGTTGACACCTTGATTTTAGACCAGTACAGCTCACAAACAGCTTCTCACCTGCAGAACTGTGAGGTAATGGATCTTTGGTGTCCTAAGCTGTAGAAGTTATACTGATTTGTTACAACAACAATTGGGAAATGGAACACAATCTGACCATTTCCAGGATAATTCTTGGGAATGCTGAGTTTTCAGGATTATACTGAGAAAGGTGGAGTGAAAAGAGAAACTTGGAACTGTTAAATATGCATGAGATTTACTGTGGCCAAGGAAAGAAGCTCTGTGATCAGGGACAGTTGCTGGCTTTTCTCAGGTAAAGCAACCTACTGGACTTTTGGTTATATCTCATTTTTTGTTTAAGGGTATTTTTTTTTCCAAAACAGAAGAGGTCTAAATCATGTCAGTCCATTAAAGTGACTTGGACAGTAAGTAGACAGAAAGTGCCAGAAACACCGACATCTGGAACAAAGGACTGCCAAGAACTCTTTTTATGACTACTCCTCATTAGTCTCCATGGCTCCGGAATCCCTACCACCTATCTGGCTTCCAAAATCTAGTTTGGCCATTCCAGTTTGCTGACCTCGGTGGATGTCCGTTAGTAGCCAAATGGACGCAGAAACCTCCTTGACTCGCATATTATAGCCATCTCCTGGTATCTGCAGGGCATTATTTCAAAAATTCCTGTGGATAATAAAATACACAAATACTCAAATCCTCTATATAAAATTGCATTTGCATATAACTGACATACATCCTCTAGTATACTTGAAATCATCTTTGATTGACTTACAATTCTTAATGCAAATGCTATATAAATAATTGTTACACTACACTGTTTAGGAAATAAGAAAAAAGTCCGTCCATATTCAGTACAGATATAATTTTTAAAAAGTATTTTTTAGGTGGAATCCAGCTATGTGGAACCCACAGACACAGAGAGCCAATTGTCATTTCCTGGAGAGACCATAACAAATTACCAGATAAGGCGACTTACAATAAAGGCTAATTTTCTCACTATTTTGAAGGCTCGTGGTCTGAAATTAAGAAATTAGCAAAGCCACAGGCCCTCTTTCTCCCCTAATTTTGGTAGTCTCCTGTCGCTCCCCATCTTCGTGGGGGAACGACACAGGACCCTGCCTAGGCTTCATATCCGAGTCACGGCACCATTATGTCGCTCCCCCTCTTCGTGGAGGAACGACACAAGACCCTGCGCTGTTCTTTCGTCTGCTCGGCCCTCCCCGGGTTTGCTGCTGGTTCTTCCCGGGTTGGCTACCGACCCTTCCACCTCCGTGGAAGGGCGGTTCCCCCTAGCCACTTTCCCCACTTCTGCGGGGGAGCGGCACACCGCCGGCCGGCTCTCTCGGGGGCTGCACAGGTGTTCCTTCAGATAGATGTTCCTGGTGCATGTTATCTCTCTCCTCCTTTATAGTCCTCTTCCACCAATCCCAACTCTGCTACCCACAAGCCGAGTACACTGCTCTCCTCCAATCAGGAGTAAGTCCTACAGTTTATTGGTTGAACTGGAGGCAGCTGTGTAGAAGCTGTTTCTCCCTTCTCAGCGCCATATTGTGGGAAAGCAGATGCATAGAATAAGTCTTAATTCCAGTAACTTAGTCTAGTCTGAGTTGCTCCCCACAGTCTCCAGCCATCTTTGCTGTTCTTGGTTTGTTACTGCGAAACTCCCATCTCCACCTTCATCATTACAAGGGCATCTTCCCCCTGTAAGTCTGTGTCTTCACATCACATTCTCTGTATGTGTTGGTCTTGGCTTCAGGTGCTCTTTTTAGTATCAGGACACCTGTCATTCATGATTAAATGCCCACCCTACTCTAGTATGACCTCATCATGGATGATCCTATTCCCAATAAGGATCTGAGAAGCATATGAATTTATTGTGTGTGGGGTAAGAAGAGGGGACACTACTCAATTAAATACAATGCCTAACTCTGAAATCTGACATCTCCTTAAGCTCGGGTAAGTAATTCATTCACTCATCAATATGTTGACCATTCAACGCTGCCTTGTCAAGTAGTGAGGATATGTAGAGAATTATGAGTAGGAGACTAAATTGAACCAAAATCATTTTATTTCATTATAACTTATTATTTAAATTATAAGTGACTTTATATGTTCTCAAGCAATCCTATACTTATCTTAACTACTCCTCATACTGAACACAGTAATCCAATTCTTATCAGCTCCATTTCCTTGTAAAATAAAGCACATGGAAAACTAATGCATTATCTCAGTTAGATGAGAACCCAGTGAGGCTAACAACCTCCTGTTTCAAATGTCTTGGTCTTCTTGGTACTGTCATAACAGTAAAAGTCACTCTTATCTACAACTGTTAGGAACAGGGTTTTCCCAAAGTGTTGGAAGGGTGCAGTGTTGAGCTACAGAATCTTTTACCACTGTCCTAGCATCTACACACTTTCTGTATGCTGCCCCATTGCTGCTGATTCTTTTCTTCTTTTGTTCCATTGACAAATAAATTAAAAAACAAATTCAGAACCCATACATGGTAACCTAATACCCCCCTCTTTTGCTACACATAGAACATAGCTGAGCATGGCAAAGTTACATAAGGTCATTTTCTATTAAAACCCAGTTACTTAAAAAAGCACCAGTCATATGTAAAGTTCAAAATTCTGTTTGCTACAGCTTTGAGAGGCAATCCTCTTTGTGTTCTATAAAAGTGCTGTCAGGCATAATGTTGATAATCTGTTATCTGGCTGGGGATAAGTAGAAAACACTGTCTAAACCACAGGTTTGATCCTTGAAACAGGCAGGGAGCTCACTGTTTGCTCCTCCTCCCCCTGATCTCAGTTACTGCTAATGGGTCAAGATCACCATTAGTCCACATTCATTTAGGTAAACAATGTTCTCTTTTTTCTTTTCAGAAACGAGATTTGGTAACATAATGTTCTCATGAAAAGAATTTAATTTCCCACAGAGATGGATAACTGCATCCCTTTAAATTGTCAAAGAATGCCAAAAAGGGAAGATGAGAGTAATTGGAATAGGATAGGAGAATATTAAAATAAAAACTTGAAAATGCCCAGCAGGAAAGTCTACCTTAAAGGTCTAATCTAAATCACTGGAACCTTAATGTGGAGGGAAAAATCTATACTATAGATTTCACAGAGTAATGAACAGTATTCCCAGCTCTAAGGCATAGTTCAGATAAACAGTTTACATATTTGATTTTTGCTTCTTTCTCTTTAGGTACAGAATCAAGATGCAAGTTCCTGGCTCTAAGGTCTGATGATTGCTCTAAGACTTTCCAGTCTCTTGCATTTTATTACACCAGAATCACTGTGAAACAGGAAGTCACTACAGGTCAATCTATCCTAGAAGTAATCAGGAAAATAGAAACTTAATTTGTTAAGACTACTAAGGCTTTGGTTATTCCTTTTTCTAATTCTATGGAGTAAAAATGTAACATAACTGTCAAAACAATGAAAAGGCAAGACACAGACCAAGAGACATGTTTGTAAAAGATATATCAGATAACCAAAATATACAAAGAACTTTAAAAGTTAGACAAAAGAAAATAAATTCAATTAACAAATGGGCCAAAAAAGTTAGACAGACAGCTCAAAGATACTCATAGAGAATATGACCATATGAAAAGATTCTTCCTATCATTTCTCATGAAAGAATGCAAAACACCAATGAGGATGTCACTACACACACATGAGAAAGGCCAAAATCATCAACGTGAACAACACTAAAGGCTGCAGAGATGTATAGCAACAGGAACTCTCCTTTCTTGTTTGTGGACATGAAAAATTGAACCCCTACTGTGAAAGTCAGTTTGGCAGCTTCTCACCAAACTAAACACATACATACTGCATAACCCAGTAGTTGTGCTCTTTGATATTTTTTCAAAGGCGTTGAAAACGTAACTCCACACAAGAATCGGTACATGGAAGACTACAAGTCCTTTATTCACAATGCCAAAACTTAGATGCAGGTGAATGGATTAATAAATTGTGGCATATTCAGTGAAATATTACTCAGCACTCAAAAGAAATAAGCATGCCATGAAAAGACACAGAAGAAAAGAAAACACATAAAGTTAAAGAAAACAATTTGAGAAGCTTATTTACTGCATGCTTCCAACGACATGATATTTTGGAAAAGGAAGACTATGAAGACAGTAAGATAGATCAGTGGTTGCCAGGGAAAATGGAGCGGGGGGTGGGGGGAATGCAGATAAATAGGCGGAGAGCAAAGGATTTTTATGGAAGTGAAACTCTTCTTTCTTATATCATAATGACAGATATAGTTCACAATATATTTAAACTCTAATGTAAATTGTGGATAAATTATGATGATGGTGATGTAATTTGGGCTCATCAGGTGTGAAAAACGTACCTCTCTGATATGTTACACTACATTACGTTACATTAGTAACGGAGGAGGCTACTCAGGTATAGTGATGTGGAGTAGGAGTATGTGAGAACATCATTTTTGAAAAGATTTATTTATTTATAAGTCAGAGAGAGAGAGAGAGAGATAGCGAGACAGCAATTATTCTTACATATACTGGTCCACTCCCCAAATGCTTAAAATGGCTCAGTCTGGACCAAACCAAAGCCAGGAACCCAGATCTTCATCAGTGTCTCCCACATACATGGCAGCAACCCAAAAACTTAGACCATCATCTACCACCTTTCCAGGTGCATTAGAGGGAAGCTGGATCAGAGGCATAGGAACCAGGACTCAAAACCTGCATGCCAACTGGGATGCCAGTGTCCCAAATCGCAACTTAACACACTGTACTACAACACGTTGCCCATGCTACAAGTTCTGCTGATTCAGGCAGCGTCTGTTAAACTAGAAAGCATGCCCAAAACTCAGTTTGCAGATGTGAAACCGGAAAGTAAAGACAGCAGGCAGCTTTCCAAGAGAAAATAAAGGTAGAGATACTTAGCCTGGAAACTCTAAACTACGCTTAAACCTAGACCTATTGCTTTAATTACAACTAACCCCTTGTTCTGTGACCCATAAAATAGCTTCTTACAAGCAACCTTTCGAAGCAAGGCAGCGTTCAATACCAAGACTTTGAAAGAAAAGTGTTAATCCTGCACATCATACTTGTCCCTGTTTTCATGGGAAAATAAATTTCTTGTATGGGATCATTAAACTAATTTTGGTGGATGCAGGACACAAGGCACCGTAACCACAGAACCACATAATTTGAAGAGAACTGCACTGGAATACTGGAATACTCAAATATATTTGACTACAAGATAAAGAAATAACCATCCAAAGTTGTGATTTTGTTTGCATTTCCGCTTAGAAGACTCAATCCAGTAAGGAGCCTCTGTTTGTAGAGAACATAAGCTATCCAAGCCCTTTGACGGTCATAATGGCCTTCAGGAGGAGGCCTTTAAAGCTATAATAAATCCAATTTGGAAAAATATCTCTATTTTATTCATTGTTTTCACCAAAGCAATGCTAAACACACAGTAAGAACCTGTCTCCAGGTCTTATTAATAGTAATGATAACATAACAGATACCGGAGCATTTACCAAACAGCCACTACACAAAGCTAAGTGTTCTATTTACATTTCTATACTTTTATAAAAGAGAACTTATTTTTTTAGAACAGTTTTGGTTTCATAGGAAAGTTGAGTGTATGTTTTTTCACTTCCACCAGCACCTCTCTAAAAGAAGACACCATCAAATCTCTCTGGGGACTGCTTCAACAGGAAGAGCCACTTGCCTCTTTTCTCTCCATACATAAGTTAGATAATTTACCCCATTGCTTAAGATGATAGCAATGCTCACCTTCACAGTCACAATGGCTCCTGGCTCCTCCCTCCAGCTTTCCGGTCAGACCCCATCTACCAGCCCCATTTTACTCTTCTCACCCTCGCCTTTGCTGATTGCATCCAAACCATCCTCCCTTTTTAGGGGGAAAGGCTGGTTCTAGAGGGGAACCAAGGGTATTCTTTGCCCTAAGACTTTTGCATGAACAGTTTCTCTGACTTACACGTGCTCCTCTGGGCCTTGATCTCAGGTTTTTCCTGGATATTTTACACTTGAAGTATCTGCCGACTGTAATCTTTAGTCTATTCACTTTTATTCCAGCTCTGATCCCAAGCTGACACTTTGTACTCCTCTGTAACTTACTTGCTGCCTCTCTCCGGAGAGAACGCTAAGTGCAGCGTCTTATTCATCATGATGCACCCCCATCTGCAGAACACAATCTGAGAATCGTCAGAGCTCAGTAAAGTCTTTCTTAGTGAAAGAATGAATGATTTAAACTCTTACCACCATTCTGAAAAACGAATTTTATTTCCTCCCAAATTATGGAGCACAGTAAGATTAAGGAAAAAAAGGTCATTGAAGGTCACATATTTATTAAAATGGTGACAGATCCAGGATTCACCCCAGATCTGCCTGACTTTATCGTACATCTGCCCAGCAGACTGGCCAGGTTATCAATACAATGCACTTATACCTAGGAATTTTTGAAGCACTTTGGTTGCAAATTATGGACTAAGCCAACGGTAGGTTGAAACGTATTCCACCTAATCAGTAGTCAAAATCTGGGTCACTGTGGGGTCATGTTTCAGTGATACCATCAGAAACCAGTTCCTTTCAGCTTCGACTTCAGATTTAAGTATGTCAGCTTTGCCCACAGAACAGATATAAATACGGCAGCAACTGCTATGGAAGAGGCCAGAGAAAAACTCAGTAGGCCACTCTATGTTACATCTGAACATTTGCCCTTTGTATTTCTTAAAATCCATGAAAGCAATGGTTCCCGAGAATGGCTTCCCAGGAGAATCATTTCAGGAACTTTTAAATTTGGATGCATGGCTTCCTGCCTCATTTCAGCAAAATTAGCGTTTCTATGAGATGGGAGAGGGCACCAGAGTTTCTTTTTTCCGTTTTTCTTTGCTTTTGATTCTGTGGACGACTTCCAAGCACAGTAAGGATCAGGAACCACTAGAACAGAGATAAGCCACCCCTGGGGTTCCTCATCAGCAAAGCCCATGACATCATAAAGTTTTTGTGGCTTTGAAGAAATAGATAACCAGAATAATCTCAGGAGAATCACATCAGGAAGAACACTTATCTCTGTTTTATTCTTCTTTTTGTTCTCCAACTTCACAAGAGGTATCGCCAGCATTTACCTTTATGAATAAAAATTTACAGGTCTGACTCCTCCTCCTTACACACAAAAAACCCACAACCACATTTCAATCTCTATTAATTCCAATTTGCTGAAATTACTTAATCCTTTAATGAAAGTTATTGACTGAGGTGCTGGCGTTATGAAGTCTTACAAAGCTGTTCTCTCAAATAGTGTTGACATTGACTGTTAAGATTTTTGAGATCTCAAATGCTAGATCGATCTATAGACACACAATGGAGATTTCTTTTCAGAATGATCTTTATTCGTGATACTGTTTTACGCCCACTCTTCTGAGTATCCAGTAGTACCAGTGCCGGTCATGGAATCCCCTGGGAGTATCATTGTTTGGAAGGAATGAAAATACATTTACTGTTCAAAATAAAGGCTTTCCCTAACTCCTGGATCCAGAGCTCACTATCTGCTCCGAGGGCTCTTTAGAGGGATGTCTCTGTACTCCAGAATTTGGAGAAAATATAAATTAAGAAAAACTAAAAGGAGCAAGACATGATGAAAGATTAACTTTCAAAGGGAAATCAAAAATAAAAGAATGAGAGGCTGGCGCTGTGGCACAGTAGGCTAAGCCTCCGCCTGTGGCACCAGCATCCCACATGGGTGCCAGTTCAAGTCCCAGCTGCTCCTCTTTCAATCTAACTCTCTGATATGGCCTGGAAAAGCAGTGAAAGATGGCCCAAGCACTTGGGCACTGCACCCATGTTGGGGAGCCAGAGGAGGCTCCTGGCTTTGGATGGGCCCAGCTCCTGCTGCTGCAGCCATTTGGGGAGTGAACCAGCAGGTAGAAGACCTTTCTCTCTGTCTCTTTCTCTCTAACTCTACCTCTCAAATAAATAAATCAATCTTAGTGTGCTGTACACTAAGATTTAATGCTATAACTAGTACTCAAACAGTATTTTTCACTTTATGTTTCTGTGTGGGAGCAAACTGTTGAAATCTTAATGTATGCTAAACTGATCTTCTGTATATAAAGAGAATCGAAAATGAATCTTGATGTGAATGGAAGGGGAGAGGGAGTGGAAAAGGGGATGGTTGCGGGTGGGAGGGACATTATGGGGGGGAAGCCATTGTAATCCATAAGCTGTACTTTGGAAATTTATATTCATTAAATAAAAGTTAAAAAAATAAAAATAAATAAAACAAAAAAAATCAATCTTTAAAATAAAGGAGGAGAAAACATCAAAATAAATTAATAACATGCAACTGATTATGTTATCAAGCTATTAACTTTTGACAGAGCTTCCCACCAAAGTGCTGACAGATGTAAGGACAAGAATCATGATCAGGAATGAGATCCAGTTGCCTGTACCTTCAGGAAACTTCACTAATACAGACTTCATTCATGTGGACTAAAGAAAAATCCAAGTTAGTTTTGACTTGCAGTAGCTTCTGCTTTCTCAGACAAAACCATTTTGGAAGGGGAAGGAAGGCAATTTGAGTTTCCTCTATGTTTGGCTTCTAACTTGGAGATTGGACTCTCCATCAAGCAGAGAATAGGTCAGCTTCTCTCATGTGCCAGTGGAAACCATTCCAGATGAGCACAGAATTGTCCTCCCTGCTCCCATCTCTCCACAAGCGCTGTGAGACACGAGCCAGGAATATGCAGAACACAGCAGGGCACTGAACTCATCACTTTCCTGATCAGAAAGATGGACATTCTGTCACAGCTCAGCTTGCAATATGTGTGGTTATAACATTCCAAGTTTAATAAGAAAGCTTTTTCATTTCAGTGTTTGCTTTATGAAATTCATTGATATGGAAGGGAATAAAATAGTCTTTACGATTGATATCTTAAAACTAAACAGCACCATTTTCCAAGGATGGCATCGCTATGCGGTCACATGAGTACTTTACATTAGGACAGGTACAGGGGCCAGTCTCTTTGTCTGGGATCAGTGTAGACGCATGGAGACTGAGCTGAGACAGGACTCTGCCAAGCAGGAAGGTGTTGAGCCTGCCACATGCATTCTAGAATGCGCCATGTCCCCTTGTAAGACTCTCCTTTTAAGCACTTGTTTCACTTTCCACTGATGCTTTAAAGTAATCTATGATAGGCCATATTGAGAATGCTGCATAAAAAATAAATTACATTGTATTTTTATTATAATATATTCTGACTACATAACTTTATGTTGATACCATATGCATGACAAATTGAATTTGCTAATAGAAAAGGGAAAGATACCATCAAAGGGCACACAGAGGGAAACCCAGTATTTTACAAACAGCTTCTTGAGATGTCATTAATAAGAACCACCCACAGATTACATAGACAATGTAACTTAACACACCTGCCAACCTACAGCGTCAAGAACCTCACCACCACCTTCTATACCACATACTTAGCTTTCCTCTTTCATGAAAAAAAATTTATGTATTTGAGAGGCAGAGTGACAGGGAGAGACAAAAAGAGATCTTCCATTCACTGGTTCATTTCCCAAACAGTCACAACAGCCATGCCTGGGCAAAGCCAAATCCAGGAGCCTACAACTCCCCCATGATCTCCCGCATGGGTGGCAGGGGCTCGAGTGCTTGGGCCAGCATCTGCTGCATTCCCAGGCACATACACAGGGAGCTGGATGCATGAGAAACCAGGACTTGAATTGACACAATGACGTGGATGCTCCGCTTACAAGCGGCTTCAACTGCTGTGCCACAACACCAACCGAGCTTTCTTTTTGTAAGCTGACTTGAGGTTTGAAAAGAATAGAGAAAAACTAAAGTGAGAAGAACAGGGTAGCCATGAGAGAATACTCCTGGAGTATCCATTTAAAAGCACAACACCTGGTAGTGAATGCAAAATTACACTGAAAACCTGAAAAAACACATAATTTTCACATGAACTTAATAAGCTAAATACTCAAATAACAAGAAAAGTTTTCAAAAGAAAAAAAATAAGCTAAATTGCAAAATCATGGAATGAAATTAATCTAGTCCAATGCTCTTCAAAGTGTGTTCTACAGAAGTTTAATTTCTCAAGATATTCCTTAAAAAAAAAAAAAAGAACTTCCTGGGCCAGCATTGTGGCACAGCAGGTAAAGCCCTGGCTTCCGACACTGGCATCCTATATCTGCACTGGTTTAACTACCAGATGCTCCCTTAATGATCCAGCTCCCTGCTAATGCACCTGGAAAAGCAGCAGAAGACAGCTCAAGTACTTGGGTCTCTGCACTCACATGGGAGACCCAAAAGAAGCTCCTGGCTTCAGACTGGCCTAGGTCTGGCCATCACAACCATTTGGAAGATGGAAGATCTCTCTGTTTCTCCCTCTTTCTCTGTAACTCTGCCTTTCAAACAAATAGATAAATATTTTTTTAAAAAAATTAATTTCCAACGTCAAATAAATTTGGGAGATATCGATGACAATATGTTCCTTTGGAGATATATGATATGAATGAGTTTTTTTCTTCAAGGCTCTGAGAAGACCTGCAGTAAAAAGACCTACTTAATTTTTTTAAATGCTATTTATTTATTTGAACAGCAGAGCAAGAGAGACATAGAGAGATTGTCCATCCACTTGTTCACTCCCCAAATGCCCACAACAGCTGGAGCTGTGCCAGACTGAAGCCAGAAGCCAGGAATTCCATCTGGGTGACAGGAACCCAAGAATTTGAGCCATTACTCACTGCCTCCCATTGTATGCATTAGCAGAAAACTGGAAAGGAAGCCAAGACAGGACTCAAACTTCAATATGTGGTACTTCAATGTAGCTGGCAGGCATGCCAAATGACAGCTTAACCCGCTGAACCACACAGGTTCTAACTCAGCTTTTTTTTTTTTTTTTTAATTTGTTCATTTTTATTTGAAAGGCAGAGTTACAGACTGAGAGAAAGGGAGAGACATAGAGAGAGAAAGAGCTTCCATCTGCTGATTCACTCCCCAAATGACCACAACATCTGGAACTAGGCTGGTCCAAAGGCAGGAGCCAAGAGCTTCTTCAGGGTCTCCCACATGGGTGCAGGGGCCCAAGAACTTATGCTATTCTCTGCTGCTTTCCCAGGTACATTATCAGGGAGCTGGGCTGAAGTGGAGCAGCCAGCACTTAAATTAGTGCCCTTATGAGATGCTGGCACCACAGGCAATATCTTTACCCTCTATGCCACAGCACTGGTCCTGCTTACCTCTGTTTAATCTAGCATTGTTCACACTCACTTGACCATAAAACTCTTTGTTTGTGTGACTGTTTTTGTTTTTGTTTTTGAGGGACATATGGAAAGCCAGGTAACCTGGCCATGGTATCCATACTGTGAGAAGCACCTGGTCTCATTTAAAACAGGTACAAAATCTAGCAACTTATAGTCCCAGTTGCCTGCAAAGGACTTCTTAGGAGCAGATGGCAACAGAGAAGCAGAGGCAGTGGTTGGGACTTTTGGAGAGCCTTCTCATCTCTGTTTTCATAACACCTCCATCCATCTTCCCTGTCCCTTTTCCCCAGGCAAGTTAATGGATTAACCTAAGAACAGAGAGTATCAGAGGCCAAAACTTAGCGCTTGAGAATACATTGTAGCTTCATATGTACAGAAGAATAAATCATTTCACAGGCATTGGCCAATGAAGCCAAGAAAGAAAAATCACAGACAGGGGGATTTGTCCTTTCGCTGGTTATTACCCTTAGCAGGTGGCAGAAATGCCAACAGTAAAAATTGCACTTTGGCAACTAAAGCTGCAGCCCAAATACAATGACGGTCACAAGGGCTCTGTCTCGGTTCCCTGGCTGCTGAGATTCAACATTAGCATCCACATCATGCCAGAAAAATTATTGTTCTTGCTCCCTTTGCCACAAATCCCTCAACACGCACAGGAAGTTGCCCTTTAAGCAAAGATTGGAGAAACTATGGGGGGAAAAAGCAAACAAAAGGTGAAAGAAAAATATCAGAAATAACAGCAACTAAAACACAACAAAATTTGTTTCTTGACAAATCCAGCTTCAAGAGTTTTAATGCCTAATGCTCAGTGTAATACCAATGCAAATTACACTGTTGGTTTAACAGGGCAGAAGGTGGGGCTAGTCTTTACTGCTAACATCTTTAACAGGGGTTTGTCTAACGGGATTATTTTGATAAGAGTTCACAAATATGTTGTTTACAGGATGTGGAATGTCTTTGCACGTGATGAAGGCAAGGGTTATAAAATTTTCGGGAAAAGCCACTGTACTTCATCTATTACAAAAAGCACTCTGGCATGGGAATGTAGCTTAGCTGATATGATGCAAACATCTCACATTGGAGTGCCTATTTTCCATTCCCGGCACTGGCTGTTAACTCCATCTTCCCATCGATGCGGAGTCTGGAAGGCAGTGATGATGGCTCAAGAAACTGGGATCCCGTCACCCACATGCAAGACCTAAACTGAGTTCCTGGTTCTGGCTGTAGTCTTGCCCAACCCCATTTGTTGTGGACATTTGGATTGTGAGTCAGTTGATGGGAGCTTTCTCTCTCCCTCTGCCACTCAAATGCATAAAAAGTGGGCAAAACTATCAATACATAAAGATTACAGAGGTGATATGGCATAATGCTTAAGAGGACAAGTTTTGGGGCTTGTGCTGTGGCGTAGCGGGTCAGCTACACCTGCAGTGCCAGCAACCCATATGGGTACCTTTTCAAGTTCTGGTTGTTCTACTTCAGATCCAGCTCTCTGCTATGGCTTGGGAAAGCAGTGGAAGATGGCCCAAGGGCTTGGGGCCCCACACCCAGGTGGGAGACCTGAAAGAAGCTCCAGGCTCCTGGCTTCAGATAGGGACAGCTCTGGCGATTGCAGTCATTCGAGGAGTGAACCAGCGAATGAAAAATCTATCAATCTGACTCTCTCTGCCTCTGCCTCTCTGTAACTCTGCCTTTCAAATAATAAAATGAATCTTTAAAAATTAATACATAAAATGCTTTCCATTAAAAAAATGAGGACAGGTTTTGAAATCAGATGTAACGAGATTCAAATATGAATTTTACCATGAAAGACACTGAAACCTCAAAGTACTCAATTTTGGGGGTCTCCTGTTCTCTCATTGATAACATGGAACAACAGTAATTCACTTCCCTGTGTTGTCAGATTTAAACCACATGAGGTGAACAAAGATCAGTGCCAACACAGAGCAGACATGTAGTAAGTAGTGACTGCATTTATGAACATTGCCATTATCTTAGAGTTGGAATGAGGCAGTGGTTCTTTTTTTTTAACTCCAGCAAGCATTTTTAATGGATTTTTAAAAGATTTTTATTTATTTATTTATTTGAGAGGTAGAGTTACACAGAGGGAGAGAGAAAGAGAAAGAGAGAGAGAAAGAGAGAGAGAGAGAGAGAGAGAGAGGTCTTCCATTCGCTGGTTCACTCCCCCAGATGGCCGCAATGGCCAGAGCTAGACTGAGCCTGGAGCCAGGAGCTTCTTCCAGGTCTCCCAAGCAGGTGCAGGAGCCCAAGGACTTGGGCCATCTTCTACTGCTTTCCCAGGCCATAGCAGAGAGCTGGATCAGAAGAGGAGCAGCCGGGATTAGAACCAGCAACCATATGGGATGCCGGCACTTCAGGCCAGGGCTTTAATCTGCTGTGCCACAGCACTGGCCCTGTAACTCTATCTTTCAAATAAAATAAATAAAATTTTTAAAAAGAAAAAATAAGGTCATTCACAGTAAACAGGAGGCCAGGATACAAATCTAGGTTATTTGTTTATGATGCCTCAACCCTTTACCAATTCGTATGGGAAGATTAACTTATTTATCCAAATACATGAAAACATCTACTGTATAACAGAAACTGGAGACTACATTTTCTACTTAATTTTATTATGGCAGTATGGAGGTGGGTAAGGAGGCAATCAGAGCAAGTGACAAAGACAGCCAACCAGTAACATTTAAAACAAGAAAGGACACTTTCAAGAGCCCTGCGCATCTCCAAACTTGACAGGGCTTACCAGCCCAGTAAGGTACACCATGATCCCACCAAATGACCTAAAGCTACTAGAACCTTCTATAGCAAGGGACTGGTTCTATATCTTCTACTGGATAACCAAGTAAACCAAAGCAAATCAATTAGGAAGTGAAAGCAGAAGTAACTTTGACTATTGTCTTGGCTGGGTATGTGAAAAATCAGGAATGTTTATTTTAACTTAGGAAGTTTACATGCTACCTTGCAGGGGCTCTGTGAAGACACGGGCTTCCCAGAGAAGCAAGCAGACCCTCTTCCTAATGGAACAAATAACATTTCATGAATCAAGGCCAGTTAAGTCCCTACTAAAATAATTTCTAGTGCCCTCTCTCAGCAGTTCAGTAGATTCAAACAAGAGAGAACTAGTCACACAGATTCCCAATGATGTTCAAAGGAGTAATCCAGAAAACATAAGAAAACTCAGTTGGCTTTCTTAATTGGAAAGACTTTGATTATCTTGTTCACTTGTTCCACATTTTTAAAAACTGCTTCCCATAGGCCGGCCAATGTGTAAGTGCTAAGAATACCATAGGGGACCACATAGGATCCATACTTGTCCTAATGAAACCAGCATGTTCTTCCAATTAAGATGTTCAATGTGAATTCTTATGCACTTGCTTTCAAAGTATTATCTCTGAGAACATTATTTATTAGGTAAAATAATCTCAAGAGAAGTTGGCATGAGGACTTCAATAGCTCTGCTAAAGCTTTGCCCATGGAAGATAAGGACGGGGACACTGATTGTGGAGGCCACCCTCAGGTTGTGCCTGGTGTAAGATGACCAGTTTAAGAAGGATATCTCAACTCCTGGAAGCATATGCTATCATGGGAAGACAGGCAATAAAGTAATAATAATAGAAGAAGAAGATAGTAAGTAATAATAACAACAGTGTGAAAGCCATGGGGAAAAACAGTAAGAGTACTGGGAAAGATGCTGGGGAGACTATTTTAGCCAAAGTAGAAGAATAAGGTATCCCTAAAGGTAATGCTTGAACAGAGACCTTGGCGATTTATATGACATAGGGAATCAGAGCCTCTCAAATACAAGGAGTTTTACTTTGGCTTAGAGAATTCCTAACACTTCACCCCACGTGACTTTTGGAGAAAACACCCTGGTAACTCCATAGCAGTGTATTACACATAGACTGGAATGGATCCTTGATGCCCTTTCTGACAAAACAGATAATTGGACATCCCAATTGTTGATAGACTGTAAGACAACTACTTAAAAGGAACTCAGGGACTATTAATTGGAAATTTCTTACTCTAAAAACTTCTCATAAAACTATTCTTATATTTATTGTTAGTGGGAATACAAATTTGCAGGAAACAAAATGTGTGGAAAATTAAAAATCTGTGGAAAATAAAAAATGTATATATGTATACTTAACACTATCAATTACACTTGTGTGAAAATCTATTCTAAGGATATAACTACAAATATTTTACATGCCGTAGCTATAGTTACAATGATTACAATGTTGTTTATAGTAGAAAAATTGGAAAATAATTGTTATGTTCAATAAAATTGAGTTAATCAGTTAAATTGTACTATTTCACATAATATGGTTAAAATACTTGAAGTACCACTCAGAGTTAAAGCTTATTGAATGTCAAATGTTATGATGAATGTTACCAGTATTCCCTCATATAAAATCAACTTTTAAATCAATATTAATTGATTAAGAAAGAAGTTTTGGGGGCAGAGGGATGAAGAACTCTTGGCTGAAAAATCATTGCTACAGACATTGATGTTCTCAGTGTGAGATGTTGAGTTGAGCCCTTTTGGCTAAGACAAAATTGGGGCACTGAAATTCTTGACCTTGCTTTAGAAAACATGAATCTTAGTGGCACAGCATCTAATGAGCAAATTCTCATTCTTTCATTCTACCTCACATGTCCATTTCCATAAACCCAGAAAGTGTTCTGGATGGGATTAGGTAACCTCAACGGATTCATCGTCCTAGGAAGCAATTCCCCCTCCCCACTGGAGAGTTACTTTCGCTGCCATGAGTGTTTAAGTTCTGCTTTGTTGTGTGGTTTCCAGTTCTTACAGAGTTTTGCAGTTTAATTAATTCACATGGCACCTTTTGGGATGGACTCAAACAGTCTCTCCTTCTACGAAAATGATAACCTGTTTCTTCCAAAGTATGGAGTCATCACTTAGTTGCCTCTTTTTTTATGTCCTATAACTCATGTTTCCTCATCTGTAATAACAGAGGTCAAATAGTTCAAATAGTTCATGAAAAATGAACTATCCAAAACCATGTACTATCCAAAACCCATGCACTGGTTTAAAAAATTTTTATAACAAAGTAAACTTTTAATTCTATTTTTCCAGATACTTTTAAGTATCCTCATTTTGGAATATTAATATTGCCTAAATCACTAATTAAGAATATTAAATGCATCTATATGCTTTTAAAGTTTTCATTTATTTAATTTTATTTGAAGGACAGAGAGACAGAGATCTTCCGTCCATTATTTACTTCCCAAATGTCCACAATAGCTGGGGCTGGGCCAGGCCACAGCTGGTAGCCTAGAACTCATTCTGGGTCTTCCACATGGAGGACAAAGACCTGAGTACATCACCTGCTGTGTCTCAGTGATGTGTATTACCAGGACTGGATGAGACGCGGAGGTGGAACTCAATCCCACACACTCTAAAATGGGACTGTGGGTATTCCAAGCAGCATCTTAACCACTGCACCAAATACCCTCCCTAAAAGCATCAGTATGTTTAAAGTTTATGGAACAGACTTAAAAACGTTTGTTGAATAACATTGAAAATCATTCTCATTAAAAAACCTCAATCATCTTCTCAACATTATACCTTCACACCTGAATTATCATATAGGAGTCACAGGAATCCTGTTTTCCTTGCTGCTTAAAATTCCTCTCTCTATCCTCTCATTCTCTTCAACCTGGAGGTATTTCTACATGTTCTTAGAAGAATGAAATGAAGAGAACTTCACGGCGGGGCAGGGGGGTAGGGTGGCAGGCATTTGACTAAATGGCTAAGATGCCCACATCCCATATTCATGGACCTGAGTTCAATTCTTGGCTGCAACTTCTTTGTTTTTTTTTTTTTTTAAAAGATTTATTTTATTTTATTTGAAAGAGTTACAGAAAGATGCAGAGCCAGAGAGAGGTCTTCCATTCTGCTGGTTCACTCCCCAGATGACTGCAATGGCTAGAGCTGAGCTGATCCGAAGACAGGAGCCAGGAGCTTCTTCCAGGTCTCCCATGTGGTTAGAAGGGCCCAAGGACTTGGGCCGTCTTTTACTGCTATCCCAGGCCAGCAGAGAGCTGGAGTGGAACTAGAGCAGCCAGGACTTGAACCGGCACCTGTATGGGATGCCAGTGCTATAGGCTGTGGCGTTAACCTGCTGCTCCACAGCGCCGGCCCCAGCTCCAACTTCTGATTCCAGTTTACTGGAATGCACAAATTCACGGCTTAAGAAGGTGAGGACAACTCAGGTTGAGTTCCCAGCTCTTGCCTTTGCTCCAGTCCAGTCCCGGTCATTCCAGGTATTTGCGGAGTGAACCAATGAATGAGAACACTCTCTGTCCCTCTGCTTGTCAATGAATGAATTAATTAAATAAAGATAAGTTTACTGTGGTACAAAGGCATTTTGAAATCCATGCAATTTTTTCATAAAAAGTTCACAGAAAACTATGCATGATTTTCAAAATATTTTGCATCACAATAAACTCATTTTTTTTTTTTTTTTTTTTTTGGACAGGCAGAGTAGACAGTGAGAGAGAGAGAGAGAGAGAAAGGTCTTCCTTTGCCGTTGGTTCACCCTCCAATGGCCGCCGCGGCCGGTGCGCTGCAGCCGACGCACTGCGCTGATCCAATGGCAGGAGCCAGGTACTTATCCTGGTCTCCCATGGGGTGCAGGGCCCAAGCACTTGGGCCATCCTCCACTGCACTCCTGGGCCACAGCAGAGAGCTGGCCTGGAAGAGGGGCAACCGGGACAGAATCCAGCGCCCCGACTGGGACTAGAATCCGGTGTGCTGGCGCCGCAAGGTGGAGGATTAGCCTAGTGAGCCGCGGCGCCAGCAATAAACTGATCTTTTTAAACTCTATTCTAACAACTTTCTGACATACCCTTATACACAAATCCACACACCTAAGAGCTCCTAAATACAACGGTGAAAAGTTTCCCTCTGTATATGGAGCAATCCTATGAGACACTGGTTCATTTTAGGCAGGGTCTTTTGTGGATAATAGTTGCAGGTAGGGACAGGGTTCATACATGAAAGAAATCAAGACAGGAAACAGAGGGGGAAGTTTGTATAGCGATTCTCTTTAGCCACTTGCTGTCCTCCAGAGTGGCCTCCTAATTGATATTCCCAACTTCAGCTCCATCCTCTCAATGCCCTCGTTTTGAACTCTGCTGCAAAGACTCCACTCTCATACCAAAAAAGTTAGTATGTGATCCTCAAAACAGCCTCATTTTCTTCTGCAACATGTGTTCCTCTTCCTTCAGTCCCTTTGATCGTCTTAGGTCCTAAATTTTCAGATATGTGCCCTTGTATTGGCTCTACCATCTACACAAATGATTCTCAAACAGAAGTCTGAGGACTGGGAACCTCTGCGTCACCTGCAGTGGGTCAGTTCACTTAGATTTCCGAGATCCATTCCAGACCTACTGAATCTGAATCCAGTACTTAAGAAATTACATTTAGCGAGGAAGTCCAGATGAGAGCCGGAACCTAAGGAACGGACAGACAGATGCACACAGGAAGGAGACCAGCAGGTGACTGCCTGTGATATTGGTAGGTGAAAATGTCTTCAAAACCTCAGAGGCTGTCGTGAGGCTACACAAAGACAGAAGGGCCAAGAAGTGGCTGCGCAGGGCTGGTTTCTGCAGACACGTCCCTGCTGGAAACGGAGAGGGTTACACACAGGTCAATGGCTGTAACACTGTCTGCTAACAACATGCTGGAGAGAAAGAGAGTATTCAGGTTTTTTTTTTCCTTTTCTACTAAAACTCTGAATGAATATAACAGCAGAAATGAATACTGCAACTTATGCATTATCCTCCTGCTTTCTGTGCATCGTGTTGTCTTTCTAATTAAGTAATGGAGCTATCAACTTTGTCTAATGCTGGTAAGTATGCCCACTAAATATACTGAAAAATCAAATGTTTTACAATGCTCAGAAAAATACCCAAATTCATCATACTAGATAAAGGTAGTTTTAGCCCAGAAAGCAACAATAGGATGTTCATGATATTAACTCATTAGAAAGGGGTTTGTAAAGTTACAGTTTCTACAGAGGTAGAAAATAGTTACCAGTACTTGGGCCTCTGCCTGGGCTGACCTTTCAACTTGCACATTTCAGCTCCTGGGCTCCTCACTACCACTCTGTGAGGTCAGTACTAGGTACATGTGCTGTTTCCATCACAGTCCTGGGAGGGGAAGCATCCTTGTCACTGTCACACAGTTAGTGGCAGATGCAGACCTTGAATCCAGGTGTTCTGATTCTAGAGCCTCCAGGGTCACCCTTGTCATCTAGAGAATAGGATACACTGTCTGCCTCCAAAGCCCATGGTGAGGATTAATACATGTATATCCCTTTAGATGGTATCTGGTGTGCTAAGCAGCACGCATCACCACCATCATCATTATTAATTGCTAAGGACCAGTGTAACTGGGTCCAATGTAATTGTAATAAATTATATTACATTAATTGCAGTGACTATTTACTTTTTTTTAAAGATTTATTTTTATTTATGTGAAAGTCAGAGCTACACACAGAGAGAGGAGAGGCAGAGAGAGAGAGAGAGAGAGAGAGAGGTCTTCCATCCAGTGGTCCACTCCCCAATTGGCTGCAACGGCCGGAGCTTTGCCAATCCGAAGCCAGGAGCCAGGAGCTTCCTCTGGTTCTCCTAGGTGGGTGCAGGTCCCAAGGACTTGGGCCATCCTCTGCTGCTTTCCCAGGCCACAACAGAGAGCTGGATCAGAAGAGGAGCAGCCAGGACTAGAACCGGCACCCATATGGGATGCCGGAGCTTCAGGCCAGGGCATTAACCCGCTGCGCCACAGCGACAGCCCCCTGCAGTGACTATTTACTTAAAGTCACATTCCATTGAGCAATGATATAGCAAAACATGGAGAGAAAAAATGAATGCCTTTTATGAAGGCTGAATATCATATATCTCTGCGTATTCTTTCAGACCATCTATTATACCCATCTGGGATGCTTACCAAAAATAGACTCCAAGAATGCTACTGGAGACCTTCTTCATGAGGTCCCCAAATTTGTATATCCAGTAAGGGCCTTAAGCAAATCTTCCAAGCACTAACATCTGATACTGCTTGATACAGATGCAAATTAACTAAGAATATTAAATTAGAAAAATTAAATG
This sequence comes from Oryctolagus cuniculus, assembly GCF_051225735.1. Lineage (NCBI taxonomy): Eukaryota > Metazoa > Chordata > Mammalia > Lagomorpha > Leporidae > Oryctolagus > Oryctolagus cuniculus. Next base: position 29,516,832 of record NC_142886.1, on the reverse strand, counting down.
CAGAAACATGGAAAAAAGTCAGTTTTCAGACAACTGACATTTTTCTGCATGTATATATTAAACATTTTAATGCATATATATATATATATATATATAAAATCCTTTCAGGAGGTAGTATTTCTGGATTTCTGCCATAAGACTGAGTGATTTCTGACTTGATAAAGCTTGTCTTTATAATATAATTAAATAATTTCCATATTCTTACACTCTATTAAGATTGGATTCATCCAAGCAACAAAAATACAGAAATAACGGTGATGGATGATAGCGAATAAAGATGGATGATAATGATAATTATGAAGTGCTTGATATTTTAAATCAAAATTATACAGTCCTATTTTCACTAGCTTTGTACTAAACTGTGGTGACAAGAGTGACTAACAAACTTTTAAAACAGCAATCACAGTAAGTCCGCTTCAGCTGTTCTTTTCAGGAAACACTCCTGTCTATCTTTTTTTTTTCGACAGGCAGAGTGGACAGTGAGAGAGAGAAACAGAGAGAAAGGTCTTCCTTTGCCGTTGGTTCACCCTCCAATGGCCGCTGCGGCCAGCGCGTTGCGGCTGGCGCACCGCGCTGATCCGATGGCAGGAGCCAGGTACTTCTCCTGGTCTCCCATGGGGTGCAGGGCCCAAGCACTTGGGCCATCCTCCACTGCACTCCCGGGCCACAGCAGAGAGCTGGCCTGGAAGAGGGGCAACCGGGACAGAATCCGGCGCCCCAACTTGGACTAGAACCCAGTGTGCCGACGCCGCAAGGTGGAGGATTAGCCTAGTGAGCCGCGGCGCCGGCCAACTCCTGTCCATCTTGAGTCCACTTTGCTGGTGTCTCTATGGTAAGTCTCTCTAACTCAAAGATTACAGCTTTCAAGCAGGCACTGTAGCTCAGCAGGTTAAGGCACCGTTTGCAAGACTGTATTCAATATTGAGCCATGTCCATTATCGGAGTGTTGTTTCAGCTACTCTGCTTCTGATCCAGCTTTCTTCTTATGTGCCTACGAAGCTAGCAGCAGATGGCACAAGTGCTTGGACCCTTTCACATACATGAGAGACCACTTTGGAGTTCCTGACTCCTGGCTTCAGCCTAGCTTAGAACTGGCTATTGCAGCCATTGGGGGAGTGAACCAGAGGATGGAAGATAGTTCTTTCTCTCCTCCACCCTCCTCTTTCTCTGTCACTCTGCCTTTCAAACAGTAAACAAATAGTTTTGTTAAAAGGATGACTTTACTTAAAAATATTAAAAATAAACATTTAAAATCACTGAAAAATAAAAACTTCCTGATAAGCAAATTGAATAAAACAGCACAAAACAGAGCCACTATAAAAATAATCTTCGAACCTACAGAGTGTTTGATTTTCAAGTATGAAGAAGAGGCTAAGGAAAAGTTATTATTGATTAAAATTACATATCTTAACTGCTTGTGCATTATCTACCTGGCTAATCCCACATCACCAAATCAATGAGAGTCAAGTGTCAAGGAAGAAAACTTTCCAACTTTTGAAGCATAAGAAGAATCACTGCTGACACAATGTACAAGGGATAAATATTTACTAAACACAAAGGGAAACCTCAGTCAGCAGTGCTGTTCAAAGAGAGGAATCTGACACCACCTGCCAGAGGACTGCCAGAAGGAAGCAAGCAGTGAAACAGAACACGATGCTGTGTGTGCATCTATACCAAGTCTCAGCTGTGTCATGTTTTGAGAACCTTCCAAAAAACTGTGCTTTCTAAGGAGACAGCCAGAAAGGAACCTGGATGCAAGCCCTCATTTCCTTCCCTTGCATCAGTATCACCACCTGTGCCAGGAGAAGAAAACAGGCAGGGCACATTCAGGGTGCTTTTCTTCAATATCCACTCAACAGATGCTGGGTTGCTGCCGACAACCACTAGAGGTAGCCACAAGAAATGTGTCTGCAAATCTGTAATTGATGATGACTTTAATATGAAAATGAGCATATTCAGACACTTGTCCTCACAAATAAGAGCAGACAGCCAAATACTAAACAAGTCCAGTTCTCTGATGCCAAGATTCTGATACTTATTTCTCTGGGCAGGCAAGTGGTTCTTTTCATATCCAACTCTTAGCTGGATGCCACATATAGTGACAAAAAATGGGTACTTTGTGTGTTTATTTTTCTACCTGAACCTTGGAATTTCTCACAAACTCCATCATTTTCCTTGGTCATTGTTGCCACAGAAAGCCCAGAGGTAAAAAAAGACAAAGGGCAAACAGATTTGGAAAGAATTACTGGTCCTCCACTCCAGGAGCAGGTAAAAGAAGTTTCACAGTTCTAAATGTAACAGAAATTATCACCTCTCCTTTTTCAAATAATATCAGCTCCTGATAGGAGGCCCCTGTAAGGAAAACCATTTTTCTTTCTATGGATCTTTTTATCACATGTTAATGCTGCCAGGCTTACTAGTGAGTCGAAGTAGTAGTGGAGAGGGGCCATCACAGCACCATGCTGGACATTTCTTACACTGGCTCCCAAGAGCCATTGGATTAGATGTATTGCTTCCTAGCTCTGCCTTCCTTGAAGCCATAATGGCAGTTTGATCAGATTGGATGGAAGTGTTTACACCATAGAAATCAAGCATATGCTATAAACCAGAGCTTCTCCCACAGAAAGCCAATTGTTAAATGAATACTGATCAACACTGGTCACTATAAGGTCTTCTTTGCTATGTACCTGCAAACACAATTGAGCATCTTCTATCACTAAGCAAATGTAATCCCTACAGCTACCTTTCAAAAGGGGCATGGTGCTAATGGATTGCCCTGCTAGACAAGGAGACCCAAGTTCAGTGACTAGGTTATCTTACTGTTGCAAGCTTTTAAGACGTATTTTGAATATAAAATCAATGTCCATATCATTGCACAATGCTGTTTCCAAAGCTAATGGGTTACTAGGTCCTAGAGGAAAATACTGTCCTGGGAAAACTTGATATATATTTCAGCTGACAATTAATGTGCTAACTAGGAAAGAAGTTGCCAGTGTTCGTGAGAAGTCATGGGGCTGGAGGTGGGGAATGTGGGAGGGTTTTCTGCAGGGATACACATTTCTGTACTACCCAAATTTGGCTGTCCATCACCTGCATGAAGACACAAAAAGCAGGGCCAGCGCTGTGGGGCAGTGGGTTAAAGCTGCTGCCTGCAGCGCCAGGATCCATATGGGTGCCAGTTCTAGTCCTGGCTGCTCCTCTTCCGATCCAGCTCTCTGATATGGCCTGGGAAAGCAGTGGAAGATGGCCCAAGTCCTTGGGCCCCTGCACCCACATAGGAGACCCGGAATAAGCTCCTGGCTCCTGAATTCGGATTGGCTCAACTCTAGCCATTGCAGTCATTTGGGGAGTGAACCAGCAGAATGGAAGACCCCCCCCCCCCGGCTCTACCTCTGTAACTCTGTCTTTCAAATAAATAAAATAATTCTTTAAAAAAAAAACACAGAAAGCAAGCTGATCTGGTCTATTGATGTCACGAAACTTGGAAGGATATGGTATATTTGTTATTGGGTATATTTGTGAGAACTGTAATATTCTTTTGGGAACAGTGGGTTTTATAAACTTGCATAAATAATGCAAGTGTCATATGCATAGTTGAAGGAAAGAACGATAATAAAAAAGAGATTAAAGAAAAGAGACTTCTGGAGGAGTATGTAGAGAGACTGTTATATAGAAGAGACTCAGTCTTCTGCCAGGGAGTACAATGTAGCCAACAAAGGAAAGAAATGGGAAGATTCCACTTAAGCAGGAGTAGAATTTTGCAGTAAATGTTGGTGTACACTGTAACCCTTAAATTACTTGAGGAGAGTCTGGAAGGCCTGTCTCATGGAATAATGGTTAGGGGAATAGGGTTTGGACCCAGGTTCAAACCCTAGCTATGTTGCTTACTAAATATATGGCTTTTGGCAATTTTGCTAAGAGTTTTGGAGTGTGGATAATCATTCCTCTTACTTTAATGAATTTTATAACTATTAGAAGAAATAATGCATACAGTGATAAGGAAAGCCCTGAAATAGAGTTTAGAAAAATGTCAGTGCTATATGAAGATTTGTTCTTATTACACGGTCAAGAAAATTCTTAGTTTTGTCATAAATCACAAGCTTTATCAACTTTCATAATTTTTAATTTTGTGTTTACTTAATTACCCCCTGTAACACAGTGCCAAAGTCTTTGGTGGACTAAAACAAAATTTTGATTAATTAATATCCATAGTCTTTCAGTAATGTTTAATTAGACTGTCATGAAAAATGATGGCATGAATTCTAGAGAAAGGAAACAGAAGCAAAAGGCCAATTTCTGACCATGTCAGAGCTTTTCACACCTCTGAGAATTTTTGAAACTATTAAATGAAATATAATATCCTTACAAAACAGCCCAACAGACTTGCCTTGACTTTTAAAGATAATATTGCTGATTTTGTGTAGTGGTACAGATTTTTTTGATCTTTGCTTTCATTCAAACATGAATTGAGTTGGTATATGCCAGACATTAAGAATAAAAGATAAAAGCTTCTTTTCTTTCCTTTGCCTACAAGTTTTGTTTCTTTGAAAGATTTACTATGAGCCTGTTAGTTTTGATAAGTACTCTCAGGATACAAAAGATGCACAGAGAGTTGTTTCCAAAAGAGTCATCACCATTTCATTCTTGAATTTCTACCTAACAAGCAAACTTGACTCCAGTATTGTTCACTGGTACAAAACAATTTCAATATAAATTTTATCCAGAGCCTAGGAGCTGTGTTTTATTCAGCCTTAGCCATTGTCCTAAGAAGAAATTCCTATAAAGAAAGGATAAACTTGTAGGTATTATTTAGCCTGAAGAATAGAAAACGGGAGGTGGGGGTGGGGGGTAGAGTGAATAATGAGTAATACCTATTTCAAAAATATGAAGGATTATTACATGAGAGATAGTTGCCATATGTTCTTCATATCCCCTGAGGATAAACAAAGCAAAGGAGAAAAAAATACAGCTCAAATGAGAGCAACAGGGAATTTGGATAATGATTTTAAAAAGGACTCCTGAGTAACAAGTGCCATTGAGTAATAGAATAGGTTAGCAGGCGACAGTGTGAAATCTCTCTCTAGAAGTGTGAGTTGGGCTACATTGTTTTCCAATTTGTTTCACCACCTGTTTTGCTACTTGTATTAATAAAGGAAGAATAAGAAAACGCTATCTAAGTCCTTCCCTGGTATAAAGCACCACAAACATAAGATCACAATGGAAGATATTTTGGTTTTCTCCTATCCATCATTCAAGGTACTCTCCATTTTCTTCTCTTTCTTTCAAGATATCCCAGCTAGCCTTTGAGTTCCAGATGCCTCTTTGGTTCTGAGACATTCCCTGTTCCACAATGTCTTGTTTTGCAGTTCTTTTAACTCCCTGTTCCTCCTTTAATGATTCCTTACTCTTATTACACACTCATCATGGACATGCCAAACTCTGTACACACTTCACTTTCATAAAAGCATTATCCCTTTTAATGGATGTGAGCATCATAGGTAGGTGGCTAACTCACAAATCCACAACTTGTGCTTAGCACTCTCACCCAAACTCTAATTAAGGATCTCCTATTGACTCCTGGTATCTTTGCTTGGCTTTCTCATGGTCTTCAAAACTCAAAACTACCATAATTCAAAGCTGTTGCCTCTAACTCTTAGCCTTGGCTTCCTAAATATTTTTCACTGATATCTTCCTTCTCTTTACATACATGGACTCAAAATTTACTATATATCCTTCTCTGTGTGTAGACAACTCCCTATCCCCATTCCATTCACTTAAATAAGTGGTTTCTCCATTCCTTCATTATTACATTGCTCTCATGTTTCTTTCCTATGGTTCTCTTGAATGGTTTACAAACACATATTGAATAGAGCCATGTTTTCTACTCCAGCATTCAGGACTTCTCACAAGCTGGCCCTAAATCACAAACCCTTGGTTATTTGACCTTTGAAATCTGTATACTGGAGCCAAACTTATCTGCTACCATACCGGAACAGCTTTGCCTTTGACAATCTGCTCCAGCTCAGCCTCAAGTATGATTTGTCTGATTCTTAGCTGGTACCACCCAAAATCAAGTTCAAAGCCATGTTCCTTTAACCACCCCAATGAACAGCAATCATCTTCCTCAGACACACTTCTATCTGTAATAGTTAATTTGCTCTTAACATCTATTCTCTTAAACTATCAGTTTTTTTCTCAAATATGCTTTCAAAATAAAAATTTAACTTTCAATTAATTGCAAACAATGTAAAATACAAATTCATACATGGCTTTATTTTCTCCATATGTCCATAAATATTGACCATAATTTTTTTCTCAATCTTGATTCTGAGTATGGCTTCTTTTTCTGAGTCATCATCACAGTAATAGACAAAATTCAACACATTTTATGTTTTTTCCTCTTATTTGGCTAATACTTTTAATCAATCATTTAATTCTAAGGCCTAATTAGCTCCTGAAATACAAGTTGAAAGGAGCAAGAGGAAAGGAAGAAACCGAAGATAGTTAGGGAGATAAGAAAGATAAGAAGGAAGAGGAGGAATGATGAAAACAGAAGGGACATAAGCACCATGGCCTCGCTTCCTCTAAAGTTGGCAACTCCGCAATTATTTTGATCCTTTCCACAATTCAAGTCCCATTTTGGAGAATCAATCAATAAAATTATACTACATGTCAGATGCTCTCTGGAAACTACTCCTCAGTTTTAAGATTTCTAAGTAAAACATCTAATAGTTTCCTCTTTACAATGAACAAAGTTCTTGGCCCATTCAATAGACCTATTTGAATGGAATTACTGCTATTCAATTTCCAAATATCATATTCAAAATTTTATCTGTTAATTCTAGGAATATTCCCATTTTGGCTACCTTAACTATTTTAACCATTAAAATTATCACCCTTTAACACTGAATAAAATATCAAGCATGTCTTTAAGCTTGGCAATGTTATGTAGAGAAGCAAACTATATCATTCTTACCAAGCCCATCAAATCCAAACACTAAAAATGAATCTCTCTTGGGGGTATAAGAAAGCTAGTCTTTCATACACAGAATATCCTAACAGACTGTCCTTAGCTGTTCACTACACTGTATGTTCTGACACTTGTTGGTATATTTACAGTGTTTGTACTAAAAAAAGAACTGATAAAGAAAAACAGCCAAGTTCAGAATGTTTGAAATCTACATTACATGCTGTCAAAATAACTTTTAAATATGTGAAACTGAATATTTGCAATTCAAAGTGAAAATGCATAAAAGGGAAATAGAAAATGCTTCCATTTCATATACATCACATTAGAAACAAGTTATTGGGTCATCCATATTCTCCCAGACTCACAGAGAGATACATGGCAGAGAGAAAAGTATCCCACTGTCAGAAATTTCCCTTATAGTGAAAAATAATAATCTCTAGAAAGGAAGAAATGCTGAGTGACAGATGGTCTTGTGATTTTAGTATAACTATGACTTTGGTATCCTAAAATGACTCTAGAATCAGGTAATTAATGGATGCTTATTACAAACCTACTGTATTAATGACACTGGTTCTTAGGAAATACCATGGAGCTATAAGACTTGATGCCTGTGTTGAAGGATTAAGCAGTTTAACGTGGAACAAAAAAGCAATGGTAAAGAAAACTGAAAGATGACAAGGCAGCATGGATTAAATAAAAAGCATTTGGTATTTTCTAAAAAGGTTACCATAGAAATTCACAGAAGAGAGAGATTGTGGTTTAATGGAATTGTCAGTGTGCCTTCATAAGCTAAGGAGAACACAGGACTGAAGGTGGAGTCTTCAGGAACTGATCCCTCTTGAATTAGTCAGAAAAGGTAAGAGGAGAGTTTGTGTGACTCTTCAAGAAAATATTATTGAGATATGGGGAGACCCAAAGGGCCACCTCAAATAGAAGAGGTTGTATATTGTGCAAGAGGCTGTATGTTGTTAAAACCAATTTCAGATGGCCTTGAAAATGGAAACTTGAAAGACAACATGGTATCATGATTAAGGCAACTAATATGAGTTGGTGGATCCAGAAATAACAAAGTTAATGAATAATCAGATTCATCTTTTGATATTTACAACAAGTCATGCAATGCAAAAAAAAATAGAAGTTTTATGTGCAAAAAGGAAATAGAAAAAGGGAAGGAAATGCTGTAGACAAACCACCTGTAGTCTCCCTATCAAGAACCAGGTACAAATAACTAAAACTAATTTGCTAAGACTCTTTTCCTGTATAAAAAGTAACAGAGAATCATCCCTGTATAATCACTACTACTCTCAGAAAATTTAACCAATTCAAATAATCAGTATGTCATTAAAGTGGTACAATATTATTTTTGTCTCTTTCCTATTCTGTTATTTTCCACATGGTTACACCTGACTTATGCAATCAGCCATGCCTCATATGAATGCAACCCCTACTACAAAGTTCCTGTTTCAGGATTTTAGATTGGACTTGAGAACATTAACTTTGCTGTTATCTTTCATGGATATGAAGCAAACTTTAGAGTGGAAACTGCTGTAGAACCATTTGTTCCAGGAAATAGAAAAGACTAATCTGCAAAAACAGAGAATATGCCTCAGCTAACTGGCTGGATGCAGACAAAGGGATTAGAGATGTTTAGTAGAGTTGACGTCTCTCAGATGAGCAAAGCTTGTATCACACCTCAGCCCCAGATGTCCCGCAGATCAATGAGAGATCCCAGCTGATCCGCAGAGTCAAGGCCAGCTTACAGTATCTGACCTTACTGCAATCCATTGCTCCAGGAGATACAACTGTTTATTGCTTTCCATTGCTGAGATTTTGTGGTTGCTTGGTACGTAGAATGCACTGTAAAGAGTTGACTGAATTGAAACATTCCTGACTGCATGTGAGTTTCACAAGACCCCTCCATATCCTTACAATATTTTCTCTTACCCACAAAACAGTTCAAATAACCAAGTAAAACCCAACCCATACACACCAAAAAGGGAAATTTCACTGCAAGATAAGAGCAACATTCTATTCACCAAGAAAGTGGTAGCTTCCTCTGCAAAAGACAGTTATTATCCAGGCTAGCAGTCGTTCATTTCATTCAGCCCACTTCAGTCCACATGAGCCCTCCCACTTCAACATTTTTCAGCCAAGGAGGATTGATACTCCCAGGCAGTGTGGTGTTCCTTTCTCAGAAAACTCTTCCTCTTCCAACCCATCTCAAGTCAACTGTTTGATATCTCACCCTTCAGGGCCAAGTTGTCAACCTGTGATCTCCATAGTAAATGGATCCGATCAAGCAATTTGTAGGAGGGTATGGTTTTTTAGGTCATCATCAATCATCCTTGCTACCCAGAAGCATTTCTTTCTTCATGAGGCCTCTTAGAGATGTAACATCATTTTTTAATAAAAGATTTATTTTATTTATTTGAAAGACACAGTTACAGAGGTAGAGACAGAGGGATCTTCCATCTGCTGGTTCATTCCCTAAAGGACCACAACTGCCAAGACTGGGCCAGGTGGAAATCAGGAGCCATGAACTATATCTGGGTCTCCCACAAGGGTGTGGGGTCCCAAGGACTTGGACCATTTTCTGCTGCTTTCCCAAGTGTGTTATCAGGGATCTGGATCAGAGTGGAGCAGCTGGGACTCAAACCAGTGGCCATACAGGATGCAGGTATTGCAGGCAGTGGCTTAACCCTTTATGCCACAATGCCAGCCTTGAGATGCAACATATTAACCCAAAAGCACAAATCTCTAACAGCAGAGTTGTGTACCTTGTAATGCAAAAAGAAGTATTTCCTCCCAATCCCCTTCACTGAATAGCATGTATAAGGCTGCTTTTAAAAGTTAATGAAAACATGGAATTGGAAGATAAGTCTCTGTGTCAGGAAAAACTGCAATATATGCGTTTTTTTTTTCATAAAATGCATTTTCAATTTGCTTTTTAAATACCCTTTGTAGACTGTGTCCAGAAACATAAACCAGTCATAAAAAGGAAAAGGGAAAGGAGATTCATCAATTTTTAATAAACATCGTTGTTGTTATTGTTTTTGTTGTTTTTCTGTTTCCCTCCACATACTTGCAGAAAACAAAACTGGAAAAAGAAGACAGAATAAGAATATGCATGCACATGTATCTGTGAGTTGGAGGATATCAAAACTTCAGAAAAGATTCAAGATTCATTACTTGCAGTGCGATTGAAAGGTATCTCTCCAGGTTTCTCACAGTGCTAAAACTATGTCACTGAAGGAGTAGAATATAAGATTTTCTTTCTGGTTGGTTTCTTTTTCCCCAAAGGGTCTGCTGCCATGGAGAGACAGATGGTGTCCAGTGGTAGGGAACAGGAGGTCCACCTCTCAATGCCCAGGCTCTGGGAGTCACATTTGTCATTCCCAGTGCTTCCCCCTTGGTGGGAACATCTCGTCATGGGGCCTGGCTTGACGGCTCCCAGGATGAGGAGCCAGGGTACAGGACGAGAGACATCATTCTTTATCACTCAGACAAGAAAAGGAAGGATAAAAAGGGGAGGGAGAAGGCACCATCAGTGTTTGAGTCTTGATTAATTACGTCTTGACAGTGACAAGAAATGTAGAAAACAGAGCAGAAAGGTTAAAAAAAAGAAAAGGCAAAGTAAAAGAAAAAAGGCAACTTTACAGCCTCCTCCTACAGGGAAAATAACTGTACCTTAAATTAGAAATATTGGTTAATCATGTCAGATGTCTTATGGGCAGAATGTGAAAATTCAGAAATTATAAATAACCAGAGCTCAAAAGTTGTGTTTTTTGGAAAACCCAGCCCATCTAGGAGACATGTTAAAAATCTGTCTCTACAACCAAAGCCAGGTTTAAGCACACACCTGTCATTTGTATCCAGTGTGCCTGTTCTCTGGACTGATAATGAAAATCAATGGTAAACAACACACAGAAGCAGCCTCACCTCTTGGATCTGACTTTCTAACCTGCCTGGGCAGTGGAACTCTAAAACTCCAGCTTGCTTTCAGGGAGTTCTGCAAAACCTAGTTTGCCTTTTCCTTATTTTCTTCAGTAGCATCAGCTGGCTCCCAAAACCACCCAGACATAAATTCCCTCTGGCTACCTTCTGGTGTGCTAGAAATTCCCAGAAATAGAATTGCTCTTCAGGTCAGAGAATCTTGCTCCCGGGACAGCTCAGTGAAACCCCACATATGTTCTCTTGGAAGTTCTGAGAAAAATTGTGTCTGCTTCACAATGTAGCCCAAGGCAAGCCGATTCCTAGTTCTTTCTGGCAACAGTAGGAGAGAAAAGATTATTCTAGCACTTTTGCATGTCCAAAAAAAAAAAAAAGTGTATGTGTGCCATAACTTGAATTAAGCTAACAGCCAATGGAAACAATGTGTAGTAAGAAAGAGAAGTATACAAGGAAAACACATATGAGGATACAACTCATAAGAAAGGTTTGGTTATTTAAAATTCCAAGAAATATTCCCTAAATAATTGTTATTTCTCCCACTGAAATGTTGTTGGTATAAAGACAACCTCTGAAAGTTGAAGTGATTGCTTTGTACTTGTAAAGCACATCATTATCTAAAAGAATTGAAGAATGCCAAAGCACTTTTGATTTCAAATCTGTAAATAGCTATTCCTGTTAATAGATAAAGAGACTTGTTTCATCTAGATTTAGATTAATTATGTCTGCACTCTGGAAAATGCTGCCCTAGAAAGAGCTGACATTGTTGCATGAGACACTGAATCTCGGGGACAGAAGTTTTCCATACATGCTAGGAATTCTAAGATACTCTCATGTAAAAAAATATATTAGACAAATTTTTACTATTCATGACTTTCACTCCTCCAATGTAACTTCTCCAGCCACTTTGATTTTTTTTTCATTTCTATACCAATTCATTCAAAATCTCTCTAGTGAACTGTGATTGAACTAAGTTAAAGTTTAAATAGATATTTTTTACCCCACCTACTACTTTGGCCATTTTGAACCTCAATTTCATATGAGAAGAGTTTTTTCCATAATCAAAAACATGTTCAGGGCTTACAGTTATTAATAAACATTGCTAAAGTCTTGCAAAATTAAAAGCAGACTACAACATAAGCTCACCCAGAGTGGTCGGAACTATGATTTATACAAAAATTAATGCAGAAGCATTATAATCTAAATTTAAATAAATGAGATTCCAAGATATTCTCTTGCTTGTTCATAGTTCTCTTCCTCTTTCCTTTAACCATATCCCTTGTTCTGTGACACTGTTAATACACTGCTAAAGGTTGAAATAAATCTTTGTACCCGATCTCTTGCCTGTGCAATTTAAAACCAAGTCAGATGCAGGGGGTACAATCCATCTCTCTTTTCCCTTGGTGTTCTCTTTAATTTATATTCCTTTAAACATCACCATTCTTATTTAGAGACTACAGAATATATTATCACTACTCTTTGAAAATATTCGTTATTCTCTTCAAAACCCTTCAATGGCAAAGCCAAAGGATAGGTTTATCATTTTACCTAATTCTGTACAATAATGACATACAAGACTTCTCACATAATCTCTCTCTAAGTGTATCAGCTCCATGTGTTGAGTGAAAAGCTTTCTCAGACTCCAGAGTTGGGAGGGAACTTCAGGGAGATTCTGAGAACTAAGGAGGTGAAATGACACCTATCCGGCCGGTGCCGCGGCTCACTAGGATAATCCTCCACCTTCTGTCACCGGCACACCGGGTTCTAGTCCCAGTCGGGGTGCCGGATTCTGTCCCGGTTGCCCCTCTTCCAGGCCAGCTCTCTGCTATGGCCCAGGAGTGCAGTGGAGGATGGTCCAAGTCCTTGGGCCCTGCACCCCATGGGAGACCAGGAGAAGCACCTGGCTCTTGCCATCGGATCAGTGTGGTGCGCCGGCCGCAGTGTGCCGGCCGTGGCGGCCATTGGAGGGTGAACCAACGGCAAAGGAAGACCTTTCTCTCTCTCTCTCTCTCACTGTCCACTCTGCCTGTCAAAAAAATAATAATAAAAAAAGACACCTATCTCTCTCAGTGTTCTCTCACTGTACTGGATTGTAGATTGGTAAATACAGCACAATTCTGTGCATATGAACTAAAAAAGACGCTGAAATAATCCCCAAATACTTCTAGCAGTGTCCATTTTAGCACATCACATGTTCTACCTTAAGGTATCCTATGACCAAAATTTCCTTTTTGGGTTTCCTAGGTAGACAATGATGAAGGAACTGACTGTGACTATGCAGTGTTATCCTATGTCAAAGAACAACCAGAAACTTTCGTCATAACGGTCTCTAAGGCACAATTATTGTCCCTAGTTTTGTCACATTTTACAGAGTAATAATCAGAAACCTCGAGAAGCTGAGTAACCTAGGCAAGTGACACAGTAAAATAATTGGCAGGAACAAGACCCCGGGAAAGTTCTGCTGGACTCCAGCACCAGAGTCCTACACCCTATAGCCACAACTCAGAATATAACCAGGTGATATGGGCTGAGTAGAATTTGTTTCCCAAAATTCTTGTCAATGTTTCAACTCTGATGACTGACTGTTAGTGGTTGATGGATTAAGGGTAGAGACCTGATCTAAGCATGGCATGTGAGAAGGGGGTTTTGTGGGAGGGCTTTAGGTTACTGAGGGCATTCCCTTGGAGGGTGGTCCTCATGAAGCAGTGGATTATTTGAGGTCAAGTTCAGCCTCATTGGTTTCTCTATTTTCTGGTTCACCATGCAATTATTCCTCCACACTGGCCATGACCACCCTCAACAAGTGCGGGCCTTTGGTCACACCCAAACTTGAACTGTAACCTCCAAACAGTAAACTGAATGAAATCTTTGCTTCCTAAAAACTTTTCTGTCAGGCATTTTAGTTAAAGTAATGAAAGATGGGCTCATGCTGTGGCATGGTAGGCTAAGCCTCTACCTGTGGTGCCAGCACCCCATATGGGTGCCAGTTTCTGTCCCAGCTACTCCTCTTCTGATCCTGCTTATGGCCTGAGAAAGCATTGGAAATCCTTGGGCCCCTGTACCCATGTGGGAGACCTGGAAGAAGTTCCCTGCTCCTGGTTTCAAATCAGCCCAGCTCCAGCCATTGTGGCCATCTGGGGAGTGAACCAGCAGATGGAAGACCTTTCTCTCTGTTTCTCTCTCTTTCTAACTCTGCCTCTCGAATGAATAAACAAAATATTTTTGAAAAATAATGAAAGACTAACACACCAGGACTAGTCTGTACTGTCCTTTCTGGGGTCTCCGTAGATTCTATAACTGCCTCTACACCTCTCTCCGAGGTTTTCTTAAGAGTAACCTTTTCTATCTGTTTAGTGGGAAGGCAGCCTTATCCTCTGCAAGTAGAATAATGAGATGTAACATTATGACACAGAATAAAGCTCAAGGACCTTAAATTGGGATAAATTAGCAGTCAAATTCATATTCTACTAATTACTGGCTGTGGGGTTTGGGGCAAACAACTAGAATCTCAATAGGTTGTTCTAGAAATGATTTCTTGCAAGGTTTCAGAATCTTAATGCCTGGCAAGTAAAAAACTGTCAATAAATAGCGTTTATGGTTATGATTGTTATGATACAGGGAAAGTTCTCATATGTTCTTATTTATGCCATCATGATGCAATTTTTTAGCAGTTTATATTTTCCCTCTTTAGTAGACAAATTATGCCAAAACTTAAAATAAGTGCATATATGATGATGCAGGAAGTCAGATCCTGAACAACTGACCAATGATCCTGCTTTTGACTCCTTTAAGGCCAGACAGGAGCACACAGAGCAACATGAACAATAACTGCCTAAGGTCACCTCCTTGTAGAACTGCCATGAGGCCAAGCAGTGCACAATTTGTTTTGACCTATCATGAATCTCCAACCTGCATCTGCTCTGACTATTGGCTACACCTTTCTATCTAAATTTGCTCTCCTTGCTCCCATCATTTGTTTGAGTTGGTGTCTGGCCTCTTGTTCTTATATTAGTTCCAGTTTCTAAATACTGCCATAGTATCTTTCTCATACTTCATGTTTCTCATGTAATGGACATCACAGTATCCTCCCAAATGTATTAAGGCTGACATTGAGGACTTCATTCAAGACCTACAGGGTGATGCTTCATCCTGGGAAGCTCTCTTCTGACCTCTGTTGGCTTCTAGATGTCATACCCAAGCCAAAGGTGGAAAGCTCTGTGGGTCAGTCACACATGTTTAAGCATGATCCAAGCTGAATTGCCTGGGCTATCATGCCTTAGATTATGTGCAGTTTTCCTAAGGACAAACCCTGAGACCTTGAAGAATCTTTCAGCCTAGTTCCTTCCTAATGCCTATGTAGATTCATTCTCGACAGTTTCTAAGTCACTTAGAAGAAGGTTCAGATGAGATGGAAGAGATTTGCAATAAACCTATCAAGTTTCCCTTTCTTCTTCCATGCATCTCTAAGAAAATCAGAATTCCAGGAGATGTCTAGAATAATTTGCCTTTTCAGGAATTCTCTGTATTGGTAATTGAAATGGTGATCAGCTCTTTTTATCTCTAGTCTTAGAGTATTGAGGGAAAGCAAATTTTATCTGAATTTGGACATTTATCTTCAGTAGCACATTAGGGCCAAGAGGATAGTCAAATGCCCACAACAACCCTAATGAATCCTGAACTCTAGAAAACAACAACCATCAAGTGCCCATTAGAATATGATCAAAGAGCAGCCATTCAAAAAGTGTAACATCTTCAAAAAAGCAAAATTTTCAAGCTGGTATAAGTTAGACTGGAATTCTACTCATTTCTTCAACAATGGTTATTAAATACTTACAATATGCCATGAGCACTGAGTAGAGAATAGATATAGAGGAGAAAGAGGAAAAAGAGAATTCTGTCAGTTAAATGGGAAAGCTGATATCTTAGTGACCATCAAGAATAGAGGGATGACAATAAAGAAATTTTCCAATAAGGATTATGGGCCTTTTCAACCTAGTATGTAAATGTCTCCATGACAAGAGAATTTCCCCCTTCCCTTCTGATGCAATAGCTGGTATATAAAGCCCTCTGGCAAAAGCCAGCACTGAAAATTATAGGGGAATCTGAGCCAATAAGTAGATGGAGCATTATTTGCCTTTAGAGGATTTTTCAGGGAATGCCCGATATAGCCCAGCTCCAAAATGCAATGTGCTTCCTACTCAGAACACATACCCAAGTGTAATGAAACTTCCTACCCAGACATAAATACCGTCTTAAGGGAAATCGTTCTCTAGGAAGAAAAGAATCATAGTATAAAACATTTGGATAGACACAACAAACCTGTCTCCTTTTGGATGAATCAATAAACATGTTTTTATTGTTACTATGAAATAGGTGATACATGGGTATAGGTGTACAATTCCTTTTTTATGCATGTAAAAATGTGGGACTGTACTCACTATGGATTCACTTACAGTTCTGCTGTGTGTCTCTGTGGAAAGCTATGTTGATGGGTCTACACTGCATATATCTTGCTAGGAAGGGACTCAGCAAAAAAGTCTTTTCTACAAAAACACAAACCATCTTCATCTCTAAGCGACTTGAACTCGTTTTTTTGAAATCCCATGGTTTTCAGTTTAGTGGGAACACTACTTAGTCCCCTCCTACTTCATCTCTTCCTCTACACTCTTTTCACAGTGCCACAAAAGAATTGACCAGGGACCGAAGAAAAATTAAAGCAACAGCAAAGCCACTTGGGATGTCACAAAAGGCTATAGCTATACAAAAGCGGATTTATGGGTGGTGTGTGCTCCCTCAGAGTTACATGAAGTTAAATATGCAATTACCTTGATGGCTTTGTCTTGAGTAAACTATCTCCTTTTTCTAGAGATTCATCAATGTCAACATGAGTATTCTGTGAAAAAGAAGCCACTCCCCAAAGGGTAATACTCACTAGAAGGATGCCTAGTAGAGATTTTATCTTCTGTGCATTTCATAAGGAGAAGAAGTAGCACATGTTGTATTGGTTAAAGGACTACTAGCAACATATATTTGCTTTAAAAGTCTTTACCTTCTATCACAGATCTTTAATTTAGATATTATTATCTGAAAATACTTCTTAATATTTTGACTTTACGTTTG
Source organism: Oryctolagus cuniculus (assembly GCF_051225735.1). Taxonomy (NCBI): domain Eukaryota; kingdom Metazoa; phylum Chordata; class Mammalia; order Lagomorpha; family Leporidae; genus Oryctolagus; species Oryctolagus cuniculus. The sequence continues at coordinate 29,499,794 of NC_142886.1, read as the reverse complement.
GAAAGAAATTCTCCACCACCATCAGTGGTTTTGAAACATAGATTCAATTAGAATTCATTATCAAAAGTAGATGTTACTAATGCATGCCCCCTTGTTACTTTTTGCAAGATCTCTTAGTAGTGACTCAATCATGGCACAGGTCATTGGCTTTGCAATGTTAGATGAATTGGAACTGTGACGGCCTCTCTGTAACAAGGTGTGTGCTTCCAGATGACCTCTTCAGGTAGAAATCTAGTTTAAAGACAACAAAAATCCTACCAATGTTTCACAAAGGTTCAACCTGCTGTATTATGGAAGTAGACTGTTAGTCATGTGCTCAGAACACACTTCCTGAGTTCCCACTTTATGCAAAGCCTCATGCTGAGATATGCGAAGTGGTACATACAGAAGGTCCTTGGGGTCAAATAACTGAGTAACATCCACTCAGATGATCTTCAGTTCAATCCAAGGTCGTCCCACTGTTGAAATCTCTGAAGGATCTTGTCAAACTAATATACCACTTATAAAACCTATGCTGAATTTGGAGAACAGCGTATACTATTTCCACATGCCTATACACTCTTTAGAACAATTAAATCCTGAGAACTGTTTTTTCTGTTAGTAGGGTAAATCTTTACGGTAAGCACTGAATTATTCTGGGGTATAATATATATTCACTCAGAATCTAAGGGAAACGTTCATTTAATAGATCTTGGTGACATATATTACTTCCATAAAATGGAGACAGGAATACTTTCCATCTCATCATTATATTGTGAGGATTAAATAAAATAATGGACCTGAACCATTTAGCCCAGTTCCTGGAAATAAATGTTATTAATAATACAAGCAATAATATAATGCCCTACCACCTATGAAAACTGGTAAATGGTACTGAAAATTTATCTACCTTCTTTAAAGAGCTGTTTCAGCTCTGCTCATGGTACTCTGTTTTGAGATCATTCAAAAAGAAATTATTTACATGCTTGAAAACTACCAGCACCACACTTTGGGGCTCTGGCCACTCCTCAATTTTAGAACATTCTAGGTGAATGAAGCCTGTAGCCTGAGCTCACTAACAAAGCAGAAGAATGGTAACAAGGGAACTTGATTGGAGGGAATCTGTCCAGATGTTTATTTCCCTTCACTTAGGTCTATATAACATATAGATCAAATGCTCGAAGCTATTAGGAACAGAGAAAAATGCCAGAATCGATGCTGCAACACATTTTGTGCTTACCCTGAATTAATGCTTCTGCCTCAGTGTTTTTCTTGATTTAACTTGTTGTTAATGGCTTTAAACGTTTGATCTATATCTTTTGCCAGCTCAGATACAGAAAAATCCACATCATGGATTCCCTATACAGTCAGGAGCAAAGGAATCCACTACACCCACAGAGAAGGCTGAGTAGTATAGTAGGTTTCAGCGACCTATCCTACTTGGAAGGTTATCATTAGACAAAGATGCCCTTACCTCGCAAAATATAACTACTATCGCAGTAAGAGCTTTCACTGCTCACCAATAAATAAAGTGGAAGTTCTTAGTAAAGCATAGGAATGATTTGGATGGTTGATTTGTTTTCCTATTCTGTGCTCTTGGGACAATATCAGTTTGTATTTGAAAGCATGAGAAGGTCAACCTTAGGGTCTTTGGAAATGTCTTATCATGACAAGCACATTGCTTTAGAGACTTGATTCACTGGAGATGTTAGCAGGTGGTACATGCAAAGAAAGCTACTCTGATAAAATAATACAGAAAATATGGCATATTAGCCATATGGAATATGCACAAGATATACATGGATATTAAAAGGCCTAAGAAGTCCCAGAGTGAGACCTTAAAATTTTTTATGTCATTCTATAGTTTCAAATATATTTTAAAAAACATTTTTTTAGATAATGCCTTGCCTTTAAAATCCTGGTAGCATTGTTTACTGGCAACTATATTGATTTCATGTTGAGTCATTGAAAAGGAATATAATAGAGTAAATATCATTTATTGAGTGCTTAATGTATGCCGGTCAAACGCTATTCTATTTGGCATGTGTTAGCACATTTTATCCACTTAGAAATCTCAGGAGATATGTACTATTAGTATCCTCACTTTATAGAGGCACCAACTTCCTGCATTAGAAATCTGGTGAGATGCTGGTTGACATTCCTGTGTATTGAAGTGCCTGGGTTTGAGTCCTATCTCCACTCCTGATCCCAGTTTCCTAACACATACTCTGGGAGACAGTGGGAGATTGTTCGAGTTGTTGGGTCTCTGCCACCAACATGAGAGAACTGAGTTAAGTTCCTGAACCCCTGGCTTCAGTCCCTGAGTCAGGTCCATTGCAGGAGTTTGGGAATGAACCAGTAGATGGAAGCTCTCTATCACTCTGCCTCTCAAATAAATCTTTAAAAATAAATAAATAACTTCTCAAGATCAGACAGATGCCAAATGATTGGACAAAGCTTAAACGTAGGAATGTTTGAAAAATGTCAGAAATTATTTGATACAAGCTTAGATGAAAAGTTAAAAAAATTCATCTAAGAATGTGTTCTCATCTAGAAAACAGTGAAATCCCAGGGATGAAATTTCTGGTGATGATTATCTTCAGCCACTCGTGACTCTCCTTCTGGCTGTAGCTTTTCATGAGACTCTGGTACTGCATTATTCGAATCTTCTGTACTGTCCTCCAAAGAACTCAGGTTAGCGTATTTTTTAAGATTCATTGATATATTTGAAAGTCAGATTTACAGAAAGAAAGAGGGAGGGACAGAGAGATCTTCCATCTGCTGATTCACTCCCCACAACCAGGACACGAACTGGCCCCAACCTGGGATGCTAGCATCCTAGTTGGCAACCTTACCCAGTATGACCCAATGCCAGCACAAGGAATGGCCTTTAAATGAATGTCTATGATGAGACCTGGCTTTGCTATTACAGTTTAGTTTGAGGAATATCTGCGTATTCAGTAAAGACACAATCGGCACACTTGAATAAAAGTAAAGATAACGCAACTTTCCTATCTACTACTCTTAGAAGGATAATCGAAAAGTAAAGCTACTATGCATATCTGGCAAATGTTATCTTGGAATTCTCTCACTTCCTGTCCTTTTTCCCAGATAAGCATAAATCATTTTCTTGTGCTGCTTCCTTTCTCCATCTTTTTTTAAATATAAAATTAAAAATTATTGGACAGGAGCCCAAAACACTGCAGATTTCACATCTTATTTGGACTAATTATATCATCTGGCCTGCCAAGATGCTTTCATCAATGAGGTTGCATGGCAGGAAATTTGCTCATCAATTTTTGAAACTTAATTAAGGACCCCGCCCATATTTGAAGATTTCTATACCTGAAACAGGGAGGGGTTGCTGTGTGGAGGGTAGGTTGTCAGCACTCTTAGCAATCAGAAGTCCACCCTCCTCATCCCCTCATCTGGTCTGGGTGCTTGAACATTACTTTGAATTTGTGGAGAGATTCCTTCTAGTTCCTTAGACTCAACTTTCCTCTCAGTTGTCATAATCTTAAACTGGCTGCTGGTAATGTCTTCAAAATGATCTGAAGGTTCCAAATCTATTCACGGACAAATATGCCAGGGATAGGCTGTGGAAGTCAACCCTTGGGTTTGACACTTGAAGCTGGAATCCCTTCATGAACATGAATATATAGAGCTTTCCAAGTGGTAAAAAAAAAAAAGGCAAATTAAGAAATGAGATGCTACTGCAGGTACTGAGTTGAGTCTTGATGGTGGGGGACACAGCCTTTATGTGAGCAGAAAGCACAAAAGAAAATATTAAGGAGTGCTGTGATTACACTAGAATCGCTGCAACTGAGAACTATGCTGGAATTTTGAAGTTTTCACTTTGGGATGTCTGAGCTGCTAATTTAAGTAAATGCATATAATTCAAAGAGCACATAATCACAATTTCCCACTATACATGCTTACTGAGCATCAGTGGGATACATGGAAATTTGTTCATTACTACGGGGTTGTTGTAGGGTTTGCTCCTTCTTTTCAACCATCTCACATTGACTGAAGATATAGTGGAAAGTAAGTACACACACAGCATAGAGATCTACTGAATCACATGAGCACCAAGACAACACCAAAACAGGGGAGCACACGCTTGGATTGAACAAATTCTTGTTCAAATATTCAAGGAGAACGTGAGAAATGGAAGGTTAGGGGAGGGAATGGGGCTACCATTTCAAATATGATGATGATATTTTGCTAATGATTTCAATGAAAATGAATCAAATTTATAGATCTTAGTGTTTAATAAAGAGGCAAATATATCTTAAAAACATAGATTTTACAAACCTGACATAGGACAGAAGGATAGTATCTGTTCCGATTACATACCACCATGTCTCCCTCTTTTACAAAAAGATTCATTTATTTATTGTAAAGGCAGAGTTTCAGACAGAGAGGAAGAAAGAGCAAGCAAGAGAGAGAGGAAGGCATCTTTCATCTGCTGGTTCATTCCCTAAACAGCCAGAGCTGAACCAGGCAAAAGCCAGGAATCAGAAACTCCATTCTGGTCTCCCACAAGGAGGGAGCCAGGGCTCAAGTACTTGGCCCTCTTCTGCTGCCTTCCTACGTGCATTAGCAGGGAACTGGATATGAAGTGGAGCAGCAGGGACTTGAAGCAGAACTTATACGGGATGAGACTGCAGGCGGTAGCTTAATCCACCATACTACAATGTCAGCTCCACACCATTTCTCTTTGTTTAATAGGTCCCAGATTTTCCTTTACATTCTTATTTATAGTGAGTCTGCTTTTCATTTTCCATTTAAAATTAATTTAATCAACAATACTACATTTCAACAGTAAGTTATTTGACATCTGAAACAATTTTGTAGCATATTTTAGTAGGTCTTTTGTAGAATCTAGCATTTATATTTATCATAAATTAACACAAATAATTTACTGTTTAATTATTCATATACTGTGTCTCAAGACTACTACAAAATAGGATTTATGAATGTAAGGACCATGTATAAATTTAGTATTTGCACTTAGAATTTTGCCTTCATACATTGTACTTATTCAATAAGCATCAATAAGGAAGAAAAAAATAGATGAACATTGCAATGATCATTTTACCAATGCCATAAATATTAGGATGACCATGATTATAAAATGTATAGAAGCATAATTTTAAAATATCAGTGAAGGGGCCAGTACTGGCATTATAGGATTCAAGCCCCAGCCTGAAGCACCAGCATCCCACATGGGCAGCGGTTTGAGGCCTGGCTGCTGCACTTCTTGTCCAGCTCTCTGCTAATGCACCTGGGAAAGCAGCAAGGGATGGCCTAAGTACTTGGGCCCTTACACCCATATGGGAGACCCAGAAGAAGCTCCTGGCTCCTGGTTTTGGATGGGCTCATCTCCTGCCACTGTGGCCATTTGGGGAGTGAACCAGCAGATCGAAGACCTTTCTTTCTGTCTCTACCTCTCTCTGTAACTCTCTCAAAACAAATAAAATCAATCTTAAAAAAATATATCAGTGAAAGGATCTTGTTTTTTTGTGTTATAACTCAATCAACAAAAATCATTTCAATCAAGAAAAATCAAGAAAAATCAACAAAAATAATTTCAATCACTTTTATAAGGAAGCTTTGCAATTTCAAAGTCATGTTACACTTTCTAATAAGTGAATTTGGGGAATATGTGGTTGAGACATTTTATATATATGATATCCCACCACTGTGCATATTCCCAGCAATATGAATGCACATTTTCTGGAATCAGTTCATAAAACATAAATATTTCGTGATAAGCTGTTTAACGAGAGATCCCATTATCTATTATGTTTTCTTGGGTAAATCTCACCTCCTCCCAACCTCAAGATAGGTGTCATCCCACCCTAAATATTTATTACCCTCCATGTGATCCAGAGAAACAAAACTTTGTGTCGATTACAGAGTTGTACTGGGAAAGGGAAATCATTTGATTTCATGCAGAAAAGGAGTAAAAGAGGAAAAAGGATGTAGGAGTCATTTAGTTATAATTTCAAGCTATCAAAAAAGGAATTAGGGTAGTAAAAAGAACAAGACTATTTTTAAAATATCAGCTTAGAAAAAGGAAATGATAATGATAAAAAATTCAAAGGAAAATCTCAAATTTGATGCAGTCTTCCACAGACTTATTTAAAATTTTAGAGCCTTGTTTGTATTTATAGTTCCTATCTTATTCTTCTTCATTTTCAATACTGGTATCTTCACTTTCCATGCCATATAAGAATTCTATTCTTGGTTTCTGGAATGTGTGCCATCACAAAATCTCTTTATTCTTGACTGTATTTCTTATCCACATTTCCCTATCTTTGCTATGTAAAGTATTATAAATTATAAATTACGATAGTATTTAGTTGTGCCTCCATGTAAAGATTATGAGAACTAAGGCACAGGACACCAGCATAGAAGTAGGACCACATGTGGCTAAATATTTATTATTGAAAATTTTTTTCAATTATGCAAAAGAATCCGCAGTGCCCGATAATGCTAATTTTAAAACACCTTATGATATCTGCTGTGAATTTGTAGGTATGAACTAAACTCAGCAAGTAAATCCATTAAAGATTCTATTAGGTAGCATACACCATGCAGGGTAGGCAGTTAACATGAGAGATTTGGAAAAATAAAAAATAGCAGTTAATTATGAATGCAAAACCATGAGAGCTAATTCAATGTTTATTCAGTAAAAAACTACTGTTCATCTCTTTCTAGTGTCCCTGAAATTACTGGAAAACATACACTCTAAAACCTTGATATTTACCTTTAAGAAGATGTTCAAATATTTCACATTTATACTTGTTTTTTTTTTTTTTTTATGGCTGGGGTGGGGGGAGATGGGAAATGAGTCCATTTATTTCTTCCTAGAGACTATGATTTCAAATTTCAATTAAAATGAAATGAGCAGTATGTTTATCACTAGAAAGCAGACTGTAGGTAGCAGCAATAGGCCTTCTTTCATTGCCATGGCAACTGGACTACATTGTCACGACTACCTTGGCGCTACATGTAATTGTCAGTGTGTGAGCTAAACTGATAATTCACAATCAATACCCCATAAGCCACAAACCACATGTTGAGCCTGAAAGAAAACCAAGAGAAAGAGAGGTAATTTATTATTATTTTTATAATTGTGGTCTGGGGCAGACACAGGTTATTGTGGCAATCCATCAATTCTGCTGGAACGGAACGATGGCAAACTGGATTGAACTACCTGTACTGAATAGCTCACAGAGTTAGGCAAGATGAGCCTCAGTGGTCAGGAGTACTGACTGAGCATGACACAGAACAGCATGCAATGGAAATTGTGTTTGGATGCTTGGAAAACCATGAGCCTTCTACCTGAGGGCAACTGATCCATGCGGGAACTTGGAATAAAGTTCCCAGTACTGTGCAAGTTGAAGGAACACGGTATGTATGCACGATGCTCTCTGGGGCTCCTTTTCATAACTGCCAAGCTGCCAGTTATTTGTAACAACCAAATAAAATTTCCCTCCTACAGACAAGTCCAGTTGGGTAACATGAGTAGAAAACACATAAAGAACCAAAATACCCCACATCCTCCAGCCAGTCCTGCCATTTTTCCCCTAAGACTTTCCAAACCATTAAACAAACGATTCTGAAACTTGAGGGCAGATGAGAATCATCTGGGCACAGATGTTGAAACACAAATTGCTGGACCTCTCTCCCAGCGCCTCTGACGCAAGTGCGCTGGGGGCGGGGGTGAAGGGGTGGGAAAATGCTAATGCTTCTGGTCCTTGGATAACAATTTGAAAATCATCATTGGACAGTAATCCCAGCAGATATTTCTTATTAAATCAATTGGTAACAAATTTTTCCCTTAATAGATTAATCATGTAAGGCAATGAAATGGTCCTACTGACACTGAGTGTGTAATCTTGAATAGTCCATCCTTAGCCCCGGAAGTGTCCACAGACTATGTTTTGTGTTTTCTTGCTCTTGGTACGAATTTACTTCTAGAAGTTCATGGGAAAACAGAATTCAAAGATGAGTTTATTTTGGTGCAAAAAATATTTGAATTCCAGGCCTTCACTTTTCCTAATATTCATTCTCCGTGAGCTTGTTGAAGACACGTTGGACACAGCTTGTTTGGAGCCCTGAGATTTGACGTGCATTTCTGAAATAATAAAGAATGAACAGCACTGTGCTCAGCACCGAAAATCTTGATGAAATCATAGAGAAATAGGTGGCTGAGGTGTGAAGAAAGGTCCAAAAGAGCAGCATAATTAGCAGCTGAAAGGAGAACATACAACTCAGAAACAGGTTTCTCCACCTACTAATGCTTAACACCAACCCCATTTTGGAAGTAGTGCTAAGAGAAAGCCTTCCTCTAGCAGAAAGCAAGCAGAAAGAAGCCCAAGACTTGCCTTAGAAGGGCCCTTCACTGAGAAAATGCTGCATAGTAGGAAATCATGGAGGCAGTTTGGGTCTGGGCAGAGATTAATGACTTAGCAGGAAGCTGCTGACTTCATGACATTCGCATCACAGCATAAAGTCATTTCATCTCTTGGTTTCCAGGCTCTGGTAGGATCCTGAAGTCAAAACATGTACGTTACGGAGAGATCTCAATAAAAGATGCACACCTGAACATATACACACCCATAAGAGATGCTGCTGCCTTATGCTTTTTCTTTTTCCTTTGATGTCAAGACAAGATCTGACAGCATATACTTAGATCAGGTTTCATCTATTCAAATTTTCTCGCAAAATCATGGATGTGTTTCAAATAATAGCAATAAATTAGTGACAAGAGCTACAACTCAGTCAAGGGTGAGACAACACTTTTCTCAAAGTAAATGTTTTCCCATCCTTTTGAAACTATGTCTGTGGCATGCTGCCACAGAACATGGATGGCAGCTAATAATAACCAAGGGAATAGCATTTCAACCTCCTTAATAGTAGGCTAACAAAATGGCATTTTAAATTACCAACTAAGTAAGAGAGAGAAGAAAAACTCACTAGGACACAGGTTCACAAAATGAGCCCACTATGTAACAAGTGGTCAATATATTTTTTTAAAAATTTCATCTTTTCTAGGTCTCCGAACAAAGCCATATTTCCCCAGGTGTGGTCCCTGGAGCAGCTGCATTAACATCACTGGGCACTTAATAACAATACGTCTTATGTTGTCCTATCACAGGCCTGTTGCATCAGGGATCTGGTCAGGTGCAGCCCACCAAGTGAAGCTGAGGTACCAGAAGTTGAGAACACTTCAATAGCACACCTCACTGTCTATGTTCTCATGGCTAACCTGGATGTCAGTGACCAAATAGTCACTTCTTGGTCACTTACTTTCTGGAAATCATGGCATATTCTTCAAATTATGGATAAAAATACAGATGATCTAAGATTGTTCTCCTTTACCTTTTATTATGATCTTCTATAGTCACACTCATTTTAATCTTGATAGCTCAAAAAGTCAAGAACAATATAAAAAACCATTTCCCACAAACTTGAAATCAAACAGCTAACTATATTATTTTCCTCTCCTTTTTGTTGTTAAAATTTAGCAATTTAAGACCTAAATGACTCTTTCCAGAAGTTCACCCTCTCCTCAAACGCTCTAAGATCACTTTTCAAATGCAAATATATCAGAAGACACCTGTGAGAGCTTCTTGCTCCCCAGTGAAACAATTTGCTCCTAGATGAGGTTTAAATAATCCCTCAGAAACCCTAGATTGCAGCATTGGGTACTCAGGCTGGTTTAGAAGATATTTTTTTTCCACATTCATTAAAATTAATTTGTGCATTTTATGACAAAAACTTATCAAAGCATTTTAGCTGTGAAACTAACTGAATAAATATCCCCAGCATTCCCCACATTTAAAGAGATTATTTATTTTCTCTGAGGGCTGATAAAAGTTCTGATGGCACATTTTCTAATTTTAAAACCATTTTCATTTCACACTTCTGAAAAACTTGAAGTCAGGAGTGAGCGGGTGGGTCTGTTTGAAGTGTGATTCACACTTTATGCTCTCTTCCCCCTACAGCTCATGCATATTTATAATGCCAACCAGACTTCAGGTTTTAAACATGCCAAAGAAAGGGGCTATTTTAGAGGATAATAAATAAGTGTGCTACAGTTATGCAGCACTTTCTATCCAAAATAACCTCCCTGTTTACAAATGTTAACTCATAATTTCCAAAGATAAAATAATAGATAAGTAAGTCATCCTCACTTTCATCTAGTCTTTCAAAATGCCTAATAAAAAACATACTTTTTTTCTCTAGAGCTTGTTCAACAGTGATGTTCCTTTTTCCAGATCTATAATATTGGACTTCATGATTCATTGATTTATCACCCAGTCCATCATCATCCAATATTTGACTATTAAACACTGCCCTGAGTCAGTCATGAAACACCATTACAGAGGAAAGCATTTGATGTTCCAGGTAAGTCACCACTTGGGATATCCATGTTCCATATGGGAGCACCTGGATTTCAGTCCCAGCTTCTGCACTTTGGACCCAGCTTCCTGCCAATGCACAGGGAGGTAACAGGTGATAACTCAAGTAGTTCAGTCCCTCCCACCAACATGGCAGATGATTCAGCTTTGGGCTCCAGGATTCAGCCTTAGCCTAGCCTTGGATACTGTAGGCATTGAGGAGGAATCCAGTCAGTGAAAGACATTCCCTCCCCCCCACCCCCCACCCCGCCTCCCTCCCTCCCTTCCCCTCCCCGCCTGCCTGTCTCTCTCTCTCTCTCTCTCTCTCTCTCTCTCTCTCTCGTGTGTCGGTGTATGTGTGTCTGTGTCTGTGTTTCTGTGACTGTGTCTTTCCCCTCTCTCACTCCGTCTCTCCTTCTCCATCTGTCAAAAATAAAATGAAAACAAACACCTATAAAATATTACAAAGAAAGAAACACTGTTACAGGAATCCGATGATAAGGCCAATAAGAGATAAAAGGGGTAAAGAGAGATACCATCTTTCTCCTGGGTAGAGACTCAGATAAGCAAATAAAATAACAATATGAAAAGTACTACTTTGATAAATAGAAGAATGAAGAAATATATATAACACTCTTACTAGATAGGTTTAAAAAAGATTATGAGGGCAGTGACTTTTTAATTGAGCATAATATCAAAACATGGAATTGACTATGTTACAGGACAGAGTCAGCAATTCAGCAGAATTTAGTAGCATAAGCATAATTCCAGATTTGGATTTACTGCCTCCCCGGAGGCACTGGAAAACACAGGAAAAAAGTTAAAGGGCTCATATTACCAATTTGCATTTAATTACAAGGAAGATAGATTCCTAGAGAGGGGACAGAAGCAAAACTACCTGTGAAGAGCCATTCCTGACATATGGGTGGTCTAGTCTCTCATTCATTCAGTTGACATTATTGACTGTTTAAAATGTGCAAAGCCCTAAGCTAAGCTAAGAATCAGATGATGTAATTGCTGCAATGGAAAGTCTACTGGGTTGCATCGTTTGGTTGTTTTGTTTTGCTTTTTTCTTCCTTTAGTTTGTAAACTCCTTAAAGGAAGCAACAACGCCTCTTTTCAAGGCAATCATATCTTGCCTAGAGCGCTACTACAGTGTTGTACATGCTCTGTACATGCCACAAGTGTGTGCTGATCACATTTGGTTTCACGACTATGTTGTTTTGTAATTTAGCCAAGGAAACAGAGAAGTGCTGTGATTTAAACAGCACACCATCCCACTTGTCACTGCCAGCAACACAACCCAGAAGCCAAAGCTCCAGAAATGGGAATCCTATGCCTGGGAAAATGCTGGAGCTCAGGTATAAGCAGAGCAGTCTCTGCCACGTGTAGATGACAGACACCTTTCATGTGTGCTTGTAACGCATTGGTGGAATGCAGTGTCACACAGCCTTCTTTCATCCCTTGTACAGATGTGATTCATTTTCTTAAGAGAGAAAATATGCCACCCACTTACCAAAGTAAAGGGATTGGTGTTGGGGCACAGTGGGTGAAGCTGCTGCTTGTGACGCTGGCATCCCATATTTGAGCGAGGTTTCAGTCCTGGTTGAGCCATTTCCAATCAAGCTCCCTGCTACTGTGCCTAGGAAGGCAGCAGATGATGGCGCAGGTGCCTGGGCCCTCATCACCCACACTGGAGACACAGAGGGAGCCCCTGGTTCTTGGCTTCAGCTTGGGCCTGACCCCAGTACTTGCAATATTTGGGGAGTGAACCAGTAGTTGGAAGATCTCTCTGCCTCTGTCTCTCAATCTCAATCTCTGCTCCCTGCCCGCGCCCCAGCCCCGCCTTTTCTCTCTCCTTCTCTGGCTCTGTGTCTCTGCCTTTCAAATAAATAGCAAACATTTTTCTAACAAAAAGATATTCAATTTATTTATTATAAAGTGGAACAATATAGAGATTATTCATATTTATATGAGTAGTACACAAAGGTAAGATACATGCAATGAATCTTGCTGTGAAAAGAATTGGTGACAACAATTTAACATCTAATCAGGAATAATTCCAAGAAAATTTTTTTTTTTTTTTTTTTTTTTTTTTTTTTTTGACAGGCAGAGTGGACAGTGAGAGAGAGAGACAGAGAGAAAGGTCTTCCTTTGCCGTTGGTTCACCCTCCAATGGCCGCCGCGGCCGGCGCGCTGCGGCCGGCGCACCGCGCTGATCCGATGGCAGGAGCCAGGAGCCAGGTGCTTTTCCTGGTCTCCCATGGGGTGCAGGGCCCAAGCACGGGGGCCATCCTCCACTGCACTCCCTGGCCACAGCAGAGGGCTGGCCTGGAAGAGGGGCAACCGGGACAGAATCCGGCGCCCCGACCGGGACTAGAACCCTGTGTGCCGGCGCCGCTAGGCGGAGGATTAGCCTAGTGAGCCGCGGCGCCGGCCAAGAAAATTCTTTTTTTGTTCTTTGTCCAATATTGGCTGTGATTTTTCTTCCTTACTTCAGCCCTTTTTATTTTTTTAAAGATGTACTTTTTAATTTATTTATTTGAAAGGCACAGTTACAGGGTGGTGGTGGGTGGGGGAGAGAAATCTTCCATCCACTGGTTCACTCCCAGATGGCTGTTATGGCCAGCACTGGTCCAGACTGAAGCCAGGAGCCAGGAGCTTAATCTAGGTCTCCCATATGGGTGCAAGAGCCTGAGCTTTTGGGCCAGCCAGCCTCTGCTGCTTTCCCAGGTGCATTATCAGGGAGCTGGATTGAAGTGGAGAAGCTAGGACTCAGATGGGTGCCTAAAAGGGATGCTGGCATCACAGGGGTTGGCTTCATCAGTTATACCAAAAGCTGAATTCTAATGTATTTTACTTATATACATACCTAAAATGAGAATTCTTTTTTTTTCAGTTATATGTTTACTTTATACTTTTAAAATTTAACCATTAACTTTTTGACATATTTACTTCAAATGCAGACATATACATTCTATGTATTATATTTTCTTGAAAGCAGAGATACTAATATCAAAGGGAGAGATTCATGACAATGGTCATAACGTGGGGGTGGGGGAGAAGGATACATTGTTATTTCCATGGTATGATTCACAGAAGCAATATTTATCACCATATGCCAAATGATCTAGTCTCCATACAATTTGTGTACCCTATCAATTCCACAAATGAGAGAAAACATAGGATATTTGTCTTTCTGGGTATGGTTTATTTCATTTAGCAGAAAATGGGGCTTCTTTTGCTTTCCCCATTCCACATTCCCCTAGTGCCTCCCTTGTCTCCAGCCATTGGCAGCTCAGCCTCATAACTTGTCTCATTCTTATCTGTCTGTTATTATCGTCTTTGCTCACTTAGCAACACATTGTGGAAATTCCCCTAAGTCATCAGGTTTGGATCAAGATAAATCAAGTCCATTTTTCTAAATGACTACATAATAGTTCCTGACAGGAATTTACTGTAATTTATGAAACAATTTATTTTCCTATTTGTGAACATTTACTTAACCCTTTCCTTTTTAAAATCACTACAAAATCCAGTTACATATGTGGTGTATATAGAGCCCAATATTTTTATTTTGGTGAGATATATTTTCATATTTAGGATTTCTGAGTCAGAGAGCATATATTTTTTATTTTAATAGAAATTGCAACCCAAAAATTATCTTTTTAAAAAACTAGTTGCAACATTTCAATTTTTTCTACATCTCAGACAGCATCATATCTAATGACACTTTTAAATTTGTGTCAACCTGATGAACATAATATCTCATTGTCACTTAAATTTGCAATTCTCTAACTAATGAAGGCGCTGGGCATATTGTCATAGGTTTACAGTCCATCTGAATTCTCCTCCTGTGAACTGTTGATTCATATTTATCACTGACTGTTCTACTGAATTGTTTTCCTTAGGTATCAATTTGCTAAAACATTTTATGTATAGTCTAGGCATTAAATCTGTCTTCATTTGTATAGCAGACTGTTAGCCACCTATTCAGAATTTCCCTTTTCGCCATAACAAAGGAATTCTAATGGTGAGGTTGAAAATATGCCAGATTTATAAAACAAAAACAATTACAGAAAAAAATCACATTAACCAGACTCTTGTAAATGGGGCAGATACAGTAGTAGCTAAAGGAACATAAGCATAAGTCACACACAGAGACTTCTGGGGCTTTTATTTTTAAAAGGTACCAACTTAGCTAGTATATGTCCTTTGTTTTAACCCTTCCCACTTTCTCCCTGCCAGTAACTTGGATCCAATACCAAAGAAGCAGGTGGAGCTGTCTTTTTTGCGAACATGAAGTGACACGTGAGGATGCAAGACCAGAAGGGTCAGCTAAGTGCAGAGACAAATGAGCCCACCTTATGCTTAATGCACTGACTCGCTGTATGAGTTCTCAGGTGCTCACCTTCTGCCTTCTTTGACCAAGACAAAAATTAAAGTTCTAACTTGCTTAAGCCACAGTTATTGTGGTTTGTTTACAGATACTTACATTCCTCAGGGATGTATTTCCTGACAGCATTTCCCAAATGTATCGCTTACATGTTGAATTTGTTACTGGTATCTTTTACAATGAATTTTTCTTAAACATTTTTATATTCTCTTTTTCATCATCTTCAAAATTTCATGTAAAATGTAAATTATGAAAAACTATGCATGAATTTTAAAATGCTTTTGTATCCCCCCAAATCTGATTTTTTTAAATCCTTTTCTTCATGAACTTCTAAAGTACCCTGTATATCCTCTGGGATTTCTGCTTTGATTAGAGGTGCTTCAACCAATCACTAAGCATTTATCTGGTCCACATTTTCTTCTAACATATATTTTTAACCTTTAAGTCTTTAATTCAATTGGAATCTGTTTTTGTTTATAAAATGAGGTAGCTAACTGACATTATTTTCTTTCATATTACTGACTGGTTATATTTCTATCACCTTGTCAAACACTATACCTGCTAAATTGTGATAAAAGCTTTGTGAACAACTCAATTCCTGTATGCACTGGGGACAATTTCTGAGTGACTATTTTCTTGCTGTAATCTTTTTGCCCATTTCTATGTCAGAGTCATATATTGTTTTTTATTGCAATAGTTAAGAATTATATAGTCCTTCCTCAAAAGGTTTTTTTTATTTTTCTCAGTAATTTTCTGACATGTATTCTTTCATATGAACTTTAAGATTTAAGCAAATTAAGAAAGACTCCAGGAGTGAGTGTTTGCCTTGCTGTTAAGACTCCTGGTAAGATTCCAAAGTCTCACCTCATAAAGCACCTGGATTCCATTCCTAGCTCAGGTTCTTGATTCCAGCTCCCCGCTAATATGGACCCCGGGAGGCAGACATGATGGCTTAAGAGACCAAATCACAAATATCCAATGTAGGAGAACTGGATTAAATTCTATGCTCCCAGAAGGTTTTTGTAAGCTTTTACGGAGTAGATCAGCGAACGGGTGTCCTCTGTGTCTGTCTCTCCTTCTGTCTCTTAAATAAATAAACAAATAGACAAACAAACTTCAGTGGAAGATTTTACTTAGAAATGCAGCAGGAAATCATGTTAGTCTTACATTGCTTCATCTAAGACCATAGTCTTTCATAGTTATTATATATATTTTTAGACATTTAAATTTCTGTTATCTGTCTACTGGGATTTGTCTACACTTAGTTGTTGCACATAAGGATAAAAAATTCCTCTTTCCCATTTATTCTTCCTCCTTTCCTTCATACTGCAATAAACAAAATTTTTAAAGATATAGAGTAACGAGAAAATGATACATCATATCTTTTCACTGTTTTCTTGAAAGCATTTTTTCCCCTCCATTTTACATGTCAGAGCAGAGAAGCCCAAAGTTGGGGTCTACTAAGCATCAGAACCAGAATTCTAACTTGGAGCTGCACCGTTGTAGAATTCTTTTCTCCTAGCAAGTCACTGCCTCTCCATGGCAATTTCCTCCAAGTCTTTCTTCATTTAATCCTTACTTCCTACATGCAAGCATTGGATAAGTAACCCAAATGCTAAAGGTGAGAAGACATTTGAAAATGCTCCCACCAACATAAGCAATCTTCCCTGTGCTCATTGTGTTATATCTTAAATGCATCTTTTTTATTTTTGGCATTAATTTAGACATCTCCTCCTGGTTTTCAATGTACAGCAATTTTATATTTGTCTTCCTTTTACTCCTGAAAACTTTGTATAGTACAGCCTGTTGAATTTTACCCTAATTGGGATCATTTTCCGAATGGAAAGAAAAAAAAAAAAACCTAAACAGAACAATGGAAAATTCTCTTTGCTTTCAAGGAAACAGGAATTTAAAATTCAGATGCATGGTCTATTTCTCCTGGCTATACCTCTATTTCCATACATTTCCATCAATGACCAAGAAGAAATAGGGGTAGAAGACAAAATAAGTCCTAACACACTTAAAAATCACGCCAGTTTCAAGAACAGGTATATTTTAAAAGCTCTGTCCACATTTTAAAACGCATTTGTCTTCTGGAACTGCCCCATGGTCCCCAGGATCATGTCATTAGGCATAATACTCAAAGAGCTGGGCTGATTAGTTACAAAATTGATTATTTCCCATGTTTGGACATCTTTCAGAGACCTTAGCTCTATCAAATACAAGGAAATGGAATCAGACTATAATGATATAGGGAAGAAATGAGAAGGATTTCATGATTTCTAGGTACTTACTTCAATCACTTTAAACCTGTAGTTCTATAACACTTCCCTATTACTTTGCCATCAAACCCAATTTCCCCTCTTCCAAAAGGAAGCTCAGAATTTGGGGGACAGCATTCTCAAGGAAGAAAGAACAAATGCACGTCACTCCCTTTACTCTACATGTCATTTCTTCACTAGAGAATCAAATAAAGACCTTGTATAAAGGTTTAATTAAGGTCAAAATTTAAACAGGATCCTGCTTCCATGCCTGGGGGGAAGCCAGTGCCTACTTTTTTGAAGTGTAATATCAAGGGCAGAGTGAAACCTTGTACAGTGGGTTTCTCCTACTAATTGGCCCCAAAGTGAGGCCTCCTGTGTTTCAAGGGTTGCTCAAAGAGTTATTTGCATTCTCTACCTCCTCAGAAACATATTTTGAAGGAAAAGTAATCCTCCCCTTGAAAACGTGGTGTTTTGAGATTGTGGTAGTATTTGATTTGTGACAGGACCAAAGCATTGATCCAAGGAGTCACTGATTAGTATCCCAAATGCATAAAGTTGGGTCAATTCAAGCCTTGAGAAAGTACAATTCTCACTTGAAATTCTACGATCTCAAACTCCCCAAGGGAGTACATCACAATGAATATACATTCTTTTGAGATACTCAGTATTGCTACAATGGCTAGATTCTGAAAATGCAAGAGACAAAGATACAGAGATCTAGAGGTCCTTTTGGTTGAACCCTTCCTCCACAAAATAATTTAAATAAAGTGTTTACCCTGTGGCTTTCCCCACTCTATTCCGTGATAGAGAATGATTTTTCCTTCTTAATCTATCCCTTTAAGGCTCAAATTCAAGCACTTCCGTGAATACTTATTTACTTGTTTCCAGATAGCTATTTCTTTTCTGCATACTGTAGCGGCTATTTTGGATAGCACCACTTGACATAACTATGCACACATGAGTGTCTAGCTTACTTGGAGTTATAGAATTAAAAAAAAGCTCATTTTGCATATAAAAGCCTACTTTAAGTGATATTAAATAATGTAAACATACTAATAACTTTTTCATCATTCTTTATTCCTCCTAGCTATACCTTGGATCCAGATTATAGGTCTTCCTCTTCTGTAAGGTCCCAGTATGTTCTCACCCAATAGCTGTTCATGATGAATGCTCTATAGATATGTACTGGTTAGAAGATTAACACCAGGTTTGAAGCCAGTTTAACACAGTATAACCAAAAATTGTCAACATCCCACACTGGGGTGCCTGAGTCCAAGCTCTGCTTCCAGTTCCAACTCTGCTAATATGCTTCAGAGAAACAGGAGGTGATAGTTAAAGTACTTGGCTCCCTGCCACCCATGGGGGAGACCTAGAATAAGTTCTAGATTCTTGATTTCAGCCCGGCCCAGCCCTGGCTGTTGCAGGCATTTGGAGACTGAACCAACAGGTAGAAGATCTCTCTCTCTCTCTCTCTCTCTCTCTCTCTCTCTCTCTCTGCTTTTTAAACAAATAAAAATAAATAATTCTAAATTTATTTTATTTCTGTAAAATACTTATAAAGTGATATGCTTGATGAGGAAGACTACTGTTCTCCTGGGTCATGTAATGATGCCTGAGAGATAAGACATGCCAGCTTGTACCAACCCAAGCTAAAGTCACAGATGCCATAAATACATTTAGGATTGGTCTCTACTGGTCATTAAGCCAATTTTAATCAGAGAACAGTGTTTTCTTAAATCTTAGTCTTCCTGGTTGATGAGCCTGGAATTACTATATTTTTGGAATGTTTTGGTGTAACATAGGCAATTTCCCACTGGTGTGTCTTTCCTATATCTGAAGAATGGCCCTAGGTTTCCATATAAGATTGGAACCTGCCATGATGTCTACAACTGTTAGATGAAGCCCTGAAATATTTTTCCCAGTCTCTATTACTATGAGGTATGCTTAAAAACAATGGGAATCCATCAACAGATTCTGAGTGAAGAGGATAAAATTTGTAAAACAAAATTTTAGAAGATGACAGGAGATCTAAAGGCCCTAACATTAGGCTACCTTGAAAGAGAAGAGAGCCAGTCTCCTTCCCATACCCAAGAAACACAAAGGTGACAAAGAGAAAGGATAATCACCTCTAAGGTACAGAAAGAAAGGAGAAAATATCAATGTCATCTTTTGATCATTTCCATGAAAGTAGAGCAGAACTAAACTGGTGCAGATTAGTGGGATATATAGCCACCAATGGGAATGGAAAATCTGTGGATGGACTATTAAGGAAAATTAGATATTGAGTCCATAAAACAACTAACCAAAAAACTGAAGGGCATTGATGACCCAGGTAAGATCTTATGTGACTTTCATATTTGACAAAGGGGTATTTTTTCAGTTGCAGTAATGGAGGAATGAGAACAGCAAAATGGTGAGGGCATATTACGTTCTAATGAGAACCTATAGTCCTAAAAAGCAGAACTCAGACTGAGAGGCAGAGATTAAAGGCAGACAAGAGCGACAAGAAATGAGGAGGTGAGGACTAAGTAGTTCTGAAGAGAAGCCATGGGCATGGAGAACCTTGAAGCTTTACAAGTGCCATCCACATAAACGTTGCTATTTCTGAATTTGGGGATAGAATATCAAAAGTCAAGGAGCTAAAGTACTTGTGCCATTGCACAGAACAGACAATTATCTTCCTAAAAGTTCTTTATTTAATCTGAAAGTCATGTCAAAGTGGAGAATGTGGGGCCAGCGCCGTGGCTCACTTGGTTAATCCTCTGCCTGCAGCTCCAGCATCCTATATGGGTGCTGAGTTCTGGTCTTGGTTGCTTCTCTTCCAGTCTAGCTCTCTGCTGTGGCCCGGGAAGGCATTGGAGGATGACCCAAGTGCTTGGTCCCCTCAACCCGCATGGGAGACCGGGAAGAAGCACCTGGCTCCTGGTTTTGGATCGGCGCAGTGCCGGCTGTACTGGGCATTTGGGGAGTGAACCAACAGAAAGAAGACCTTTCTCTCTGTCTCTCTCTCAGTAATGCTGGCTGTACCAAGGCACGGAAGAAGCAAAAGAGAGCAGAGTCCACTTGGCCTCTTGAGAAGCAAAGGCTTCAAGGGAGCACAATAAGCATAATCAGCAGGAGGAGCCAAATTCAGGTGAGGTAGACATTACAGAGAAAACAAAACAGAGAATCTATTCACAAGACAGGATGGATCCCAAAGGACCCAAGGAAGAGTCAGTGACTAGGAGTGGCAGAAGAGGTAGGAAAGAGAAACAAGGTAGAGGATGGCATCTAGCAGAAAGTTGTGGGAAATGAAAGCTTCTACAGTAATTCTTGGGGAGAAAAAACTTCTGTGATTCTCTGTATCCATAGTGTTGGCTCAAACAGAGCTCACTTTTTCATTGAGATAAGCATTACTTCAGGATGCATTAGCAGGCAGCACAGTTAGAGAACAAAAACAAAAAAAAATTCTTAAGCCCATGGACCAACACAGATCCCTGAGCTTACTGAAGGTCTTCTGTGGCTAACTTTGTTGTGTAAATTGATGAGGTTAATATGAGACACATGCAGGCTTCACTCTGATTTTAAGTTATTGAGAGTAATCAATCTTCTTGTATCTCAACGCACATTGTTACTTCATGTTATCCCGACAGGATATTCAGTCAAGATCAACTAACAAGCTCATAACAATTCTAAGTACTTTATTGAGATGCCTCTCTGTTTAATTTGCACCTTTCACCATATTAATTACTTATTCACCCACCTCCCTGTAATATTAGTTTTGACCATATATTTCTTTGTCTCTCATCACTACTTTCTGAGTCCCTTGAGACTAAAGTATACAAGATAAAAATTGAATTGATGAACAAAAATATGCATCTTCAGTCTCCAAATTACAGAGCACTTCCCTGGCATACATTAGGTTTTTAATATATTTTTGAAGAATTGATCATCTCCATTTTTTCACACCAAAGGGCTTTGTTGTTTTTGTTGACACTACAGATGGTTCTTTTATGGCAACAACCATATGATAACCTAAGGCCAAACAAAGGATGTAAATCAACATATGTCTAAGGATGACTGGGGGTAACAGGAAGCATCTGTAACTCAATCAGGAAAAACAATATTGAGCAATGAGTTATTGAACTACTCCCAAAGCAAGTCAACCACAAATCAAGCAACCAATAAGCACTTATTCAATTCATGTACTATGCTCAATATTGTCAGGGCATTATACAGACTGTGGAAGTGCTCATAGTCTCTACATTCTCTTACCTTCAAGGAATTTATACCTTAGTGAAGAAAGCAAAATAATAAACCTTATAGCAAGGACAATAACACAAAATACTCAATGTTTACATGTGACAAACTGCAAGTAGAGAGACTTGTATGGTGTCTTTGTGTGATCAGGAAAGACACAAAACCAACTTTTGAAGGTTATGGTGTATTTGCAAAGGCAGAGCTTGGAGTGAAATGCACTCTAGGCTTCAAGAAGAATACAGAGATGAACAAGCATGAAAGGACACTGGAACAGAGGTCAGTGTATGTAGGTAGACTGGGAGGGAAGAAAAGAAAATAATATTCTGTGTGATGAGAATGTACAAAAGAATAATCTGGAGAAGAACTGATATTTTTCATGATAGAAAAAGTATAAACATCTTAAAAATTAAGCAATACTAAAATGTGTCCCAATTTCAATATGTTATTAATACATCTAAGCAGAATCTTAGTATTTTCATACAAAGTTCAAATTATTGGGTTTAGTGTGGAGTAAGAATCCTCCCCTATACCATCCCTTCTGTCCTCTGAAATCAAATATGGAACTATTAATCATCTTCCTCTAATAACCAACCTTAATGTAAAAAACCTCATGCAACAGTATGGTAAGCTCAAGCAGATTATAAGAAAGACATTTTAGGAACCAAGGGAAATATTTGCCATATCTGACTCACGGCCATATCTACAGAAAGGACCCTAAGCTAACTATCCTATACTCTCCTCGGTAAC
This sequence comes from Oryctolagus cuniculus, assembly GCF_051225735.1. Classification (NCBI taxonomy): domain Eukaryota; kingdom Metazoa; phylum Chordata; class Mammalia; order Lagomorpha; family Leporidae; genus Oryctolagus; species Oryctolagus cuniculus. The sequence goes on along the minus strand of NC_142886.1, from coordinate 29,477,751 downwards.
AGATTCTCTCTACTCTCTAAACATGGGATTCATGCAGAGTGACTTTGTGTATGACTGTGGGCTGCACACTGATAAGGAGTTTGACTTTGTAATCAGAGAGTCAAAAGCATTAGGTACTTAGACCACTAGTCTTCTCACTGCTTCAGCTCACATGGTCAAGTCATGGGCTGGCCTCTCCATCTTTTTTCTCTGAGAAAGTTAAGTCTCAATGAAGGGAAAGAAGAAGGGAAGCTTTGGAATTGCTCTATGCTGGAAACACAGGACACTGATAGTTCCTGCTGTATCTGAAGATTATTCTGGCTGGAATACGTAGGGCAATCAGGGAATTTCTGTCAGTTACATACCTAGAACTTAGAGGTAAAAACAACAGTACGTTTGGGCAGGGAAATCCTATGACAGTAGGTTTAATGGTAATATGCTACATTGCATTGAAAACAAACATTAGGTATGAAAAATCATTGTGGATAACAAATGACAAGGAATCAAGGTAGTAGAAGAGGGATTGACATTGTGGCATGGTGGGTTAAGTCACCACCTATGATCATAGCATCCCATATCAAAGCACTGGTTCAAGTCCTGGATGCTCCACTTCCAAACCAGCTCCCTGCTAATCTGCCTAGGAAGGCAGCAGAAGATGGCATATGTGGGCTCCTACCTCCCAAGTAGGAGACCCAGATGGATTTCCTGCCTCCTGGTTTTAGCCTAGCCCAGCCCAGGCTATAGCGGCCATTTTGGGAGTAAACCAGCAGATGAAAGATTCCTTTCTCTCCCAGTCATCTCTCCCTCTCTTAAAGTCACTCTGCATTTCAAATAAATACATAAATTATTTTTAGAAAAAGGCAGAAGAGGTGAGAGGCTGTTTTGATCAGAAGCATTTATGATGGATTTGCCTTCCTGTGTAGAACTGGGCCTTGGCACAGTGTGTTTGGTGAACTGGTCATGCATTCTACTGTGCTAAAGGAGGATGGCTCTTCAAGGAGAACAGAACTGTAGATGGTCAGAGAGGGAAGAAACACAGGGAGAGTCCAAGGGGACTCTTGATGGAAATCACACTTCTATCTCCTCCCTACCCTAATCTCAATGACTGCCAAGAGAAGACCTAGTCCCTACAGTGAGGAGGTCAGTGGTCACTAATTTCCAGAAGCACATTTATTGGCAGAGTAAGTGTGGGAAGCAGGACATTGTAGGAAGTTCTATGTAATAAAGAAAGAAAATTCCTTCAAAATGTATATTGTGGTCATCATCACTACAGTATTTGCATTGTGAAACTAGCTCAAGCCCAAAGTAATGATATACAAGTGGCAATTTTCTACTTATGTTGTAAAATGCTACGAGCTAGTGTTGAAACAGTGATTTCATTACTGAATAGTTCAGTATTCCTCAGTGTTTGTCAGGATCTACGAGTAAAAACACAACAAACCATCATGACCATTTTTTTTAATCTGTGCCTCTGAACTGAGTGGAAAAGATTTTAAAAAATTTCCTGAGCATCTATTATAGTCAAGACACTTTACAGAGAAATCTTTATGTGATCTTCACAACAAATTTGAATGTCAAGTTTAGAATATGTATGGATGAGAAACTGGACTTTCAGAACTCTCAGTTCTCAGTCTTTTACTTTACTAAGTAACAGAAACAAGAGTGAAATACAAAGATATCTGACTTCAAAGATTGTCTTTTTTCAAATCTATTCTATACACTGCTTCCTTTTACAACAAGTTAGTGCCAATTTTATTAATCCTGTGGTCTCAGCACTGAAAATAAAGAATCTTCCTAATATTTGGATCACAAGCAAAATTTTTACTCTTCTGGACTATAAAAAATTCAATGAAATAAAAAAAAAACAATGAGCATTTTCAACACATACAGGATGAGATGAAATTCTATTTTTTTAGTTATCCTATTCAAAATACCAAGGTCATTATTTATGATGAATTTCTACTTTTTATAGATGAACATTTGTGTGACTCACAATAGAATCTTTGGGAAATTTGCCCACTTTAATCAATGCAGCAATAAGAGGGAGGAGGAGAGAGGAAACCATCAAGATGGATGTGGCAGTGATTCAATTAGATTTGACCCTCACACTGGGAATGTGCCAGCCTGATGAGAGAACATTTATGCTGCCTCTTAAATGCTCAAGACTTCTAAGCAATCCCCAGCCCATCACACGGAAGAAGCTTTCAGACCAGTGCAGTGCCGCAACACATCCTTTGAGTTTCACCCGTACATACTTCATTTTGAAAATGGCATTTTATCAAAAAACTCAAGAAGGAAGTAAACTAGCACTGGAATTGCAGGCAGGCAGAGAAGGAACTGGGGAAGGGCATGTGATTCCAATACTGCAGCACATAGAACATTCTCTCCCTGATCCCCAGTTGCATTGCAATGGCCATTTGTAAATCATTTTTAATTGTCTTATTAAACAGCTTAGAGTACAGCAATCAAAAGTGTGTGGCGCAGTGAGACCTAGCATAACCATCAGGCACGGATCAGCAGTCAGGATAATAGAAGATGCAGGATTATATAACCAGTTATGGCCAGCAGGGAAGGTAGTTTGGAAGGAAAATGGTACATGGCTGGTTCTGAAGAGATGCTGATCTCAGATAATATGAAATCTGACATGAATGAAGGGAATGAAGCCCCCTCTTAACTTGCGCTCATGCATCAGTCATGTGCAGGTTTATGACTGCACTGGGGAAAGCCAACTGTCAAAAGCAGCTATCTCTTTTCAAGGAGAAATTTCTCACAGCGTTCTGAATCACAACATTAACTGATATTTGCAAAACAAGCCCCAAAGTTTGGATTTTGGTGCATGTGTGGAAATTCCGAGTAACTAAATCAGGAAGTTAGATTCTTCCTTTGATGAGAACATACAAAATTGCGTGAAAGTGGAATCTTACTTTGAGATGAAATTCAACAGTAATTCCATGAAGACAATTTTCTGATCTGAGTGTATGGTATCACAACTTTGTGATTCACAGTGATGACATCTTTAAACCCAAAATAAATCAATGATTCCTTCTAATTTTTCTACAGACTTAATTGTCTTAACCTGCCAGAAAGCATCACAGGGAAAAACAGCAAATTCATGAATTATAGTGCAATATCAGGCAGTAGTAAGAACCAATAGTTCATGGTCATCCAAAGACGGCCTTGGAAACAGTTTGTGTTCCTGAGTAACTCAATGAAGTATGTTGATCCTCATGGTGTATCTTTTACTAGTCATCAATCATTTTCAGAGGTAAGCATTTGGTACAGTAGTTAAGATGTTGCTTGAGACTCTTGCATTCAATATCTGACTGGGTTTGCGTATTGGCTGTGCTCTCAATTCCACCTTCCTACAAATATGCACCCTGGGAGACAGCAGCTGATGGCTCAAGTAGCTGGAGTTTGCCACACACACTGGAGACCTTAACTGAACTGCAGCCTCTTGGCTTCATCACGGCCCCAGCCCTTGCTATTGTAGGCATTTTGGGAACCAGTCAGTGGATAGGAAAGCTCTGTCTTTCTGTTTCTCCCTCCATCTTTCAAATAGAATAAATTATTTTAATTAAATGTAAAACTAAACTTTTTTAAAGAAGTAGTAGTAAATAATTTCTAATACAATCACCAAGGATCTGGCCAAAAATTAGGACTGCTTAAAGAAAAAAATCTGTGTGATTAAAGCTAACGTGTTGGTAAATACTTCAAGAAACTTTTAATATGAAATTAGCCAGAAAAAAAATCTGGTCTTTTAGTTCCAAAGTACCCAAGTTAATTGTTGTTACATAAATAACACACAGTTTACTATTTTTAAATCTCGACTTCCTAGCTACAGGAAAAATATTTTAATGTATTTTCATATGCATTTGGCCATGTCCAGAGAAAGCATAAAAATTTCAAGAAGGACATTAATAGTCAAATATTGTGACAAACTTAGAAAACATGATTATGATGCACTTCCTTGAGGAATGATCCATTAACAGCTCTTGTCTTTAAACTCTGAGCAATATGCAATACATGATTTAATAAAAATAATGTCACGTATGGGATACAGGTATAGAAAAGAGGGAAACAATGCAAAGAGTTTCCAACATACATATTCTTCCTAATTTTCCCTTTCCCCAAGATACTCATCTCTTGAGTTGAGCATTTCTCGGTTTGAGCATCTCTTGGTTTGTGGCGCTTCAGAAATGGGGTAGGCATTTAGTATTTTCATTATAATAATGGTTAGGATGCCCAACTCTCACATCACAGGTTTAAAACCTGTCCCTATGGGCTGGCTCTGTGCCATAGTAGGTTCAACCTCCACCTGCAGTGCCAGCATTGCATATGGGCACCAGTTCCAGTCCCAGCTGCTCCACTTCTCACCCAGCTCTATGCTTTGGCCTGGGAAGCAGTAGAAGATGGCCCAAGTGCTTGGGCCCCTGCACCCATGTGGGAGACCCAGAAGAAGCTCCTGGCTCCTGGCTTCAGATTAGCTCAGCTCCAACCGTTACGGCCATTTGGGGAGTGAACTGGTGGATGGAAGATCTCTCTCTCTGTCTCTCCCTGTCTGTAATTCTGCCTCTCAAATAAATAAAATAAATATTTAACAACAAAAACAACAATAAAACCTGTCTCTGGCAGTTTCCTGCCTCTGTTCAGTCTCCTTTCAATGTAGGCTCTGGGACACAGTGGTGATGGCTCAATTAATTGAGATCCTTTTACCCAGATTGCTAATCTGAACTGAGTTCTAGTCTCCCAGCTTTGGCCATGGTCCAGCCTTTGGTGTTGTGGCCATTTGAAAAGTGAACCCAAGGATGGGAACACCTCCCACTCCTTTCTCTCTAAGACACTAAACAAAGTAACAAGCAAAATGACTCAACCAGATGCATAAATGAAATTCACTAAATATTTACATTAAGAATGAAACAGCAAGAAATAAAGAAGGATATATATAAACCCGAATATCATTGAATCTTATTGCTGGAAGATATTTGTGTCTTAATTAAGAGTTCTGGATTTCCAGCTCACTGGCTACATGTCTTAAATTGGGTCTTACTTTATTAGAGATGTATATCTATGCTAAAAGATTTCAAAGGTGAACAATTAGAATAGATATTTGAATTACAGAGGAGTATCTGATGGAATGATGAGTTACAGTTCTTAAGAGTGATACAATATATAGAAAAATTATCCATAAGGTTAGCAATAAAATGATTAGAAACAAAATAAGTAAACAGCCAGGCAGGCCTGGATAAGTTGCCTAAGTAAAAGCTGAGAACAAAGTGTAGGTTCAAAAGGAGTATTTTATGTTATGTGGGCTGAATAAGTCCAACACAGGTTAATAGTCTAAAGAAGTCACACAGGACCAGACAAACAATGGAAATATAATTGTTGGTACTGGTGATATTATTTTTATTATAATTTTATTTAGACAAAGAATACTATTTAAAAGGATGGTAAGGGGGCATGATTTTATCCTCATTGTGTCATTTTCTGCAGTTCATTAAATGAAATAAATTGATTCAGCAAAGCTAATTTTGTAATTAAAAAGCTTATCATGGTTTTCTGTAATGAGTTAAGTAAACAGACAGTAATTCAGTTACAATATTTACATAGCTTATATCAGGGGACATTTGCTTACTAAATTAAATAATATGGGGGAGTAAGGAAGAGATAATTTAAAATAGGTGGGAACCAAGTACACTGAGGGCATGAAGGAACTCAGACTTGAAAGGTCATCACTGCATTTTTATGGTGGTGTCAAGACAATTAGCTATTTGAAGCTCCCTTGAGATGGAAGACACAGTGTCCAGTGACTTTATTTAACTATGGTACCATTAAAAATTGTGGTTCGCCTCTCTTGATAAAGATAGTAAATAATCTACTTAAGCAAAAAAAAAAAAAATAACTAGGATTTCACTTCTCATAGGAGGAATTATTTCTTTATGATCACAGGTTTCCTGAAAAACCCTATTCCCCTATTCCTGGAGATGAGCACTATACCTGTTTCACATAACAGAAAACACTGCTGAGCAAAAAAAATTTTTTTTTAATTTTACATTTTTCTTCATACTATTTGTTGATTCCTCTATTTAGTGTAGGATTAATCTCATGAGTATAAAGGTAATTGAAAATAGATCTTGGTAAAAAAATAAGAATGGGAATAGGAGAGGGAACAGGAAGGAAGGTAGGAATATAGGTGGGAGAGAGGTAGGGTGGGAAGAATCACTATGTTCCTAAATTTGTATATATTAAATACATGAAGTTCATACATCTTAAATAAAATTTAAAAAAAGAAAACAGTAACATTTATTGTTTTCTAGCTATAAATCAAGCCACCAGGTAAAGATCAAGGCACTGTGGCAAAAACTTAGATGGGGAGTATTTTAATTAATTCATTCTGTGCACTTATGAAAAGAGTCACAGCCCCAGACATGACAATAAGTAGAAGTAGAATCTAAATGAAAGGATGTAAGTAAAAAAATAAATGTCAAACTTCTTGTCATGGGACTCCAAACCTATTAAAATCAGTGGTATAAATGCCATCTTAATTGTTAAAGGGATCATACTAAATGTTAAAGTCAGCATATAGATAGGTTTAAGTGTAAAAGTGATCATATAAATAACATCAAGTGCCTGATAATAATGAGACAGAATTAAAAAAGAGGGAATGTCCAATATGGGAAGCAGTCTACACAGCAGACTCCTAGAATGACATTCATTGTAAATAACACTCTGACCTCAGAACCAACCCTTAAGGCTTCCTGGTATGGCTTAAAGGCCTGTGAGAGCATCTCAGGCATGAAAAGCCAAGACTCTGTGGCAAAAAAAAAAAAAAATTCTACAAAAAGGATCTCTGTGAGACCCCAGTGGGAAGAAGGGGCCATCAAAGAAGGATGTACTTTTCCCTGAAAGGAGCTGAGAACTTCCACTTCACTTATGGCCGTGTCCCAATACTGATGGAGTCTGGTCACAAAAGGCTTCCATAGCCTTTGCAGCCCATGGCAAGAGCCTTGGGTAATCACTGATGTCATGAATAAGAGTGTTAATTGTTAAAGGAACAACAGAAGTCACTGTGCACTTGCGCCCCATGTAGGACCTCCATCCTTAATGAGTTGTACTATGAGAATTAACTGCAAAACTTGTTCTCAAACTGTACTCTATATGTTGTGTGTGTGTGTGTAGGTGGGTGGGTGCAAACTGTTAAAATCTGTACTTAACATAGAACTGCTCCTCTGTATATAAAATCAAACTAAAATGAACCATAAAGAAGAAGGGGATGGGAGAGGGAATAGGAGGTAGGATGGGAGTCAGGGTGGGAGGGTGGATATGGGGGAAGGAACCACTATATTCCTAAAGTTGTACCTATGAAAAATGCATTCATTAAATGAAAGCTTTAAAAAATAAATGTGATGCTCACTCAAATATTCAAAAAAAGAAAAATTTTTGAGAGTACAGTAGGATTAAATAGTTTAAATTCTACCAAATATTTGTGGAGGTGAAATGTAATTGCTCAAAGGGTAGTCTCTTAAAGTCCTGATAAATTATTTTTCAAAAAGAGTCATAGTAATACTAAGACTGACTGCAGATTAGAACTTCAAATCTCTTTCTCTTTTCTGTTTGAAATACCCTCCAAAAGGTGGAATCCATGAAGACCTGCATCATTTGATTACCTTTGAATGTTGACTCAGAGTCAATTCAGAGAGAGATGAAGAAACTGACAGAGAAAGGAAGCAAAAAAAAGGAAGAGAAAGGCAGGAGATAGGAAGAATGCAGGAGAGGAGAGATAAGAGCAAGAGTGAGGAAAGTGAAAGAGAATAAAGAAAGTAGAAAAGAGAGATGAGGAGAGTCAGACTATGTAGAAGAGAGGGGGAAAGAGGGCATAGCCTCAGAAGCACTGGTCCTGTCTTTCTCAGTAGATTTGATAATTAAACCAATGATCAGGACCAACAATGCTTGCTTTAAAAAGCTGGCAAACTCATTGTCTCAGGTAATGCAGCTGTGGTTTCAAGACAATGGAAAAATCTCTTTGAAAGTTGCTGCCTTGAGATTAAGATTAACCACAGGATACCTAGCTGTTGTTGAACTATGGAGTGCACTTCCACTTCCTATCTTTTTCTAGTCTTATTCTGATAAATTCATGGGATCACTATTTAGTGACCTTATATTGCTCATATTAGTGTAGGTCTGGGGATCCCAATCACTTTCAGTGGTATCTAAAGTTTATCTTCATTAAAGCTCAAGCAATTCAGTACCATGGATAGCTACCTGTCTCCCAAAGTAAAGATGATCTACAGCTCAGAGGCTTGGTTCAGCCTTTTTCATCAAACATGGTGTGCAATATGGAACAAAGCAAATACTTTGTCTTTGTTCAACTGAGATAAATTACAAGAGTGAGTGAATGGTATGACCCACATTCACAGAACCTAAATGATATTTTATAATACTTAACCACATATATTTTACCACATACCCAGACATACTGATATTTTCTTTCCATCTTTCTGAACAGGAATTTGTTGAAGTCCAGATAAACCTGATATATTAAATATATGTCCTTTCAGAATATTTATGCCAGTTATCTTCTTTGAAAAACACCGACTAAAGCAACTAATGTCAAATATCTCTTACCTTAAGAATAAAATTGATGGGGCCAGCATTGTGACATAGTGGCACTTCCAGCAATGCCAACATCCCACATGGGATGGGACTTTGTCCCAGCTACCCTACTTCTGATTCAGCTCCCTACTAATGGCCTGGAAAAGTAGTGCAAGAAGGCCCAAGTGTTTGGTCCCCTGGCACCCACATGGAAGACCCAGATAAAGCTCCTGGCTCCAGCCAGGCACAACCCTGGCTGTTTTGGCCAACTGGTGAGTGAACCAGTGGAAGAAATCTCTCTCTCTCCCTCTCTCCCTCTCTCCCTCTCTCCCTCTCTCCTCCTCTCCCTCTCCCCCCCCTCTCCCTCTCTCCTCCATCTCTCTATAATTCTGACTCAAATAAAGAAATATTTTTAAAAAGAATAAGGCTGACAGAGACCTTCTGAAACTGTACATAACAGAAATTCATAGAGTCTGGGATTAAGGAGGATATAAAAATTCTTCCCAACATTCATTTCCTGAAAATCCATTATGTTATAACAGACTAGGAATGTATGCAAGCAAAAAGTGTTGAGGGATATTCCATATATTCTCTCTGCTCCCCTACCTCTGATGCAAATTATGGTGTTATTTAAAAGAGGAATGTCAAACACTAGATACAGATATCCAAGTATATGCATTGTACAAAGAATAAGACAAATCTTATACTTCACAAGTATGCTAAATTGTTCAGTTTAAAACTGAATGGTAGGACTATCCTCTAAGCAAGAGACATAAGTGGGGTCCTTTGCATTACTCTCTCTAGAGTCTCTCTTCCTATAGACCCACTGCAATATGTTATGGAGTATAACAGCTATTCACATAAATAGTGTGTTTGAGGAACACAGGAAATAATTAGTTATCTCTAGCTAAAGAAGGGCTATGATGTTTTCCCTAAGGGCTCTTCCAACACCATTGTCTACTTCCCTTCCAGTGCTGCACCAGTTACCACCATGTGTCATCTGCCAGCTTCTGCCTACAACACGTGAGGCCTCTTAAGTATGAGTATCATTTTCAATCCTATTTTTCAGGTTAAAAGCAGTAAATTGCAGATGGCAAGTGTTTTTTTTTTTCCTTGAGATTACTGAAAGCTGGGGGTAATTTTGTCGTGAGTCACATTAAAAAAAGAACAAGTGATGTTATATAGCACCTACTCAACATGAACATGTGCAAAGAACAGTTATCCACGCAGCCATCCATTCAGCAAAGGCAGAAAAGATTTTTCTTTGCTTTATGGTGACAGATTTTGGAGTGAGAGAATATGTGTGTTCAATGTGCCTGTGTAAGCACAGTCTCACTGTGTGTGAGGATACAGGTGAATAAAGAAACAAACCTGATGGAAGCACCTGTAGTGTACTGAGTTATGACAATTACTACATTGAAGGGTTTTATTTTAATAAGCTGGGGAGAGGAGAGGCTAAAATCATTATAGCGGTGACAATTTCACTTACAGACTAAATTAAGAATTTCTGTATAGAGTTTTGATATTTTGTCTCATACATCTATTTCTATCGGCCTAAAAATTTAAGCTTCTATTTATTGAAATTAAAGAAGCCTCTGAAATACCTTTAGCCTTTTGAAATGAGACTATTTTGTAAACACCTTTGAAAGAGCAGCGCGACAGACTAAAGGCAGAGGAGAGAAGCTCTGGGCACTGCTGGGATTTGGGAAAAAGAAGCAGTTTTCTCAGTTTCCTCCAACCAGCTCTGGGAACTTCCTCCAAGTCTTTTCACTCCAATTACTATCAGCATTACCTGAAGAGATAGGAGTACGTATCACCTGTGGTTCTTTGTGGCACTAAGTCCTGTAGCTCACATCTTTTATAAGAACTTTTTTTTTGAGGCCCCAAGTAGATCACATCTCAAAGTTTTTGCAGTCTTGAACTCTCTACCCCACTTAAAATTACTCACTGATGATTCCTCATTGAACTAAAACTGAGCTTCCAAATCCCACTGCGAATTTTACAATTTAGAGTTCTTAACACAGGATCAGATGAACACAAGTCTTGATTTTACCATCCTCAAAGTTGGGCACGATATAGGATAAGACCACACACTTGAGAAATGGAAATGCATGGAGGTTGCAACAAGGGTGCTTAAGCAAGGGTAAAACCAAATTATATAAACAATAATACTAAAGCACATATTTCAAAGAACACATTCCTTTGTCTGAATTACAACAATAAAAACCTAAATCAGTTGCACTGATCATGACAATAGATATTTGTGAGGTTCTCAAAATGATTTCTACCCTTAATTTATATCATATTAACCAATTCACTAATCTCACCAGCAGATATTCAGGACTGGTACCATAAAGCAAATATATGAAATTATCAATAGCAATAAATTATATGCTTTAGAAAGAAGCATGCAACCACATCAAAGCTGTTCCTGCACGACTTGGACTGAACATTGGTTTTAATTTTAAGAAGGTAGAAATAAATATTTCAAGGAAGAAGTCTGCAGGCATAAAGGAGGGAAATGAATCACATTGCATCTGAGTGGAAGGTGTAGCAAAGAACTGAAAATAGGAGAAGATGACGGAAAGAGAGATGAGAAATACATTCGTCAAGTAGACAAAAGCGTGATTTACAAATGAGGACCTGTTAAGTGGGTCTGTACTCATTTGCAACCCCCTCTTCCTCCCAACCTTAGAACAGTAACATTTCAGGAGAAACAATGTGCAAAAAGGTAATTTCTGGCCGGCGCCGCGGTTCAGTAGGCTAATCCTCCACCTTATGGCGCCGGCACACCGGGTTCTAGTCCCGGTCAGGGCGCCGGATTCTGTCCCGGTTGCCCCTCTTCCAGGCCAGCTCTCTGCTGTGGCCAGGGAGTGCAGTGGAGGATGGCCCAAGTACTTGGGCCCTGCACCCCATGGGAGACCAGGATAAGTACCTGGCTCCTGTCATCGGATCAGCGCGGTGCGCCGGCCGCAGCACGCCAGCACGCCAGCACGCCAGCACGCCAGCCGTGGTGGCCATTGGAGGGTGAACCAACGGCAAAGGAAGACCTTTCTCTCTGTCTCTCTCTTACTGTCCACTCTGCCTGTCAAAAAAAAAAAAAAAAAAAAAAAAAAGGTAATTTCTGAGTGGCAATAGGAAACCTTGGCACTTACTAGGTTCTGTCACAAATACTTCTCCCTGGTAAATTATTTCCCAAGCCCCATATATTTCTCAAGTATTTTGTTCTAAGCCTTCCTTTGTATTTTTCACTTCCCTCTCCTCCATCATCCTTCCCAGCAAAGGTGCTAGAGATTTTTAATTCTACTGGTTGCCAGTAGTAATCTGAAATGATGACAAATGTGAATGGTAAGTCACATGCCTCCAAGTGGCAGCACCTAGTTCCTGGGGATCCAAAAGCTTTCAAGAATGCTCCCTTCAAATAGTAATAGGGCAACTATCGCCATCTAGATGGCCAATCCTTGAGTGTGCTCTCTTCCAGCTTGTGCTAAGCCAGGGCATGTCTACAAGAGGATCTGCTGCCTTCTGTAGTTATACAAACGGAAAAATGAACCACAAGAGCAGTTTTTGTTGGTGAAAAAAGCCCCTGGGATTCCAGAAGCCACAAACAGGCCAAAGAGCAAACTCAGTTGTATCCATTTATTCTCCAGCTTTCCCAGGCTGGTGAAGCTCTCTCTCACTTCTGCAGTCACTGTGCTTGATTAGCTCTCTGAGAAAACATCCCTCTCTAAGGAGACAAGCTGATAGATATTTTGATTCAGTGCTGAAGTCTAAGTGAAAACATTTAGTTATTTATGCTGATATTCAATCATTTCTCTATCTCATTGCTATACCTTGAAAAGCAAGAGAGAGTACATTAAGATCCAAAGGGACGAGACACATCCTATCTGAAAAAAGGAACAATATTCACCAAAAAGAAAAACATAAATACAAATAACTGCAACAACAGCAGATATGTTAAGAGCAAAATAAGCAGATAAACACTATACAATTAGGGGCTCCCAGCCCTGGCTAACCAAAAGCAAGCTTTCAGCATCTGGTAGTATTTTCTATGGTCAAAACCTGGAAGATGGTGCTGGCTTCTGATGGGTAGAGCCCGACAATGCTGAGTGCAGCCAACCATGCCCTGGCAGCCTTGCACTAGGAGGAATCTCTTGGCCCACAGTGTCAACAGTTGAGAGGTCGAGAAAGCCCAATGTAAAGGAAATGGAAAAGGCAACGGGGTAGGGACAAAGGAATATGGACTGAAATGTGGATGGAGGTCAAAGGCCAGGAATGTTTCATTTTGGCTCTAAAAAGTCCTGCACAATAGTTTTAGTAGAATTACAATAAGTAATCTTAAAGAAACAATACAGAAGGAGGAAGAACATTCATTGAATGCATTTAGAATAGTCAGTATTTTTTTTAGCTATTGTTGTTTGATTATTTCTTTAACCCAGCTTTCTGAACATAAATCCACAATGTTCAAGTTGGTCTTCTAATACTAAAAAGTTTCAGAGTGTGAATATTTACTATTAACATACTTTCCAAAACATATTGAGGGAATGGTTAAGATGCCTGAATCCCACACCGGAGTAACTGTGTCTAAATCAACTCCACACTTCAACTTTGTGCTAATGCAGACTCTGCTAGGTAGTGGCGATGGCTCAATAATCGGTTTCTTTCCATCCCCATGTTTCCCAGCCCCAATTTCACCTTTGTTCCAGCCCCAGCCACTGCAGATATGCATATGGGATCTCCCGACCTGTCTCTCTCTCTCTCCATCTATGCATCTCAAATAAATTAAAATTAATGAAATATAAACCCTTATAATTAGTAATACTTTTTTAAAGAGGTAAGACAATTTTAACAAAGGTTAAGATTGCAAATTCCAGAACAAAATTGCCTTACTTACCATTTGTGTGATTATAGCAAACCAATAAATTCCTGTAAACCTTATTTTCTGCAGCTATAAAATAGGTACTGTAGTATCATTTACTTTGCAGAAGTGAATTAAAATACCAAAGCAAATCACTTAACATTAGTATGTGAATAATCATTTAGTAATTTCTCATTGTAGTCACTGATTTTCTTATTGATGATAAATATTTTGGCTGATTCCATTAATGAAGAAGTGAGGCACTTAATAGATAATTTAATAATATTTAAGTTATGTAACTTCCCAGAAATTCAAGCCACATTATAGAAAACATCTCTGGAAAAAGATAAAATTTTCACAATTAGATAAGTACTTAATGTTTATGTTCAGTAGGTTTGATAATTTATTGGAACTCATAATGAAGAAAATGCTATTTCATACCAAATCACACATATGCAAAATTATGAAGTCTTAGCCTTTCATTTGATTCTGTAAATATTATTTATTTACTTACTTATATGAAATGCAAAGAAGCAGAGGGAGAGAGGGGGTAGAGAGAGAGGCAGAGGGAGAGAGACAGAGACACAGAGACAGAGAGAGACAGAGATGATTCCCTGAGAATGGCTCACTTCCCAAATGCTTGCAAGAGCTAGCAGGATTCTTAATTTCTTATGGAGAAAATTGTTGCTTATAGGCCGCCATTTTGGGAGTATTTTCAAAAAAGTTTCATTCAGTTTTTAATAGATTCAATATACTTACTAGATAAAGTTTAAGAATATAACAATATCCCCTTCCTCATTTCTTCTTTCTTTGCTTTTTCAGTTTCTGAGGTATGTTTTAATTTTACATTATAGTAAAAAGGTCATTGCTTCACCAAATAAGAACTTTAACAAGCAAAAAGCAAGAAGACTCTAGTGGAAATAAAGGCAACAGCTATAAACAATAATTAAATGGAAAAATCACCATTTCATCCATATATGGATCATTAAATCTATAATAATATAATATTGTTAATCACTGATTTCATAAAGGTAAAAGCAAAATTTTACAAAATAGTATTTCAGGAATAAGGATAGACACAGGCACTTCCTTTTTTTTATTATTTTTATTTTTTAAAAATTTTAGCTCCCACATATAAAGGAGAACAAGTATCTGTCTTTCTACGTCTGGCTTATTTCACTATTAACGTCCTCCAGTTATATCAATTTTCATGCAAATGGTGGAATTTCATTCTTTGTTATAGCTGAATAATATTCCATTGTGTGTTTATATGTTTTCTTTGTCCTTTCATCTATGATGGACACCATGGTTGATTCCAAATTCATTTTATTTATTTCAAAGTCAGTGACATAGAGAAAGGGAGATGCAAAAACAGGCCTTCCATCTTCTGGTTCACACCCCAAATGGCTGCAATAACCAGAACTGAGTGAGGCCAAAGCCAGGAACCTCAAACACCATTCTGGCCTCCCACATGGGCGGCAACGGCCCAAGCACTTGAGCTATCTTCCACTGCCTTCCCAGGCATAGTAGCAAGGAGCTGGATCAGAAGCAGAGCAGCTGGGACTCAAACCAGGGCTTTAATATGGGATGATGGGATGCTGGCATTGCAATCAACAGCTTATCTGCTGTAAAACAGGATGGGTCCAGCACTGAGGAGTAGTAGACTTAACATCCACCTGTGGCGCCAGCATCCCATGTGAGTGGCAGTTCATTTCTCTCTTTTTTTTAAAAAAAAATTTTTTATTTATTTATTTGACAGGTAGAGTTACAGACAGTGAGAGAGAAAAGGAGACAGAGAGAAAGGGCTTCTTTCTGTTGGTTCACTACCCAAATGGCCACAATGACAGGAGCTACACTGATCCGAAGCCAGCAGCCAGGTGCCTCCTCCTGGTCTCCTATGCGGGTGCAGGGCCCAAGCACTTGGGCCATCCTCCACTGCCTTCCCAGGCCACAGCAGAGAGCTGGACTGGAAGAGGAGCAACTGGGACTAGAACCCGGCGCCCATAAGAGATGCCAGCACCACAGGCAGAGGATTAACCTAGTGCACCACGGTGCCGGCCCCGATTTCCCTTCTGATCCAGCTCTCTGCTATGGCCTGGGAAAGCAGTGGAAGATGGCCCAAGTACTTGGGCCCTGCACTCAAGTGGGACACCTTGAAGAAATTCCTGACTCCTGACATCAGATCAGCCCAGTTCTGGGCGAATCAGCAGATGGAAGACATTTATCTGTCTCTCCCTCTCTGTTAACTCTGCCTCTCAAATAAATAAATAAAATCTTTTTAAAAAAGACTTTTAAAACTTGTCAATCTCCCTTATTTTTATTAGTTTTCAAACAAGAGAGTGTAGGCCTTGGCTTTTGTCAGGCTATCATATATAGCTAATATATAATAACCTATTTGGGTTTTATTGCTTTTATTTATTATTACCATTTTTTATTAAGAGAAATGATACTTTCTTCTTACCTTAGGGTTTCATGTTTTGTTTTCAAAATAAATATATTAAGTAAAGTAAATCAGCTTAACAACAATATTAAATATATAACAGCACTGGTGATATGTGAAAATGATACAAATGGAGAAGGTGGTAATCAAATTCATGGGGGTAGAAAAGAATGCACAACACTCCTTCTTGGATTATCTTTAAATGAGTATACACATTCAATCCCAGAGGTTCTTATATAGTCTATATTTTGTCTAATATTTTACTAACAAACAGAGGTAGGACTCATAATATTCAAACTTTCAAGGTAATATCCACCCTGGCTTTTAACAAAATACTGTGTGTGTGTGTGTGTGTACACAATTTACACGTACAATGTATACTGTTTACATATATAGTGTATATACATACTGTTTACTCTTGAAGCACATGTAGCAAAATGTTAAAAATAGTTAAATCTATATATGTTTCTTGAACTTTTCTTTGCATTCTTCTGTATTACTTGGGATATGTTGTAATAAAAATGCAAAATAAAAATACAATAATAATTTTTCAAAAGCTAAATGAATATTAAGGTTTGAAAGTTGCTTAAGATGGTTTCTTCCATTCTTGTTTTTTTAAAAAAGATTTCATTTATTTATTTGAGAGGTAGTGTTACAGACAGAGAGAGGGAGAGACAGAAAGGTCTTCCGTCCTCTGGTTCATTCCCCAACTGGCTGCGAAGGCCAGAGCTGGGTTGATCCAAAGCCAGGAGTCAGGATCTTCTTCCAGGTCTCCCACATGGATATAGGGGACCAAGGACTTGGGCTATCTTCTGCTGTTTTCCCAGATCATAGCAGAGAGCTGGATCGGAAGTGGAGCAGTTGGAACTAGAACCGGCGCCCAAATGGGACTACAGCATTGACCGTGCTGGCCCCAGTTTCTTCCATTCTAAAATATGCAGTCTTACATTTCTATTTCCCGGTTATAGAAAGATGCTTCATCACAGCAGAGACAGGGGTTAAGAGTGAAGCAGGAATGATCCATATGACACCAATTCTCTGTGACGAGGAGGAAAAAGTCCAGAACTTGACAATGAAGAGGATGCCACAGCCTCCGGAATGAAAAGTAACCTGTGGGATGGCTTCTCAATCTTTGTGCACTTACAAGAAACCCACAGAGGAATACAGAAAGAGGAGGGAAAATGTGTCCAGAAATTTAAGAATCTCTGAGTTATATACTGGTCAGTTGATCACAGGATGCAGACTGTTTTACAAAACCTAAGTCAAATAGACTTACTGCATATAGGAAGCTGAATTTGATTGCATTTCATTATATGAATGATAAACCTATGAGTATTAATTAATATAATGATAATAGAGTCTGTGTCATGTTTTGTAATCATTATAGTCTTTTTTTTCCTGAATTACCTCTTTGTATTATCACAGAATCTCATGATGTAGGCAGAGAAGGTAAGAAGGCAATTTTATCAACGAGCAAACTAACTTCTAGAGTTTAAATGAGGTCCAGAAAGGTCAAGCCACATATCAAAACACACACAGCAGTTTGGAAGGTATATAAATATGTGAATAAGCTTGCCATGTTTGGTGCAATGGTTAAGTCTTCACTTGGGATGAGCACATCCACATCACAGTGGCTGTACCTCAAGTCATGGCTACTCATCTGTCGATACAGTTTCCTGCTAATATGCACACCCACAGCGACAGCAGGTGAGGGCTCAAGTTCTTGGGTTCCTGCCACCGAATAGGAGACCCAGAATGAGGATGGAGGCTCCTGGCTTCAGACAGGCCCATCACTGGCCATTGTGGACATTCAAGGACTAAATCAGCAAATGGAAGTTCTCTCTCCACCTCTCTCTGTCTCTCTGCCTTTAAAATAAACTGAAAATAAATTTAAAAATTTAATTGTAGAATAAGCTTGCCAAACCAAAACAAGAATGATGAAGACAGAGGTAAAACCCAAGAATATATGACCCACCAGATAGCATCTTAATCCTAAACATTTTAAGGAATATATCGACAAACAGTACACGTCCGTGGGGGCAACCTTCACGCTTGGAAAACAAGTTAATTATTTCTGGTAGTCAGTGGGGTTGGAGAGCATCTCCTGACTTTGGCAATTCAATTGGATTCCTTAAACAATTACTGAAACTTTCCTCTGTTCCATAACCTCTGCCCCTGGGTGTTTAAATTCTAACTGGGCATTAACAACTCCCAGTTATGCAGTTGTGCCTTGAACCCTTCTAGGGGAGCCACTCATATTCCAAAGTGAATGAATTGGGTAGGACAGTGCCCAGCTGTGCCACTGCCCCCAAACATCCTGAGTTATGTTTCTGATATAAAAGAAATAAAGAGTAAATAAAGTGAAGAGTTAAAATTGTATATGTACGGGTGTAAAAAGTTAAGCTTAAGCTTACAGGTTTAAACGTTCCTGGTGCAGCTGTGAAAATAAGAGTGAAGTAGCACCTTGACAGTAGGGACTCCATTTTGGAGCACTTGAGACTCCATTCTGGGAAAGCACATCCCCCCCCCCCCCCCCCCCGCCATGAGACTCTGGTCTGAAACTATGATCTCAAATAGTCGGACAATAGCAGTGCACTACATCACCCTTGGCAGAGCACAAAAACCCCCTAGCATGATTGCTCAAGCTTAAAAGTAGAAATGTTGCACCTGGGTTACCTGGGCTAATACTGAAGATGTGATTTGTCTATGTCTTAAGATCATAATTGTTGATTGTAAGATTTTAGCAACCGCTTAGCAACCGTGTATTCTCTCCCCCCTCCCGATTTTGCGGTTTTTGCCTTTATAAACCCTATACTTTAGTTCCTCAAGGCTCTTCTGTTCTTGTATGTTCAGAGAGCCCCAACATGTTGGATCAATAAATCTTTAACCCTTTGCTGGTTGCATGAGAGAAAGTCTCTTGGAGTCGTTCCTCAGGCGGTGGGCGTTTTTGGACCCTAACAAAAGGAAGTTAGAGGCTTCAGAGTACCAAGTGCTACTGGGGCCAAAAGGGGAAAAGTTGAGAGGTGATTTGGAAAGTCCCAGGCCCCATGCAATCCAAGCACTGTCATTCCAACTTCATCTGTGAGGCTGCTGTTTCTTCCAAATTTGCCTTTCTCAGCGTCCCCGTCATCATGTAGATCTTTTACTTCCCTGTTTGTCCCGCCAGACCTGGGCTTCTTTCTGCATTTCAAATAAAGAATGAAGTACAATCTGCATTGGGAAGAATAGGGGAGGGAGGCAAAGCTCTGATGAATTACAGGCGAGTTGTTTATTATGTCTGAGACCTCTAGCAGTACACTGCCCTGAGAAATCTCACAACCCAAGGACTGGGGGTGAGGAGACCTGGCACAGAGTTTCCCCACAGTAACACAGTACATCAGTGAAGACAGAGATGCTTCAGTTCAAAGTTCCCAGGATACACAGTCACTGACATCAGTAAGCATTTACACAGCAGGTCAATGGGTAGCATGGATATGTTTTCTGTTTTAGTTGCCTGAAAGTGCTCACTCCCTCTCTCTCTCTCATAATAAGCAGATGAAATGCTAATCACTTAAGTCTTCTGTTTAGTAGTTTCTTTTGTTTATATACATATCTCATTATTAAAATTACTACATATCCATTTTCAAATAAAGGAAGGCAACTTAGCCTAGATATTAAAAATAATTTTATAAAATGTTGAAAAAATTAAAAATGGTTGCATTTGAGCACTTTAGATAGATAGATACAAAGCAGTCTGGCTGTCACAAGCCAGTTGTTAAGCTACAAGGCAGTGAGATACTCAGTTTTAAGAAGGGAAGTTTTCTGGGAAATCAAAATTGTGCTCCCAGAGCTCATTGTTTACCTCCCTGTCAATTCTTCCAAAATCAGAAAGAGTGATCACTCGACTTCCTCAATCTCATCGCTTTGACAATCCTTGATTTTCAGTGTGGAGTGAGAGAGCACAAAGAAATAAGACAGAGGTGAAGTAGGCAGGCATACAGGTTAAAATTGATTAGGTTTCTGAGCTGGAAGACCACGCCTTCCCCAGGCCCTTGTGTGACCTCATGCCCCTACCTGGCCACACATGAGTGCCCACCGGCCAATCAGGTTAACTGACCACTCCCCTTTGAGAGTGGATTAAAAGCCTGGGACAACGTGTGCCCCGCCCTCTCTCTTCTTTTCACTGGCCTCTTGCCAGGAGGGGTCTTGCTAGAGCCCTGCGCCTCCAGGGCACGTGGCCTTCAGGCCACCCACCCTAGGCTTCCTGGCCTAGATGCTCCTCCACGTGGCTGGTTCCTGGTGCTTGGTATGAACCCAGATCTACCTCTCTCTGTTAGATAAAGCTCTCACTCTCCTATGCATCTTTCACACTAAATAAAAGCCTAAAATATGCTATGCTGCCTCATTTATTGATGCCAGTATTTAGAATTCTCTAAATATTAGGCAAGAACCCTCTCAGGCTTATTAATATTGGGGATTTATTAATAAGCATATGGTGATATTGTATGGAACCCCAAATTCCAGTAGCATATGTGGCATCCCAGATGGCACTTCTGGGGAACTCTAAGGGGCCACATTTTTGTATAGATTTCAGGGGGTCATTCCCGATATCAGAGGGTAGTGATCATGAATAAAATCTAAGCCTACAGGTTTTATGTAAGGGTCTTCTACATCTCTTACTTATGAGATTGACATTACACTTTTTGTTTAAGAATCCCCAAAAATGCTTCATCCCAACGACACAAGAAATTGTGCATCCATATTTGCAAGTGGGGCAGATAGGGCAGGAAGGGCTATGTACATTATCACATATTTCTGGGAACTCACAGTTGATTCAAAACACATTCTTTTTAATGAAGTCCATTTTGTTTCCATTTACTTACCAAATAGAGTTTGGTTCTCTAACTGAAATTTTGTAGCCATTGATCGATGGTCATTCCACAATATATACATGACCTATACCATCACATTTAACCCTATAAGCATATATGACTATTATTTTTCAATTAAAGATCAAACTAAAAAGTGTAAATCAGTATAGAGAATTTTAAACAATGTAATTAAAAGCATAATGAAATCCAAGCTTCTTGCCCCTGTGTACCACTAATTGACTACAAATGAAATGCAAAAGCATTATCTTTTCCTTTTCACCTCTTTTCATAGTGCTCTGTAAATAATTAAGTGAAAGAATGAAAGAAGAAACAGAAAAGTGTGCAGAAAACTCTGTTCAGTACAATTAAGTAGAGGAGAACAGTTGATAGAGCAGTTAAGTTGCTAGTTGGAATGTTAGCATCCCATATGGCAGTTCCTGGGTTCGAGTGCTAGCTCCACTTCAGACTCAGCTTTTCATAATTCACACTCTGAAAGGAGGCAGGTGACAGCTCACACTTGGAGCGTCCATTCATGCAGAAGATCCAACTTGAGTTCTCAGTGTTTGGCTCATGATTTTGCCCTAGGCCAGCCTTGGCTATTATAGCCATTTGTAGAGTGAACCAACAACTGAAAGATCTATCTTTCTCTCTCTTTCTCCTTCTCTCTCAAATTAAATTAATTAATATCTAAAAATAATACAGCAAGTAGTTCAGTGTTGAATATAGACCCAAATATGTAAATGCAAAAAATAAACATGACTATAAAAAAATTAGGGATGAAATATACATAACTGTTAGCACAGTTGTTTGGGGAGGTTGGGATTAATGAATTCATATATATATATATACACACACATATACATAAAAACTTTATATCCAATTTTATAGTCTAATAAATATTGGTTACTTTTTAAATATTTATTGTATGTATCTGGAAGACAGAGAGATAGAGACAGACACACACAGAGAGCTCTTCCATCTACTGATTCACTGTAAAAACACCTATGACAGCCCGGCATAGACAAGACTGAAGCCAGGAACCACGAATTCAATATAAGTCTCTCTTATGGATGATAGAGGCTCAAATACTTGAGCCATCACCTACTGCTACCCAGGTTATGCAATATCAAGAAGCTGAAATCAGGAAAGGAAGCAAGACTCAAACCCAGGCACTCTAATATGGGTGTCCCAAGCAGTGTCTTAACTGCTATACTGAATGCCAAGCCAGAAATATGTTAACTTCATAGTATGAAAATATAAAACACTACATAAAAGGTAAACTCACTTTGAAACAATCATAAATTAGAAAAGTAACATAACATCACTTTACTGGCAATACATGGAAGGGATTTTGGTTAAATCTTTCTCCTCTGGGCCAGCTATCTCACCAACCAAGTCACTATGGACACATTTGTGGTGGCTAGATCTACTCCCAAAGTTGACAAATAGACAAGATTCTAACCACTGGCATATGTGGGGAAGTTCCTTAATGCCCTGCCAATGTGACCTACTTTGAGCTGGCCACAGGCTGAGCTGCTTCTTTGCCTCAGTTCTTTGAATGATGAACTTGACTTCCGGAGAAGCACTGAATTCAAGGTCCATGTGGATCATGGAACAACTCCAGTAGATTCAAGGTCTCAATGAGCACAGGTAGAAATTTGCTGGCCCTGGGCACATAAGCTTCTGATCAGCCTGAGTGGCATCTTTGTTCTGAATCAGAAATGCCCCCTGCCATACTCATGCTCATTTCAATTGCTAGAGGCTCATCTCTGTCCTGGCGTGCCCACTCCTCCATCACCACCGAGAATAATCATTTAAGACATTGTAAACACAATCCCAAGTAGGTTGGCAACAGGAGCCTATGAATTCGAGTTTTTAGAAACTGAATCCAAAATTTACCTGACCCATGGAAAGCAAAACAGGATCGCTGAAAAGCTGATACAGGCTTAACTGCCTGGCACCTTCAATTGAGAATAAATCAAATTTTCATATAAATCAATGAGGCCCCAGTTCACCTTCATGTGATATAATATTTTATGAAGTACCTTGTTTCTGTTAATTAATTAAAAGACATAAAATTGGGGCTGGCACTGGGGTGTAGTGGATAAAGCTGCTGCCTGCAGTGACAGTATCTGATATGGGTACTGGTTCAAGCCCCAGCTGCTCCACTTTCAATCCAGTTCTCCACTGTGGCCTGAGAAAGCAGTAGAAGATGGCCCAAGTCCTTGGACCCCTGCACCCATGTAGGAGACCCAGAAGAAGCTCCTGGCTCCAAGCCTGGGTCGGCACAGCTCTGGCCATTGCAGCCATCTGGGAAGTGAACCAGTGGATGGAAGACCTCTCTTTCTCTGCCTCTAATTCTGCTTTTCAAATAAATAAAATCTTTTTTAAAAAGACATAACATTTGTTCAGAGTCTGATCCTACTTTTCATCCAAAGCACTTTCAGAATATTTTCGCTTTTCATGAATACAAAAACCTCAAAAACATCAAGTAGCCTTTAATTTTGCCTTTGCATGAAGCACCACTTGTCACCTGGGTGACTGCACTGGAATCCTGCACTTCAGTTGATTTACTGGCTGGTATAATGGCTGCTACATGGCTTCTGCCTTCATTTAAGTGAATGGTGGCTTCAAAGTATTTTGATTTTTGAGTAAAGTTTTAAATTGTATAACTGATTTAGTTTGCCTTATTAGAGTTTATCCTGCTTACATGTAATGAGGCTATAATTTCCTTTAATTTTTTTGCTCTAATTGGGTTAATGGTATCTGCAGAGAAACAGCAATCTTTATTTTTAGCCCCTGCTGTGGGTCTCCTGCGGTGAGGCTGTACTTCCTCAGTAGCCAAGTCAGATGGCAACCTCACTTGGGAGGTGGAGAAGTGGATCACGTCTGGAGCTGTGAAGCTGGGTCTCTGATAAGAATGCGAGAAATTCATGCCTCTTTCCCTGCACAACACTGTATGGGAACAGGTACAGTGTTGGTTGGGGGTCGCAGTTACATGTGTCTGCCAAGCTTCCATATCTGCAATCATCACCCCTTCCCCAACACATTTCTTGTGCTGATCAAGGTGGGGTGGGGGAATGAAGAAGGGTGGAGACAGCTTTTGGCAAACACTAAAGTGAAAAATGCATACTTTCATTATTTATTGCATTTCAAGAGTTGGATCTGACCTTACGTAATACAGGAACTGAGCTCCTTTACTTGGCAACAGGACCCAGTACATGTTTTTGGTTAATTCAGGAGTACCACACACACACCAGAATCTACGAGGTGTGATATGGATTCTCCATAGGCACCTGTAATCACACGCAAGAGCAAGCAGGACACCTGATTTCCTCTGGAAGATGTCTACTGGAAACACATCACCTGTGCTCCAAACCATTCCCTCTCTCAGGGTTCTGAGAAATCTGGTGCTCTTTCAGACCTGTCTTACATGCATTCTCTTAGCCTTGACATTACAACTTGAACGGCGCGCCTCCCTCACATACCTGTCCAGGATACTGATATCAAAAAAACAACTACAGAATGTCAACAACAGATCAAACTTGATGCAGGGAGAGCGTCAATGTCAGGATCTGACTTTGGAGACTTTGGTAAGACCTTGATCCACCAGAATGAGCTCAGCTGCCCCTCAGTAAAGTTTCCTACCTGTTCATGTGCTGCAGATCTCCCGAGATTTTCACGAGATTCACAGGAAGTGATATTTACAGAAACACCGGCAAAATTATAGTGCATTACCATGAAATATGCATGACAAGAGCCTTTCACCTTGTAGTTCAGTGAGGACAGGGAAAATACAGAGCAGGTTGGGCGATCTGAAAAAAGGGATTTCAGGATTCTCAGTGCTGTTCAAGGTAGTAACTTCTGTACTTCCCAACTGGATATAGGCTTTAGAAGCAGAAATAGAGAAATTAATTTTGGTTTTAGAGGAAGGACAAAATGGGGAGATATTCACAAAGAACAATTTCTTCAAGGAAAGTCTTATAGAGAGAAGAAAAGGAGGAGAAAGCTAAGAAATGAATGAGGTAGTCTAGAGATTCTGTGTGGAGATGGTTAAGGAATGTTGATCAACTTGGTGTCCCACCAGTTGCAAGAAAGTTTGTTTCAATCTGAATGTAGCTGAAGACCTAAGTCCCAGGTAAGTCCTAATTTTTCCAGGATTCAAGGGAAGGTTAAATATATTCTTTCATCTCTTAAATTTGCAGGTTGGGTATGCCTAACAAGGAAAGGCACTGAAGATGAGCCATGTCCTCAAGAGGTCAGCAGAATGAAGGACAAGAATGAAGGGGCCTGGTACCAACTTAGAGCAAGAAAGTGTGAATTTAACTTTGAGACCTAATAGGCTGGTGAAGGTATGGAGAGTGATAAATGCAAATAACCCTCTTCATTAATCTGAGTTAATCCTGGTGTCAGCCACAGTGTGGCTCAACACTCCATTGATCCACAGACTAAGCTGTTTCCTGACCCAGGGCCTTTGCTCTAACAGTGCCCTCTATCCGGAACCACTTTCCTCATACCGTGAATGGTGACTCCTGCCAATCACACAGATCTCTGTTCGGCTGTCGTCTCTACAGTGTGAATGTCCACAAACCCTCTGAATCTCTGTATCCCTTCTTCTGATCCAGTCACTTCTTACCACATGGCACTGTCATATTTATCTGTTGACTTGCTTATTGTCTGTTTTCTCCTTCCTAAAATGAACATTTCATGAAAGTAGGTGCCCTTTGTTGTATTTGTTTACCACCCAACATTTACAAGAATGGCTAAAATCAATGAACATTGTATACACATAGTCCTGTTTGTGAATGGATGGGGGAGGTCATTTCTGGAGGTGGGGAAGTAGAAGGGCCAAGAATTACAGAAGGTTGATCTTCAAAAAAGAACTTCCCATCTATATGTCTTTTCAGATTTCAGTGCAGTGGTAGAAGAAGACTTCACATTAGGAAAGTGCACAGGGAGCTGTCTCTTTGAGAACTGATTTAGAGTTACTCGATGGTTTCCCTGTAAAGGACTTTGATTCTTATATGAAAGTAAGCACCCAGACAGTAACATTGCCTTCCACATTGCACCCATCCCTGGTCATATCCAAAAGGACTCCACTGTTAACTGTTTCCTGAAGATGGACAAAAAAAGAAACATGACACAACATAAATTACACCTCTTCTTATGAAGGTTTCTGGGCAAGTTGGAGGAATCTTGTGCCTTAATTAGAGGTTTATTAAAGAAATGATAAAAAGAAAGATGCAAAACAATAACTTTTCACAAGGAATCAGGATCCCCAGGTTTAGAAGTGCATGCTCTTCTGTGTAAAAATGGATAAGATTAAGTAGGGCACCATGAAAATGAACATTTCCCAAGATCACTCACATCAAACATCGGTCCCTTCAACCTTCAAAAATCATTTCTACCTCCTCACATGTGATGAAATGCAGTCACTTGACTATCAAGTTGTTCCTCATTTGTCAAAGGAAAAGCTGCTAAATTGCTACTCTGAGAAAATTTACATAGAAATTACCAACAATACAAAGCAAATGAAGAAGGGAATTATAACAAAGAGGAGCATAAGCATCCAACGTCAGCTCCCCACAAGCTGCTAGCTTCTGCTCACAGCAGTCAGTGCAGGGTTACTGGGAAGAAAAAGCTGCAATAGGCAAAGAGGAAAATGAACGGGTCAGGGACCTTCTGCTTTTCTCTCTGTTTAGATCCCTGTGAATTGTTTGAAACCTGGCCTGCTCACATGCTTGCTTTTTATCCCCTTATATATCTTGCTGCGCTCCCCCGACATCCATGCTAGGAGACTCTGCTGTTAATTAGAGTTTCACACCCATTGCCAGAGGTTAATTGCTCTGTGGTCTCTGCCCCTCTCAGTCTCAGCAGTTACTGATGCTCACTGGTGTTCAACTTATAACCATGTTCAATTAAGTGTGTTGGGGAGAAACCTCCCCTGAGGTCGTACGGCCTGGGGTCCCTCTCTTCCTTCCTCTGCAAATGTTCTTCTCTTCACAGAATCCAGAAGATCTCCCCGCTTGTGCTCAGATAGGGCTTTCCTGAGGCTTTGCCTAGGAGAAGGACTCTGCTTTGCTGTCCTGAATGTCTCTCTCCACCCAGGGTTACAATCCAACATTTACCCTGGTGATGGCTCTGTTGTCTATGCAGGATTTGCTCTGCACATTCTCTTCTACAGGCTCTTCAAGGCCTTGTGGACCCCATGATATTCCCCAAAGTCCACTCTTGCCCACTCCACAACCCTTTGCACATTATCATAGCAGATACTGTAATCCTATCTAGAATAAAAACAAGATAAAACTGAATGCCTGTGCCATTCACAGATCCTTGAATTTGTCATGTTGTTCCCATGGCTACAGTACCCTCTCCTCGTACTGTGGATATGTCAAGGTCCAGATGGTTTTTCAAGAAACTTGCCAATCTTTCCTTTGTTGTTGGTATTGTCTTATCTAGGTCCCAGTGTTAGGAGACGGGGCCAGGCCTCATAATTTTGTGAAATTCTACAATGGTTTAGTGCACAGGCTCTGAGTTCAATAGCCTGTGTTCCAATCTTGATCTACCACTCATTAACCATGAGACAACAGATATATTACTTAGCATCTACGAGTCATTGTCTCACCATCAGAAAAAATGAGGATAATCAAAATCTACACACCATAGCTAAAAGGATTATATGAAATAATGTATGCAGAGTAACTACACAACAAAAAAAAATCACTGAATTTTCAAGGTTGTGGTTGTTACTTCCTACAATGTATATTGTCTGGTTTGTGGGCTTACTGGGAAGTGAAAATCTATTGCTTAACTGAACACACACACACACACAAACACACGGCAGAAAATTATTCCCAGAAATGACTTGCTAAATACCCAACTCTCTTTATCTGAAAGATCACCTCTGTAAAACACAAACATAACACAACAGTTACTGTACACATCTGAATAGGTAATATAAAAAAATTTAAAGCATCCTAGAAATATGCAAGGACAAGGCCCACATAGGAATCACAAAGTCCATGTGAGATGAATGAAATGACTTATTGTGGGAAGAACACAGACTTTAGGAACACGGAGAGATGCCTGGAATCATTCCTCTGTCGTTTATCAGCTACATAAACTTGTACTAGCTAAGTAACACTTCTTTGCCTCAATTTCCACATCTGTATAGTTAGAAAAGACCTCACAAGTTGATCAAGAAGTTACTAATAAATCTTAGTTGGATTTCTCTTATTCTCCTGCCACATCTTTCATGGCTAAGTTTGTGACTACAAAGCAGAATTACAACTGTTAATGCTTTGTTAGAACACAATGGACCCACAAGTGCAAGGGTGATCCTGTCTAAAACCAAACGAGTCTCTATGAATTTCCTCTTGTTGCAAGCAGCACTGAGAAATTACTCGAGTTTCTCTTTACAGAGGAAGAGAAGTGTGAGCAGATTTAACAAGAGTCATAAAACCATCAGAGGTAAAGATACCAGATTACCCTTTTGAGGAAGACCTGTCTGACTTTTTCTGAAATCATTTGAGGCTTGTATAGAAACAATTTTGCTCCTAAATGTGTCCCTGGAGGCCCTACAATGGCTCATTAAAGACAATGCACAGTACTAGGTTGAATCACAGAATTCATAACATTCTATCACTTTGGGAGTAAAAAATAGCACCATTACTATTTTATCTATTCTGAGTATTCACAAAGGATGAGGGATTGCTGAGCTAAATGAGATAGGACTTTTGGTCTCTGGTGCTAAAGTATGAGGTCTTCGAATGAAAAGTTTCAAGATACAGAAAGGAACAGAGAGAGGTTATTTTAAAATGACCCAAGGGAAATTTTGGAAACAGATCTAAAGATGTAAAACTGCACTTATACCCTGTACCCAAATAACCACACACAAATCAAGACTTCACATAGATTAAGGCACATGGTGGCCTTCAGAGTCTCAATGACTGTACAAGTGTGCAGGCAATGCTCAGGAGAACTGTAAAATCAGGCCCCTTGATGAGCAGACAGGGCTTTCAATTTAAATGATTCATCTAAAAAGAATCTCCCACACAGGAAATTGCATGAGACTTAATTCATTTACCTTAAAAGGATAAAGGATTAAATCAAGCCAAGGAGAATTCAAACATCAATTCTCCAGGCTTTGTGACAGAGATTTCTAATAACCTAATTTTTAGATCATTAGTCCATTAACTCTTGCTAACATTTTCAAAAGACAGACCAAGAGAAGAGAAGGAAGAAAGGAGGCAGGAACGAAGGGAAGAGATCTGGGGAGGGATAAAGGAGGAAATGGCAAATCAAGGATAGACAAAAGGATGGAATAACCAAGTAGATATTGTATTCCTAGCTTTGGAGAAAAATCAAATTATTAGAACTAAAGTAATGAAGAAAAGGCGATTCTTCCAAGATTGGCTTGAAAGGAGGATCTGTACCTTCACTGGCTAGGACTTAAATCAAACACCATCATATAAGTGACTTCATGAAGCAAAATCCACCTATCAAGCAGAGGTGATGGTTCAGAGAATCAAGGGAGATGGAGAATGCACAGCCTGGTCAACACTGTATATGGGATAAGACTTGGTAAACTACTAAGGTGGCACAGAGGACACAGTCAAGGAATGCCTTAAGTACATTTGCCCTTTATCCAATTTACTCACGAGTCACAAGTCTGACTTGACAATGAGGTAGAAACCCACCTTCTAGTCTGGCACAGAATTGTAATAGAAATCTTTAGCAAGACAGTCAAACTCAGCTCTTCCAAGAGTTGGGAAGCTGATATATGGATGGATTAGGTCAGTCATTAGGCAACATAATGTTATTTAAATATTGGTCAAACATATTTACAGGACTAGATTTTGCCCCAGGGCATGGGAGTTTGCAAATTTTCCATGTGAAAATGAATTGAGTGATTGTCAACTGAAAGGTAAGATTTACAAGGAGATGTCTTCTGGGCCTTAAACAATGAAGAAATGCTTTCTATCAGTAGAAGCATCAAATACCCATTATATCACCTTTTTTTCTCGTTGGTCACCTTGTGAATTCAAATTCATTTTTTTTCAACGTGGAAAATCTCAGACATCTATATTATTTAAGGCTTTAGTAGAAAAGTGAAAAATATCTACTATGCCCTGACTGCAGAAACACACTCACTTCATTCAGAAACAGCTGCAAAAATTTTCACATATCTACCTCTAGTTAATACAAATAATCACATAAGGTGAACAAATACCGTTCTTTAAAATGTAACCAAAGCCTTTGTATCAAATATCTCTAAATTTGAGGAAAATCTCCCTGTAAAGAATGAGCAAAGCCATCTTGAACCCTCTAGGCTTCTAGATCTTAAACCAATCAGCCAGCTAATATTTATTCTACAATATAGACAAAAGTCTACCTTCTGTCAAGGGGAAGAAAATGAACTGTTTTCCCATAATGGTGTTTTCTTTTCAATCAATTTTCCTTCAAGCTTGATTTAAGAAGGTACCAT
The DNA here is from genome assembly GCF_051225735.1 of Oryctolagus cuniculus. NCBI lineage: Eukaryota > Metazoa > Chordata > Mammalia > Lagomorpha > Leporidae > Oryctolagus > Oryctolagus cuniculus. The sequence goes on along the minus strand of NC_142886.1, from coordinate 29,447,548 downwards.
GTCAGAACCTTAGGCGGGTGGATGAGATCTAGGACAGTTCCCCATCAAAGGTGAGAATTATGAGAGGCAAACCTGCAGAGTTCAATCTAGATGCCGCAATGCCCCCCTCCTTCTGTCTCATTCACTCGCTTTTTCTTTCTTGTCAGTTAGAATTTTTCACAGAATCACAAAGAGCTCAGAGAAGTCAAAATGAAAAGAGTGAACTAAACCAAAGAATTGGAACAGGGACAAGAAAATCTTTTAAGTATTTTTCCTATCACTATTAGTATACTTAGAGTCAATCTAATTAATCAAATACATGTCGAGTAATACTTTGTGTTGGACACCACAGAGCTGGATTTTCAAAAGATGCATGAGAAAGTATGACTATCTTTTACCTCAAGGAGCTTACACTTGCATAAGGTTAAAAAAAAAAAGAAATCCTACTAATATACAGTACAGAAGATGATTATAATTGCTTTTATATGAAAATATAAAGTGTATTGCTGTAACAAAGATGGAAAATGAATAGATGGTACTCTTAAAATTAAATCTCCTCTGCCTAAGTTATGGGTATAATGATCAACAAAGCTATCTAAGCTAATTTTATTTCTCTTCCTTTATATTTACTGTGTTGCCTCAGCACCCAGTCCCATTAAGTATATCTGCAACACTTTTGTAGCATGTGTTCCTTCTTCCTCACATCTGTGGCCAATTCCTCAGTCTCAATCCTCATCATTTCTCTCCTAAAATTGTGACAAATATCAATGCACTATTTTTTGTCACTTGTCCATCCCATGGCTGCCATATTATCTTTCTATTTCACATACCTTGTTGTGGCATAGTGCTCTCTGCAAGCATCTACTGCAATTAGAATACCTCCACATGATCTTCAAACTCCTTAGTTCAGCATGCAAAACACATCACAAGGCGACAACGATCACTTTGACCATCACATGGTTTGGCCATGTTGGATCACTTATTGTTTCATTTTTACTGTCTTTGTTCACATTCACTCCTCAGTGTAAAAGGGGCCACCCATCTACCCCTTCTACTTGCCCTTCACTCTAGACAAATGTCTACCCATCATTTCAAGTGGGACCCCATGGGCATTTCTCCAGATTGCCTAAAAGAAGTCCCTTGCTTCTCTACCGGTGTTCACACAGTATTGTATATACACTTCATCATGTGGTGTTATGGATATTTTGATGGATGAGATTCTAAACAGACATTGATGTTGGATAAAATTTTAGCAAAGAGAATTGATTTATGACACATTTAAAAATAGTATTTAATGGAATATACTAAACATATATGGAAATTGAGGAAACCAGTAGAAGTTATTTAGAACTGTCCTTTATCTGTCACTATGGGTAAAATGCGTTGAAAATCATTAAAGAAAATATATGGACTTAATATTAAGGCAAGGTATGGGTTTAAAACCAGGGAGAGAGGTGACGTCTCTGATTTTTCCAGGAATATTTCAGGGAAAAAAGTCACTATTTCTATTAAATTTTTCCTAGGGAAGCAGAGAGAGATCAATCTACTATCAGCTTATTTCTTCCTAGATGCCGTCAATGGTCAGAGCTGGGCTAGGCTGAATATAGGAACCTGGAAGGCAGCCCAGGTCTCCTACACAGGTGGTAGGGATCCAAGTACTTGAATCATCACCTGCTGCCTTTCAGGATATACACAAGCTGGAAGCTGAAATCAGAATGGAAGACAGAAGCAAAAACCAGGAACTCCAATAAGGCCATTTTAACTGCTGCGCCAATAGCTCACTCCAAACTCCTTATTTGTGAAATTTAGTCCTATGGAATAATCACTGTCCTGAAAGAATAAAGCTCTTAGTCCAAGTCTAATACCATTCACAAATCTTGGGACTTGAGACAAGTCAGGTAATCTCCTCACCTCCATTAGTCTCAGTTTTACTTTTAATAAAATGGGGATTAAATTATTTACCCTAAATGCAGCAAGGGGATGTAGTAAGGATCAAAGTATAATAGTTATAATAGTGTACTTTTAATGAGTACTTACAAGGAGTCAGACACAGCACATTCCACTAATTATCTGATTATTAATTACCTTAAAGAAAGCAAACAGAAATATGAGGACAAGGAACTAAACACTGAGAGAAAAGGAAGTTACAAAAGCAATGGCTCCTGGGAAGAGTAGTCTGACTTCCAAATCAGTGTAGAAATTTGACCCATCTTGGGTATCACAATCATTGTAGAATTCCACCCCTGGGAAGAACTCTGCTGCCCTTTCATGTATCACTGAGCCCATCACAGCGAGAAAAAAATTCTTCATAAAAGGTATCGGCTCAAGTAGAAAACAGCTCCTGTTCCATTTTACAGTGCATGATTGCTATATCTTGCACAAGCTAATTTTCCTTTTATCATTCAGTATTTCTATTAATGTGCTGGTTTTAAAAATATATGCATAAATATACACATAATTTCAAAAAGTTTATGGAAAGTCTAATTAAAAGATAAATTCACTTTGATGTGAAAATATTGGAAATTCATGCACAGTTATTTAATAATATACATTTTCAAGACTTTTTAAAGACTCTTTGTATATACAAAAACAGACTTCACAAAAGCTTTACACTAAGGTAAACTGACATTTTAATCCTATTTTCCATGAATTTTTGGATGTTCCCTTGTACAATTCATATAAACTAGTATAAATCTTTGTATGTATGTTTGTGTTCAGAGGATGTGGATTTGGACTTGGGCCACAAAGGAACATATCAGTTGAAAGGCTAAATATTAAGGAGAAATTTAAGTACTCAAGAAAAAAAAAGGTAGTGATGAGTGTTAAAAAAAGGTTTTATTTGGCCGGCGCCGTGGCTCACTAGGCTAATCCTCCGCCTAGCGGCGCCGGCACATCGGGTTCTAGTCCCGGTCGGGGCGCCGGATTCTGTCCCGGTTGCCCCTCTTCCAGGCCAGCTCTCTGCTGTGGCCCGGGAGTGCAGTGGAGGATGGCCCAGGTGCTTGGGCCCTGCACCCCATGGGAGACCAGGAAAAGCACCTGGCTCCTGGCTCCTGCCATCGGATCAGCGTGGTGCGCCGGCCGCGGCGGCCATTGGAGGGTGAACCAACGGCAAAGGAAGACCTTTCTGTCTCTCTCTCTCACTGTCAAAAAAGAAAATAAAAAAAAAAAAGTTTTATTTATTAACAATAACTGCCCAGGATGGAAAAGGTCAATATTAACTTTCCTTGGACTCCCATATGTTTTCCATATATGCACCATTCTACTTACTTAAGCAACTTGTACTTAGATTGATTTCTTAGCAATAAAGCACTACTGAAGATCATTTACATTCACAAACACACACACACACAAAATATGTTAATAAAAACTGTAACATGCACTATTACAGCTACAGACAATCATTATCCACTTGTACACGGGAAGCTAATGGGAGTGATTTAAAATTAAGAATAAGCCTAGTGGCTGCAACTATTATCACCGCATTAGAAGGTATTCTTTCTGGGAACAGAGGCAAACACCATACATCTCCATTGCTCACAAAATGCAGGGCAAAGGCTAGGTTTTCCAAATCTCTCAAATCTCATAAACTTGCCTTCCAATGTATATATTTAAGGACAGTGAATTAAAATTTGGATGAACTCAAAGTTTTCCAGGTTGGGGCCAGTGCTGTGGCATAGTAGTTTAAGCATCCACCTGTAATGCCAGCCATCCCACATGGGCACCAGTTCTGTCCCAGCTGCTTCACTTCCAATCCAGGTCCCTGCTAATGGCTGGGGAAAGCAGTAGAAGAATGGCCAAGTGCTTGGGCCCCTGCATCTGTGTTGGAGACCAGAAGAAGCTCCTGGCTCCTGGCTCCTGGCTCCAGCTTGGCTCAGCTCTGGCCATGGAGGCCATTTGGGGAGTGAACCAGCAGATCGAAGACCTCTCTGTCTCTCCCTCTGTCTGTAATTCTGGCTCTCAAGTAAATAAACAAATCTTAAAGAAAAAAACATTTTCCTGTTCATATATCCACCATATATGCAAATCAAGCATTAATCACTAATGTCTCAATTCTGTTATATAGAGAATATACAACAAGTATTTTCCCATGGCATTTTCATGGCCTATTTCCTCTGACTCCAATCCAAGCAGTGTGAAGAGACAGAAACTAACAGATAATGAAACAAATCGGTTGGGTTTGAATGACAAATAATTTTACTGCCTTTTTTTAAAAAACAACAAATAAAACTTTCAAATATGAACAAAGGAGTTCTTTTCACAACATTTCTTGTGCTTCTACTGCCAATTATACACATATACATGCCAATATTATAAGCCACATTTCAAAAAAAAGTCTTTGAATGTGCATTCCTGACAACATTTGATTATAAAGGTGGACTTAAATTTAGATCATGGCTTGCAGTCATAGTTATATTGATTTTTTTTTTTATTTTTATTTTGAAGGATAGTCATATTTTCTGTTTTAAAAAATCTCAGGCCATTTAGCATCATTACAGGAAACTCTTCGAACTTTGATCATAAATATAAAGAGCATTCAGAGGCAGGTGTTTAGCATGCTGACGAAGATGCCCACAACCATTAACAGTGTGCCTGTGTTTGATTACCAGCTACAAACCTTGACTTCTGTTTCTTCCTAATGTAGAGCGTTGGAGGCAGAGTGGTGTTGGCTCTGGTACTTGATTCCTGGGCACCTACATAGAAGACCTTTGAGTTCCCAGATCCTGGCTTTCTATCCTATCTGAGCCTGGCCACTGTTGGCATTTGCGGAGTGAATTAGCATATGGTAGCTCTTTCTATCTCTCTCTCTGTATGTCTGCTCCCCTAATACATACATATTTTTTTTAATTTTAGAAATAATGAAACAACAGACAAAGGTTCATATAACTAATGAATGTGTGAATATACTTGTTAGTTGTAAGTCAGAGATTTTTGAGATGTTCATTTGATATTTGTGAATTACAGAACAGGCACAATGCTATAAGGTCATGTCTTTATATTAAGCAACACACAGGAATAAAATTATTTTATAAATGTGACTGTTACAAGTAAAAGCCACTGAGACTCACATCTAGAATATGAGTGGTCTTACTTATTAGGACTCATTTATTTTCCTTACAACAGAATGCATGGATGGTGTCAAATGACAGGTGCATCTGAATAGGCAGACCTGGATGCACAAGGCTCTGTTGACTTGGTGAGCAAGAGAACTCCTGAGATTTTCTATGACCAGATAGTACTGCATTTTCAAAAGGCCATCAGAACTGTGTCTTATTTTTTAAAGTCATTAGATGATCCCATGATTTCACATATCCACCATTCAAAGTAGATTCCCAAGCAAAGACTATTGGGCAATTGTGTTAAAATGATCTAAGGTTGTCACTTAAATTTTATTACTCTTTGAAAATATGATTCAGGGATTAATGGCAAAGACACGGGCCTCAAAAGTGAATAACAATTATAAAACTGTCAGTTTGGAAAGAACTTTGAAAAGGTAGGTACTTAGCTTGCAAGACTTCTATTACATCACTCTTCAAAACCCTTTGACCCCTTTTGTGAAAGTTCATCCCAGTGATTGCTTTGTCTAACTGGTTTTTCCGCTTTGGGGGCAGCTCACCCGCTTTGCTCATTCTTAACAATTTTTGCACACTTTTTTCTGAAGGACAGAAACAGGCAGTGTTTGCAGTTTGGGTTTCTGGTTTGCAGCATCAGTTTAGATTCATTTTCCAGATCATCTTCATATGCCTAGATCTATTTTTGTCCTGATGTTGCAGACAAGTTCTAATTTCAGTCATTACCTTCTGCCTCCTTAAGCTCCCTAGTGATTTAATGAGATGAGCAATCATTCACTTTATGTCCAATGCTCTCTGCCTGGTAATTTACAACTGGGGTCAACTCTTAGTCTTATAAATCCCAATTAGGAAATGACCTTAATGATTTAGCTTACAAAGTTCCACACTTGTGCCATTCCCCATCCTTCAAGAACCACTCTACTTCACAGGAACTGATTTCAATGATCCTACTACGTTCCAGAACATAGACAAGATCATTAAAAAACTATGTAGTATGTCCAAACTTTACTCTTATTCCCAAATTGTAGGCAGAGTTCCTTATGATATTTAAAACAGTATAATTTAAAAGAATCATCATCTTAGTGTTTTCTAGAGTTTCCAAAGTATCTACTTGTCAAAGCACATTGCTTCTGAGAAATGCTACCCTACTGCTTTCTACAGAAAGATTCAAGAGATGTCTTCCTGGCAAAAGACAAGTCATGAGACACAGCAGTGTTCTGCAATGATAATGAAATGTCAGCGACAATTTCCCCCCAGGGAAAGGTTTTCATGGTCACTTTTTCATCGAATCTTTCCAGGGATTTTACTTATCTCTTATCCTGCCGTACACCCTGATATCAGAGAAAAAAATCATGTCAGGAAATAGGAAAAAAAAAAAAGAAAAGAAAAAGTAATTTTAAGTAAGAACTTAATAGCTCTGCCATTTCTCAGACTGTTGTAGAATCTCTGAGTACACGTTTCTTTGTCTGAGAAATAGGTAATGAATACATATCCTAGTAGGTATTTGTAGAAGAACAGGAGAAAATAAATACAACAGCACTACTGGAAAACTTTAACGTGCATAGACATCTGGATTATTTTGTTAGAACCAGTTTATATAATCTTAAATTTCTGTTATTACTCACTCTTCACAAGTGGCTGAATTTTAATACTGCTTGAAGAGCTCTGCATGAGTGTTCACAATGCTAGACATTTGTGTCATGTCTCAGATTTTCAGCTGGGGTGGATGTGGACGTGTGTGCACAGGGGCGGTGTGCATCACTTTCTGTAATTGATTCTCACCGAAATGCTAGCGTTCAAGAGGCAGGGCAATGTAGGCAGTAGCTGTTTCGACAATACACGGTTACCCTGATGACAAGCACATCTTTCTGCAGGAACAGAACACTCTCCTGTCACCTTCCTCCAGATGAAGGCCAGAATATTGCAGAAATAACAGATGGTGAGAAGCTGGGACGTAATTGAAGATCTACCTACTGAGACAGCAGCAAATGCCCGAGGGCTTCCAAGGAAGGCCTTCCTTTCGAAGCAGGCAGCAAGCAGAATCTACGACATGCAGAAACAAAAGACGCTTAATTCTGACTTGGTTAGCGGGAGAATTTTCTACCACCTCCTGGGATTTCATGATCCCACCTGTCTCCCAGGGGCACCAGCAGCTGAAGCAGTAGTGATGAGCAGCGCCATGGCTGTTTCCCAGCACTCGAAATTCTTCTGTGGTCTTGAGATCACTCTGTTCCTCCAGGAGATCTTTTCTGTTTCCCAATTTCTGGTATTTCAAAATAGTATTAGTGACCAACATGGGGAGCAGGGCCGCACAGATGTTTCAATTATACTGGATGTGATTTACTATATTCATTTTTGCATTTTTAGACTTAAGAATTCCTTTTCTAATCTTGCTAAGTGAAGCATGGACAGTCCCTGGGAAGTAGACCAGAGATTCGGAAGTGTGTATTTATGAAGCTCATTTTCTGCTTTCACCAGCTCCTACCAAGTGCTCTGGGAAGCTGCACACACCTCAGCCCCCTTGGGAGAGGAGCAGGTCCCGACTCAGCCACCATAACAACCGCAAATGCGATGAATGTATTTGGCTCACTTGGTCCTGGCCTGCCAACCCCATTACCTTTTCATCCATTCATGTTCTCCTAATGGATTTCCCTGACTTACAAGCAAATTAGTAGAAGGAAGTAGAGGAATGAGGAGAAAAAAAAAAAAAAACCTTTTGCCTATTCATTTTGAATTGTTATAACATTGGTCACTAGAGGAACAACAACGAAACAGGAGGCACTATGGATTATTTCCAGTTTAGTGTCAATGTGATATGTAAAGGACACTTGAGGTGTGCACTGACAGATGATGATCTATGTCCTGGTCCTGTCTGGCTAAAGGTTTTTCTGGGAAAGGCAAATGTATCCTGTCCCTGAGAACATGAACAAATGTTCCCAGGGACTACAACATAAATTACACCTTTAGGGGCCACTGAAATAACCATGGACATCATCCTTCAGTGGTTTTATATGGGATATTTCTAATCCCTAGAATTTATGCCTCTGGGAATCCAACCCATTGGCTTGGAAACAACGACTTACCCTGCTTTTATCTGCTATAAATCTAACTCTAGGAGTTGGTGAGTGTACCCTTGGAAGAAGAAGAGACAAAGACAGTCAGATACTAAGGATAAAGTGAAGAAGAGGAGAAAGAACAAATAGAAGAGGAGGAGGAGAAGGAAAGGGGGTGGAGTGGAGAGAAGAAAAGTGAGTCCTAGATAGTTACAAGGAAGAAAGACAATACAACAGGAGGAGTTCTGGGCTTAAATACAGCTCTGGCTATGTATCAAGGCTCAGTCAACAATGCACTGTGTGATCTTGGGGAACTGACAGCCTTTCTTTGAACCTCTCTGTCTCCACCTGTGTAAAATGTCTACCTCACAGGAGTCAAATGAAATAATTTATGCAGAAAGCCTCTACAGTTTTCTCTCTTTAGAGGACAGCGAATGATTATTTGTATCATTGGTCTTAAATTCAACAACCACAAATGTGGGTCAATAATTCAAAGGCAGGATTACATAAAGTCCTCTTCTTAATTCTAATCTTTAAAATGTTCTATTTGGGGTGTGGAGGCATATACTACAGATTGTCAAAAAGCCTCTGTGTGTCCCTGCATGTACGTGAATCTGGGCATTTGCACCAAAGCCAGCCTGAAAGTTACCTTGGAAAACTCTTTACCCAGACCTTAGAGGGAAGGGACCATTTTGCCACTTTCCATTCAGTTTTTACCATCATTCTAAATACTATGGCTTCATTTTATCTTTTATGCCTCCTTTGAGGAGATCAATTGGATTTATTAAAGTATTTGTTAAGGTCATCAAATATGGATATGTGGAGAAGGAAAGGAAAGATAGACTGAAGGGGAGGTTTTGTCCTGGAGATGAAACTAAAGAACAGATTTTGTTTTCCCAGCCACTGTATATGTTCATGGAGCTGCACACACATCACAACACATACAAATAAATTAAACATTTACTTAACCATGATCACGAATAAATTTGTTCCAAAATCTTTTGGGAACAAGTTGCTTTAGCCAAGATGTGTCTCATTCCGTATCATGTACCTCCTCTATTCCTTTCCATTGTATCTCAATTACTGACACACCAAGATAAAGTAAAAATTATCAGTGTTATGTCAAGCTGAGTGGCAAACAATATGCACCAGGCATTCCAGAGGAAATATTTTTATGTTAATTTCAACCTTGGTCAGTAAAGGAAGGCAGGAATTCAATAACTACTAATGAAATAAATGACATTTCAAATTTTTCAGAGAAACAAAATATTTGATACTGAATTAAGAGCCCAAGGAAAGCTAGAGGAGACAGAGGCCTCAGAAACAAAGTAAGATTTTATTCTCATTTCTGCTCGTAGATAACTTGAAACAAGACAATAGAGCTCATTGAAACTCAGTTTAATTATCTCCAAAATAGAGATGATGAGATTATTCGTTTACATCTCTCTCAAAGGGATAATTTGCAAATGGAGAAAAAAATTGATAAAGTGCCTCAAATTGTCTGGACAGAAACAACACAGATTTCAAGCAAGTGCTGCTCCTCCCGTCTCCAAGCAGCTGCACTTCTCTATGGCAATGAAGAACACATTATGTAACACAGCGACTGCCCTGCTGGTCCATTGCTAAAAAGAGCCCTACCGAAAGCACCCAGCCAGCCTCGCTCCCAAACACTGGCATGCCTTTGTTCTTCCTTTTAACTGAAATTAAACTGCTGCCTGAAGAACGAAGGATATATTTAGAAGACAGTTTCTTTATCTTTTTTTTTTTTGTCTTCATTAAAGTTTCCTAATTGAGAATCATATTCCATAAAATTACATAGCAGTGTAAAGAACCAGGGAGCAGGCAGGTGGACTGTAGCGGGAAGAACATCTTCCTCTTTCCAAGGCTTAATGTGTTTCTTCTCCACTGCAATCACAAAGCCAACCCTTTCAGTCACCCCCTCACACCCCAGCCATTCCATTCAGATACTCTTGCAAATTAGCTGCACATAACAAACTCCGTTAAATATTTTTTATGCCAAACGTTTAGTTTCTTCAACTCAAGAGGGTGAGGGAAAAACATCATGGGATGGGATGACACAGAGGCAGCCCCTGGGGATGCAGACACAGAGGACACCCAGTTGTCAACATCCTCCCTCTCAGTAAATACGGTATTCGCTTAGTTTCTAATACAATCAAATCTTCAGGTAGGGTTGGAAAGAAGATACACACAAACACACACATGCACAGGGAAAGAGAGGGAAACAGAGAGAAAAAGAGAGAGAGAGAGAGAAACTATCTTCTGTCTTCAAAGAGTAGCAAGTAGTAATGACAGTGGACAAGATGAACACATTCCTTCTCTTGCAAACTCTCATGGAAAGGAATAACATGTGACAAACCTTGTCAGTCATCAATAGAAAGCACTGAATATGGTCCTGAACCTGGTGAGCTTAAGCCAGTCTGATCTGGTCTTGAGCGGTAACACAGATACCTGAAGACTTCATGGAGGCAAAAATAAAACAAAGCAAACATGAACCAAGCCACAGATAAATCAAGAGGGAGAAATGTACAATTTCTACGACGGCCTAAGAGGAGACTTAGTCCCAGCTATGAACTGGTAACAACCAGTGATTGTGATTTTTTAAAAACAGATTAATCAAAGTTCATGGGAAAAGCTGAATGCAAACTATTATGGTGGACACCGTAACGTGCATCTGAAGACTCGCTGCCTAAGCTGATCTGCGACGAAAGCTGTGCACAGAGAATGCTCAGCCATCAGCCCCTTCAAAGTTGGCCTCAGCTACTGAGTGCCATCTTCCCTGAGGCCTGGCTTTTCCCACGGTCACCACAAGCACTGGGTCTTACCCATGCTAGTGCATAAAGACTTTGGGGAGGCTAGCACTGTGGCTCAGCAGGTTAACGCCCTGGCCTGAAGCGCCGGCATCCCATATGGATGCCGGTTCTAGTCCTAGCTGCTCCTCTTCCAATCCAACTCTCTGCTATGGCCTGGGATAGCAGTAGAAGATGGCCCAAGTCCTTGGGCCCTGTACCCATGTGGGAGACCAAGAAGAAGCTCCCGGCTCCTGGCTTCAGATAGGCGCAGCTCCGGCCATTGTGGCCAATTAGGGGAGTGAATCACCAGATGGAAGACCTCTCTCTCTCTGCCTCTCCTCTCAATGTGTAACTGTGACTTTCAAATAAATAAATAAATCTTAAAAAAAAAAAAAAGACAGCCATCTTAACCCAACTCAGGACAATGTGAAAGGTCATTTGAGTTTCAGAGCTATTTGTGGGGTTGGCTGAGGCCAACCTGTGTGACAATTCTTTCTTCCCCTCTCATCCACAGCGAATAACACCCTGACACATTTCCTGGTACACTGAACTCTATCTCAGAGCCTGCTCCTGGGAGTATTCCTTGCTGAAGATTTCTTATTTGCTTTTGTTTTTATTTATTATTTTTATAACAACACAATCTATGTAGATTTGCATTATCTAGTTTAAGCTGATTAAGTGTCTGAACAAATGCTGAAAAATAACAATACAAAGTGAATACGTAATTTAAATGTTCTAACATCCACAAGCAAGTGAAATAAATTTTAATATGCTTTAATACTACATTCAAAATAGTATCATTTCAAAATGTGTTTAAGACTAAAAATAATCAATGAAGTATTTTACATTCTATTTTCTATACTAAATCTTCAAAATACGGTGCATATTTTATACTTATGGCACATCCCACCTCAGAATAAATTCTTATTAGAAATATTTTCTACAGAAATTTCACAAAACTTACAATTGTTAAGTAATTCACATATCCAAGTAGTTCCTCATACACTTAAGTGTTTTCCAATGACTGAATTGAATACTGATTTTTAAGGTTAGATTTAAATGAATTACAATTAGATTGTATTAAAAATTCAGTTACTCAGGCATGCTAACCATCGCTTGAGTGTTCGGTAGTTGCTTGAGGCTACACGCATCTGTGTCTAACAATTCAGGCTTAGACTGCTCCATGCTGTGAATTCTGTGATGTCCAATCAGTGGAAAGTAATGAATAAGATAATTCAAAGAAGAGTTATGTTAATAATGAAACCAAAGTGAAAATGCATGTTATTAATGAAAGGATTACTTATTTTGTTATTAACAAAAGCATTGGAAATCTTTCATTTGCCATTAAGAATTCCAAATGACAACATTAAATCATGCAATGAACAAAAGTATTACGTCTGTGCAGTTGACAATCATCAACAAGAGGTGAAAAGATGACAAAGAAAAGAGGAAATGAAGAAAAATTATTCATATGACCAGAAATCAACATTTGCACAAGACTGCTAACAGACTGGAGTTCACTAAGGAAAATGCTAAGGATTAAAAGGCATAAGGCCACGCATAGTGAAAGGTACACTGATGAAAATGTATATTTAACCTATTATAAATCAATACTCAAGCAATACATACCTGACTCCATGTTCCAAGTTCTTTGAGACTGCATCATGTTAATCTAATAGTGAAATGGTGAGAGCAGAACTGGAAAAACCATGAAGTTGCCTACTTATTTACATCATGAAGGGAGGCAAACGCCTGCTACCACAGACAGTCAATAAAGACAAGAAATAGTCCACTTTCCATCAATTCCTCCCAAAAGCAAATGTGTGTTGAGTATCTCCTATACAGCTCTGCATGCTTCCATATGTAGAAATGAACTATTGAATGAAGTAGGTTGAATTATTGTCCTTAATTTCTTTTCTCCTAATGGGGAAAACATAGCATGTATTTACTGGGAAATACTAAAGAACATCCTTTATCCTATTAAGAGGGAAGAAAATGACATAAGACCACTGTGACAGAGCATGTCCGGTGGCATCAATCACTCTAGCTACGGGACTAGGAATGGTTTCTCTGAGGAGGAGATACTGAGTTGAGATCTACAACATAAAAACAGACTTCTAGATGAGCAGAAGATGGGGGAGAAGGGGTCAAGTGGTGTTTTATTGATACCAGTTTAAATGCTGAAATATTTTAAGTATGGAATAATCAATTTAACAGTTATTCATAGGTGTTTTAGCCTAAGCTGCAATGTTTTCTTGAATAAGGTAATCATAACTTCTGCCTAAGAACTGAACACCATTCTGACGTTCCATGGAAAGGTTCTATGCATGAGAAGACAGTGATTGTACGTATCTCGACAAAAATTATAGGAAAACATTGCCCAAATTTGAAGTTCTTCTGTGGGGAAATCAGGCACAGGAGGCAATTCAAAGATGGCGCCTGCAGGGAGATTAGGCACACATGCCAATTCAAAGATGGCGCCCAAAGGAAGTAAGGTGGGTGGTACCCAAAGTCGTTTACCACCAAAGCTGATTGGCCATGTAGCATCAGGGTAGGTGATGACAACTGATGACGAGTGTACAGACATATGGCTGGCCCTGTAAAAAGTTGCCCCGTAAAATGACCTTTTAAGTAATTGGTTGGTCCTTATGCCCTGCCCCAGTAATCCTGCGGTCTTGTGCTTTAAAAGGCTTTGCTATGCGGGCAATAAACCAAGTTCTTGCTTGCTTGACTTGACTCCCCACTGCGTCTGACTGTCTCCAGACCTAGTCCATCCTTGTTCGGGTGGACTAAGACCCTGCATTCTTCCACACTGATAAACTTATGGATTGACAAAGCAATTAATTCCCTGGAGTCTTAATTGACCTCCAGGATCATGTTCCCTATGTTATTTGTATTTGTCCCTGGAAATCCCCATTCAGACAGAACAGGCGGTAAGATGATCACACAACCCCTCCCAGCCACTGTCTGCCAGGGGATGTGCCACTCTCTGTTATGCAGATATATTTACAGAGTCCTTTTTCACTCTAAAAGGTGTCCTAGTGTGAAGACTATCTACATGGTCACTGTAAATAGTGTCCCACTGATTACACTGGGAAGGTAAAGGCTCATCATTCTCCCAGTAGATCTCTCTGGCAAGCAAGTACACACAGAGACATTCTGCACCCTAGTAGGCTCCCTGCAAGTTTATATCCACCAGGGCAAGTTTAGGAGCCTGGAACTCAGTCCGGTTCTCCACACGTGTGACAGGAACCCAAGTACTTGAGCCATCACCGGCTGCTTCCCACGGCGTGCATTACCAGGAAACTGGAGTGGAAAGCAGAACTGGGACTGGAACTTGAGCTGAAATTGAAGCCCAGGTACTTCATATAATGTGGGGTGTGGATGTCCTAAGATGCAGCCTAATCCATAAGCAAAAAGCCTGCCCCCAGAACATCTGACTGAAGCGGGGGGTACCTTTTCAGAACCAAGATGAGTTTCATATGCCTCAGAGTGATATGAAAGTGGAGTGGGTATACCCATGACATGACATTCATCAGATTCTTAAGACACAACTTAGAAATAGTGAAAGTCTAGGGAAGAATGAGCAAAGATTGAAACAGACCAGGAAAACATTATTCCAAATAAGAAAAGAAAAACACATTTTGTTGGCTGAAAATCACTTCTTGCTATCTATACAATTTTGCTTACCTGGCCTGATGTGCCTATTCATTCTTTATATACCTACTTTAAGCATAAGCCACTGAAACACCTTCCCTGGCTTATACCCAGCATCTGAGATGTAACTAAATCCTCCCCTCAGTCTATTTCCATAGCCCCCGGGACATTCTACTGAAAATGGCACCAAATCATTTTCAATAGTCTATGTAAAAATCCTTCTCTCCTCTAGTTTCTAAGCTCCTTGAGAAGGGAGGCGTTCTTACCCACCTCAATAGTCTCAGTCTGGCAGCCTGTATGTAGTAGTCACTCAATTACTGTCTGCTCTATTTAATTGAAATCCACACATACAGATGCATTTAAGCCCCTACTGTTGTGGGAAAGAATGAATAACTGGGTGAATTATAGCACTATTATATGACTGTTTTATTATATAGCTATTTCCTAGCCAGCAGACCAGCTCTAAACTCTACATGAGAGATTCAATTTAGGGGAAACAATGGAAAATTAGAAAACTCATCTTGACAGTAAACACTGAGATGAATAATGAACCAAAAGAAGAGGCTCTTCTGTCCCAGGTACACATGCACATGCATACACAAGGAGCCATACAAAATCATTTGGTTTTAGCCCCATTTGGAAGGAGCGGATTCAAGAGCATTTTCCATGAATATCTACCCTCTAATTGG
The DNA here is from genome assembly GCF_051225735.1 of Oryctolagus cuniculus. Taxonomy (NCBI): domain Eukaryota; kingdom Metazoa; phylum Chordata; class Mammalia; order Lagomorpha; family Leporidae; genus Oryctolagus; species Oryctolagus cuniculus. The sequence goes on along the minus strand of NC_142886.1, from coordinate 29,432,291 downwards.
CATCTTAAATCAGGATAAATTTTTATAGTCTCCTTGTTCTTATACTTGGTAGGATGATGGCATGAGCTAACGAAAACCTGAGAATAATCTACTCTCTCCTGAATGGTGAACTTCATTCATTACTAAAAATTATATTTCTACTACATCCATGAGATTATATTAGACTCACCCCTGGATTTCAAAGGAAAACAGGAGAAAAACAGGTATTTCCAAATTGGAGCACTGTTAGGAACTAGGAATATATTATTTTCGGTAGATATCAGAAAAGTTTAGGAATTTCACAGGACAGAAACTCAAAGATGTGAAGTGATCTGATCCTGATTGCATAAATCCTACTACTATAGCTGACACATGATATCCACTTGGCAAACACTTAGAAGAGAAAAATGGATTTGTATACACAAAAGTGAAAATGAATATCCAAGTATAGCCAAAATCAGTGATTTAAACTTCAGTACCACAAATTGCAAATAAAATACCTTATCTGCATACACACACTAATACTGATTAAACACCTTAACCAAGATAATATTATTAATTTCCAAATAAAATTAAATGGTTTCATCAAAAAAAACTCTTCCTGGTGCAGACAATGCATCACAGTAGGTTAAGCCACAAGTGAGACAACAGCTGGCTTCCAATATCAGAGTGCCGGAGACCAAGTGTACCTCCACTTCCAATCTAACTTCCTGCTAATGTGCAGCAGAGGATAGCTCAGGTACTTGGGTCCCCGCCTCCTGTTTGGAAGATCCTGGTAGAATTCCTGGCTCCTAGACTTTATCAGATCCAGGCTAGCTACTGCTGGCATGGGGGATTGAGCAAGTAGATGGGAGACCTCTCTCTCTGACTCTGAATTTTAAATAAATAAAAATAAACAAACAAACGTAAGACTAATTTATAAAAGCTTTCCCCAGTTCTACTTATATATCCCATTTAATGTCTGGAAATGGGAAAAGTAACAATCAGAATTACATGTAACCACTAAGGCAACGGTGCGGAGAGGAAGTCTGCCAATACTTGCACACTGTGAAAAGTGCTGCATTCTCTGCAAGTCGTCCAGGGTCAGTACATGCCTCTGGTCAGTCTTTTTCATCCAGGTTTCCCTTGGGCTGCAGTGATGTGTATGGATACTCCTCAAACTTCCCCAGGACTTCTGGTGATACCTATCTGCCATTCATTGTTCCTGGTTCTCCATGAGTGCCCCAAGCCTCTAGAAAACCATCATAACAACCACGTGAAATTCTCCTTTGGTTTTTGTGCACGACACCTGCATAAGTTTGTTAGTCATTGTGAATCAAAACTTCTTACCAGAATGCACTGCACAACAAAAAGCTACAGGGAGATAAGCTGGCCAACAAAGTTCAAAGTGATTAATACTCCTCTTAGGATGAACTCAACCCAGGTATTAGGGCGAAAAGTTTTGTGACACGATATACGAAGCAGAGCAGTAAAAAAAAAAACTAAATAGACATATATACACATAGACACACAGGTTGCCCTCATTTCTATAGCTCTCAAATGCACAAATTTTAGTTACTGTTATATAGTTAATAACTCCAATCTCTTAACAACAGGGCATAATTCTCCTTTCCTATGCTATATTAACTACGAGCTGTTTGCATGGAACATATACTGCTAGTTCTCCAATCCACCTCCATGGAGTAATTGACCCATGCACATCATACTTCATGATAAATACTATTGTTTTCTTTTTCAAAATCTGTCCTCAAGGATCACTAAGTACCTATTATTCAACTCATACAGATAGCAAAACATTAGGATTTTGCCTCTTTGTCTTCCAGGGATTAACTTATATGACATTTCATAAAACCTAGATAATCAAAACAAAGTATTGGGGGCCAGTGCTGTGGCTTAGTGGGTAAAGCTACTGTCTGAAGTGCTGGTATCCCATAGGGGTGCTGGTTTGAGTCCTGGCTGTCCTCTTATGATCCAGCTCTCTGCTATGGCCTCGGAAAGCAGTATAAAATGGCCCAAGCCCTTAGACCCCTACACTCGCATGAGACCTGGAAGAAGCTCCTGGTTCCTGGCTTCAGATCAGCCCAGCTCCAGATATTGCAGCCATTTGGGGAGTGAACCAGCAGGTGGGAAAACCTCCCTCCCTCTCCTCTCTCTCTCTTTCTCTCTGCCTCTGTCTCTCTGTAACTCTTTCAAATATATAAATATTTTTTTAAAAATAAAAAAACACAAAGCATTGTTCAGTAATAAAGGAAAAAAATGAATGTGTTAAAACTGAAATTTAAGGGGCCAGTGTTGTGGCATAGCAGGTAAAGCAGCTGCCTATGATGCTGGTACCCCATACAGGTGCCAGTTCATGTCCCTGGGCTCCACTTCTGATTCAGCTGCTTGCCAATGGCCTGGGAAAAGCAGCAGAAAGATGGCCCACATACTTGTGCCGCTGATACCCATGTGGGAGACTCAGATGAAGTTTCACACCCAGCCCAGGCCATTGTGGCCAACTGGGGAATGAATCAGTGGGTGGAAGATCTCTATCTCTGCCTCCCTCTTTCCCTCTCTCTCTGTTACACTTACTTTAAATAAATCAAATATTTAAAAATGGTGACATTTCAGCTGTACATAAATGGAATTATAGGATAAATAGCTGATGATGAAAATGTTGAGGCTTCCTAAAAGAGAGGCTACAAGATAGGCATCTAGCTAGAAAGTTCTTCCGAAAATCCAAATCTGATTCCTCATTTATCAGTAAATTCTGTCCAATCTATAATTTATACTGGAAAAGCCTCATGTTGCTTTCTCAATTTACAGCACATCAACAGGACCTTGGCCTCGTGATTCTGTGCAACACATATCAACACAATGGAAGCAAACCTTCTGGAATATAATCCTGTCCTCACTTTGAGATGCAATGCTCTTACAATGATGACCTAGCACAGTTAACAACATTGCTTGCTATGGTCATAAGACAGTCTTTCTTCTAACTTTGGAAAGATCTATGAGCCCATATTCCGCTGGAATTGTGTCTCCTCTCTTCTGCACTCTGTCTATACATGGAGAAGGCACATCATGAACAGAACTTGAGTGACGAGTCTGCTACTGTTAATTTTCCCTAGAGAGCAAGTTATTCAAGGAGAAATATGATACAACAGGAGTACCAAGAATCCTCCTTATTCTAAAGGGAATGCAGGCACAAATAGCAAAATAATCTCCTACTTACAAAGCGTAAACAAAAATTGATTGTTACAATTGATTGGTCATCTTTATGGTGTCTTTTAATTTGTTTATAATACCCATCCTTTCTTCTTTGCTTTTATCTTTCTATAAGTCCCTGTTATGACCATCCATTGATTTTTTTGGTATACTGACCATCTGGATAAAAAACGCAAGCTGAGTTGACACAAATTTACAAGAAACCATCTGAAGTTATTCTCCTCAATGAGAAATAAACAAGCAAGCAAGCAGTGAACTCATGACCTTAGAAAGAAATGTATTTGTTAGTTTTATTATCACCTGAAGTGCAGGAGCACCATGGTCACTGTCAACACACTCATATATATTTTAGAGTCTCTCCAATTATGATTTATAGCTTGGAACAGGAAATAATCTCCCTGTGTCTAGTACTAAAATTGTTTCTAGAACATAAGTATGTGTCCAAAAATGTCGAAGAAAGTGGTGAAAAGACAAGGAGATCTAACTGAATTCAATTGGCCAGTTGGCAATAATTTTAACAATAAATAAGATTGCCTGCAATTACCAACATACTTACCTTTTTTTGGTCCTGATTAAAACAAGCCACGTCTATGATAGATTCATAGCTATGTTGAAAAAAAGTCAACATAATATATATTGTAACATAAAATAGAGTAATAATATGAAAGAATTATAAACAGAACATATTTAATTTCAATAGGCAGCAGAGGGCTAAATATATGGGCATTTATGTTTTAGTTCAGTTCTTAGTTAAGTTTCTGTTTATAAAGTATTTGTACATTTTACTAATTTTATTACTAATATCTACCCATTCATTAATAGGAAATGCAACAAACAGTCTTTAAAAATGAGGCAAAAAGAAAGAGGCTTACCAAGAGCAAATAGGCCTGTCAGATCTGGGCTTCACACCTCACAACTGGGTAGAATGGAACTCAATAATGCAATCGAGGAAATACATTGTTCTACAAAGATAGATAATTCCTAGGATTCATCCTCACCTTTCAGGAGACTGAAATATCAGATAGCCCTTGATTTTTAATAAATTGCTTAGGAGAACATATATTGTTCTCCATGCTAACGTACTATATCTAGTAATGAACACGGGTCATACAATGTGTATTATTTTAAAATACATTCTTGTTGGAAATAAACTGCAAGTTACAAGAAACAATTTAGACTTCTGGGAAGGAAGTAATATCTTTTTTTTTTTTTTTTTGAACAGGCAGAGTGGACAGAGAGAGAGACAGACAGAGAAAAAGGTCTTCCTTTGCCGTTGGTTCACCCTCCAATGGCCGCTGCGGCCGGGCCGGCGCACCACACTGATCCTAAGGCAAGAGCCAGGTGCTTCTCCTGGTCTCCCATGGGGTGCAGGGCCCAAGCACTTGGGCCATCCTCCACTGTACTCCCGGGCCACAGCTGAGAGCTGGCCTGGAAGAGGGGCAACCGAGACAGAATCCAGTGCCCTGACTGGGACTAGAACCCGGTGTACTGGCGCTGCAGGCGGAGTATTAGCCTATTGAGCCACGGCACCGGCCATGAAGTAATATCTTGACACAATAAATGAATTTAACCATTAAAAAAAAATCTCAACCTGCTGACCAGCAGCTTAGATTTAATTCATTTTGGGGCTGGTGCTGTGGCACAGCAGGTAAAGTGGCCGCCTGCAGTGCCAGCATCATTTATGGGCACCGGTTTAAACCCTGGCTGCTCCACTTCTATCCAGCTCTCTGCTATGGCCTGGGAAAGCCGTAGAAGATGGCCCAAGTCCTTGGACCCCTGCACCTGCATAGGAGACCCAGAAGAAGCTCCTGACTTCAGATCAGCCCAGCTCTAGCCATTTCGAGAGTGAACCAGCAGATGAAGGATCTCTCTCGATCTCTCTCTCTCTGCCTCAGCATTTCTGTAATTCTGATTTTCAAATACATAAATAAATAAATAAATATTTTTTAAAATAAGATTTGATTCATTTTGGAATAAACAGCTGCTTTTTAATATATTATATAGGTATTGTTTTAATACAATCACAGTTAAATATAAAAGTAGGCACAAAATTAATGAAAAATAAATATAAAATTAATTACAGGTTTGATTGAAGTGCCAAGGTGTATTTTTTAAGTATTTGAAATGTTCTAAGGAAACAGCATTCTAAATTTGGAATTGAAGTATTTAAATAGAATTTAGCAATTTTTGTAAAGTTTTAATAAATATATTTATATAATTTAGCATTTCAAACATATTATTATAAGGAGATTGATCATGGAACAAAGGACAGGTAGTGATGGTTGCTCCTCGCCAAGCATAGAAACTCCTTGCATACAAAAACACTCACTGAACAGTGATTTCCATGTTTCTAATAACATTAAAAATTGTTTTTAAGTTGATCCTAAGTCTTCCAGAACTAAAGTAAAAGAAACCAAATGGTTTTGCGAGGGAAGTGCAGCCCCAAGATGGGACTCTAGGTACCAAGGGTGGTGAGCTGGGCTCTGAAGAGAGGTTTATGACATTCCATAAACTCTGACATTAAGAAAAATAAAACTGCTTACACTTGTATCTAAGCAAATATGCCCATCATCACATCCAGGCTATGCTGTGGTAGCAGACAAGTCCAAGCCAGTATAAAACAATACATGTCTATCTTCTGACAACTCTGGGTGGGCTGGTGACTTCGGAGTATGTTGCCATGGTTCCTCACCACAGGGCTGAGGCTGATGGAATGGGCCACGGTCTGAGAGTCGCTAGCAGCTATGGCAAGGTGCAAAGAAAGAACTCCAGGCTATCTCACTTCAGCACTTAAAAGCCTGGCCTCCATGTAGCACCTGTCACTCCCCTTCATGGCTCACTGGCTGGAAATGACCACATGACCCCTTCAAGGCAGAAAGGGTGAGGAAGCACAGGACTACAAGGGCTCAGAACATAAATAAATACAATTTTTGCTGGATTTTTTGTGAGCAAAATAGGGCTATCAAGCCACCTATGATCTCTGAAAAAAAAAAGTTGACAAAAACTTGAAGAGAATTGTTTAGTTGAGGAAACAGTCATGACTTCATTTTTTTTTCCCTACCAATGTATGTAGATGATTTGTGCTCTCCACTGGCAGGGTATTCTCCAACTTATATGGAAATGCCAAGCTCTCAGCATGGGTCAATCTCAACTTCTTTCTCTAAATCTGTGTCTTGCATCTTTGAAATGTTTATGTTTCTCTGCATAAGTAAATTCCAATAGAAACTTGATTTACTTACTGCTATCTCTACATTTAAAAAAAAAAGATTTATTTACTTATTTATTTGAAAGGTGGAGTTACAGAGATGCAGAGAGAGAGAGAGAGAGGTCTTCCATCCACTAGTTCACTCCCCAGGTAGCTGCAACCGCCAGAGCTGCGCCAATCCAACCAGGGACCAGGAGCTTCTACCAGGGCTCCCACAGGGGTGCTGGGGCCCAAATACTTGAGCCATCTTCTACTGCTTTCCCAGGCCGTAACAGAGAGCTGTATCAGAAATGGAGCAGCCAGGACCCGAACAGGTGCCCATATGGGATGCCGGCACTGTAGGCAGTGGCTTTACCTGCTGCTATACCACAGCATCAGCCCCTATCACTACTTCTAAATCTGTACTGCACTATGCAAAAATCTCATGCTCTCCAAGCATACACTCGGGTTTAGGTATCATTTCCTTTCCAGGCACAGCCCAGACATCAGTGCAGTCACTTCTCTGTCAGTCTCAGCAATAACTTTCTCCTTTCCTTCCCTGAAGGGATCAGCTTGAGAGGAGTGTCTCCTTCCATCTGTCAGACACTGAGAATTAATAACAGAACTCCAACAAACACTGGAAGAGAAAGCTGTACTGCCCAAGACTACCAGACATGCATTGTTTTTGTTTTTTCACTACTAGTTCTTTTGCACCCCACCACTTACTAGATACCTCTATCCATCACTTTGGTAGCTTTAAAAATATTCTCATTGGAGCAGATATTTAACCAATTGGTTACCAAGCTAACTACAGTACCAGGTACCGAACTGGAGTGACTGGGTTCAATTCCTGGCTCCTATCCTGATTCAACTTTCCTGCAATGCAGACCATAGGAGCGGCAGCAACACCTCATGTAAATTGGTCCCTGTCAACCATGTGGGAGATCTGAAACTGAGTTCTCAGCTCCTGGTTTTGGTTCCAGCATAGTCCTGGCCATTTCTGCATTTAGGGAGTGGACCAATGGGTAGAAAGCCTCTCTCTCTTTTTCTCAAGTAATTTTAAGTAATGTTCTTACCAATATATTGGCACATCCACATTTTTGAGGCATAACTCCCCCCCTCCTCCACCCAAAAGCCCATGATTCCTGAAAATGAAATGCTATTCCTTTAGGTAAGCTAATGATTGTTTCTTTTTTAAAGTATCCAGTATCTAACACATGTCCATGTGTCTACAGCTCTTTTCCCCAGCTTAGTAATGAAATATGAAAGTGTTCTGATAACCAAGATTACTCTTATTTTTTCAATTACTTTGAAAGTTAAGACACTCTGTACTCTTCTGTTTTACTTTATTTCCATCTAAGCCCTAACCTCCATGTAGAAAATAACATAATTTCCCCCAAAATTATATAATGTGATTTTTCCTGAAATGTACAAAATAGAAAAATATATGGTGAAATAGGGAACGAATGAAAAATATGGGAAACCCTTTTGAAAAATAGATGGCTTCTTTCTGACAAATATTATTAGAATAAGACCTCTAGGGTAGGGGCCAAGTTTGTCTTTATTCCCTAATAGATCCCCAGTGTTTGCAAAGGTGCCCTGAGAAAGCAGACACTCAGAATATTTTTTTAAATAAATGAATGAATATCAGAATCTGCCAGGAGATAAAAGTACAAAAATTACCACCAACAGTAATTTGTTCATGTTCTTCAATAAAGATTGAAGATGAGGTTGAGATGAGATTTGCAATAATTTTTGGAAAGACAAAGAGAAGAAAAAGAGAACAGGCTAATAAAGTATGAGAATCACTTCCATTCCAAATTCTTGTCTCTCTGTAAGCATCACATCTCTACTCTGGTATATCTTTCCCTATGTCTTCACAAAATACTACCATGACGAAGGGATGTTAGCATGAAGATGAAGCCCTTCCAAACATGTGCAACTACTGTATATGAAATGAAGCTTTCCTGGGATCTTTGACAGAACATCCATCATCATTAATGGGTAAATATGGGCAGATTGCTTTATCTGCAAGCAAAACAATATCCACTCCAGAAAGGAAGCTGGTTTTCCTATTTTTAAAATAAGGCAGTCATTTGCTGTGACTAAAACTATTGCCAAACCCCACCCCCGCCCTGCCTCAATAGGAGTCTCAAACATGCAGATAACCAAGCCAGAGCTTTATGACTGTGGTGTATGTGAAATGGGGTCAGCTTGGCAGAAGAAAATGCTGCAGTAATTTCCTATCTATTACAGCCTAAAAATGTGAGCTGTGAAAGAGAAAGGGTGTGCAGGATAGAGACAGAGGTCTGAAGACGTCTCTGTAATAAACTCTCACAAAGCATCTCTCCCTTGTGACCCTTCCATTAGCCCAGGCCACTGCTTCTCTTAGTAATGGTGGACCACCCCCACCAGCCCTGAAGCTCAGTGGTGAGCTATGTGGTCTCCTCTCCACCTCCGTCTTCAGTTCCTAAGGCAAGTGGGTCTGATTATTCAAGAAAACCATGTCCCCAAAGCAACTGAATTTTTGGAGTAGTGTGTACAAGCTTCAGTGCAGTTGTTGGACAGTGTGCCTTCAGATGCAAATTCTACCAAAATGATCTAGGTGAGGTGACCTGGAGTATAACCCTTATGCTCTTTAAACTTAAGTTTTCACATGTGCATAAAGAGCACAATAATCAAAGCCATCACATAATGTTTTTAAACACTTAAGATGGCATACACAATACTTGTCATGGCACTTTGGAAGTATTCAAAAATGGTGGTCATTATTAATAGTACTGTTACTGCAAGTCTTTCTAGCAAAGAACCAAACACATAATGGCTCCTTGTGACCCAAATCTAATGAAAAGACTCATCATATCTCTAAGGAGATCATATCCTCATGTGTTTTCCTTCTTTGAAGCATAAAGCATCACCAAGTGATGCTGGACTTAATTCAACACAAGCAGGTAAGTTGCTTTTATGCAGAGATGTATTTCTCCCTGGACAATGAGAATTAATGCTGTAACTAGTACTCAAACAGTACTCTACACTTTGTGTTTCAGTGTGGGTACAAACTGTTGAAATCTTTACTTAATATATACTAAAATGATCTTCTGTATATAAAGAGAATTGAAAATGAATCTTGATGTGAATGGAATGGGAGAGGGAGCGGGAGATGGGAGGGGTGCGGGTGGGAGGGAAATTATAGGGGGGAAAAAGCCACTGTAATCCAAAAGCTGTACTTTGGAAATTTATATTTATTAAATAAAAGTTAAAAAAAAAAACCAGTTGCCCCTCTTCCAGGCCAGCTCTCTGCTGTGGCCAGGGAGTACAGTGGAGGATGGCCCAAGTGCTTGGGCCCTGCACCCCATGGGAGACCAGGAGAAGTACCTGGCTCCTGCCATCGGATCAGCGCGGTGCGCCGGCTGCAGCGCGCTGACCACTGCGGCCATTGGAGGGTGAACCAACGGCAAAGGAAGACCTTTCTCTCTGTCTCTCTCTCTCACTGTCCACTCTGCCTGCCAAAAAAAAAAGTTAAAAAAAAGAAAAATAGCAAAAGAGAGAAGTGGAGAGAGGGAGAGGGGGAGGGAGGGGAAGAGGGAGAAATAGAAAGAGAATGATTGATTTTCTATCTGCTTGTCCAATCCACAAATGGCCTCAACAGCCAGGTCTGGGCCATTGGAAGGTAGGTGCCAAGAATTCCATCTTGGTCTTCCACATGGATGGCAGGGATCCAAGTACTTGGATTATCATTTGGTGCTTTTCCAGGCATGTTAACAGGGAGCTGGATCAGAGGCAGAGCAGCAGGACTTGGGCAGCATCCTGATATGAGGTGCTGGTGTCACAAGCAGCAACTTAACTTTCTGTGCCACAACACCAGCTCCAGAAATTTTTAACTTAATAAGCCCTCTAGTGCTTTTGATGCACATGGTACTTTGAGAATTACTGATAGATTATCATCAAAGTTGCATTGAAGTCCAAGAACCTGAGTCTAGAAAAAGGTCAGTTATATGATCATTGGGATATAGGATTACAGCATCGGAGCAACCACTTTTAGTAGTGATATACAAAAAAGAAAAAGAAGGCAATTCGGGATGTGTTCCAGGAAGTGGGCAGTGAGGAGGAGGAACAGAGACTCAAGACTACTTTTCTAAGAAGTTAGTCATGATGTGAAATAAGTAAATATAGTAGATTTAAAGCTTTGCATCGCTAAAGAAGTTTTATTTTATTTAGGATAAATGAGAATCAATTTCGTGATCAGGGTCAAGAAGTCATGGGAGTGCAAGAGACTGAAGATACAAGGTCTAGAGGGGGAACTGATGCAGTGGTGAACTGGGCAATGGCCACTGTGGTTCACCTACGCTTGGCTCTTATGACTGAGATGTTCAAAGTTCACATGAACAATGAGGCCCCATGTTAGACTGCCCTGTCTTATATCTTATGGATTTGGCAACTAAAGTCACTCAATTTTAAGAGAACAGAACTTTTAGTCAGTATGAGCCATGTCTTGGTTTGCTTCAATGATTCTTAACCAGAGAAGACTCTTGTCTTCCAGTTGGCATTTGGTCACACCTAGAGACCTTTTCGTTTTTATAAAGTAGATGGGAAGTGCCAATGTCATTATTGGACACAGGCAGGGAGCCTACTAAACATCCTACAATACACAGAATAGCCTCTTTCAAAAAAAAATTATTTGACACAAAATGTCAATAGTACTGAAGTTCAGAAAGACTGATCTATTTTGATACAATTCATTGATTGCTCCATTCTGCCATATGAATTTTGTGGAACCATACCTAGCCTCTCAAGGCAGAAAATTCAAATCTCAACACTAACTTTTGCCAAATGATTTTCATCCTGTCTCTTGGACTATAAAGAGGTACTCATCTAGTTTGGCTGCAAATCCTATGAAATTTTAGCTCAAGAAATTTATTTTTAACTCTACCATTGCATATTTTGTCCCCTTTGGTCCACAAAACAGCAAGTGTTCATATTACATGCAATTGCTTATATATTATTCAGTCATGGTCGATAGGATATCTTTACTCAAAAAGTAAACTCCAAAGAATAGCCTTTTTCCAAGGTACTGCATTTTACTTTTTTTTATACTTTTAGAACACATACAGACACTCTGAAAAGTGCTTATTTCTCTTTTCCACGTACACAGTCTGTTGAATAAGTCAACAAAGATGCCAGTTCTTTACACTAATACTGTGTCCTAGTTTATTCATTCAAAGTTTTGAGAATCCAGACACATAACAGAGAACTCTGCCAACAATTACAGAAGGAAGGAACAGACAAGGTTTATTTGTTTGAAAATCTATTGTCCACAATATTGCTGCAAGGCAGGCTTCAAGGTGGATGAAAAACTGAATGCAAAATGCATCTTTCTTCCCCTCTCCTGCCAGCCCAATCCTACCTGCTGGACTACTCATAAATGCAAGGTGTAAAGTAAGATAAAGTTAGAGGAAGAAAGTAGGAGGTTGAGAAGAAGAGAGATCCACTGCTCCAGAAAAAAAGAAAAAAAAACTAGTTCTGCAAATGGTTACTTTTAAGGCATCTTTCTTTGGAACACTGAAGATTAATGGTTATGCGTAGGAAGAAAGAATCTGTTGATATTTTAGTCATTTTTATGTACTCAGCGTATTTTTTAAAAATAAAATTATAAAATACCATAATTAAATGATTACTCAGAAGTGGACTATATTAGGTTTTGTGGATAATGTTTAAAATGGATTATAACTTCTTTAGGGCTCTGGTTATGAAAGTTTTGAGTACATAACTTAGTCACGCATACATTGGATTCCTTCTCTGTTATGGAGAACAAATTGTTGAGAACATTCAGGACAGATTATTTTGTAAGTTTCTGTTCCTTCAGAAAACGATTCTAATGATTGCCCATGTTTTTCCTCCAAAGCTTTGCTTTCCCCTTAATGTCCCTTTGAGTCTTCTGATTAAACAAGACATTATCCAGTTAAGCTTGGACATCTTAACATTTGTCAACAAAATCTTACTAAGGAAGGAGTGGTCTAGAATTTGGGACTGTATGCATATAGTACCTAGGCAATGGAGTAGACAAAAGAGGCATGAGTAGAATATACCCAACAAAATATTTGGAATTCCATTTCACTGAGTGCTTGAGATTTTTAACTTGATTCTCTGAGGGCTTTAAAAAGGTTTGGATACAGTAAAACTCTAATTAGCCTTCCAGAGGTAAGTCATCTTTACTCACATCAAGTCTTGCTTGTCTCTTTACCAATGCTTGTGTGCTTGCATTGCTCAAGAGTTAATGTTTCTTAGTTTCTCATACCTTGAGTCCCTTCTCCCTTCACCATTCTCAATTTTCTATTCAACATCTTTTGAGAATATCTTTGATTAACAGAAGAGTTGTGAAAATAGTAGAGAGAGTGCACAGGTAAAGTTTATTCATCTATCCTTCATATTAACAACTTATGTAACCTGTAACACTGATGCAAACCAGGAAATTGATTTAATGGAGTTTTCTACAGACCACATAATTTGTCATCAATACAACAAATTCATCCATTTAGCAGGTATTCATTCATCCATTTAGCAGGTATGCAAGTGATTACCATGCACTACATACCATTCTAAGTACTTGCAACACATCAGTCAATAATAAGCAAAAAAGACAGTTGTGTTCTCATGGAACTAATATTCTTGCTGATGAATGACAGTTCAGGTCATCCTGAGGGCAAGAATGGACATAGGGGCCAGTGCTGTGGCTCAGTGGGTTAAAGCCTCAACCTGCAGAACTGGCCTCCCATACGGGTGCTGGTTTGAGTTCCAGCTGCTCTACTTCTGATCCAGCTCCCTGTTAATGTGCCTGGGAAAGTGGTGTAAGATAGAACAAGTGCTTAGGGCCCTGCATCCATGTGGGAGACCCAGAAGCAGCTCCTGGATTCAGTCTGGCTCAGTCCTGGCTGTTAAAGCCATTTGGGGAGTGAATCAGTGGATCCAAGATACCTCTCTCTGTGTCTCCTTCTCTCTTTCTGCCTTTCAAATAGGTAAATAAATCTTTTTTTAAAAAATAAATAATGGACATTTTAAGGTATAGAGGATATTGTTAGCTGAATATTGGCTCAAACAATTATTTCTCAGAAGTGGTCCCATAAATGCTCTTTGCAGTCTTATATTTATGTTCTTTCAGCTCTCTTGGAGTTTACAATATATCATAACTATCAACTGTGTTTCTGTCACAAAATGACTTTTCATGACATTTATTGTAATTTTTCATAATTTCTTTTCCCACTATAATAGAGCTAAGTAAATTCATATAATGTAATATTATAAAAATAACTATCTACTACAAGTCAAATTCTCTTTAGTCTACCCATGAACCTAATGGCAAATGAAAGAAGGGTAGGAAATTTTTCCTCTATGTATCTTCTTGGCTGTATCTCCTTATTTTTCATAGTCCTTCAGACTTGATTTTTTATGAAAAACTATAACCATGCAAAGATGCGACCCATTATATTTTTGTATACAATAGGAATGTGGACTGATGCTTATATTAAAGGTCAAGTTAGTACTTGCATGGTGAATGACATTGACAAGCATATCTAATATTCTTCCAAATCCCTCCTTATGGGACAGTGAGGCTACATGACTTAATATTAAAAATACTGGATAAAATTTCTTAAGTAGTTGTCAGAAAAATACATAAAGACTAAAATATCAAGAAACAGAGAATTAAATTCTCAATGAACCTAGGTAAGACTCTGATACCAGTAAAATCTTTTTTAAAAAAGATTGATTTGAGAAATGAATGACAGAATGATGAGAGATTGGGAAAGAAGGAGAGAGACAGACAGACAGACAGACACAGATGAAGGCAGATAAAGTTTCATCTGCTGGTTTACTTCCTAAATGGCAGCAATAGCCAAAATGTAGACCAGGCTGAAGCCAGGAACCTGGAGCTCCATCCTGATCTCCCACATGGGTGGCAAAAGAACAACTACTAGGGCAACATTTCACTGCCTCCCCAAGTGCATTAGCAGGGAGCCGGTATGAAGTGAAGCAACTGGACTGGACTCCAACCGGCATTCTGATATGGGATGTCAGCGTCTGAACAACTGGCTGAACTCACCACACCAGCCCCAGCAATATCTCATCATGGATAGAGCACTGAGTTGCCAACTTGCCACAAACTTAGGGAAAAAATCTAAGTATTCTTTTCTTTCATGTATGACATTAGAAGAAGGGCTCACCAATATGATCCTTCATGACCCCTCACTGAGTTTCTAAACCTTCTGTGACTACCCAAGATATTTCTTTTGTTCCCCAGGTTTTTGGAGAAAATTATTTCTACATCTTTGCTTATATAATGTATATAAAGAGATAAATCAGAAAGAAAACGTCAGTGTTTGAATCATATCTGGATAAATATTCAAGGCTAATTTTCTCAGTCTACATATAGCATGACAACTCCAAATTTGGATTAAATCTGCCTATGGAAGATGTCCCACAAGGCTTAGCTAAAACCACCAAAAAGCCCATATTCTTTCTTTTTTTAATTATTATTTATCTGAGAAGTAGAGTTACAGAGAGAGGGAGAGACAGAGAGAAAGGTCTTGCATCTGCTGGTTCACTCCCTAAATGTCTGCAATGGCTGGAGCTAGGCTGATCCAAAGCCATGAGCCAGGAGCTTCTTCCAGGTCTCCTACATGGATGCAGGGGCTCAAGCACTTGGGGCATCTTCCACTGCTTTCCCAGGCCATATCAGAGAGCTGGATTGGAAGAGGAGCAGTTGAGATACAAACCTACACCCACATGGGATGCTGGCACCACAGGCAGAAGCTTATCCCACTATGCCACAGTGCCAGCCCCCATACTCTTATCTATGCTCTATATACAGATACGGAGAAATGAGAAGCCAGCCAAGAAAGGTCAACCAAAACCAAAACCAATATAACATTCATTGAGCAACTACTTGTGAGGAAAAAATGATGTCTTTGGGAATTGAAATAGTATGCCAACCCAAAGATACAGATCATGTCAGCCATCTTAGACGGTGGCATGACTACAAGGGCAAGGTGATGCTTCTACGGCGTCAATCTCAAAAACTTAGGGAGGTTTAATTTCTCCCCAAGTTTTCTCCTCCTTTTCTAAGAGCAGGGTAAAGAAGCTAATTTTCCCATTTGTCTCGACTCTTTACCCTCTATGACAAATTACCTCCTCTTCCTCCAAGAAGAAAATACATTTTTTTCCCTCTAAGTGTTTTGAAGTATGTGTGTATTATTATGTTGCATTAAACTAAAAGCAGAGAACTGATTCATTTTAGGGAACATTTTTATCCTACTTGGTGCCATTCAAAAATATGTTGTATTTCACTGTGATTATCAAGGATTTGGACACTGTAAGATTGCCATTTATCTGTCTTGATTTGAAGTTTCAGACAGACCTCTGTAATGTGCAGAACTATAAAATATACTATACCCTTCATAGCTGTTATATAATCTTTCAGTTCGATGCCCTACATATCTGGCTAATGTGTGGTTTTCTATTGAGTACTTTTCATTATCTGTCAGATAGCAACTGAGACTAGCACAGAATATATATATATACACACACACACACACTCTTGAAATTCCCCATTTACTGGTGACAAATGCGTAACAGACTACTTTCATTTTGAGCAAAAGAATTATTCTGTGTGTAATTTTTCAATATTCAAACAAAATATGTTTCTGAAAATAATTTGTTGGAAAATGATTATGGTTTCCTAAGATCAACCTTGAAAAGATAGAACTACTTTAAATTGTTACCTAACCCTCAAACATTCACTTATACAAGCCTACAGGGAAATTCTGTCCTGATGTAGGGGAAAAAGGTACCCTAATCAACTATTGGTAGGAATGTAAACTAGTACAACCATTGTGGAAGATTGTGGAAATTCCTCAGAAATCTGAAAATATATATACCATATGACCCAGCCATGGAATTTACCAAAGAAAATGAAATCAGCATACGAAAGAGTTATCTATATCCCCATGTTTATTATAACTTGATTCACAATAGCTAAGATACAGATTCAACCCAGATGTCCATCAACTGATGACTAAAGAAATTATGGTATATATACCCTATGAAATGCTACTCAGACATAAAAAAGAATGAAATCCTGTCTTCTGAAAAAAAAAAAATGAATGAAACTGGAAACTGTTGTACTTAGTGAAGTAAGCCAGTCCAAAAAAGACAAATACCATATGTTTTCCCTGATCTGTGCTAACTTATAGAGTACAAAATATTGTATTACATATAAGAGAAACTGACACTTTGAAAATTGATTTTTGTTTATAGCCCTTGTCTCTGCTGTTGAAGAACACTTTTTTTCTCGTTACTATTTGTTGAATACTTATTGGAGGTTAATCTTATGTTTATAAAATAAACTGAAAATATTTCATTGTAAAAAATTTTTCAATTGGATTTAAACTCAGAAAAATTGTCTGATTGTATATATGACAAAGATAATTGTACTAGTCAATTAATTTTAAGATTAAAGAGATCAGAACACAAAAAATATAAAATAGCAAAAAATATGTAAAAATATACAAATGTAATATTATTACAGCATTATGTAAATAATATACACATTTCTGTTTTCTTTTAAATTTGCCCCCACAGGGCTAGCACTGTGGTGCAGAGGGTTAAAGCCCAGCCTACAGTGCCAGCATCCCCATGAGTGCTAGTTCACGTCCCAGCTGTTCTACTTCCGATCCAGCTCCCTGCTAATGTGTCTGGGAAGGCAGCAGATGATGGCCTAAGTCCTTGGGCCCCTCAGTCATGTGGGAGACCTGGAAGAAGCTCCCAGCTCCAGATCGGCCCAGCTCCAGATCAGCTCAGCTCCAGGCGTTGCAGCCATTTGGGGAGTGAACCAGCAGATGGAAGACCTCTTTCTGTCTCTCTCCGTCTCTACCTCTCTCTCTTTCAAATACATAAAATATAAACTTTAAATTTGTCCTCATATACAACAAGAAATTATAGCCTATGTATTTTCCCTTGATTAGATTTTTTTTTTTTTTTTTGACAGAGTGGACAGTGAGAGAGAGAGACAGAGAGAAAGGTCTTCCTTTTTGCCGTTGGTTCACCCTCCAATGGCCGCCGCGGTTGGCGCGCTGCAGCTGGCACACCACGCTGATCCGATGGCAGGAGCCAGGTGTTTCTTCTGGTCTCCCATGGGGTGCAGGGCCCAAGGACCTGGGCCATCCTCCACTGCACTTCCGGGCCACAACAGAGAGCTGGCCTGGAAGAGGGGCAACCAGGACAGAATCCAGCACAGTGACCGGGACTAGAACCCGGTGTGCCGGCGCCACAAGGCGGAGGATTAGCCTAGTGAGCCGTGGCGCCGGCCTGATTAGTAGATTTTACAAATGAAAAATTTTTATTTACATAGGTAGAATTAGTGGTTGATTAGGAAATATATTAGAAAACATATAGCAAAATAATAGAAAATAAAGTGTGGGTGAATTGATTTCAGAAAGTCATGCTAGGTAAGTATTTATAATACTCTTCCAGGAGTAAAATGTTGGATAACTTAGTTGATCTGAAGTTACTTTTTAAAATTACATCAAAGTTGTAAGGGCAGCTACACAATGCCCATAAAGGACTCTCTCCCTGGAAGATCTTCTGGTTCAGCCAGTTGGGAGGAGTGGAGACATCATGTGAACCATATGAAAGGGTGCACAGGAGACTGATTTTTTTGTCTTTAGCATGTGATAATTTTTAAGAATTTATGTTTCAACACTAATACAGGTTATTTAACATTGGGGAAATAATTTATAATTTTATTAATCTATAATGTGTTTTGTTTTTCCTAGATACAACTCTTAGATTCCAGGATTTAATGATGTGATGACATAATCAATTCTATAACAATCAAAACACACACACACAGACCCACACACAATACACTCACCACTCGCAATTCAGTGGCATAGATCTACTATCCTTTACATAGTCACAACTCTACCATCACATATGGTCACCAAGATGGCCTTCAACCAATATGAAAATTAAATCATAGGGGTTTTTTGTGAGAGAGAGGGAAGATATCATCCATATTTAATATTTCCTTTTGCCACATTCACATAAGTTTTGACCAAAATAAAATGCTTCTCTATGTGATGCTTAATAGTTTGAGTTGAATTAGACAATGCATGTCAAATAAAATATAAATGCTAGTCTCTGCTTCTACTCAACCCCCACTCTTACCCTCTCAGTAAACACTATCATTATCCACTCAGGCAAAAAATAAAGTAGATAGCTTCAATTTCTACTTTTCTATTAACCCTCCTCTGTGTCTCTAGCCATGAACCACTGGAAACTACCTCCAACTTACAACTCTATCCAAGGCATTCACTTCTCCCCAACACTACTGTGAAAAACCTCCTAAGCAGTGTTCCCACTTCATCTCTATCCCTTCTTCCATAATCTCTTTGTCATGAAACAGCTAGGCTGTCTTTTGAAAACGTAAGTCATATGTTAAGTACCACCAATGTTTCCTATTGCTTCTAGAATTGCATCTTAATGATTTACCTTGGCCTTCAATGTTCTGTAGAAACTGACCAACTGTTCCACCAATTGTGTTGATATCTCTCTTACTCTTTGTGAACTACTGATGCCCCTAAAGCCTATATATTCATTACATAACCAGTCACTTCTCAGCCTTCACGTCTCAGTTTCACTGTCCTCAGAGAAGACGATAGTATATAAAGATCCCTTCTCCCATCCAGTTATCAGTTAATATGCCATCCCTCTGACTTGTATTATAGTGCAGGTGATGGTCTACTATTTTATTTGCATTTCTGTGTATTTACATATTGTTAGACTACAATAAATTGTATGCTTCTTGATGTCAGAGATGTGGTCTGATTATTCCTTTTCATACTGTGCCCAATTCCTAGCACAGTATCTACTCAATAAATTGTAGGTGAGTGGGGGGAAAAAGGGGTTGAAGCTAAATACAGGGCTCATCATTTTCCTTTCTGTATTCTTAGTAAACACTCACTTTGACTTCTATGTCTTCATAGGGAAGCAATCTGCCTACCTATCTAAACATTCTATCTGATGCTATCTGTATATATTAATCTATACACACCTTTTTTTCTTAAAAAATCACAAGTTTAATAATCAAGTCTTAGGCTACATGACCTAATCTTATTTTAGAACAAATATAAGAGTCTGCTACCTTAACTGTATTCACTGAAAAGATCTTACTCCTAAAACATTTCCTGGAAACTCCTGGTTACTGTGCATAGATTCTATTTGGCAAATTTCATAAGCCTTTCAATTGTTCTTGTTTAAAGAATGCTCTGTAATGTAAATAACCAAATATATGATGGTAAATTTCATTCTTAAATTTAATAGCAATTTCACCTACATATTAAATATTAGAACTTCTTTTTAGTTGCATGATGTGTTCTGAAGAGGATATGGTGAAAGAATCACACAGTAGCATCAAGGAAAAACACATTTTGATATAGTTCAAGTATACCCTCAATTTTCATTTGATTGGTTTTTCCTTTTTTTTTTCTTTAGGTACTTAATGTTTTTTGTTTCACGGAAATGTAGAATCAAAGAAAACATATTTGAAGAATCTGTGCTTGAAAAGATACAGTTTATCTGGCTTATTCACTTTCATTTAACTGAAAGGAAGGAATATTCCCCAAATAAAATATCTATACTCCAAATACTGGCTGCAACTCTTGAGTTGGGTCTCAAGTCAAGTCACTTCTGCTTACTCCCTACCTTCAGTATCCAGGGCCATTTTGATGGAACTATGTCATCATGCCACTCTAGGGTCCGCAACTAAAAGTGCTAAGACTGAAATGTGCTAACCTGGAGGACATAGGACAAGGCCTGTGCTGCCATGAAGAGGAAAAGGTCAAAAAAGGGAGGTGCTAATTCAAAGTGATTAAAACTAGGAAAAGAGAGGCAGTGTATTTCCAGATATTTATTTGCAATTTGATAAATATTGAGTATGGTAGAAAGCTTCATAAAGCTTTTGGTAAAAGGGAATTAAAAGATGAGAATTAAAGATTAAGTTTATTTGGGTGCCCAAAAAACTCCTGAAATCCATGCGTAGATTTTTTTTCCCCCATAATACATGTTTTCCATTAAGCTTTGGAAGGAACTTTGTATAATGGGTGATCAAGACAGAACTCACTCCATCTTCAAGGGCCTTAAAATCCACTAATTTAGAAAGAAATAGGCGGTAAATGTGATAGTGGTGATAGTGGTGGTGGTGGTGGTGGTGGTGGTGGTGGTGGTGGTAGTTCTAGTAGTAGTAGTAGTAGCAGGAGACAAAGTAGTAAGAGTAGCGGTCATAGTAATTGGGGAAAAAAGAAATATTTAGAGTAGAGAAATGAATATAATATCATCATCAGGAATTGAGAACTTATTCCAA
Source organism: Oryctolagus cuniculus (assembly GCF_051225735.1). NCBI lineage: Eukaryota > Metazoa > Chordata > Mammalia > Lagomorpha > Leporidae > Oryctolagus > Oryctolagus cuniculus. The sequence continues at coordinate 29,411,508 of NC_142886.1, read as the reverse complement.
ATCCCTGATGATTACTATCGTGGACCTGCTTTGTGGGCCATCTGTTCTCTCTGATATTCTCTAATTTGATGTACTCTCTCCTTTACCAACCCAACACACACATTGTTTTTATGACACAGTCTTTTCTATTAGCTCCTTCAGTAGCTTTGCCCATTAGTGATCTTTTCTTTTAATATTCAGGGGAAGGTTAAGTTTTTGTTTGCTTAGTTCTGCCTGAGACTACGAAAGAACCTGTAGGTTGGAGGAAACATGGGGAAATACTTGGGAAAGAGGATAGATTCCAAACACATGAATTCATTCAAATGGATGGCTTATTTTCAAAAAATGTTACCAGGGGCTGGCACTGTGGCACAGTGGGTTAACGCCCTGGCCTGAAGCGCCATCTTCCCATATGGGCGCCGGTTTGAAATCCGGCTGCTCCACTTCCAGTCCAGCTCTCTGCTACAGCCTGGGAAAGCAGTAGAAGATGGCCCAAGTCGTTGGGCCCCTGCACCCACATGGGAGATCTGGAGGAAGCTCCTGGCTCCTGGCTTCTGATCAGCTCAGCTCCGGCCGTTGCAGCCAATTTGAGAGTGAGCCAGCAAATGGAAGATCGATCTATCTTTCTCTCTCTCTCTCTCTCTCTCTCTCTCTCCCTCTCTCTCTACCTCTCTTTCTCTCTCTCTGCCTCTCTCTCTCTCTCTGCCTCTCCTCTCTGTAACTCTTTCAAATAAATAAATAAAATCTTAAAAAAAAAACTTATCAGTTGGGCATAACTCAGAGGAGTCAGGAGAGTGAAATGAGGGATTACTGATATGCCAACAAGAAAGATTCATTAATATGATTCGGGGTACATATTGTTTCAATGCACTTTGATTAACACAGCAGGTTAAAAGAAAATAGAAAAAAATACAAGAAGGAATTTGAAAAATTGTATTCTCTTGTTTATAAAACTTCCCAGAGGACATTTTTATGGAAAGGTAACTAACCCATATATAACTCAACAATCTGATTGTGGATTCTCTTTTTCTGATGGTAGCCTATATGTGCCATGATACAGTCATGACTTCCATTTAGTTTTTCTTATAATAAAAAGCAGACACCTGAGATGTGGCTATCTGAGATAAATAAAAATTTAATAGTCATGATCACAGGTAAGACCATATTACTTAAATAAGAAATAAACCACCATATTGGTCCAAATTTTTGTGATCAACTGAGTAACTCAGCTCAGACATGAAATACCGTGAAAACCATTGATATCACACTCAATGAGAGATGGCAAACCAAAATCTTGATGAATGGATCCTTAAGTTCACTAAGTTCACTAAAACATAGCTTGTGAACACTGGATGGACCAAGCGCTATAAGCTTACCCAAGACAAAATAAAAGTCTACCATAAAATTAGTTTTCCCAAAACCCATAAAATTAGAAAGTGATTGTGGGGAGCAACTCAGACTAGACTAAGTTACTGGAAGTAAGACTTATTCTATGCATCTGCTCTCCCACAATATGGCGCTGGGAGAGGAGTAAACAGCTTTTACACAGCTGCCTCCAGTTCAACCAGTAACCTGCAGGAGCTGATCCCGCTCCTGATTGGAGGAGAGCAGCATACTCGGCATGTGGGTAGCAGAGTTGGGATTGGTGGAAGAGGACTATAAAGGAGGAGAGAGACAACATGCACCAGGAACATCTAAGGGGAACACCTGAGGAACATCTGAGCAGCCCCCAAGAGAGCCGGCCAGCATGGTGTGCCACTCCCCCGCGGAAGTGGGGAAAGTGGCAGGGGGAACTGCCCTTCCACGGAGGTGGAAGGGTCGGTAGCCAACCCAGGAAGAACCAGCAGCAAACCCGGGAAGGGCCGAGCAGACAAAAGAACAGCGCAGGGTCCTGTGTCGTTCCTCCACGAAGAGGGGGAGCGACAGTGATGACTAGGGGGAAGGTGAATTTCCTCTAAGTGATAAACAGGACAGTAATGATAAATTAAATATTCTATTTTTAAAGATTTGTTTTAATTTATTTGACAGATATAATTAGACAATGAGAGACAGACAGAGAGAAAGGTCTTCCCTCCATTGGTTCACTCCCCAAATGGATGCCACGGCCGGAACTATGCTGATGCAAAGCCAGGAGCCTCTTCCTGGTCTCAGAGAAGTGACCAGGACTAGAACCAACACCCATATGGGATGCCTGCACCACAGGTGGAAGATTAACCAAGTGAGCCACAGTGCTGGCCCCAGATAAATTAAATATTCTAAACACTACTTTAGCAAGTAAAACAGAGAAATGACCATCTAATGAGAAGTCTTTATGAGAAGTTGATTATTCCAACATTGGTAACAACTTATGAGATAATTCAGATGCTAAGAGAAGGTTGTCATTTTTCGCCTGTATTTTGCATATAGCCTGACGGAAGGCATAAGTGAAAAACTCTATCATCTTTGTAGAGATCAAGAAGTTTGAAAGAAAGACTTTAAAGTTTACCAAGGCAGTAGAAGAGGGCAAGTGGATTCAAAGGCCACTGTGTAGTAGGGAAAATACTTTTGTGTTTTGCCTGTGTTTTCCTTACATGTTTGTTATGTTCATCTTAACTCAGAGCTTCATTTCTCGATCCACCCATGTATTTATCCATTCATCCAGGTTTATCTGTTGTATACAAATTATATTGTTCACTCATGCAAGGCAGTGTATTAGAAGGCTCAGACAACATGGCTAACTCCTGCTAATACTGAATTTCTAGAAGGGGAACAAAGTAATTAAAGCATGAATTATTCAATGCAATTCAGTCAGTGCTATAGTATAGAGTGAACAGGGGACCTGCCCTACAGTGAGGTCATCAAAGATTTCCTTGACCAAAAGATGTTACAGGTGAGTAACTATGGAATGAGTCTGAGCTGATCTGGGGAAAGTTATGCATCTGTGTGGGAGTATGTACAAGCATGTGTGCACTTAAGGTGTATATCAGGGAATACATGTGTGTGCATATTGGGCACATATGAATCTATGGCCAGGTGTGTGCTCTCAGGTGTGCACTCAAATTTGTGCATCTGTGTATGCATGTATGTGCTGGTGTATACACACATATGTGTGGACAGTTTTACACAGGTATATATTTGTGTGCATTCTGAGCTGGGGTACCTGCATCATAAAGGATCCTCCTCACATATCTGAGAATGGAAATAGAGAGTGTGAGCCTCCAAGAGAAAGTAACTCAGGATGAGGTCAGGGAAACAGGCAGAGGCAGATCAAACAGGGTCTCCAAAGCTATGCAAAGGATGTTGGTCTTTTTTCCCAAAAGAATTGCATGTAATTATTGTAGGGACTTAGGTAGCAGAATGGCAGGAATATTTGTGTTTCAAGAAAGGTCACTCTGGCTATGCGACCGTGTTGATGAATTACAAATGGAGCTCAGGCCCTGACTTCCTTCCAGTCCAACATTTACAATTGTCTGCTGGACATCTTCCACCAAGCACTTAAAACTTAAAGCAGCTAAAAACAAACTCATTATCTTCTCTCTTGAATATATTTTCCCCCCTTGGGTCTAATCCAACTTTTGGAATAGTACCATCCTCAAATGTTACTCAAATCAGGAAACAGTCAGCACTTCTTAATCTCATTCCTTTTCATCAGCAGCCAATAGTTACTTGGTCTATTTTTTTTAAGATCTGACCTTAATTCACCTTTTCTTAATCTGTCACTATTCTTGTACCTACCCTGTAAACTAATTATGCACACTAACCACTTCTTTTTCAAACTTCCCATGTCATCTACCATATTCTCCCATGTCCTAGAGTGTCCTTTCCTGATTGGCTTGATTAAATTCTTTACATAGTTGAAGACACAGCTCAAATTAACCTTGACATAAAGACTGGTATGGTCTGCACCTACTCCTTTCCATTTGTAAAAATTACTTACAAATTGATTGAGCTCTTGTAACACTCAGTAAGTGTGGCTATGTAACTCTTATGTCTCTGGTTGCTGTCACACTGAAAACCAAGACTATTTTTTCACATTGCCTTGCATATAGGAGGTACTCAATAAATATTGGCTGAAAATTATTGACAAGTCTAAGTTCCAAGACATTTTTAAATGAAGAGCATGCCAATGTGAACCAAGTCAGGAAGCCAAGAAGTTTAACCTTGGGAGCTGTTAAAATCTTTTATTCTGGAAATGTGTCACAGGGTGAGATACCAATAAAAAGATAAAATCACACTAGTATTTTATTCCCCCACAACCAGAAAGAATGGCCAGCAGTGTGGTTCCAAAAGCTCAGTGGAAAAGGATTGTATTAAATGATCCCAGGCAGGGGGAGACAGAGAGTAAAAAAGACATAAGGATTTGATCCAGGAAATGAACAGATGACCATTATGCTATTTTCTTAGGGTTGCCATAATAATCTGGGTGGAAGAAGCAACAGAAATTTGGTTTTTTCATCGCTCTGGAGACCAGAGCTTTGAAAGTAAGTCAGCAGCAGGGCCACACTCCCTCTGAAAGCTCCAGGTAGGTTCTGTTCCAGACTTCCTCTTGGCTTCCAGTATTTCCAGCAATCCTTGGCCTATCTCAGGTTGTGGATGCATCACTACAATCTCTGCTTCCACTGCCATATGGTGTTTCCCTGTATTTGCATCTTCTCATGGCATTCTCTTCTCGGGGTAAGTCTGCCTCTGTGACTTTTCTTATGATACTCATCTTATATATGCTCCCATCTTATGTTTTAAAGATTTATTTATTTATTTGAGAGACAGATTTATAGACAGAGACAGGGAGAGACAGAAAGAGAGGTTGTCCATCTACTGGTTCACTCCCCAAATGGCTGCAACAGCCATAGCTGGGCCTATCCAAAACCAGGAAACAGAAGCTTCTTCCAGGTCTCCCATGTGAGTGCAGGAGCCCAAAAAGTTGGACTGCCCTCCACTGCTTTCCCAGGCCATTAGTAGAGAGCTGGACCAGAAGTGGAGCAACCAGGACAGGCGCCAGTGTCCATATGGGGTCCCAGTGGCACAGCAGAAGCTTAACCTGCTTTGCCACAGCACTGGCCTTGCCGCATCTTAATATATGCTCCCATTTTAATCACATCTGCAAAGATCCTATTTCTAAATAAGGTCACATTCATAGCAGAGGTTAAGGGTTAAGAAGTTAAGAGGTTAAAGGTAGCAGAGGTTAAGGCCCTTAAATAACTTCCTGGAGGACTAAATCTAACCCACAAAAGGATCAAGGTGGGACAACACAGTGCTCTGCTTCTACACAGCAGCAGGGATAGAGGGGCTGTTTGCAAAAAGTGTCAGTGGGTGCACTAGTGACCAGAGGTCACTGAGCAAACCTGGAGCGGCAGTACTTGAGAAAGAGGGAACAACTAGAAGTATCCAAGTCAAAAGGGCTACAGCAACGATGACCCCACCACGAATAAAGAAGTATGCTCTTGCCCATGCATTTCTGTCATCAGGAGCTAGGAAATCGTGGATGGTTCCTCTATAAGAAATCTTTGAATTTCTTGCTAGTCCAATAAGTGGGAAACTGCTTATAATTTAAGGTTAAATGGGAGAACTTTAGCAACATGATAATTCTAATACATCAACAGTATGACAACTTCAGACCTATTCCACAAGTGTGGTACTGGGGCACTTGTTAAAAGGGATGAGGACATCAAAAACCAATATCCACAAATCCCTCCCCTGCTTTGTTACACGCCTAATACTGGGTGTTGGCTGTATATCAAGAGTAACGAATGAGGAAAAAAACAGTCTGGCAAATTGAGTTCAGTGTTGGATCTGTTCCATCATTCCCTGAGCATGAAGCTTGCTTTGCATGGCATTCCAATTTGCCCTTCAGGGAAACAAGTGTAAAGATCAGGGATAAGTCACTGTAAGCCACTGGGTATGTTGGAGCAGCAGAGACCCTACTCCCACATTCACATGGAGCCTTTAAATCCTTGTATTTCTCTGCATTTTAGGACCAAACAGAATATTCCCTGTAAGCAACAAACAACCTGTAGGTTATGGGCTCCAAGAAACTGGAAACATGACATGATTTAACACAGCAACCTTTGACTGTGCTCAGAGGTGATGGGTTTCATGTCCCCATTTTGGGGTAGTAAGCTCTGTGACAGGGTATTTCATGCCTTGTTTGCCATCTAAATGACAATAGTGCCGTCAAGTCCCAGGATGTTACCTATTTTTTCTAGTAGCCTAGAGGAAAGTAACCCACAAATCTGCAGCTCTGCAGACCAAGAAAGAGTCCCTTTGTATTCAATAGAGATTTGCTCAGAAATTTGGGTTTTCTATTGAATGTTTGATAGGAATATGATCTCTATTAACAACTTACTTCTAATATCCAACATCTAGTAACAGAAACTAAAAAAGCATATTTAGGTATCAATCATAGTTCCTCATATTAATAAGGGGCAGCCTGGACCAGTAAAAAAAAAAAAAAAAAAAAAAAAAACACACACAAGAAACTAGATCCTACTTAGTAGCCTGAAAGACTCAAAATACGACTCCCTCTATTATTCATAAAAGTTTTACATTAGTATTTACTTGAAATTGAGTGTAAGAAGGAAAGATATGCAGCTTCCAAAGAAAATCTTCATACTATCTCAGTATCAGCACTCAGTTTTGACAATATCTACCCGAGATATAATTGTGTTTACATGTCCCCTTATGCTTCCCATTCTTCCAGACACATACCGACTGCCAGCTGCAGCCACTAAAGCGGATTCAGAGGTCTGTTTCAGTGAAAGGGCTCCCTCTCACTGTGACTGACAGGGAGCATTCTGTGAGCACAGGAGCAAAATACTAAATTAAGCCACATATTGGAAGGAAAGTAGCCTGGAATGTTCTCTTTGAGGGCAAAACCAATGGTTTTCCCTCTCTCCAAGCATGGCCTTTCCCATGTTCTGTTCCTGAACTTGAACACATTTTATCTATAGAAGATGATTCTTTTGTTTTGATGATTCCCTTGCAAAAAGCCACTTTTCAGAGTTCTATCACAGCTAAGACCAAAAATATCTTTATTACAAAATTATTATTGATAGCTAACCCTTGGCAATTTAGAAGAAATTAGAGGAAGACTTGGTTCAGGTATTGGATAAAAGATAAACACTTATGGGTTTTCCAATGAATATAAAACTGTATAATATTTATATTCCATATATGCTAATATTTTCCACATTCATCACAGAATATAAAGTCTGAGGGGTTAAAAATCATTATGTTTTATATAATAATTTTACTTTCTTCTATATCATAAGACTGGGGATTTAAACAAAATTGAACATAAAAATATTAATGTAACTAGTAATTTCAACTATAAAGGCAAAAATAAACACATAAATAAATATAGAAAAAAATCAAATTTTCTATGAACCTATATCAATGGAACATTTTCTCTACATAAGAAAACATTTAAAAATTACCTTTATGCCAAAAACATTTAAGTAATAAACACTCTTGTGTACACCTGATTTTATACACATTTTAGTCTGCCTAGGACAATTTACTAAAGCCCTATTGCCATGGTCAACAGCAAACTTTTGGACTCTCAAATTTCTTGATTTAAATTAGGTTATATGGTAGCCTTACTAGTAGGACTCGTTTTGAAAGCTTCACTGCCTACATTTTCTCCCAGAAACTCTCTCTATTTCCACATGCTTCTCCCTCCTTGCCCACTGAAAGATTCAGATCTGGATGGAACCAAACAAAAAAATCAAAGTTGCTAGGAAAATTTACCAAACAAAATAGCAAACTTTACTTAGATACTTACAAATTAAACATAAACTACCTAGAAACCCACCCACATTTCTTGTCATGCTCTATTTATTGTGTGTTTGTCAACCATACACCTACTCTTCTCTACAAACTGGATTTTGATTTTACTCAGGATTTGAGAAAACTGAACAAATTCTGTGATTTGAAAGATGGGCTGTCCCCAAGAGAATCATCAGGATTTGACAATGAAAATCACAGAAATCCCACCTTCTTTAGCTGTCAGCTGACTTACAGGTAAGTATGTGCCCCATTGTGGGGAATGAGATATAGTGGACCACTCTTGGAAGTTAGGGTGAGTTGGAGTATGAGAGTTCTGGGAAATTTTCTCCTCCTGGATAAAAGAGAGCAATGAGAAATATATATATATATAGCTAACTTAACTGTCCTTTGAATATTGTGAAGATATCTGGAAAAGCTAAAATCATTTTACAAGGGATCAAAAATCCCAGTTACTTGGTGCCAAAAGCACTCTGATATGCTTCCTATGTGAGGCACCATCATGGCCTCTAAAAATCTCAATGGAGAGCATGGCTCTGAGATCTGAAAACCAAAAGTTCTCTGTGTGTAAGTATCAGGTTCTCAACCAAAGTTTAATGAAAGCAACTTAGATTACAGAAACGTCTATGTTGGCCAGACTCAGTAACGTTACAAGAAAAGCATGACGGGGATGAGAATGTTTGGGAAGGAAGGCAGCACATCCAAGAGCCAGAGTGATGCCCCAGCTCCTTCCCCAGGAAACTACCCAATGAAGAAGAAAATCATCTTATCACCAAAAGAGGATGCGAGAACCTGCTGATTAAAGAAGAAAATTCAATGAGGCTGCAAACAAAATGAAACTGCTAAGTAAACATCTGCAATAAAGCATGTGTATATATATATATATATATATATATATATATTTAAGGATTGAGATACAAGTTTAAAAGAGTGGGATACATTTTAATTAAACAAATCAGATTAAGATTGCTCTTGTACTGTAAACCTGACATCAGCTAAGACAGTGCATCCAGAGAAGGATGGCTATAGATGCTCTTACTCAACAGTAACAAAGCATTTTAAATCCTAGCTGAAGTGAGCATTATGGGCTATCCTCTGCCCAGGTGACTTTGTCAACAGCTCATTATTCCAGTCTATTCTACAATGTAGGTTTAGACAGTGGCCCAGGAGAATTCTTCAAAGGTGGGAGGCTTTAAAAAACACCTGGTGGAGGTATCCCTTTCTGAGAGGCAGCGGTAGGAGAGTAAAATAAACCCAAACAACCTGCTGGGCACTTGTGAAGAACTTGTATGTGTATCCTTTATTTGATCTTCATGGCAAGCTTTGCAGTCAACTATTGGGATTTTACACAGCATTTCTGACATCCAGAACAAACTGAGAATTCTATATATTAGCACCATGGGTATTGATTGCCTTGGGTAGCAGGGGAACATTGCATGTATATGAAAACTACACGTAAGCTTCAACTTTTAAAGTGATAAGGGACATGTTGAAATAATTGAATATAGTGTTTATTTGTTCTAGACACATTCAGTGAATGCCAGGCTAGAAAATAAGGGTAAAGCAATATGTAACAGAGATACAAATTCTGGTCAGGGAATATTTTCGTTTCATCCAGCTCAGTTAAGTCACAAAGTATGTTTTAGCCCTTCTATGTGGATTTTGTAATCATGAACCCAGCTGCTCAAATGTAAATGCATTCCCTAATTTTCACCTTAAGATGTTTCATGGTGCACACCCAGGGCAATAGTTTGGCCATGTTCACTTTTGGTAAGCAGGCACACAATTATCATTTCTTCTTCTCCTGCCAAGCTTAAGAGAACTACAGCATTTTTGGATGTTAGCAGTAGCTCAACTCCTGGGATTGCACTACTCAATTTCTTGGCAAAATAGGGATGCAGGAATAAATTTTCTTCTGGGGCTTTTTCTCCTTGTTTTCCCCTCCCCTGTTCTCCAGCTTCACTCTCCACTTCCATTCTCCGAGACTCTGATCTCAGTTTAAGGTATCTCAACTGCCAAATGATGATCACTTAAGGTTCCAACCAAGAAGCATCGAGATTTAGAGGAAAAGTCTAGAAACCCAAATATCTTCGAAGACCTAATGAATGAGTGTATATTGAGCAAATACTAGACAGCATGGCAGAAGATGGGAAAGATGATTTTAGCCAGGAGCCACCTTGGCTGAATATTGAAAATCTTAAATTTCTCAAAACAACACAGTTTATTTTCCAAGCTGGATTTCTTTTATTTTTATTTATTTATTTATTTATTGACAGGCAGAGTTAAACAGAGAAAGAGAGAGAGAAAGGTCTTTCTTCTGTTGGTTCACCCCCCAAATGGCCGCTATGGCTTGCGCACTGCGCCAATCTGAAGCCAGGAGCCAGATGCTTCCTCCTGGTCTCCCATGCAGGTGCAGGGCCCAAGCACTTGGGCCATCCTCCACCGCCCTCCCGGACCACAGCAGAGAGCTGGCCTGGAAGAGGGGCAACTGGGACAAAACCCAGCGCCGCAGGCGAAGGATTAGTCAAGTGAGCCGCAGCACCAGCCAAGCTGGATTTTTTGATGGCAGAACAGGATGGACATGAGAGAGGAACTATATTTGGAGAGAATTCAGAACCGCCAGATATGAAAAGTTAAACCAAAAGCTTCAACAGTAGACTGGAGCAAGAAAGGAGATCAAAATTGACTGAAGGGGGAGAATGTAGACAGTAGTAGTATGAGCGCAGCATCAGGATTGTAGAGCTGGGTAGCAGGGATCCTGAGGCTGACTCACAGAGGGGACTGTGGAGGGAACCATGCACAAGTAAGGTGGATGATGTGGTGCTAATAAGTTTTCACACATGATCTCATTCTTGCCAGGAAGTATTAACATAATTCCTTAGGCCAAGAACAATGGGTCAAAAAAATTAAGAAGTATCTGCAGTCACATAGTTATTAGTGGTGGAAAACAAGTTAAAGAAAATTCATTACCTGTATGCCAGGTGACACTAACTTATGAGTGCTCAAAAGAGAACAAGGTGGAGAAGAGAGAAAGTTCTTAATAGACAAAAGGCAAACATCCAATCAATCAAATGGGACAAGAACTCGGGAAGTGATAAGAAATTTTAACAAGATTCTAGAATCTAGAATTCAGAAAAAGGAACACCTTTGCTTGTTAAGATACACATGAATTTTTATAAAAAATTTTTCATGTACAGGAAAGGAAAGGCATTTAGCTAGTGGTTAAGATGCCCACACCTACATACGAATGCCTGGGTTTGATCACCACCTCAGGCTCCTGACTTCAGCTTCTTGTCAGTGCACATCCAAGAAGGCAGTGGTGATGGGTCAGGTAACTGGGTTCCTACTGCCCACTTGGCAAACCTGTTTGAGCTCCTGATTTTGCCCCTGGCCCAGTCCCAACCACTGTAGGTAACTGGGGAGGGACCCAGCAGATGGAGGTCTTCACTAATAAGTAGATTAAAAAAATTTTAAATTACATATATACATAGATTTCCAGTGATTATGTTGACATTCTGAAATAACGTAAGATCATATACATGGATTTCAAAAATTTTTGCACCAAAATAAACATCTTTTAATTCAATTTCTCATAAACATTTTGAAGCACCCTCATATTTTTCCTAAGACATTCAGGAAACAGTACTAAAAGCTAACTTCTTGAAATCCAGAAGGCACCCTAAAAATAATAAAAATAAAACCCTGCAAGAGTTCCCATGGAGATGTGTAGACAACTAGGGAGGCAAACTATATTGAGAATTTCAGTATAGAGAAGGTATTTTTATTCAAATCTGGCTAGTTTCTTCTAGACATTCTGGAATATAGGTAAAAACCTTTCTCCTTTAATCCATGTTGTTCACTATGTTAAGCTTCAATACCTGAAACATTGCCTGGCATACTGTAGGTAAATACTCAGTAAATATTTATGGCAGGCATGGATGAATGGAGGTGAATATGCAAGAGTGAACAAATGAAGTTCCTTGGCAACTGCCCAAAGGGTTACTAATGTTTACCACTAAAATGTTTAGTTCCTTGGGAAAGACAGATTTAGGTTTATGAGACAGAATAAGCATAGCTAACTTAAATGTAAGTCTATATGTTACAGAACCTGAAGGAAAGGAATTAACTGTAGACTAAAATGATAAATATGAGTAATAATTTATAATGATCTGTGGTAGTGGCCAAGTAAATTGACCAAATCTCACTGTAGAAACCCAAGACCTCATCACAACTGTGAGGGAAAAATTAAGCATCAGTGGCTGCCGCAGCAGAAGCAGCAACATAGCAGAGTCACATTAGCATAAAGCATGGCAGCCAGAAATTACGACTGCTCTTCATGTCCTCATTCTCAGGATTTCAAGTACCTTCAGCAAAATGCCCTGTCTGTTTTGATGCATTGGTGATTTTTTCCATTCCAAATACACACGTTCACACACTCATATATTCTCACACACACAAACTCACACAAACACAACCACCATCTTTCTGAAGCAAAAACGTACACATTGGAATTAGCTTCAAAGCCTCATTTTTAACCATTCCTATCTATATGTCTAATGTCTTTCCCATTGCTTTAAACTCTAGCCCATTACTTCCTCTCTTAATAATTCATCTCCAGGAGAAATTCAGTGAGGTTTGTTGCAGTCAAAGAGAGAGCTAATCATCAAGTCATACATATCTATGGCTTTCTAATGGTTATTAACTGTCATTGTAAAAAATTGCAGGCTTCTCTTAAAACCTTTCAATGGAGAAGAACCTGCAGTATTGGAAGGATTTTCTTTTTTCCCTTAGAACTGTATCAATGGATCAAATGAAATCAAAATTGCATAAGGCTTGAAAAGAGGATGAAAAATCCTCCGAAACAGAGAGGCTGCAGAATGAAAAAGTTCCATGTATTCTGTTGTGACACAATCATCTACTCAGCTCAATCCACTCATCCTTACAAAGGGTTTCTTTAAAAATGCACGTGTGCACACACATACATCTTCAGTCTGCATCTTTTTGTTTCAATAAAAATGGATTCTTGGGGCCTTTGCCTTTGGAGTGGCAGTGAAATGAAAGGAAGCTAAAACAGAAGACAAGAGTGAAAGGAAATTTAAGCATTTGGAAGCAATGAAAGCTTTGGGAGGCTATTAAGGGCTTAGCTGTACCCCCACTGCTTAGGCAATGCATTGGGCATTCCATCTCTCTGATATGTGACCTTTTCACCTTTCTTCTCCAGTAGAGTTCAGGACACTCCAAACTTGGACTGCTTTTCTACTATTCTTGTCCTTTACCCACAATGACTGACCTCATTCAACCCTTTATTTCTTTATCTCAGTTCTAAGAATACAAAACAAGGGAAAAACAGGAGAGCTGTACTTGGGGACTCCTGATAATCGCATATTTGGGTTGAGTTGCCCTGATGTTTCATAGCAATCTCTATTTCAGTCCCCCACTTTATAGGAGAGTGAAAAAAGGAAAAAAAAGAAAAAAAATCAATCAGAATGATATATGACGCGTCAGCTCTGAAGTAAAGCCCAGTCATGTAGAAAATAGACCAGGCACTGTACTCTGAGTCCAAAGATGGGGTGAGCAAGCTCCAGCCTGGGGTGCAATTATCTTTTGAAAACAAAATAAAAAATGCACATGTATATATTGTCCTAGAGACAGATATTTATCTAACCTCTGCAGCAGGTGCACTCAGCTCTGCACTACCACAGTTAACTGCTTTGCCCATGGTCTATGCAGTTTCTCAAAGTTGTCAAACTCCATGTTAGTGCTGCAGTACTTGCAAAACTTGCTCAGAAAATGCAAGAAATGACTCACCAAAACCAGTAATCAGCTCCATGGTCACTGCCCTAAAGAAAACCATCATTGCCTCTCACTCCAGCACACTCAACACCGCCCTAATGGGGTCCCTGCCCCTTTGCCTCTGTTCTCATCTTATAAATCTTACAAATATGACACATTTGTGCTTAAAGTTGCTCAGTTGTTCCACAGGACTTGTAGAGTAAAGCTCAATTTCCTTTACAACGTATTTTGGCTGAAGGAATCTGTCCTGCTCATCTCTTCTGGGCATCACTTGCTCTCCCCAGCCATCTCGGTCAGGTGCTCTTACCTCTTTAGCGTGCGGTCTCCTCTTTCTCCAACACTCCTTTCCCCACACCTCCATTCACCTTGAAAAGTTCTAAGTACCCTTCGGTATTCATACTGGATGTCTTCTTATCCAGAAGCTTCCTCTCATCCTTTCAAGTTTGTCTCCTAATTATATACCCTATGGTCAATATAGTAGTCCTCACAGCTGTCCCTCTGTCTGTATTCATCATTGGATATGTAATATCCTTTGACAATGAAAGGACCATGTGTGTCTCAGAGTTTTCTGCTCAGTGTCTGCCACATGCTTGATTAATGATAAATAAATGTTTGTTGAGTATGAATAAATGAATGTGTGGATGAGTGAGTGGACACAGCAGGTATATTCTAGCTTTCTGGGCACACCATACCTTCCAACTCCAAGCCCTGCAAAGCTCACCCACAGTTAGGCACAAGAAAGATGATAAGTTGGGGATCCAGCTAGACAGGGTTTTTGGGGAAAATCTGTCTTGATTAGAACCAGGAAGAAAGAAGTCCCTAAACAGGGAAGCAGGCTGGGAGTTTGCTACTCTCCTTCACAGTACTCTTTTATCACAGCACCAAGCTGCAGAGCCGGGGCAGAAACTGTCTCATTTCAACCACTTCTCAGCCATGTCACTCTGGATGCACATATCAAGGAAACAACCTCAGCCACGCCAAACTTTGATTTCGAATTTAAATGGAACTTACATAATTCTACATGTAGTGACAGTGAGATGTATCCAGGATGTATTTTTAATGTATACCCAATTTGTGAATACTAACTACCAACAGTTTAAGGAACAGGTCTCTCTCTCTCTCTCTCTCTCTCTCTCTCTCTCTGTGTGTGTGTGTGTGTGTGTGTAAAGGCAATACAAAATGTTTAGACATCTGAACGTTGGAACACTGACAGTGGTTCCCACTGGAGAGGTAGGTAAGGTTGGAGATAGTCACAAGGGACTTGAATTTTTTCTTGATATTTTAAGTATATCTTAAAAATCTTTTCAGTAATGTGTACTAACTGTGTGATTAAAAAGGAAAACAGAGGGATACAAACTAGCGTGTCTGGTCTTCTCTTTAATCCTACACGGGACAGTTTTGTATCCTAATGATCAACTGGAGATCCAATTCGAAGTAGATTCCCTGTAGCTGCAATTAGAACAGAAACCAAAAAATTTTCTCTTTAATTTCAAGATTGATGAAGAAGTATCTATTATAAATCAAGACAGAGAATGCTTTTTTAAATTAGGAAAACAGAAGAAATATAGCTAATTTATTATCCTTTGCATTTCCTTTTTAAAAAAGATTTATTTATTTATTTGAAAGTCAGAGTTACAGAGGGAAAGGGAGATATGGAGGGATAAAGGGAGGGGGAGGGCGAGGGCGAGGGCAAGGAGGAGGGGGAGAGAGAGAGAGAGAAAGAAAGTCAGTCTTCCATCCGCTGGTTCACTCTCCAGTTGGCTGCAACAGTCAGAGCTGTCTGATCTGAAGCCAGGATCCAGGAACTTCTTCCAGGTCTCCCAAGTGGGTGCAGGGGCCAGAGGACTTGAGCCATCTTCCATTGTTTTCCCAGGTCATAGCAGAGAGCTGGATCAAAAGTAGAGCAGCCGGCCTGCGACGCGGCTCACTTGGCTAATCTTTGGCCTGCAGCACCAGCACCCTGGGTTCTAGTCCCGTTTGGGGCGCCGGTTCTGTCTCGGTTGCTCCTCTTCTAGTCCAGCTCTCTGCTGTGGCCCGGGAAGGCAGTAAAGGATGGCCCAAGTGCTTGGGCCCTGCTGGCTCCTGGCTTCAGATCGGCCGCAGCGTGCCGGCCAAGGCAGCCATTTGGGGGATGAACCAATGGAAAAGGAAGATCTTTCTCTCTGTCTCTATCATTGTCTAAATCTGCCTGTCAAAAAAAAAAAAAATGTAGAGCAGCCAAGACTTGAACCAGCACCCATATGGGATGCCTGTGCTGCAGGCGGCGGCTTTACCCGCTACTCCGCAGTGCCGGCCCCTTTCTTTTCTTTTTAAAAGTAACATGTTGGTATTTTTTGAGATTATCAGGGAAACTGTGTTCAAGCCTAACAGTTTGGTTTTGTTTCATTTTGTGTGAACAAAGAACCTCAGCATAAATATAAACATGACAAAAAGGGACACATTAGGAAAGATTAACTTGGAGTGCATTTTGTCCCTAACGTGCAGGAACATACGGTCCTCCTCAATCATTCTCTTTTGTTCCCATTTGCTAAGTAGTGCCCCCTTACTTCAGAAAGTGCGATTGCAAAGGTATGGGAAGAAGCCCTGACTCCAGGTCTCCTGGGGCACAAACTAGGTCTTTAAGATCACACATCACCTGGCTATAATTACTCTGACACCATCACCCACTGACTCCAACAATCACCTTTATAGTAATACCCTCCGCATGAAGAACACTCCTGATTATGTAAGCTACAGGCGGGAACACCTGGAACAAAGTGCCCTGTAGGAAACCGCTCAGATAAGCTACTTGATTTCTTAATCCCTCTGTCCTTCTGTCAAATCAGCTGGAAGGCAGGAATAGGAGAAGGGGTGTGAAAAACCTCCTGAGGATTCAGAGGCTGAGCCCAGATGCAACTTATATTTCAGTTATAAAATTCTCCATTAATCCTTCTTGCTTTCTACAGGTAGAAAAAGAATATAGTGTGTTACATACAGGTATAAAAGGATATGGTATGTTAAGGGATATGGTGTGGAACTTCTTGTGATCTATTACATTCAAGCAAACTTTTTAGCTTCACATTCAAGGGCATAAACGATATGTCCTTATCTTTCTTCAGCCTTTTTCATGGTCCAAGTTTTTTAACCTGACCATCAGGCAATAAACCAGGTAATTTTATAACACACAGTGTACCTAGGTGCAAAAATGATACTGGTCAAGCTAGACTGTTCCAAGAGTAAAGGAGAGAGAATGCTTATTTCATTCTTCCTGGTTGACCACTTTCTTCACTAAGATGGCAGTATGGCACTGTTTTACTTGAGGGCAATCTTTACTAATAAGAGACATTTTGGTGGGTCCCCCTGTGATTTGGGCCACATGGCTTGTGTGCTCTGGGTCTAGTATTCTTTACTCCAGGTCTCTTAGCTCTGTATCTTGAGATTTATGTTCCTGCTAAAAATTCCATACTTTACATGTTGGGAAATAATCCATCAATTCCCACAACGAGCTTTGTTTGTTTCTAATTCCATGTGTGTGGGCAGTGCTCCAAAGGATTTGGTAATCTGTATATTGTACATTAATGAATCATTACTATGTTCTGTCCAGTGGTGTAGATACAGTCTACCTCCTACAGAGGCTACAAGGTTTAGACTTCCTCTGTCGAAAACTGGTGGAGAGTTGGGAATGAAGGGGTTTGAACAGAGGACAGAACGACAAGAAGAGGCAACTGAGCACAAAAGGGACACTGGGGTGGGACTGAGGCCAGAAATGAGGTGTTGGTGACAGCAGAAGTTGGCAGGGAAAATGGAAGAATGAAGAAAGGCACATGAGAGAGATGTGTGAGATTCTGGCAATTTGATGAGTGAAACACAGGAAGTAAAAAGCAAAGGAGAAAATAGAGCAAGGCAAGAATTTCAGTGTAACTGGAAACCTGATGCAGTGTTCTCCACAATGGAAGGTGTTTGGGAATGTTCATCTCATACTACACACCCCCAGAAGGCCATATTAACAGACCATAATAATCACCATATTACAAGAACTTGGAAGCACTTAGAAGTCCAAAGATAGGTTTTCCTCATAATAGAATGTTACTCTACCCAATCTAGAACCAAAGGAGATTTAAGCCCACAGGCAAAGTTCTTTGTTATTTAAAAGAATGTGCCTAAAGCTTGAGTATAGTTAGTCCCTCCCGGACAAACATGCTAAGATGCATAGCCGTATTTTGATAAATCAAAGGGGAAGTGATTTCATCATTATAGCAGTATAGCTTTAAGAAAATACTAGGATGCGCTTTTTAAACACACAAGCATAACACAAAATTACCTCTTGACTTATGCCTCGAACTGAAAACTAAGAAGTCACAATCTAAATTCAGGTCAAAAATGCATTAACAAAGGCTGGAGTTTAATCCAGGAAATGCGGTATGTTCCTTTCCAGTCTGCTGAATGGTGTTGAAAATGTATAGCAGAAAGGAAGATTTTGGCTGTGCCCTACACAAGTCAGAGAGTGTGAATGAAAGAAAGTTCTGCAGTCATCACTTCTATGGGAATAAGAATTCTGATTTTTAGTAACGTCTTCCCATGCACAAGACATTTTTTTTGAAAGTTTCTAAGCCTGTCAAAATATTCCTAGGTGTTGAGTGTAGTCTTTCTTGGAAAACTGAAGAGGCAGAAAATAAAAAGCAAGTCCTCATGACTACGGTTGGCCTTTTACTTTCACGTGTGGAAAAACACCGTTGAACAAGGTGGCAGCTGCCTCTCTGCCGAGGTAGTTCTCATCTGCGTTTGTTTAGGATGCGCTTTTGTCAAGCGTCCTTTTATTCTGCCTCCAGGATTATTTGATTTCTTCTCATCACAGGAGCTCAAAACGAACAACTTTCTTTCCAAGGTACTTGCCTTTTTTGCTAGCAATTTTCTTAGAAATTCAAAACTTTTTTTTTCATTTTATTCATTCCTTATTTAAATAGTTAACATCCTGGTGGGCAAGAGAATCATAGTTTTCCTCTCAGTTTGTGCTTCCCATGCAGCTTTGCATGGAAAAGCAGTTCAGTAAGTTCCAATGACTGCAAAGCCATGCTGGTCTGGGTTTTTTGTTTTGTTTTGTTATTTGGAGATGGGGTGGGAGTCATACTAATATTACTAAAAAGGTTTCTTTCTTAAGAATACCATTACTTTCAAATTTTCTTGAAACGGCTGAAATGTCTGGGACAACTAAGAATTATGTAGATTAGAAAAGGTTTTTTTTTGGAAAAAAATAAATAGCCATTCCATGTTTGAAGCTGCCATATTTCCATATTTCTGAACATCCAGCCTTTACCAGAAAGGTACAGTTGCAATAGGACATACAGAAAAGGGCTGATATGACAAAGCGGTACCTAAGAATGTGAAGGTCAATATAAAATGTTTGCACTGCAATGACTAAAACACTGTTTTATTTGTACACTTCCAGTATATTCTAACTTACTGTATCTTTTCCATGACTACATTTAAGGGATGGTTAGAGACTTCCTTTTTTTAAAGATTTGTTTAAAAGGCAGAAATACAGAGAGTGAGAGTGAGTGAGAGAGAGAGAGAGAGAGAGAGAGAGGGAGAATCTTGCAGCCACTGGTTCACTCCCCAAATGGTCACAATGGCTGTGGCTGGGCCAGGCTGAAGCCAGGAGCCAGGAGCTTCATCCATGTCTTCCACATGGGTGCAGGGACCCAGGGACTTGGACCATCTTCTACTGCTTTCTCAGGTGCATTAGCAGGGATCTGGATCAGAATGGGAGCAGCCACAGCCAGGACTCAAACTAGTGCCTGCATGGAATGCCAGAATCATAGGCAGTGGCTTAACCCACTATTCCATAATGGCAGTCCCAAGATTTTGTGACTTAAGCCTTTACATCATAGGAAAAACCCAAGAAATTTGTTTTCCTTAAAAAGTAATTAGTTGCAATATAATAATATTTTCAATGACATTATACTCATATATGATAATATTAGAACTTCAGGGAAAGCAGGAGGCTCTTAAAGTGCACAAATTTCTGTTGTTATCATTCTTTATGTTGGCTGATTTGCAACAGTGTAATTAACTGGATGAGATTCAAATGGGGTGCAGACTTTAGCAAGAGATAATACAGCCCTCCCATTTCAACTAGGCTTCACATTTCTTTATGCTGATCTTCAGGGGAAAAGGGTAAGATGGTGAGTGAAAGAATTTCGGGCCATTTTTCTTATTAAGTGGGAGCTGAAGCACTTCAGGTTCAGACAGTTAAAGTGATTTACCTGGAACACTGCGGCAGACTTGGCAGAAGTGGGCATAGGACCGAGCAATCCTCTTCTGCCTGACCTAACCAATGCCAATGACCTCCATCTAACAAGGGATTGCTATGCCTTGTTCTCGGGGGGATTCACCATTGCATCTCAACAGCGGTTAGCCTTGAGCAATTTCCAGTTATTCTGGTACTGCTTTAACTCGTCTCAACAGCAGCACTGCTTTATGTGGACAACAGGTCACACAGGTGACCAAACACTTCATGTTCTTCTCAAGTGCGGCTGAAAGCATCTTTCTGTCCTCTCTCCAAAGGAGAGAACTTTCTAGGAAAGTTCTCAAAATTTTAAGTCTTTTTAGCAGCAGCTTTGATGCCCATATCCCATAAGACAGTGCCATCATTCAAGTCCCAGCTCTGCTGCCAATTCCAGTTTCCTGCTGATGCACACCCTGGGGGCAGCAGATGACGACTCACCTATGCGGGTCCTTGTCACCCATGTGAGAGAACTGGACAGAATTCCGGTCTCCTGGCTTTGACCTGGCCCAATCCTGGCTGCTGTGGATATTTGGGGAGTGAATCAGCAGGTGGGGGTGCTTTCTGTGTTCCTGATCTGCCTCTTGCTCCTCTCTTTCATTCTGCCTCTATTTTTTAAATAAATGAAATAATTTCTTACTATATGGGAAGATGTGAAGGAAAAGCTGAGGCACAATTGTACAGAGTTAGGTCTCTTGTGAAATCACATAGACCTGTTTGCCCTTAACTCTTCTTTTTTTTTTTCTACCAGAAAATCCACATTCTGTAAGACTCTACTTAAATGTCACCACTCCTATGAAGCCATTCCTACTTGTACCTGCACAACTGTTTTTTTCTACAGAATTTCTTTCATGCAAATTCACAGATTTGACCATTTGCTGTTATATTTATTTTGGCTTCTAGAATATTAATTTTCAAGGAAGTCTGTGAACTCTTCCTCAATTTTCACAGACAATTCATGCAATTAAGATCAATTTCTTAATTCTCTGTTCCCATTCACATTTTCCAAAAGCTTTTTATATGCATAGATCTATACGCAAGACCTTTTCCTATGTCTGATTAAATACCTATTCATCGCCACAGATAATAGCTAATATTTTTGTAGTTAATAGATAAAGCATTAGACTTTTCACACACTAGTTCAAAACCTGTCTTAGTATTTTTCATTTCATAGCTAAATATATTGGCTTTATTTGGAAAATAAAATAATTGGGTATACATCATCTATCCAAGTCCCAAAACTTTAAGGGAAAGCCTTTAACTTCAGTTTTTTTTTTTCATTCAGTGCTGACATCGTAATTCCAGAATATGTGATGATTCTGCAATATCCAACAGATTTTCAAAGTGGCCAACTGAGTAACAGAGAAGCTCCATGTTCCCCGCGCAAATTTAGAACTCTACAACATGCTTAGAATGAGAGAAATGATTCAAGATAGGCAGCTGCTCCCATAACTCTTCTAGTTTGCCAAGCATGTAGTTTCCAGAGTAGACCGAGGGGTAGGCTAAAACTACTTCTTAAGCAGTTACAAGAGGAGCTCAGTATGCCACGGTAAAAAGAGTAACAGACTGGCAGAGGTGATAGTGGTGTGGGAGTGGAAACATCTGGATTTCCTTCCTGCCTCTGCCATCGACAAAAAGAAAAAGCCTGGGAAAATCACTTTGCCCCAGGAGTGCTCATTCCCATCCTGTATGATAAAGAAGGTAGGCAATACCATATGGGCACCCCTTCATGCCCTGGCTGCTCCTCTTCCTACCCAGCTCCCTGCTAATGGCCTGGGAAAGCAGTGGAAGAGGACTCAAGCCCTTGGGCCCCTGCACCCGCACGGGAGACCCAAGAGAAGCTCCTGGCTCCTGCTTTGGAACAGTTCAGCTCTGGTTGTTGCGGCCATTTGAGGAATGAACCAGTAGATAGAAGACCCTCCCTCCTTCTCTCTCTTCCTCTCCCTCTCCCTGTAACTCTGCATCTTATATAAATAAATAAAATAAAACTCACAAAGTCTTTAAACCAAGCAGAGGGAAAAGCACTTAGCATGGAATAATTTAGAGACTCTGCAGCTCTTTCCTTAGTGGTCTTAACTACGTATCTATCAATCCCAGCCCAAGTGGGAAATGTGAAAATGTGATATTTTTGCTGATCTCAAAGGACAAGCTTCAGATACAAGATCATCAGAATAATTCCAATTGTACAGGCAGTTTTATCTATCCATGGGGAAACTTTTCAATCTCTAATCATTTTGTATTATCACACTAAAAGGTTTTTAAAAAAAGAAAACAACAATATGAATTCCATCTGGAAAAGTGCCTTATTCATTTACTTGAGAGAATCTTGCATTCGCATTATTTTTCTCTCTCCTGGCACTTCTACTCTCCCTCTGATTCTAATCATTCCCTTTTTTCTGTACTTTTCTTCAGTTGGATAGGTTGGCTGTGGTACATGAAATCCATAAGCCCAAGCCACTAGATTACCAGTAGACGCTGGAAATGAAAAGTGCTGATTTGTAACTTGTGGCTAAATTTTATTTTTCCTTTTACAAGAAAATGGCCTTATTTTTATGGGTTAAAAATAAAATGGCACTTTCAAACTTCTCTATTCTATTATGGGATGACCAGAAAATTAAAATGGAATTCAAATAGTTTTTTTTTTTTTTTTTTTTTTGACAGGCAGAGTGGACAGTGAGAGAGAGAGACAGAGAGAAAGGTCTTCCTTTGCCGTTGGTTCACCCTCCAATGGCCGCCGCGGCTGGCGCGCTGCGGCCGGCGCACCGCGCTGATCCGATGGCAGGAGCCAGGAGCCAGGTGCTTTTCCTGGTCTCCCATGGGGTGCAGGGCCCAAGCACCTGGGCCATCCTCCACTGCACTCCCTGGCCACAGCAGAGGGCTGGCCTGGAAGAGGGGCAACCGGGACAGAATCCGGCGCCCCGACCGGGACTAGAACCCGGTCTGCCGGCGCCGCTAGGCAGAGGATTAGCCTAGTGAGCCGCGGCGCCGGCCTCAAATAGTTTTAATAGTGATTGAAATACCAATTCAGTCACTTTACAAGTCATGTTTATCTTGACAGACACTGGTAGCCCTAAAAGATAGTGCTTAAACTCCTAATATTAAAGATGGCAAATATAAATGTAATCATAAATTACATATGTAACCATATAAATTTATTTAAACACTTTAAAATTCTAAACAAAACCCACATAACTCCTGATTTTTACTGTTTAACCCAGTTACTTCAACAAAAACAATACAGAAAGGCATTTAGAATTCTGCCCCAGAAAATGAGTAGTGGCAGAGAAAGGGGTAAAGCCAGGTTTTCCAAGTTTAACCAGGAACTCTGAAGACTAATGCAGGAGTCAAGTATAATCCCAAAGGCAGGATGCAAATAAAATGTCTCGTCAGCTCTTAAGCCTTAATGCATTTTACCTTAAACATTTACATTAACAGATGGTCCCCAGCAGTGCTATAAACTCACTCCTGAGTTCATTTCCATGTCACTCTGAACACCATTAATCACTACCCATGCAGTAGAAAACGCCACAAGGGGTTTAAATCAGAGCAGTAAGAAGAAGGGACAAACTCTCGGAAACAATTGGTGTCACCTACTCACATGTGCTTGACCTTTGCTTAAAAAATCAATAGGAGAATTGATGACTGGAGAAAGACAAGGATAAAAACCACCCAAAGTCATCACATTTGACCTGCTGCAAAGTACCACATGGGCTTTCACCTATCACCCTCAATCTTAAAGCTCTTTTTGTTTTCTGATTTTCCAAACAGCCTGGAAGCATAGGAAATGAAATATCTGGGATTAAAATGACATAAAGAAGAATTTTAAGAAATGGATAGACGGATGATCATATTACCTTGTATAAGGAGTGATGTTACTTTTCTGATCAATAGTTAGGCCTCAACCATCAGTAGAAAATATTATGAAAAGGTATCATTTCTGCTAGACAGCTGGTAACATGCTATCTATATTAGAAATATTTAAATTTCTTTTTAACAATTATCTCAGAGTAAAAATGAGAGTTTCCATTTTTTTGCCTTTTAGTGTACAATTCAATGATTTTTTTTTAAAAAAATTATTATTTACTTATTTGAATGGCAAAAAGAGACAGAGACCAATGAGAGAGAGAGAGAGAGAGAGAGAGAGAGAGAGAGAGAGAAAGAATCTTCTACTCACTACTTCACTCCCCAAATGACCACAATAACTGGGGCTGGGCCAGGCCAAAAAAGGAACTTGAAACTTAATCCAGGCCTCCCCCATGGGCGGCAGTGACCCAAGCACTTGGGTCATCATCATCTGTTGCCTTCTAGTGTGTGCATTAGTTGGAAGCTGGAATCATGAGAAAAGCCAGGACTCAAATGCAGGCATCCTAATAAGGGACACAGACATCTCCAGCAGCGTCTAAACCACTGCACTGTCTTAACCATCGCACTGAAAGCCACTCTGGTTCTATGAATTTCACACATGTACAGAGTCACGTAGAGAACAGCTCCATCCCGAACTGCCCCACGCTATCCATTCAGGAGTCACTGTAGTCCAGCCCATACAACATTTAGATCTGGTCATTAAATCTAAAGAAGACTTTAAAACTGGGTTATACAAAACCCTCAGTGTATTTTCCTATACCTTCCACTATGGTTTGGATGTGGTATCTCCCCAAAGTTTAAACCCTGGGGTGTCATATTAGAGAGTGAAGGGAGTATCAGTGGTGCGGCCTTGTGGGAGGTGAGGTACTGATCACCAGACCCCTGGGCGGCTCTCGCCTGGCAGTATCAGGGGGCAGATCTGTCCTCTCCTGCACTTCCTGACTTACCTTTGACCTTTCCTCTAAATGCACTCTACCATCCACTCAGAATCCCTTACCAGAACCTGCACTGTGCTGTTTAGAATCTGAAGCTCCATCATGCAAGCCCATCTCAGGTATTTCATTAGACGGATGCAATGCTAATAGACCTCCCTACATTTCTATCTAATTTTGCCTTCAAGATTCGAGGAATCTGAGACCTGCATTGTGGCACAGTGAGGGAAACCTCCACTGGTAATGCTGAGATGGCACTCCCATCGCAGAGTGCTGGTTTGAGTCCCAGTTGTTCTCTTTAGAATCAGCTTCCTGCTAATGTACCTGGGAAGGCAGTGGAGGGTGGTGCAAGTACTCAGGCCCCTGCCTTGCATGTGGGAGACTCTGATGGAGTTCCTGGAGCCTGGCTTCAGCATGGCCCAGACCTGCTGATTGTGGGCATTTAGAGAGCAAACCAGTGAATGGACCTTTCTCAATTTCAATCTCTCGCTCTCTCTAACTTTAAAATAAATTAATTTTTAAAATAAAGATTCTAGGAATTTTCAATTCACAAACATCCTACTGGAATTTTGAAGAAATAACCCTTAAGAGCAAATATCATATTATCCTACTTTTATGCAGAGAAAAACAAGAATGCTTTTTTTTTTTACACTGGCATCTGCTTCCCCTGATGCTGACAGTCCTACATACACATACCAGTGAAAAGTTAAAGAAGAAAAAGATAAAGCCAGGTACTATGTGAAGTACATAATGCTCAGCCTAGCAGAATGCCTAGAACATTCTAAGAGTTCCACAAAAGTTTCTATCATTCTTTGCTTAATTTCTAGGTCTGTTTTTAATCCCATGTGGTTTTTTTTTTAATTTTTTAAAGATTTTATTTGAGATGTAGAGTTACAGACAAAGGGAGAGACAGAGAGAAAGGTCTTCCATCTGCTGGTTCATTCCCCCAAATGATGGAACAGCCATAGCTGAGCTGGTCTGAAACCAGGAGCCAGGAGCTTCTTCTGGGTCTCCCAAGTTGTTATAGGGACCCAAGAAGTTGGGCCACCTTCTACCACTTTCCCAGGCCATAGAAGAGAGCTGTAGTGTAAGAGGAGCAGCCGGGACTCAAACTGGTGCCCATTTAAGGTGCTGACACTGCAGGTGGAGGCTTAGCCCATGGCGCCAGCCCCTCAATCCCATGTTTTTTATGTGACCTCTGTTTTGGAGAATGTACAAACTGTATCACTTCTGCAAACACCCCTCCATCTTGTACAGTTCCCATCCAGATTCACAAAGAAGAGTTGCAGGCTAATAGCTTCAGTGAAATTCAGTTAAGTCTCATTCAATGTGCTGATACTCCTGACAGAGTGACTGGCGACAGAATAGTTATTTTTCATAGGTTCCACACTGCTATGGGAAGAAAACTTCTGTGCCTCAGGAACACCAAGCTTGGTCTCAGTACAACAACTCACACAGTGTTACTGATGGAAAATAAATGGGAATTTGTCATCTTTTGTTTGGAGATGCTGCTGTGAAGTCTGTCACCGTCCGTTTAAAAATGAAGGAGGCAGAAAAAAATGTTCCATCAGTGTCTTCCTGCCTGTGTTGTTATGAATGAAGATAGCAACAGCATCGACTACCAACCTTCAGCTCCCTCAAAGAAAACTTCATTAATCTGGGAGGCCTGAGAACACACAACAGAATGGGCTGGTGCTGTGGCATAGCGGGTAAAGCCGCTGCCTGCAGTACCGGCATCCCATATGGGTGCCGGTTTGAGTCCCAGTTGCTCCACTTCCGATCCAGCTCTCTGCTATGGCCTAGGAAAGCAGTAGAAGATGGCACAACTCCTTGGACCCCAGCCCCTGTGTGGGAGACCGGAAAGAAGCTCCTGGCTCTTGGCTTTGGATCACCACAGCTCTAGCCATTGTGGCCATCTGGGGAGCTAACCAGCAGATGGAAGACCTCCTCTCTCTCTCTGTCTCTCTTTCTCTCTCTCTCTCTCTCTCTCTGCCTCTGCTTCTCTGTAAATCTGCCTTTCAGATAAATAAGTTTAAAAAAATATAACAGAATCCACACTAAAGTATATAGCTGGCCTTCAAATGGTTTTTCTGTAATATTACACAATTATTTTATTTAGCTGAGTTTGAATTCCTAAGTGAGTCTGTAGAAGCAAATCTGAATTTCTCTTGTTCCAAGTGACATCAATGTTCTGTCTGTTCAGCCTGGACTTCCCTCCCGTTGGTCTACATCAGGAAAATGCCGAGATTTTATGCCTGATGTCAATGGTGAGGTAGAGAAAGGACTTATTTGGGAATAAGCAGCCCTGATTTTAGGCATGATTCCATCTGTCATTTTTGTCAAGTCATTTAGCCTCCTTCTCATGGTTTGTTCTACATAACAGAGACTCAGAGATAATAAGCAACCTCTCTTCTAGTTTTAATTTCAGTGATGCCTTCAACACCATTCTGATGACTGCAAGTTCACAGCTTTTTTGTGCCCTGACCCTGAGAGCTCCTTCTTCTATCCTCTTCCATTCCCTCCAAAAATGGTACTGGGTCCTGACACACACACACACACACACACACACACACAATTAGTTTGTATACACAAGAGTTCAGCAAATTTAAAACTGTTTTAAGTCTTCTAAGATAGGATAAAGTCAATGTCTTTTTTCCATACAATGCATTACTTATATGTGATGAGATGTGGATATGAAAGGTTTAGTGGTATCCCATCAGATAAATTAAATACCTTAATTTTAATGCATATTAAGATTCTAGAAGATAGGTTTTTTAAATGTATGATATATATGCATATATACACACATATACATGTATAGACGTGAGTGTATGTTTTATATGGATAGGTTTATGTATGGAGGTATACATTTATATGCATATGTATATATGTGAACATGTAGATATATAGATAGAAACAAGTAATATTAACTCTTGGACATTAAGTTCAAATGCAGGGAATTCTTTGGATCTATCAGCAGAAATGGGAGATTCATGTGCTTTCCCTGTCTATACAGCGTTTGTATCAACAATGCAGAGGGTAAACCATAGTACTTGGCAATAAACACAAAAACCCTGCTTTCATAACAAATGTGGACTACTTCATTACACTTTTAGAATGAAGAAGGAAAAAAAGAGATGTCTTCTTCCTTCTTTTTGCCTGCTAAAGAACACTGCTTATACCTTTTTAAGCATACTTTGTGTCACATAGTCATTTGTCTTTCAACATCTGTCTCTTTCACTGAGTGAAGAGCTTGGACGGATCCTATTTTTTATTTCTCTGTCATCATTAACTGACATAGTGCCTGGCACAAAGTAGACATACGGTATAAATACTAACCAGTTGGTATCAAAAGTCAGTAGATCTAGCTTTAGTTAATGCACTTATACTTGTCATCATATGCCCTTTGATAAACTCAAAGTTATTATCAATAACATGGAGATTATATAGTCAGTTGCACGGATTGTTCTGAAGAGTTAATGAGATAACAGCTGCCAAATGCTTGGCACAATGGTAGGCCTATACTCACTCAGTGCTGAAGTAACTATTGACTACTCTCTTGCTTAGGAAATGGAGAAGGGAAGCAGAAACTTGGAAAATAAAACGAAATGTTGATGGATGATGGAAAGAAGATAAACCACTAGGCCACAGGATACTACTTTCTTTGGCCAAAAGACATTTGAATTGTTTGGGTCACCAGATCTTTACTATTAGAAAACCCAACGGTAATTGAGGGAACTACCGAAGGGAAGAGGTAAGAAAAAGACTAGGTCTATTGCAAAGATGGGCAGGATCAGTATTTGGCAATACTCCGATTGGGAAACCTATAACACAAAACATATCCTAGGCTTCTTTATTTTCAATTATTACTGAAAAATTACTGAATTTAAATTCAATCAATATAATTGAATTATATTCAATTATTAGGCTCTTAGAGGACACAGGACTAAGTTGCCACCATGACAGAGTGAAAGAAAACAAAGGGGCTCTGAGGCATCTGAAAATCTGGAGGGCAAAGGAGCAGATCCACATGAAATATCTGGAGATCATGACAGGAGAGGAGCTGGGAAGAGAGGTGAGAAGGTGAGAAGAAACAGTCTGGGGGAAACACCGGGTCTGGGACTCAGAAACAAAGTGGACACAGATTCCCTCTTGCCCCTGATTCTGATTAGATCTGAGCCCCACTGATCAAACTGTCTCTTTGAGGATCATGCAATATTAAATCTCCTGCTCAAACAGGCTCCATCTATCTCAACTATGTACGTTTCTTGGTAACTCCAGGTCAAACTAAAAGATTTATTTGCATTTCTTACATCTCTAAAGACCATTTTCCAAACGCTTCATCATGTTTATCCCTAGGTAAGTGGTCAAACTGTGTTTCTAAGGTGAGAAAGCCAAACACATTGAGGCACTCAACCTTATTAGACAGCAGGAGTCTACAGAGGCCAGCTTCAAATTTCTTGTCTAAACTAACCACAATCCTCACCTGCTGCTTCAGCATTCTCTGCAGCTTCTCTCCCTGCGAGTCTCACATCAGATTAATTCAGAAGATGTTCCACTTTCTTCTCAGATGGTTTAATCTCATGGAATGGCACAATGGTCTTAACATATTAATAACGCTTGGTGAAAGATGATCCAGTTGGACTTTCTCTTCCTGTCTTATACGTATCTTTTGATACTTCCACTCCCTTACTTACATTTCCTCCAGAGTAGAGACAGGTAGAAACATTTCTATCTACCTGTAATTCTTTTATAGTTGTCTTTGGCCAAAATTTTAGAAGATTTAAATTATCCATAGCACCTTTTACCTAATTACGAGATATAAACAAGCTTTAGCTTTAACATGATGATTTAATACACTAAAGAATATATTCTGTTACAGGTGTTTAGCCTAACAGTTAAGATTTTCCAGTCCCACATTGGAGTTTTAGGGATGATTCCCTGCCCCAGCTCTGGAATCAGCTTCTGGCTAATCTAGACCATAGGAGACAGATAGCAAATTAGGTTCCTGCCAGCCATGTGTGAGACTCCCATAGAATTCTCCCAGCTTAGGCCTCAGGCCAGCCGCTGCCACTGTAGGCATCTGGGGAATGAACCAGCAGACAGAAGTACATGTTCTCTCTCTCAAATAATGTTTATAAAATATATATTCTGTGTTTATATAAATATCTTTTATTTCATAGGTAAATCATTAAGTGTCATGTTTATATTATCTTTCTAGTTGTGACTTTACAATGGAGAAATACATTTTTACTAAGTAGACATGTTACTATCACAGGAATTTCATCAGTCTGCAGGTTCATAAACAAACTATTTTTCTTACAAAGATATCAGAATTCTAGCCCCCATTAGTGAAGCTTGACTTGGTAAAGTGTGCCTAATAATTCAGTTAGAGGGTCTTTCTACAACTAAAGACATGCACAGCATGACCCTACACACAGGTACCAAGAATCCTAAGAGTGCTGGGAAAGAATGCTTTTTCACTCCTCTGGAGCAGAGTTACCTATTTTTGAAGTAGGGGGAACATAGCCTTGCTTTCATCACTTAAAAAAAACAGGGGCCCTTGTTATGGCACAATCAGCTAAGCTGCCACTTGTGATGTTGTCATGTCATCTCTGAGTGCCAGTTTGAGTCCCAGCTGCTCCACCTCTAATCTAGGTCCCTGCTACTGTGCCTAAAGGCAGCAGAAGATGGCCCAAGAACTTGAGTTCATGCCACTCATGTGGGAGACCATGTGGGAGATGGAGTTCCTGGCTCCTGGCTTCTACCTATCCCAGACATGGCTGTTTTAGCCATTTGGAGAATAAATGAGCAGATAAGATCAGGATCTCGTTCCCTCCCTTCCTCCCCGTGTCTCTCTCTCCCTCTCCCTCTCTCTTTCTCCTGCTCTCCTTCTCTTTCTGCCTTTCAAATAAATAAATAAATCTCTTTTTTAAAGGAAAAAAAAAGCAGTGTTGGGTCTTGGACAAATATCTAATGCTGCGGCTCATGAAAGTTGGTGATGGAAAAGATGGGTTCTTTCTTTCATCACCTCCCGGCATTCCTGCACAAGGATCATGGACTAATAGGATGTTAGAACTTGGACAAGCATTACAGACAGTCCAGTGCAACCTCCTTCCTCTATAGGTGCTAAAAATGAGCAAGTGATTTGCCTAAATTGAATCAGAGTCATGAAAAACAACTCAGATTCCTTACTTTGAAGCATTCCCAGAAATGGCTGTTCATCTCTTAGAAATATATGTGTAGGTGTAAATAAAATTATACCCAAGGGGGTTTTTAATCTGACAAAACTATACGGTACATGGCAAGAACAAACATTAACACTCAGAGTCAACTTGTTACTATGTTCAATGAACTGAATAATACCTTACTTTACCACCTCCTGCTCTCCCACTTGTGCAGGGAAGTGTATGTATTGAAATAAGCTTTGTCTTATTTAGTCTCCTCATGCATGGATCAGTTAAAACAAAATGGTTTAAGGACCATTTTGCCTCAGCGTTCTGGAAAGGACGCTGAGCAAGCTTGGGTAGATTTTTATTATGGAAGCCATGAGACAGTAAAGATAATGAAAATGAGCCTCTGTCACTCAATTCCAGTGCTACAAGTGGCAAACATGGCATCTATCACCATGGATCAGCTGTCAAAGGTTTCACCTCGAATTGTGATCATGCACCCAGTGGATTCTCCCTCAGAAGCTACTCTGACCACTAAAGCAGGTCAGAAGTTTAATCAAAAGACCTTTATGTCTGGTTGACCTCAATGACCTCTAAAATTTGATTCGCAGATTGCTTGACTCTGAGAGCAACAACAGAAATCTTGAGCATCTTTGAAGTACCATCCTAAACAAAGCACATCAGAAGGGAAAATGTCCTAGACTCAGCTTGCTGTTCCAACCAATATAAAAACCAGATTCATTTTTCTAAAACCTTTATCAGAATGTTTACCTAATGCTACATTCATTCTTAAACAGATTACCCAAATTGGCATCTCAAATTAAATAGAAATCCCCCTTTCCTGGCCTTGGTAAACCCTATTAGATATCCTTGATTGACAGTGATAACCTCTTCCTGGCAGATTTATTCCCCCCCCCTTTTTTTTAAAGATTTATTTTCATTTATTTGGGAAGCAGAGTTACAGACAGGGAGAAGGAGAAACAGAGAGAGAGGTCTTCCAACAGCTATTTCCCTCCCCAAATGGCCGCAATGGTAAGAGCTAGGCCAACCCAAAGCTAGGAACCAGGAGCCAGGAGCTTCTTCCAGGTCTCCTACATGAGTACAGGGACCCAAGCTTCTGCGCCATCTTCCACTGCTTTCTCAGGCCATAGCAGAGAGCTGGATCAAAGTGAAGCAGCCAGGACACAAACCAGCACCCACATGGGACGCCAGCCCTGCAGGTGGCAGCTTGACCTACTATCCCACAGGCTGGCCCCAAGATTTGCTTACACTATTATTTAAATATAATGGAAATGGAGCAAAACTCTGCCATATAGTCAAACATTTTACCAAAGACTGGTATAATAAATATCACAGTTCATGCCCTGCCTATCTAGTTATATGAAATTCATCTCACACATTACCACCAATTATACAGGGGTTAATTTGACATATAACTGATAGGTCTAGTTCTAGAGAACACTTCATTTTAGTTATAGTTTAATTTTCAAATTTACACCTTTGTTTTCCATCCTTAGAATGGCCAAAAATGTCAGGGATCATGTGATCATGTGAAGCTTTTTTTCTCTGCTTACAGACCCAAGAGGGAACAGGAAATCTAATGAACACAACTCTGACAGCAAAATCGACAAGGATGATCATTTCTGACCCTATGTAGAGTGGAAGGTCGTCAAGATTTTAACTGCTGAAGAATTCAGAAGAAACTGAATTGTTAAAAAAAAAGAAGGAAGGAAGGAAGGAAGGAAGGAAGGAAGGAAGGAAGGAAGGAAGGAAGGAAGGAGGGAAGGAGGGAAGGAGGGAAGGAGGGAAGGAGGGAAGGAGGGAAGGAGGGAAGGAGGGAAGGAGGGAAGGAGGGAAGGAGGGAGGGAGGGAGGGAAGGAGGGAAGGAGGGAAGGAGGGAAGGAGGGAAGGAAGAAAGAATCACACCCAGGTTCCCAGAGACCCTGTGTGGCTCTCCACCAGGTGCTTCAGGCCATATGGTTAAGACTACACATAGTACATGCTTTGCCTAATTCACTGAACCTCCAGGTGAGGCCAAAGTCGGACAGAGAATGTTTTCTAGATCAAGAGAGAATTTAATTCTTACCATCCATTGAGAAAGAACTTCTTACCATCCATTGAGAAGAAACTTAAAATTACGGCTAGATAGGTAATTCTGCAAAGGTAATACAAAGGTAATTCTAGGCTTACTTCCGTTGTTTCTTTTATTTTGAGTGACTTTATTTCAGACTTAAATCTATTCCCTTGGTGGTAACCGGGGAAATGTAACATAAGCAGGAAATTGTCCAGAAAGGATAACACCAAACATTAATCTCTTTTGGAACAGGAAGGCTCTCATCTTTTTAATACACCAGATATAATTTCATGGGCATGTGAGCACTTGTGAGCCTGCTACACACAAGGCAATGTGCTGGGGGTGGTAAGAAATGGGTAAGAGGACAGTGACGCTCTCCTCTGTGGCAGGCACCGGGGTAGTACTTCTCACACATCAACTCGGCAAATCCTGCAATGTAGGATGCTAGTGCCATTTCATGCTTTTGACACCTGTGGAGGACAGTCTGTAAGGTGACTCCCAACTAACACAACCTCCTGGTCTCGCGCTTCTGTGTCATTCCCTCCCATTAAACTATGCTGTTCTTTTGATGCACTTTGGAGGGATGAAGGGAGTGCAGCAGGAATAATGGGATGTGATGGGATACCACTTTCAGGATTAGGTTGATAACAGCAGTGACTTCCATCTCAGGTTCTCTCTGAAAGAAGATAATCTTCATGTCATAAACTGCCACATGGAAAGGCCCATGTGGAAAGGTACTTAGGTCTCTGGCAAACAGTCTGTAAAGGTCAAAGGCTTGTCAACAGCCACAGGAATGAGATTGAAAGCAGATCCCTCCCAACTTGAGACAAATGAAGCCATGGCTCTAACTTTGCTACAGCTTATGAGGGACCGGGAGCAAGAGGCATTTGGCTAAGCCACACCTGGACTACTGACCCACAGAAACCGTCAGACAATGCACTGCTGCTGTTGCTAAGGTGTAGAGTAACTTCCTAAGCAGCAATAGATGACAAACATGACATCGCTTCCTCTTCCCTTGTTACCATAATCTATGAAGAAACTTCATTTATAAGGAAGAATCAAAAGTTAAGAACCAGAAGCCAAGTGATGAATTAGGCAATAGCACCACCACTGGCATGGGGTTTCTGCGGAGGCTGCCATTTTGGCCGTAGGACTAACCCTGGATGCTCCTTCTCACTGCAAAGCTGCAGGAGGCTCTTGGCTAGTGTAGCAGCATTGCTGAAAGGCTCCTGCAGAACAAGTCTTCCATATTGATCACATCTCAGTTAACACTGCTATAGCTCAGTCTGGCAAAGGGCCAGTGCCATCTGATCTCGCTCATAAATTAGTTAAGACCTGAGAAGGACATCTACCCCATTTTCCACTCCTGCTTCTCCCTCTGCCATCCACATCAAGGGCCAGAATGTCTTTTTGCAAAAGCTACCTGAAATAAGTGCTACAGCCCTCATCCTCTTTGCAAGTAAAGCTGGATGAAATGCAACCCAACAGCATGCACCTGGCAACAACTTGTGTTTCAGCATTGCAAGAAGAAAAACGAAAAACATGCTTTGGCAGAGATTTAGGCAGAAAAAAGGACTTAATTATATGATCTGAAGTATATACCCCGGAACCAATTTATAATCAAGAAATCAGGAAAGGATGGACAGCAATAAGAATTCGTTAAGCTCAAATTTTCTAGTGAGACAGAAGAAATCCTAAGGACTTTTACTGAACCACTATATTGGTAATAAATAATTTGTGTCATCTGAACTATTATGTATCCATTATAAATAGCCTACTTCCCCCAGGAAGCTTACAGTCTGACTGGGAAATAATGTGTAACCACATTGTACTTTCCCTTTCTCTTTTTTACATTTTAACCTTGGCACTAAAAATAAAAATGTGGCTTCTTGCTCGTTACCTGCTAGTTAACTAAAGTTAGCGGTTCATCTTGTAGCTGTAGGGAGATCACCAAACAGCAGACCCCAGACAAAAGAATTTACCACCAAACACCACCTATCTCCACCAAATTTCATCTCAAAGTAGTTGCCAGTGATCCCAGAAACATGTCTGACAGTTTTTTCCAACTCATGTGGGTTTTTTGTGTTTGTTTTTTCCACTTTTAAATTTCCTCTTGTTAACTTGCAAAGATAGTGGAGCATCTATGGGACCACACACTCCACCTGCCCTGGGTGACCACTCCAAAGAATGTACTGTTTTCTTGCATCAGCTCTTGTCTCTAGTGTAGTAACTGTCCAGCATTGAGAAGCTTAGGCATATTTTTTTCTGGTAAAAGTGATGTCTCGACCATGATGATAAATATGACAAAAGATGCAAGACTATAACTTACACATCAAAACTCAAGCTCTGCTTTGGAGTCTGTCAATCCTCATCTACCACGTCTACACGTATGGAGCTCTTTTCAACAAAAATATAATTCTATGAAAACCTGATGGTCAGCTAAAATGAACACAATGTATTGGTGAGGGACCTGAACCAAAGCATAAAAATAAAATACACAAATCACAAAGCAAATGAAGTAACAGATATTGGCCTCTGATATCTTCACTATCATAAAATCCATCACAGCACAGAAGTAGCTTATTAAATACATAAATAAAATATGCTTGTCAAGGCAGGAAGAAAACCACCATTCCCTACCGTGGTTTACAAACTTGAGTCAAGTGATCAAGTGGCAAAGGCTGGAGTGTGCCCAAGAAGTATCTGATCTTATCATGGCCATCTCAACACAAGTAGAAATCAATGAAAGATGTTCTGCCATTTGCTTATGCTTATTTTGTTTCCAGGCAAACAAAACAAGGGCTTATCTCCTTCACACATCAGCATATAAGATATGGCTCTGATATGTCTGCCTGAGAAACTCAACAACACTTCAACATATACCAGCAGCAAATGGAAGACAAGCTTGGATTCAGTTCATGAATTGCAGACTGGAACATCAATCAATGTAAAAACAAACTGCTCCAATCCACTATCCTTAGGGGCCTGGCCTAACAGAATACAGGAAGATGACAAAGGAAGGCTGGACTCCCAAGGCTTGCTAGGGTTCCCTTACGTAACAATTAGTTGTCAAGGATAGCTCAGTGGGCATGGTAAACCAAGGAGAAGCCTCCCTCTTAATTGAGTCAGGGGACCCTGAAACAATTTTATTTCCAAGAAGTGATACAGGTTATTGTTTCTAGGTCAGAGCACTCATGATGATTGACAACCTTTGGATCAGATAAGTCTAGCAAACCTTAGCTATTTAACTAAATATACTTCCACAGTATTTATTAATGATACATATAAGTATCATATGTATATATTGTCCTTATATGTATATATTGAATTTATTGAAAATTATGTCACTCACTTGATGATTATAATCACCCTTTGAAATACACTGGATATTGTTTATTTTACAGATGAGCAGAAAGCCCTAATGAAGCTTAAATTGCATGTGCAAGATTCCATAGCTATTCAGCAGAAAACTAACCACGAGTCCTCTATTCTACCCCAATTTGTTCATTTGTTTAGTCATCAAATAGTCATTGTATACCTGCTGTGTGGAAGGGAAGGTGTTAGATAACGTGCACAATGTAGAGCATCCTTTAAGCCTTATTCAACAAAAACTTATATAATGCTTACTACATACCAGCTAACCTTCTAAGCAAAATAGAGACTGAGTCTTCACAAAAATCCCCCCTATGAAGGAGCTTTGAAGGCATGGAGAGGCCAATTAATTGCCCAAGATCACTCTGCTAATAAGTGACAGAGCTGGAGTTCAAACACAGGCAACCTGGCTATGCTTCCATACCAAAGACATAATTGATGGATCCAAGAG
The DNA here is from genome assembly GCF_051225735.1 of Oryctolagus cuniculus. Classification (NCBI taxonomy): domain Eukaryota; kingdom Metazoa; phylum Chordata; class Mammalia; order Lagomorpha; family Leporidae; genus Oryctolagus; species Oryctolagus cuniculus. Next base: position 29,374,847 of record NC_142886.1, on the reverse strand, counting down.
AGTGATTAAGCATCAAGCAACGCACAGATAGAAAGGAATGGATGGAAAGAGAGTCCTTTAATAAATTCTTGACCCAGATTTTTAATAATGGTTTGGAATGATTGCAAAGGAAGGGACTAAGAAGAAAAAACTGTCATTAACATTCTGTAGTGCAAAGAAGTTCCCAAGTTTTTTTAAGGACTTAAGCTATGCAAACTTTGTTCTGGTAACCTCTATCACACAGATGAACTAGAACTCCCATTGCAGCATTGACTTAATTCATGCTCAGCAGGAGGAGGATGCTGACTTAATCTGCAATTTTCTTACACAGTCCAATGCAATGTCTGTGGGAATAAACGCCAATTAATCTTTAAGATAAGCATCTGGAGCAAGTTCCTATGGGAAATAGTTAAAGGTGTGCCTGTATTCTTTGTACACTAGGGTGTATCTGTAGAATTAACCCTTGGGATCCCTGAAGTTTTTTCCACACATCACAGTATCTCTAGAAGAGGATGTTGGAATTTGTGGGTTATTTGTAGCATGACTTTCAGCTCAGAAAACATACAGACTCACCATGGTGACCACACATTGACTATTCTGGGGAAAAAAGGTAGATAAGGGAGGTGGAGGACATAGTACAAGCATGGGTAATCATCTTATTCATACTCCCATTGAATGGTACCACCTGGATGCACTCTTCAATCCAGTGACAACAAGGAGCATTTTATGGTCCTTTAGAGTAATTAAGCATTTGTACGTCATTGGATAAACATACCAAAACTGAGTGCTTTGGGCTGGAAATAAAGAATTATACAGTGTAGTATAGAGGGAGAATATAGTTTTTGTGGTTGCAAAACACAAGAACTGGGGCAGGCATTTGACCTAGTGGTTGGGATGCTAGTTGAGATACCCATGTCCCATATCAGTGCCTAGATTCAAGTTCTGGCTCTGGCACCAACTCAAGCTTCCTGCTGGTGCAGAAAGCCTAGGTGAAGTCTTAAGTGACTGGGTTCTTGCCACCCACGTGAGAGACCTGGACTGAGTTTCTGGCTTCTTGTTTGAGCCTCTGTCCAGAAAGATCAAAGGGAGTAAAGAGCATTTGGTGTGGAATAATACCAATGAAAGGGCAAATCTGGTAACATCAACTATCTTGATTATATAAAAATGTTTCTAAAAGACAAAAACAATAAGGAAATATATGGGGAGAGGAATATAGAGCTATTAAGGAACCACCGCTTATGGATGGAACATAGGACAAAATTTTCAAAGAATATTGAAGAACTATTCTTCACTCAAAGCTATCAAATGTCACAGAGCAGCGATCTGTTTCTTTTTACACACGTAGTTGATAAAGAGTGACTTCAGTGAAAAGCAATGATTTGATGACATATTACTGAAAGTACTCTTAAATGATTAATTTCCTTCTCATTCTTCCTTTCTTTTGGGAAAGTGAAGAAAACTCCGCCCCTTCCTTTGATTCTACAGACTGAAGACCAAAAGTGTCATAATAGAACCATGTGTTTGCTTAGTAAGGGCATTATGAGACCTGACAGTCAAATTACCAATTGCATGATACTATTCAAAACAAACACAGAAGCTTTATGTAATTAGAAGCTCATCACATTCTCCCTCCTCTAGCATGCCCATGGTTTTCCAAATGAATGAAATCTGATACCTACAACATCCTAAGTCCAAGCAAAGAACGAGGGATAGGTACGGAAGGAAAGATGAAGAATAACAATCAATAAGTGTCATATGCTGCTTGTCATTAACAGCCTTATATATTATCACATTACTCTTCTCTTATCACACCACTTAGACTTGTGAAAACTACAAGTCAGGCCCAGAGAGGGTCTGAGGAGACATATCCTGAGATAATTGTCTTAAATTATAATACTCCTATAAACTCATAACAATGTCTGGGCTGGAAGCAAAACACCATCATAATTATACACCATGATAAACATTGTTAAATGATCATAATATATCACAAAATAATCAGTAAGGCTAGATATTGGGACTCAAATGGCAGATTCAAGGAAGTTCCTGGAAGTTTTACTGGTCACAGAAAATGTAGGAAGGTCACAGCTTCATGACACATCAGAAAAATGGTATTAAAGTAACTATCCTTGCTAAGACTCTCACCTTCTAATTCCCAGTCTTTTCCCTACTGTATTTCCTTTTGTAGAACTCTGCACCATGGACTAAATCATGTGACACATTAGATTGTTAACAACTCCCAATCCCCTACTTCACCAAAAGAAAGAAAGAACCATAAAGAAAGAACTTTTTGTTCATTTTGTTCTATTCAACTAATCATTAATTAACATCTTCAAATCAGCTTAGGGTATGGATTTAATGTTAAAGTCGTAGTGCTCAGCAAACTGAGACAAAGGACAAAGGGAAGTAGACAAAGATGAGAGAGGAAGAACAAGTGAATCAGGAATGGAAGAGGTGTAGTCATGCCTTTAAATTGCTCATGGATTTCTGCTCCCAGTCCCACATATTCCTCTGCTATTCTCTTGATGCTATTTCTTCTTACAATTTTATCACTTTTCATTTTTAGCCAACAGTCCTATAAAAGAAGCTGAAGAAGGAAATTCAACTCATTCCCCCTTATAGGCAGGAACCACATCAAATAAAATGATGTCATGTTAGAACACCTAGAATTGTGCCCCTCTCTCAAGTTCATACAATAAATTTCTAACCTCCAATATTTGAGAATGCAACCTGATTTGGAGATAAAGTCTTTACAGAGCTAATAAACACCACCTAGAAAACAAGAAAGTACCTTTCCTTTTAGTATGAACATGGAAATCAATTAAAAAATCTAACTCTGCCTGTCAAAATAAAAAAAATAAATAAAGCGTATTGAGATCCTATACCGCATAAGGTTGTTCCTGCTCTGTCTTCTCCCATTCCCATTCCTTGAAACCATGTCATCAATTTGAATTGTACAACTGAGGACACATAAGAAGTGGTAAGTATCAAATAATTCTTCATTGGAATATGTTTACTTGAACTTTTGTTCACTGCATATATGAAGTCACTGAACACTATTAAACTACATATTTATTGGATTGTGCCATTCTTTATTCTTTTTGCATTTCATTTTAAATGACTCAACAAATATAACACAAATAAAACAAACACACAAAATAAAACATCTTGTACCCCCAGGAAATTACATGCTAAAATACTACGTTAATCTAACCAACAAGAGGAAACTTTAAATGTGGAGAAGTCAAGAAAAATCAAATTTATGCCTCCCACTGTCACCATAACAGCTAAGCTGCCTATGTACATGTTATTAAGACATAAATATAAGGTAGCAGACATGGTCTAGAGAATTAAGTAGGCAACTTGGAAATCAGTAATATCTTTAACTCTGCAAATGACCACGACTGAATATTATGAATGTTGAAGGTTTCATTCTTTTGATTTCTCAAATTTTTTTAGGAAATCCTGGCCTAAGTAATTTAGAAATTTGTCCAAGATAATTATAGCTGAAGTATTTTTTCTTTCATGGTAAAACTACTTTCTATGTGATTATATGGAAATTTACATTCTGTAATTAGTATATCATATATAATTTTAAAAAACCCTTTGGAAATAAAATAAGATAGAAGTTAACCTCTCTTGTTTTGCCTCCAGGGAACAAAAGATGTTTTCCACATCTTTCCTCTCCTTTGGGATCTCTGAGAAAAAGTAACATGTCTAAACAAGTTGAGTTTTCCCAAGGGTCAGATGGGTCATATCTGGATCATATTTGAATGGTTTTTATTCCTTTAATATGTTCAAAACCTCATATCTGTTCTCTCACTATCAGCTCTTAATGCTCCAGCCTACTTGAATAGAGCTGGAATTATCATGTGTGAGATAGGTTTTCTTGTCATTTGACTTTGTCAGTTGAATTTTGCCCCTTAAATCCACACAATGAATTTCTAACCTCCAGTACTTCAGAATGCAACCTGATGTGGAGATAAAGTCTTTACAGAGCTAATAAAGTTAAAATGAAGTCCTGAGGCTGGGTCTAAATGTAATATAGTTGGTGTCCATATAAGAAAGGAAAACTCTGGACAAACATACACAAATGGGGAGAATTCCATGAGAATAGCAAGGTTGAGAACATCTGCTGAAGCTATGAACGTCATAGATAACCAGCATACCACCAGAAGAGGAGATGAGATGAAACAGATGCTTCCTCACAGTCAGAAGGAACCAACCCTGCCAACACCATCTTGAACTTCAAGTCTCCAGAAAAATACACTTTTGTTATTTAAACCATTCAGTTTGTGGTGCTCTATCAACACAGCAGCCCTAGAAAACTTCACTTACCATTCCTCTTGCCGCTTGGTACAATTTCAAACTCTCTGATGAAGATGACATGGTTTCTACATTTAGATTTATTTAATCTGTTTTCATCTCTCATCAGTACCCCTCACTAAAATTTTTCAGTCTGTTCTGTATGCTTATGAATTCACTAACAATGCACATTCTATTGCTCTATTCATCCCCTTTCCTTTCCTGATCTGACAGAATTTTGCCCATCTTTGGGGATCTAAATCAAATGCCATGCCCATGGAGAATATCCTGTCTATCATGGACTCAGAAATCAAAAACACAATGCTGAAACAAAGAATACAGATGGAAAATTTTGATTGGGAACTATGTAAGTAACTTGAATATAAGACCCGCTGAGTTTCTGTAGATTCATAAATATGAATTAATCTATATTTTAAAATCTGAAGTATCTACACCAAAAACAAGATAATTATTTCCTTTGGACTTTGAAAGGAGACTATCTGGTAGAGGGAAAAGCACATGAGAGGACATTAACTTTATAATTTTTTGGAGAGCAAAATATATCCATGTTTTATAATTTATAAAAGACAAAGACAGGTAAATTGTTAATGGTACTTGATTATGGGTAATGAAGAAAATAGATAAAACTACCACCTTCTCTATGTTTCTGTGCATTTCTTTTTAAATTTTCAAGAGAGAAAACAAAGTGAAAAAATGGTACATGTTTCCTTGAAGCAGGAGGCAAAGAAGGAAGATATAGAGAACCAAGTAGAAACCAAGAAACACCTTGAATAACATTATCAGCTGGGGATAACACATTCGCCTTTCCCCCTCCCAAGCATTCTCTTGGAGCTCTCCTTGGAAGGACGGAAGGGACCTATTTTGTCTTGAGGAAGACTGTAATGACTTCCTGAACACTTGAATCTCTTAGATCTCAGCATTTGACATTAAAAAGAAATTTTGTGCCTTGTTAAGCCTGGTTTTTATTAAGATTTCTCTTTTTCTGCCCTGCTGGCATTGTGTGGTTCTTTGGACCAATCAGAGAAAGGGAAGACCTGGAGTTTACCTATGGCTGTGGCACTATTGCCATGACTGACAGCAGAATTTTCTCTCCCGTGAAAATCACAGATGATTATGAGAAACATTAAATAGCTCAAGATGCCTCATATGAACACAAACAATTAACCTTTACATTCCTTAGGAATTCATCTTTATTTGCTTCAGCTTTATATAAAAATGACGATAGTATGTAGAGTGTGGTAGGTTTCTCCTCTGGTACTGTTTTTATGAGTATGTGGACACATACAAGCAAAAAAGGGGGCCAAGTTAAAAGATAAGAACACACACACTCTCAGGAATGGGTTTAAGAAAAGAAAATTTTAATAACACAAGGATAAAACAGATCAGTGGAAACAATGGAATTACAAGACAAGTCTACTTTAGGGCAAAAATTTCAAAATCCACACTGAGAATTTTCATAATATCCCTTTCCATGAACATTTTAGAGACCCTTCATGTGTTTCCATACTGATACTTTTATTTCTTTTAAGGCAATAGAAAAGAAGGAAGTACTCTTCCAAGGTGTTAAACCGTTTTATTTGGCTCTTCAATGGTAACACTTTAGGAATCATCCCTCTATCCTGACCAAAGATAAATAAATGGCTAGAACTTAATTTGAAAACACTGCCTTGGGGCTGGCACTGTGGCGTAGCGGGTAAAGCCGCCGCCTACAGTGCTGGCAAACCATATGGGCGCTGCTTCAAGTCCCGGCTGTTCCGCTTCCAACCCAGCTCTCTGCTTTGCCTGGGAAAGATGGCCCAGGTCCTTGGGCTCCTGAGAGACCCGGAAGAAGCTCCTGGCTTTCGATCGGCGCAGCTCCTGCCATTGCAGCCAATTGGGGAGTGAACCATCAGATGGAAGACCTCTCTCTCTCTCTGCCTCTCCTTCTCTCTCTGTGTAACTCTTTCATATAAATAAATAAATCTTAAAAAAAAAAAAAAAACACTGCCTTGCTCTTTATTTTTTCCTGTTCCCATCGGCTTGTTATATGCAATGATAGCATAACCTTCTTTGAGACACATCACTTCGTGACCACAAAAATCCCTGATGATGATATAGCAAAATATCTTCCAAAAAATACTTCCTCTGAGTTATGAACTGCAAGAAGGGCACGTCAATATAAAAAGGTAGAATAATTGTCAATTCAACGGTTGCTTAACCTCCTTACCTTTAAAAGATAACTGCATTTGGACACCTTTCTTTCAAGAACGCATACATTCTGAACAAAAGAAGTCAGTGTTTGGAATCTGGGAGTTGAATTTGTCATTCAAACCAAAATCTACTCAACAGAAACAAACCACAAGCAAACGTACATCCTAAGTTGAATACACCACACCAACACTTTGCTTCAGCATTTATCACCAACTATAAAGATAAACACTGTCAAAATTCAACTAAATTATCACCTACTATTTTTCCACCCTGCCCTTCTCAAAATACATACTATACAAATTATTGCCTTTAGGGGAATAATTTCAGGTTGTTCACCTCAGAATTATTGCAGCCAATTGCTCTTACAGTAAAACCAATTTTTCCCTGCGAATATTCACAAAACCCAGAGACTCAAGGCTTTTGTTTTGTGTTTTTATATTTTTCTCCTGCAGGAAACAAAAATATGAATGGAGACTGAGAAATAAAATACATGAATGTTACAAACCCTTTGATTACTCTAATTACATATAAAAGGAAAACAAGACCCCTCTCTTGGTACTAGAGGGATGAAAAATTAACAGGGGAAGGAAAAGAAGATAGGAAGCAATAAGTCATTGCGAACTAATCTCCATGGCCACCAGAGAAGCCTGGTGAGCCCTGAGAAAAATTAGTCACCACTGCGATTTCTCCCCCACCCTAACCCCTAAACAGCAGAATTCCACCCCTCTTGTTCACCTCAGGTCATTATAACTCATTGTGGAGTTGTTTTAGAACGTATAAATACCAATCTGGGGGGCTTGAATCGGTAAGAATGACATTCCTGGAAACTTTGTCATTATGTTCTATTTGGGAAAAGCCTGAATTGTGAAAGTTCATGGTCTTAAGGGCAGTCACACAGAACGCTTTGTAAACGTTTTAATTATAATTTCCCTCACTGAATTGAACCCATTGAGCACAATGAAAGAAATGAAGGATGTAGGTGTGGAGGGAGGGACAACCATGGAAGGAGAACTGGCAGAGATTTCAGCCTGGCCCCTGCAGGAACCAGCTGCTTGCTGCTCCAAGCAATACAACTCTTTGCATGTAATTAATTCCAGCGATCAAAAGCCTGCCTTGTTTTTTTTTCCAGGTAATGGGGAAGCACTGTTCCTGATGGGCACCCCTTGAAGGTACCAAATAGCCAGTGGCTAAATCAAGCAATTTAAAAATTACGGACGTTTGGCTAAATAAACGAGCATGCTTCGGGTAGTGACAAAGAGGATTTCCAAATGGCTTCCTATTTATTTATTTGCTTGTGTGCTTCACCTTAGGACAGAGAATGTTCAGAGTGGATGCAGGTTCTCTCGGTGAGGTGTGGCAGGTAAACTGAAACAGCAGCTATTTCTCTTTCTGCCCACTCTGGCACAAGGCATGCTACACTGGTACAGGGACGTGGAGGACAGGATGGAGACGGGAAACTCCTCATCCTTCTCTTAAGGGGATGCAATGAGTGGGGCAAGGATGCAGACCAGCTGTTTAGCGAATGGAAACAGGGCTAACACTTGAGGATACACATCTTCTCTTGAGTGCTGGATGGCTTCAAGAAAGAAGGCCAGGCCAGCATCTGCAATGCCAAGGCCTTCTGCAGAATCCAGAGAATTTTAAACTTTGTCGCTTAGCACATTGAGCCGTCTCAACAACAAGAGAACTTGTGCCAAGGGTGAAATCTGTGGGTTCATTGGAGAAATGACCATTGTTTGTTTTTGAAGAGCTTCCAGAGGTAACTAGAGTAAAAGCCCAAGTCTTGAGAATTTCTCCCCACACCTCATTGCAAAGTTAACCTTGAACCTTGCTCCCTAAGTTCTAACCATGGTTTCATTTACCTCACCCCTTTGTTACAAAGTCACTTCCTCAGACAAGCTCTCCCTAATCTTGTCAGTTACACAAAATCTCTGTGATGGGAAGTCTCACTAAGGCCTATCACTTTGTACCACTGGTTGCTATTGCAAATCTTTGGTTTGTGGGAGTATCTGATCATTGTGAATCTCTCCCTCTAGAATAGTTGATCCACATAAACACAAGTGGTGCCTCTTTTTATGCACTATTATTTCCCCAGGGCTTAGCATACAGGAGGTACTTGGAAATTCTTTCTGAATGAATAAATAAGTTAGGGAAGTCCTCCAAGCTGCAGGCCATTTCTGAATTTCTTGTTTTGGGAGGAGGGCCAGTTCTAGATGCAAGCCCTTAGGCAATTGCCTGGTCATTCATTACAAATTATTATCATTCTATGAAAGACACTGGTGGGACCAGTGCTGTGGCACAGTGGGTTAACGCGCTGGCCTGAAGCGCCAGCATCCCATTTGGGCGCCAGTTCTAGTCCCAGCTGCTCCATTTCCAATCCAGCTCTCTGCTATGGCCTGAGAAAGCAGAAGATGGTCCAAGTCCTTGAGACCCTGCACCCACATGGGAGACCCGGAAGAAGCTCCTGGCTCCTGGCTTCGGATCGGTGCAGCTCTGGCCATTGCAGCCAACTGGGGAGAGAACCATCAGATGGAAGACCTCTCTCTTTCTCTATCTGTATAACTCTTTCAAATAAATAAATAAATATTTTTAAAAAAGACATTGGTTCAGACAGAACAACAAGATCAGAGCATGTCCACTGTATACCATGGAATCATATAAGGTCATGTACACTGAAGCACAGTAACCACCAACTTTAACCCCAGGTAGTCCATGAGATGTACCAACCATTGTCCCTGCCCACAAGTGTAGCAGCGAGGTTAAAGCAGTAATGACAACACAGAAAACCACAAGGATATGGGGAAGGTCTTGGTGTGGCGAGGGAAAATGGCAAGCATACTCATTGTATCTCAAACATAAAAATGAGAAAAGCACAGAGAACTTATATAACTCACCCCCACAAAATTAATGTGTTGTGAGCTAAAACTGAGTTCTACAAATTTCAAAACCATGTTTTTTCTCGATATTACTCTGTCTTCTTTGGGTGGTGGTATTTCCCAGAACATTGCACGGAAAAGAAGGAAAGATATTTTGGCTAACCATGCTCAAAGTACAAGAACTTATTTTTCCATTCATCATTCACTGCAGCAGAGATAGAGATGGAAACTTGACCTCCTGACATTTAGCTCACTTCCATGTATATTTAAGGAGCCTGTGCCATGGGACAGGAACTATACTAAGCTGCAGATGTAGATAGAGGAGACACAGCATGTATCTTCAAGAAGTATTTGGGTAGAGCTGGTCCACTAAGGAAAGAAGCTTAAATGCAATGAAATCAAAATTCTTATGGGTAGTGCCTGCTGTTAAATCTCTTGCTCTCATTTCAAGGCTATTTGGCTTTTGCTTTTGAGATCTCATGGAAGATTCTCTCCTCCAATCAAACTACAGCTGGGGCTTTGATCTCCCTCCGAAGCACACCAAGAGGCACTAAGTGCTGGCAAGAATTCAAACCCCCTGGTTCCAGAGAGTCTGGGGCATATTTCACATTTGTTGCTTAGTGCATTTAGCTGTCTTAACAGCAAGCAAGCTGGTCCCCAGGGTGTAATCTGTGGGTTCACTGAAGAAATAACCCTTGTTTGACCTCTGTGTTCCCTAAAATCTTCAAGCCAAGGCCAGAGGAAAGTGATAAAGGTTTACTGGTAATTGCATGGAAATTGGGAAGTACGAAATAGTGCTGCTTGATGGAGAGATGGGATTGAGAAGCTGAGGAACATGGTATTTACTCTCCTTCCATTTATCTAAAAGGTACTAGACTGTTCTTTATTTTCCCTACTGCTCATACTGTCCAGTTGAGGTACTAAAACTTGGCAACAATGAAACCAAAAGATGGTGGTCTTATGAGGTACATCAGACCAAAAATCTGACTTAGGGCTGTGGCCTGCTAAAGCTGCAATGAAAAGAGGATAAATAACTGGAGACATCGTTTGGAGCTACAGAGAAGCAAAACAAGTATCTTCCTACAGGTTTTATTTGAAGACAACCTTCCTGCCATAGAAGAATATTCTTGCTGGCTTCATCCACATAGAATGAGCTAATCGAATCAAAGATCACACACAACATGAGCAGGTAGCACACATGAGAAATGTCACCTGCTTCCTAGGTCTTCCTCAGGACAGACCTGAGACAGACACCTTCATATAGCCAGGGCTTTAATAAGCAAGCTATGACAATTACAACAACCATGCACAAACTGGTTGTGTCCTATAATATCTACAATCCAGAATCTTGGAGTTAGAAGAAATCTCAGAGGTGACTCAGGTCGAGGTCCACCCTCATTCCAATAGACAGGAAAGTAGTTAACTCAGGAAGCTTCCCTCAGCCCTTGTCAAACCCCACACTTGATGCCTTTGACTTCTGTTCAAATTTTTCATCCCTCTGACTTTCTGCTGAATCTAGTTTGTCCTTCTCCAACACTTCTCCAAGCCACACAGAAACTCCTTTCTCCCCTTCCTTTTCTTGGACTCCCTGTTACTAGGGGAGAAATGCTCACAGCTGTGCTGATCAGCACCACTTAATGGTTTCCAACCTCAGTTTGAACCTCAACAATCCCTTCATTCACCCCTGCTAAATTTCCTACAGCAGCTGTTGCAAACTTGTTTCCATTTCTTTCCAGCCCATACCTCTCTACTAATCCTTTCCCTCATCTCCTACTTCAAAGAAAATGGGGAGTCATCAGCCATAAGCTCCTTCAATTTTCCTCTCTGCTACCTCCAGAGATTCATATTTGCACCTGTCTGAGGGAAAAAATCCTTAACTGCTCTAATTCTGATTTGTCCTTTTTATGCCTCATTCCTTACTTTGCTTCATCAATTATCACTCCCCTTATCTCAATATGTGGTCAATTGTACTCTACTAGGCAAAAGAGTAAAATCTATTTTTCACCTTGCCTCCTCCTTGGAATATAACTGCCTCTCGCCTTCGCTTTATTGCTAAACATTTCAGAAGAGCAGTCTGCAGTCTACTCATTGACCTCTTATTCACAGCCCAGGGCACAGCACCCTGAATTTTTGCAAACTTCTCCATAGTGTGCCTACTCAGAGGTCACCAGAGGGTGAGGGCTCTACCTTTTAAGCCCAATGGATTTGCCATTTTTCATTTGTATAACACATAATCTGATTTTGCTTCTGGAAGCTCTATCCTGGCTTGGTTTGCACGATTCTGCTCCTGGCTCATTCGAAACACTATTTTATTCAGTCTTCTTCCTCACTCTCCCTCATGTTGTGACTTGGGATTCCATTACTCTCCGTGCCAATTTAAATGCTAGGATATAAAGCGGTGCATGCATAGGAGTTTAAAGACTCAAAATAAGTTCACAGTAATTTAACAAATGCATGACCACCGTTTTAAAAACACCTAAATATTTATGTTGTTCTAGATTCACATCAGGCTTCTATCTCTTTGTCTTCTGTTCCTGGCTGGATAATGTGCTGCATGACATCCTCAGAGAGCACTTTGACAGCGTGGATCCTCGGATGTAGGAAGGGAAAGCTACCTATCAAATAAAATTTGTCACCTGCTTGAGAAAGATGACTAGTGTGTGCACATCAGTTTTCTACTCATTTGGGAAAATGTCTTGTACACCAATAGCTTCAACAAGTGCCTTGTAACATATAAGGCACTCTGACAGCTTTTGGGCCAGAGTTAAAACCAACATATTGTGTGAAAAAAATTAACTAGAAACATAATATTAATATCCAACATTTTATTTTCATGTAAGAGCCATGAGAGTGCGGGAACGTGGAGCTGACATTCCTACATGGTCAGTCTACTGGAGCTCAGCAGCAGTGGGGCCATTTGGAAGGGCACTCACTTTCCAGTTTCCCATAGTCCCCACTGCTCCTCACCCAATTTTTCCTTGTCTGCTTTTCTTACTTATACGACTTAACTATTGGACAATTACTTTGATGGTCCTTTGCTTATACCAAAATCTCTGTATTTCTCCAAACCTGACTCCTTCCTTCCTAAGCTCTAGTGTCATAGTTCTAAATGTTCCCCGAGCAACTTCACTTAGATGTCCCCCAGACACCATAAAACTGTTTTTGTCTAACCCTTCAGCCAGTTTCAAACATCTCAACAACACCCCTGGACCACAGTTGTAGTTTATTTTCATAACTCTCTGTCCATACAGATGTCTATTTCACTTATTTTTACTTGCTAGGTATCTTGTGTATTGTTAGCCAAAGATAACACATGCAAACTATTCAACAATGCATCTTGAATTATAATAAAACAGACACATTCAGTACTGGACAATAAGCTTATGCTTTGAATTTTTAGACCACCTTATTGTACTAAAGTTAAAATTTCTTTCCCTACCCCCCCAACACATTAATTCTACCATGTCCTCTGTAAATACAAAGGATAAATCACTTCTCTTCCACATGCCAGCCACTCGAATATTTGTTTAACTGTTACCAGTCACTATAGACTCTTGCTTCCAGTTATCTATCTGATTAAAAACTTTCATATCTGTCCTCCCTTATCTGTTCCTCCAGACATGACATTAAGACCACCACCATTTCTCACCTGGATTTCTGCAAAAAACTCTCAATTATTCTCCTCATCCACGTATATTCTCTACATGAAATCACATCATACCACTAGGGTACAATGAGGTAACTATATCATTCACCTAAACACTACCAAACCAACATGATTTTAACTTCCATTTCTTCATCTATATACAGGAATAACGTGACACTCATTTAAAGCTCTAAAGGACTAAATGAGATAATACAAGATAAAAGCTTTAAAGGACTAAATGAAATCATACGAGACCATATAGACACAATACATATATAGGTGCGTATACAAAATTTCCCCTATCTTGGCAAACAGTAAGTGTTCAGTGAATAGCAACTATTATAGTAGAGTACAGCATTACCATGATCCACCTGTCTTGGAACCCTGAAAGAAACAGTCTTATGAACAAAGCACAGGGTGAAAGGAACATAAAGTTCTTTTTGATGGAATGGAAACACAGAGGTAGCTAATGCTGTTTCTTTATGTCCTGAACAAATAGAACCAGAAGGAGCCCAGAGGAAGCCACAGCAGTAGGCATAGAGTGGTGGAATTCCGCACTCTAATGTAACATGGCACGTTTGGGAATGCTTATTAGAGACATCTGCAGCTCACAAGCCACCACTGTATTTACATACAACATCCACTTCAACTGAGCCCTGTAGCTCACAAAAGGTAATCAAACTAACATGTTTTCATTTCCAGAAACTCTATTTTGTTCACTACTTAGTAGCCTTTAGCAGAGAGGAGACTCTTTGACAAAGGTAACATTATTGTTTTTGCTGCAGCCCCAAATGTTGCTGTCAGGTATCAGCAAATCAAAGACAAAAATTGTTAAAAGACTCAGGGTACCCACTGGAAAACTTGTAAGTGGCACTGACTCTGCACCCTACGGTTCAGAATGAATTCTCCATCTTATGCACACAGAATCTAGAGTCTCTCTCCTATGGGGGTTTGCTTAATCAGACCCTCTATTCTCTCGCAGTGGCATAGTCTGAGAAGAAAGCTGGCTGGAGTAGAACTCCCTACACAGACAGAAAATCCCTGAACGACACAAATCTGGGGGAAAAGCTTTGGCTGAAGTCAGAAATCCTCTAAAGTTGCAATGAAGTGAGAGATGGTCATCAAGGACGCTCTACTATTTCATCTTCCACTCACAACCTTGCCATACATCTAAGGCTCAGCATCCTTCATCTCTTGCCTGGACAACAGCAAAGCCATTGACACCTGTGTCCTAACAACAACGGTCATCTTTCACAAATCTAACTGCTGTGGCCAACTCTCTCCTTTAAAGCCTTGCAAGGCCTTACCATTCCCAGCTTGGCGCAGAAGACCCTGTATGGTCTGCCCCTGCCCTAATACCTTTACTACTTCACATGTCTCTCTACTTCTACCATAACCTTTCATTGCACTTGTCCTTTGGTTATTAGAACTGTCCAAGAAGTTATCTCTTTTCACTCTTTTCTCTTGATTATCATAAATGCTGTTTCCTCTGGAAGTAACATGGTTAGACTCCTATTCCACCCCAGACACAATAGATATATACAACACACACAACACTTCCACACAAAATAGATACACTCCATCTGGAAGATTTTTCTCATCCTTCAGATTTCAGCTTTAGCGCCCTTTAAGAGTCACTTTCTTACCATCCAAGATATAGATATACCACTGTCTGAGGCAAAAATAAAAAAAAAAAACCCTCTAGGAGGAGGTTCGGAGTCTGTAAATGAGATGTGAGATGAGCAGATTTCAGGTCTTCTGGAAAGTTGGTGTTCTGAAGAATTAGTTTAGTTCCTTGTAATCATGTTGAGTTTCTTAGCCCAAAGCTTGTCTAAATTTTATTCCAGAATCATTCCTCTCCCTACCAAGGGTTTGGATTCCATGTAAATTCTTCCCGTTATTTTGAAGTCCCAATAAACTAAAATATACTCATTTCGGATGAGTAGAGTCTATGTCCTTCAACTGCCTCAGAACAGCCACTAGAACCAGGACAGGGCAGGTATGGGAGGTGTGAGGCAGCTATTCTACCCCAGCTTAGGGTTTTCTTCAAATCGCATTCCTCAAAATAAAAACTCCTATGGACAGTAAAATAAAGTTAATTAAAAACTGCAACTAAACACAAAACACAACCAAAACAAGCTCAGAAAAAAACTTTTTTTTTTCCACTTTACCCTCAACATACCAATATGAATGCTGACTCTGCATCCTAGCTAAGGGAAAAGGAAAAACAGGTCCCAGGTCAACTTCAAAGTCAATCCTGTAGTACTGCCTTGTTGTCAGAACAAGCATCCCTGACTCGCTTCTGGGGGCTGACACTTCACCCAGGAGGGTGCTGCCATCGCTCCCAACTCTGCTCTTTCCTGAGAATTACTGGTTTAAACCAAGAAACGTGTCAGGCCATGCTGACCAGGGAGACCTTGGCAAAAAGCCAGTTCTTTCTAAAACTGGTTTGATGTCAGCTCTGAAAAAATGCAGTCTATATCAATCCAGAGAAAGTTTCCAGCTCAGAAATAGCTAAACATAAATGATTCTCAGAGGAAATTTTATTTAGTGCAGACTGTGTTTAGGATCTCACCAATTAAAGATGGATTGAACAAATGCTGCTTTATTATGACGTTCCTGTAGACCCTGGAGCCAGCCAGTCTGAGTTCCTCTCTTTCCAACTGTGTGCCCATGGATCCGTCCCTTAAACTCTGCATTCCTCAGTTTGTTCTTGTACCATGGAGGGGTGACAGTAACTGTCCACTTGTCGGTGAATTGTGAAAATTCAAACAAGGTAAAATATTAGCAGAGTGACAATTGCTCATTCAGTACCAGCTGTTAAACACACTCATTAATCACTCAAAGGTTTCATGACTGAAATTTTACTTCTTTTCCCAGAGCAAATGTATCTTCTGCACTCACTTACACAGAGCAAGCAGGTCAGAGCAGCTGTGTTGTGGCCCCAGGAACCAGCATCCTGTACTCCAGTTATGGCTCTATCACCTGCAGACTGCAGGAGTCAGGGCAGGCTCCTTAACTTCTCTGTGCTCCTGCACTCACAACAATAAAATGGGGTAACAATAGCATCCTCTCATATGATACTGCCAAGATTTAAATGTTTTACAGCAATTCATTCATTTAAAGAATAATCAGCACAGTGTTTAACAGGAGAGAATTTGTAGTTTATTTTTTATTCAAAACTCTATTGCCTAATGGATCAATGCGTTTAAAGATTTCTGTTGTAAACACTGCAGATTCCAAGGGATAAGTAAATCTCTTATGTGGACCAGGAGCACATAAAAAACGCAGTGGCAATGGCCCAGGGCTGGAAGTCAGGGGATCTGGAAAAGAACAAGTTATGTGACTTTGGGCAAATGGCTTCACCGAAATCAATGAGAAAATGACTGAACTACAGTCAAACCTGAAATTCTATAAATAAATGCATGAATATCATTCTGTAGCTATCTTTATTTCAAGGCATCTTGCATACATTGACTATTAGATCCTCATGTAGTTCACGTCCATTTTTTCTTTCTCTCTGGCAGCAAACTCACGTGCCAAGTACACCACGGCACATTCTACCTGTGTGCACTGAGTTTCATTTCAGTTTCAAGTACCGTACTGTTATCAATCTGGGAAAGGAATGGGAACGCATCAATGTGTGGTTCAAGTGTTTGCACTACCATCAATTTGATTTGTGACTACAAGAAGATTATTTTAATTAGAGCCATCACCTCTCTTTTCACAGGACATTATCATTTACAATGATGTTAATGAACTAGAGTTTATAATGTGCTTGGAAAAATCTGAATGAAGTGTCCCTCTAAAGTGGAAAGGACCATCAACTCAATTCTACAGGAGGTAATTCAGTTCAAGAAAGGGACAGAAAGGCCAAAGTACAGAAACCAGGAGATAAAGGGCAGATGTACGAGATTCCTCCTGGAAAGTTTTCATAATGGAATAATTTGCCCACAGGGCAAGGGACAGGCTTTTGAAAGACGTACATAATTAACAAAGTGGCTTTTGTTTACTGCTACAATATTCTTACTTCTCTGTTCTCTGTATATACATGGCATGAAATACATGATTTTAAGCATACAAGTGGGTGGATTTTAACGATCAATATATCCCTGATAGCAATATTTTCACCAGTATATAGCACATTTCTACTTCCCCAGAAAGCTCCCTTTTCCTGTCACTCATTCTTCATAGGTAATTAGTATTCTGATTTCCAACACAGGTTAGTTTTTCCTGTTCTTGAACTTTATACAAATGGAAATATACAAGCATAGGATGTATTCTTTTTTTCCCATGAAATATGTTTTGAGACATATGTGTGTTGCATCAATTCATAATTCATTCCTTTCATTGAATATTTCTATTCTGTAATATAAATCTACCATATTTAACATATCCACTGTCTATGTTGATGGGTGCTTGTCCTGTTTTCAGTTTGAGGCTATTTTAAGACTAAAATGAGGGTCTGGTGTCTTGGCCTAACAGGTACAGCCGCCACCTATGACACAGGCATCTCATATGGATGTTAGTCTTTGTCTTGCTGTCCACTTCCAATCCAGATTGCTGCTAATGTCCTGGAAAAAGGAGCAGAATATGGCCCAAGTGTTTGTGCCTCTGCATTCATCTGGGAGACCCAGATGAAGCTCCTGCTCCTGGCGTCAGCCTGGCTCAACCCTAGCCACTGTAGCCATTTGGGGAGTGAACTAGTGGATGGAAGATTACTCTCCCTCTCTGTCTTTCCCTCTTTCTATCTATCTCTGACTTCAAATAAATAAATAAATCTTTAAAGAAAAAAAAAGATGAGTATAAACAAGTTTTCCATAGGCCTTCTTGTATATACATATTTCCATGTCTCCTGGATGAATAGTTAAATGTAGACTTGTTGGGTCTTAGTTTGGTTGTGTATTTAACTAAATTAGAACAAGATCAGTCCCATTATCACTTAGCCATCATGGAAATGCGAAAGAAAACCGCCATGAGGTATCTCACCCCAGTTAAATGGCTGTTATCCAAAAATCAAAAAATAATTGCTGACAAAGATGTGGAGAACAACATACACTAATAACCCCTTGGTGGCAATGTAAACTGGTACAACCATTATGGAAGACAGAATGGAGAATCCTCAGAAATCTAAAAATAGATCTACCATATGACTCAGCCATATCACTCCCGGGAATTTACCCAAAGGAAATGAAATCAGCATGTGAAAACGTTATTTGTACTCCCATGTTTATAGCAGCTCAACTCACAGTAGCTAAGATGTGGAATCAACACAGATGTTCATCAACTGCTGACTGGATGCATACATACGTACTATGTAATACTCTTCAGCCATAAAATAGAATGAAATCCCATCTTTTACCACAAAATGGATGTAACTGGAGATCATTATGCTTAGTGAAATAAGCCACACCCAAAAAGACAAATAGCACATGCTTCCTCTGATTTGTGGTAGCTAATATATAGAGTACAAAAATAAATTTCATGTGTATGAGTGACAAAAAATAAATCTCCAATTTTACAAAGTAGTTGTATCAATTTACACTCTAAAGTACAAAGTATAAGAATGTCAGTCATTTCAATAGTCAGCAACATTTGTTTCACCATTTTGGTGGGTGCAAAATGATATCTTGTGAATTCAGTTCACATTTAACTAACAATAAAGACATGGAGCATCTTGGGACTCTTGATATTCACACATCTTGTTTTATGAAGGATCTACTCAGGCCTTTGCTCATTTTGTGTGTATATTGTTATTATTGTCACAAGATCTTTATATATTCTGAATATAGAGCCTTCTTTAGACATGGGTCTTAAAATATTTTCTCTCAATTAATGACTTACCCTTTAATTGTCTTAAGCACATTTGATGAGAAGAAAATTTTAATTTTGATTAAGTCCAGTCTACTGATATATATATACATACATATATATGTGTATATGTGTGTGTGTGTGTGTATATATACATATATATATTTGCTTTATAATTTTGGGGTCTTTCCAAGAGTTTATTGTTTACCTCAAAGTCATGAATACATTTCCATATCGTTTTCTAGAGGCATTATAATTTTAGCTGCTGCATTTAGGTTTGCAATGCATCCCAATTTAGTTTTTGTCAAGGCTATAACTCAAAAAAATTTTTTTAACTTCTGCTAGGTCTGAACTACTTCAAATAAAATAGTCTGGGAGAACAACTTCTTAGATATTGTGTCAAAACTAAAAGCAGGTTGGTGGTAATGGTTATATTAGTATCTGATTCTTTATTTTCAAATTTTGTTTTGTTCTGTTTGTATTGGCATAGGAAGTTAATTCTTTATGCTTGCTCCTCCCTAAATATAACTAGATAAAATAAAACCCTCATCTTCATAGTGGGATCATCTTAGACATAGTGCCTAAGTCTTCTCTAAATGTTCTACATGAGTATATAGTAACACAAAACACAGAAAACAGGAAAAGAGAGCAATTAATGGTCACATCACAAAGTAGTAGCTGGGTATGGTTCAAACACACATAGGATGACTCCAGAGTCCATAAAAGAAATCAATTCCATAGGCTGCTAAATTATGGCAAATTAAATTAAAAAAAAAAACTTGCCAAAGGTACTACACTAGGTCTTCATACTTTATCTCATGTAATCTTCAAAAATAACTTCTTACATACATATTATTAAGTTTTTACAGAGGATATTTAGCCTTGAAGAGTGAAATAGCCCCAGTCAGCCCACCCGATCAACACTGGATCTGCAAATAGAACCCAGATTGTCTGATTCAAACTCCATG
The DNA here is from genome assembly GCF_051225735.1 of Oryctolagus cuniculus. Classification (NCBI taxonomy): domain Eukaryota; kingdom Metazoa; phylum Chordata; class Mammalia; order Lagomorpha; family Leporidae; genus Oryctolagus; species Oryctolagus cuniculus. The sequence goes on along the minus strand of NC_142886.1, from coordinate 29,355,051 downwards.
CACATTATACAAGACTTCTGTTCGTTCTATAAAGTTGAGTCACCTAGTACTAGAAGAAACACATAAGTGATTTGACAAAACAACTAAACTTGAGTTAGGCACATTCAGGCCTATAGCACATTTTATGTTGGCAAACAGATCAGAGGAATGTTTTCATCTGGGAGCATAACTTGAAGGTCAAAATTCTTGTGCCACAAGCACACTTATTCTTTGCTGATATCAGCTAATAACCCTTGCCAACAGAAGAGATTTACTCCTTCTAAACCTCATGAATATGTATAGATTGATAGGCTTTCTCTGTGTCTTGTTGTTTCTACTCATTGTTCTTTCTCAGAGACCATGATAATCCCAATTGTGTATCTCAGAACTACAGCACAGACTGCAGTTATGACTACAGATATAGAAAGCAAAGGAAGGGGAGGAAGAGGATGTAAGGAGATTCTAGAAATGTACAAAGTCACTCCATGGCCTAAACCTAGATCAGTGGATAAAGGCAGATGTCAACATGCTACAAGGATTTCATCACATTTACAACAAATCAACAATAGAACTAACTGCACCATGCAGAGCTGGGTTGAGTCCTCTCAAACGCACCAGTGATCTGAGGAGATGTTGGCACGCCACATGTCAGATTATTTAAAGCTAGTATTCAGTCAATGATAACTGTATGCCTCTAGTTAAGTTTCTGGTATTTTGTGAACAGAATGGAAATTCATTTTATCCAAAACCAACTGGGGAGATTACACTGTTTCCTGTGAAAGCTGACAAGTGCCATTCCAGATGAAGCAATTCATGAGTGAAGAAAGGAAGTAGGAGGAAAAAGCAAGCTATGATACACTCAAAGTTTCTACTACTGAAAATACAGTGCACAGACTAGCATCATTAGCATTAACTGGGAGTTGTAAAAATTACAAATTCTCAGCCACCCGCAACCAGACCAACTGAATTAGCAACAGAACCAGAGTCTCACACATTATCAAGTTTGGGAAATACTGGAGAGACATCGAGAGCTCTAAAAGGTATGAAAGGTGTACAGGTATCATTCAGCTGCCCCTTTATATTTCTCTGAGCATACAGGCATCACAGAAAACACCTGTTGCCCAAGGCTCTGTGAGTTGGTGAGGCCTTCTGAGTTGAGAATGCTCTGAATTGTCAGCTCACAGCACAGACCCAGGGTTTCGGGTGGAATTGGGAAAGCCCCTGCCTCAAGGCTCCGAGTCACCCACAGTCCCTGCAGCAGCCCTAGCGAGTTATGAGCGTGGACCATGATTCATGGGGCTTGTGAGGAGGCAGGCTTATTCTTTACAGTCCTATCAAATAGTCATACCCCTGGCAAACAGGAAGGTGCGGCACCAGGGACTGGGATTGGCCCTCTCTGTTTATGGTTTGTTCTTGCTCATAAATTTGCAGCAGGAGGGCAGAGTGATTGCTGGTTGTTGAGGAGCTGAATGGTGATCAGGAAAAGAGAAAAGAGGCAGGGTATGTACAAAACTAGGGAAAGCAAAAGCTGAGAGTGCTCCTTCAAGGTCATTTTGGTTTTGCAGCCAAAACAAAAGGATTTTCTCATCTCCTGAATGTGTATGTCATCAAAGAAACAAATTTCATCAAGTTCTGACCAAAGTAATGCTGTTGTTTTTGTTTCCTTTTTAAAGCTGCCATGGTGTTTATGATGAGACCTAAGCAATGAAGCATAAAATCGAAAGCCACAAAGGGAGTTTCCCATTGGTGCGCAGACTGCAAATCAAGAAAATGACTCACAGTGCACGGATGGCAGTTCCAGAAGGAAAGAACTGAAGGGAAAATCTTGGAGCAGTGATAGCAGAAGCAGAACTAGAAGGCTAGTCACAATGTCCCGGATTTGTCCAGAGAAAACGTACAGAACCGACGACAGATCAGACTATATGGGGCATGTGCATCTGTGTGTGTACACACTTGTGACTCTATTTTCTGACATAACTTTGTGGAAAGAACTTGGTGTGGAAAAAATAAACTAGTTTAATAATAACAGGCCAATTTATTTCTCAAAAACAGGACTAGGGAGTTCCTGTGCTCAGTAGCACAGTAGGATAGCTATAGATGATAATGTGCTGCACATTTTAATGAAAAAATAGAAAAGCTCAAAGAAAGGATTTTGAATATTTTACCATAAACAAATGAAAATGTTAAAAAGTCGTCATTAGTAATAACCATCATTATTACATTTAAGGAATAGTCACATGTATCAGCCATTGTGCTACACCTTCAGTACTTGAGTTCATTTAAACACCACAACAGTATGATTAAGGTATAATCGTTGAGGCTGGTGCTGTGGCGCAGAGGGTTAAAGCCCCAGCCTGCAGTGCCTACATCCCATATGGGCACTGTTGTAGTCCCGGCTGCTCCTTTTCCAATCCGGCTCTCTGCTATGGCCTGGGAAAGCAGTAGAAGATGGTCCAAGTCCTTGGGCCCCTGCACCTGTGTGGGAGACCTGGCTCCTGGCTCCTGGCTTCGGATCAGCTCCACTCCGGCTGCTGTGGTCATTTGGATTTGGGGAGTAAACCAGCAGAATGGAAGACCTCTCTCTGGTTCTACCTTTCTCTGTAACTCTTTCAAATAAAAAAAAATTTTTAAAAAAAGTATAGTCACTATTCCCTCTTGTGGTACACTAAAATAAAGGGAGACATATAGCTCTAACGTCCTAACTTTTAACTTGGTCAGGATTACTTAGCTAGTTAAGAGCAACTCCTTAAACTCAAGGACTTCAGATAAAAAAATAAGTACAGGTAACTCTTGTCTTCAGCTTCCTACTTCAGTCACCAGAAGCTTAAAATGAGGATGTTTTCAGAGATGTATGTTAGAGGTCTGTCTCAAAAGCAGGTCTGGCTTTATTGACCATACTTATTTCAAAGGCAAGACAATGTAAATCCATGGTTCTCAGCTAGTGACATTTTGTCCCCCAGGGGACATTTCGATCATGTCTGGAGACACTTTGCAATGTTGTATGTGGGGAAAGTTGCTACTGACATGCAGTAAGTACAGTCCAAGGATGCTGCTGAGGTTCCTACCACATACAGGGCAGCCACTTAACAAAGAAGCAGCCAGTCTCAAATGTCACCAGTGCCAAAGCTGAAGAATCCTGATATCACTTAGCTATGCTATATTCTAAACAGAAGTTTTATGTTTCCCTCAGATACTCTATGTCCCTCTCAACCATACTGGGTCAGAGAACAAGAAAGCCTTTGGACTGATGCTCTAAGGAAGTAGAATCTGGCAAAGAAAGCAGCCAGGCTACAGTCACAAAGGATCACAATCCGCACTGCTCCCACCTGGAGCCCTACAGGAGAGAAGTCAGCCCAAGATTAACTTTGCAGGTGCTGGCTTAGATCACACAAGGAGTCCAGTGAACTTTATCAAGTCTACTGTCATATGACTAAATCAATAGCAATCAGAAATAAAGGACATGGGAAAACTGGGTGAATGTGGAATTCCAACTTCTCCAGGGACTTTTCTAGTAGAAATGGTCCCTCAGTCCAGCAGAACTGAAGGTCGTAACACAAACTGGCTTCACCCAAGTAAGCAGCCAACTCCTAAAAACCAAGTACGATCCTGATCTATGTCAACACACTCTTTTGGACCCCTGGCTCATGCCACAGGCTTGCTTTGCTCCCAAGTCTTCAGGCCACCGCAGTTTCTCCAACAGATGTTTGTCAAGGTTCAAAGGCAGGTGGTATTAATGGGAGCCAAGTTGTTGAACCATGAAGATGCCAGAGAAAAGAGAACCCAGAGGGAATAAATCTTAAGTGCTTATTAACTCATTTGATAGGGTTTCTGACATAATTTAATATTTTTATGATAATTCCACCATTTCATTTTCCTTAATTCCTATTTCATTGTCTGAATGCCTGATTTAACATAGGATTATTCTAAAAATTGAATTCTTGATTACCTTTTTTCAGAGATGGAAAAAATGAATCGGCATTTGTTTGTGCAGTACATTCTGATGCTTTATTGGGCTGTTCACTGAGCAGAAATAAAAGACTTCTGACTTTGGCCAGCCATTCTACTGCAGTGATAATTAAGCAACATCTTACCAAAAGGAGCAGGGGGAGGGGGTGAGAGGACCTCCTTTTGCTGCGGTTTGAAGCCTTTCCTCTGCACTAGTAGCTCCCTTTCCAAGACAGCAGGACAGACCATACCAATTTAGGAGACTCTGCAATAGCCCAGATGGCAGAACTTGTTAAAGTGAGCATTTTCAGCTACTCCCAGCACAAGGCACATGTGTTAGAACCTTCCTATTCTAATGTGCAAGTCAACACAAAGAGGAGAAAGAGGACACTTGCTTCCAAGATAATGTTAAACCTCAAAATTAGTGCTTCATAATCATACTCCCATCCTATTTATTATTATGCAGATGTTTATGAAAGGAAAACACTTTAGAAAGTGGCTCACAATAGGCCAACGCTGTCCACTAGGAAGGATACTAGCTGAAGGGTCAGAATGAAAGCCAAACCTGACTCCATCACTTTATCCAAGTGAACTTGGATAAATTATTTACCTAGTCATGGCCTGTTTTCTCACCTCCAAAATGCAAATAATAGAAAACCCATCTATTGCATATTCATCCAGAAAGCATTATCAGATGAAAGAGCCTACTATCCCTGCAATTTTACTGTCCCTCCACCCCCACCCCGTCTCCCGGTAAGGTGACCTCCTCTGGAATCTTGCAGCAGCTCCCTTACCATGTTTACCTGCTAAGTAGAGTAAGAGTTATCAGCCAAGCCTAACAATTTTGCAGGTATTCTTACAGAAAATGATAGGGATCCAATGATATATTCAGGGAACTATTGGGATATAAGGAAGAATGAGGGTTCCCCCATGGGACTGTTTTTATTCCAAAGAGGCAGGTATACCAGGAAAAGGAGAGGAATGTTTTGATAGATAAATGAGCCGGCTTGCTTTTCTTGGGCTGCTACTCTTTGCCCTTTGATTGCCTCCAGCTTTGTGAATCAGTTTCTCCACTTTATTTTTCTCCCAACTTCTCTCTTTCCCTTTTGCTTTCCCCTTGAGGCTATCTTTAACCTTTTCCAGCCACTCCTGATTCTAATGTTCTCTCCCCTCCCATTCTTCTCTTTGAATATGTACTTGCTAAGTGACACCACAATTCATGATGACAAACCCTAGAACATTAGGATATCTGGCTAGTCCCAGAATCATTATTTAATTTATATGAAACTTTGAATTAGAATGATGACTTGCCGTAACACCTTTGCATTGTGAAAATGATTAAGTGGCTCAATGTTTTCACATTATTTCCATTATAATACTTCATGTGGCATCTTTCTGCTTAAGCTTAATGTTCTAGAAAGAAGTGATCCTCACTTTCCCTATTAAAACCCTCCAGAAGAGGTTAAGTTCACATTCAAACATTTTTCTAATAACACTAATTTAAGGACAATGATATTGAGAAACTGAACAACAGAATGGATTTTTTTAGCATATTCCAAAACCCAAGGTTATACAAAAACTAGAACTTATCTCCCCTAACCCAGATGGAGCAACTTATGAATAAAATACATTTACACATTGTATGAGTATAGTGTTATTTCTGCAAATAAAATTGTCCATTCTAATTATGGTATTATAATGGATTTGCTCACTGACTTTAAATAATCCTTTTCCAAATCTATCAGGTCAACTAAACTCAGCTATGATCTCTATGAATGAAAGTACTTGCTAAAAACCACTTTCTTTGACATGCATTTCTTTGTAGAAACCTGTCAACCAGTGAGGATTATTCTCACTTAGCAACCAAGTAAACTGAGGCTCAGAGAGAAATAATGATGATGGCACACCTGGCATTTCGAAGACTGTCCAAAAAACTTTTTAGTTTTAAATACATGGTCCAGGGGGCCAGCGCCATGACTCACTTGGTTAATCCTCTGCCTGCCGCACTCCTGGGCACCGGGTTCTAGTTCCGGTTGCTCCTCTTCCAGTCCAGCTCTCTGCTGTGGTCCAGGAAGGCAGTGGAGGATGGCCCAAGTGCTTGGGCCCCTGCACCTGGATGGGAGACCAGGATAAAGTACCTGGCTCCTGGCTTCGGATCAGTGTAGCGCCGACCGTAGTGGCCATCTTGGGAGTGAACCAATGGAAGGAAGTAAAAAAATACATGGTCCAAAAGCAACAGCTATTAATAGGAAAAATTAGGATTTGAACTCAAGTCCTTTTACTGTTATATTACTAGTTACCTTATATATTGCTATCTTTGCATGCTTGTTCATGCTGGTCTTTTTCCAGGATTTTTTTTTTTTTTTCCTGTCTCACTATATGGAATCCTACCATGTACCAGCCTCAGCTCATATATTCTCTCCTTCAGGAAAATTCTAATACAGTCAGCCCTCTTATCTGTGGGTTCCTCCTCCATAGATTCAACCAATCCCCAATCAAAAATGTTTTTAAAATGCATGTGTACTGATTGACCATGTACAGTCATTATTCCCTTAACAATTTAGTATAACAATCTAGTATAACATGTTATACTAGACAATACACAATATTTACATTACCTTAGTAGAATAAGTAATGTGGAGTCTATTTAAAATATGCAAGAGGATGTGTGGGAGTCATATACAAATAGTACATCATTTTATAGTACACATATAAGAGATGAGTTTCTTTGGATTTTGTGTATATCTGGAATCCTGTTAACAACTCACTGTGATACCAAGGAATCACTATCTACCCAAAGTCTGTTTATACTTTTTCACTCATCTTCCTCAAATCTTTGTTAGAATATTTAGAAAACAGTTCCAGCATTAGAAGAATTTGTTCACATTTTTGTCTCTCTGGGAACTTTTACTAATTTACATGCTTATTTATGTACTGCACAATTATTGGGGCTTAGCTGTGATAGGTACTGGTTAATATGGGGATGAAAAAAATGAGCAAGATCCTTGCTCTTTCAAATGCTACATTTTAGATGAGAAAGTGTGGGAGACAGACATTTAGTAAGCCAACCAAAAATCAAAATAATTACAAAATGTGGTCACTGGGGTAGTGGGAATTTTTAGAGTAAAGGTAGAGAAGAGCTGGGGAGATAAGATGAACAGGAAACCTCTGGGGAGTGACATGTGATAAGGGAACTGAAGATGTAAAATGAAAATGCCATGAAAAGATCGCGGGCAGGTGCATCAGTCAGGAGTCTGCATGAGCCCTGGAATGGAGAAGGAGGTCAGAGCGACTACAGGCATCAGGGGGAGAGGGTCAAGATCCAAGTCTGGAGATGCGAACAGAAACACGAATGTTTATCTACAAAACAAAGCAACAAGCAAAACACAGGTGTTTTAGAGTCAGACGACCGAGTGTATAAAGCTGCCTTGTCCCTTACAAGCTGTGTTAGCTTAGACAAGTTTCTTATTCTCTGATTCTCAATATTCTCCTGTGAAGAAGAAAATGGACAGAAAGAAAGCAATCAATACAAGTTTTGAATGGAAACTGTGCTGTCTTCATCCACAGATGGAAACCAGTGGACTATGTAGTTCATAAAACTGGGAAGGTTTCCATCCACAAAGACAGAGGGAAGCTGCCAATAATTAGACCTGAGCAAATGCCTTTTTCTCAGTGAGTATGTCACCTGCACTCAGCTGAAGCTGATGAAAAGGCAGAATACAGGGCATGCGTTACCCTAAGGATCAGCTGTGAGAAGGGGACACCTCTACATTCCACGCAGAGACTGTTGCAAGGCAGGTACTTATCCTGGGCCCCTCCTCGGAAGGCCAAGTCAAGATTTTGGTATGCCCACTCCACAGCACAGTGACAAGTGAGCATCACACTCCAAGGGCTGACTCTTGTTTTGGTTCTAAAAATACACACACAAAGACAGGTTCTGTTCCTCCATAAACTCAATTTTCCATCCTCCTCACATTCATTAAGGATGGCACTCCAAGGCTTTTAGACATTCATGGAAATAAAGAACTAACAAATAAAGGTGGCGAATTTGCTCAGAGACAAGGATAGAACCAGGGAATATAGCGCCAAGTAGCATGGATCCCTACTCACCTGTAGCGCTACTGCAGTGGACATCTTTGGAATTTATTTTTATGTAAATAGGTCTCCTTGGTACAAGGCAAAGTATATCACACAAGAAAATAACTGGTATTTTCTAAAACTTGGGGAAGATGAAGCCAGTTATTTTTGTCTCAAAATAAAGAGAAACTGCAGCAATCAATAGTAATTATGTGGAGATAAGGACAGAAGGCAAAGCATGCCTATTGTGGAAGTAAACTCAGAAATTTAGAGGCAACTTTAAATGGAAAAATAGAAATCTGCTAGAAATATTGGCACTGCAAGGAAATCTAAACTTTTATTTATAGCTGAAGAATCACATTCAAAAAATAAGGTAACACTATTTTTCTCCATAATTGAAAAAGCAATCCTTCTATTTAAACTTTGGTTTTGGTACCTAACACAACCCCCACTTTCACACAAAGCTAAAAAGCTATTCTCTACTATATTATTAAGCCTACTAACTTTTACCAGGAGAGAATAAGCTGTTTGTCTATTCTCTGTCTTTTCATTACACTGTTTATACCTTTAGGTCTCTACTTGTTGACTCCAGGCTACAAAGGAAGAAATAATATTCTGAACAGTTTTTCCCAGATAAACTTTGTAAACTGCAAATAATGCTTGTTGTATTAAACAGAGAGTCAATGTACTACGAATAAGAAAAAAGTTTCTGTTTTGATATGGAGGTATTTACTGACAATAATTATACAAGTTTACAAATATCCACACACAAAGATTGCCTTAATTAACTTGTCCAGGATTCGGAATCCCAACAGTCTACGAAGTCAGCAGGATCATTAAGCCCAATCATATTTTCAACCTAACCTGATATTTCACTAGAGCCATTCAAATCAATTTACCCAACAGAGACATTTGTCCCTGGCCTGTCACCACAGCCCGTACCAAGCGTCCTACACTTCTTTATCTTTTGGCAGGGCCATCATAAGCGAGCGACAGAGAGGGTGATGTATGAGAACTCAAATAAGTCATAAATCCTGCAGCCCTTCATCTCCCGTCAGGCCGACTGAATTTACGCCCACTGGCCTTGGCAGTGGCTCTTAGCTCAGCTCCCAGAAAGTCAACTCAAAATGACACACTCTTTCAGGAGTGAATCTCCTCTCAATGTGGCACCAGGGAGAAGCAGGACACCTAAGAAAAAGGAGGAAGGCAAGATTCCAGGACACTCATTCGCCAACCTAGGGAGAGGCCACTCTAGCCCCTTTTGCTTTAAGGATTAAAATATCTCCGCAGGGCAACCCTAATCCTTGCTTTACCCCAATTCTCAAGTGACTAGAAATGATTCAATTTTTTTGACAGGCAGAGTTAGAGAAAGACAGAGAGAAAGGTCTTCCTTCCGTTGGTTCACCCCCAAATGGCTGCCACAGCTGGCGCTGTGCCAATCCAAAGCCAGGAGCCAGGTGCCTCCTCCTGGTCTCCCATGCGGGTTCAGGGCCCAAGCACTTGGGCCATCCTCCACTGCCTTCCCCGGCCGCAGCAGAGCGCGAGACTGGAAGAGGAGCAACTGGGACAGACTCCAGTGCCCCAACCGGGACCAGAACCCGGGGTGCTGGCACCGCAGGCAGAGGATTAGCCAAGTGAGCCACGGCGCCAGCCTGAAATGATTCAATTTATTCTGCCTTCTACTTTGTGCTACTTGGGGTAGCATCAAGAAAGCAGGAAGTGGTATCCGGATAGTATTTCCTTGTGTATGCTACAAAAACAAAGATTTGACTAAGAAACTCAGAAGGCAAGAGTTCTGGGATATGAGAGCTTTCTCCTTGTGTGTGCTCATGTCACATACCTTGTATCACAATTTCACTGGAAAGTGAGGCTTTCACTGGGCAGTACTAGCCCTTAGATGAAGCTTCCCTGAGACCTTACAGAGCCTCCAGGGAACTGGGCTTTAGAGGTAGAGCTGAGAAAGCTAAGGGGCCCCCTTTTGCTTTTCTCATCTCAACAGAATCTTCTTTTTAACACAAGTAACTTGTAAACAAATGTGATATCATCTAACAATAAATTATGTAAATCAAAGGCACTGCAAGTTCGGGAAAGGGATGGAAATACTGGCCTGCAATATTTGAAGCACTTTAAACTGTTCTGTAGGAGAAAAGGAAAGTTTATAATTCATAATGTGTATTAAAATTAACCTAAGTAACTCCACCTGGTTCCTTCTTTTCTTCCATTCATTTTGATAGCCAACAATGCCATAAAAACAGTAATTTTGCCTTTCCCCATCTATCTCATTATCTATCCTTCTTAGTATACATCTTGAGGAATGCAATTTACTTCAATGTCACCAACAAAGCCAAGTCCCTTTAGGACTGTCATTATCATAAACCACAATCTGCTGCCAATTTATCTCTCCTTATCTGCTCCTTGCTGTAACTTCTTTTAAAAAACAAAACGAGTCCACAACAACAACACAACAAAATAATGATAGAGCAGTTTGTGTCCTGGTTTCCAGCTAATCCTGGGACTTTTCCATTTTTTCTTGTTTCTTTTATTGCATTTACCTATTATTTAGCCAGGGTTTAGAATTCAGGGTGAATGGAGAACACACATTGGTGTACCCTCTCCTTTACTTAAACTCCACACCAAGAGCCACCATCACCGTTGTGAAACATCTGGTACACTCTCGTTTTGTTTGTTTTGATGTCAGAGTCAAATTTGTGATTTTTAGAATGAAGGAACTATGGGATTTTTACTTATTTTTACAGGAGTTTTGAGGGTGGGGGTTGGTATAGAACTGGGCTGGAAGCACAGCTAGTAAATGATCTTTAACACACTCCTTTTCCTTCTGACTTGTACATCAGGGCCTAGATGATGAATTTTCACGGAAGACCCTGTAACGCTGCAATTAAGAGCAACCTGCCTTGAACTGGAGTTGGAAGCCTGACTTTGTATGTTATCTAGACAGGTCCCCCACAGAATCCACTGCCGTTTCCGCTGCGGCCACCTCTCAGCAGACATCACTGTGCCCTTCCTCTTCATCGGTGGGAATGTCCGTTCTACGAATTACTACCACATCCCTAATAAAGAAGTGGGAATAGTGGACAAAATAATTCTTCAGTCTTTGCTAGGGAAAAAAAAAAAAAAAAAAAAAAAAACAAAACAAAACAAAAGAACTTGCATAGGGAAATCAGCTTTTTCTTTTCTTATACTTTTTTTTTCAGAAATTATTTTCTTGCTTTCAGAAAAAAAAATCAGAATAAGTTCATATTAGATTTAAAGGAATCAAGCAGGTATCTCTCTCCCTCTCTCTCTTTTTCTTGCTCCTTCTCCCTCTGTGTGTCTGCCTTTCCAATAAATAAATATATAAAATGCTTTTAGAAATCAGTCATGACGTTACTAGTAACCTACTAGTTTCTGAATTCAGGGATTTTATATATGTAACCATATTTCTCTCATGTGCTCCAAAACATCTAAGTGTCCAGCATAAAATGCAGCTGTTCTTCAACATGGAAAGACTACCATGTAAAATCTTCAACTTTTCATATTTTAAGAAGGAGGAAATGATGATATCAAGACAGATAATAACACAGATGATTAATTGTTCCTTCTGGAATGATTTAAATTCATACCAATAAACTTTTGGACCAGATACTAAAATTCCACTAATAGAATAAAAAAGGTACACACACATGTCTTTTATATTTATGTATAAAGTAGAAGGGGGATGATCAGCTTCATTTACCAGTCCTTCTAGCTTCCCCCCAACAAACCAGAAGGATCAATTTTACTTTATTTTTTATTTATTTATTTATTTTTTAACAGGCAGAGTTAGACAGTGAGAGAGAGAGAGAAAGGTCTTCCTTCCGTTGGTTCACCCTCAAAATGGCCGCTACGGCTGGCACGCTGCGTCCATAAGAAGCCAGGAGCCAGGCACTTCCTTCTGGTCTCCCATGCGGGTGCAGGGCCCGAGCACTTGGCCCATCATCCACTGCCTTCCCGGGCCACAGCAGACAGCTGGACTGGAAGAGGGGAAACCGGGACAGAACCGGCGCCCCCAACTGGGACTAGAACCCTGGGGTGCCGGCACCGAAGGCAGAGGATTAGCCAAGTGAGCCACGGCACCAGCCCAATTTTACTTTAAAAATGGCAATACTTGGACATACTGAGATGATTGGAGAGATGCAAAGAAAATTTCCAAAGTTAACTTGAGGCAAAGGCCCCTTGGGACGGTTATTTCAATTCTTGCATTCCTGTTTCCTGTGTAGAAATGGAATTCATACAGAGGATTCATATTGAGGATTTAGGGCCCTTGCCCATGTACACCACTCCACATACAGAGAGAAAGGGAATATGATAGTTACTTACTTCAGCACTTTGAGTTTACAGAATTAAGATGCTCTGTAGGCATAAGGTATATTTTGTTAAAAAAAAAAAAAGTCTATTATTTCTATCAACATGTACATGTAAGAAATTGATAAAAGTAGGATCTGTTCTTTTCCCGTGAATGACTATCAAAAGAGTATCAGACACATTTTCATGAAAAGGCCAAACATGGCATGTTTTATAATGAAAAGAATACATTAAGAACCTTGTGAAAATGACAAATGAGACAAGGCCGGCGAGGGAGGCATATTAAAAGGACAGTCTCACTTAAAATAATTTATCTCAATATCTTATTTCTTAACCACTGTACATGAGTAAAACTTTGATTTTACCTATTTTGTGTCACATTTATCATGTCTCCTGGCTTTTCTCAATTTACCTTTGATAGAGTGAACTTAAAAAAATTGGCTTCCATTTTTTAAAAAGGTTTCTATCTATAAGAGGGAAGAGTCCTTTTTATTAAAGTTATAAAATAACTAAAGTTAAATTTGAGGCTAAAGTTTGTAAATACTTCCCATTTGTTTTAATCACAGTTGGATTTTTCACAAAGGAGATGATGTGATAATGTTAATTTCACATGGTACTAGAAGAAAGGTTAATTTCATAATTGAATCGTCTACTGGTTTTCTAGAATATTTGCTTAGAATCATTTAGAATAGTTTACAATAACAATTCCTACTATTTAACGATTTAGATTCAAAGTGAGTGCTTTATAAAATTTAATTTTATAAAATCCCAGGTTTCCCCTGACTTCTAAGTCATGTTTAATTTCTAATAAATATGAAAATATTATTAGTTCTGAATTCTCAGCTATCAAAATCTGTTAAACTCTTGAAATAAAAGAAACTGCTCAGAAAACATTATTTTGTGTAAGAAGACTATTGTGTCACCAAATTTGTACAAAGGCACTGCGCTGCCTTATCTTTCACAGTTGTTTATACTTCACCCTTGCTTTTCTGTCCTCCTTAATTTGGCTTTCTCACTCCCAAGAGCAGAAGGACAGATGCCTCATTTCTCTTTCACAGATGGGATCTCAAGGGTCAGTCAGCCAAGAACCTTGCCCAGTTGTTTTTCTGGCAAAATAAAACATCTAATTATATTCTTTAAGTCTTTAAGTGTCATAAAATCCAGACTATAGCGATAGTGATCATTCCACATGCGATGGTATATGACTTAAGAGAAGCACCTGGGTAAACCAAAGACCTATAAAAAACTCTCCTTGTGAAGAAGCATCTAAGCAGGATCAAACACTAAATAGACTGATGGTTCTGAAACATTAGGGAGCTTAAGAATCACAGTAGACTTTGGTTATCTCTCCCACTCACAGACCTCACAGAATGTCTGGCTTACAGATGGGGTCCCAGGATTCAGGAATTGCAGTAAGTGATACAGAGTTTTTGAAGCAAATGTAAGAAATCCTGAAAACTAATAGCAGGTCCATAATCCCACTGAAACAATACATAGTGCCTTTTGAAGATCACCATGCCCCATCTTCTCCTCTCAGAGAACACCATTCTAGGGAAGAACCTAGAAATATATACATGAAATGAAGGTGTAAAAGCTAAGCCAATTCTATATCCCTAAATGACTTCAGCCTACTGCGTCTACAGGATGTTCAAAGTTCTAGCTGAAAGAATTCTCAACCCAGATCTGAAACTCTTTCTGCATCTCTCACAACCTACCAAACTAATCCCAGTGCCAAGAGAACAAAGATAAAGGTTAGCTACAGAATATGCAGAGATATATTTCCCAATCTGATCCTTGAGACACTAAATCTGGGGTTTCACACGTATTAGCAAAAGAAGGTTCCATAATCTGAACTATTTGGGAAACTCTAGGCTGTACTTTCTTGCCAACTACAATTATAGCTGAGCTAATCCTAACCACAACTCTTTCCTTTTTTGTTCAAATTTTATTTAAGGTATACAAATTTCATATATACAGATTTAGGAACAGAGTGATACTTCCCACTCTACTCTTCCTCCCACCCAAACTCCCACCCTTCTTCCTCCTCCCTCTCCTTTTCCCACTTGTAATTTTCACAATGATCTAAGCACAACTCTTTAGGAGAGACAGTTCCCCAACTCCCTATCACACGATGATGTACTCACTGTTCCAGACACATCTATGACGTCTGGAACATGGCAGTGCTCCACCGAGACATCTGCCTACTGACAAACACAGAACCCTTAAGCATTCAGATATTTGGTAACAAGACCTGTGTTGGATTGCGCTCTTTAGCAGATTCTCACTCTAGGTTTGTTCATCAACAGAGACCGAGGTTTCCCGAGCACCTCCTACTACCTTGGCACTGTGCTCAGGGAGAGAACGGCAAAGACAAACAGGGCAGAGTGTCTGCCTTCAAGGCACATGCATTGTGGGAGGAAGAACAGAAATGTAAGCAAGGAAATGTAAGGTATGAAATGTTCTAAGAAAGGTTAGCTCCTCATGTAAGAGGGGCGCCTAACTTATAGTGGAAAGGAACAGTAAAAAATGATTCCTGGCAAAGGTCAAAATCTAAGTCCAGAAGGTCAAGTAGGAGTTGGCACAGGGAAGGGACAAAGGGACTGCATGTGAAATTTCTAGAAAACAAAAGCCATTCAGGGGAGAAGAGGCAGAATGTGAAGGAGCAGTCTAGATGCAGTGTCAATGGTAATAATTTATGGCAGGTTGGTATTTCTCTATAATAATTACCTAATTGGCATTCACAAGTTTTGGCTAGCAGCAACCCTATGAAGAGGGTGTCACTATCATCCCCATTTCACAGATGAAACAACAGAACCACAGAGCACTGAAATTACTTGCTTAAGAGAACAAAGAAAAATAAGAAGGGAAGTTGGGATTTGAACTCAAGTTCCAGTGCTTGCCATACTACATTTTCTTTTTCCCATGTTGTTTGAAAGGCAGAGAGACAAAGAGAAAAAGTGAGATCCTCTATCCACTACTTCACTTCCCAAATGCCAGAGGCCAGGAACCCAATCTAGGTCTCCCACATGGGTGGCACTCAAGTACTTGAGCCATCATCTGCTGTTTCCCAGGACTCACATTAGCAGGCAGCTCGTTAAGAAGCAGAGCCTTCATTCAAACCAGGCACTCCAACACGTCCCAAACAGCATCTTAACTGCTGCACCAAAAGCCCATCGCTATCACATTGAATTGTAGCCTACGACTAGTTTTAGTCAATCAATTGCTAGCAAATTTCACTCAGTGTCAGAAAATAGGGGTTACAGTGTGGAGAATGAATTTAAGTGGGGGAACGAGTGAATGCTTAGACAATTACAGTGTTCCTAAGTCCTCCTAGGCGGGTAGATTTAAGAAATATCAAAGTTGGAATCAGCACAGCCAAGGGTTTCACAGATGGTACCTTTCTCTTGGAGGCATCTGCAGGTCACAGCATGCTCTCATATTGTACTCTTTAGGTTTTTTTTGTTGTTGTTGTTGTTCTTATTGTTGTTTTTGCCACTCGGGGTCAGTTCTGTTTGTGGTAGAAACATTGTTAACCAGAGCAGTATCATCTGATAATATATGGGATTCTTCATCAGCTGAGAGCTCTACAAGGGTGAGGATACTAGTTGTACCCTTCTCACCTATTCTAGGAAGTGAACAGAGATAAACACTGTACAAGAACCTGATTCCTGAAATTTGATGGAATTAAATTGAATTAAACTTTATCACTGGGGCCGGCGCCATGGCTCACACCTTGGTTAATCCTCCACCTGTGGCGCTGGCATCCCATGTGGGCTCCGGGTTCTTGTCCCTGTTGCTCCTCTTCCAGTCCATTCTCTGCTGTGGCCTGGGAAGGCAGTGGAGGACGGCCCAAGTGCTTGGGGCCTGCACCTGCATGGGAGACCAGGAAGAAGCACCTGGCTCCTGGCTTCAGATGGGCACAGCTCCAGCCTTAGCAGCCATTTGGGGGGTGAACCAACAGAAGGAAGACCTTTCTTTCTGTCTCTCTCTCACTGTCTAACTCTGTCAAATAAATTTAAAAAAAAAACTTTATTACTAGAGATTTCATTTTAAATATTCTGTTTCATTTTATTTTTAAAAAATATTTGGGAGAGAGAGAGAGAGAGAGAGAGAGAGAGAGAGAGAGAGAGAATGAATCATGCATCTGCTGGTTCACTCTTCAAATACCCACAACAGCCATAAGCCAAGCCAGGCTAAAAGCAGGAGGAGTCAGAAGCTCCATCCAGGTCTCTGACATGTGATAGGGATCCAAGTACTTGATCCATTAGCAGGAAGTTGCAAGTGGAAGCAGAACTGGGACTCAAGCCCAGGCAGACAGTCTAGTATGGGATATAGACACCCCATATAGTGTCTTAACCACTACACAAAACACATACCCCTCACTAGAAATTTCAATAAGCTTCAAGGTATTGGAGTTGTGTGTGATTTTTGAAAGAAAGCAAATTTCTCATCTAAAATATCAAGTACCCTCCAAATACTAATTGACGAGAGTTGAGTTTTTAATGATGTATTATTAATGTTAAAGAGGTTTAGAGAGAGCACTCAAAAAATTTTCCCCAAACTAGAGGGAAGGGAAGTATTTTTTTGGTTCCTACACCTTACCCCATCCAAGTTCCATCCTAGCTTTCTCAGGTTTTTGGTTTGATCCGATTTGGAGGTGAGAGGTTCAGAAACTTTAACAAACCCTCTTCACATAGCTTTGCAGTCTCAGCAACTATTTCTTTTTCTTGTACCACAATTAAACAAAGCAACAACAAAAATTAGAGATATAATTTTGTTAATTTACATATGGTCCATTGAAGATGCATGTTCTAACACGTGTATACTATAAAATAAATTTTACTCAGTTTACAATTCCCTCTTGTTTTGTGAGCCAAAATGAGTATAAATTGTAATTGATTAACTCTTGATACTGAGTTAGATTTTGGATACACAATATAAACAGTCATTAAAGGAGGATTAATTTGGCTACACCAGATGGATTCCAATCTGTTTTGCAAGTTTATTACAATTCTTATTTTCTTGCAAAAATGAGAAGATCAGTTCGTTTTCACTGTCCTTGTGAACCTGGTAGTGCTTTCAATCTTGATTTGAAATTGTTTAGGAAACACAGAAAAGGGTAGGTACTCGGCAGTCAAATCCTATTTTTATAATGTCTTAGGCCTGAACTTCAATTAAACATCGCTTTTATCTCTACTATTCATTGATTGTATTCTTTTTTTTTTTTTTTTTGACAGGCAGAGTGGACAGTGAGAGAGAGAGAGAGAGAGAGAAAGGTCTTCCTTTGCTGTTGGTTCACCCTCCAATGGCCGCCGCGGCCGGGGCGCTGCAGCCAGCACACCACGCTGATCCGAAGGCAGGAGCCAGGTGCTTCTCCTGGTCTCCCATGGGGTGCAGGGCCCAAGGACTTGGGCCATCCTCCACTGCACTCCCGGGCCACAGCAGAGAGCTGGCCTGGAAGAGGGGCAACCAGGACAGAATCCGGCGCCCCGACCGGAACTAGAACCCGGAGTACCGGCGCCGCAGGTGGAGGATTAGCCTAGTGAGCCGCGGCGCCGGCCTCATTGATTGTATTCTATCAATCACTACAAGAGTTGATTTCAAGAATGTATTAAGTATTTTAAGATAATTGCTTATGACATGGAATCATTCAAACTATATTTTTATGATACTGATTTTACCATATGTTAAATATCTATCCTTAGCTGAATTCAGTATTCTAAATACATGTTTTATAAAAACTCAGTTCTGTACAATAAGGCAAAAATTGCTTCTGAGTAGTTAACTGAAAAATCCATTCCCTCTTCTTGTTTTAAAAATTATTTAAGGTATACAAATTTCATACATTCCATATATACAGTTTTAGGAACATAGAGATACTTTCCACCCTACCCTCCCTCCCGCTCATACTCCCACTTTGCTTCCTCCTCCCTCTCCTATTTCCATTCTTATTTTTTTTTTTACAAAGATCTATTTTCAGTTAACTTTATACTCATAAGATTAACTTCACACTAAGCAAAGCATTCCCTCCTCTTACCCTTAGCATTAAGCCAAGTTTTGCATTCCATGCCTAAAGTCCTTTCTTTCTAGACATGAAAATCCTGATAGGAGCTTAGTCCAGATGGATAATTTCCAGACAAAGCAGTCACAGCCAGACATGTCATGAAAGCATACCACCATCCTCCAAAAAGTGGGAGAGGTCACAAAAACAGCTGTGCAGAGATAGAGAGAGGCAGACAATAAGGCAAGATGCCTCCCAAAAATTCAAAGAAAGAACCAGAAACGCAGTCAGTAAAATAATGTTAGAGGGGCCGGTGCTGTGGCATAGTGGGTTAAGCCACTGCCTGTAGTGCCAGCATCCTATATGGGTGCCAGTTTGAGTCCCAGCTGCTCCACTTCTGATCCAGCTCTCCCCTATGGCTTAGGAAAGCAGTGGGGGATGGCCCAAGTCCTTGGGCTCCTGCACTGGCATGGGAGACCTGGAAGAAGCTTCTGGCTCCTGGCTTCGGATTGGCACAGCTCCGGCTGTTGGGGCCATCGGGAGTGAACCAGCGGATGAAAGACCTCTCTCTCTCTCTCTCTCTCTCTCTGCCTCTGCTTCTCGTAACTCTGCCTTTCAAATAAATAAATTTTTAAAAAACATTAGATTTGCAAAACAAACATTGCAAAATAAAACCATTAAATAAAACAGAGATAAAGGCAGCAATATGTTGACACAGGGAGAGATATGCAGGCTCCACACCAATATGGGATCAGGAAAGCACAAACAGAAACACAAAAAGCAACAAAAACATAAAAAAAATAGAAAGTGAGAAACTAGAAATGGAAAGTTTTTCAAAAGTAATGGAAGAAAGGAGATAAACAGACCGAAAGCCATGTTCCTATGTAGTTTAAGGCATTGGAAATCCATGAGAGTCTTTCAAAAGGGAAAAAGTGCACACATACTAATAAAGAAAAAGGACCGAATTGTCAAAGTTCCATGTCTCTGGGAAGAGGCTGAGATAAACAGTGCGTTGCCCTGGAGGCTTATGGGAGAGGTCTGCCGGCAGAGGTGAGGAAGTGTGGCTCTGGGGCCTGCAGGTTGCCTGCCTGCTGTATGTTCAGCGTCTTTCCCTGGGACTCTGAATCAATGGGAAAGAACAGCAGTAGCCTGGCCAGAAGCATTGATTTTCAACCAGGGTTGATTTGGGGACCCCTCCAAAGGACAATGCCTGGAGATATCTTTATTGCGATGGTGAGTGGAGTGTTGGGTAGGGGAGATTCTACCGGTATCAGGAGTGCCGCAGCCAGGGATGCTGCTGAATGTGCTACAATGCAATAGTACCAGCCCCTCAAAACAAAGAACGAGGCAGTCCAAAATGCCAACAGTGCGACTACTGAGAAACCCTACCCTATAGTCTATCTTCACAAGCTCCTTTCTATCCATCTGCACGCTGGAATTTGCCATTGCTGAAACAGTCAATAATTTATACATTAAAAAAAATCTCATAAATCATTTCCTTCTGCCCTCTCCATTGTTGGGTGTGGGAGCCAACACTGAAAGACAGCTGGGGTGGCCTGATAGGAGACCTGGGTCCTGCAAGCATTAATTAGTCAAGTGGTTTAGATTCCCTCTAAAGAGGAGGGCCATGCCAGAAGAATTGTCCCCAATCTTTCCAAGTTTAATAGTTCCTTTTTAAGGACAGAAAAAAAAAAGTCACAATCACTAGAGAACAACCATACTTTTAGTATCAGCTAACCAAGAAAATCCAGGCTACTAAAATTTAGTGATTCAAACATGTATTTCATTCAGTTGCAAGTTATTTTAGCTTTCTACATATTTATTTATACAAATAAGAATACTATTATGGGGGCTGGCACTGTGGCATAGCAAGTAAAGCAACAGCTTGCAGTGCTGGCATCCCATATGGGCACTGGTTCAAGTCCCAGCTGTTCTACTTCTGACCCAGAACTCTGCTATGGCCTGGGAAAGCAGAAGATGGCCCAAGTCCTTGGGCCCCTGCACCCATGTGGGAAGACCTGGAGGAAGCTCTTAGCTCCTGGCTCCGGATGGGCTTAGCTCTGGCCATTGAAGCCAATTGGGGAGTGAACCAGCAGATGGAAGACCTCTCTCTCTGCCTCTCCTTCTCTCTCTGTGTAACTCTGACTTTCAAATAAATAAATGAATCTTTAAAAACAAAAGTATACTATTACATGGATTTATAGACAACCTTTGGGTTGCATATGAATTTACATATGCATTGCTTACCATATCTTTCGACTGCTGCCTCCTTGACCCAGAGGAGCTGCATTTATAATTCTAGGGTGGACAATATGGTGGAGGCCAGGGGGAGAAGGCAGAAAACAAAAAACAGAGGAGGAAAAGAAACTCAAGTTATAATGGTGAGGAATTAAAGAATTACTTCCTGGTAGATAGAGCAATGGCTACTCAGTTCGAGCAAATGCCTTGCTTTATTGGAAGGCCCATTCTTCACTCCCAATTTCCCATTTCTTCCAAAGAATTCACGTATCTAGATTTTTCAAATATTTAAAACAGTCTGAGTGAAATACAGCATGCTTGTAGACTGAATTTGGTACACATAAAGGGCCGCTTTGTTATCTCTGAATAATTATAATTTAATTCAGCTTGTAAATTAATATGACTGCCTCAAAATCTAATGGGATAAGCCTGAGAGAGGACACTTAGGGGAGGATCAAGCAATGGACTTAAATATTTTTAAAATATAAAGACATATATGCTTTCTTTTTCTCACCCCCTTCACAGAATCCATAAACTAGTGCTATTAGATTTACTTTCAAAATGTACCCCAAACACAACACTGCCACCTTAGTCCCAGTTGCCAGCACTTCTAGCCTAGCTACTCTGTTACCCTCTAAACTGATCTTTCTACTTTCATTCTAGCTCCTTTCCCTGCACAACAGCCAGAGCTACACTTCAAAATAAAATCATGTTATTTTGCTGCTTTTGTCCAGAACATTCTAATACCTTGCTACCCAAAAAGGCACAACATTGTCTAGGCGCTGTCTAGAATTGTCCATGTTTCCTGATCTCCCACGTGATTCCTTCTCTCCAGACACACTCATCTCCTTGTCACGTCTCTAACATGTCACTCTCACTTCAGGGCCTTGGCACTTACTGTTCCTCTTCATATGCATTGCTCCTCCCCAGCTGATACATAAACTGATCCCTTTATTTATGCATACACTGAAAATCACCTCCTCAGAGATGCCTGCTAGGCGTCTTATTGAAAATAGCGACCTGGTTCTCCCCATCCTGTCATTCACTACCTCTGCACACCAGTTGAGCTGTCTTCCTAGCAGCTACCATTGCTTTATATCTTTTGATATGATTTCATACACTCATACACTGTCTTTTTTTTCTAATTTACATGCATGTTTCATGAGGACAAGCATTTTGATCTCTTCACCAATGTGTCCCCAGCACCTAGAAATGGGGCAAAACAGGTACCAGCATTGGTTGGGGAAATGAATTCAGATGTCTGAACAGAAGACCTCTGGCAAAGTGGAAAGCAAATACAAGTTACAATGGAGGCATATTTGCAAGCAGTAAGTTTAACAGCCTGTCCTATAGTATCATAACCACCATTATTATTATTATTACTATTGAAAACCAAGTAAACAGGAGTTAGATGGCTAAAATGGTCACCAGTTAATTACAGGCTTCTTATGATCCCCTGACGCAAATCAGACCTTCATGAATTCACTCAACTCAGATACATCACATGCAGATTTATCTGACATGCAGGATGCCCTCTCTTGCCATCT
The DNA here is from genome assembly GCF_051225735.1 of Oryctolagus cuniculus. Taxonomy (NCBI): domain Eukaryota; kingdom Metazoa; phylum Chordata; class Mammalia; order Lagomorpha; family Leporidae; genus Oryctolagus; species Oryctolagus cuniculus. The sequence goes on along the minus strand of NC_142886.1, from coordinate 29,332,923 downwards.
CATCGTCTTGCTTCTTTGCCCACCCTCAAACACATTTATTATTCTTTTTCCTCATGTCATCTTTCCCCAGGGATCTCCCAGGTTGGCTGAGCACAGCTCCACACTGCCGCCATGCTTCCTCTCTCTGGGGATATTGCTGCACTTAGACTGACACAGCAGTTACACTGGAGTGGATCAGGCAGTGAGAAAGAGCAGAGGAACAGGACCCCTTCACAGTGCCTTGCATATGTGGCCTAGAAGTTTTGGCAGCTTCTGGACTGATGCCCTAATTGAAAAGTCCTCTCCAGGCTCTTCTTGTGCCCCTGAAACTCACACCCCCTCCCCCATCAACACAGCAGCCAACCATGACCCTCCACCAATGTAGAAACCTGGAAATCATTTACGTCTGTAGTTGTGTTCTTGCTCATCTGTCATTTCTCAAACACCAGTCATTTATACTGCGGTAAACAGTACATTAGCCACTAGACAGTTCCTAATCTGTCATCCCTTTTGTTTGATCCACTCTATCTATTCAGCAGAGAAGCTGCCTGAAAATACTTCCCTTGCTAATGAGGAGTCAGATGTCTAACCTTGCTTGCAGTTTGTTCTTGGGCAAGGTGGGTAGAAGCTGCAAAGCCAAAGTGTGCCCTTACTACTCTTTCCATTCAAGTCTCTACTTCAGACAAAGTGTTTACAGAATACTGAAGAAGAGTTCCAAAATGCAGCATTAGCCCATTTGGCCATGCAATAGTAGAACTAATCACTTTATCTTAATATTTTGTGTTAGTGGCCTAGCCCTTCCAAAACATGAAAGGACTAACAAGAAATAGGAGGGGGTCATTTTACTTTCCAATGGCTAAGGTAATGAACTAGCTATCAAGGTCCTGCTCCTATTTCTGCCATTAAATTTACTTTTTAATTGTTATTTAATTAATTGAAAGGCAGAGTCAAACAGAGAGAGGGAAGGAAGGAGTGAGGGGGAGTGAGCGAGAGAGTCAGACAGTGGTCCATTCCCCAAATTCCTATGAAAGCCAGGGCTGGATCAGGCTGAAGCCAGAAGCCAAGAACTCCAAAAAGGTCTCCTACATGGGAGGTTGGAACTCAAGCATTTGAGCCATCATCTGTTGCCTCCCAGGTGCATTAGCAGGAAGCTGGATGGGAAATGGAGGTTGCACTGGACTCCAGGATTCTGATATGGGATATGGGTGTCCCAAACTGTATATTAACCTACTATGCCACAATATCCATCCCTCTGCCATTAACTTAAATCTCACCTCAACATAATAATGAGGTAATAAATATTGGACTCTCAGTATTGGTTAGAGTAAAAATTTTTACAAAAATTATCTCTAATTGCCTTCATCAAATCTCTATATGATAGAAAACACTTTTGCCCCCCTTGTATCAATTAGAAAAATAATTATTACATCATTCAAACAACTGGTCTAAGTCCACACAGCTAGCAAGCAGTAAGTCAAAAACATACTCCAATCTACCCAACTCCAGAGATAATAAAGTCTAAAAGCAAGGTCCTTTTCATTAGTGGCAAGGAGGGCCAGGAGGGGGCTGGTGGATCCACACCTTTCATTGGATTTGATGAAAGCTGTGCATGGTCTTCCTTAGTGCACAGCACTAGCAAAGAAATACCACACACGACTTCAAGGAGCTCACACACTCTGGAGTTGGCAGGGGGATCCTGTCCAAAGCAGACTTTCTCTGGCTTTGTGATTCTCAAGCCAGAGCCCTCATCCATGTCACTGATCTGGTAGTTTGGGCTTTAAAGAGGATGTTACATCCTCGAAACTGAAATGCAAACTGCACTATATATGCCAGGGTCATATTTCAAGCAGGCGACAGCTAGCCACCATCACAGCGGCAACCTTTGATTCATATTAACCTGCTCTGGAATTACCACCAGCAACTGGAACCGAAGTCTTTATTCTAGATCCAATCCTGCATCCCTGAGCCACCCAGTCTCCCAGCTGTTCCCTTTTCTGTTTTGCTTTGTTTCATAAAGATAGTCATTTAACTTCCCGTCATCTTCAGCTCCTAATTGCCACAACCAGATGGAATAACTCACTGCTGGGTGAATCTGAGACTATTTCATTCAGTGACATTGACAGAAAGAGTCCATGTCCCCATAGGAGAACTCTGATTGAATCACTTAGTTACTATTCCTCCCAACATCTGGCAGGGTTTTTCTTTCCCTTTTAGTGAAAGAAAAAGGATAATCCACGTTTTTTTTTTAGCACATTCCAAATAAATATACATATAAGATTTTAATTAAAAGTCCATAGAGGAGCTGACACTGTGGTGCAGTGGGTTAAAACCCTGGCCTGCAGTGCCAGCATCCATATGGGCACCGATTCAAGTCCTGGCTGCTCCACTTCGGATCCAGCTCTCTGCTATGGCCTGGAAAGCAGTAGATGATGGCCCAAGTGCTTGGGCCCTTGCACCCACATGAAAGACCCAGAAGAAACTTCAGGCTCCTGGCTTTGGATCAGCTCAGCTCTGGTCATTGCAGTCATTTGAGGAGTGAACCAGTGGATGGTAGACCTCTCTCTCTCTCTCTCTCTCTCGGGCTCTACCTTTCCTGTAACTCTGTCTTTCAAATAAGTAACATAAATCTTAAAAAAAAAAAAAAAGTCCAGATACAGGCTTCTGAGCCAATTTTTTTAATCAAGTACTTTGATGAAGTATGTGGGGAATTTTGTTCTTTTGGGGGGAGTGGGAAGTGGATGGGATAACAATGTACTCTGTGATATATATGCTACTTCAAAAACTATGGAAAAACAGAACTAAAAGATACATTGAAGAAAACTATTTTTGAAATTTATGCATAGTCATTTTGATAACATGCAATCTCCTTAAACGTTTTGAGCACCCGTCCTAGACATGGATTTCAAAATTTTTTGTACCAAAAGAAATTTGTCTTTCAATTTCATTTTTCCATGAACTTTTGGAAGTGTCCTCAAAAATAAATGTGTGTGCCTTCATTTATTTATTTATATTTCTGGGATCACACATGGTTCTTGCTCATGAGCTTTTTTTTTCTTTCAGCAAATCTTGCTAATTGGATATTGTTGTGCAGTTCCTTCCCAGCAAGTGTCACTTTTCAGAAGCAGGACTCCTGTGTGTGATCCGAGGTGAGGAGAATGTAGAGCTGACAGGAGCACAAATCGCTATTGATCCTCATTAAACACCTGAGATGTGTGAGTTGTTTTATACACACCTCAGCATCCATGGCCAACACCTTTATAAACACTCAGGGAAGATTTCCTTTCACTCTTAATTACAAGACAAATAAATCTCAAACACTTCCGTAGTTCTATTACTGGGGCAATAATTTTCCCTACTGAAATGAGTTTATGGAACTAGGTAGTAGGAGAGAATGCCTTTCTTGATTCAACAGAAATTTTTCTGCATTTTTTATTGTTGTCTTGAATTTTCGCAATACCGATCAGAACCTGTGTAAGAAGACGAACAGTAACTGGCATCGACTGATCATCTCCGTGCCACATAGAAGGCTGTGTACTGCACATGCTTTAACTGTCACACTAACTCTGAGGCTAGATTAGTATCTAGTCCAATGTGTAGATGAGGAAGTCCCTCTTAGGAAGATAAGTAACTTATGCAAGGCCACCCGAGCACAGGAGACAGTGCCAAAATCTGATAACAAGCCAATCAGACTCCAGTATCCAAGTTTATATCACTCCAATGACTATCACCCAAAAAGGAGGAGGAGGAAGGGGAGGGGGAGAGGTGAGAGGTTGAGAAGGGGTGGGGGGGAGGGCAGGAGCAGCATTAGATGAATCTAAAGATGCAGTTTTCCCTGAAGCCATGCTGCGGCTGATACACGAGCTGTTCCACTTAGGAGCAATTCCTGGCCAGCTTTTTCAGTCCTTCTTCCTCTACAGAAGTTTAAAAACCCAAACTCAGTTTCCTAGCTTCCCTTTCAGCAAAGGGGTGGCGTGTTGTCCAGGAATGACCAATGAGGCATACCTCAATTTCTACTGTTCTATTCCCTGCCTGGAGGTTCAAGAAATATATGGTGACCAAGAGGCAATAAATGGAAGGCTGGATGCAGATCTGCAAAGGATATAGAAAGAAAGAGTGGCTCACAAGTGGCGTTGGTAAGCAGCTGTGTCATCCTGGACTGTCACCCTCTAACTGAGTAAGCCAATGTTAGCTGCTTCCTCTGAGTTACAGCTGAACACAGGCGCCAAGCACTAAAGGCAATAATCCAAAAGGGGTATCTTCTGTAAAATAAATCTTTTCTATTGGAGGACAATATAAAAAGGACCATTTTATAGAACTTTTGAGTTTACAGAAAGTGTTCAGGAAGTGAGAGATCAATACACCAAGGGAAGGGAGGACAAATTTTATAGTGGAGAGATAACTGGTCTGGTTTTTTTTTTTTTTTTTTTTCAAAGTATAGGTAAAAAGGAAGCTTTTTCCATAGGGTATAAAGTGTGAGACAAAGCATCAAGAGAACACACTTAGCCTGCTCCAGGGATGGTTAACTTAGCCGCACAGCTGAAACAAGTTTGGATAATTAGGGCACTGTACAGGGCAGGGCAGCCTTATTCAAAGTCTATTACAGGGAGAAGAGAGGGGTGTGCTGAACAGATGGTATCAGTGTGTCAGGGGGGTATGTAAGGCAATAGATCCAACAGCAGCACATGAGACTGGGGGATGCAGGGAGTGACAGGAGGTGGGAAGACTCACGATCAACTGCAACAGTCTAAACGGAAAAGGATAAACTAGAAGAATGCAGTAAGACTGGAAAATTTTGAAGAGACCACAAAGACCTGGCCAAGGAGGACTGCAGAGTATAGAAGCACATAAAGCACGAGAATAAAAGAGGACGTGGTCAAGTGTCATGGGGAAGAATTTGGTGAAATTATTTGAGAAATAACAAATAGTACGAGAGGAAACTGGCTTCAAAAACAGTAAGTTCCAGGGGCCATTCTAGCTTTCTAACTATGCTGCAGAACTTTCCACACCGGTGAGTCTCAATGTCTTCATCTATAAAGCACAAGGAATTAGGCCTCTCTCTTTAGACTCCTGTGTTAGGGATCTCATTTAACAGTTGCTCAAAAACCACTTTCTGTTAGTACTGTCGCTAGCAAGTGGAGAAAGCAACGGTACCTTATCCTTCCAAGCAAGATTTCACTGGTGAGCATGATTTTTCTGAAAATAGTGGAATAGAGACACCAGAACTGCAAACATTATAAGGACAGCTTTGGAGATAATTATATCCATTATTCAGACCATAGTGTTTTATCCATTCCTGAAGTGCATCATTACCATGAGCATCTCCAAAGATCATTAGTGAGAATGACCAACACTCCACGGCAAAAATGAGTACATTCCCAGGTCCAGTACCTTACTGATAGGACGTCGTTCTGCTGTGCACATCAGTGTACAAGGATTACAATGTGCACTATGCACACAAGAGGTTACACCATCACAGAGTCACCCACCACTCACTCCGGAATCTGCAGGTTCTATTTTTGTACTATCAAAACCTGGACTGAAGGCACTTGTGTTTCAGAAGACAGAGAAGAGCGAGGACAGGATGAGAAGGAGGAATGGGAAAAAAAAAATACTTCCCACCAGTGGTTCTCCTAAAGTTACAGGGTACAGTGTTGAGATAGGAGTTGGTAGCAACCTTGCTGACAATGGATTTTAAGTTATTTTCTGGAGTTGCAAATGGAGAAGTGGCAGATCACAGTGTTTAGAAAACCAAAAATGTTCCAGTCACTGTTCTGGTGATTTACCAATTTTTTTTTCTTTAATTTACTCATTTGAGAGAGAGAGGAAGAGAAAGTGCTCCCATCAGCTGGCTTACTCCTTAAACACCTGCAACAACCAGGGCTTTGGCTGAGGCTGAAACCAGTCTCCTACATGCCTGGCAGGGATCTAAGTAATTGAGCCACCACCTCTGCCCCCATGAGATTTCTGCATTAGCAGGAAACTCAGGTCAGGATCCAGAGCTCGGTATCGAATGCAGGTTCTCCAGTGTTGGATGAGGCCATTTGAATCACTAGTCTAAAGACCCATCAGTTGATAGGCACACACTGACCAATTCCTGGTAGATACTAACATAAAATAGTATAGAAAAAAAATAAACGTACTTCACCTAAAATATGAATTTAGTGCTGTCCCTCTTTCCACTTGATCCCTCCTCAAATGTCTCTTCTTCAGGGAAGTCTTATCTGACCACCCTTGTCCCACTCTCTATCCCCTTACTTTGTTTTTCTACAGGAAGCACAGTTATTTCATTATATGCTTCTGTGCTTCTCATCTGTGGCTCTCTATGTAAGCTTTGTAAAATCAGGGATGAGTCTATAGTGCTTGGCCCTGGGTCCACAGTACCCCAATTATTCCTAATCATAGGTAACTTTGAAATCCTATGTAAAGAAATACACCTAACTCCCAAAGGTGCAAAGAATTCATCCTTCACTTTGAGAAAACAATACTGCCCAAACCATTTCAACATAGTCAATGTCACTCAGGAGGCAGAGAAGCGGCCAAGGGCTGGTGCAGAGCGTCTAAGAGCCACCTACTGCTTCCATCAGCCCAGGGCTCAGCAGGAGAGGTGAACCACATGCTAGTTTCAATTCATTCCCTGAGGATTCTTGGCAACTGAGACCCCACTATTTTTCCTTTCCAAATGAACTTTACACATTGACACTTGCTCACGAAACCTCTGCCCTCTGCTCTATAATAAATAACTGATTACCTAATCTGAGGTAATGTGGGTTCTGATTAGGGCTAATGAAGACATGGTGGCCCAAGCCCCATTTACAATGCACAGTACCATTAGGGGAGATCAATCACCTTTTAACCAGCACTTCTGTATTCTGGCTTCAAACAACAAAAGAAGAGGGAGAATATCCAAGCAGCACCAAGTGCCACTGCAGCCAATCCATCAGGGAGGCACTGACCCATCACAGCAGGGGAGTGTGGCAAACAAAACAGCAATGGCATTCAGAACATACGGCAACAGGCATCCACGTGGTGATAGACAGTAATATGGAGGGTTGCAAAACTATGCAATGATGCCTGCCTCCTACAATTAGGTATGTGTTCCCAATAACAGGGCACTAAAATCTTGCTTCATATCTATTAATGGGCCATAGATAAAAGACTATTACATAACCTGACAGACATAAGTGATGGATTGGGAAGCATTTATTAAATTCCTATTTTCACACGGTACATTGTACCAGGTCACATTCTTTAGTTCCCGTTCCTTTCTTCTGAAAACTTGCAGTAAGCCCCCAAAAAAAATTACATGGCAGAATCTATTGCCTAATTTTAAATCCACAAGAAAATGACTGTTTACTCAAAGTATGGAGGCCCTGACCTATTCTGGGCTCCCAGTATTTCTGGAGTTCAGACTCCTTAACTCTGAAAAAAGCACCCTAAAATTATAAAAGCCAACTTGACATATTTGTACAATTGCAGTTGGATGTCTTGAACAGATGTTGCCTGCCAAAACACACAAAGAACCAGGAGCAGATGCAGATCACACACCCTCTCTGGGGTTGCAGACCTAACAGCCTGTCCCCTGAGTTTTCAATCTCCCACCTCCTTGATGTTGTTGAACTGCACAACCCAAAAGATGATGTCATCACCATCAACATGTTCTCTACTCACTGTGTGGCATGGATTCAAGCAAATGTATGATCATGTTTAAAATGAAGACCCTTTTAAGAGTTCCATTGTGATGTGCATCCAATGTTTAGGCACTCCTGGGCCAATTTTCTAATTATTCACAAACCTTGAATTTCTGAATTAAGAACCCATTGTTTGTGCCTCTTATCATGATGCTTATCACATTCAATCTAGTATTAGAGTAAATTGCACACTGCCATCCTCTCCAGTAGATTGTAAGCCCTTGAAGCAGGGGCTGAAAATCATACTCATCCACAGATCCCCTGAAGTGTCGGCACTTTCCAAGTGAATAGAAGCACTTAATAAACATCAGTAGAATTGGATTTTTTTGAAGAGACCATACATCAAAAGAAGTAAAATGAAATTAATTCAATTGAAGCTTATTAAAATGCACTTTCTCCTCTCCCTCCATAGCACAGGAAATTCAAGCCAGCATGAGCTAAAGAGCATCTTCAGGATCAAAATTACAGACTATTGTTCTCTAAACTCTTAGTGCAGCTCCATGACATGGTGCTGTTTGTGTTCCTGAAGAACTCCATTTTTACAAGCTCAAAATTCTCTCCCCCAAAGCTGGGTGACACTGACAAACATCCTATTAATAGCAGTGGACCACAGTTTCTCTATCAGCTTATGGTGTAAGAATTTTCAATAGGATAACCTGTTTATCAGGGGTTTGGCATAGTACCTGGATCACAATGAGCCTATGTCTGGAGAAGTTATCAATGACATCTCCTGGTCTGAATTAGGCTCCACTGTGATGTGACTTGAATTTAAAGTTTATACTATTAAATAGTACCAAGTAAAGATCACTATCTAAATGGGAGATTCAAGGTTTAAAAAAAAAAGATTCTTGCAGTCCAGAATGTATGGGAATTAGAGCATTCATCATTAAATTCAGATTGGTTATGAATTGAGAAGGATATACAATGGGGCTCATGTGAGTGTGTGCAATGTGTACATAGTATTTTTTAAAAGTTTTTTATTTTTAAAACTCATATATTTATTTTTGCAAAGAGAAAGAGGCGGGGAGAGAGAGGGAGAGGGAAAGGCAGAGGGAGAGAGAGAGAAACAGATGGTCAGAGACCTCCTATATGCTTGTTCACTCTCCAAATGCCTGCAACAGCCACGTTGGGCCAGACCTCACCCAGGACCCAGGAACTCAATCTGAGTCTCTCAGGTGAGTGGCAGGGACTCAAGTACTTGAGCTATCACCTGCTGCCTCCAAGGGTAAGTGTTAAAAGGAAGCTGGAATCTGAAACAGGCAAAGGAATTGAACCCAGGCACTCCAATATGGGATGTTAGCATCTCAGCCGCACTTTAACCACTGAACAAAATGCCAACCACAGAGTACATTTCCTTAATATTTATTTATTTATTATTTATTTATTTGAAAGGCAGAGTTATGGGGGGAGGGGCATGGAGAGAGAAAAAAATACATCTGCCATCAGTTGGCTCATTCTCCAAATGCCCACAAAATCCAGTGCTTAGCCAGGCCAAAACCATGAGGCAGGATTTCCATGCAGATCTCCCACATGTGTAGCAGGAACCCAACTACTTGGGTTATCATCTGCTGCCTCCCTGGTACATTCTCAAGAATCTGGATCGGAAGTGGAGAGCAGGACTCATCCCAGGCGCTCCAATATGGGATACAAATGTTCCAACTATAGCCTAACTCACTGTGCCACAATGCCAGTCCCCAGAGTGTATTTGTTCATCTCAGCATGGTTTATCAATATATTCACACAGCAAAGCCTACAACATGGACAGTGGGTTTAGGGTCTGATCATGGAGATGTCCTTGCAGGCTAAATGGACTAAAACACTCAGTTCACCTAACATCAGAAAGAACTAACTTCACTCTGAAAATATTCCTTGATGGGTTTCATCTCCTAGCAGATCAAAGTCAAATCCCCACCCATCTCCACAGGCATTCACCCTGCACCCTCAATCTCAGCAGGATACTCTGCCACACATTTTTTGAGGAATGCTGAAGTCATCCTTGCCTTTCCCATACTGAATCTCAAGCTCTCTCTCTCTCCCCCCTCTCCCTCTCCCTCCCTCCTCTGCATGGAGTATAATTCCTCATTTCAAGATCAAACCATTTCCCACTTGTGCTGACGGCAGCTCCTGACCCCATCCCAGCCATGCTCCCTCACTTACGTCTCTCCCAAAGCTTCAACATCCCTCTCCCCCGTCTGCCTGAATACACATTCAAGTGTCTTGGTCAAACTATGGGTCCCCTTTCTTGTCATGATTTTACCCTCCGGCTGCAACCTGGTCTTATCTTTCCTCACTGCTTTACTCAGGACGTTCCTGCAGCCCTGCTGTCAGCAGTCCCCAGTCACAGCTCCTGCTCTCACCAAAGTGGTCTCCTATTTGCCAACCCAGTCACTCTTCCCCACGTGTGTCCCCCCAGGACTCCTAGCCACACTTGACACTCCAGAGTACCACCCTCCTCACAAAACTGTTGGGTTGGGTTGGCCTCTGCATCATGGGAGTGCTCTAGTTCTACTTCCACCCCCTGGACCCATCAGGGGTGCTGTTCCCCCCAAAGGCATGGTTCTGTCCCTCATTTTATTCAACCCCTATGTACACAGCTTGCCTTCAGGAAGTCTTTCTCAACCACATTATCCCTGGTCCTGCTTGTTCTCTCCTTACCCTGCTTCATCTGTCTTCATAGCACTTGTCATCATCTTTCATTACAGGATACATGTTCATTTATTTACAATCTGCCCTTCCACTAAGAGCAAGTAAGGAAGATGCTAGGATATTGGAAAAGATGCATAATCTTTATAGTCTTGACAGTAAGATATGTGCAAGTCAGGGCAGTTGCCTTGGATTAAGCCATCCATAAATGAATCAATTGGAATATGTATCTGATACTCACACGCCTGTTCTTATCTTACACCCTAGACACACCCTATTCCAAGGGATTATAATCACCACGAGGGAACTCAAGGTCAAAGGATTTAAGAGTTCATCATTGAGTGGCAAAAATAGGTCTTGAACCAGGGCTACTCTCTGCAAAGTGCTTTTCACCACATCATCTTTGCTGAATATATGTAGGCAGCAATTAGCTATAATGAAGATAAGAAAAGAAAAAAACTTATTATTCCACCTATAATAGGGAGAAAGTCATAACTGAGTTAAGAGTAAAAATTAAACTAGTGTCTAAAGATGGGAGGGATTTTGAGAAGTGGCTAAGAAGGGGAAACAGATGTTGGACAAGCAGCTCTAATTTCTGAGAAAAAGGGCCAGAGTACAGAGCAGCCTGAAAGCACCTGAACATGTTTTCATTCTTGATTTAGAGAATAACTTTTATTCTTAAGAAAAAAATTATTTTATTGGAAGCAAATGTTCAGACACTAGAAATAGGCTTATTGTACTACTTTTAAAAAATCCAAAGACAAGGAAGAGAATCAGAGAAGTCTGGGTGAGTTTATTTATTGCACAATCATTATCAACTCACTCATTCTCCATTTATTAGGGGCCCACACTGTGAAAGACAATGGGAGATAGCAAGACTATTAAAACACATCAGGGACGAACCCACAATCCTGTAGCACTAAAATGAATTACCATAAAATATCCTAATGGTGAAATTATCATCTGAGGAATAAGAAACAAAGCCCTCTAGGATCCAAGGAAAGGGGGAAGTCTCTTCCACTCCTGCACATAGATGTGGCAGGATGTGGAAGGAGCTGTGGAAAATTCCAGAAAAACACATTTTTCCCATCAGAGTTTCTATGTGTTTGCTAATCTTACTGAAGTTTTGCTGTTGTTGTTTTATTCCAGAATTTCTCTCCTTATCAAACTTTTTCACTAAAAGTCTGTTGACTCTTGATATTTTTTTACTTCTTTGTCAAAGGAGTCAATTTGCAGTGTCTGGTGCCAACCAATTTCAGCAGATCAGGAAAGGAAATGCACACAGAGTGGGTTTCCAGTGATTTTGTGGAAAGAAGTTTCATGTCCCCCATCCTCTCCCTTCAGCCCATCCTTTCATCTCCAAAGTCTTATCCCACTGTTAACAGAACATTCCATGCAAAGGGTGTCTCCCTCAACTGAATGATAACACAGAATGCACACAGCCTCAACCACCATGGCAACTGGCTTCAGTTCCCCTTGCACTACTGTGGCTGACCCAAGTTCAAGATGGAACCTGAACAATTCTTACCAGAATACTTTTTCTCTCCTGCCCTCCAAGCTGTCCAAATAACTTCCCTCACCACAAAGCCTGCAGGCAGGACTAGGGGAGTCCAAATCCCATGACAGAACTGAAAAGATGAAGTAGATAACAGGGGATAGAGGGAAAGATGGTACAGAGAAAAGGGATAAGATGGAAAACCTATGGAGGTATAGTTATTGTAGGATGCCTGTCATCTTTTGTAAGATTTATTTACTTATATGTTTGAACTGACAGAGAGGAGAAAGACCTTCCATCTACTGACTCACTCCCTAAACAGCCACAACAGCCTTGTCTGGGTCAGAACAAAGACATGAGCCATGATTTCCACCTTGGTCTCCCACTTGGGTGTCAGGGGACAAAGTATGTGGGGCCTGTTTGAAATGCCTTCCCTAAGCTGGCGCCACAGCTCACTAGGCTAATCCTCTGCCTGCGGCACCGGCACTCCGGGTTCTATTCCCAGTTGGGGCGCAGGTTCTGTCCTGGTTGCTCCTCTTCCAGTCCAGCTCTCTGCTGTGGCCCAGAAAGGCAGTGGAGGATGGCCCAAGCTGGGCCCCTGCACCCACATGGGAGACCAGGAGGAAGCACCTGGCTCCTGGCTTCAGATCAGCACAGTGTGCCAGCTGTAGCGGCCATTTAGGGGGTGAACCAACGGAAGGAAGACCTTTCTCTCTCTCACTCTCTAACTCCGCCTGTCAAAAAAAAAGAGAGAGAGAGAGAGAGAGAAAGAGAGAGAGAGAGAGAAAAAGAGAGAGAGAGAGAGAGAAAGAGAGAGAGAGAGAGAGAGAGAAAGAAAGAAAGAAAGAAAGAAAGAAAGAAAGAAAGAAAGAAAGACAGACTCTCTCAGGTGCTTAAGCAAGAAGCAACCAGGATGCCATCCAACCTTCCAGTATGAGATGCTGGCCTCCCAAGTGGAGTCTTAACTTGCTGAACTACAACACTAGCCCTGATGCCTCCCATCTAAGGTGAGTCTCTCTACCTGGATGACATTTTGCTCTAAACTCACAGCCCAGTGAACAGGACAGGTGGGTTGGCAAAGCTGGTGAATTTCTTACAGAAAGAAAGGTTGTATGCTGTTGCTGTGGATTTGTTCTGAGAGGAGAAGCATGGTGGGGGCAAGAGATGCGGAGTCACGAAACAGACACCGGGAGTTGGGTGAAAGCAGGTTAGAGGCGAGAAGCTCGCAGACTCGTTTATTTCAGTTGGTGCAGCAGCTTATATAGCAGAGGCAGCCAATCTAGTCAAGGGGCAGTTTATGCTGTAACCAATCACTGCCTGTTGCCAGGCAGGCTCCTTTGCCAGGTGGGTTCTGAAGCCATTTCCTGAGTAACTGATGCTCACTCGCCAGTGCCATCTTGGCACAGCCTTCTCATTCCACCACAGTATGCACCCTGGTAGTTGACAGGGTAATCCCCACCATAGAGGAAGCCATCAAATGTAATTTATTCCACACATGGAGTCCTACCTATATGAGGGGCCATCAAAACATTCATGGAAAATATGCATCATGAACAAATCCTTGCATGGATTTGAAATTCTTCTGTACTAAAATGAGTTTATTATTTAATTCCATTTTTCTACACACTTTTTTGAAGTGCAGTTGTATTCCCAATATGACTCAACCATAATCTCAGAGTCAATATCTCTAAAATACTTGGAGAGATAATGACAGTGGTCAGCATTCCATACATTTAACAAACATTCAAGGGTGACTGTTCTCAGTGTCAAGTTAAACATAATGAACAAGGAAGATGGAATGTCTATCATGGAGTTTACAGTCTGCCACAAGCCTTCTCCTCATTCCCTAGGCCAAAATGGCTTGGTGCTCTGAAGATAATTCTATACCTCTGCTTTCATCTGCCCAAGGTGTATTCTCTCTACAGCAAGTTTACTGCTGCTGACAGCATTCCACTTTATCATTATAGTTCACAGGCCCTGGAGTCTTGGATGGAGCAGAGAGGGCTTGGAGGATAAGAAGTGATATTAATTATAGAAAGGTTAAATGGCTTGCACAAGGTCAATGGTTAGACAATGGTAGAGTACAATAAAACTCCCCAAATCCCCAAGATCAGGTTAAATCCTTTTGCTGTATGTACCTAGAGCACCTTGAATCTTTTCGTCCATGACATTCATCACTTGTGTAGCTATATATTTCAACTGTGTGTTCTCTACCTGATCACAGGCTCTATTAGAATTGATGCTACATCTTTCATTTTCACTATGCTTACCCCTGTGCCTAGTATACATTTGGTATAAACAAGGTACACAAGATTCTTTGTGGAATTTATTTTAAATTTGTAAGCACCCTCACTAGCTATTTTAATTAATTTCCCAAATTGAAAAAATAATTGCCCCTGCACTAGATGCTTTTTTGAGCTTCAACAGTATGCTTGCTGAACTAATGGGCTGAAGACCCAAGCAAATTCTAGGGGAAGGGAATTTTCAAAATCAAACACAACTAGTTTGACCCAGAGATATAGATAAAACACATATATGCTAGGTGTGTACAAAGGAATGGACCACGAGTGGGTATTTAATCAGTAAAGACACCGGGTAAGAAAACCATGTCCTGTATCAGAATACCTGGGTTCACTACCCAGCTCTGACTCCTGACTACAACTTCCTGCTGATGCAAACCCCGGAAGGTAGAAGTGATGATACAAGTGATTTAGTTCCTGCCACCAATGTGGGAAATCTGGGTTGAGATCCTGTCTCCTGGCTTCAACCTTGCCCAACTCTTGCCATTGTAAGCATTTGTGGTTAATCCACATACAGGGGCACCCCCCATCTCTCCTCTTTTCACATAAATAATTTTTTTAAAAAACAGAATGGAATAATGTGGAATCAGAGGTATCAGGTGTTCAATAACTACATATTTCTTCCCCACTGCACAAAGCCTCCTTTTCTAAGACCCTGTCACTTCATAGCAAGCTCCCCCAGCTCTTAGCTGCTGCCTCAGGCAGAAATAACTAAGAAAGGGCACAAAGGGACACAGGAAAGGTGAGAAGGGGAAAGACACTTGCGTTGGATAATCACCAGCTGCCACGGAGTCCTGCCCTTTCAGACTTAGCTCTACGCATGGGAGAGCCAACTGAACGTGAACTTTAAGAGGAAGGAATATGAGAGCCAATGAGGTTTTGAGACCAGAACAGCCACTAACATCACAGAGGCCAGAAATTTTGAGGTTAGGTAGGATGTGTATCTGTCCAGAGAATGTAAGATGACCATAAAGAAATAGCTTGCCGCTGTAGGGTGTCACTTCCCAGTACTGGAATGCAGTATGAAGGTGTTGGAGTACCATGTTTAAATGCACTTCAGCAGACCAGAGGCCATACCCTGTTGGGTAGAATACAGGGGTTACTTGGTCATGATTCCAAATGCCAATCTTCTTGGAATAAGCCAGACTTTGAGACAGAAATTAAAGACTAGGGAGATGGAACTTAGAATGAAGGGAAGGAAGCACTTCTATGGGTGTTAATTTGTTTACTTTGGGCTCAGTCACACTTAAGCACCTTAAGTATAGTTAGCCTATTTCTGGGGAAAAGTCCTACAGGATTCCCAGCAGAAAGAACCAAGACCCGTGGGCTTGCTCTCTGAACAGCTATCCTTGGTAGCCACTGGGCCTCCCTCTCATGATTCCTAAACAATCAGAGGAGTCCTACATATTGGTTTCTGTCTCAGTTATGATTCATCTCTTATCCACATCTGGGTCAGGTTGGGGGACTAGAAGAGATTTTCAAGAACTGATACAAATCTAGTCTCCAGGCCATATGGAGATTTTTCAGGTCCAACCCCACTAGAGAATGATGGGCCAATCTTCATAGTTTCTAACAAAGTGCATTTTCATACAAGATAGTGGTGAGGAGCTTCTGACTCAATGACCTATGAGGAGGTAAAAAATAGCTCCCATGAGAGGAAGGAAAATTTTCTTGTTTCTCATTTTATCTCTAGTGCCAAATATGACATCTTTTACATAGTATGAATTGTATAACTAGTTGATCATCAAACTAGTACATGAATCTTACATTTTGCTTTGTATATTAGTAAAAATAATATTCACAAGTAAATTAATGCATTAAAACCAGCATTTACATTGGAGATACACACACACACAAGCATGTATGTGTATATACATTATGTTTATATACACATATATACACACACACTTCAAGAAGTGTGGAAAATGGAATTAAAATATAAATTTACTTTGTTGCAAAATAAATTTTGAAATTCAGATGCAGGTTTTTTGTAAGACACACTTTCCATGAACCTAGTGAGGTGCACTTGCATAAATCATGCATGTTGCTTATATGCTGATTGTCAGGGGTTTGATGATGAACAAAGTGTTGATGTGGAGAACTAGGTAAGCTCCAGAACTACTAAATATTCAGGGAATAGCAAAGTTAATTTAATGAAGACTGAGTGTTTTGTAATTAACAAGGTAATTTTCAAAATACAGTGTGAATAGAAATGTATACAGGATTTCAAAAACAAAGGCTTCTTTGGCAAAAGTTAATAATCCCTTTGAAAGTATTTCCTACACATAGGAAATAAAATACGCTATTACTAGTATTTTGTTTTACCAAGTTCTAGGCACAAAACTAGTCTGCTTTAAGTTCTGTCACTCCAATAAAGAAAACCAGAGATACCCAAAGAATAGAATAAATCACAATGGTTACCTTCTAAGGGGTGTCAGCCTTGTATTCATGTAATAGAGGAATTTCTGACCTCTTAAAAATAACATTTTAATTTGGGAAGAATTCACAAGAAGTGTTTGGCTTTAGAACAATTCAGGAACTGTTTTTGACTTGCTTGAAATTTGACTTCTTATTAATTGAATTTTATGTAGGCTAAGGTGAAACATCCCTGAGCTAAACCTTGGTCCTCAACCCCACCTATACACACACACACACACACACACACACCACGTTCCCCTTCCACTTTCAAATACAGTGAAGGTGGGACTCAGAATCAGTGTCAAAACCATCACTACAGATTTCTGCTTGGAACATATAAAGGGAAGCATGCTCAGTAAAGATTAAATGAGTATGATCATAGCTAAATCCCTCCCAAGCCTCTCTACAATTTTTGGGGAAAACATGAAAATAGCAAGGAATTCTTAAATAATGAAGACAAGGAGCTCATGCTCTTGGAGTGTCAACTCCTCAGTAGCCTACAAGCTGGAGAAGGGGAGTCTAAAGCTCCCATGAGTGGAAGACGACAAGGGATGAGCCAGGTAGTGGCCTGGAGCAACACATGTCTCTGGAAGCATCCTGCACCATCTGTGAAAAGCAGATATAAGACCTATCTCTTTTTCAGAATTATCTGAGGGACAAGTGAAAGCTTTCATCAATAGCCCTCCTTTAATTAACAGAAAAACAAACCATATTCAACTTAATGTTAAACGTCTCCCTGATTCTGGCCCCCAATTTCCAACTTTTTCCCATATGAACATTGTTTAGCCCCTGACATGGAACCCTTCCAAGTCCCCACATTCATTAAAAGTCTTGAGTTTCTTCCTCTCCCTGCCCTGCCCATTGTTTCTCTTGCTGTTCTGGACATCCTTCCAGACGCAGCCTGTGTCTTATTAGCAACTCCATCCTACTAAAATACACACTCAGAGTTCTCCCAGGCCACCGCAACCCCTTTTAGGAATCAGTGCACACCAACACCAGGGCTCCGGGTACACTGCCTGCACCTTTCCCACAAGACTTCAGGCTCCCTAAAGAACAGAGTGTGCATTCCCCTCACACCCTACTCAACACAAAGCTGACATTCAGAAGCAGTAAATAAGATTTCACAGTCAAACCATCGGAGGACTTTTCTGCATGAGTCATCTACTACCGTCTCAGGCTCTGCTCTGATCTCAGACAACTACTCCTGATGACTGAACACTTTATTTATTAGCATGCTGATCAAGCCCTTAGGTGATATGGAAATAGGTGAATTCAGAATATAAAGGTAGAATAATTAATTCCTGTGATCAAATTTGGACTAGTGATATTTATTCTCCCATCCAACTTAGTCATCTTTGCTGTCAGGGTATTTACATCACTGCTTACTGGCCTGTTGGCCTGCACTGTATGAAGACATAAAGGAGAAAATTGTAGGGTGGGCTGTGTCTATGATCCAGAGCAACCTCAGCAGCCAGATGCTTGGGTGTACAACCAAATGAGAAACTTCCCAAGACTTGCCCTGCTCTGTAGGAAGAGAGGGAAATCACAAGTGCAGCCTACCATCATGGTAAGTTAACGAGATAAAGTCACTTACTACAACTACTGATGCTCTTTTACAAAATGTGGGAACGTGAATAAAAGAAAGTTGCAAAATGAATTCCAAATGTGTTTCATTATTTTATGAAGTTATGAAGAGGGAGAATGAGGGAGAAAATCCAAATTGAACAAACCCAACTGGCAAATTCCTCTTAATCAGCCATGAATTGAGCCTTTTCCTCAACCAGCATCTAGTGGGGTGACAAGGGTGAGGGCACAGAGGGAGGCGTAGGAATGGGGCCCATTAACATTGACCTGCAAGCCCAAAGCACCACCTAGTGGCAGAAATGGAAAGCAATGGCTTTCACACAGGATCTGCATTTTAAACCCAATAGACAAGTGTTTTCTCAGATTGCTGGTCTCTCAACATCTAGTGAACTTAAAATGCTCCTTTTAAATGTGTACTAAAAATTAATTGCAGACATACAAAGAAAGAACAAACAACAACTTCTTTTATTATCTCCCAAACCTGTTAATACAAACATTTGGGGCCTCTACGTAAATAGAGATGTGTGGGCTGCAGGCCATCTGTGTGCAGAGATGTTTGCCTGCTACCTTCTTAGGACAACCACAACATCCCTGGCCAGAGTTCCTGGACATCGAGGTCTCCGCTGCACTTCGTCTAATCCTGCCCTGGGAAGGGGGTGTGCTTATGATTCCATTTTGCGAGATAGCATGCGCAAAAGGCAATGCAGCAGAGAAGTTGGAAACACAATCTCCTAACAGACAAACCAGTGTTTGAGTCCTATCTTCCTACTTTCTAGCTCATGGCTTTTGGGCCGGGCACTGGTAATTCTTGTCCATTAGTTTCCTTCGCTATTATAAATATGGGTAACAAAGACATCTACTTGTTGGGAGTAATGGTAATATCTACTTTAAAGATTTTCATAAAAATCGACAACATTGTATCTAAAATTAGGAAATATTTTTATAAATACTTCCAATATGTTCTGTGATACTTCTTAATTTATTCTCTAATTTCTACCTCATTGTTTCAATAATGCACCACACAACCCTTGAAATGGAATTGAGCTTAGATGGATATAGCCCCCCTTCTAGGATTGATTTAATTTAATCATCTGATTTAATTGAGCAAATCTTTAGGATTTTATTACCAGTCTAGGAATGAGCTGCACTCCTGTTAGTGCTGGATAAACTCTTACACAGTCATGTGTGATATACAGATATAACACACATAATGGTTACAAGGGTAGGAGGTGGATGGTTGGTTGGTTTTACTGCACAAAATTCACCCCCAAACTAACAGAGAATGAGAGGCCAACAGTATACCTAAGAATCTGTACCCAAATCTTTAGCCTACAAGCTTCCTAAATTTCATTTTCCTAATTGAATTCAGAGACTACCTTCAACTGACAAAGCAATCTGCTACAACACAGGCTAGAAATGAAACATTTACATGAAGGATTGGAGTTGACAGAAATTCTCAAGACATCATTTTTTGTTTTTCAAATTGCCTAATACAAGGAAGAGTAGTTTTGTTTTAATGACATGTATGCATCAGAGCCCTTAAGATATCTCTGTGTTTGAACTGGAGGAAAAATGATTCATTCTCCATATTCTTCAAAAGAAAAAAAAAAAACAGATAGCACAGGAAGATCTTATACTCCCATAGTATTTGCTGGCTTCTATCATTCTTTTTGCAAAAATTAGCCTTCATTTAACTCCAGAGTAGAAGGGAGTAGACCCACTACAGTCATTTATAACAAAGAGGCAGATGGACGAAATGGTCACTTGTCTGTGGAAATTACCCACAGAGGAGATAATGAACAACAGAGACCGAATAATACTATTTAAAAAAATAATTCCAAACTACATTTTCTGTTTATAGGATAAATTTCCATCACAGCAGGGGGAAAAAAAGACAGCATTTTTACTGCTGTCCTCTCTGGAGATGGATGATAAGAAATACTCCTATTTGATCATGATGGATGGTCATTGCTCTACACTCTGCAAAGTAAGTGACCTCCCCTACAAAGTACATCCCAATAGACTTTTTGAGGAAAGAAGGGCTCTCTCTCCTATTCACACCTGACACCCGGATTTAATCGAGCATGGAAGTGAGGTAGCCCTGGGGTTTACCACTACACTGAATCACCAGCTCCAGCGGCAAATGTTTCAGTACAGCCCCCAGATTTTCAGTAAAGACAACTAAAAAGGAAGATCTCATGTCCTTAAATGTTCCTTGGGCCATATTTTCAATCCAGATCTGCATAGCAGACTTCTGTGTCTTTTTTCTGGAAACTCTCTTTGCCTGTACCGTTCTCAAAACTCGTATTTCTAGGCATGGTGCTGCTGCAGATACGTGGTTTTTCCATAAGACGTGAAGAATATGAACCAATACTTTACAAGCACTTAAATATTCATACTTAGTAAGTACTTAAAACATATGTAGGGAAAAGTCCTCTCCTATGAAGGCGCATGAGGGAACGCAGAAGACATGAGCAAGATGGATCCTTAGGGCTGCAAATCTTGGCAGCAAACATCCTTACTCACATCTCTAAAGTAGAAGATCAAGAGGAAGCTTTTCAAATTCCATGAAGTCAGGTGATTGTAACTACCAGCAGTTTCCATTGCAGAGCACTTGGCTTCTGGTTGGGGTTGGAGTGGGGGTGGGGAACAGCAGGGAACAGAGACGTGAACTGCGATGTTCACAGCAATATATGCATTTTTGGTTAAACAATAAAGACTTTATAATTATTAAGTTGGGTGGTAGGGCAATGAATATTCATTTTGTTATTTTTGTACTTTACTCATATTAGCACATAAATATTAATTGCATATGTTCAATAATTGATGAAAACTTTTTTAAACAAGTGAGAAAAAAATCCCAGTATTCAGCAAATGTGGCAAAATGCTAACCCTTGCTAATAACTTTGGTGGGTATTAGTGTGACAAACATTTTCTATACATTTCTCTCATAATTTTAAAATTAAATTGGACTTTTAAAAACATAATATAGTGCGGCTTTTCATTCTCAATTGATTTTAGGTGACAAGGGTAAACACGTTGATTCATGGAGAAGATTTTCTGACTTTGTGAAGGAAGACTTTTTATCTTGAGTCTCCAGAACATGAAATAGCCCCCTCTTATGTGAATATCTAAGCAATTTGCTAAATAGTGGTAGGGTTTATCTTCCAAATAGCAAATCAAAATCACAGAGAAGCAAAGTAACCTTGGGTTGTCCTGCTGGAGCCATTTGCTGGAGCCTAAGTTTCTAAGTTAAGGAGCCAGAAAATCATGGGATTAAGACAGAGGCAAACAGTGCCTGACCTTGAGCTTGTCTTCCCAGGGGTGCCATCTGACTATGATTTATAGGTTTCTCCCACTTAATCCTATCATCAACAAATGTTCTTATTTTGTTTTCTTTTCTGTTGTCCTTTAGAGAGAGAATTTAAAGGCTTCTCTTTGAGAGAAAATCCCAGGTATGTAACATGGATGGATTGGACCAACCTCTCTTTGTGGCCTCTCTCCAACACTAACGGCTGTCAGAAAACACAATCCAAGTCGACTCGTAATAATTGAGCAGTGAAGAAATTGAGCTCCCTATTGCAACGTGCATGTCATGAAAAGAATTTTTAGGATATATTTCAGTTGCATGTATTGAAGATGCCTGGGTAATTCCCACATCAAATGGCACAAGACAGAAATATGAAACCTAAAATATTTGTATTTTATGTCTTATTACACAAACTTTTTGATCACAATTAGATAAGATTTAAAAAAATATGTAGCAAAAGACTCATCCCTTCTAGGAGAGGTTATTTACATACTCTGAATGTTCAAAATGTGCCCCTTTTAAAAATGAAAAAAGAAAACGGCACATTTCAAACTAAGGTAGGAAATAGTTTTGAATGCCTCATGCATTTCAAGTTAGAGGTAGGGAGTTCGAAAAAAATTTTTGACGGGGAGTCAGAGCTCTCTGCTATTTTGTTCAGCTGGGGAGCCTGCAGCATGACACAGTAGTAGAACTTAGCTGACAGATTTTTGCCTGCATCAAGGGAAAAAATGAACTTGAAATGAACTTGTTAGCCCGACACAACCAAGGGCATTGAAATTAAAATTCAACCATACAGACCATAATGGCTCATTCCACTGGAAATCATGCAACAAATATGCTTTTATAAATTTGAAAACCAATGTATATAACTAGGTATTATATGAATAAGAGGAAAATTTTAATATCAGTAATTTTTATAAAAATGTTTAATTCTAACTCTCCCCAAATAATTGAAAACAAGTAAAAAAAATAAAAGATTATACAGTTACAAATGGAGAGTTCTTAGGTGATGGCTATTTTAGTCTTTGAATAATATAATTGATTGTGCTTGCCTTCATGGAACATAAAGTCCATTTGTCAAACTGAGGGTAGACCTGAAGTTCTCAATTCTGATACTCAAGTTCATGCCTTTATCTGGCCAGTTACCCCAGTTGTTGCAGCAGCGTCCTAGATCACACAGTACACTATGGTCTGGCTACTCAGCTGTGGACTAATAAATGTGCTGTTAATCCTCAACAAGGTTTGGCATCTTCTTTCAATCTACCCTTCACCCTCTGCCAGGAGGGCTCTTGCTAATACAAAGCTTTGCTTGTATCACAGACCTGCTCAAAAACTTCTACTGGTTCTCTTCCTCCAACATCTCTCCCCTTGACATGCTCCATGATTAGGATCTCATTTGGGGCACTTTTTAGCAATATTACCCTCCCTCTTCACCAAATGCACTTTCTATCCTGCAGACACTCCTTGACTTTTCTCACCAGCCTGCCTTGCTCGCCTTGTTCTTTCTATGCACCACTGACGTTGAGCAGAGCAGATACAATATATTACACTTAAAGGATGGGTTAATACATTGGAACCTGTAAGTCTGTGAAGATAGACTGGTCAAGTGGGCTACCTTGAAATGGATATAGCTTTTAGTATAGTTTTTACAAAGTATAGAGAAAACACTTAAATATGCAATCATTTATAAAAATAAAATTATTTCCTTGGCAAGAGATTGGGAGAGATGTAGCAAACCTCTTAAGTTTTTTGTTTGTTTGTTTGTTTTAACTCTGGGATATTCTCCAAGGGCCTGCTGTAGATTAAGCTTTTGCCTATGATGCTGGTATCCCATATGGGTACCAGTTCATTTCCTGGCTATTCTACTTCCAATCCAGCTCCCTGCTAATGTGTCTGGGAAAGCAGCAAAAGATGGCCCAAATGCCTGGGTCCCTGCCACCTATGTGGGAGACCTGGAATTCCAGGCTCCTGGCTTTGGCCCAGCTCAGCCACAGTATTTGCATACTTTGGGGAGTATACCACAGGTTAGAAGCTCATGTTTGTTTGTTTCTTTCTTTCTTTCTTCCTCTCTTTCTCTCTCTCTTTCTCTCTCTCTTTCTCTCTCTCTCTCTCCTTCTACTCTCCTTCCCCCTCTCCCTCTAACCCTGCCTTTCAAATAAATAAATAAATCTTAAGAAAAGGATACAGCCCAGTAATTTTTACAGTATGGCAGGGCTATATATTTGCACCTCCAACTACAATCATCCCCCAAAAGCCATGGAAAATTGATTCCAGGGCCTCCCGGGGGTACCAAAAGCTGCAAATGCTCAAGTTCCTGGACTAACATGGCTTAGGTTTTGCATATAACCTATACCTGCCCATCACATCTACTTTATTTCTAGATTACTTGTAATACCTAACACAATGTAAATTCTGTAAGAATAGTTTTTATACTCTATTGATAGATGCAAAAACATTAGTATAGATTTTATTAATATTTTTAAATTACTAAAATTAATATTTTCAGAAATTATTTTCAATTGATGGATTAGTTTAGAGCGCAGATGCAGAACCCAGATAGGGAGAGCTGACTGTTCTCCACCTTCCTTCTAACAAGCCTCTCCTTACACCATGGGAAGCTTCTCTTTCTGCCCTCCATCCCCTGACCCTTCACCTCAGCCTGAACCAATCTGTGTAAAGTAGAACAAGAGTGAGTAGGACCTAATACCACACAAAACATGAATATTCTTTAGGAAATACTGATTTATGATCATCGGCGGTGCTATCTTGCAAAATTCAATGAATCCCGGGGCCAGCACCGTGGCTCACTTGGTTAATCCTCCACCTGCCGTGCCGGCATCCCATATGGGTGCCAGGTTCTAGTCCCAGTTGCTCCTCTTCCAGTCCAGCTCTCTGCTGTGGCCCGGGAGGACAGTGGAGGATGGCCCAAGTGCTTGGGCCCCAGCACCCGCATGGGAGACCAGGAAGAAGCACCTGGCTCCTGGCTTCGGATCGGCGCAGCACGCCAGCCATAGAGGCCATTTGGGGATGAACCAACAGAAGGAAGACCTTTCTCTCTGTCTCTAACTCTGCCTATAAAATAAAAAAAAAAAGTCAATGAATCCCTTTGAGCTATATTTTTATATAAAATAAGAGGTATTTATGTGTTCAGTGATAAAAATGAATTATTTACAAACCAATAATGAGTAAATGCAATAAATTAGTGGTTTTGTGATTTGGAATTAGTGATTCACTGCAGTAGTTTAATTTATGCTATAAATATATACTTCCAAAGTAAGCTTTTGGTTACGATTACCCTAAACTAATCCCCAGTGTTTACATATTCATCAAAAACATATTGAACATCCACAATCTGTCAGTTCTATATCAAGTATTAGGAACATAAACACAGTAAGGCATTATACATACTCTACAGAATTCAGTCACAATAATCAATAAACACATGATTGGCACTATAATGGAGAAGTATTTAGTGAAAAGAAAAAGAGAAAGCCACAGTTTTTTGATGGCTTATATTGTGCTAAGCAGTATTATGAGGAAAATAATGCACCTTGTCCTGATCTAATTGGGAGAAATATTACATGTAGGTAAACAAATATTCATTCACTGCAAGGCCTATTTAAACATATATAGATGAACAAAGTAAGGAAGGTAGGCAAAAGTGGGTAAGTGAGAGTTTAGGACACATTTGGGAAGAGTTTTCCTCCACAGACTAATATTTACGGATGTGGGCCCTGTAAAACCTGAAGTATTACGTTTGGATGAAATCTTAGAAAGCCCTGATTGTCATGCAAGAGAGATTTAAAATGTTCAAATATATCCTGTCATTTGCAACAAAGTGGAGGAAACTGGAAAACATCATACTTAGTGAATTAAACCAATCCCAAAAGGACAAACACATTATGTTCTCCCTGACCTATGGTAACTAATAGAGCACCTAAAAGGTAATTTATGGAAGTGAAATTGATACTAAAAGATTCAATGACTTTGAACAGTCCTCATCTCGACTGTTGAAAAAGTTTTTTTTCTTTTCATACTATTTGTTGAACTCTCTACTTAATATAGGGTTAATCGTATGTGTATAAAATTAATTGAAATCAGATCTTAATAAACAATGAGAATAGGAGGGGTAGGAGGGGTAGGAGGAAGAAGGGTGGGAGGGTGAGTATAGTGGGAAGAATCACTATTTTCCTAAAGTTGTATTTATGAAATGCCTTAAGTTTCTATACCTTAAATAAAAGTTTTCTGGAGGAAAAAAAAGATATTTTCAGGGGTGAGTGTTTACCCTAATGATGAAGATACCCATGGAAATATATACTTCCCATATCAGAAGGCCTAGGTTCAATTCCCACCTCTGGCACTCGACTCCAGCTTTCTGCTAACGCAAATCTTGGAAGGCAATGGTGCTGGCTTAATTGAAAATCTGCAAGCTGCGTGAGAGAACTGGATTCAGTTCCCAGCTCCCAGCTTCAGCATGCACCAAGCCTTGGCTGATGGTATTTGGGGACCAAGCCAGTATATGGAAGTATAATCAATCAATCAATTTCTCTCCTTTTCAAATAAATTTTTACACAAGATGTATTTTAACATGAAGAACTATGATGAAAAGCTTATATGCTAATACCAAGTGCATGACTTTCTTTAGATACCAGGCAGAAATTCCAGAAAGCAGGCTGAGGAATTCACTTCAAATTCAGATGGTGAGCGGCAGTCATCAGGCCAAGACTCCTGAACATGAGTGGAAATGTTCCTGTTAGCAACTAGGAACTCCAGATAGTGAATGGGAGCAAGTGAAACCTTTGAAACTTTGAGAGGCGTAGTTAGAGTCAAAAAGCCTAAGAAGGGAGAAAGGCAGACACTTTTTTTTTTTTTTTGGAACATAGTGGTTTTTCCCTCAATACCGCCCCCCCAACCCCACTCCTGTCCCACTTCCTATTCCCTCTCCCATCCTATTCTTAAGATTCATTTTTAATTATCTTTATATTCAGAAGACCAACTCAATACTAAGTAAAGATTTTAACAGTTTGCATCCAAACAAACACATAAAGTATAAGGTACTGTTTGAAGACTAGTTTTACCATTAATTCTCATAGTACAACTCATTAAGGACAGAGGTCCTACATGGGGAGCAAGTGCATAGTGACTCCTGTTGTTGATTTAACAATTTACATTCTTATTTATGATGTCCGTAATCATCCAAGGCTCTTGTCATGAGCTACCAAGGTTATGGAAGCCTTTTGAGTCCACAAACTCCACCAGTATTTAGACAGGGCCATAAGCAAAGTGGAAGTTCTATCTTCCCTTCAGAGAAAGGTACCTCCTTCTTTGATGGCCCCTTTCCACTGGGATCTCACTCATGAAGATCTTTCAATGTAGGCTGTTTTTTGCCACAGTGTCTTGGCTTTCCATGCCTGCAATGCTCTAATGGGCTTTTTGGCGAGATCCGAATGCCTTAAGGGCTGATTCTGAGGCCAGAGTTCAGAGCATTTGTCATTCTATGAGTCTGCTGTGTGGTCAGGCAGAAACTTAAAAAGTGCTAACTGCAAAGGTGGCCAGGCATTTGAAGAAGTCAGGTTATTAGGAAAAAATATAACATAAAAAATAAAACCACCAAAGGCAACATAATGGATGGATGAAGACATTGGCTACAAGTGACGAACTCCACTTCAAATGATTTTTACATCCTAAAGGTCAGGGGTTGTCAATGATGAAGATGGGGGAGATAGTATAAAAGACACATAGATGTCAGAGGAAGAAGGAATGCTTACTATGATTACAGAATTATGATCTAATTCCAGTAATGAAAGTATTCGGAGAAAATACTTCTCTGAAGACGACTTTAGGAGATGCTATATCAATATGCTATATTCAGGTCTTAAAGCATAGATGTTGAAACTAAAAGGCAATTTATTCACATTTGAAAAATACATTTCATGCAACAACGGTGTGCCCATGTGTTGGTAATTACTTAATCATTTGTGGTCTGTTACCTACTTGGCATGGAAAATTCATCATAAAAAATAAACACTATTTATATAAGCACATGTCTACTATACAAAGTCTCAGAAGCAAATAAATCACACTTTCCTCTAATTAATAAACTGACTAGAAAGAGAAAAATCATTCCCACATGAGGACATTTTACAATGAATTTAAATCTTCACTATCTAAATATGCCAAGTCAGTTTTTCAGACCTTTGGGCTCAGGAACAACTGCAGTTTGGAAGTACAAATCCCCTACCTAACTCTTCTCGGAGGCATCCGTTCCTAAGATGGCTGAAATTTCTCTCATATTCCTTCTCCATCAGTTCTGCTCCCACACATTAAGCAACCATAATTTTTTTTCATCAAATACTATCAGCTTCATCAATCCCAAAGAGGGAACAGAATTCTGCTCATTGGAACTGATGATTAAAATCACCATGGTTAAGATTTTGGTCTAATCCACCAGTATTCAGCACTCCCGGGTAACGCAGACATAATTACATCCCTCAGGCAGGGCTTCCTGTTCAGTCAGACTCCACTGGACATCAGTATGCAGTCATCTTCCTATGGCAGGCAATAATTAACACATTAGGCCATTCAGATAATGAACCCGAAACCCCATCATTCCATTTTTTCTGTCAAGAAGTTTTCTGTGAATGGGAAATACAAGGTTGGCTGTGGGCCTCCCTGAACTCAAAGTTAAAATCAATCAGTATCAAATCTGGCCCCGCCATGGCCTTTAGCGCCTTCCAGTCAACGTGTTTCAAATAGGGGAGGGGGAACTATGAAATGGTCTCCTGTACATAGTCCATCATGAAAGATAATTTAGGTTTCATTTTGTTGTCTCTAATGTGTAGATTTTAAAGGTATTCAATATAAAGTGGAGATTGTGTATTCAGGTTTCTGGTAATGACAGATCCCACAGAGCATGGTTTTGTTTCTATACTTACAAGTGACAAGAGCCACAGATTCAAGGACCAATATTTTTTTTCTCTTTCAGTTAAGAATGAAATACAGGATTTGAGATAACTGACAGTACCAGAATCCCTCTGAACAGTCTTGGAAGTGTATGGATGTACTGCCTTAAAAACATTGGGATCAGAGACTTGCATTTGGCCTAGTGGTAAAGACATCAATTAGGATACAGTATCCCGCATCGTGGAATCTGGGTTCACTTCCCAGCTCCAACTCCTGACTCCTGCTAATACTGACACTGGGAGGCAGCAGCGATGATTCAAAAAACTGCGTTCCTGCCACCCTCGTGGGAGACCTGGATTGAGTTCCCAGCTCCTGGCTTTGGCTTCAGCCCACTCCTAGCTATGGCACCCATTTGGGGAGGAGCTATCTCTACCAATATGTTTCTCTCTTTCTATGTCTCTCTGCCCCTAAGTTTTTTTTTTTTTTTTAATCAGGTTATTTATAGCAAAGGTAGTAGGTCATCCAAAACTTACTTAGGTTTTTGCTTGAATTACATGGACACATAATCAAATCTATGTTTAAATTTAAAATTAGGATATAAAGAACATGTGTGCTGTCTGAATTATCTATTCCCAAAAACCTTACCACCCACATCCACCCTCACAGACATAACTAACCTCTATTCCGGAGAAAACGCAGTGAGCACAACGTGGGGAAACTGTTTCCCTAAGGAATAGTAGGAAAACACAACCATTGCGGTAATTAACCTACTCAAAATTCTACTTGTCTTATTTATTGGTAACATTTTTCCTTAACAGACGTTTTCTGTTTCTAACATAAACTGCTACCCAGGAGCTTACAAAAACTGTTTCCCAGGTTGAATACTTTGTTGTGCACCCATGATTTCTAAGCCAGTAAACAAAGGAAGAACTTCTGCAAGGCTTGTATTATGACGTTGCATTGTATTAATTGCCAAAGGCCACACTGTTAGGAACAAACAGTCATAGTCTGAATCCACCTTTTACTCTCAAGTCCACATCAATCTCTTTAGATGCTGAGCCAGGCTGTGTCTCATACAAATACAAACGTAATGGGATTTGAGAGGAGAGATCCAAATGGACTTCAGAGGTCAGAACAGACTCAAGGGAACAGGTGAGACTAAAGCTCACCTACTCAAGCTTGCACAAGTGCAGAGAAGGGACTATTTGAGGGAGGGGCAACTACAGCAACAAAGGCATGGGGCATAATGACCACAATACATGCTTGCGACAATGAGAAATCTGGCCTTGCAAGAGATCACAGTAAGTCATGAATACTGAAGGAAACGTGGATCAAGAAAGAGGTGTTAAAAGGCAGTTTATGGGAGACTCTGAAGGCCAAACGTAGGGTTGCATTACATTGAGAGAAGGCCACTGAAGGTTCAGGTGCGGAGAAGCAAAAACTTGAAATCAGTGTTTGGGGAAGATTAATCTGCAAGTGGTACACAAGATAGATTTCAGAAATACAATGCAAAGCTCAAAGACTGTCAAGGGAAACAGCAGAAGAATCATTTCTGAAACACCCCCTGTTGCCCAGTGGATTTTCACCATGTTCTGAAGTGTCAATAGCTTCAAAACAACTTACTCCCTTTCTGCTTTGATCTAGGTCTGAAGACGGCACTAAAACATTCCATGTGACAAGAGATGCAGCTTTAGGAAATATAACCACAATCAAATATTACCTAGGAAACGGAACATAACTAAATGCAAAATGTTACCCCACACTGGGAAATAGCTGTGAAATTTGGTTATAACTGCGTTTATTGTTCATTAAACTTTATATAATGGGAAAATATGCTAAATTAATCCAAATGCAAATTAAATATGTTAGATGCTAGAAATATATGTGGTGTGTCGTGGGGATTAGAATAAAGCCTCCAACAACAATGAAAGTTTATTTGTCTAAACTCATGGGTTTTAGTGCATTCTCTTCAATTTGCTCTGTTCTTAGGATTTTTC
This sequence comes from Oryctolagus cuniculus, assembly GCF_051225735.1. Lineage (NCBI taxonomy): Eukaryota > Metazoa > Chordata > Mammalia > Lagomorpha > Leporidae > Oryctolagus > Oryctolagus cuniculus. The sequence goes on along the minus strand of NC_142886.1, from coordinate 29,302,606 downwards.
ATGAGTCAGGAACAACAGGCACATGGGCAAGCACAGGTTGAACTGCAGGCCATTTTCCAAGGCCTGCCTCCCGTCTCTGGTGCCCGGGTGCTGACGGGAGCACTAACTAGGTGAGACACTGAGGGCTGCATAAGAGGATCCAATGGGAATTGCACTGGACAGAGGAGAAAGCAAGCTTATTCTTAAGTATAAATAAACCCCAGGTGACATCTTCCCTGCCTCAGTCCTATTTGAGGGATAAACTTATACCCCAAATACTGAAAATTCAGATAAGGCAAAGGAACTTTCTGCCAGACATCCTCAAAAACAGATAGATATTTGATGTGCACCTATGTAGACTATTTCAGAAATTACTGAAATACAAAATATACAACTTAATCGCTTCTCAGCCTCTCAACTAAGATCAACTTGCTGATTGCTGATTCACTAACATGCAATAAAAAACATAAACCTTCATCTTTGACTCTGTAAGGCAGAGAAGCAAATATTTGACTGGAAAAAGTATTTCAGAACAATTGGGAAAAATCCTAAAGGCTATTTATATTTATTTATACATGTACATGTACACATGTCCTTATTTTTAGCCATATAAGCATGCATCTGGCTTTACTCATGTGAAGACATCTGGGTAAAGCTCCAATTTTAGATTTAGTTGGGGCTGAATTCAAAGAGTATCTAGTGAATTTACTGTGGAGTACTGCCTAGAATCAGAAGCTATTGTTTCCTACCAATGCTCCTGAGAGTTGTTACAAAGAATTTACTATGTATGGCTGAATTCTCCTGCAGAGATATAAAAATTTTGCAACCCAGGGTGTGCAAAAATCAAGGAACTCTTATGGTTTACATTTGCCAATATACAGTACGTCTAACCTCTTTAGTCACATAGTACTGGTTTTGGTCAACAAAATACTTGGTGGAAATTAATGAATGATAGTAAGGCGAGGAGCTCTACTGTCTCACTAGATCTCTGAAGTGCTAGGCCTTTATAAGATCTCTCTACATGTGAAATAAACCACAAACCTCTTTGGAAGCGAGTACCAAGGTGGGGTGGGGATGGGAGGGCCCTGTTTGAGACCAAGACACTCTTACCCCACACACCAGAAGTGAAAAGGTGGTGAATTTCAATTCTGCATCTAGAGAAGAAAATTGAACATTGAGATGTTCATTATACTTCCTGCATATCTAAATGCATTCCTTGTAGGAAAAAAAATACCTAGTCCTGGTATAAATGCTATTGCTTTCATGAAAGAATACTAGAACTTTGCTCAACTTAGACTCTGAAAATATGAAAAGATCATTCATCCAACAAATATATTTTCTTTAAAAAAAAAAAGATTTTATTTATTTACTTGAAAGAGTTACAGAGAGGCAGAGGCAGAGGCAGAGAGGGCTGTTCCATCTGCTGGTTCACTCTGCAGATGGCCACAACAGCAGGAGCTGCACTGATCTGAAGCCAGTAACTTCCTCCAGGTCTTCCATGCAGATGCAGGGACCCAAGGACTTGGGCCATCCTTTACTGCTTTCCCACGCCATAGCAGAGAGCTGGATTGGAAGGGGAGCAGCAAGGACTCGAACTGGTGCCCATATAGGATGCCAGCCCCGCAGGCAGTGGCTTTACCTGCTACGCCATAGAACCGGCAAACAAATATATTTTCAATGTCTATTATGTGTTTGACACTATGCATGTTCTGAAATGATGTCATATGAACAATAATATCATGTAAATTTCCTACTACTTTGTACTTTATTTGTTGTCCAGGTTTTCAACAGTAATTTTGATTTGTTTTTCTATCATAAAACTAAGTTAATATTAAAAAGCATCAACAATGCAAGGTCCTTCATTTCTTCTGTAGACATACAGGGAAATTGTAAGTGCATACCAGCATCAAGAGATCAAAATAAGCACTGCTTTGTGTAGAAACACCTGCACTTTCCTGAAGTCTTCAAAGTCTTTGTTTGAAAACATTTCTTAATTTTATTTGGCAAAGAAACATGGATCAGGCAGCAGAGAGCCACAGGACAAATGTAGGTGAGAAAACAAACTATCATTCTGAGTAGAGAAAATAATAAGCATGACTAGCTGTGTGAGCTAAATCCATCCTTGCACCCACTGAGCTTAATCAAGTGTCATCAGATGGACTGGAAGGGAAAAGCAATGGGGACCTCATAACAGAAATTCAGATGAAGAAATGTTGACTGGTGTCACTTTGCAGGCATTTAACTAGTTTTGTCTAGCTTCTTACAGATTTTATTTGGTTGCAGAAAGTTCTTTGCAGAAAGCCTACAACTGCAGTTGAAGCCTGTTCAAATGAGCAAATGAATGAATGAATGAAACTCTAGAATATTCTACAATGACAAGGTCATTCCAAGACTGAGATGAAGACTTGAATCACACTGAGGATTTGTGACTTGAAGTGGGCACATTATGTGTTACATCCTCATTCTCCACCTGTGCCCTCATCTCACAGTGTAAAAGTGAAATCAAGTAGAAAGGAACAGGTTGACATTGATTTCCAACCTAGATGGAATAAAAGAGATTGAATCTACCATTGAGTGGATATGACAAAGCAAAGGATAAAACATGCAGCAACAGCTTGCAAGACATCAGGCAAAGGACAGTGATTTCTGAAAGAGAGAAGACAAACAGGCTAAGTCCTATGATTGCACCAGTTTACTGTCTCGAGAAAAATTCTGCACCATGGAGCAGAGAGAGGCATCCTAGGTGGAGCCTGGCCAACTCCCACAGTTGAGGAGATGGAGTTCAAAGTCAGGAGAGACTCTCAGGTGATTCAAATTAGGATCACATCTAAAATTATTACACAGAGCTATAGAAAAAGACATGAAAGATCACATACTATGTGATTACATCTATACATATTCAAGTACAGAAAAAAATTAATGTATGCTGATGCCAAAAAAAAAAAAAAACAGTAAGGGCCTTGGATAGGAGAGTGACTAAGCAAATGGGACAAAACTGAAGGCTCTGGAGGATGAACTGTCTTACCTGCAGTGTTCACTACCTGGGTATGAACGTTCACCTTCATCCTGTGGATCACGACACAAAACAAGTAAAGGAGACAAATGCCAGAAGCAGACCAACATATTTATTAGCTATATTTTACAAGACAAAATAAAGTCATTGATTTTTTTTTGCCTTTTGGTGTGGAAATAAATGCAGGAAATTATAAATCTATAATTGAAGAACACCTTAAAATTATACATTTATTCAACCAGGTAATATAAACATTATCTGATTAGAACCAGTAAGCTTGCAGTGGGTTACTGCCATCAACTCCAATAACTAGCCAAGCACACCAGAAATAAATGGGCTATAATACAAAAACAATAAAACTGGTCAGCAACCACAGCATGCTGAATATGGCTGAAATGAAATTAGTGAGGACACAAACTCCAACAACTCATGTCGACCCATGACAAGCTACAGGACTTCAAACTGTGCAGGCCAGCTCTCCTTGAACCATAGGTCCAAGTGGCAAACAGGTTGTGTGGACACTAACACATCCAGGGCATTTTCAGAAGTGTTGTGCAGAACAAAAGGAACAAGTGGTCCTGACTCTTGGTGACTCTGATATTGCATGTATTTTCACATCAACAATCAGTGTAATTGAGATACTGTAAGTCCACTGTTAGCAGGGAACTTGTAAACTAGAGTGATCAGCATGAACATCAAAGTAAAACCTGCAGGTATGGGTGTTGGGACCTTCATCCTTGCTGTCAGAAGACACTGGCAGGAACCGCCATCCTCTGACTTCCCTTTGGTCGTGAATTATATCTGTAAGCCAGGAAGAAAAACAAAAGATGCAAAGAAATAGCTCTGGGCCTAATCTTCGGAACCACCTGCTGATGAACACTTCGTTTGCATCTATCTGGCCTTTCAGCCCATGCGCTATATGCTCACGTGTCTCCGTTCAGCCTTCGTGCCTTGTCTAGACTCAACCTCCTCTCTCCCTGAAGATTCCACACTTGCAGAATGGTACTTGTTTGAAGGAACCTCGGATCTGGCTTATTGAGATCAGTCCTAATGATGTCTTATTTCACATGAATAAAGGACAAAGGAAAAACTAGAGAACCACTTTCCCCAGTTAACAATGGAGACACTAAAAATGGCAGTGTTACTGATGCTGACAAAAGCTGTGATGTTCTGTGGCCTACGTGAGTCTGGATCCCCGTGCACTCAGAGGAGCTACCACACACAAGTCTTCTGTGGGATCATTCAGAAGACTTTGATCGCCAACAGATGGCACGCTGCAGCCAAACACAACTCTATCGCCTCATCTGAGTGTGGTTACCTTGAGCAAACCACATGATTTGCTAGAATCTCAGTTCTTCTACTCCACAGGGTTGTGCTGAAGTTTATACAACCAAATGACAGTGACTTCTACACAGTGATCAGCATATAGCTAAGTGGTTAAAAAATAAAAGGTAATTGTGAATGATGGAGGTAAAGATTAAAAAATAAATAGGATTTGAAGCTGAATAGGTGGCTAGAGTATGAAAAAAAATTTCCTGAAACTTAGAAAACTGGTGAAGCAAAGAACCATGTGAGTTTGCAACACCACATAAGGACACGGTTTGGGGCCGTGGCACAGTGTGGGATGCCCACAACACATGTTGGAGTGCCAATCTGAGTTCCGGCTGCTCCACTTTCAACTCATTTCCCTGCTAATGTGCCTGGAAAACAGCAGATGATGGCTCAAGCTCTTGAGGCTCTGGCACCTATGAAGGGAACCTGGATGAAGTTTCTAGGTCCTGGCTTCTGCCTGGCCCAGCCCCACGTACCAGCAGGGGGAAGACTGATCTTGCTCTCTCTCTCTCTGTCACTCTCTCCTTCTGTCACTCTCCTTTCAAGTAAATATATAAACAAATCTTTCAAAAGGGAAAATCTTTCAAATCTTTGTTTAACAGAAGGATTCCAAAATGTTTCAATCTAGAGGAGAATGTATCTGTGTTTGACACTGGAATCCACTATTAATTAGGGCCCAGACTCTGAGATGAAAAGTAAACCTGTAGATTTTCATTCTGTAGCTAAACACATGTCCAGTAGAAAAGATAATACCAGAAGTTAAAGGACTTTTGCCCAGGGGGATAGTTACCAGCTTTATATCTAGCCTAAATTATTATTGTAATCTTTTTCATGTCTATAAATAACTAGTTCTTCAAATATTCTTTTGCTATTTGCTGTTTACACTTTAACATCTTGTTTCCCCTGTTAAGAAGTGAAAAAAATGATATACATTCATTCTATATTATATGAGCATTATGTTTTTAACTGCATGAAATTTATTTCTGTATGTTGTTTTCATGTTTTTGAAAATTATATCTAAGAATAACCAATAGTTCTGTAGGAGCTCTTATGAGACATCTCCTAAAACTCACAATTATTAATTTATCTTTGTAACTCTTATAAGACAGGATCTATAAATGTTAGCATTTCAGAAGCACAGGGGAATTAATCAACTCATCCCAGGTAACCCAGACATCTATTGGCAGAGTCAAGATTTGAACACAGGCTGCCCTACTCCTTGTCAGAGCTCTCGCCCACTTTTCCGTATGTTAGACATTGGAATTGCAGTAAAACCACAAAAGGAAATCAAAGGATCTAGATCAACAAAGAATGAAAATATGAATAGTTGCAAGCATAGTGGGAGTATTTTTTTAAATGTTTATACATTTTCAACTACTTTAAAGGCTGAGGAGATAATTTTTCATTTGCCTTTACTCCCTAAATGCTCACAACAGTCAGAGTTGGGCCAAGTTAAAGCCAGGAGCCCAGAACTCCCTCATGTGCTCCCACATGGATGGCAGAGGCCCAAGTACCTGAGCCTTCATCTGCTACCTCCCAGGCTCATTAACAAAAAGCTGAATTGGAAGCAAATAGCTAGGACTTGAACCACGCACTTGGATATGGGATATAGCTATCCCAGCTGGCAGCTTAACACACTTGGTCACCACACCTGCCCCAGGGATATTCTAATTGTGCGGTGACTGAAAAATATGCTAGTTGGCTTATCTGAATATTAAAGTAGTAATTCAAGAGTTTAGAATTTCAGAATATGATAAAATAAGCAACTCTATGTTCTAATGTAATTTGGTTGACTGTAAAAACTCATCCACTTGAAATTAAATGCCCCAGTCTAATAATCAGTGCAGGTATCAATCTGTTATTATTTCTAATAATGACTAAGTAGTAGTAAATCTAATAACACTCTGACCTTTTTTCTTTTTATTTGACAGAGTTACAGATGATGAGAGAGAGGGACAGAGAGAAAGGTCTTCCTTTCGTTGGTTCACTCCCAAGATGGCCACAACGGCTGGAGCTATGCTGATCCAAAGCCAGGAGTCAGGTGCTTCCTCCTGGTCTCCCATGCGGGAGCAGGATTCCAAGCACTTGGGCCATCCTCCATTGCCTTCCCAGGCCACAGCAGAGAGCTGGACTGGAAGAGGAGCAACCGGGACTAGAACCAGCACGCATAAGGGATGCCGGCACGGCAGGCGGAGGATTAACCAAGTGAGCCATGGTGCCGGCCCCATAACACTCCGAACTTTCATGTGAAGCAGACCTGGATTCAAAGTCAGTGACTTCTTAAATGCATGATCTTAATTTTCTCCTTGTTAAAATGAGGACCACAGCAGTACAGTATTTCTGAGGGATTTTGGAGTAAATAAAAGAGTAATATTTTATAAAGATCCTTGTAGAGTATCAAAAATTTGATAAAGTCGACACATGTCAAATACTATTGCTTTTAATCAAAACTACTGTCACTCCTACTTATTAACTCATTAGATTCCTTGCACTATACAAAAGTTTCAAAAGAGTACATGAATAACTCAATGTAACAGCATTAGAAACAGGACTGGCATTTAAAGCAGTTTGATTCTAAAAGTCAATTAAATTAATAACTATGCTGTATCTTTTATAATTTGCTATGTTATACAAAGTATAAAATTTTATTTCACTATAAATAAATTTCCCAGATCAATGCTCATCAATAATTCAATAAAATAAATCAAGATTTATGTCCTACTAGGCCTAGATCCAGGACCTAGGGATAGACTGAAAGACGGGTATTACTCCCCAAGAGCTGAGTGACACAATATGCATTATCCTAAAGATTATTAGGAAATCAAATCAGTTTTATGATAGTTTTTAAAAATACATGTCATGTAATGTTAATCTAAATAAGGCACAGCAAATGTATTAAAAGAGGGCAATTTTAATTAGACAAATGCTTAGAATAAATCTGGAAGGAAATGGCAAGAATGCTAAAATGTCTGTAGCCTTTGCATTTATCTCTGTCTGCTGAAATGCTGCCTTTTTCCAACCTTCTTCCATACCATATTCCCTCAAGAAGTAGTCACAAATTTTTCAAGACCCATTTTCTAATGAAATGTGTTCTTACAGTAGCTGTTCTCCAGTTTCGATCCTAGGTACAAAATTGCTGTCACTCCTCTGTGTATGACTCATTACTATACACAGTTCATTTTTCTATTGAAACACCATCATGTGTCTTCCCCCGTTAGATTGTAATGTCTTTAACAACAGAACTATACCTTATTTATGATTGTAACTGAAGAAATATCTGGTGGAAGATATATGTAAATGAATGAATGAAGTATATTCCAAGCAGCAAATAACTTTCTTACTATTGACCTTCTCACATATGACCTATTTGCTGGACAGGCAGAAACTGAAAACAGAGATAAGGTATAAAGACATAAGCCAAAATATAGACACACCATACTCTGATATGCTTGGGAATTGTTGCTTCACAAACAGTCTTATAAAAACACAGGTTCATAACATAATGCCTGTGAACCTATATGAACCCAGGAGACAGAATTAGTAAACACAAGTCTGTCCCCCTGTTTGTACACTAAGTAATGCATATTTTTTTCTGCAGATTGAATGGGAAATGTGTTTTTAACAGATTGAATCAATACGCCAACCTACATTAAAAAAATAAATAAGCCACACAATAAATAAAAAGCAAAAGGCCAATCAATAGCCAACAGTGCAGCTTAACAGCCACTCCAGCAGAAAACTGTATGAAAAGGCGCTTCGCACTCCACTATCTGCACGACCCACAGCTGCTTGCTATTGATTTGTTGCAAGCAAAGAACATCTATTATCACATGCCAGTGTGAACCTAGCAATTTCTCCAACAAGTAGCCTGCAATGTATGACTAGCCGTTTAGTATGGGGTAGCTGGTTGCTGAGGGTGGACAGAGAACCCACATTCATTCTCTTGTCTTCATCCCCCAAAACCACTGTAAACACCCAATTCCTAAACACAGCAATCTGATATGTGTTAAGGACTCTAGTAAAAAGGCTGTTTCACATTTGCTTCTCTATGGCTCAAAGGCAATAAGGAGATCAGAAAGTTTTACATAACTTAAAACGGTAACCTGAACATGGTAAGCACAGATATTAGATGCTTCAGAGTACTATTTTTACAAAGCCTCTATAAAAGGCAATCCTTTGTATATATGTAGATGCATTTAAGAAAGTTGGATTTAAGCAGAGAGGAACTCACAAACAGTGGTATTGACAGACAAAAAGGAAAGTTTTCTGGATTGGCATAATGGCTACATCACATTGGAAATTTCATAGCTCTCAGTCCAAATTAAAAATACCACTAAGAACCCAATATCCAAAAATAAACGTTGCTCTTAGACCCCTTTTAAGGTCCTGCTTCTTCTGTTGTTAAAACATGGCCCCAAAACGAGTCATTAATTTGGCTTTCAGGTGATATTCACTCTGAGAAGTTAGAGTTCTTAGTTTTGAATTTTTCAGAAGAAATGAAGATGATCAGAGAATGCTACTTCTGTGTCCTTCTGCAGATCTTATAGGAGCCTATAATAACTCAACATTGCTTCTGGAATGATTGGGTCCCTTGTGATGCCAAACCAATCTAAGAATTAACCTAAAGAAAAGAAACTTCTTATGACTTTGCCATCACATAAAATGGTAGAAAGTCACACCTAAATCTATGTAAGATACTATGTGGATTATTCCTGGATTTCTAGTTGCATGGTTTCTGCTTTCTGTTCCTTGCAAGGAGCCACTCTTACTAAGGTAAATCAGAGCCAGTGTTACACATCACATTTTTACAATCTTCATTTCTTTCTAAGCATGAACCTGAAATTCACCCCACTATCTACATCAACCTGTAATACTTACACAAAAAAATGATGGAATAAAGAGAAAACCACTCAGGTTAGTTCTACTCATGCTAAAGGAGATAAAGTATTAAAAGGTACATTCTACTCATGGAAGAAACATCTTAAAAATACCAAGTAAAAACAGAGAAGAGCAAAACAGAGTATGAGTGACAAGAACCAATGCTAGAAGAAGTGAAGATGATCCTAATATGCAGATATTTCTTTAAAAATCTCACAGGTCATGCCTAAATTTAATTAGCTTTTTACACCTCATGGGCTCAATACCTTAATTTAGAAAATTGAAAACCTAGCCATTTTCCTGTTGAACAAGTTTCTATTCTTGGATGTGCAATAATAAATTGAGATGTTTTCATTTCTACTAACTGAGGATCAATTTGCTGCCCTGAGAAATAGCTAATGGAAAATGAGAGATTCGAAACATTTTCCCACAACAAAAGCCTTTGCCATTAGATTTCATTTCTAACCAATTCATATGGTCTTATGAGAGTATTTTATGAAATGTAATTTATTTTAGACATATGCAATTTATTTTCAATATATTAGCTAAATGCTATATTTCTTTAATGGCATTCCACCTAAAATGCCATTATCATTTCTATTATTTAGGTCAAAAGCAGGCCACACAAGTCAACAAAGTGACTACTAATGGTTTCTGTGCTCCTCCAAGTAATACACAAAGTCAGATTTTCTCTGTATTCTCCTTCATTCCTCTTCCTCTTCCTCTTAACCCTGCCATTTCTTCACAATTTTCCCCACTGTGCTGGCCAATGACTTAGAGAGGCCTTTTCCATTCTGCTGTTGACAGGTTAATACTCAACTCCTGAAGCAAGCTAATACACCAAAAATTTATTAGCACATGTAAAGATGTAGACTACTAAAAAGGTAGCTGCCTTCAAGATGTTTGTGGGATGAGATAGCAAAATAACAGTTCTAAGTTCCAAGGTTTATACTGAAAATAATGGCCAATGATGTGAAGCAGTGAGACTGATTTTCCAGGTGGAAGCAACTGTCTTTACTGCTAATTCAAAAGACAAATACCCCTCAAATACCCTGAATGCCAATCTATGGACAGAGAGACAGCCATTGTAATGATTTAAGCGACTTACCCTTTTTATTGATTTGGTTGGGTTTTGTTAAAAAATTTATATCCCTATTTTATAGACACATTCTATGGATGGGAATTCTATACATTTATCACAGTCTGTTATTAAAATTTTCTTTCTTGATTCCACAGGATCCCCTCTTTAAGAGGGGACCAGATAAGCTAATTGTGTTAGTAATTTGGGTTCCTAGGTGTTTTACCATCAAAAGATTTCACTGCATTGTTTAGAGAATAAAATGCAAAATGCATTCTTAATCCAAATGTATATCTTAAGCCTGGATAACTTAAAAACATTTTTGAAGTGTGAGAATTTATTGCTAGAAAAGGAAGCTGACATAAGTCCTCGTAATTCATCAGATACCAACAAACTGCCCAGGTCAGATAATGCAGTAGTCTACAGCCAGAACTGAGACTCAGGCCACACTAGGCGCACGCACACACACACACACACACACACACAAGTAAACAGAGAAACAACCATAGGAAACTGAAGAGAATCCTAGTTCACTTTTTACCAGAAAACAATGCCTGGCCCTGGGTGGCAGAGAGGGACAATAACAGAAAGACGCATACTTACCTTCTGAGAGGACTGTGCACCTTCACTGCAGTGAGAGTAACTTACCTTTTCTCCTCCTCCGTACATAGAGTCTCCTCCTGACCACTGTCTACCCACAGTGGGATATATGTGCAAGAAGGAATAGATTTGTGAGGATAAAGAGGCATTGCATCACCATTTTGGGGAAAAAGCATTCCTAGTGAATCCTATGCCAATAAATCAGGGGAACAAGAAAAAGCAAAGAGCACAGTTCCCCAGGTACTCTGGGTGTGTCCATAACTGCCTGTTTCAGAGTACAGCAGTATTTCCAAACCACACATAAGAAAACATGATTTTCATTAACACGAGCATTCTTGGCAAGAGCCATCTGATGTCAAAACATTCTGTGACATGGCATCATTTGCATGACATATACAGAGGCATACACTTATATTTAGATGAATGGGAATTGCATAATTTTCTCTCAACACACAAAATTCCTCATTTATTTCTCCTTTGTATAACTGAAAAGAATGAAAGATCATATGGAGCAAAACACAACCAAGAAAAATGGAAAGAGAACTACCAGAGACAGCTATATCCCATGATAAAGGCTGAGAAATAAGGAATCAAGGAAAACCAAACAGACATGAGGGAAATGACATTGTAACTGGCACTTGTTGCCATGTTGGCAACACTAAAAGATGACTGCTTTTTTTCAGATAACATCATGCAATGCTTTTTATGAAACCAGGAGGGTGAATAGTTTTAACTGCAAAATAAACTTCTACCATAAAGGCCTTATTTAGAAAATCCTATCAGTAGAACCAACTAAGTCAGGAATTTTCAAAAGGTCTCTGCAACACGTATTCAAGATGTTCAAGCATTTGCTTGCCTTCAAAATGGCCATGCTAGCAAAATGGCATGAGAATGAAGCGGAGACTCGGGCTTTAGATGACCACAGCGATGAAGTAGCTGCACCATGACCTCCACGACATCAGCCTTCCCTTACAACCATATCCGCTGATGCACCTGAGATGGCACAACTGGAAAAAAATTAAAACTACCAGGCTCTCTTCTACTATGAAGCAAATACACGTAGATATCCATGAAAACGCAGTCACAAAAGAGAAACGTGTGAGTAAACAGAATAGCTATGTGTATAGAAACCTACCAGTGAGCCAATAAACTTAGCCAGAGGAAATTTATGCCATAAACTTGAAAGATGCTCCCAGCCAAGTCATCATCATTTGGAAGGCCTAAAAAGTTCTCTAAACACAGGCTTTTTGAGAAAATAGCTTAATTTCATAAATATCCTCTAATTTCTATGCAATTAAAATGTGGAGAGTCTTACAATTATTATAATCTGATTAACGGACAATCAAACCTCTTACAAAAAAATACTGAATTATTGACTTTTTGTTTGTTGGTTTCCCAGTCACAGGTATTGTAATCCAAAGAACAAAACATAGAGAGTAAGCAAATGGGAGAATATCTAGTGTGGTTGAGCAAGAAATGTTTCTTTGTGCCAAACCTTTGTTTTCCCAGCTTCTGGAAGAAACAGTTACTTAAGAATCTTTCAGAATACCTATCCTTTTGATTTGTCCCTTAAGGTTTCCCCAAACCCTCAAACCTCCTGAAAAACCTCCTAGTATGGAAGGGTCGTACTCACGATCATTGCACTGGTTTCCAGAATAAGAGGTCATGGAACAGTCGCACGTGAAGCCTTCCCACTGCTGCATGCAGACCCCTTGGTTGGCACATGAATCTTCCTGGCAGGTTGTACTGGGTCCTAACAACAATACACAAGAAAGGAAAGAAGAGAGAGAGAGAGAGAAGAAATGTCAAAAATACTTCAAATTCAAACAAATCACGTGACTTTTCCATTTTCATGCCCCCAGATATTCAGACACAATCACCAAAAAAGTCAATCACATGCAACAAGAACTGAATACGTACAAAAGACAGAAATGTACACTTAGCCACAAACTGTCAAGGTGTACAAACAGGAGGGAGAGGGCTGAACACACTGTTCTCCTTGAGGCAGACTTTGCAAAAGAGCTTCATCACTACCATTCAACTACTACCATGTCTCATTTGGAGCATAGTCTTTCCTAATGTAGAAGGTGAAAGCAGAAAAATGTATCTATGTGATTCTTACGAATTAAGGCACAAAGTTTTATCCTGATATTGAAAGTCTCTAAGGTCTATTTTGTGACATACGTTTGATGATGATGTTAATGATCAGGAGAAGAGGGTGAGAAAGAGGACAGAGTGACCAACATGCGATGAAATTTAGTGGCTTACTGCCAGACACTAAGCACTTGCTCTGCATAGCTCACTAAGCTTGCCCGTGACTCCAAGAGGTAAATGTATAATTACCTCCATTTCACAACTTAAAAAAAAAAAAAAAAAAAAAAAAAAAAAAAAAAAAAAACCAACACTGAACTCAGAGAGTTTAAATAAGTTACCCAAAGTTACAAATTTGGTAATTAAAGGCCACTTTAATCAACTTGGAGATTTTTTTTCTTGACAGGCAGAGTGGACAGTGAGAGAGAGAGACAGAGAGAAAGGTCTTCCTTTTCTGTTGGTTCACCCTCCAATGGCTGCTGCGGCCAGCGCACCGCGCCGATCCAAAGCCAGGAGGAGCCAGGTGCTTCTCCTGGTCTCCCATGCGGGACTTGGGCCTTCCTCCACTACACTCCTGGGCCACAGCAGAGAGCTGGCCTGGAAGAGGGGCAACCAGGACAGAATCCGGTGCCCCGACTGGGACTAGAACCCGGTGTGCCGGTGCCGCATTTGGAGGATTAGCCTAGTGAGCTGCAGTGCCGGCCTCAACCTGGAGATTAATTTGAATCTCATGCTCTTAACTACACCAGTTTTCCAAGTGTCATTCTCAGGCTAACATCACCTAGGAACTTGTTAAAAATGGAAATGTTTGGGCCACACCCCAGCTCTACCAAATTTGAGACTCTGTAAGGAGACAGAAATTGGTTTTCACAAGCTTCCCAGGAATTTTGATTGAACTAAAATTTGAGACCCATTGTACAATACTACCCTGTTGTTCTAAGTACTTTTGAAGTGTTCTCTTAAGCAGGATGTGCATGGACCAGAGATGCAAAAGAGAATTATTTGAGGCATACAAAGAAAGTATATCATTACTGCATTTTGTTCCTTATTTATATTTTGTGCATATTTTGTATACTAATAATATAACAGTACATGTCTGTACCTTACAAATAAGTATACTTATTTTGGAATCATTTACTAATAAGAATGGGTGAGGCAAAATAAGTAGTGACATCTAATCTTATAGATTCCATTCAAAATTCTCCTTAGGTCAACCCAATGCTTCCTTTCAACCATTCTCCTTTTTTTAAACTCCTGTTTTCTACCTAACCTTGGAATTAAAGATAAACCTCTATCTATGGCATTATCTGGGCTAACAGGAAATATCACAATATTCAGGATAACTCCATCTTCCAGAGAGCCTCAGCAAAGAAGGTGAGCTCTTTGACTCATTCGATCTATTAGTCAGGAACTAATACACAAAAGCACTTAACAGAGTAAAAAATAGATCTCTTGCAGCAACTGCATATTTCACAGTTTCTAAGGTAAGCCTCACACAGGCACAGAATATTGAAATGTAAGCACACAGGGGTCCTAAGGATGCATGTTCAAACGAGATAGCTGACTACAAAGGGTTGTCTTCTGGGTGGCAAGACATTTTGTATTTATGCACGAAGGAAGGAAGCAGTACAGGCCATCACTCCTAAGACAAAGCTGTTAGGAGATGACATAAGAAAGTTCAAGACAATTACTAACACTAGGGGAATGGCACTACTGCTGGGTTTCTGCAGCTCCTATTTGCCATGTGGTTCCCCCATGTTGAGATGAAAGGAGGTACATGGTCATGTTCTCAGTGGGTCTTAAACTTGAGCATTGTGTGGTACCAGTTTCATTAACAATGGCAAATCAGGACAGCTTCTTTCAAAGGATAAAAGCTCCTGAGAAGTCCACGGGGGCTCCCTGACCAAACAGCTCTCACCAGACAATGGGCTGGTAATTCAATTGTACTTGAGAAGCAGAAACACATGGAAGGCTTTCCCTTGAAAGGCAGAACACAGAAAACTTCAGGAAAACACAATAACTCTTTGCATGTTGATTGAATTTGAAGACAAAGGCTTTTTCATGCCTTTCCCCTCCCCTCTAACTGCCAAATATTAACCATTTTCTAAAGAGCAGCCAAATGCCTCCCCCAGATGAAACATTGCCCAGTAATTTCAAAAACTGATTCTCCCCCTTCTCGGTGACCATAGCACTTATTATCTGCATCATTAATTTTCGCATATGCTAATATTCAATTTAGCACTTTATTGCCCTCTGCACTGTCCTCTGCTTCTATAGGCCTCTAATTGTTTCATGATTTCACATATTACAACCAAAGGACTGAACACTGCTTACTGTTGGAAAGCGTGAAATATGCTTCAGTGAGGTTCTTGCTGCACTAAGCATCTATCCTGTACAGATGGAGAGAAACATTTCCGCAAACACTGAGCTCATCTGCATTGTAGTTAGCCCCAGCTTGGCTATGTGTCACTTCCCAGATTGTGAGTGTGGGAGCCTGTCTGTGCTGTGAGCACATGGAAGTCTCTCCCAACCGACAAAGGTCGTTCAGGATACAAATATGGAGTCTGATGTGATGTTTAAATTCGGTTGGTTTTGTTTCATATGCATGAAGGGATTTAATGGCCATGTAGAATCAAATAATACCAGCAAATTGACAATATTATAACCAGTAAGGACCAGTAGAACCTTCCATGACTTCTCAGCAATCCAGAATTAAGCGTGTACCTCCTCTTCCAACCTCATTTCCTCCTGATTGCCCTCAGCCCTCAGCTCATGGTGATGAACCCATGCCTCCTGTGATTCAGTTCTAACACAACCACACTCACACTGCTGCCCTGACATCAGCACTATCTGGATCACCTGGTAGCTTTCATGAAAAGAACATTGTCTGGTCCCACCCAGGCTATTCCCTGGGGCTGGGGTTAAGGGCAAGGTTCAAAAATCCAAGTTGTACCAAGCCCTCCAAGTGATTCAACATCTGCCCCGATTTGGGAACCACTACTCTAATTCTTCAAGCATGTATCTATCTTCACACATTCCTTTGCGCTTGCTGGACCCTGGGCCCAAAATATCCTTCCTCCAGATTTTCAAATGACCAGTTCATAGCTCATAAGGCCTCAGGAAACTTCTATGTAGGGACAGTGTACTCTGCTTTTGCATTTGATATGGAATCAATACTCACAAAAGCAGTTAGATATCCTTTTGAGAAAAGATGGAAAATTTTCCTTCTTAGACAAAGGGACAAGAAGTGTGACTGAAAGACTAGGTAAGCTGTCAATCATGTTGGTGCTTTTGTTTCTAACTCTTAGTTCCATATGCTTTGCAAATATCTTCTTCCAATTCCTGGGCTGTCTCTTCAGTTTCCTAATGATTTCCTTTACCTTTCCAAAGCTTTTCAGTTTGATGCAATCTAATTTATTTATTTTTGTTTTGGATGTCTGTGCTTTTGAATTTCTATCCCAGCTGTCTTCTGAATTCAATGGAAAACATCACATTGTGTCTTGTTTTCTTGTTTTTTAGATGGTAACTCTTATGGCTGCTATAAATTTCCCATCATTTGTCTTGAACCTTGGATTGCTTTTGAAAACTGTCCTATACTGTCATTTCATGCCTGTCACTAAAGTACCTGCAAACTGATTTAGTCAACTCCAGTTCAAGTTCCATAAAAGCAAAGTAGAAAGTGTCTTTTTTTATTTTCAGGTCATTGAGATAAAACAGCTCCCTAAAGCACAGGACAATAGTATCAGAATGGGCTTTTCCTTGGTTACCTACCAACAGGTGAAATTTAACTAAACCTTTGAGTCAAACATCCCAATTGAAAATTGATAAAGAGGGGGCATTTAGCCTAGCAGTTAAGAGATGCCCACATTCCACAGTGCAGCACCTGAATTTCATCCCAACTATAGCTCCTGACTCCAGCTGCCTGCTAATGGAAATCTTGGGAGGCAGAGGTGATGGTTCAAGTAAATGGGTCCCTGCCACCCATGTGGAAACCTGGATTGAATTATTCCTGGCTCCCACTTAGACCCAAAACAATACTGGCAGTGCCAGGTGTTTGGGGAGTGATCCAGCACACGGGGGCTTGCTCGCGCTCCCTCTGCCTCTCAGATAATTTTTTTTGTCTTAGCTAAATTTAAAAAGGAAGAAAATTAATAAATATGGCTAAATCAGTCCCAGCTGGCTCTGAGCAAATAAGCAGTAGATGGAGGAGTAAAAGGGTATGGGGGCAGGGGAGTGGGATACAGGTTTGGACGCCACAGCAAGTCTGCTGCCCAAAGTCTATGCCAGAAAACCAGTAAAAGGCACCAAATGGGGCTGATTTGCTAGTATTCACCAACTTCAAATACAAATTATTAAATGGAGGGTTAAGCTTATGGTGACAAAATAAACTAAAAATATGTCATTGTAAAAATTAAAAGAAAAAATAAGGAAGGAAGGAGGAGGGAGGGTAGGAGTACAGGTGGGAGGAAAGGTAGGTGGGAAATACCATGCACTTAAATCTGTATATGTGAAATACATGAAATGTGTTCACCTTACTTACATTTAAAATTTTAAATAATTAATAAAGTGTCAAGGGCAAAGACTGCATGAGTGCAACCTGTGTGAAGTCATCGTAGTGGAACTCTGTGTGGAACTCCAGGTTTGCTTGTCCCATACTAAGCACATGTCCCATCTGACCTGGCAAGCCCTGTGAGCACTGCCAGGAAGTGTGTAAAGAGATCTTCCACCTTGAAGCACTTGGGCCATCTGCTGCTGCTCTCCCAGGCCTATTAGCAGGGAGCTGGATCAGAAGTGGAGCAGCTGGGACTCCAACCTATCCTTATATGGGATGCTGGCATCATAGGCAGGGGCTTAACCAACTGTGCCACAATGCAGGCCCCCATTTCACAGCCTTTAATGTGCTTTGTCTCATGGGGGCAGTGAGAGCAGTATCTGGGTGTGAAGGAAAAGAAATAAAGGAAGATGAATATATGTATGTGTATCTGTGTGTAGGTGCATATGACTCGTAAGTCTATCAAAATCTCACAAGGATGTTTTTTAAAATGGGATTCATGAATTAAGAGACCCTTGGGCTGGCATCGTGGCATAGCGGGAAAAGCCATAGCATACCAGCCAGGCAACGGGGCATTTCTCTTCTGACTTAGCATATGCTCTTCCCTCCTAATGGGAACCTCTGTAGTCCCATTCTCCATCCTAGTGTCAGAGTGATCTTGATAGAAGGAAAATCTGACCCAAATCTACGTCTTTTTTCAGGCATCCTTGAGAAACAGTCCCAACCCTTCGTGAGAATATGCTGCCACCTGTCTGCACTCTACCATTCCAGTTTCACCTTCCATCAGATCTTTACTTTCAGATTATTTCAGCAATCGTGGCTTCCTGTAGGTCCCAAAGTACCCATGCTCTTAGATAAGCCTCCATGCTTCTACCACAGATATTCCCCAAGCACCTGTGGTGACCACTGGCACTGCACATGGTCCATCCATGGTCCTGATGCATTGCAAGTATTGACTGATCTCTTACTGGTTTCTCACCTGCATCCTTACTATCCAGCAAGGTGCCTGACACATAGGAGTAGCAGTTATCTAGTTCATGTTAAACGAAACATGATCACTGAAGAACTTTAATATAATGAGCAAAACATCAGCCATTAGGCCAGCATCGCGGCTCACTAGGCTAATCCTCTGCCTTGTGGCGCCGGCACTCCGGGTTCTAGTCCCGGTCAGGGTGCCGGATTCTGTCCCAGTTGCCCCTCTTCCAGGCCAGCTCTCTGCTATGGCCAGGGAGTGCAGTGGAGGATGGCCCAAGTGCTTGGGCCCTGCACCCCATGGGAGACCAGGAGAAGTACCTGGCTCCTGCCATCAGATCAGCGCTGTGTGCGGGCCATTGGAGGGTGAACCAACAGCAAGAGGAAGACCTTTCTCTCTGTCTCTCTCTCTCACTATCCACTCTGTCTGTCAAAAAAAAAAAAAAAAAAAAACATCAGCCATTAACACAATAACAAGAGGACTCCACCAGTTGGCTCCTGCAACCTGCTTAGGCTACTTTCTGTAGCTTACCTGAAAACCTTTGCCTCTACAGTTCAGACTGCCTTGCTTCCTTCTCATATGTTTTCCCTGCTCTTCATACTTCATGGTAATTAGCACTGTTTGTGCCCACTTTATGGTAATTAGTACTATCTGTGCCCACCGGCTGGATCTGAAAAAGCTGGCTTATGAATAATGGTCCATACTCCAATGGCAAGAAACTAAAAGCTAAGAGAATTTTCATCCTAAAAGTCCTGTGTCAAAATAGGAGGAGAGATTAAGATGGCCTGAAGTACTTACAAAGGACAACAACTCCTGTCACAAACTGTCAAGCGATTGTAACAATAGAAGACTGTGGCAATGAAATTACATGTTCTAGGGGCCAGCGTTGTGGCATATCGGTAAAGCCACCACCCACAGTGCCAGCATCCCATATGGGTGCCAGTTCAAGTCCCAGCTGCTCCACTCCCAATCCAGCTCTCTGCTGTGGCCTGGGAAAGCAGCAGAAGATGGCCCAAGTGCTTGGACCCCTGCACCTGTGTGGGAGACTCAGAAGAAGCTCCTGATTCTGATCAGCTCAGCTCCGTTCATTATGGCCATTTGGGGAGTAAACCAGCAGATGGAAGACCTCTCTCTCCGCCTCTGCCTTTCCCCTGTAACTCTGCCTTTTCAATAAATAAATAAATCTTTAAGAAAACCAAAACCATATCCTGGGCATGAGTGTTCAGCCTAACAGCTGACACAGCTTGGGATGACTATGTTGCATACTAGAGAGCCTGGGTTTCAGTCTGCTCCAGGCCCAATTCCAACTTCCAGCTAAAGCAAATGCTGGGAGGCAGAGGATGGTGGCTCAAGGGGTTGGGTCCCTGGTGCCCATGTGAGGGTCTGAAATTGGATTCCCAGCTCCCAGCTTTGTTCTGGCTGTGTGAGACAAACAATAGACAGGAGATATGTCTCACATTCATTCATTCATTCATATTCTCTCTCTGTCTTGCAGATAAATTGAAAAAAAATAACTTCCTCAACACTTACTGTGATCACTAGGTTTCTTCTATAAAGTAGAAAGTTAAGATAATCCAAAATATCGTATTCCCACATCTGTGTCTACATTTCCTTAAACTTTTTACAGTAGGTATAGAGATATATCACTTCTGTTTTTCCTTTAGATGGGAATTTTGAGATTATTTTGCCCAGTATGAGGTCCCTGTATGAGAGGGTATATGTTATTTTCTGGGAATTCAAATAGGAAGAGATGCAGTTGTCTTTTTTATCGACCAAATCTGGTCCAAAAGAACTTCAACAACCTTGGGTTGTTTCACATGGTAGACCAAATCCTGTCCCCTTTCCCTTGCTGCCATTGAGAGTAATTCATAACGGACCTCTCTGACGACTGAACATAATGTCTACAAGGTAACAATATTAATTGGATTTGTGGTACAGCAGGTTAAGCTGCCACTTGCAATGCCAGCATCATATATCCAATGGCCAGTTCAAGTCCTGGCTACTCTGCTTCCAATTCTGCTAATGCTCCTGGGAAGGCAGCAGAATATGGCCCAAGTATTTGGAGACCTGCTGCCCATGTAGTGGGCCAGGATGGAGTTCCTGTCCCCTGGATTCAGCCTGGTCCAGACCAGGCTGTTGTGGACATTTGGGGTGTGAATCAGCACATCAAAAGTGGGTCAATCTCAAGCGCTCTCTCTGTCTTCCTCTTCCTCTCCCTCCCTCTCTGTCACTCTGTTGTTCAAATGAATAAATATTTAAAGGAACAAAAGCAGTATTACCAAAAGGGCCCTAAATACTTTGAAACTGAAAGTAATTGTATTGCTTCTTAGACTTCAAAGTACTAATCCAGTGTATGTTCTTTCCTTTTCATTAATTTTAGTATATATCAGAAAATGTCAATCTGCTAAGAGGAGATTAAAAAGAAGAATTGCAGTAAAATGGCAAGAGAGAGGCCTTATTAGTTGATGTCCTTCAGGGAGACAGATACTTGTACAGTTGCCTACATGGCATATAGCAAGCAAGTCAAAGCTCAGTAAATGATCTTCTAGATGAAAAGCACTTTTAAGCCACCTCTGCCTTAACCACTTCCTACAATTTTTGCTAATTATGAGCTCTGCAGAAGCCACCTGAGGCTCAGCCCCTGGATTGATGACCATCCAAAGACACCTAAAATTCCTGTTCCTCCCTTGCTATTCTGCGTCAAAGCAGCCTGCTATGACAGGACCACTGGGCCATTAGTGATTTTGGAAGGTGCTTCTCTGGATGATAGAAAAAGCAGTTTCTACCAAAAATATTCACTGACATCTCACATGCAGGCATTTTATAGGGTACTCAGGATAAAGCTGACAGACCCTGTTCTTCCCCAAGAGTGTTTTTTTCCTTAGTTCACAAAACAGGAAATTAAAGTGCTCAACCAAAATCCCCAATAGGAAATATAAATCTCTGGAACACTTTAATGACATTAATATCTCCCAAATGCCTAAGAATATTTCTTTAAAATGAGTTAAGGGAAAATGACATTCTCTGTCCTAAGACACAAGGACTGAAGCGTCCTGCTCTGCTCTACAAGATGACCTACCTGACCCAGAAAATAGCACACGAAGAGCCCAAGTGGTCTCTTTGCCTTTTTCTTCCAAGTGCTGCCTTCTGTCTATAAGAGAATAAATTAACAGGAGCCAACCCCTCCACAGCAACTACTTAGAGAGGTGCTAATCATTCCCACAGTAGATTAATGTGTGTGTGGGTTGTCACAATACAGAATGCTGTCAGACTTCTTCGATCACCACGCCCACCCCCAAGATGGAATCGTGTTCTTATCCCCATGAAGTCTCCTCTTCATAGCTGTTTTCATGCACTGATGTGGGTTTTCCATCCCCCTTCCAGAAGAACACAGGGTTCAGCCCCCTCCCCACAACTGCTGCTGCCCAAGAGGTGTGACAGCTTGAAGACCTCCAAAGAAAAGACACCACGGGTTACACCAAGGGCATCTTTGGGTCCAAAGTGGTAATGGGAACAAGAGCCTTCTCTACCTTGCAGGTCAGCTTTGGTCAACGCAACTTTGTTAGCAAAAGAACAGAAAAAGCGGAAACAATAACCAGAGGTTAGTCAGAGGTAGAGTCAACCCGGGTAACATCACAGAAACGACAATGCAGTCTGCATAACCAACATCACTCAGACAGACCCACAAGGGCACCAGAGACAGCACAGACAGCGGGCGTGCAGACCAGGAGTGGAGCAGGCCTCCTCAGAGCCACGTCAGCAGAGCAGAGGCAGGAAATGCTGGACTGGACAAAGCACAAGCAATGGGCAACAACAGCCTTCCCACACCCACACAGCCAACTGCGAGGTACACGGTCCAGAAACAAGGAGAGTGGCGTGGCCAGGCGAAAAAGACACAGGAGCACAATCAGACAGAGCCCGTAAAAACCATTCTGACCATTCAGGAGCTGAATTGGGAAGAGCCACTTGGGAGCAACTCTTACACCATGCTGCATGTGCCTCAAGGAACCTATCACTAGGGCAGGGGACTTGTGTCCAGTTGCTTTTTTGAGGGGTGCAAAAGGGCTCCATGTGTTCAATTTATTAGAATGCAGCCAAGCTCAAATGTTTGTGGGCAAAAAGGCATCAAGTCAACATCTTTTTTTAATTTATGCATGCCAGTCTTGAAGTGAAGAGGTGTGTTTCCCTCTGATGTTTCTCCTATGCAGTTGTAGAATAGCATTTCCAGCCCACAATGCCTTGCCTCTGCAGCAACACTGACCTCAAGACAGGAAGAGATATTTACCAGCCACACATTCTATCAGGCAATACCCTAAGAATTCCTACCCTAAATAGAGAAGTCACAAGCCACAGCTAGCTCTGGGGTAGGAGTTGTCCAGAAACTGCACTTAATTTCTAAATTTTACAATCAGTATATTGGAGACAAAAGATCAAAATCTACATCACCCTTTCTTGTGAGATCTGAAGGGTAGTGAATTAATATGTTTTAAAAATAATCTTGAGGGGCCGGCGCTGTGGCGCAGCAGGTTAATCCTCTGCCTGTGGCGCTGGCATCTCATATGGGTGCTGGTTCTAGTCCCAGCTGCTGCTCTCTACCATGGCCTGGAAAAGCAGTGGAAGATGGCCCAAGCCCTTGGGCCCCTGCACCCACATGGGAGACTTGGAGGAGGCTCCTGGCTCCTGGCTTCGGATTGGCGCAGCTCTGGCCATTGCAGCCATTTGGGGAGTGAACCAGCAGGTGGAAGACCTTTCTCTCTGTCTCTCCCTGTCTGTGACTCTACCTCTCAAATAAATAAATAAAATCTTTAAAAAATATACTTTTGAGCTTTTGGCCTTTTGTTTGTTGTCCTGTGTCAGACAAAGTAGGGAAAGAAACTCATTTACTAGATTAGGAATCTCAAGGTGTTAGTGTCATTGGATGAGACAAGAAGATAACATAGCTTGATCTATGGTTCTTAAATATGTGAGCATAAAACAATCACCTCCTTGAAGAGCTCAACTCTCAGTCCTGAGCAATCAAGCCACATGCCCTACCTGTTCTCTATCCCATATATAGAAATGATAAATCAAGGAGTGTGTTTCCTTTCCTCTGAGATGCCCAGAGGCCTTCTTGGGAGTCACATGCTATGTACACGAGATTCTGGATGAGAACAACGACTTTCGTAGACTCACCAAGATTGTGTGCCCTTCGCTTTCCTCCCCACCATTTTCCATGGCTTCATTTCCACAGAACCCTAAAAAGCTCCTGGGATCTTTCACAATGGCTGATTCACAACAGAGCAAACTTGCAATGACAGTAATTTATGTCTTAACCCACTTTTCTGGCCATTTCTCCAAGGCACTTAGGCTAATTATCCAAGTCATTTGTGTACAATAAACAAGGACCTTCTCTGCTCAGCACTCATCCTCCACTTCATCCCACCCAGGGGGCGGTCATAATACTCAAAGGGGAACCATCATGATTATCTCCATGGCAATAGAGTGCAGTGTTATTAGCTCATGGGATTTGCCACAGATTCATGTGGCAAAGCCATCAAGTCACAATATCCGGTTTGAACAATCACCCATGCTACAGGAAGGTCAGAACCCACCTTAATGTGTGTGGTGAGTCACGATAATCTGCACACAGGGCTGCAGTAGGGATGGGAACATTTCCCACAATTTGATGGGTCATTTCCTTTTGCTAATGCCCCTTCTGCTTCTCTTAAAGCTCTCTTAAGTGGGGTACATTCCCCCCTTTATACAGTGTACTTCTGTTCACTTTCATAAAAGTTTGTTTAAATCTCTTTTTAATCCAATACCATAACTTAATTTCTTTATACCCTGATTTTTACATCTTGTAACATTGTGTTTCCAAAACAGTAGCTCTACACACTTGTGCCTACTGAACACTTCACATGTGTAGTCTGAATGAGATGCACTGAACGTATAAAGATAATTTTATGCCTTAATTTGATAAAAATAATGTAAATATCTATCAGTAATTTTATAATTATTACATGCTAAACTATGTTTTGGGTATACTGGACTACATTAAATAAACCATAGGCTTTCATTTTATTTATAACATTTTTAATGTACCCACTAGGAAATTTAAAATTATATATTCATGATTTACATTGTATTTCTATTGGGCAACATTTCTATAGTATTAAATGGCTGGTTATCATTGACTTTTAAATCTAAGAACCAGTGGCATAATAAAAATATTTAGCATCTGAGCCATTTCTTATACCTTTTAGTATTTGTTTATATATTGTGATTTGGGTTGATATGAATTATTATTCCAGAATAACTAGAATTATTGTCCTTCCACAATCTTCTAAACTAAGATATTCAATTTAATTCCAAATGCTGCACCTATCACTGGCTTGCTGTTCAACAGCTGAGAGGACTATGAACTGGCCAATGAGTCAATAATTTTTGAAATTAATATAATTGTGCATTTCTAGAAAAGAGTTTAAGTAGTTTGTGAATGCCATCCTTATGTCCCCCTATACACACACATACATACACACAGCATATGCAGCCAATGAAATTCAAAAGTATTTTCTGGCTAAAGGGAGAAAAGGAATGGGATATAAGGTTCATCAGTCTTGTTACTAATGTAACACAGCAACTGACTCTTAGTCAAAGAGACGGAACTTCCATATTACAAGTCAGCCTTAAAAGATGATGGGAAGCATTTTTAAAAATGTGCATTAAGACACTGAAAGAACCCAGATGGAAGGTGGTTAAGTTGAACACAGGAGATGAATGAACAGGTTTGATGTTGCAAATTAACAAAGAATCAAGAAAACACGATACAGTGCACAAACAAAAGACCATGAGGCTCAACC
This sequence comes from Oryctolagus cuniculus, assembly GCF_051225735.1. Lineage (NCBI taxonomy): Eukaryota > Metazoa > Chordata > Mammalia > Lagomorpha > Leporidae > Oryctolagus > Oryctolagus cuniculus. Next base: position 29,277,271 of record NC_142886.1, on the reverse strand, counting down.
AGAGGAAGCATATATAGATCTTGGTGACAGGTTAGGCAACCTCTTTGCCCTTCATTTTAGGTAAAATCACCTTTTCAGCTAACCTAAGGCCGACAGGCTTAAGGTGTTTACTGCTGCCCTCTGCTGGTTAAAAAGACAATGTCTTTATTGTAAAGACCTTAGATTCAGGAACAATGGTAAAATTCACGTATTTCAAGAGAGTAGACAGTCTACAAAAACAGGCTGAGCATGGTTTGTTGTGCTGCATGATAGACATGCAAAGTTATTAAATGTCTCACATGAGATAATATCTATAGACAAGAGTCTCACCATTTATTGAGTACCTACAATGTACCAGGCATTTATTTATTTATTTATTTATTTATATATATATAAAATATATTTCATCTACCTGTTTTATCATGCTAGGTTAAATATTATTGCCTTTTCAGCTGAGAAATATGTAGCTCAGAGAGGATAAGTAAATTGTCAAATATCACACTGCTAACAAGATCTGAATCTACATCTTTCCAACAACAAAGCCCATGATGTTCTATGACATTATACTCAGGAGCTGTCTAACAATGCCTGATATCTAGTGAGTGCTCAATAAATGTTACTTCCTTTCCATCATCATGGCATTCTGACATCATTTTCCTATCAGCTGTTAGAGTCACATTAAACAATGCAGCTATTATTAACCATAATAAATAACTTATTACAGTGTCTGCTTTGGTCATCATCATGCATTAAAATATAAATACAAGTCTCCAATGCCTTTTCAGCCATTCTATAAGCAAAGGCAAAGACTGAGCGAAGACTGATGCTGATGCCAAGGAAGTTTCCCTTTCAGCTAGTATGTAACACTGGGAAAACATGGGCCAACGACCATTCCTGAAGCCTGGGGCCATGTTTTGACATACTGAACCAGTGACCAAAGGACACTAATGGCGATGCAATGGCAGATGGCAAATGGAGATGAGAGAGAATAGGTAAACTGAGGAAGGAGGCACGGCAGAGGCAGCAGAGAGGCTTGCAACAAGGCTGTAGCTGAAAATGCAAACAGGTTGTACCTTCACAGCCACGCTCGATCTGTCCGCTCCGATGGAGGGCATCATTGATGAGGTCTGGCAGGCGTCCATTCAAGTCCACTGAAGCCAGACAGCCTTGAAAGCCATCACGAGAGGCCACAAGCTTCGGGAGGTTGCTGTACATGCCTTGGGCCAGACCAGCCATATAGAGATCACCTGGAAAGAACGGTGAATAGCAAAAGAGAATGAGTAAACAACATGGCAACCACATCAACTCAAGCTGTTTCAGACGATTTATCAGATAAAAATAATATAGCACGCTAATGAGTGGAGGAGGCTCAAACAGAACAATTAACAGTTTCTAAGTTGTAAAAAGAAGAAACCAAATGCTTCTTGTGACTTTTTTTTTTTTTTTTTTTTTTTGGCAGGCAGAGTAGACAGTGAGAGAGACAGACAGAGAGAAAGGTCTTCCTTTTCCGTTGGTTCACCCCTCAATGGCCGCTGTGGCCGGTGCACTGCGGCCGACATTCATTTTACACACATCATCTCACAAATTTTAATCACTGTGTCGATTCTATGAAGCAGGTGTTGTCCTTCTTTTATGATGAAGTAAAGATGAACAGCATTTTCAAGGAAATGACTTACTGAGGTCTTTTTATATGCAACTTGTTCCCAATAATGTGCTAAGGTTTTTACAGATTCCATTGCAACTCCTCTAACAATCCAGACAGGGAGTAGCAATTATTATTCCCACTTTCCATAAAATATACCTAAGCTAAATGGGGCAAAGAAACTTCACAAACACCACCCACACAGTGAATGATTCAGCTAGAACTGCAAAGCCAACAGACCCTTCTTTTTGCAATGACAGTTTCATCATTTTGACGTTTATCATCTGATCACTTAGTCCCTCCGAAAGAACGTTCCTGAGGTTATCAGGGAAAATGAACCATGCCCTGAGGAATGTATGAGCATAAACTGAATGATTGCACTAGGGCACAATTCAATAGTCATTAAATAGTGTATGCACAAGGTATCAAAAATGCATGACATTCCCACCCTGTAGTTTGCCTTTGGAACTAGCCTTTCTACTATAGGAAATGCCCTAAAGAGAATGCATTTTTTTTTTTATCATGTATACCTTTCAAATCCAGGTTCTTGGCACCATTGATAACCTGGGTGACCACCTTGGTGTCCACCTTCAGGCTGTGGGTGTTGCTGTTGTCCCGGGTGATAACGACGTTGTGCCACTGGTTATCATTCAGAGGGCGGTCACTGTTGCCTTTAATCACGTTGGGGCCATTTCCCAGGTCAAACACATAGTGTATGTACCTACGAAGGACAAAAACCATCCAATAATACGAGATTCCTTGAAGCAGTCCAATGGCAATGTGTATGTATCTGACATAAGGGGCTTGAAATCCTCCATGCTACACTGGTATAAAGTGGGACGCATTAATACTTGAGTTGCAGTTATAAGAATAGTCAGATACTATTCTATCATACTGCATTTTTTTTTTTGACAGGCAGAGTGGATAGTGAGAGAGAGAGACAGAGAGAAAGGTCTTCCTTTGCCGTTGGTTCACCCTCCAATGGCTGCCAGGGCCGGCACGCTGCGGCCGGCACACCGCGCTGATCCAGAGCCAGGAGCCAGGTACTTCTCCTGGTCTCCCATGGGGTGCAGGGCCTAAACACTTGGGCCATCCTCCACTGCACTCCCAGGCCACAGCAGAGAGCTGGCCCGGAAGAGGGGCAACCGGGACAGAATCCGGCGCCCCGACCGGGACTAGAACCTGGTGTGCCGGCGCCGCAAGGCGGAGGATTAGCCTAGTGAGCCGCGGCGCCAGCCATACTGCATTTTAGTTCCATACACACAGAGTCTGTTTCTTCACTACTGCATGGTGACTCTACCTAGAGCCAAGAAGTAACATTGTCAGAACACTACAACACACTAGGGAATGACATTTAAATTCACAGTCAATCATGCATCTAGTCTTGTTTTTCTTTTGACAGGTATTTTATTTGGCAATGAATGGTGGTGAAATGTCTTGAAGAAAGGGAAGCATTTTAAGAATTTGGATATCTGAGCTAATAACAGGATTGAAAATACCTATGGTGAGATTCTTAGAACAAATTTGGTGGTTATATTACTCAAGAGACAGATGCAATGTATCTCACAGCCTTCTTCTGGAAAAAAACAAAGCACCTTTATTTTATACTTTCAAAGGACTACATTTCACAGCAAAAAGCCCAACAGTGTTGTCTTAATAGAATGTCCTTAAATGAACTTGTGAATTTTTTTCTTTCCAACTCTCATTATTTTGTAGGTCATTTTCATTAATGGGGATGAGAACAGGGAAAAAGAATCGAGGGTAAGGAATGCAACTGACAGAATTCTTGTCTTGTTCTTATTTTATGTAGGGCTTAAGTAAAGATATACAGTGTAAATGATGTCTTCCCTTTTACTTACCCCTTTACCAGTTCAACTGCAATAAAGTCATTTCCATCTCCACTATTGAAAAGAATGAAGCCATCAGCTGATGTGGTCTTAAACTGGAAGAAGAGGTGCATGGAGGTGTAGGCTTGAAGAGTGGCAAGGCTCAAGTAGCTGCTCTTGGTCTTGAAGGTGACAGGGTCAGCGATAATATTCCTTAGTCCAAAACGAGCCTTCAGTTCACAGTAATCAATATCACCATTTTTGCACAAATCAATGTAGAGCAAACCATTGAACATGAGGCTCTGCAGGTGGCCAATGAAACTGGAGGGGACAACGGAGATGTATCGTTTCTCAGTCATGATCCCAGTTTCAATATTGTGGAACTCCAATCGGGTATGGTCTCCCACCATTGTACCTATGAAAATCATAAATGAGGGACAAACAGGAAACATTACCAAATTTCTCACAGCACCTTTATTGTGTCTTTTAGGCATTATTTGTCTTCATATGAATATTCAGTTTTCTTGATTCAGTTAAAGAAAACAGAATATTCATTATGGTACATCCTTGACTTGATCTCAACTGGGGAGCAGCCCTACATCCCATGCTGTCATGCAGCTGTTCCAAACGTCCCATCATGAAAAGAAAAATGTGAGATCAGGGCAGCTCAACTTAAAGGATAAAACTGGTAGTTGTCTCCACTCAGGAACAACCTGGTACTAATAATGTCCACTACAAAAAGCAAAGTGTTGTTTTCACCATTGTAAAGATAAAAGCTATTCCTAGGTACTTCCTACTAAATATTTCCCACTGTTACAACTTAGCACCTAGTACTTGTGGAAAAGTTTCTATTGCATAATATCAGTTTATATGCCCTGTAACTGTTGACTTTTCTGATAATAACCCCTGGTTTCCCTTGGATGAGCTACCTTCCCCACTTGACCTAAAAACCTCGTGCACTGGAAGAAGGTGACCCTCATCACACTACCCAGGTTGGATCACTCAACATGTTGTATCAGACAAACCATAGAGCTTGGTCAAATGACTCAAAATGTGGTCCTCAAATTTTAATGTGCATAATAATCTCTTGGAGGACTTAGGCCCCATCCTAAGAGTGAATGATTCAAAATTCTGGGATGAGGCCTGAGAGTCTGCATCTGACCTAGGGTTCACTATAAGAATCCAGGACTAGCAACATCCCAAGCTGGTCCAATGATTTTTCAGCTCCAGAGGTTTTGCTGGCACACTCCAGAAAATGACACCTTTTGCCAGCAAGTCAGCAAGGATAAGAAACAAGCCTGGTGTTTCTGGAAACCATGTGATAACCAGAGAGGTTAAGCCCACCCGAGGAGACCACCCACCCAAAACACAGTCAGAACAGAGGGAAAAGCAGTTGTTCTATGATGCCATCAGATGCCTGGATCTAGCAAGACTACTCTGGACTTTCTAAAACCATATGGCAAGAAACTTCTTTCACAATTAAAGCCTTTCAATTTGGTTCCTCATATTTCTAACTCGAAGATCTCTAAGGAACTACTGGGCCTTTCATTGCCTATTTTTCTAGAAAAGGTGAGTAACTAGGCCAGAGGAGATAAGGAGGGCTTGCAATAAATACAGATACAGAAAATTTTAATAACAAAGTCAAGAAAAACATCAGAAGTATGGTCAAAGTAGAAACTGGCTTCCACAGAGAAAAATCACATCAAAAAAAGTAACAAACCATGTTCTCATGCCCAGTGTTACAGGGAAGGGAGTTAGGAATTCTCATTCTGGCTTCTCCTGTTAGCTTCCACGTTGAAGAAACTCCACTAGCAAGAAACTGTGAACATCTCTTTATCCCTTCTATTACAACTTTGCAGAAGAAAATGAATAATATGATCTAAAATAATAAGGATAATCTGCATAGAGGAAGTGTGCACATACCTAAGTCCCTGACACTTTTACTTTTGCCTAGCTAGAACATGCTGTCCTCAGCAAACCCTGTCTCTACCTCCTACTCATCCACAGGGTAGACGTCATAAGAGCCAGTCATGCCTCCACAGTGGATGTCTGCTCAGTCCTGAATTTGTGTTCAAGTGGGAGATTGTGATATTGAACTTCCGCAAGTGTAACCCATATTTTTTTAACAATAGTGTTACCACTAATCAAAATGACATTGTGCTTCTGTCTGCCTTGCATTTTCCTCCTCTACTGGTTCAGAGCTCCAGAGACAACAACTCAAGGAGAAGGGTTGTGTTTTCCTAGGTAGCTTAACCTTCAGTATCTGGGAGAGTCAACAGATCCCATCTTTGAATGCTCAACATCAATTTCATCTCTTCAGGACCAATCTCAGATCTAGTTCAAAGAACTGCTCATGAACACAAAACCAGACTGAAATTCTGTGCTTTTATGTGAATGGATTTTTGACAATGATGACAAATCATTCTCTTAATATAAGCAAAAATAAAATAATGATGTTGGTTAACTTCAATTGTAGTGGAACAAAAATCAAAATGCAACGTATCTTCTAATAATTGAATAGAGAAAAGAACGTGTAAAATTACTTAGCATTAAAATTGGGATTTGAAAATATAAATTCACACATTCTAAAGCAATGAAGTGACTGAAATAAAAAAAGAATCAATGATGAAATGGCTATAACTGTCCCTCTCAGGGCTGGAGGCTGGGACTGGTCATAATGAAGAAGGGAAATCACAGCCAATAATCATGGGGACAAAGAAACTGGACAAGGATTATACTGGTACTCATGTTCTTTCTTATTTTATATGAAAAAGTCTATGATAAGAACTAATAAATGAGAATGGGTGATCCCTGGTCAATACTGGCATTTTTTTTTTTTTTTGACAGGCAGAGTGGACAGTGAGAGAGAGAGAGACAGAGAGAAAGGTCTTCCTTTTCCGTTGGTTCACCCCTCAATGGCCACTACAGCCGGCACACCGCACTGATCCAGAGCCAGGAGCCAGGTGCTTCTCCTGGTCTCCCATGCGGGTGCAGGGCCCAAGCACTTGGGCCATCCTCCACTGCACTCCCAGGCAACAGCAGAGAGCTGGCCTGGAAGAGGGGCAACCAGGACAGAATCCAGCGCCCCGACTGGGACTAGAACCCCGGGTGCCAGCGCCATAGGTGGAGGATTAGCCTATTGAGCCATGGCACCGGCCAATACTGGGATCCTAATAGGAATCCAAAGAGACAGTTTCGAGGTCAACTGGGAGCTTTTAGGGAAATTCTGGATAAACTGACCTCTGGAAGGAAAGGAATAGGGAATTCTGCTCACTAGAAAATCCATCTTAAAAAACCTGCAAAAAATTTAAGATGTTGATTGAGATGGAAGAGAAACTGATCAAGGACTTGCACAAGGAAACAGAAGCTAACAACTGAATTTGAGAGCTTAGCCTAGGGACATAGATTGAGCTATGGTTTAGAATGATGCCAAGAGTAGTTTAAACTAAAAGCCTGTGAGAGGACAAAGAAGAGGCAACTAGAAAAGGAAGCAGCTTCATTCCATACGGAAACATACTCTTTAGTGGAGTTGAATGGAGATTCCCAATAAAACGTGCTACTGCATCAGGGAAACACATGCAACTTTGAAGCCTGTGCCAAATTAACTGAATAAAAGTTTAAAAATATCAGTGCATCACCTGATCCATATTAGTAACTGGCAAGCTTTCTGCTCATCTCTGAATTCTGTTGATAAACTAACCCTCCATTCCACTAAGGGAGAAAACATGAGCATACCTCACAGCAGCCACTTTCAAATTTCAGAGGAAAGAGAAGTACTCAGTTAAAAGATAAAATGGAAAAAACCAAGACTACAGCATATTCCCTATGGACCAGACACTATGCTAATCACTTCAAAACCACAAACAAAGGTCATTATCATACTAAAATCATAGTTAGGTACCACTATCTTTCTTAAAAGGTGGGGACATTTAATTTACAGAGGTTCAGCAATTTGATTAAGTTTCATATGGGTAAAAAATGGTAGAATGCTCCCCACAAGTGAACCCAAGTACGCTAATTCCAAAGCCCTTATCTTTACTTGTACATCATACTGTCTTTGCAAAAAAGGCTTGACTCATTCTTCACATCATTGCCCAAGAAAAGCAGTAGGTGGAATTTAACTGGAGAAATTTCCATGTATCAGGACTTGTAATGAGTTAATACTTTGTCCCAGTGGCCAAATGCCATAATACAATTGCACGTGATTCCAAGGTAATATATTCAGCACCTTCCCTAAAGCAGCCTTGTTGCCTTGGAGCCCATTCACACATTGACTTCTGCATTTCATTGACAGTCAACCAGCTGTGTACTGAGCAGTCCTCAGGGTGGTGAGGTGCATATACATGTGCAACACTCTGTGCATGTTCAATCTGCAACTGCCTATGTGGCAACAGCACATAATGGAATGATCAATCATGTGGACTCGAACTGCCTAAGTTCCCATTCTGGCCCTATGCCATCTTAACTGGGTTGTTGTGGGGAAGATACCCAATTTCCTATGCCTTAGGTTCCTATCTGTGGAATAGATCTGAAGTTATCAGGGTTCAAAGTACCAGAACACACAAAGTACACAGAATAGTGCCTAGGACTTAAGCTATTAGTGAGTACTGATTATGCAGCATTATTTTTTGCTGCTTCTGAAATGTGCTATTTTCCAGTTATTTCAAATATTGCTTTTCTTTTTTTAGAATGAAATGTCTGAGTAGCGATCACTTCATATATCTTCTCCGTGCCCCGCAGTGTTAGCAGAGGGGTCTGAACACAGCAGATAAGCTTCACATCTGGGGAAGGAGCTCGCATTTGGGACATTTTCTTTAGGATCAGAAGATGGATCATCAAGGCTGGTGCTGTGGCACAGTGGGTTAAAGCCCCAGCCTGTAGTGCCAGCATCCCATATGGGTGCTGGTTCGAGTCTTGGCTGCTCCTCTTCTGATCCAGCTCCCTACTATGGCCTGGGAAAGCAGTGAAAGATGGCCCAACTCTTTGGGCCCCTGCACCCATGTGGGAGACCTAGAGGAAGCTACTGACTTTATATCAGCTCAGCTCTGACCATTGCAGTCTTTTGGAGAATGAACCAGCAGAATGGAATACATCTTTCTCTCTAGCTCTACCTATCTTTAAAACTCTTTCAAATAAATCAATCTTTTTTTAAAAAAAGACAAAGAAAAAGATGAATCATCACCATCTCTGCACATGAGATTCCTGAGTGAGCAGAAAAAAATATGGTAAAGGCTAAGGGGGAGCATCTTGACCTCCCATGTCCTCCCAAACAAAGACTTAGACGGTCTCATAAAGCAGTCTCCTATTTTGCCCACAATTTCCCAGCTTCACTGTTTCCATACCCTTTTCTCCATTATACTAGCTTTTTTCCCCTTTCAGTGGTATCTAGTGAAATGGTTTATAAAAAGAACAGTTTTTGGGGCTGGTGCTGTTGTGCAATAGGTTAAGCCTCTGCTTGTGGTGCCAGCAATCTCATAGTGGTGCCAGTTCTAGTCCCAGCTGCTCCTCTTCTAACCCAGCTCTCTGCCATGGCCTGAGAAAGCAGTAGAAGATGGCCCAAGACCCTGGGCCCCTGCATCCACATGGGAGACCCGGAAGAAGCTGCTGGCTCCTGGTTTCAGATCAGTGCAGCTCCGGCCGTCGCGGCCATTTGGGGAGTGAACCAGCGGATGGAAGACCTTTCTCTCTGTCTCTCGCTTTCTCTGTCTGTAACTCTACCTCTCAAATAAATAAAATCTTCTAAAAAATGAATAATTTCTAGTACTAAATAAATTTGTTAAATACTATATATTCAATGAACCAAGATTAGTGAGGCATAAGAGGTCTTCAAAAAGTTCGTGGAAAATGTGTAATTATGAAAAACTATCCACAGGCCAGTGCTGGGGCCTAACTGGTAAAACCATGGCCTACAATGCCAGCATCCCATATGGGCTCTAGTTTGAGTCCCAGCTGCTCCACTTCCAATCCAGCTCCCTGCTATGGCCTAGGAAAACAGTAAAAAATGGCCCAAGTCCTTGGGCCCCTGCAACCACGTGGGAGACCTGGAAGTTCCAGGCTGCTGGCTTCAGCATGGCCTAGGCCAGGTTGTTGTAGTAATTTGGGGAATGAACCAGCGGATTGAAGAACTCTGTCTCTCCTGCTCTGTATCTCTACCTTTCAAATAAATCAATAAATCTTTAAAAAAAAATGAACGGATTTCCCAACACTTTTGGTGCCAAAAGACTTTTTAATCCATTATCCACAAACTCTGTAGCTCATTAAAAGCTCCTCCTGAGTCAGACAATAAAGACCTCCCCCACTCTGTTCAAGCTAACATTTCCCAACTCTGTTTTATCAGGCTTAGTCACTAACAAGAGGAACGAAATTTCAATGGGAAATGACTTTTGTACAATTTGACGCTGCACATGCCATGTGGGGTGAGAGAAAAAGACATCACCTCAGCCTGTAGCTATTAAAAAACAGTAAATGTCTATGCCAGCAAGAAGTTTTGCATGATGTGGGTGGTTCAGACGGCTGTAGGCCCCCATTCTGTGGACCATAACCCAAGTGAGCCATATTTTAATTTATTCTTAATAACAGAAATACACTGCAATCAATCAATCAATCCTTATTAACTGTCAACTGAACTTAAGAGTTTTCCAAGAATACAATTATATTACAATAAATGAAAAACACCAGGTTGAAGGATATTTCCATCCCTGCTTTTGATTTCCTTTGAGTCTGGCCTATGCTTTGCGTTATTTCTACAAAGTAGCTGAAAATTTGGCACACTGGGGTACCTTAAACAGCATGAAAAGGATTACTAAATAAGCCAATGAGACAACACTTAATAACACGGGGGACTGTGTGGTATTTTAGCTTCATTGCTTGATTTTATAACTTCTGTGAACTAAAATTAAAATTCCCAAACCCCTTATCACTGTAAAATAAAATTTAAAAAAAACACCAAAGCTGTAGCTCGTAAGCAAAATAGCTCTTTTCCTCTCCAACCTTTCTTTATCCTTACAGCTGCTTTCTCCCATCAGCAGCAAATGAAGGGGTAAGACTAAAAATGAAAAAGCTGCATTCATTTTGATTTCAATTTACTAAATGGCTTGGGCATTCCATGGTTAAACCCTGCTTACTAATTATTAGTGGTAACAGAAAGCATAATTTATAATTACCTTTATCCCCAAGTTTCTAAAAGAGAATAATTATCAAGAGAGGAAACACACATTAAAGTAATCTCTGTTCTGCAGTTCTTGAGGTGCACATACTTCCAGGGTGTTTATTATCCAAGCAAATGAGAGGAACTCACTGTGAGCAGACATTGGGGTGAGGTTGCCATCTAGCGGCTGATATTCAAAACACACTGTGAATGGCATCCTGCTTGGCTTACTAGGACAAACCCAGGAGAGGGAGTAAAGGATGCAAGATTGATTCATTACCACTGCTTTTGCAGGCTCCCATCTCATGAGAAATTCTTGAATAATTAATTCAGGTTGTCAGTGGGTTCTAAACAGTACAACCATTGTTTATGTCTTTGTTTTTGACACTCATTTCATAAAGCCAAATAACCCTTCTGGCATGTAGACCAGTAACCTTACTTCCTATTACTAGGGTCTACCTATGTGTAACTGGAGTGTTTGGGAGAGCTGTTGTGATTGTTTGCCTCTGTTTTGGGGCAAGACAGTGTGTACTGTGGTCTACCTCCAAGAAGGTACTCCCTTCCTTATTCCAATGCATCCATTATGTGTTCTTATATCTTATGATAAATCAATTTCTCATGGTGGATTTTGAAGTACAGTGAGTATCATGCTTTTGAATAATATGACAGACATGAACTTGGAACCTTAATTACACAACTCTCAAAGTTTCACAATCCCCTGCTATAAAATGATAAGAAGTACATACGTTCGCTATGGTGAATTATAGAAGATTACAGGAGTTGATGTATGTAAGACTGCAAAACTGTACCCAACATCTATTGGGCACTGGATTAATGCTACATAGGTGTTCTTCCTCTATTCACAGAGTATCATTCTCTAGTTACACACACACACACACACACACACACACATGCCTACACACATACATGCATGCCTCACTGTCATTCCAGAACTATAGAAGGGCAAGTGTATGGATCTAAAATCATAGGACTCCAGACTGCAGAATATCCATGTGGAGAAGGCCTTAGAAAAAACACATTTCAAGTTTACAAAGGAGGACATAAATATAAAAATTTTGGTATATATAGCTCAAAACCATAAAGGAATTTAGTGGCCATGGTGGTATTAAACCCCAGGGCTCCAGACTCTAATCCAAGTGTCTCACAGAAGACACAAAGAAGTAACTGAGACCACTGATTGCCTGTGACCAGAGCAAGGAGAGGTGAGTAACTCCCAACATCCTGCGCAGAGTTCATGTCAGGACTGATCTAACACCAGCTGTTTCGCCTAATACCCAAGTTGCCTTGCTTGGGCTTTCATTTCCCATATGGAAAAGGATTCTGTCCCATGTATACTTCTTTGAAATTATATATAGTCCCACAAGAGGTCTCATGTAAATGACAACAGAAGAGGCCTACACTCTTCCACTCTAGATCTTATCAATTCCCTCCAACCAGCAAATTCTGGCTGAAAATCCACCTTTATACCTACACTTAACTTCTCTAGCCCCAAATAGTTATTTTCTGTTTTGAATGAGAATGATAATCACACCCATTCAGATCGGACTGCCATGATATAGTCTTATTCTTGAACACTATGGTCCTATCTAATCTACTAGACGGACTCACACTTTGAGTCAAAAAGAAATCTCCCCAGCTTCTTTTTTATCTTCTGAGTTTATAGCACACTGTAAGAATCTAGCAGGGTCTTGGCAAATATGTACTGGTTTGTAGGGCTCTGAATGTTCCTTTGCACGTGTGTGGATTCATTCTTGAATTCACTGCCTTCCTAAATGTTAATTCCACCAGGCAGAGCTTTTGTCTGTTTGTCACCATATTCCCAGTGCCTCATAAAACAGATCTTGTTACAGAATAAGGACTAAGTTAATTTAACTAATAATTCCACAAATGAAAAATTAGTTAAACCAGTCAGTACCTTCACTCTTTCAAGTACTTATTTTTGCCTGCAATATCTTGAATTACTGATTTGTCCATCTTCCTCTATTAAAGACTGACTCATCTTCTGAAGGCAGTAACTGGTACAGGGGAGAAGTACTACAGGGGAAAAGACTGACAGGTGATTTTTGAATGAACGAATAACAGAAGGATCTATAGACTCCTATCTCTGTTTTCCAGATACATACTGCATGCTAAGGAGAGAGATTCAGAAATGTACAACTGTAGTAACAGGAAAGTTCTACAGTACAGATTGAAAGGAATTATGAAAGTAAAGAGGAAGAATCACTTATCCTCATCTCAGCCAAGGACATGTTTGTGATATTAAACAAAGTATAAGGTTTTGAAAACAGAGTTACCAAGGGGACCATGCAGTCAAAGAGAGAAAAATCTCACCATCGTTATACTCACCCTCAGCCACATCATCGTCCACTGTCAACTTAAGGCTCTTTCCTCTCCGCACCACGCGCACGGTGTGCCACTCATTGTCATTGAGCTTCTGCCCCGCGTACAGGGTCTCAGGTCCTTTGCCTAAGGATGGTGGTAAGTACCAAAGTCAGAATCAATTCTCAAAGCCACGCTCATGGCATCAGGGATGTCAAAGCCATACTGGTGCACATGACCCAGCAGCAGTAAGGAAATTAGATTCCCTCCCACCCCAAGCACATCCTCATTCCAGTGATCCAGTAGGACCCTCCCTAATAATCCCATAAACAAAATCTAAATTTCAAAATGAAGGACAACAACAAGGTAGGAAAGGAAGTAATGTGCCCTCCATTATCTACTAAGTTTCAAAAAGCCAATAGCAATAAGCAAACATTTTCAGAAACTAGTAGTTAGTAGTCATTTACTCCCAAGTCTTAGAATTCAGATGAGTTTCTTGAAGATATAAGAAATCCATCATATTTTTTTAGAAACATTTGACCATTTAGGCATAATACACCAGTCTGGCTTATAGAGAGTATCCATCAATTGAATGAGAAAAGAAATCTGCAACACACACTGCCTTAACTTGGCATTTCCATTTACCCAAGGTTCTATCAGAATTAAGTGACCACAGATATCACAATAATAGTAGCGCCAAAGTTTAATCCCATTGTAAATAATGCTCCTGAAGGGAACGTGAGGGACCAAAGACTCATCCCATTGTTCATCATCCTCCAAAAGAATCCAAATACCTAGAAAACAAAATAACGTAATATCCCAAAAACTGAAACTTTTCAGATGAAACAAAGTTTTGTAGAAAGTGTTACTACATACAGGAATAAGCCACACTATCTTAAGAGATCTACACACAAGGTGCTTAGACAAAGTTCAAGTTTGGCCCAGGAAGAATCAAGGACAAGGAATTACAGTGTGTAGGGGCAAAAGATGGTAACAAAGAAAGAAATTGAGATATTAAAACAGCCAGCTAGTAAGGGAGGAAATGTCCTATTATCTAGAATGTGGATCATCATTGAACTGAATTTAAAAGCCCACGGGAACTGTATAGAACCTGAAGATGGAGACCAAGTTTGATCTTTGCAAGTAGACAGTTGAGCCTGGACAGAAAGATATTGCCTACCTATTTCGGGATTGATCAATCAGTATTCAGAGAGCCTTATTCCTGGAAGTGACTTTTAAAAAGAGTAAAGATATAAGTGGCCAGCATATCCCTATGGATTATAAGTATCTCAACTACTTGAGAAAACTTCATACATGGGCCCAACTGACACTGAATGTAAGGCCAGATACACAGCAGTGCCTTAGTGAGTGTTGAGTAATTAAAGTCTACATAGGTTTTATCTGTTTAGTAACCATTAAATCAAGTCAGTAGTTTTTATCTAAGTAAAACTGAAGTCTTTATTATTTATCTTTCACTAGCTAATCTCTTCCTCTACCTCCAAGACTGAAGGTATTCCATGAGAGTAATTCAAAAAGTTCATGGCAAATGGAATTAAAAGTTAATTTTGCTTTGGTAAAAATTTTTTTAAAAAATTTAGCCATACTCATAAACTGTTTCAGAAGGAAAAATAGTAGTATTCACCTAGAAAAAAATCTCCAAATAAACTGTACCTTTTGAGTAATTAATAAACTTATTTTCTGATGGTTCAGAACTGAATTTTGAGGGATTCTTCCTCTTGAGAAATAAACTTTCAAAGTAAAAAGATTTCTTTTAATTACAACAAATAATATGTCAAGTAAATTTGTGCTTTAAAATTTTCAGAAAAGGGGCTGGTGCTATGGTGTAGCAAGTAAAGCCCCAGCCTGCAGTGTCAGCATCCCATATGGGTGCTGGTTCAAGTTCCGGCTGCTCCACTTCCAATCTAACTCTTTGCCATGACCTGGGAAGGCAGTAGAAGATGGCCCAAGTTCTTGGGCCTCTGCTCTGACCTGGGAGACCTGGAAGAAGCTCCTGGCTCCAGTTCAGCCCAGCTCTGGTCATGGTGGCCACTTGTGGAGTGAACTAGCAGATTGAAGACCTCTCTCTCTCTGTACCTCTCTCCCTCTCTCCCTCTCTCTCTCCCTCCCTCCCTCCCTCTCTCCACCTCTGCCTCTCTGTAGCTCTGCCTTTCAAATAAATAAATAAATCTTTAAAAACAATTCAGAATGGACCAAAGCTCAAGGGCAACCCAAATTGGCAAGAATCATGAGCATTTAGTGAAGAAACAGAGTGGGCCATATGTACCCAACCTTGGGTGGTGATGCCATGAGATCCAATAATTTAGGGGAGAAATAATTCTAGAACAAAGCATTTTTATACTCAAACTCAGCTTCTCTTACTTTGTGTGTATTCCCATCCTCAATATTACACATTATAGAAGAATATTTCCTTAAGTTTCAGTTCATTACATAGCATTGTTCATTATCTTTCTAACTTCAAGTCTAAGATGGATGTAGCATTCAACTTTCCAACAGCAAACCGTTTGGGCGCTGGATGAAAATGGACTACATCATATCATCACATGGATATCTTGTAACAAGAACAGATGTTCTCAGAACAAATAAACCTGCCTTGGTTTTTTTTAATGTTTTTGTTCTCCTTATTCTATATGCAAAATGCTTCAATAAAAAGAAAAAAAATAAGAAAGATGTGGAGAATATTGGCTAACAAGCCAGAGCTGCTCCAAGTCCCAGGCTATTTGAAGCAACTCCTATATTGTGGCATCTATGCTTTAGGCAATTTCTGTTCATCACTGTAATTTGTGATAAGGAACAAGAGGAAGGGTGAGGAACACAGTCAAGTTGGGGACATTGCTATATCAGTACAGATTAACTACAGAGGCACAAGGCAAAGAGAGCCATGCCTCCAGATAAATGGGCTTTGAAAAATGCTCATGTCTACAGATACCACTGCTCCATGGATCCTTGGAGTGTCCAAACGGTCAGATTCAAACACACATATCTAATCATCCATTTGACTCTTAAAACTTTAGGATGTGATAGCCTATGATTGAAATGTGAAAAAATGTGACACTCCTCATGCCCTGCCACACAGTAACATCTCATATCTCCAACACCAATACTTGTCATTATGCTAAGGGGGGAGGGAGACTCATATTCTACTCTTAAGAAGATGGGGACGATTATTCAATACACTTTTCCAAGTGGTAAATATATAAGTCTATGCAAGCTTTGCAAAACTCTCAGCCTCTGGAGGCAGAGTCCATGGCATTTATCCTCAATCAGGCCCAAAGGTCAACTCATTCTACTGGAAGACAAGTGATGCTTAAACTCAGCTGGAAATTTAGGCAAACAGAGAAGGGGAAAAATCTAATCTATCCTGGGCATAAAATTGGACTGATAAGTGATGCAAGACACAGACAAAAGCTGAAGGCTGAAACCACAGACTGCTAGTGTTTGAAGCAGGAGAAGCTGATCTAGGGAAGACTTCCTTTGATGGACTCCCACAAAAAGCCGATGAAGCTCCATTAGTGAACAATAAGCATGAAGAGTTCTTCACTGTGGGGAAAGGATGATCCCTATTGGGAGGAGGAGAAAGGAATTCTTTAAAAGAATTTTCAGTGGAACTGGTAGAAATTAACAACAACAACAACAAAAAAACCCAAAGCCATCAATTTTCTTATGTTCTCTCTCTCTCTTTTTTTTTTTTTTTTTTTAACAACTAGGAAAATCATGATCTTCAATTGGGTACATATTGGATTATGTGTTTGATGCATCTTTTCTTTTATGTTTAGGTAATAGATACAGATCACAAGAAAAATGGAGCTTTGGTTCTTTTTAGGCTACTTAGATCACCACTGACTGAATCTAAACAGAGAAAATGAATTAATTATATGTCACCCCTTAGTTGAGTTTCCCAGGTAGTAACTGCCATGCCTGAAACAAAGAAGCAAAATCCCAGATGAAGATTTCTGAGATGCAGAAGTTTATAGCAGTGGAAAATTGAATTGCTAGTTGTTATAGAACAGAGAACCTTTAACGAATTCTTAGGCTAACACCACTCAAATCCCTACTTGACCTTCCCTCGCTGCAGATGCAAAAGGGGACTTCAAAAAGACTGTGGGAAATTAGAATTAGAGGATAACTTTATTTTGGTGCAATTTTTTGAAATCCATGCATAGCATTTTGTTTAATAATAAGATTTTCCATGAACTTTTTGAAGAACCCTATGTAAGGCTTGGTCTTAGAGAAGATGGGTCTGAGTCTATGATGAGTAGGCACAGAGAACAAAGCATCAAGAGTGAAATGCAAAGATAGACTGTTTTCTTGACTTATTCTACAGTAGCCCTATGCAAGTCCTATTTGTTTAAGAATCCAGATCTAAACAAAACAAAACAAAACATGAAAAGAAAAGTTATCTTTAGAGAAAAAATATTGTTGGTTACTTGGAGGAAGATGACACTCAAATATTAGCAGATGTTTCCCTCTTTTGGCAGACAAGAAATAGGAGAAATGGTAAAAATCCCTATTTGAGGACTTCTAAAGGCACACATCTGCACAAGGTGGATTTTTCACTTCAATTGATTTTATATACATATTGCATTTTTCTAAAAATCAGGCTGTTCTGATTATGTATTATGAATTTTCTATTCCCTACAGGAGCAATATAACCAACAAAATTGTAGTTTATCCCCAGCATCCATGTGTTTGTCAGTGTATTTCTATGACCCAATCAATCCCACTGAACAAGGTGGTTTTGCTCATATTCAGGAAGCAGAAACTCCTTCCATAAGCCATAAAGTACTATTTCCAAAAGCAGGTGGGGGGACATTTGGGAAATGTCTTTTTGGGGTGTGGTAGGTGAGGGGAAGGGCAATACCTTTCTACAATCACTTTGCTTTACCTGAGCATCTTATGACTTGTGCACTAAGGGAAAAGGCACTGTAACTTACTTTCCCTTGGAAATAAGCTTCACATGAATCAAAATTTCCACAATTCACTAGAAAATTATGAAATTTACCCCTTTAGAAGGGTATACTGAAAGATGCATGTAATTATACACCTAAATGATAGGGTCAATAAATACTCAACATGATTTTGTTATATGAAAAAAGCACCAAAAATATTTTAAAAAGAAAACTTACCTTCATTTCCTGCAGCACCATAAGTTGGACGACTTAAGCTATAGCAAGCATTTCACTGATCTCACACATAACACCATATACTTTACCAATCACTCTCTCCAGAAAGAACAGATTCGGCAAGAAAAAGCAGGGATGTAGAAGAAAAAGAGTGGACTCGAGGGTACAGAAGACAGGGAAACAGGTGAGAACTACTTTATTTTCTGTCCACAAAATAACTTATATTACTATTTTCATTTTTTTCTTGGAGTTCTTAACACAAGAGGGACTGGGGAGACATTTGGCTTTTATACACTTGTAAAATTATTTTATAGTCATATTTGTAAATCATTCATTTTGATTGGAAAAGCAATTTTAAATCATATTTATTTTTAGGGCCTGATCGACAAAACACCCTACACTGATCATTGGATTTTCACGGGCCCTCCAGCCCCAGAAAGATCTGAGGTACTTCTTACAACAAGTATAAAATAATAGGGAACTTTTTGGAACTTTTCTACTAAGCATTCTCCCAGTGAGGTACACAAGAAAAACAAATGACCCAGTTATCCAGTCTGAGCCCCTTGCACAATACTGGGAATCCTGTTTTTCAGCGAAAGCCCACTAAAATCCTCCACCAATATTTATCAGGCCTGAAGAAGCAGACATATCCTTGAGACCACCACTCATAACATAGTCAATTACAGAGAACTCTTGCCATTATCAATGGCAAGTTCTTGGAAAAGACCCTAGAAGCACAGACAATTAAAGCCAAAATTGACAAATGGGATTACATCAAGCTGAGAAGCTTCTGCACTGCAAGAGAAACACTCAACAAAGTGCAGAGGCAACTGACAGAATGGGAGAAATTATTTGCAAACTATGCAACTGATAAAGGATTAATAACCAGAATCTATAAAGAGCTCAAAAAACTCAATAACAACAAAACAAACAACCCAGTTAAGAAATGGGCGAAAGGGACCGGCACTGTGGCAAAGTGGGTAAAGCCACCACCTGCAGTGTCGGCATCCCATATAGTCGCCAGTTCAAGTCCTGGCTGCTCCACTTTCAATCCAGCTCTTTTCTATAGCCTGGGAAAGCAGTAGAAGATGGTCCAAGTCCTTGGGCCCCTGCACCCTTGTGGGAGACCTGAAAGAAGCTTCTGGCTCCTGGCTTTGGATCGGTGCAGCTCCAGCCATTGTGACCAATTGAGGAGTGAACCAGCGGATGAAAGACCTCTCTCTCTCTCTCTCTCTCTCTCTTTCTCTGCCTCTCCTTATCTCTGTGTTTAACTCTGACTTTCAAATAAATAAATAAATAAATCTTTTTAAAAAAGAGAAATGGGCAAAGGACTTGAATAGGCATTTTTCAAAAGAGGAAATCCAAATGGCCAACAGACACATGAAAGAATGCTCAGGATACTAGCTATCAGGGAAATGAAAATCAAAACCACCATGACGTTTCACCTCACCCTAGTTAGAATGGTTTTTACACAGAAATCAATAAACAGTAAATCCTGGCAAGGATGTGGGGAAAAAGGTACCCTAATCCATGGTTGGTGGGAATGTAAGCTGGTACAGCCACTGTGGAAGACAATATGGAGACACCTCAGAAATCTAATATAGATCTACCATATGACCCAGCAATCCCACTCCTGGGAATTTACCCAAGGGAAATGAAATCAGCATATGAAAGATTTATCTGTACCCCTGTGTATATTACAGCTTCATTCACAATAGCTAAGATATGGAATTATTACACATGTCCATCAACCGAAGACTGGATAAAGAAATTATGGGATATGTACACCATAGAATACTACATAGTGGTAAAAAAAAATGAAATCCTATCATTGGAAACAAAATGGACACAAATGGAAAACATCATACTTAGTAATATAAGCCAGTCTCAAAAGGACAAATATCATATGTTCTCCCTGACCTGTGGTGACTAATAGAGCACTTTAAAGGTAATCTGTAGAAGTCAAATTGACACTTTGATATGTGATGACTTTGAACAACCCTTGTCTTGACTGTTGAGAAACTTTTTTTTTCATACTATTTGTTGAATTCTTTACTTAGTATGGAGTTAATCTTATGTGTATACAGTTAGTTAATAATAGATCTTAGTAAAAATAAGAATGGGAATAGCAGAGAGAGGAAGAAGAAGGAAGAATCACCATGTTCTTAAATTTGTATTTATGAAATACATCAAGTTTGTATACCTTAAATAAAAGGTTTCTGGGGGTGGGGGGAGACAGACACAATTGATCCTATTAGGGTAGATTCCTTATTACATCTTTCCTACCTAGAATCAGTCATACTTGATACCAGCTTCTGGAATTTGTTAGTACTGAGAAATACGAGTCAAAGTTCACTGTTTGCCTGATTTTCTTAAGGCAAGTATTGTGCACCTTTGGATACCCCTTTTTATTAATGATGCAGGACTGCTATCCCTCCCCTCCCCTCCCATCCATCCTTCCTTCCTTCCTTCCTTCCTCCCTCCCTCCCTCCCTCCCTTCCTCTTCTCCCTCCCTCCTTCCTCTTCTCTCTTCCTTCCTTTCTTTCTTCCTACAGGTTTTATGTGTTCTAGCCCAGGTCTTAGAATAATAGAAGCAAGGGGTATCCCTAACACTACAAAAGAAACAACGCAGCCCATCCACCAGGATCTCTGAAGTGTGATGACAGTGTAAATGAGCTCATCCATCTTAGCTAGGAACTGGAGCATCACCATGTTGAAATGGAATGAATCTGGCGTAGATACCTCTCCAAAGGAACAAATGATTCTGTAAAAGATAACAATCTTCCACCCAGTTTGTTGCCAAACCTCTCCTTAAGCCATAAACATTCAGCACTGCTCAGCAGTGGTAAACTGAAGACAGTCTTGGGATTTCTTGGGATAATCTCTCTCCATGAAGCCACTTGTCAAGGATGAAAGCAATTTGCTCAGGAACATGCAAGAAGATCCCTTTGTGGATACTAATTCTAGTCTTGCTTTTAAACATGGTTGTAAAATAGACTACATTCTTCCCTCTTTGGGCAAGCCATGATTAATATAAATGATTAGTACAAATCTTGTGGTGATTAACGATGTTATTGTGCTTTAGGTTCTCTGACTATGCAATCTTAGAGTTTAGCACCAAAGACAAAGATTTTGTAGTGAAAGATAACTGAGCTGCAGAGAATTCAACCAGGACATGTCCTAAAGGAAGTTTCCTTTCCACCATCTATTAACTTTCATTGAGAGAGAACTCTTTTGCTCAAAAACATAATAAAAATACAGATACAGTTAATCAAAAAACTACTAAATTAATCTTAATAATTTGCTTTAAGTTAGAATCAAGAAAGGCAAAATAAAGTTTACATCAGTGTCCCTTCATTTCTTTCACAATTTTCTTTTTAAAATTTTTTATTTGTTTTTATTGTATTTAAAAGGCAGAGAGAGATCTTCCATCTGCTGGTTCACTCTCCAAATGGCTGCAACAGCCAGGGATGGGACAGGCTGAAGCCAGGAGCCTGGAATCCAGTCCAGGTCTCCCATGTAGGTGGCAGGGACCCAAATACTTGAGCCAGTATCTGCTGCCTCTCAGGTTGTGCATTAGTAGGAAGCTAGATCTGGAAGTGGAGGAAACATGACTCAAATTTATGACTCTGGGTGGGGTGTTGGCATCCTAAACAGTAATTCTGATCACTATACCAAATGCCTGCCCCTGCTTTTGTAATACTCTGTCTCCATCTTTCCCTTCTCAGCGTTCCCTCACTCTGCCAGCTGGGAGCATTTCTCTCTCCAGGAATTTACTATATTTCTATTTTGCAAATGATCACTCTATCCCCTGTATAGCAGCTCTTTCTTTTGCACCCACTTCTAAGCCCCTTGAGAAAGAGATGCTACCTTTGTAATCCCCAACAACTAAGCCTAGAGTAAATTTACTGAGGGTAGAAAATGAAAAAGAGCTGAGAGCTGCATACTACATTTTGGCAAAAGAGTGGATTAGACAAATTTAAAGCTGAAAGACATCAGGCAGCAGACATAAATAAAGTCAAGTCACTATGTTTCCTTTAAATCAATTTTTCCTGGTCAGAAGAAAATCCCCCACCAGATAGGGGGATGAAAGGAATATGGATTAAGAGATATCAGTTGCTTTGCATAAAGGGAATCTTCAAGAAGTTCCCAAGAAACATGTTTTTTTTTTTTTTTTAAAAAAAAAAAAGCTATACATGTCTTTCAAAAATCTTTGCACCGGAATAATATTTTACTTCTGTTTATTTCCATGAACTTTTCAAGTACCCTTGCACAGGGTGTTATTTAGTTTTGCGATATGAAGCTGATGTTATACCTCAGGTTTACAAATCAAGAGGCAGGGCAAGCTCTACAGTCTGTCAAGGTCACACAGTCACAAGACTTAAACCCCACTCTTCAAAATCTTTCCACTGTGCCATCTGTCTTACAGCTTTTCCATGTTCAAGTCCCTGGGTTTTTTATTCTAGGTATTCAGGGAGGAAAAAAAGGCATGGAGGAAGTAGGAAAATGATGATAAATGTTATATGGAAAATCTAATTTAATGGGGCAGCAAGGGAGTGAAGAACAAGACCTGGTTTGGTTTTAATGTATTTCTAAGCTAGGGAATACCAGAATGTAGAACCCATTAATAAAAGCAAAAGATGTTAAATGTGTTTATTATAAATGAACCAGAAACTAGCCGGCGCCGTGGCTCAATAGGCTAATCCTCCACCTTGCGGCGCCGGCACACCGGGTTCTAGTCCCGGTTGGGGCGCCGGATTCTGTCCCGGTTGCCCCTCTTCCAGGCCAGCTCTCTGCTATGGCCAGGGAGTGCAGTGGAGGATGGCCCAGGTGCTTGGGCCCTGCACCCCATGGGAGACCAGGAAAAGCACCTGGCTCCTGGCTCCTGCCAGGATCAGCGCGGTGCGCCGGCTGCAGCGGCGGCCATTGGAGGGTGAACCAACGGCAAAAGGAAGACCTTTCTCTCTCTGTCTCTCTCTCTCACTGTCCACTCTGCCTGTCAAAAAAAAAAAATAAATAAATGAACCAGAAACTTATAAAATACCATAGGGGCAGACATTTGACCTAGCAATTAAGACACTGGTTGGAATACCCACACCTCATGTGGAATAATGGGGTTCAAGTCTGACTCTGCTTCCAATTCCAGCTTCCTGCTAATTCTCACCCTGAGAGGCAACAGCTGATGACTCAAGACACTCAAGTCCCTCCCACCTACATGGGAGAACTATATTGAGCTCCTGGCTCCCAGCTTCCAGTTGATGTAGCCACGCCCATTGTGGGCATTTGGGGATGAATCAGAAGATAGAAAATCAATCAATCAATCAATATCTCTCTCTCTCTCTCTCTCTCTCAAATACACAAATAAAAGTTTAAATATTTATATATCATATTTGCAAACATTTTCCACACACTTTTGGTGCCAAACATCACATCCCCTCAGCTGACCTCAGATTTTAGCCACAGCTGCAGGTTACAGTCAGTGACACAGTCTGGTGGACCCTACCTCAAGCAGGCCTGCCTGTAGGCCTTCGCTGAGGTCAGATTGCCTTCCCTGCCTGCATGGAAGAGCAATCAAGAAGCTGTGGTGGGAACCATAATACCCTAGAGAAGTGGAAAAGGCTGCCTTGGAAGTGGAGGGGACGGAGCTGGCTGACAAAGTTCCTGTAGTTATGTACCCAGGAAGGCATCTGCGGAAACACCTCCTTCTCCCTCAACTGCAGTGCTTACAGCTGGAACCTGGATGGTGAACACTCACAGCAGTGTCTCCTGCTGTGCTGTACACTGGCCCTTGCTTCTTCATCCCCATTTCTGGGGAATACTTCCAAATCAAACACTTGACCTAAGTCTGTGTCTCAGGCTCTGCTTTCAAGGGAACTGAAACCAAGACAATACTTACTCAGTAATAGGTCATTTCCCACAGTAATTCACACATTAAAACATTTCCCACAGTAATTCACACATTAAAACAACCACATGAAGCATGTACTATCAGTCGACCAGAAGGAGATTAAGAGAGATTAAGTCACTTTGCCTAATGTGATAAAACTATTAAATTGTGAAATTAAGAATCCAAACTTCCTGAGTCCATGTACAAATTTCTTCCCATTAACTTATCGCTGTTTGAAGTTCATAAAGTTCATAGCAGACTGGGGTCAGCTGTCTTCTATGTGTGCAGAGCACAGTGAGGGGCTATGCTTGTTAATTACCAAAAACAGACCATGTTCCTGAGGTCAGGAGGAAATGTCAGAGGGCTGGCTCACCACTGCGAACCATGGAGGACTTCGGAGAACGTGACATCACTGTCATTCTTAAATAGCTTAGATTGATTCAAGACAACAGCTAAGAAATATGGTTTCAATACCCAAAGCCCCTTCAGGCACTGTATGTTTCTAAATAATTACCACCCTTCAGATAGAGAGCTTTGTATTACATTTAGAGATACTGTCACCGGATTTTAAGAGTACCCCAAGATAAAATGTTCTGTAAAGATGGTATTTCCAGATCAATCCCCATGTTTGTAACATCTCCTTCCCACAGCAGAAAGTACTAAGTCTAAGGTAAGAACCACAACAAAAATGAATGGGATTTTTTAGCCAGTCTCCCTGAGATGATAATTTAAGGCCTATGGGCTTATGAGCTTCAAGATATTAGCTGATCACCCACTGTGGACACAGGCAGTTGCCACATTCAATGGTCTTATCACCTGGATAGTTTCTTATCCTCTTAACATTTGCTGTATGCAATTGGGGGATTCAAGAGGCTGGATTAGTAGAACTATTTCTCTATTCTGGTCTAGGTTCACTAGCATGATGATCTTTTGCCTTCCTAAAATAGTATGTGTAGGTTTGAAAACATGAGAAATAAGAGCTATCCATCTTATTAGAAGTCTCTTAAAAATGTCCGCCAAAATAAAACTTGCAAGGCAAACAGAGAAGAAAAATTAAAACCAGAGAATCAACAAAATTAAATCAAAGGTATTTTAATTTAAATGTATTTGTCACCCTTTAAGGCTTAAATGCAGCTGGCTCCAAAACAGCAGGTGTAGCCCAGGGTACAGCATCCAAACCAGATAGCTTGGTAAATGCAACTAATGTCCATTTGCTGTTTTCATATATTTGGGCGATAGTTTAGGCACAACATGGATATAAACTTCATATTGACACCTGCTTTATTCATGTACCCTGAATTCCTGATTAAGCCAGAGCATCAAGCAGAAATAACCATTCCTATTAAGAATGGTGAAATCACTGCACCACTTCTGGGCTGCATAAATGAAGATGAGTTTAGTTCTAAAATTTAGGGCTACTGTTCAGGCACTGTGGAAAGTTCAGGGGGTACACAGGTGAAAAATCCACTACCACTGTTCTCAAGAAGCTTGTAGTCGACTGGAGGAGCTGAATAAATGAAAAGCAATTGGGTGAGAGGCGTGAGTCCAAAGGCATTCGTTAGATACCCTATTAGCAGAGCACTTAGTCCAGCCAGAAATCTGAACCATCAATTGCTTTTTCCTCTTTTCATTTTTCATGTAAGACTATAAATATCACCTAAGCCTCAGACTAAGCCCTACACTTATATATTCTTCAGTAGTTTTGTCTTTAGCATGAACATTGGTTCTCCAATAAAGTTGAAGAATGAATAAATAAGTGCTTTTCTTCTCATACTTGCAATAGATCTTATTAATAATAAATAATACATATACAGTGCTTACTGTGCCCTGGTCAACAGGTACCATTCTGAGTATTCTATGTATTTTAACTTATTTAATACTCACATCAATCCCATAGGGCTGTTGTGTTCTACTTTATTAGTTTTTGACAATATTTGCTTTCCCTTCCTAACAGGTTCATCCTTTCTGAAAGGATTATATTTTGTGTCTCATTATGCATCTTGTTCACAGCTAAAGAAATGTAAACAGAAGTGGCTTGGGCCATTTGGAAGGTTTAAGTGCCATCATATGACTTGGCCAGTTCTCTCTGCTGTTTGTCGCCAATCCAGGATGTGACCGATAGGGTTTGTATCTTCTTGCAGAGTCCACAAAAGAAAAAGCAATGAGGCAGTGCTACAGCACAGCCACAGTAGATACTAATGTGTGTGAGGAAGGGAAGTACAGCACAGCCACAGTGGATACTAATGCGTGTGAGGAAGGGAAGTAAAGTTCTGAATGTGGAGTCACTAAGATGCAGGGAGGCATTTGTCACTGCAGCACTGCTCAACTGAGCTGACCGATACACAGATTCCATTCACATCAGTATTTCACACTAAAGGAAACCAGGGCAAAAACAAGCCAAGCACCCATGGTACACAAATAATCATTTCAGGGTATCAACCTGAACGGCCTAATTTGCCCTGGACTACTATACCAGGCACCCCCGTTACCTGAGAGACACCCCCAAGGAGGGCTAAGAGATGCAAAGATTGAATCCCATAGTGAAATATTTGCACGTTAGTTATAGGCTAAATAATATAAAACTATTAAATCAATTTATACACGGATGTAACTTTAATTTCTGGGTGGATCTAAGACCAAGAAAGATAGAAAATAAAAATAAAGCAAAATGAAATGGGAAGAGAAAGAAACATATAGAGAAAATGACAGGGCAGAAAACAGATTAGGAGAAATCTCAGTATTTGTCAAATTGCTTAGAGGTAAATCTTCCTTCCTGAAAAACAAAAGTTTTTATCTTTAAAATGATGCCAGAACATAGCAGTGTTTAGAAACATGTATTTTAGAAACAATCTGTTTATTTTTTGAATTTAGCAAACCCTCTAGTTATGCACTGTATAGAAAGGCAAACAGCATACTTGATAGCATCATGGGGTGGAATGATCTATATGCATGCCACAATCCTGTCATTATAACTTTCAGATTTTCAGAACTGTTGAGGAGTAATACAGACCAGTGGTTCTCATACTCTATAAATGTTTTAAGAAGCATGTGTGTGGAACATTAATAATTCAGATTCCAGGGCTATAGTCTCAATGTTTCTGTTTCAGAGGTCTGGGATGAGTTCTGAAAAGAGGAGTTTTTAATACAATCCCCGCTATTCCTGATATAGGCTGTTTTCATTTCCCAGAGCTGCCATAAGAAACCATCACAAGGGTGATGGCTGACAAGAGAAGCTCATTCTCTCCCAGTTCTGGAGGCCAGAAGGTGGCAGTAGGGCACGAAGTCTCTTCTTTGCCTCCTTCTAGCGCCTGTTGGCCACCAGCAATCCTTGGTGTTCCCTGGCTTGCAGATGCACCAGTCCAACCCCGCCACCATCTTCACATGGCCTTCATCTCTGTGTGCCCTCTGAATGATTGGATTTTGGACCAATGATTGGATTTAGGGTCATCAAACCCAGGGTAGCCTCATCTTAACTAGTTACATTTCATTCGTTTCCATAAAGGCTATGTTCTCAGATTCCGGGTGGACATGAATGTTTACGGGATGCTATTTCACCCACTACACAGGTGATTATCAGATCACATGTTTACTAAAGTGCAGAGCGATCCTTCCTTTAATTCACATGAATTTTCAATGGAAAGAATTTCACATGACCATGTAAGTAGAGCCCAGACCTGACTCCCAGGCCAGTGCTTTTTAAACAATAAATTGTTCCCTGTGCTTCTACAAGGGTTCTTGCATTTTTGCAACTAGGAACAAAAATATCACTTCTAGATACTCTTGGTTTACAGCCCAGAAAAAATTAAGTCAACAGTTTACCAGACTCCATTCCATTAGAAAATATTCAGTTTTTCCAAATATGATACTTCTGGAATTCTAGAGATTCACCAATCCCTATTACCCTACCTTTAGCTTCACTTCCACCCAACACAACCTGTACTTTACAGGAAAACTCTAGAATTCTCTCATCACCTGACTCTCTTATCAGCACTTCTCAGTCCAATTCATGCTGTTGCAAACTGACTCTTTGGCCATCCCTCCGGACAACTAGAAGGCACCTTGAAACATGGCACTGGCTGGTGGCGCCACTGCTCACTAGGCTAATCCTCTGCGGCACCAGCACACCAGGTTCTAGTCCCGGTCAGGCGCTGGATTCTGTCCCAGTTGCCCCTCTTGCAGTCAAGCTCTCTGCTCTGGCCCAGGAGTGCAGTGGAGGATGGCCCAAGTCCTTGGGCCCTGCACCCCATGGGAGACCAGGAGAAGCACCTGGCTCCTGGCTTCAGATCAGCATGGTGTGCCGGCCGCAGCGTGCTGGCCACAGCAGCCATTGTGGGGTGAACCAACGACAAAGGAAGACCTTTCTCTCTGTCTCTCTCACTGTCCACTCTGCCTGTCAAAAAATAAATAAATAAATAAAAGAAAGAAACAAGTCACTAAGGGGCTGGCGCTGTGGCATAGCAGGTAAAGCCGCCGCATGCAGTGCTGGCAGTCCCGGCTGCTCCACTTTCAATCTAGCTCTCTTCTATGACCTGAGAAAGCAGTGGAAGATGGCTCAAATCCTTGGGTTCCTGTACCTGTGTGGGAGACCTGGAGGAAGCTCCTGGTTCCTGCCTTCGGATCAGTGCAGCTCCAGCTATTGTGGCCATCTGGGGAGTGAACCAGCAGGTGGAAGACCCCTCTCTCTTTCTCTCTCTTTCTTTCTTTGCCTCTACCTCTGCCTCTCTGTAACTCTGCCTTCAAATAAATAAATAAATCTTTAAAAAGAAAAGAAAAGAAATATGGCACTAAAATTTCCTTCTTTGGCTCTATGCCCCTAAAGATGTTTGCTGAATTAATCAATGAAATGTCTGCCTTATACCCACACAATTAATGCGAAATTGTCTTTCCACTGTCGAAGAAAGGACTCTCACTCTGCCCAGGACTAAATGCTTCTCTGACTTACTACTTAGCCTTTTTTTCTCCATTCTTTGGAATCTTATTTTAATGGACACCCCAGTTCCCCTACCATCAAACCTTCCTGTTGGTTTTATCTCCAGGTACCCTCAACTCACCCTACTCACAGCAGCCCTACTCATGACCCTACCTCTTCCTGTGCTCTCTTCATGCACATGATGCTTTGGATTAACTCACCGTACTCATCATCTAAGACTCTACTTACCTCTCAACTACTGCTGCTGGTCATCCCTCCTGTCTGCCCTTGTAATTCTCCCCACGCACCCTTCAGTAGCTGGTTCTCTCCTCTGCTGTTCTATTTCATTAATAATAATGGGAAAAACACCAAGTTCAACAGACATCCTCCAGTTCTTTTTCTCACCAATAAACTTCACCAAACACTCGCATCGGCAGTGATTCAACCCTCTCATGGGTCTCCCCTCTGAGCTGTGATGTGTAATACCCCTCTTTCCACACCTACCTCTTCACCTCTTCATTACTCAGTTCTGGCATTTCCCAAGTTCCCAGCTCTGTTTTATTTGTCTACTCATCTATTGTTTCCTGAACAACCCACATCATATGAGGGTACTTCAAAAAGTGCATGAAAATGAAATTCAAAAGTAAATTGAATTTGGCACAACAACCAAAAAAAATAGAAACCCATTCCTATTTTTTCATAATATGTGTTTTCTATGAACTTTTCAGAGCCCCTAGAAAGACTTCAACTATAGAGAGAACGATCCAACATGGGAAGCAGGATACACAGCAGACTCATAGAATGGCAGATGCTCTAAAAAGCACTCTGGCCTCAGAATTAGCCCTTGGGGCATTCGGATCTGGCTGAAGAGCCCATGAGAGTATTTTAGTCATGGAAAGCCAAGACACTGTGGCAAAAAAAAAAAAAAAAAAAAAAAAAAAAACCACCACCCACATACAACAACAACACCTAAATGAAAGATCTCTGCGAGTGAGGTCCCAGTGGAAAGAATGGGCCATCAAAGAAGGAAGTACCTTTCTCTGAAGGGAGGAGAGAACTTCCACTTTGACTATGGCCTTGTCTAAATAAGATCAGAGTTGTCGAACTCAAGAGGCTTCCATAGCCTTGGCAACTCATGACAAGAGCCTAGGGTGATTACTGACGCCATAAACAAGAGTGTCCATTGTTAAACCAACAACAGGAGTCATTGTGCGCTTACTCCTCATGTAGGATCTCTGTCCTTAATGTGTTGTGCAATGTGAATTAACGCGATAACTAGTACTCAAACAGTATTTTACATTTTGTGTTTCGTTGTGGGTGCAAACTGTTGAAATCTTTACTTAATTTAAACTAAATTGATCTTCTATATATAAAGATAATTGAAAATGAATCTTGATGCGAATGGAATGGGAGAGGGAGTAGGAGATGGGAGGGGTGCGGGTGGGAGGGAAGTTATGGGGGGGAAAAGCCATTGTAATCCATAAACTGTACTTTGGAAATTTATATTTATTAAATAAAAGTAAAAAAAAATTTTAAAAAGACAGACTTCAACTATAACTGGATTTTTTGTCTTTGGCCAACAGTTATTTCTCTTCCTAGCTTCATTTTCCTATTTTAGGTTTTTCTAGGCGATTGACCATCCCAACTCCTTTTTTCCTTGAGTATCTTTGATAAGGTTATACCTCAAGATACTCATTTTTGTTTATTTTGTTGTTACTGGAACCCTTTCCCCATTCTAATACATTTGACATATTTTAGACCTACATTCTACTTGGGAAAAATCATTTTAAATGTTTAATTCAGTGAATTTATTATCCTGTTTTCCAAAGCTTTTCTTATCTGACATACGGGCACCAGAGATGCTCCATCCACCTCCATGACTCACGTTGGCTCCCATGGCTAGGGTCAGAGGCTCTGTCTGAAGACAGAGAGTGAAGAGCCAGAGAGGGACTGCTGAAGGCAGCATTGAGAGCAGGATGAGTCAAGATGATGACTTCGGAAGCTTTAAGATTAGTGATAAGCTAGGGGGTAGGAAGAGAGAAAGTGTTTTGAAGAGAGGATTTGGGAGGTAGAAGATGCTTTAAGGATATGTGGTGATTCTAAACTTGAAGGAAAGATGGTATCCTGTTAAGAGAACCCATCTTGGAGATAGCCATGTGTTGGCTGCAGAGCCCACACACTGAAATAATCCACTGTATGGGCTCCCCACTGCAATGTCTACTAAGAAGAACCCTTTCCTCCAACCCAATAGTGGTCTACTACAGCTAGAACACAGCTTCAAAGCTTTCCCTATCCTCTGGCCCACAAAGAAGTTTTAACAGATTTTCTAACTGATCTTCTCCCCATTCCTTTTACAAATGGTAAAGCCTCTGAGGATGTAAGGACAAAAATAAAGCCCTTGTCCACTTAAGAGAATGACTGGACAGTTCCAGAGATGGCAGAGGGGTGCTAGGGTGAAGAGCTGTGGAAGACCAACCACAGAACTGATGGGGTACAAAATTATTGCTGTACTTGGTTTCAGAGCTTTTTACCTAATCCTCATAATACTGTGAAGTCGGTGATTTCTTATGTCACAGATGATGAAAGTAAGAAAAAGGGATGTGAAGTTATCTTAACTAAGGAAAAATAAGATCAAGATTCAATTTAATCTGAGTATCAAACCTTCACTGTTAAACTAAACCACTTCATGAGGGAGGATGAATGTGTCTGTCTCAGAGACGAATTCAGAGAAGGTTAATTTGACCTGGGCTGTTTCTCAGAGTGGTAGGATCTTAATAGAATGTCTTTGGACTGATACTCAGACTGGGTGAGGATAAATGATGTGTACTTGAGACAAGAGGTGAATCGGGGAAGAGTGCCAGGGATGAAGAAATGTAAACCTCTGTGGGAACTGGGTCACTAGGAAAGGGTGCATGGTTATATTAGGGGATTTGATCATGTAGTGAGATTGCACTAAGTGATGTCTATTGGAACCCAGTGTCTCCCAGTCAGATTCAAGGGGGCTATCCTGGGCTCAGTAACCCAATTTTCAATTCCTCATTGATTTTAGTTGTAAACTCCATAAGGCCAGAGACACTGCCTACATTTTTTGTTTCTCAGAGTCTGGTCCAAGGCTTAGATATGGTAATTATTCAACAGATATTTGTGTAAAGGTATATAAAAACAACTTAGGAACCTTGAAATTCAAATTGTAAATTCACCATCACCTGTAACAGAGAAAATGTTGCTATGTGTTTATTGCATATAATTATCCTGATTGAGGCTACAAATGCTACTGCAGAATGACAATCCTAACTACCATTCACACAGTGTTGTAACCAGATCCAGTCACCTTGGCACTGGTTTGTGCCCTAAAGCACAGCTCAGTACACAGTAGGTGCCCAATAGAATAATGATATGTACTATTATTACTAATTTGTAAAACACATTTAAGAGATAAAAAATCTGATAACAGGAGGTATTATAAATTATAGGTTGAGGAGATTCAAAGGAAGAAATAAGGGGGAAAGTGTCTCAAACGGACTGAATTATAAAAATGGTAAGAGTAAAAAATCTTTTAGAACCAGTACACAGCCAATGGTTTTACAATTGCACTTATTTATTTATTAATAACTATTCATTAACTCAGTAACTCATCCAATATTAACCGCTCATTTTTAACATTCTCAACTTTGCAAGTGGTGGAGATAAAAAGAGAAATACTTTATGACTGCTGAATCAAAGTTACTTGGGGTCTAATGGAAGAGTCATTGATGTATAAAATATCCTACAAGGTTTTAAGTGCTGTACTACTCGTGTGTGCTCTGTAAGTTATACCTTAGGAACATAGTAAGAGGGAGGAAGCATTTGTGTGTTGGGGGAGGGTCTATGTTTGGGGCTAGGAAGATTATAGTGTTCAAGTAAAACTTCCTAAAGTTAAGCTTACTCTTCCTTAAGGATGAGCGGACATAGCACTGCAGTGGAATGGAGATGGAAGAACATTCTGTACCAAGATCAAGAGTGTTTGGCAAGTTTGGGAACAGTGAACAGTTGTATGTGACACAGAAGTGGAGGGCATTTTTTAAAAGTTTTTCTTTATTTAAGAAGCAGAAAAAGAGACAGAGCTCCCATCTGCTAGTTCACTCCCCAAATAACACCAACAGTTAGGGTCTGACCAAGGCTAAAGCCAGGAGCTAGGAATTCAATCTGAGTACCCCACACTGGTGGCAGGAACTCAATTACTTGAGATCTCACCACTATCTCCCAGTGTCTGCATTTTCAAGAAGCTGGAATGAGGAGCCAGTATTGAACCTAGGCACTCTGATATGGGATATGGACATCTTAAAGGCTATGCTAAATGGCTACCCTGGGAGGGCATTTTCCTGAGAAGTAGGAGATGATGAATCTAAAGAGGTAGCCAGAAGCAGAATATAAGGCCATTTATGCTGTGCTAAAAACTTTGTGTTTTATCTTCTGGATCAAAAAGAGCTCTTAGAATATCTTAATAGTCTCTAATATGTGTTTGCTGAATTATTTATGATTCAAATTTGCTATAGCAAAAAAACCACAAATGAGATGAATAAAATTCACAAGGTATATTAAGTATACAGAGCAAATATCTCTAAGACCTATTAAATATGGAGAAAGTAAAGAGAGCTAAAGAGAATGCATGCATGTTCAACAATGACAAAAAGGATAGAACAAACAGGAAAGGTACTTTGCCGTAGAAAGGGCTCAAAGTACTGAGTAAGCCATCAGTATTTAGTCCTGATTGACTGACAACTGTCATTCCTAAATTGGTTAGCCTATTGGTGATACACATTTTGGTCTCATTCTAGCCACACATTTGCTCTGCTTGAAATATACAAGTCAACATTTCTATAGTCATAGGGAAAGCTGACAAATGATAGCTGGGGACACTTCTATCGTCCCTGTGTCCCTCCAGAGTGGCAATGGGGTGTCAGCCCCAGATGCCTGCCAACTGATGTATCCTCTTTTGTAGCTACAACTCTAGCTCTGGCCATGACCTCACCATCAGGGCAAGCTAATATGGTAGAGACAGACCCCAGGTAATGAACGTTGTGGAGCCAAGGATTCACTAAGATATTCTTTCCATGCTACACTCACACATTCCTAAATGTGTTCTCACTCCTGATCTCCTTCCCCTTTGCATTTTTCTCTGTTTTAAAGGTATTTAATAGGCCATATAACTTTACAACTTAATTTAGCCATAAACCTTTCTCTTCCATGACTCTGGAGTAGACTGCCTGGGTATACTTGGAGTACAAAGTCAATCCCCACACATCACCAGGAGTGACACGATCCGACTATCATCTTACAAAAGTCACTGGGTGGGGGAAGGGGTGGTGGCACAGGTGTTTGGTACAGTAGTTAGGATGCCCACATCCTGTATCAGAGAGCCTGGGACTAAGTCCTGGTTCCACTTGTGATTCCAGCTTTCTGCTAATGATGCATACCCAAAGAGACAGCACATGATGACTTAAATTCTTGGGTCCCTGCCACCCATGTGGGACAGCCAAATTATGGTCCAGGTTCCTGACTTAAGCCTGGCTCAGACCTGGATGTGATGAGTTTTTGAGAAGGGAATCAGCAGATAAAAATATCTCTCTCTCTCTCTCTCTCTCTCTCTCTCTCTCTCTGCCTCTCCTCTCTCTGTGTGACTCTGACTTTCAAATAAAAAATAAATCTTTAAAATAAAAAAAAATTACTTTGACCCTTAAAGTATAAAACCTATGAGGCTGGTAAGTGAATTTGGAGGCAGAAAAATACTCTACTTCCTTTTCCAGCCAAAGACATGCAACATAGGCATATATCTTACTATTTAAATAGAATCTATAAGCTCCAAACATGAAAAGCACTGAATTCCTTACTGTTAAACCAAATTCAAGTCAGTTTCTAAAACTCTACAAAGTGTATGCAAAACTACCTAGACAAAATAAAACAAAAATATCTTAACTTTATAGAAAGGCTGTGATTTTTCCACATCTATTTAGGATTACCCACCCTTCCTGGTGCACTGATGGTGCCAGGGGAACTTGCAGAGATAATGGCCCACCATGATGACAATCTAGTTCAATAATCTCTCATGCGCACCAGCAGGGTGTCCCTAAGAAACTGAAACCAGTAGAGTAAAAACACCAGGTGAAGTATTCAAAGATCTCACAGTAAGAAATAAACCAGCAGGATGTCAGAAAGAGCATGGGATTTTGAGCTTGTCAGACATGGCTTCAAATTCCTGCTCAAGTGGAAACCAGCTGTGTAACCTCAGCCAAAGTCCTAAATATCTTGCAGCCTCAGTCTCCCTGAGTTGAAAAATGATAACAATGATTGCTTTCAATGGAAGTAAGGAAGAGAGATAAAAAAGATGATACAGGGAATGTATGCGCCTTGTGCATGTTCAATTCCATGTGCATTGATAAATGAGCAATTAGTGATTCATGTCATAGCCATTCCAAGAATCTACCTAGATGACAAATAATTACTTGTCGAAGTGTGACCATCTTTGTTCCTTCATTTTTCTTCTATTTCTGTGTTGTACAGTAATCTTCAAGACAAACTCCTTAGCAACTTAAGAATGCTGGCATGTTGCTAAGGAAACTTCCCTAGAGATAAGCAAGGCTTGCACTGGGTCATTTGGATTTTAAGCAGTCAGACTTTGGAGAATTTCTAGCAAATTCTCCTCTAAAGTGAACATGGTTCAGCCATGAGCTTTAGGATGTCTTAAGCAGCTTACAAATTCCTAGAACTGTGAGTTCAACCGTAAGGGCACTGTGAAGCCAGTGTTGTTTGTTTGATCCTCCAAGATACAGAGTTTTCCAGTGATACCTTCAATTCCAAAGTCTGTCAAATTTTCATAAAGCATTCTATTTCTTAATTTCTTAACATTTCTTAAAGTTATGATTTTTCAAAGTAACTTCTTATAACATCCTATTATGTTAGATCCTGAAAAAAGGAAAGTAAATTTTAAAAGCCAAATCATTCGCTGTGTAATTTAGAAGGGTCATTTGTAAAACAAACAAACAAACAAAAAAACTGAGCAGCTCCCTTTCTCCTCTACTATAAAGAAAGATGAGGAAACTTCAAAAAAAAATCATGGAAAAATTAAAAGATAACTGCATTTGGCACAACATTTTTCTTTACAGACGTGAGAGGCAAACCAGCAGGCAGACAGAGGGTGAGGCAGTGAGACTCCATCCTCTGGTTCACTCCCCAAATGTTCACAACAATCAGGCTGATCCAAGGCTGGAGCCAGAGCAGAGAAGTTGTGGGTGGCAGGAACTCAACCACTGGAGCTGTCACCACTGCTTTGCAGGGTCTGCATTGACAGGAAGCTGCAGTCAAGATTGCAATCAGATATCAAACCCAGCTGTTGTGATGTAGGATGCAGACGTCTTGTCTGTGTCTTAACTGCTAGAACCAATGACTACCACAATGCAAAAAATAAACAAACAATTGAAATCCATCATTAGATTTTTCATCATACACATTTTCAATGAACTTGTAAAGACTTCTCATGTGCATGGATTTAAAAAAAATTGCATCAAAATAAACTTTTCTTTTAATTACAATTTCCATGAACTTTTTGAAATATCCCCAGTCTTGTGCCACTGCTGTTTCAAGGAAGAGTGGAATACTTGGGACAAAAGCAGGGGTTAACAGCAGAAGCGGTACCTACTGCCAGAGTAGCAGGTAAATTTACAGACCATCAATGCCTGGATAAGCATCGCAACCACCAAAATATATATGGAACAAACCTACAAAATAGATCACAAACAATAAAAATGTAGAAGGTTCCCTGAAGATGATGAAATTATTGCTACCATGTCCTTGATGAAGGATCAGTGGCACAAAACGCTTCGGTGATGTGGTCAAATTCCTCAAACTAGAAACAAAGTGGGAATTTTGGACTGTGAAAAATCTCTGTGAAGACAGAAAGAACTCTTCAGTTTGAGTTTGAGACTGAGGGATACCGAATGCTGAATTATTTCCATAGTGCTTTCTTCAAAATGTAACTGTATTTGACTTAGAATGAATCGCCCATGTTTAAGGTATACAACGTGCTGATATATTTTAACACATGAATAGACCCATGAAATCATCACCACTATCAAGATACAAAACATTTCCATTACCCCTAACAGTTTTCTAGAGCTACTTTGTCTTCCTTCTGCTCACCCCCTCCTCAGGCAACCAATTATCTGCCTTCCATCACTACAGGTTAGTTTGCATTTCCTGTATTTTTATAAATCAAATCACACAGATGTACACTTGTGTCTGAGATCTTTTCTTGTGAGATTCATCCCTATTTTCTCATAGCTCATCAGCATGTTCCAATACAAGGTTATCTATGAAAGAAGGTAGTGGGGAATATTTGTCCTCCATGCTGTAACTTGCTGGTCTCTAATCTAGTGCTTGAGTGTGGACTGATTCTCTACTACACCTATAAAGATTACTAGAGGCCAAATATGATCAACAGCTGGGAGAGACAAAGGAGGAGGATGTATGTGTTTGTGTGTACATCAGATACAGGTGCTGTGAGTTATGATGCAAGAGCCAAGGTGGGAGAGACAGTGTAACCAGACAAAACACATCTTTTTTTTTTTTTAATATAGTCTGATGAGCCAAAACAGACTATCTGTTCAAACAGAGAAATAATGTTTGCCAGGGATTTCCAGAAAGCAGCCTTGAGAAAGCCAGCTGAAGCTGCAATGTCATCTGGCCCTCCCTGGCCAGCATGACTGGTGTTTGAGATTATTTGAACAGAATGTAAAGGGGAATGAATAATTGAGGGCACAATAAGCATGGGCTGTAGGCTAAGTGCATTTCCTCTTGACTAATGAAACACTAAAATCTGTTAATACAATACTTCGCCTCTTTCGGATGCCATCCAAACAATGTTTTGTAGCTACTTAGTTTTACAGAACATGCTCCTATCCTTCTGCATGATAAAGTCAATCCATCAATCAAGTTTCCCAAGTTACATGCTGACAACCAAGAAACCCTGTTATCAGACCAACAACCAGCTTCAACTCCTGACTCAGCAGCCCAGCTTCCTTTACAGCCTCTTTAAAAAACCCCAGGCCATCCTCTCCAAGCAGGACAGTAGTTCCTGAGATTGGTTATCTGCTACTGTCCTCATCTCTCAACAGAATAAACTGTCTCTTTCCTTTACCCTCAAATCTTGTCCTCATTATTTTGATTTGGCTCTGATGATAGGGACCAAGCTTTTGCTAACAATAGGAGACAGACTGTATATAATCCTAAGGAATCAGATATCACTCCATGAGCAATAAGGAATCTTTGCAAAAGAGTATGGGTGGATGAGGTAAAGACTATGCAGAGATCACTGAACTTCCTTAGGGAAGATGTAAATAAATCCTGAATTCAAACACTCTATAGCAGAGGGGAATGAATAAAATCTATGGACAGAAGAGCTGCTGAGGTGACCAGCTGGATGACAGGGGATACGGGTTGGCAAAGGGCTAAAATGAGGATTATGTACTGCTTTCCAGCCTGGATAATTTGGTCTCACACTTATTTCACTCACTCGTTTACTTATTTAATTTGAAAAGCACAGAGACAGAAAGATAGGGATTTCCCATTCACTGCTTCACTCTTGAAATGGCAACAGCCAGGTAGGCAAGGCAAAAGCTGGGAGGCAGGAACTTAACCAGAATCTCCTACATGGATGGTAGGAACTCAACTCCTTGTGCTGCCACCTGCTGCCTCTCAGGGGTGCTTTAGCAGGAAGCTGAAATTTAGAGTGGAGCCAAAACTTGAACCCAGGTATTCTGATATGGGAAGCAGGTATCCCAAGCAGCAGCTAAACCCTGCACTAAACACCCACCCCTCAATATCTGTTTCAGATAACAGAGAAATATAAGGTTCTTAAAAAAAAAATAAACACTGAGGAGGTCTATTCTAACCATCTTGAACTTGAGATGTTGGTGGGATGTACAAACAGAAATGACTAGCCGATAACTGGAAATGTGTATGTAGAATTTCAGAGCCAGATGGGGCAGATTAGGACTGTATATATTCACACGCATGATTCCATAGCCCTTTGAGTCAAAGGAATTGGGTTTTCATCTACCACTGTTGCTTACAAACTGCCCTAGCATTCCAAGGACAGTAAGAGCTATGACTAGGAAGTTATGGAAGCCGTTTGATGCTGTTCCAATTCTAATTCCAATTTGGTGTCAAAAGTTGAGAAGGTACTGTTACCTCCATGCTACTGACTTACTCACCTCTCCCAGGTGCCAGGAACTAGGTAGGTACAGATTAGCCCATGCCAACAAGGCAACTGCAAGGCCTATTTTCTTCTTCCCAAACATCACCCTTGGGTCTCTACCACTGGGGAGACCTGTTGCACACTGAGTGGACTGGAGTACAGGCATAAGCAGGAGAGGTGGGCTCCTGGCTCGGGGGTGCTGCTTTCTTTCCAAAAAGAGAGCTCTGACTGGACCAAGGGTTTAGACCTTCAAAGCCTTTCAAGGATCTCCAGTGCAAGGCCCTGGCTTGACTTCCTGTTGCCTCTTCTGGTCATGCAAATGGATCTGCATGGACTTGAGGCATTGCTTCTGAAAGGAATAGTTTCCTCTCATGAAAGTTAGGAACTATCTTTGATGTTAAAAAAATATTTCATGCAATTTAAAGAATAAGTCTTAATATAAATAGAAGGCAGAATGGTGATAAATTTAGCAACATCTCTAATCCAAAAACAGAATTTCAGAGTCTTGGGCTTTTAGATCTGCTTTTTTTATTTTTCTTGTTCTCTGGTGCCCTCCTGTGTTCCATTCTCAAACAACACCTGACTTCCAAGCTCCAACTAAAGAAATCAACAGTGACTCTGACATCTTATGATTTGATTATTGTTTATAGCCCTTGTCTGTATTCCTGTGGAACAGTGGTCTTTCCACTTTTTACTTGTTGAACTCCATGGCTAGTGGTGCATTAAGCCTGTGATTATAAAATGAATCGAAAGTATGTTATTGCAAAAATTAAAGGGAAAAAGAAAGAAGAAGGAAAGGGGATTGAGGGAAGGAAGCATGGTTATCTTCTTAGAATTGTATCCATGAAATACAGGAAATCTGTTCTCTTACATAAATTTAAAAATTCAGATTATGGAAAAATAGACTATACTTCCATATCCCACAGACTTCAGAATATTTTAATAAAAATATTTCCAAATAAAGAATAGTTATTTAAAAACAACTGAAGAAAATTTTAATTGCTTGCCAGAAATTAGATGTTCCCCTCAAAAAAGAGTCAAATGACTAAAAGTCATTTAGCCACATCATTAAATAAGGAAGTCCAATGTGTATTTTGGCATATTCTGTAGCCCTATACAAATTTCTCCATTACCTTGAGTTATAATTGTACCTACTTTATAAACTACAGCAACCATAAAGGAAAGACCTTTTATTTATTCTTTCATGCATTCTTTCATTCAAATATTTACTAGCCTCAAAATACAAGCCACCCTTTCTCATAAAGCAAGAAAATAAATTGGTGTGAGAGGACATTCTGTTTTAAGTGCCAGGCATATTACCCATAGGAACACCACCACCTGGTGATATGGAGACAGAAAAACAAGACCCTCATTTCAGTATAAGGTAAAGCCTGCTGTACAATATATACTGGCTACCACTGAATCACCAAAGGAGGACGCAGAGCTCACATCGTTAGTATTTTAGGCGAAATTCTAACAGTAGGCAATCGAACTGCCTATAGGCTTTCTGTTCCACAGCTGATTTTGAGCCACACAAAGTGAACTGTTATACATTTACACAATTCAAGAACTCTGACTAGCATTCAGAAAGCTTCCTGGATTCACAGACTAAAATTTTAACCTCCTTTAATAATGAAAAAAAAAAAATTTGGAAGGAACATGTGAAAAAAAAACAACTCCCCATTCTGTTCATTACTGGGAAGATATAGCCCAAGATTAGTAACCCACAGTTTGTGTTCTATGCATATCCTCCTGGGTTCCACAGGACACCCTCATTACTAAGTCTGAACACCACCTTCCAGCCACACGCCAAACACATCCACTCAACACCCTTGTCCACCTTCCAGCTGCCTAACAGCCATGTTAGAGCATTCAGTTTTCAGGAACTGTACCATTTAGTGACCTTGCAATATTTTTTTCTATTGTAGCCAGAGTCCAACCCTGTATTTACTACTTCAATCACAATTATTAAACCTCATCCTTCAGGATTCATCTAGATCAAACGCAAAAATCAGACTACTTTTCAACAAATTTTGGCTCAAATCTAAGGTTGTAGACAATCATCTCCTTGAGGCTGCGTGCTTGCCTTACTTACTTTTGTTCTCTCGCATTTGACTCAGAAAACAAGAGTTCAAAGATATTACTGATTCAACCGGAACAGAATACTGACTTTCCACTCCTCCACCAGCCAGGGCCACAGAGCCCAAGACTTGCCCTACATCCATGTAATTCTCCCTTCTAGCTGCATGGTTTCCCCGGCTTCCAACATCACATTGTCACTCTGCTTCCAAGAATTTTCTCCTGGGCTTCAGAGTTCCTGGGACAATCTTTAATCTTGTAACTGCAATATCACATTCCTCTCTTCCCTATACCTGGAACTCAGCCAGCTCCTTTGGGACGTTTGCAGCAAGACAGCACAGTCTATACAAGAGAGAATCATTTTCTCAGAGTTGGTCACACGGAACTTGGGTTCTGGTTCCCTGTGTGCCCCTCAGGAAGGCATTTCACACTAAATATGAGTCTCAAGGTTCCTGTCTGTGAAATGGGATTATTAATACCCAGGGAGCAGATGCCTATAGGAAGTATTTAATAAACTTTGGCTTCTGCTCTCCACCTTCTCTGACGAACCTATCTCATTTTCTGACACAGTATCACAAAATCCTATGCTTATTACATGTAAATTGATTATGCCCTTGCTTTTCTTTCTTTTTATTTGACCTTCTAAAGGTGACAGCACTGCTTATTTCTGGAAGGATGAGAGAAGATTTTAGACATTCAGATGGGACTAACTCTTTATACCACTATCCCCTCCATCCAACCCACAGCTCAAATCCTGCTCCGAAATCCCAAGGGCCTGACTTGTCTGAATGAAAAACTCATTAGTTTTGCATCAGAGTTATGGGATAAATCATAAAAGTTGGTCAACCCCACCTTAGAGTGAAGGACACCATAAAAAAGATTTCAAGTCTGAATCAATAAAATGCTAAAAGTCAGGACATTATTCCTAATTACAGTGCCTTCACTTGTACCCTTGCAAGTTGCCCAGATGTCTCCCCCTTGCCCTCTTGAACTCACATCACACGTATATGAATTACCCCAGTTTCATATTAATTTCTTTGCCATAAACAAAATTAAAATGCTAAGCATCATATGCCCTGGAGGTCTGTGACTCTACAGAGAACTCTAGAATTCCTTGCTGGGCAGGGGTAGATTAAGCTAGAGTATGGCTCACCGTTCCTTCTACCTGGCAGCAGTCCTGCCTGGTGGAAGGGAAAGAACCTTGGAGAAAGAAGACCAGGGTTCAAATGCTGCCTCCGACTCAGCAGTTGTATGCCTTAAACTGCAAACCTTTTTGAGCTTTGGTTTCCTCCTCTACAGAGGTACCTCTAGGGCAGATTAAAGTCTATCAAACTTCCCTTCCTTCTTTCATCCCTGCATTGGCCTACGTTAATTATTTGCCCTCTTTGGCACAGAAATAGCACTTCACACTGGAAATTATGTTTACATGTCTGTCTCCCCATCAGACTTGAGATAGGAGCAGACCATATTTCTCTTAATCTCTAGGCATACCAACAGAATTAGGGGACAAAATAGGCACTCAAGAAATGCTTACTAAAATATTCCTTCTCAATATATGCTATTTCATTTACACAGAGTCCCTGCCAGCTTGATTTTTCAAAATTTCAGCAAAGCTCTGAATACCCATTGTCACCTTAATGTACTGGAAACATGAATCTTCAAGGTAATTCATTTTGTTAGGTAGGAAGTCAGATATGAGCTTATGTGTGTGTGACAGGCCTAAAGAGATGTCTATGTCCAGCATCTGCATCTCAAAGTCATCCCGATAATGTTTCAGGGGCAGCCCGGTATTCGCATCCTGCCCTGCCCCCTCCTACCCAATAACCTGCCAGGTGGGGGTCCCCGCCCCTTCTGCCTGACAATCTTCCACAATCTCCCAGGTGCAGCCCAGTATCCGCATTTCGAACACCCTGCTCCAGATCCCCATTCTCTAGGGGGTCCTGCTCACCCTTCCTCTAAACTCCGGATGGCGCCAGCTAGCCTTCCTCCTGTCTGATACCTTCAGGGAAAAACTCAGAAGTTTTTCTATTTACATCCAAAAAGCCCTTTGTTCCAAGAGGAGCACAGGTGGGGAAGCAAGACCCATCTCCTTAAAAACCCCTGGACTGTGTGCTCAGCACTCTGCCTCTCTGCTGAGCCGCCCGCCTGGCCTGGTCAGGTGTAATCTCTCTACTCAACCATGTAACCTTGCTCCCCACCCCCCAGTCCGAGGAACTGGGCACTCTCTCTCAGGTCCTGTCTGGAGAGGTGCCCATCCTTTTTTACGAATGTCCCTTCCCTAATAAACTTTGCTACTTCTACTTTCCACTACTTACGCCTGAATTCTTTCTTGCGCAAGGACAAGAACCCTGCCATTCACCGGTAACAATTTCACAACTATTTCATTATTGCCTTCTCTCCATGTTTGCTTCAGACCATCTACTGAGGCATGAGAAACCTCACTTTTTACTCCACTAGCCTAGTCTTTCCTTAATGTCCACACATTGACAGGTCAGCAAAAACTTATAGTTTCAAGCTCAGAGTTCAAGCAGGTGAAACCTGCCTGATGTCTTAAATACTGCCATTATCTATAGTTCTTCAAGCCATCCATCTAGAGATTGAAAGTTAACTGACATTAAAGAAAAAGGAAAATGAACATTTATGGCAAACAGTCCAGAAGCACTTGACATGAATCATTTCAGTTAAGCTTCACCAAAGTATCACGTAGTTTTTAATCACTACAGCATGTCTAGAGAGGAGGAAATCGAATAAAAAATGCTAAATCATTCCCTTAAATTTGATTCTTTTTTTAAATTTATTTAACAGGTAGAGTTACAGATAGTGTGAGAGACAGAGAAAGGTCTTCCTTCCATTGCTTCACCCCCCAAATGGCTGCTGCGGCCAGCACACTGTGCAGTTCTGAAGCCAGGAGCCAGGTGCTTCCTCCCGGTCTCCCATGCAGGTGCAGGGGCCCAAGCACTTGGGCCATCCTCCACTGCCCTCCCAGGCCACAGCAGAGAGCTAGACTGGAAGAGGAGCAACCGGAACTAGAACCCGGCGCCCATATGGGATG
Organism: Oryctolagus cuniculus; assembly: GCF_051225735.1. NCBI lineage: Eukaryota > Metazoa > Chordata > Mammalia > Lagomorpha > Leporidae > Oryctolagus > Oryctolagus cuniculus. Next base: position 29,233,038 of record NC_142886.1, on the reverse strand, counting down.
CCAGTGCCACAGGCAGAGGATTAACCTAATGAGCCACGGTGCTGGCCCGTAAATTTGATTCTTTAAAGATTTATTTTAATTACTTGAGAGGAACATAGAAGGAGGAGATGCACAGAGAAAGCGATCTTCTATCCACTGCTCACTCTGCAAACTGTTGCCAATGTGGGGACTGGGTCGGACTGAAACCAGGAGCCTGGAGCTCCATTCTGGTCTCCCAAGTGGCTCAGCTTTGATCATCGTGGGCATCTGAGACGTAAACCACCAGAGAGGAGCTACCTCTCTCAAATAAATAAATATTAATGACACATTAAAATGGTTATATGAATGTTATATAACATTTGCTTATAAATTACTTATCCCAAAACCTGTCACATATTAACACTTTAACTGCTAGCTATTGTACCCACATCATTTAAGATCTTAACAAGTATGTGAAAAATACCCTGTAGCAAACGTACAGAAATGAGGAACAATTAGAGTATCAGTGAGTTAAAGAAGAACCGTCAAAAAGAATTGGCTGATGAATTTACTGTGAACCTGGCCAGCAGATTACCATACTGCTTCTACTCTGACAAGACCTCTGACCCTGGCTTAGGACTGTCTTTCTGAGGGTCAGACGTGAGGCTACTGTAAGCATTAGGCAACACAAAGCTTATAAAACCCTGAGCACAATACAAGGATACTTCAGAGATTTAATAAAAAAAAAAAAAAAAAAGTGGAACTGGGGCATGAGCAGAAAAATGGTTACAATGCCCCTGGGACAGGCACATTCCGTATCAGACTGCCCGGTCTGAATCCCAGCTCCACTCCTGTGCATCCTTGGAGGTGGCAGGTAGTGGGTCCCTGCCACCCACATGGGAGAATCCTATTCATTTCCTGATTTCCAGCTTCAGTTGTTGGTATTTGGGGAGTGGACTAGCGTACTGGAAGATTTTTCTCTGTCTCTCTCTCCCTTTGAAATAAACAAACAATTAAAATTTTTTAGAGCCTTTCTACTCAAGAAAAACAAAATTAAAAGATTATTTTGGTGCAAAATTTTTTAAGCTCACACACAGTCTTTTTTTCACAACACACATTTTTCTCGAACTGTCTAAAGACGCCTCGTGTCTGGTAATGATAAACTTTGTGGAAACCTAAACTATTCGGTACAATTGCAAGTCACTTAACTTAATGTTGGACACTGGCACAGTTGTAGCCAGGTGGCTACGTGCCAGCTACCTGAGCCAGGCTCCACCCCCATCCTAATGGGATTCACTGCTCCTACTTCCCTGCCTGCCCTCAGGCAAAGTTTTTAAAGGGCCTGTTCCTGAACACGTACGTGTTCTCTTGGCCCTCCTCTCCTGCTCTCTCTCTCAGTTCCTCTCTCTAGCCTCCTCCTCTGGTCTCTTGGCTCTGCTCTCCTCTCTCCTCTGCTCTGCTCTATCTTCTCTCCTTGCTAGCTCCTCTCCTCTCTGTTTCTCTCTTATATTCTCCTTCTCCCTTTTTTCCTTCGCCGCCCCTTCACTCCGGTCTGTAGTGTTCCCCAATAAACCCTTTCCCTTACTCCGGTGTCCGGTGTGCTTTGCGACGGCTAACATTAAGATATAACACTTAAAGTTGGAAAATGCTGCAAAGCAAGGACTCCAACAAAGACTGTGAATGTTCTAGTACATCTTGGCATTTCTTTAATTCCTCAGTTCTTTTCTCTCTTCCAGGAGCAAGGGCATTGACAAAAGAATGCCATCGGAATGAACAGGTCACAAGTATACAAAACAGCACCTCAAATCCTTTCTCAGGGAAATCTTAGCCTCTGTGGGATGCCACTAAAAAGTCAAACAACTGTAAATCCTCACAGAAGGGTTTCTTTGAAAGAAGATCAGAATGCAATTTTCCAGCCTCCCTTTTCATTTCTATGCTGCAAATTGTGGCGTATCTAACACACAGAAACCTGCAAAACAGCTGTTCAGAAAACAAACTACCACATTCAACATTGAGGAAAGGAAACATAAAAAACGTATTATCTCTCTTTTTTCTTTTTGTAGCCACTTTGGGAGTAGTGAGAGATGTGTGACAAAGAGAATTTAGCTAGATGTTAACTGTCAATCACTGGTTTAGGCACTCAAAGTGTTCCCAACCCTGAGCAGGTGCTGGTAAGCCCATGAAGGGGCTCAGGGTCACTGAGGCTTTTTCCTTGAGGGGTCTGCAGAGGGAAGAAGGTCAAGACAAACCTGATCCCTACTCTAGAAAAGCACAAGTCACCAGGGCAGAACTTAAACCATCAACAGCAAAGTGACTGAAGCAGAGGAGGACTGAGACGCCACACACACACAGACAGAAGTGTGTTAGTTTCATCTCACAGGATGAAAACTCTCAGGGCTGAGAAACTCCCATTCATGTGAAAGACACTGAAGAACATTGCTGTTTGCAGGAGGTGTCAGGTGAATCGCACTAGGCAGTATTATTATACACTCCAAGTCCCCTACATCAGCTGCATCCATTTGGATGAAGTCCCACAAACAGCACGAACTTGAAGTGACCAACACAGCATCTGCACCACACTCTGAAACCTAAGCTTTTTCCTATTTTGTGACTTAGCCTCAAAATTGTAGAGGATATTTTGGGACTATAACAATAATTTGAAAAGTTGACCAAGTAAGATTTTAAAATAAGTATATTATACCTAATTACATTCTAGGAAGAAAGAGGTGTTTGAATTGCAGATTGGAACATCTTGATTGGCGCACAAGGTTGACCCAACTGATTCCAAACTCATCATGACTGCTAATGTATATAAAAGAGGGAAATGCTCACTCAAAATTATAAATTATCTATACAGGACAGTGAAATATTCTAGATGCACCCTCTGTTAGGAAACTGGCGCAGTTGTAGCCAGGTGGCCACATGGCCCAGCTACCTGAGCCAGGCTCCACCCCCATCCTAATGGGATTCGCTGCTCCTGCTTCCCTGCCCGCCCTCAGGCAAAGTTTTAAAAGGGCCTGTTCCTGCATACGTGGCCCTTCTCTCCTGCTCTACCTTGGTCCTTCTCTCTTGCGCTCTTGGCTTCTCTCCTCCTCTCATCTCTCTTCTCCCTCCTCTGTCTCTCTCAGTCTCCTCTCTTTTTCCTTCGCCGCCCCTTCAGTCCGGTCTGTAGGGTGTTCCCCAATAAACCCTTTCCCTTACTCCGGTGTCCGGTGTGCTTTGCGACAGCTAACATTAAGATATAACACCCTCTCTTACTAGAAGGAAAGAAAGCCTCCAAGTTCTTATATGTCTTGTTTAATGATGTGGAAAAACTGAGAGTATGTCAATTTCAGTGCAACTACCAGGGTTACAGCTTCCGCACAACAAATGACTTCCTGTTTAGGGATAGAAGTCAAGGAACATGAGATGAAGCAGAACAAAATCAACTGATGTAATGAACTAATGTGAAGATTTCTGATCAAAGGGATTCTTGAGTGATTCATTAAGAAATTTTAAGATTTATATAAGAAATTCATATTGCAAAACTTCTAAATTTAAAACTCACAGGGCGGGCACTGCAGCTCAATAGGCTAATCCTCCGCCTGTGGTGCTGGCACACTGGGTTCTAGTCCCGGTCAGGACACCGGATTCTGTCCTGGTTACCCCTCTTCCAGGCCAGCTCTCTGCTGTGGCCCAGGAGTGCAGTGGAGGATGGCCCAAGTGCTTGGGCCCTGCACCCCATGGGAGACCAGGAGAAGCACCTGGCTCCTGGTTTCAGATCAGCACGGTGCACCACCCGCAGCGCACCAGCCGCAGAGGCCATTGGAGGATGAACCAACGGAAAAGGAAGACCTTTCTCTCTGTCTCTTTCTCTCTCACTGTCCACTCAGCCTGTCAAAAAAAAAAAAAAAAACCCTCAGAAATTAAAGTAATATCATATATTCCTGTATAGAACCAGTTGATGCTTAATAATTCATTGATTATATATATATATATTTGTGTAGGGAACTACAGCTTGTATATTCATTAATCCTGGTATGTACTTTGCCACATGTGATTCTCCATGGGCTCTAGGACTGACCTAGATGGAACCTGCACCCTGACATAGGATTTAATTTATTATATTTGTTTGAAAGGCAGAGAGAGAATGCTCTTCTATCTCCTGGTTCATTCCTACAATGATCCTAACAGCCAGGGCTGGACCAGGACAAGGCAAGGAGCTAGGAACTCAATCCAAGTCTCCCACACGGGGTGGCAGGTACCCAAGTACTTAAGCTGTCACCAGTTGCCTACCATTCATCCCAGAGCACACACATTAGTAAGAAGTGTAAACAGAAAGCAGAGCCGAGACTCGAACCCAAGTGTTCCAATAAGGGATGTGGGCACCCCATGTGGCATCTTAACCACTGTGCCCCATGAGGCAGAATTTCAAAGCATCTTCTGTATTTAGCTAAACTTTCCTGGCCCACTCTCCCAGCAGTCTGCTCTGTGTTTTGTCAAAAAGAAAGAAAAGAAAGAAAAGAAAGAAAAGAAAGAAAAGAAAGAAAAGAAAAGAAAAGAAAAGAAAAGAAAAGAAAAGAAAAGAAAAGAAAAGAAAAGAAAAGAAAGAAAGAAAGAAAGAAACCAATTTGCAAATTTTTGACTATGATGATGTTAAAGAAATGGGATTAGAGGACAGAGGCTGGGTAGCCTGGGCTCCCTGTTTGCTGGTGTTTACAGCAAGGGCAAGCTTCTGGTACAGTGCTCCTAACCTGTGAGTTCTGCAGCAACTCTGAGTAACATTAGAATTCAAATGCCAGTTTTTTTCAAACAATGTAATTAAAAAAAGAAACTGAATTAAATTGTTGGGAATCCAGTGAGTACTAGAGAATTGGTTATGAGGAAAAAATACAGTATTCAATACCTATTTTTGAATAGATGGTTAACTGAATGAATGGCTGTGTAAGTACAAATATATTCTCTCTTACAATAAAAATACAAAGTAGTTCCACAATAATTGAGTAAGAATCCACTTGGGGCTGGTATTGTGACAGCAGATAAAGCCACAGCCTCTCACGCTGGTGTCCTATATGCATGCCAGTTTAAGTTCTGGCTGCTCCACTGCCAATCCAGCTCCCTGCTAATGGGCTGGGAGAGCAGTGGAAGATGGCCTAAGTGCTGGGGTCCCTGTCACCCATGTGGGACTCCAGGGTGAAGCTCCTGGCCCATAACAGTTTCATTTTTTTTCTTTCATTATTGAATGTCATGTTGCAAGTAATTCCATTGCCATTTCCAGGGAAATGGCATGCATACAAACTGAATAAATCAAATGGCAAGCATGAAGCCCTTAGCACTGTGCCTGAAATGGAAGAGCAATTAAGAAATTTAGGTATTATTTTCATTGCTGATATAGTTAATTTTGAAAGGTCCAAATAAAAATAGGTAATATATATATACTCAACCCTTAACAAAACTCTCTTCAGAAGGAGACTTTAATGAGCAGTAAGTAAAAGGCTGAGTAAGCTATGTTCATTGAATGAGCCCATTGATCCTCTAATTTGTCTGCCCATCTATTAGGAGACTTAAAATATGTTGAAGAAAAATGTTAGATAATGATAAGTTTATTTTGGTACAAACATTTTTGACATCTGTGTGCATATTTTTTTGCAATATGCAGCTCCCATGGATTTTTTGAAGATCCTTCATATAAAGCACACAAGGAAAACTCCACTGTAAAAATCAAATGAGTTATGAAGCAGTAAACTCTAAAACACTTATTATGATGAAAATGAAGAAAAGCCTTTGTCATTTATGCTTTCCATCTAACAAAATCCACAAAAATTGTTTTCTTTTACGTTTCTTAAATGTCCATCTGATATTCAAGAACAAAATACCTGTGTTAGTGCTGTGGCACAGTGGGTTAAGTCACTGCCTGGGATGCTGGCATCCCATATGGACACCAGTTCGTGTCCTGGCTGTTCTACTTCCAATCCAGCTTCCTGCTGATGTGCCTGGGAAAGCAGAAGAAGAAGGCTCCAATGTTTTGGCCCCTGAACCCACATGGGAGACCCAGATGAAGCTCAGGCTGCTGGCCTCAGTCTGGACTAGCCCAAGCTGTTTTGGCCATTTAGGGAGGGAACTAGTGGATGGAAGATCGATCTCTCTGCTTTTCAAATAAATAAATAAACCTTAACAAAAAAAAGAATAAAATATTTATCTAAAATCCAGTTGTTCTGTTCTTGTATAATCTGATAATATCATCTGTTCTTCTCTGGGAAATGTATATTGAAAATAATTGCCGTGGCCGGCGCCCCGGTTCACTTGGCTAATCCTCCGCCTGCGGGTTCTAGTCCCAGTTGGGGTGCCGGTTCTGTCCCGGTTTCTCCTCTTCCAGGCCAGCTCTCTGCTGTGGCCCGGGAAGGCACTGGAGGATGGCCCAAGTGCTTGGGCCCTGCACCCGCATGGGAGACCAGGAGAAGCACCTGGCTCCTGGCTTATCATCTGTATGAGATACTTAGTGTTTCGGCAGCATAGTTCAACTATTGCATTCTTTTTTTTATTTTTTTTTTTATTTTTTGATAGGCAGAGTGGACAGTGAGAGAGAGAGATAGAGAAAAAGGTCTTCGTTTTCCATTGGTTCACCCCTCAATGGCACCTGCTGCTGGCGCGCTGCAGTGGGCGCACTGCGCTGATCCGAAGCCAGGAGCCAGGCGCCTCCTCCTGGTCTCCCATGCAGGTGCAGGGGCCCAAGTACTTGGGCCATCCTCCAGTGCCTTCCCGGGCCATAGCAGAGAGCTGGCCTGGAAAAAGAGCAACCGGGACAGAATCCGGCACCCCGACCGGGACTAGAACCCAGGGTGCCAGCACCGCAAGGCAGAGGATTAGCCTAGTGAGCTGCGGCGCCGGCTAACTACTGCATTCTAACATGTACTAACACAGTACTACATATTCTAACATAGTACTATAAATTGGAAAAAGTAACCCTGTTTCCAGGAAGTTGGCCAATTATCATAATAATACATAGAATCATGCATGAAAATTCAGAGGCCATCTATTTCAATTCCCCAAAGGCCAAACATTTTAAATGAAGATTGTCTCAATAATTGAAAACTAATAATTGTCCTGTTCCATTTGATAATGAAACAAGAATTTCTGGTATAGTACACACAGAGAAGGAGTACATTTTTACTTTAATAAAATTCTGTCAACTATGTTGGCAGTAATATGCCTTCCCTTGATGGTAATTACGTGTAATCATTTTCTCATCATTTATACCAGTTTTTTTTTCCTTTAAACTGAAATTATCCAAAATCCCCACTGATCACTCTCCATGAGGCAGCACTGATTTTATTAAACAGTGGGTGCTGATAGGCATCAGAGCTAAGAAATCCAGTTCAGCCGTTATACTAGGGCTAGGCCAATTAATCACATAGCCTTTGCAAATGGTCTATGAACTAGAAGTGTCTCTGAGACCAGAAATAGGAATTTAAGTGTAGGTTCCATTAAGAGCCTACATTTTATACCAAATAAGGACATTTAGTTGAAGACTATATCAAAGATGAGAGGGAGACTGGATATCCCTACTTAAGTTCTATTTTAATTCCCATGGTATCCAATGCTTTCTAAGAATTGCCTGTTCCATTTCACCCTCAGAGCATTAACTCATACTTTCTGTCTATCGGCTTTCTCCTACTAACCCCTTTCAGCAGAGGTTATCCCACAGGCTCCTACTGTATGACATCCAGTTTGAGACATTGTGGCAATTCTTGATTTAGATCATTTTTTTTTATGAAGAATTATAAATAAAATTATAGTCAATACAATCACCCTTGTCTTCTATCACTTGTTATCATGCTACCTTTTCCAAATGATTGATTTAACCTATATTAGCCTTTATTGTTCAAAAATCTATGCTTAAAAAACTTTTATCTCCTTTTTGTCTATTTTCAAAACTCAATTCACTTGGAGTTTTCACTTGTGTCATCTTAAGTGAACAATCCTAACCCTTTCCTCTTTTTGTTCAGTATTATATATTTTTCTTCTTCTTCCTTTGGAAGTCTTCATTTACCAGAAATTTCCAGCCACATCATCTTTCTCAGTGGTTGGATTCCAGAACTGTTCCTTTTCTTTGTCTAGATTCTATTTCTAGGCAAGTGGAGAGTTGGAATTCTACAGGAGTTGGAATTCCAAAAAGCACACACTGACCATGGAACAGCTTAGGGTGAGATGCAAGGCAGTGCACAGAGCAAAGGAAAACTGAAGATGTGTTCTTGGTGAAGGAAGTGCAGTACTACAGAGGCAGATCAAAACAAAGTTCAAAAGGGTAAATACACAAAGGAAAGCATTTGAGTTCCTAAGTAGAAAATGGAATCAAGGGAAAGAAGATGAATCAGCTGAACTTGGAAGAAAGGTTTTAGGTTTTTGTTGTTATTGGTTTATTTATACTGGTATGTTCAGTCATTCATTGTAAAATCACTAATTATAATGTCTTTTTCCCTAAACTGACCTCACATACTTTAAAGTTTATAGCAGCTATCTCAGTACTTCTTATATTATTCCTTCAAACCCCCATGTGTTCAAGTTACTGTTGTCCAAGATTCTGTTCTATTTCTCCACATCCCATCTCATATTTTCATTCACAAATTTTTTTCTGGAATACCCGTTTGCCTCATCACTCCCCTTGTCATGGAATGGCTACAATTTAGCTTTCAAGAGACTTTTAAGACATTAAAGCAAGCAAAGGTTCTGATTCTATTTTTAACAAAAAGATTTGTTCTTCCTTTGAAAGGTAGAGTGAGAGAGAAAGAAAAAGAGCAAGGGCAGGAGAAAGAGAGAAAGAGGCCGGCACCATGGCTCAATAGGCTAATCCTCCTCCTGCAGTACGCTGGCTGCAGCGGCCATTGGGGGGTGAACCAACGGTAAAGGAAGACCTTTCTCTCTGTCCCTCTCTCTCTCACTGTCCACTCTGCCTGTCAAAAAATAAAAAGAGAGAGAGAGAGAAAGAGAGAGAGAATATGAGTGACTGAATTCCAGCCACTGGTTCACTTCCCAAATGGCCATAAAGCTGGGGCTGGTCCAGTCAGAAGCCAGGAACACAGAACTCCACCCAAATCTCCCAAGTACTTGAGACATCATCCACTGTTCTCCCAAGCACATTAGCAGGGTGCTGCATTGGAAGTGGAGTAGCCGGGGATTGAACTGGCACTCCAATATGGGATGTCAGCATCACTATCAGCAGCTGAACCCAGATTACACATTGAACTTGGGCTTCTAGAACTGTGAGAAAACATATTTCAACGTTGAAATCTCACAGTCTGTGGTACTTCATTATGGGAGACTCCTAAAACCAACACATGAGATATGCCCCACCATTCGCTGCGCTTCTGAACACTTAGAATAAAAACCCAATTCACCACCACACCCACATGGCTGAAGGTGAACTAGTCTTTCCTTATGGCTCATATCTCATCACCTCCCAAACTAGTCTGATTTTTGTTTTTATTTTTTTAATCTGAGACTCAAGAGAGGACACTGCCACCCACTGGCTCACACCCCAGTTGCCCACAATGGCCAAATCTAGTAGCCAAGAAATCAGCTAAGGTCTCTCACATGGGTGGTAAGAGCCCAATTGCTGGAACAATCACTGCTGCCTCCCATGGTCTGCATTACCAGGAAGATAAGGAGTCAGAGCCAGGTACTGAACTCGGGTAGTCTGATATGGGTTATGTGTTCTCAGCCTAGCAGCTCCCCTGGCTCTTTATTCTCCATATAGACACGTCTTCTCTAACACACATGGTTGTCTCCCATGAAAGGGCTCTCATGCTTCCTGCCACCTGAATCATTCTTACCATGATCTTCCCACTATGGGCTCTTTGTCATCAGGCTTAGCCTTTGAGAAGGCTTCCTTGATCTACCATTTAAGAATAGCTATCCCTACTGCCAAAACTCTATGTCAACTGTCTATTTTCCTTATAATATTTTTCCAACAGAGAACCCAGTTTGCATCATCATTAAATATAATAATCACTACTTTATTCATAAAAACATATTTCTAGGTAGATCATATGTTGAGGTTGACAGTAGGGTCTTAATTTATACCAGTTCTAGAGGAACTACTAGTTATAACCCATTTCACTGTCAAAACTGCACCAGTTTAGACATAAAATACATTCTGAAATCCACTAAGCTTTGATATGTTGTCTATACTAGGAGACTCACCTGCACTTCCAGGAGTAGACACTCTCTCCATCCTGTTGAGTTCTGCTTTCAAATACTGAACAGGCTCTGCCTAAAATCTACCTCCCTACCCCCACCCCCAATTGCTTGCTCTCCTCATCATACAAGATGCTGTGCATAGACAATAATATCCCCATAATTGAATCAACCCTTCAGTTAGAGTTGGGCTGATTTCTTTCAAACTATAGTACCATTGATCTATTCATTTCTATATATTTTCCATTTGATTATGGACCTCAGGACAAGAATTTTTTAAATTCATATTTGTATTTCCAGTCTCTAGAATATTTTTCATAACATGAAGGGCATTGAATAAATGGTTCTAAATGGAAAGTTGAATACGTATTTTCTGACTCTTCTAAGCTTCTATAATTTTATTTCATATACACAAATTTTTGGAAAGGTAGTTTAGTTATTCATATGGTGATAAAACATTCAATAACAGCATTTGATAAGCTACATAGAACTCTATATATTTGAAATTCTCAAATTGAAGATTGCATCCTTAACTTTTCCTTTCATTTTTGTTCTCAAATCTTTAACTGTAACAATTGTTTTATCCCACTGACAATGGCAAAATACTTATTGACCCTCAGGGTCATCTTTCATACCCTGGTCTTAGATAAACATCTCTTTCCAATAGTGTCTTTTCCATACACTAAATAACCACGCATTCATTTTACTATCCTATTTTTTTAAATTTCTCTCCAATTAGCAGTCATTCTATTAAGTTCACTTTTACAAAAAAAAAAAAAAATCAAATGGAACAGAGGAAGAAACTTGTTAAACAAATTGCCTCCCTCCCTTTTATTTCTTTTCTGGTTTGTGACAACCATTCTCAAGGGTATCTCTACACCTGCTCTTGCCCCTTTTATTCTATTTTCCACAAAAAGCCATAACAATACTTTTAAAACTGAATGCAGATCACATTACTCTTTTATTCAACTGTCCCCAAGAGCAGAATTCAAAATCCCAATAACTGTCTTCAGGATCATTCATAATCTGGTTCTCTGCTACTCTTCAGTGCCTTGTTATTCTTCACTTTGCTTCAGCCAGACTGGACTTTACGGTGTCTCTCCAACAGGTCAAGCCCTGGACCACGTGCTAGTGTACTGCTACTTCCTCTGTTTGGGATGTCCTTTTCCCAGACAGTGGCATCTCGTACTCCTTCATATCCTCACTTAAATGTCAACTTCTCTGGAGGCATTCATTAACCCCATCCTCTAAAATAGTAAATCTTGATCCTCTTCATCCTGGCATACCCTATCCTTTTTCTATGATTGCTTCTATCCAAAGAACCTATCACCAGCTGCATGCAATCTTATTTCCTACATATTTGGTTTTTGTCTGTATCCTCCCCCTGAACATAAGCTCCAAGAGGGCAGGGTTTCTTTTTTCCTCTTTTCTTGTTCATTTTATATCCAGCTTGAACAAAGTCTGACACCAACGTTGAATCCTAAACATACTAAAAGAATGTGAATGTGTATGAAGTTAATTGAAAACTATCTTAATGGAGAATGGGACTGGGAATGAGAGAGGGAATAGGAGGTGGGGTGGGGGTAGGGGTGGGAGGGCAGGTATGGTGGGAAAAATCACTATATTCCTAAAGCTGTACTTGCAAATTTTGTACTCATTAAATAAAAGGTTTCTTTGGAAAAAAAAAAAGAATTGGTAGATGCAATTGTCTCCCTTTCTCTGCATTCTGCCACCAATCCACACATAACCCAGGAGATGGGTTATGTCAACAGAGCTAAGTAGGAAGTAGGGTGTGAAAGGTCATCAGAGGTGGGAAGTCTTAGTGATTAAAAGAGTCTGGCTTAGGCTTTATAAATCCTGGTGTTTCCCCCTAGAGTTGGGTCCATGTAAGGAGTGTTCAGAGAGCCCAGCACAGAATAGCAAAGGGTGCTGGGATTGGGCAGTGTAGGCACTGTTTGTGAGTGATCAGAGGGCCAATCAGTAAAGAAAGACAGCCATCACTCTGTACTCTACAGGACTGGTTCCAGGACCACCTGTGGAAACCAAATTTCAAAGATACCCCTCTCATATAAAATGATATAAGATTTGCATATTACCAATGCAACCTTCCTTTATACTTTAAATCATCTCTAGATTATTTGTAATCCCTAATAGTTTATAAATGCTAGGTAAATAGTTGTCATACTAAATTTTCTAGGGAATAATAATGAGAAAAATTGTTTACACATGTTCAGAACAGATATAATTAAAATATTTTATACCTATTGTTGGTTAAATTCACAGACATCTAAACTAGTGATTTCCAAACTAGCAACACATAGGTTATTAAGAGGTTTTCCTGGGATTTCCAGGTACAGGGAAAACAGAAAACCTAAGGAGCCAGAGATCCCTTCTTCCCAAAACACATCCCCAGAAAAAAGTAGTTCAGATTTTTGTCTGTTTTTTGTTTATGGATCTCAATCAGTTTCACTTCTTTAGACACTGAGAATTCCATAATGTAGGGAAGCTATATCCAAACCAGAAGAGATTAAAAAGTGAGTTAGTCTCCCATTTTTATGCTTACTTTTCAAACTGTACTTGCTGATAATGGATCTTATCAAAATTGCAACTTTGGGAGCAGGAATGATGGTACAGTGGGTTAAGCCGCTGTTTGGGATGCCCATGTGCCATACTGGAATGCCTGATTGGAGTCCCAGTTAGTGTATGCTTCTGAGCTAGCTCCCAGCAAAGGTGTCCAGGAGACAGCAGATGATGACAAAAGTACCTGGGTTCCTGTCACCAACATGAGACACCCAGATGGAATTCTTGGCTCCTTGCTTTGGTCTGGCTGACTCCCTGGGCATTGTAGGCATTTGGGGAATGAAATAGTGGATGATGATACCTCTTTCTATCTCTCCCTTTCTTTCTGTCACTCTACCTTTCAAATAGATACATTTGTGGTTTTTTTGTTTGTTTGTTTGTTTTTTAAAGATTTTATTTGAGAGGTAGAGTTATAGATAGGGACATGAGAGGGAAAGAGAGAGAAAAGTCTTCCATCCGTTGACTCACTCCCCAGATGGCCACAATGGCCGGAGCTGCATTGATCTGAAGCCAGGAACCAGGTGCTTCTTCCCAGTCTCCCATGTGGGTGCAGGGGCCCAAGCATTTGGCCATCTTCTACTGCTTTCCCAGGCCACAGCAGAGAGTTGGATTGGAAGAAGAGCAGCCGGGACTCAAACCGTTGCCCATATGGGATGCCGGCGCCGCAGGTGGAGGATTAACCTACTGCGCCACGGCACCAGCACCTGATACATTTGCTTTTAAAAAAAATTCCAACTATATCATTAATATCTTGCTTCATGTTTACCTTTCCCATTAGAATGCACACCCCATCTGGAAAGGGACATGCCCTACAAGTATCTAAGGCGTAATCAATATCTGTTTAAAGAATGAATTGGGGTGGTATTTGACTAGCAGTAAAAAACCAACTTGGGATTACACACTACATTTCAGGGTACCTGGGTTCAAGTCCCTCCTCTGCTCCTTATTTCAGTTTCCTGTTGTTGTACACCTTGGCAGGCAGCAAGTGATGGCTCAAGTACTTGGGTCTGTAGCACTCATGTGGGAGAGCCAGGGTCCTGGAGGAGGCATTTTATTTGTTGCAGGCATTTGGAGAGTAAAAAAATAGATAAGATCTCTCTGACTTTCAAACAAATAAAATAACTGAAAATGCTTTAAGAAAGAATAAATGAACAAAGAATATTTAAGCAGTGGAAACATCAGAGAAAGTAACTTATTTTCTTTCTTGTACATAGATAAGGAAACAGGCTTTGAACTGAAAATTGAAACTTGCTTATGTCCTTGATTTCCTGAAATGGCTATCATCCTCTACATTTCCTCATATTTCCTCATTCATTTTCTTTTTTTATTATAAAATTCTTATTTATTTATTTATTTGACAGAGTTATAGACAGTAAGAGAGACAGAGAGAAAGGTCTTCCTTCCATTGGTTCACTCCCCAAATGGCTGCTATGGCCGGCACTGCATCGATCCAAAGCCAGGAGCCAGGCACCTCCTCCTGGTCTCCCATGTGGGTGCAGGGGCCCAAGCACTTGGGCCATCCTCCACTGCCCTCCCAGGCCACAGCAGAGAGCTGGATTGGAAAAGAAGCAACCGGGACTGGAACCCGGCACCTATATGGGATGCTGGTTCCGCAGGCAAAGGATTAACCAAGTGAGCCACAGCGCCAGCCCCTCCTCATTCATTTTCCTAAGTATACGGATCCAACAGTAAACTGCTTAAATATCCTCCAGAGGTCTTACGTTGTACTGTCTTGCTGTCCAAATTTATTCAAAATCCCAGGTAAGATAAGATTTTGGTGGGGGGTTATTGGAAGAAAGCTAGCCCTCTAAGTTCCATCTATCCTACTTGTCATTAATTGGGTATTCCATCCCTTACAGATTGTCTTCCCTTGAATCATGCTTTAGTGCCGTACTCGGAGGTTTTGGCAAGTACAATACAAGAAGAAATCCACATGAGCCCAAGACATCCATCATGGGTGTGCTGTAGAAGACATTGCCCATCATTTTACTGAATATAGCTTACAAGAAAGAACATGGAGAAATATATATTCACTTGAGAGTGGGCATCTGGCACAGTGCTTAGGACATTGCTTGGCATGCTTGCCTACAAGCCCCACCAGCATACCTGGGTTCCAGTCCCAGCTCTGTTTTGAACTCCAGTTTCCTGCTAATGTGCACCTTGGCAGGCAGTGATGACAGCTCAAGTCATTTCCAGCTCCTAGGTTTGGCATGGCTGAGGCCTGGCTACTGTGGGAATTTGGAAGTCAACAAGCAGATGGGAGATCTCTTCTCATTTATCTGTATATCTCTGTCTTGTCTCTCTTTCAAATAAATTAAAAATTTTAAATGAAATATTTCATGAAACTATACGTTTACTTTAAGTAACGAGTATAGACATTCCTCAGTGATAAGAACTGATAATTCTCCATTTTTTTTAATTGTTCACCAGGATTTAAGAAAAATACAATTCTGAAGTTCAACAAAGACAACCATGGGTTTTTGTTTTTGTTTTTGTTTTTTTTTTTGTTTTTTTTTTTTGGTTTTTTTTTTTTTTTTGGACAGGCAGAGTGGACAGTGAGAGAGAGAGACAGAGAGAAATGTCTTCCTTTTGCCGTTGGTTCACCCTCCAATGGCCGCCGCGGCCGGCGCACCACGCTGATCCGATAGCAGGAGCCAGGTACTTCTCCTGGTCTCCCATGGGGTGCAGGGCCCAAGGACTTGGGCCATCCTCCACTGCACTCCCTGGCCATAGCAGAGAGCTGGCCTGGAAGAGGGGCAACTGGGACTAGAACCCGGTGTGCCGGCGCCGCAAGGCGGAGGATTAGCCTAGTGATCCGCGGCACTGGCCAACAACCATGGGTCTTAATGTTTATTTTTCTCTCAGACCATCTTCCACCCCAGTCCTGTATTTTACTATTTTTCTCTAGACCAGCTATTTATCCTTATTTTTGTGTGCCTTTATTTTAGTAGGCACTACTGCGGCAATTGCTGCACATTTTCTAGGAAACAGTAGAAAATCATATTATCACAAAATATAGCAAAATAGGTTTGTTTAAAGGATAATTCTACTAGAAAAACTAGTCAGTATTTCAGACAAATGACATGTAGCCTGTAGTGGCTTTTATTAGGCATTTGCCAACTTCCCCATAGCAGCTTTATCATGGGTTCAGTCTTAAAATACTGAGCTCTTTGACAACATGACAAAAATGCAGTGATTGTTGCCTCGGTATTAAGCAGAACGAAAAGTAGCGAAGAAGCCAAACACAATCATGATTTCAGTACAAAAGACAGACGGACCAAGTGTGCAGGTAATGTCAACCTCGGAAGAAGGTTGTTCATAATCTAAGCAAATTTTCCAGGCAATGGAGTCAGACTCCTGAGGTTTTAATACCAACTCTATGACTTAATCGCTGTAAAATTTTGATGAATTACCATCCCTCACTCTGCCTCAGCTTTCTCATTTTTTAAAGTGGGGATAAAAGAAGGTTTTTCTAATATTAAATCAGATAATATATAAAGAGTTATAAGAATGGTACCTACCCAATCAGCACTTGATGTATGCATAATGTTATTGTTACCATAAAATTGTCCTAGAAAATATCAAATCCATCATCAAATTTAAAACAGTATAGAAATATAAGAACTCTGGGTGGAGAGTGAGAAGACAAACTCACTGAGGATAAGTAAGGTTCTGGATTTAGGTTTGAAATATCTGTTGTGTTTTGGTAGGATGCAGGGAAAGCTATCTTTGGAGGGAAAAATAACCTGACATGTATTTTGGAAATTTCAAGGACTCAAAACTTTTATTGAACAAAGTTTGCTGAGTGCTTCCGATGCACCAGGCTTGATGCTGGTTGCTCTTAACTTCAATAAATGAGACTAAAGAGATTTATGGCTTCATACATCCAACAAGCCAATGGGGAAAGAGATCTCATAATCAAAAGATGTATGAAGAAGGTAATTTTGGATAGCAGTGACTTTGGTGAAGAATTTAAAACAAAGCAGATGGCTATAGAGCATCCAGTGTAACAGCAGACAGGGAGGTGTCTCTGAAGACAGACATTCGAGCTGCTAAAAGATGAGGCCGATAGCCCTGTGACCCTACTGGGGAAGAAAGTATTTGCTGAAATCAGCAGGTTGAGAGCCATGGAAGTGGTAATAAACAGCGGAGGTTTGGTAAATGGTGGCAGGAAGTATTCATAACCAAGTAACTGTCATGACAAGGGCTGTCTTTGGGCCGGGATGGGTTCCTTTTTACGACAGCATAAGAAAGTTACCATTGACGACACTCAACGGATAAGAACACCTACGTACACAAAGAATATGGGACTTGTCCAAAGCCCCATGGCCAGTAAGAGGTGCAGTATCTGGGCTCTTATGTCACAGTCTGATGTATGTAAAGTCCACATCACAGGAAACAAAGGCCCAGTGATTCCTCTTCTACATCAGCAATAAAGAGCCTGAATACATCGGAAATGCAACAGGACTAACAGCAGTAAGAAAACTATCACAGTAGGAAAGATTGGAAAATCCAAGGAGAGAAGGAGAAGAAAAGATGATAGCTTTCTTCAGAGGTTTGAAGAAATTTTTTTTTTTTGACAGGCAGAGTGGACAGTGAGAGAGAGAGACAGAGAGAAAGGTCTTCCTTTTCTGTTGGTTCACCCCCCAATGGCTGCTGCAGCCAGCACACTGCGGCTGGCGCACCACGCTGATCCGAAGGCAGGAGCCAGGTGCTTCTCCTGGTCTCCCATGCGGCTGCAGGGCCCAAAGACTTGTGGCAATCCCAGGCCACAGCTCTCCACAGAGAGCTGGACTGGAAGAGGAACAACTGGGACAGAATCCGGCCCCCCAACCGGGGCTAGAACCTGGGGTGCCAGTGCCACAAGCGGAGGATTAGCCAAGTGAGCTGCGGTGCCAGCCTGAAGAAATGTTTTCTAGATAAATAATGGTCAATAAGCATGTGGGGAAAGATGTTCATCCTAATGGTTAAGATGCCAGTAAGAATGCCTATGTGGGGCCGGCGACGTGGCGTACGAGGTTAATCCTCCGCCTGTGGCACTGGCATCCCATACAGGCGCCGGTTCTAGTCCCGGTTGCTCCTCTTCCAGTCCAGCTCTCTGCTGTGGCCTGGGAGAGCAGTGGAGGATGGCCCAAGTGCTTGGGCCCCTGTACCTGCATGGGCCAAATAAATAAATACAATCTAAGAATGCCTACACCCCACCCCACACAGAACACCTGGGTTGATCCCTAACTCTGGCTCCTTACTCCAGCTTCCTGAAAATATGGACCTGGGGAGGGGGCAGTCGAGATGATTCAAGTAACTGAGTCCTTGTCTCCTAACGTGGAACACCTGGATCGTATTCCCAACTTCCAGCTTCAGCTCTCCAACTGCTATAGACATTTGGGAAATGAACAAACGGATGGCAACTCTCTTTCCCTCTCTGTCTCTGCTTCTCAACTAGTAAATATTTTTTAAAATACATAGCTGGATAGATACAAAGATTCTTTTGTATAATTCTACAATAAGAATCATAACTGATACGGCAACTCTGTGTGACTGCAGACTCTAACAAGGACTGGTGGGAAGAGGGAGTCCTAACTGTCAAACAACCTAACTATGAAAGAAGCCAGCTGGGGGGACCTTGGAGTTCCCAGTAACCTATCATTGGACATATGCAAACCAAGGTAACATAATTACTATGGTTTTATAAAAGGGACTTCTTTAAGCTGTGAAACACAGGACTAGATTAATTTAAGGGCTTCTAATGAGTCAATACTTTTTGGTTCTACAACAGAAAGGATATTAGAGTATTAGGTTTAGCCAAGATTATTAATGAGGTATTAAGCCACAGAAGGTGTTATATAAGAAATATATAGATAAGGCCTTTGATATCAAGATACGGAATATATGCTTTCCATCTTGAATATCCAAACTGAGAAACAATCTGTAAGCAACCACATTTTGAGCTCCATATTTCATGGGAAGCATGCATACAAGTTGTAATGGAAATGTAAATAATCTACTTTAGAAAATACAGATTGAGGAAATACTGATTATATGGTTCAAAGTGTACCTGCTATTTAATTTTTCCAGCCTGATCAGCTAAAAAGTGGTGGTGTAAAGTAGGCAGAAAAGTATGTGATCTAAGGTCAAACGTATTCCTGGGTGATATCTATGGCATGTCTAGGGCACTTTATATGTTTTTGAAGAGTTTGCAAGATTATGGTAAATAGAAAAACTAGATTCATTTAAGAGTACGTAGACCAACTTCAGCCATGGGAAAAACAGAAAACACTTACAGCCAAAGAGTTATCACAACTTGTCTTGTTGTTTGAGTATATGAAAGGTTCTTTCTTTCAACACCTAGGGGACATTGACTTTCTCTGCCTAACAATAGTTTCCCTACTTCTGCTGCAGCCCTGACTCCTTACTGTGAGGAGCACCTGAGACTGAGTCTGAGCTAATCTTTGTACCACATCATGTTGGCCACAGTCACTGCTCTAGGAATGAGCACATGCCCCAAGCCAAAGTTACCAAAGTCCTTCTCTAGTTTTCCTTTTTTGAAAGAAAATTATTTATTATATTTGACAGGCATAAAAGGAGAGTTGCAGGGGCAAATAAAGAGCTCCCAGTTGCTGGTTTACTCCTCAAATGATGACAGGCAGGAGCTCAAACCAAACTGCTCATGTGGTAGGAGGTACAGACCCACTTGAGCTTCCAGGGTCTACACTGGCAGTAGCTGGAATTGGGAGTGGAACCAAGACTCAAATCCAAGCCCTCTGATGTGGAATATGGGTGTCTCAAATGCCATCCTGTCAAACACTCATCCTCTCCCCAATTTTTCTAAGCAAATCATGGCAGGACAAACTTTTCTTTCCTCTCAGATAATAATGTTTTAAGTATCAAAGCCTACATCTGCCAAGATCACAGTTCTAGTCTTGTGGGAACATCACATCTGAGAGAGAGAAGTCAAAATGCAAACAGAAGGAAAGAGAAGACAGAATAAATAGCTCTTGTAACCAGATTCAAATTCTGAACCTCATCATTGAGGCCGGCTCAACTCTTGCCCTTTCTACAGCTGCTCCAACGGGTTTTCTCAGGATCGAGGGCATAAAGATGTACTGTAGAAAATTCTTTCTCTAAAGCATATCGTTTGGCAGAAAAGTTGTATTAGTTCATTCATACCGATGAGACATGGACTACCTCTCCCTCATCTGTGATTTCACTTTTCTTACTTTCCATTATCCTCAGTCAACCACAGTCTAAGACTATCAAGTGGAAAATTCCAGAAATAAATAATTCATACATTTTAAGTTATTTTTATCACAGTCTAATTGCTCTTTTTTATTAGTAGTTATTGTTGCTAGCAGCTATTGTTGCTACTAATTTAAAATTAAACTTTATCATGGGATATATATGCAGAAAAAATATAGTAGGGCTTGCTACCATCTAGCAGCTTCCAGCATCTATCAGGGGTCTTGGAATGGATCTCACAAACTGAAGCAGGGACTACTATAGTAGAAGAAGACAAGTGCTGCACAAGGGAAAAACTAGTAACAAATGGTGGACAAGGTTCATAGATGGGTCTGATTATTTCCAGAAATCAAACAAAGTTAGTTGATGGGATGGGTGATACCTCCAGAAGGGACTTAGACATGGAGAAAAAGACTACAAAGGGCATTCTTAGAAGAAGAAATAATAGAGGCAGTAG
This sequence comes from Oryctolagus cuniculus, assembly GCF_051225735.1. Taxonomy (NCBI): domain Eukaryota; kingdom Metazoa; phylum Chordata; class Mammalia; order Lagomorpha; family Leporidae; genus Oryctolagus; species Oryctolagus cuniculus. The sequence continues at coordinate 29,212,634 of NC_142886.1, read as the reverse complement.
AGATAGCAAACACTGTGCTCACTTCGGCAGCACATATACTAAAACTGGAACGAGATAGCAAACACAGGGTGAATGTATCCATAGTTTTCCACTGGTGTGCAGCATGCAGTGTGAAGAGAAATGTTCAGAGCAACTCAAAAATGTGACCGGGGCAAGAATAGTAGCAGGCTTCAGTGACCTGCTTTTGATTTGCTGAAGTTAAAATAGAGAAATCATTGCTCCAATTTTACTCATTATCAGAAATTTTTTTTTTATTTGACAGGTAGAGTCATAGACAGTGAGAAAGAGAGACAGGGAGAAGGGTCTTCCTTCCATTGGTTCACCCCCCAAAATGGCCGCTACGGCCGGTGCTGTGCCGATTCGAAGCCAGGAGCTTCCTCCTGGTCTCCCATGTGGGTGCAGGAGCCCAAGCACTTGGGTCATCCTCCAGAGAATTGGACTAGAAGAGGAGCAACGAGGACTAGACCCAATGCCCATATGGGATGCCGGCGCCACAAGGCGGAGGATTAACCAGTGAGCCACGGCACCAGCCCATCAGAAATATTTTATATTCTAATAGTGAGTAGAAATGTGCCTTAATCATGTTTAACAAATTAATAAAATTAATAACCAATGCACTAATTTTATAGCTAATTCTCTATCAATGGCATAAGAAACATAACTGTTTTTAATTTTACAGATCCATTTCCCCTACAGAACATTAATTATTTCAGCTTTTTCTACTGCTCTTAAATTGTACAATTTCCTATTCTACTAAATCTGAGGTTTAAAAATGTATTTATCTATGCTTAAGAAACAATTATGATAATCCTCTAAGGTATTAATCCTGAATATAATACATGAACTCTATCCACTTTGGTTTCATTATTTTCACAAACTCTCTACAAACTTTATTCATAGATTATGAATTCTCTTTGAAATTGGGAAAATATTCATATGCTTTATAGAAGAGTGGCATACCAGTTTTACATTTCATACATCATTAACTCTCAAAATGATTACATTTTGCTTAGACCAAGAAGGTAGACTTTTATTTAGAAAGAATGATATCAGGTACTGAGAAAAAAATGGAAAATTCATCAGTTCTCTTTTGAAAAAGCAAACTGTCCCATGAGGGTGACAAAATATATACTTAACAAATTATTAAAATAAAAATACATGGGCCAGCACCGTGGTGTAGTGGGTAAGACCGCTGCCTGCAGTGCCAGCACCCCATATGGGCATGGGTTTGAGTCCCAGCTGCTCCACTTCCAATCCAGCTCTCTGCTGTGTCCTGGGAGCACAGAAGGTGGCCCGGGTCCTTGGGCCCCTGCACCCACGTGGGAGACCCGGAGAAAGCTACTAGCTTCAGATTGGCTCAGCTCTAGCCATTGCAGTCATTTGGGGAGTAAACCAGCGGATGGAAGACCTCACCTTCTCTCTCTCTCTCTCTCCCTCTCTCTGCCTCTGAATCTGCCTCTGTCTCGCTATAGCTCTGCCTTTCAAATAAATAAATACATAAATCTTTAAAAAAATACAAAGGGAAAGCTTATGATTTAGGACCAAGATGAGCAGTATAAATAGGAGGAAGAATAAAAGAGAGTGCAGGAGTGGGCATTCATCATAGTGGTTAGGGTGTTCACCCCAAACACAGGAATGCCTGGGTTCCAGTCTCAACTCTAGTCCTGATTCTAGCTCCCTCCTCATGTGCAACCTGGGAGGCAGCAGGTGATGGCTCAGGTAAGTGGATCCCCGGCACCTTTTTGGAAGACCTGAGTCGAGTTTCTGGCTCCTGGACCAGTGAATAAGAGTTTAAGTTCTCTGACTCTCTCTTTTAAATAAATAAGAAGTAATTTAAAATATTTAAAAAATAAAGTGAATGTTCAGCCTCAGATCTTAGGGATATGACATCTTCATAAAAGTGGAAAAGTACAAGGGTTATCTATCCACCTGGAGAACACAGGCTGGGTCAAGGGAAGGAGGCAAGAACCATCAGGGTGTATTTAAGTGAAAAACTACAGGGCTGGAAAGGTGGGCATGGATCAGATCCTGAAGCTCTTATGTGCTGGATATAATCCACACTAAACTCCATGGCAGGACATATGGTAATAAAACATGTTAGCTAAGAGAAAATACATGGATGGCCATGAAGAAGACAACAGCTGGAACACTTTACAGTGACACCTCCATCAGGGAAGCAGACCTAGTTCTGCATCCTGGCAGGGCAAGTTGCGATCAATCGTGAAACCCAGTTTAGGAAAAGATTTTTGGTATCCAATCACCAATATCTGGTAACTAACAAGAGAGGGGGAAGTAGAGAAAACAGGGAAAATAAAAGAGGAAATGAATCCTGGTTTCAATTTTGGCTAATGAGAAGAACAATAGCACCTGGGATATAAAGGTCAAAGCCACACAGGAAGAGATGAGGAGTGGCCAGGAACTTAGGTTGGAACTGTTAGCCAACTGTTACAATAAATGGCCCCTCGAGAATTGAAAATAAGAGGCTAGAATGAGAGGGAAAAGTTGGGATTCTATTAAAAATCACCTACTGATTTTTGGAAATCATCGCTATAGAAGGAGGAGACTAAGAGACAAGGAAGATACCCACACCCTTAAAGAAAGGTAAGAGGGGGCTGGTGTTGTGGCCTTTGATGCCAGCATCTTGTATCAGGGCCCTTGTTTGAGTCTTGGCTGTTTTGCTTCTGATCCAGCTTCGAGATCAAGTGCCTGGGAAAAGCAGCAGATGATGGCCCAAGGACTTGGGCCCTGCCACCCAGTGGGAGACCTAGACCTAGATGGAGCCACCATTTGGGGAGTGAATCAGCAGCCAGAAAATCTGTCACTCTACCTTTCAAAAAATAAAAAAATAAGAAAGGCAAAAGGATTAAAACAGCAAAGGTCAAATATTAGTATATGAACACCAATGCCATGAACATTTCTGATATATTCCCATAAGACAGACTTTCTCACCCTCAGCACTACTGATGCGTTGGGCTGTGTAATTCCTTGGTGACTGTCTTGTATACTCTGAGATGTTTGCAGCATCCTCAGCTTCCACCACTAGATGCCAGTCACAGCCCCTTCTCTAGTCCCACATCAAAACAGGTCTCCAGACACTGCCTAGTATCCCCTAGCAGGCAAAATCACCTCAAGTTGAGAACTGCCCTAAGGAATGACCAAGCTTTCTAAGCAGAGTGTCTTCCTCCTTTTACTATTTGAATAATCTTTCCACGTCACTTCATCTTTCTGAAGCACAGTTTCACCTGCAAATCGGCATAATAACTGCCCTATATTATCCTGCAGTAGTGAAGATAAGTTGTGATGACGTAGATAAAGTGCCTGGCACAGAAGGAGTGAGGAAAACATGGGAGCTGCTGGGGTTGGTGTTGTGGAACAGTAGGTTAGCTGCTACTTGGGACACCCACATCTCATATTAGAGGGCGACTTCAAGTCTCAGCTACATGGATTTCAATCCAGCTTCTTGGTAATGTGTCTGGAAGGCAACAAATGATGGCCCAGAATCTTGGGTTCCTGTCACCCACACGGAAAACCTAGATGGATTTTCTGCAGCAGACGAAAGATCTCTCTCCTCTCTCCACTCCGCATCTCTCTCTCCCTCTCTCTGTGTGACTCTCTGCCTTTCAAAACAGAAATTTTAGGACATCTTCTAAAGCTGAGATCTGTCTATTGCATAAGTGGGAAACATTAACATAGACTTTTCTGATACCACTCCCATACTTTGAGATATTCAGAGCAGGACGATGACCATTAACAAAATGAGAAATGCTTGCTCTTCTTTAAACTACACTTAATTTGAGCCACGATCTAAAGTTGAGTTGCTGGGCAAGTGGCTCCCATTATGATATGGTGCTTTAAACATTAGTCATATGTTCCCAGGAACCAAAAGGTCATATGAACCTGACATGACTTTTTCTTACATGACGTCAATCCTAAATAACGATCTTTTAAAGGAAGAAACACTTAATTGAGTGATGATTCAAAAGGCAGCATGCTAACAAAATGTTACTTTTTAGGTAATTATAGATTTTAGCACCACCTAAGAAGTCCTTGAGCTTTGTTAGCCTCATGTCAGCTCAACATCTCAAGACATGGAGAAGATGTCATTTGACACATCTTAGGTCAGAAAGATGAAACTCCTGCTTGCTGTGCTCAGAACACAGGTCTGGAGACAAAGAAAATGACAAATACAATACATGAGCTCAGAATGAAGTGCAGTGGGAACTGGGGGCTGGGGTGGGGGGAAGCAGGGCTCCAGCTTCTCCAGAGAACTGAAGGTTGACCTTCATAGAGGGACAAATATCTGGTCTGACACCTTCAGAATGAATGTAAGTCACAGGAGGACACCTGCTCCAGACAGAGGTCCTGCACCGCGTGCACAGGCAGAGTCAGGAGCGGCGGTGCAACATTCAGGGACTCGTCGTCGTTTAGTGTGCCTGAAGCATAAAATGAAGTCTGATAATTACAGGGTTGACTCTGGATCCACGGAGGCAAGGAAAGGCCATCAACAGCCTTGTGTATCAGGCAGAAATACTAAATTTCATCCTGTAGTCAGTTGGAAACCATTAAAGAACGTAGAGTTCATGTGATTTGGCTGAGAAATAATATTTTAGAATTGCAGGCTAATTTTGCTTTGTCTAGCATTAGTTACTCGCCCTCTCCCCCTTTCCTATCCCCACCCTCCACATTCCCTGCCTACTCCTCCTCCTCATTTTTCTTCTTCTCCTGATCATCCTTCAAGTACTCCTACTATAAATTTCTCCAGGTAATTAAAATGTATTATTTTTTGAGAGCTATCAAGAAATATAGAGAGTGCTCCCATTCACTGATTCACTTCCCAAGTGCCCCCAACATACAGGACTGGGCCAGGCTGAAACCAGGAACAAGGAACTCAACCATGGGTTCCATGTAGGTGTCATTGGCCCAAGTACTTCAGCCATCATTGCCGTCTCCCAGGGTGCACATTATCAGGAAACAGGAACCAGGCCTCGAATCCAGACTCTGTTATTGGATGCAGCCATCCCAAAGGCATCTTACCACTAGGCCAAATGCCCAAGCCTAAATGGTATTATAAAATGTCATATATTTAAGTATCTTCACAAAATTTATGTCATAAATGATGACTATATCATAGATAATTGGAAATAAACTGATTAGTAAAAGAAATACATAAGAGGTAACCAAACACCCTCTTAGTTAAAATATAAATTGGAAATAAGTTTTTAATGTTAATTAAAGAAACTATTATACCTGAACGGAATAATAGTCACACAAAGTAAGCATGTTTACTTATTGCCACCAGAGGGAGCCAGAGGGAGAGATTCCACACAAGGCCTCATTGTTAGCAAGCCTGCGCCAGGAAACAGAATTCTTTTGCACATCCCTTAGCGTGCTTGTCCGTTTTGATCAAAATACTTCAGTCCTGCAGAAATAATTTTAGCCTATGTCAGAGTCTATTTAGCACAGCACATGGTGGATCAGTACTGATGCCTGGCCTTCATGCTGGAATCAAACCCTCAGTCCCTATTTCTAGCTCCCTCACATATAAGACAGCCTTCAAATAGGCTTCAAGTAAGATGGATGGCTGGCTCAGCCTCACGTTTCACCTTCATCCTGCATATGTAAGAAGGGAATGTGGGGAGCAAGGGAAAAAGATGAGGAAATCCACAAACAAAGTCAGGAATTTAACTTTCCAGAGTCTGTGAGGTTTCAGAGATGAAACGGAGCTAAAGAGGTCCATCGGGAGAGCCAAGCACGGCTGGAAGGGACTTGAACTTGGGGAGAGGAAAGAAGCCTTCTCCCCACTACCTTGTCCACCTTGGAGCTGGGTCTGAGCCAAGGGGAGGAGAATGAGGAGGACTTTGCACACCTGCCTTTGACACAGTGAGGTCTCAGTTTGGAGTAAGGCCGAAATGGATGTGCACTTATGCATTACTTGCCACCAGCCACAAGAAATGGCATCAGCACGAACTGCCGATAGCAACACCTTTGCTAGTGATCATTAAGTCTGAACATTGTGGTGTTGTACGTAGATGATAGAGAGATTTGCCTTTTTTTTTAAAAAAAATATTTATTTATTTGAAAGTCAGAGTTACACAGAAAGAGAAGAGGCAGAAAGAGAGGTCTTCCATCTGCTGGTTCACTCCTCAGATGGCTGCAATGAACAGAGCTGTGCTGATCCAAAGCCAGGAGCTTCTTCTGGGTCTCCCACGTGGGTGCAGGGGCCCAAGGACTTGGGCCATCTTCTACTGCTTTCCCAGGCCACAGCAGAGAGCTGGATTGGTAGAGGAGCAGTCGGGACTAGAACCGGCGCCCATATGGATGCCGGCGCTTCAGGCCAGGGCGTTAACCCACTGCGCCACAGTGCCAGCCCCCTTGCCTTTCATAAGGGCCATCAGGCCTAGGAAGAGAGATGGACAATGTCAATGTTTTCCTTTGAAAACAGTAACTATCCAACTGGGATAGACATAGATACATGGAAAGGAAGTGAATTAGGGCCAAGAGATGCATATAGAAACAGGAAGAAAGAGACTTTAGATGATCAAGGAAATCTCCAGGTTAGATCCAGAGAGAGAAATGTGCATACAGAAAGACGGTGCAGGAAGTGGAAGAAAACTGGGTACCAGTCTTCCCCCTGAATGCTCACCAGGGCTGGAAATGGAATATGACTTTTTGTAGAAATCCTTTTACAAGGTAGTATTAGCATATGGGAAAGAATATTTTAGATACTTATTTTTGAGGTGAGTCTAGGAAACGGTGAAGATAAATAGTGGACTATTGATTCCAGGAGGCAAGTGCGAGGGCCTTAGACTTGATCACACTGGGAATCGCCACCCAGCTCCTGGCGTCTCAGTGACCTTGGGCAAGTCACTCATCTTGGTGGACTAGCACATCTGTAAAATGGGTCAATCTAACCTACTCGGAAGACACTTTAGGAAGAGGCTCTAGCAAGAGCAGGCCTAAATCAAAAACAGGATTTAAGTAACCCATCATAATGATGTCAACAGCAGATATTTTCATCCTTCCATTTTTCAGCCTTTCTCCCATCTCCTTGGACCAATGTGACTCTAGGTACATGAAATTTTTATCCTCAGGTCTCAGTAAATATCTTTTTTTTTTTTTTACAATGAAAAGTATCCCTAAAGAATGGAAACTTATATAATGCCTGTCTTCCTTCCTTTATTTCTCTTTTTCTATTTTTAAAAAGATTTATTTATTTATTTGAGAGGAAGAATCAGAGAGAAAGAGGTCTTCCATGTGCTGGTCCATTCCCCAAATGTCCCTAACAGCCGGAGGTGGGCTGATCTGAAGCCAGGAGCCAGGAGGTTCTTCCTGCACACCTACATGGGAGCAGGAGCCCAGGCCCCTGGACCATCTTCTGCTGCTTTCCCAGGCCATCAGCAGAGCAGGGAGCTGGGTCAGCAGTGGAGTAGGCAGGACACAAACCAGAGTGCACAGGAGATGCCGGTGCTGCAGCCAGAGGCCTAACCTACCACACCACAGCGCTGGTGCCCTTTCTTTCTCCTCTCCGCTTTCCTTTCCCTTCCTTTAATTTTCTTTCTCCCTTTCATATTTGTAGAGCTTTCATGACATTATATAAATCTGTGTCCTAGACTTTATGGTTACCATGTAGAATAAGGAAGAAAGAATTTCCAAGCAAAGTGGTACTTTTTAAAGATTTATCCATGGGACTGGCACTGTGGTATAGCAGGTAAAGTCGCTGCCTGTAGAGCCAGCATCCCATATGGGCACCAGTTTAAATCCCAGCTGCCCCACTTCCAATCCAGCTCTATGCTATGGCCTGGGAGAGCAGTCCTTGGGCCCCTGCACCCATATGGGAGACCCTGAAGAAGCTCCTGGCTCCTGACTTGGGATCACTGCAGCTCTGGCTATTGCAGCAATGTGGGGAGTGAACCAATGGATGGAAGACCGACCGACCTCTCTCTCTCTCTTATATGGATATATATATGTGTGTGTGTGTGTGTGTGTGTGTGTGTGTGTGTGTATCTACCTCTGCCTCTCTGTAACTCTGCCTTTCAAATAAATAAATAAATCTTAAAAAAAAGATTTATCCATTTACTTTAAAGTCAGAGTTATATAGAGTGAGTGAAGGAGGGAGAGAGGGAGGGAGGGAGAGAGGGAGGGAGGGAGAGAGGGAGGGAGGGGGAGGGAGAGGGAGAGGGAGAAGGAGAGGGAGGGAGAGAGAGAGAGAGAGAGTCTTCCATCCATTGGTTCATTTCCCAGATGGCCGCAATGGCTGGGGCTGGGCCTGGCTGAAGCTGGGAGCAAGGAGCTTCTCCTCTGTGGGTAGCAAGGGCCCAAGCACTTGGGTCATCCTCCTCTGCTTTTCCCATGCCATCAGCCAGGAGCTGGATCAGAAGTGGAGTAGCCAGGACACAAACCAGCACCCACATAGGATGCCGGTATCACAAGCAGTGGCCCTATCCACCACTACACTGGCCCCCAAAGTGGTATTTGTGAGTCTCAATTTAGCACACAAGTATTATAATAGTAGCTATTTTAAAAAGAAAAAAAATGAGTAGGCTTTGTGGTACAGAGGGTTAAGCCACCATTGGGATGCCTGCATCCCATATGGGAGTCTTAGCTACTCCGCTTACAATCAAACATTCTGCTAATGTGCCTTGGAGGCAGCAAATGATGACTCAAGTACTTGGGATCCTATCATCCATGTCAAAGACCCAGATGGATTTCTTGGATACTGGCTTTAGCCAGGCCCAGTCCTAGCTGTTGTATGCATTTTGGGTGTGAGACAGCAGGTAGAAGGAGGAAGATCTCTCTCTTCTCTCCCCTTCTGTCACTTTCAAATAAGTAAATAAATAGGTGGATATAAACAAAATAGCTCCCCATTTATGTCAGAGGAAACCATAGTGAAAACAGAAAACACTTACTGGGGGAAACAAAGTTCCTAGGTGGGAACTGTACAGCTCCAGAAAGTCTGACCGTGAGAGAAACACTGGGAGAAGCTGCACTTCGCCTCATAGAAACGAAGAAAAATGAGCATATGAAAATCCTAGAGTTTGAAAATAGCTCTTCAAAATATTAAAAAAGTGGCAGTTTTAAGCTACTATTTTTACCATTTTTAAACACCATTTGATATTCACAAAAACTATTCTCCCATGCAAAATACATTTATATGACATGTAGAATGATAGTATCAACTGAGAGTCATTTTTTCTCCTACATCAATACTACAGCTTGTCTGCTTCCTTACAATGATGGGTATCCAAACAAAGTAATAAGCCCTCAAATTCCCAGTGCTTAAAAGATGGCAAAACTCAGTAAGAAGAGTAGTGACCAAGGCCAGTGGTGCACTGCTCTCCCTTGGAGACCCCACAAACCGACTCAATCAGTGATTTTCTACTCTGCACCATGCAACAGACATCAGTTCCCTCATCTGGTCAATGTGACACAGAGGTGAGTAAAATCTTCTCAGGTGAAGCAGTGCAGAGAACAAGGAGGGACTGATTCTTGTGCTTGGGGTTGGGAATAACTAGGGCCCCAGGTTCTGCATCATATGTGATCATTTTCCATTTCATGATGTTTATGGGGAGGAGGGCAAATCCTTATGATGCAGTCTCCTTTGCTTTCTGTTTGTTCATTTGCTGTCTCCTTTCTTCCTCTCCTCTCCCCTCTTCTCTCTTTTGCTTTCTTTTCTCTTGTCTCCCTAGGCAGGGTATTCATGGAGATGCTACAACAGAGCTGTTTCCTTTGCCTGCATCTCCAATGCTGCTTCACTCCATCTTACTGCAGAAAAGCTCTTTAGAGCAAAAAGTGTCGCCTGCCCCTCTCTGGCTCATAACTGAGGTTGGATGCTCACAGGTAAAATGCACTGCCTCAGACAAAGCCACAATTTTGCCAGCCAGCTCATTCATTCCATTCTCCCACTGAAAGAAGCATGTTGCAATCCACGAGCAGGAGGTTACAGTGAACTTATTCCAACTAAAATCATTCCCAAGCACAGTTATGATAACCCACAACTTTTCTCAGTGTCACAGTTGGGAGCACCTATACCAAATTAAGGTGATCCTCCAAAATTCTATGTTGAATGAATATGCCAAAGCATTTACATTGTTATATTCTTATCAGCCACTCTAATTATTTCCAGTTAGGATAATAATGCTTACAAAAGTAGAATGGCAAAATTAATCACTTGTTAGACATGAGAGACAGAATAAAGCTGAAGAAATTGTGAATCTACAGAATATACCGTATGGCATGATGTATCAGCCACATCTTTCTACACAGACAAGAGAAACCCAGCTGTGGTTTGGACACCATCACTTGAAGACATTTATGCAGTTCTCTGCTTAATGCAAACAGTGCCTGACCCCTCCTTTCCTCATTCTTACTCCCTGAAAAAAAAATGCAAGAAAAATTACAATCCCTTTCAAGCTGTCACTGCACTGAGCAATTCTCATTGCTGTAGTTAGAGGTTCCCTGGCAAAGGTTAGCCATGCTTGAGTCAGCCCTCAAGAGCCTAGCTTAAAATAAATACAATTTTCAATGCACATGTACAGAAACTAATACAGCCACTAGTTTCTCTCAGTTGAAAACCCCCAGCCCTGAACAAGAAGCACCAGTTAGCTAAGGAGAATTTAAGAAATTTAACTTCTGTGTCCTTAACACCATGAACCTTTTACTCCGTCCTGCTACCTCTAGTAAGTCGAGGGCCTAGTATCGTGGCATAGGGGTTAAAGCTACCACCTGCAACACCAGCATCCTAAATGGGCACTGGTTCATGTCCCAGATGCTCCACTTGTGATCCAGCTCCTTGCTAATGGTTTAGAAAAGTAGTAGAAGATGGCCCAAGTGTTTGTGCCCCTGCACCCACATGGGAGACCCAGATGAAGTTCCCAGCTTTGACAGGGCTCAGCGCTGGCCATGTGGCCACACAGGAAGTGAGTCAGCAGATGGAAGATCTCTGTGTCTTTCCCTCTTTAACTCTTTCAGAATAAATAAATTTTTTAAAAAAGAAGTCCAGGGCCAGCGCTGTGGCTCACTAGGTTAATCCTCCGCCTGCGGCACCAGCATCCCATATGAGCACTGGGTTCTAGTCCCGGATGCTTCTCTTCCTGTCCAGCTCTCTGCTGTGGCCCAGGAGGGCAGTGGAGGATGGCCCAAGTGTTTGGGCCCCTGAATCCGCATGGGATACCGGGAGGAAGCACCTGGCTCCTGGCTTCAGATCAGTGCAGCGCCGGCCGTAGTGGCCATTTTGAGGGTGAACCAATGGAAGGAAGACCTCTCTCTCTCTCTCTCTCTCTCTCTCTCTCTCTGTCTCTCTCTCCATCTAACTCCGTCAAATAAACTTAAATAAAAAAGTCCAGTGGTTTTTTTCAGCTATAAATCCGGATTTATTTTTTAAAAAGGAGGAGAGAGAGAAGGAGCAGGAAGACAGGTGGGCATTGTTAGTCCTTTCCCATTTGAAGGAGGCATGGGCTCTACATGCAGCCTCAGGATCACACTGCTGCATAAAAGAAAGGCAGAATATATTCTCCAGTGCTGAAAATTGATAACAACTCTGATAGGAGATAAATGTTGTGATGTTTGAGTTAAGCTAGTAGGAGTTATTTTTACAAGGTCACTAATTGTAAACATATAAGCCACATATACAGTCCACTAGAGAGTTGGCCACGTTTTGGATGATACAACAAAATCAAGGAAATTTATATATGTGAAACAATGTCAGATTCATTAAATCCTTCTCCTTCCACCACTACCAGAAAAATATAAGGAAATGATAGGTCTGAGAAAGGAATATTGTGATGAGTAATACTTGAGACCTGGGTACTAGCTAGGGCAGAGTGGAGCTAGGGCAAACAGTGAGAGTTCCTGCAAACAGATATGGCACTGCCTTGGATGTTCAAGCAATGTCATGCATGACCGTAGTGCATCAGAGTTCCATCAGTTCCAGTGCCACCCATTCTGTGCCTCACTGGTACTTTATCCAACCTTTCTCAGAATTATACTTCTGTCCTCTGTGAGTCAATTCAGCTACGAGACTTCCCCAGGTATATTCAAATGCCTCTGTTCTGAGAAACAGAACTCCAAACAGAATGCTGTTCTCCAGTAACTCTGACAGTTGCCTTTTTTTTTTCCCATAAAATAAGCAATGCCTCCCCCTGTTATCATGGTATCTGAACAGAAATAGATATACTCACTCATCCAGTTATTAGAGCCCTTATGTGCACTATGCTGCTCCAGAATCTCGTCTCTGGTGGCTGTCTATCATGATTCTGGACTACCCACCATCCAGCACAAAAGAAGGCTGTATTTTATGGAAGTGAATCCAGAGGTTGGCAGCATCCCTATAAGGAGCCAAATGGCAAATCTTTCTAGTTTTTGGACTAGATGGTCTTCAGTGCAACTACTCAATTCTACTATTGTAGCATGGAAACAGTCCCAGATGACACATAATTGAATGAGTATGGCTGTGTTCAAATTAAATTTTTTTAAAAAATCAGACCATGGTCTAGATTTGGTACATGAGCTATTGCTTACCAATGAATGGGTGCTCTCACATCCTCTCTCAAAGTAAAAAAAAATACATAAATGGTTACTTACTGCTTATGAAATTGAATTGTTTACTTCCTATTCTGCCCAACTTACTTTTCCAAAGTCTGCCATACCACTTTCCAGTCTCTAGTCCCTTTGAACTTAGCATGCCATATATTTTTCCACTGCTTTGCCTTTAAAAAGTTTAAGAAATTTATTCATTTATTTGAAAGTTAGAGTTACAGAGAGACACTGACAGAGAAGAGACAGAGAGAGATCTTCCTTCCACTGGTTTACTTCACAAATGGCCTCAATGGCCATGGCTTGGTTAGGCTGAAGCCAGGAGCCAGGACTTCATCTGGGTCTTCCACCTGGGTAGCAAGAGCCCAAACTGTTGGAGTATCTTCTGCTGCTTTTCCCAGCCATCTTCTTGGAGCTGGATTGGAAGTAGCAACAGCTGGGACACAAGCCGGTGCTCATATGTGATGCTGGTGTCACAGGAGACAGCTTTACCTGCTACATTACAATGCTGGACACCCCCTTCCTTGCCTTGACTCTATCCAGAATGTCCTCTCTCCTCTTCTCTACTTACTGATACCCTCTCAACTCTTCACACTTCCTCTAGGTATATTCTATAGATTTTAGCTTCAGAAATTAGGTTATCTGGAGGGCAGCTGTCTGCAAAGTAGGAAGTGAGCTCTCACGAGGAGCTGGACCACCACTCCTTCATCTGTGACTTCCCAAACTTCAGAATGGTGATAAATAAATTCCTCTCTGTAAGCTAAAAAAAAAAAAGAAAAGAAATTAGGTTGTCTTTATTTGTTTCCACCAATAGTTTCTACAATAGTTTCTCCTTGGGATACATGGATGGATGGTTGGGTAGATATGTAGATAGATAGACAGTCTCCCTTCTCAATTTTCAACCAATGTCTGGAAACCAGAAATTTTGTTTGCATTCAACTTTATTTACCTCACATCATCCACCATAGAACACTGGGCATAGTTGTTGAGCTGAATCTATTAGAGAGTATGTAAGGTGACAGTTTTGTTTGAATTACTAGAATCATGAAATGTGATACTAATTAATCATATTTAACTGATTCTATTTTATCATTATCCTATTACGGTTATCTACGGAACAGAGAAGCTTCTTGTGCTGATGGCCTTACCATCACTAGTGGACATCAGATGCCCAGTTGAGAGTTTATGTGATTTCCTATTAATTATAAATGAACATATTAGGCAGTACCATGCAAGCAACCATATTCTAAAAGGTTTCTTAAAGGAGAATGAGGAAATTTAGCATCTGTCTCACTCAAAACTAGACTGGGTAAAGAATATTTCAAGTCATTGACTAAATAAATTCATACCATCCAAAAGTCCAAAACCGAAGAAAGCAAAATTGTATAACAAAGATCATAAAGTGAGAGGCACAAGACGTGTGTGCCTCAGAAGACTTGATGGGTTTGTCATTAAATCCCTCAATTTTATTATGATGTAGGGATTGTTCCATTAGGTTCAAAAAGGCCTTTAAGCAAATGAGCTACATGATAATCAGTGCTTCCAGCCTTCATTATTTAACCCCGTGCACTTGAACATAACAAATCACATCGACTTTACCAGAGGGCTTTTCATCACATTCACTCAACCACAGTTCCAGCAAGGGCTCCCCCATCACCAGCACCATGACAGATACCCAGGGCAATCAGTCTGGAGAGGAGGATGAGCTGGCTAAACCACAGATTGACTGGTATTTTTTCTAGAATTAAAGCTGGTGTTGATGGTTTTTGATCAACTTCTAAAATTTTCTCAACAGTTAAGACTTGTGTTTTGGTTATCTAGGGAAGAATCCTCGTTTTTTATTTGCCTTTTATGAGTCCAATACACATGACAGGACATTAAAAATTAACAATGAAAAATTGTGCTTATACTGTACATCTATTTCTGTGCTTAGAACTACTTGTTAATAGTTTTTATGGAATCTCTCAGCAATAAGGGACTTATAACTGCTGTAATGTATGTTGTGGAATTGAATATTTAAACAGCTTAAATTTTTGTTGTAGTATAGGCTCCTTCCAATATTGGAAAAAAAAGCATTAAGGGTATTTTATATTGCATCTTGTTTCAAAGGACAGTGTCTCTCTTTTTTGGTAAAATCTTTCCATTTAAATGGCTTCTAAACTAATACACTTTGGAGCCCTGTTTAGTAATACAGTTAAATGTTTTATGTAGCACTACTGTTTTTGAATTAGAAAGTGATCAAATGTAAAAACCATTCTAAAAGTTAAGCCCAGAAAACAAAACAGTGTATTAAGTTAGTATAATATAAAAGAAATTTATAAGATTTTTTTCCCTCACTATAGATACCTCACTTGAAAATAAAGCACAGCATACTTAAAGAAGTAGTTCTGGTAAAAACATTTTACTAAAATAATTGCTAAACTTAGGTATCTTTTGAAGAATTAGAATTTTTGAGAATTAAAATATACTTGCTTTAAAACATCTTGTTAGGACTGTATGTTTATCTTGATAATTTTAAGCCAACATAGAAGTCTTAAATTATTTCTAAACTTAATCTGTGAAGCGGTTAATGGGAATTAGCTGTTCTGCAACTGTTGTACAAATTGCTGACTATTGACCATAACTCAATTTAAAACTTTGCCAATGATGTACAGTTTTATGGTTAAAATTGCTGTGGTTGGTTGCATTACATGACAAACAAAACTGTCCTCTACCTCACGTGAAATAAATATTTTATATGGTTTTACTAAAATATAAGACTCATTTATCTGGTCACTTAGTTTACAAATTTTGAATTATATTTATTGAAACATGGCATACTGTGCTCTTAGCTTATACCTCAATTGTATTTTGTGCTGTTTTCCATTTTCATGGCTTGTAAATAACTTGTATAGATTGTGGATCAAATTCCAAATAAAAACTTTTAATGCCAATGAAAAAAAAAAGATTGGTGCAATAAAAAAGAAAAAGAGTAGTTTTTTTAAAGCCATAAACCAATTCATCCACCTGCTCTTACAAAGCAGAGGATCAATTATATCAACAAAGAGAGGCCCACTGAAAATTGCAGAGAAAACCAGGGAATGAATGAGCTCATCCATGGTGTGGGGGGACTGAAATACACAGGCTGACCCAGGGAAGAAGGATGACGCAAGTGGGTATAGAAGAAAAGGTGGGTGGCCAACCAGGTGTCCTCAGTATTGAACAAATAGAAGCAATCAGGGATAGGGACAGAATTATTTCCTTTCCAGAGAACTCTCTAATGATGCTGAACTGGTTAAGATGCTGCAATTAGTTATCGGCAGAGGCCACCTGCACCACTTCAGAGCACAGCCATCCTTCTGATTGCCAGTAACAAAGAAAGCACTAGCAGGCAGCAACATTTTTCTTTGTTTTTATGTGGCTTTCTAAAGCCCAGCTGAATTCAAAAGCAGCTGTGTGATTCCTTATTAGTAAACAGCACGAGTATGCACACACACACACACACACACAAAGAGATGTGGACATTGCAGAGTTATTGAAATTAAGTTATTCACTGCATCAGAATAGTCAACAAAGAAGAGAGAGACCATGGCTTGAGCCACTCTGGATAAATAATTCTCAATGTTGAAGGATTCCTAATAGGGGAGAAAAAGATTGATTTACAACAGTGATGTTTTATTAACAGTACATTTGTCAAACTATATTCACCAGTTACAAAAAAAAAAATTTGGAAGGTGGCTTTGATTACACATCTGCTCAACTTAGAAAGTATCAATGACTTTCCATTGTTTCCATAGCAGTGTCTAAACTCATAAGCATGTCATTTAGGACAACCGCCTGACCTCAATCTAGGTTCTCAGCCATAGGCAGTTTATACTCCAGCTCAAGCTAATTTTGACTTTTTTTTTTTGCTATCTCCCTTTCTATTTCTATCAGCTAAACATCTCTAAGACTTGTCCTCCAAATACCCTCTTCAAGTCTTCTCAACTCCCTAGGTAAAAGTAATCCCTACTAACCTCCAGTACATAAAATATTCCCAAAACCTAGTGTCTGACTCATTAAAGACATCAGAATCTCTTTAAGGAGTTTTTAAAATATAGATTGCCAAATATGCAGCTATAGAGTTTTTAACATGACAGGACTATTTTGTGGTATGAGAATTTGCACTGTGAACAAGTCCCCAAGCGATGCCAATAGCACTGGGCCACAGGCCATAGTCTGAGAACCCCCAGAGGAAAGACAGCATGTCTCAATGTCTCATCTCCTCTTGTAAAACTCCTTGGGAACAGAAAAAGCATTTGTCTTCCTAACACTCTGTGACTCAAATTTATATTCAGTAGGTATTCTACAAATATTTGTCAAATTAAATATATGTATGCATGTTGCCTCATATATGTTTGTGTATACATTCATATTCATTCAACAAATATTTATTGCAGACACACATATTTGAAATATGCATATATATGGCAAGAATATTTAAAATACAAGCAGGTTTCTTCATCATCTCACACTTGGCAAGCTCAAGGGAATTATGAATATGCTAAGATCCATTTTGCAAATGTGTTTTTCCAGAAGAGCACCATTATAATTCACTAGGAATCTCTCTTTGAAGAGTGTCCATCTGTGTTCATTTGTGGTGAATGTAATGAATCTTATCCTGCCTGAATATTCAGTTAGCCCATGCTATATATCGCCTCAGCTTCAAGGCCAGGAAGGGTGGGGTTTTCACTTCCCATTCTGTGAATTTTATCGTCAGCTTGATGACCTTGCTATAAACATTATTAACAATCCAGATATTCAACAAGTCTTCAGCAGACCACCCCTTCCCACCAGTAGAATCTAGGAGCACAGGTGGTAGGGTCCTCTTGCTGGTTAGAATCCTGGCTCTGTCCATTTCTAACATATGACCTTGAACAACTTACTTACCTTCTTCACCCATCAAGTCATCTCATTAGTGGAATATGGACAATAATCAGAAACCTGTCTCCTGATTTTTGTGAAGACTGAACGGGTAAATTCATGGAAAATTCCATGGGTGCTGTTGTCTGACTGTAGGACAGACAATGGCAACCTTCCAGAAAACTCCCATTACTCTGTCTTGTCTGCAGCCAGGAAGCTTATTTCACCCAGTTACCATCTGGAGTCACCATCAACTAAGACAGACAAATGTACATGTTAATGTTTAAACTTTTATGGTCCTTAAGAACAACTCACTAACATTAGTAGCATACATTCATCATATTTTGAGAGCTAAATGGAATTGTTACATCGTGATTACAAACTAAAATGCTGTCTTGGTAACATTGGTGATTGAGTAACTGCTATCAGCACTCAGATCCACAATCAGCACCAATAACATTCATTTTGCAACAAAACACTCTAACCTATAAAACGTAAACTACACATGCCAGAAGATAACGTTGATATTTCAGCCCGTAAGACTATATCTCATGCATCCAAGTTCCATGATCTACTTTCTTTGACTTGTTTTTATTTGAAATGCATAGTAATAAAGAGAAACTGAGATCTCCCATCTGCTGGTTCATTCCTCCAATATTCAGAACAACTGGAGCTGGGCCAGGCTGAAGCCAGGAGCTCAATCTGAGTCTCTGATGAGGGTGGCAGGGACCCAATTACTTGGTTATCACCACTGCCTCCAGGGTGCACATTAGCAGGAAGCTCAAATCAGGAAGAGATCAAGACATGAATCCAGGCTCTCTGATAAGGCTTATAGGCATCCCAAGAACCATTTTAACTACTCTGAGATGCCTGCCTTTTTTTCTCTCTTTAGTATCATCAGCATTATCGATAGGATAGGGACTTGGCCTCCATAAGGTTTTAATATAACTAGACCTATTGGTATATGAATGATTTCAGGGTCATGAGCATTCATTTCCTAATAAGAGACTGAAAATATAGATCTTGTTTCTGTTTGTGATTTTAGTTTGGCTACAGCCCAATGTGTGCAGGTAGCTACATTCCTCTTATTTAAGGAACATTGTTCCATTAAAACTTGACAGTTAATATTCAAGCTGACAATTGAAAATTAAACCTTAATGTAGATGGAGTAAAACTAAAAGCATACAAAATAATGTGTGCTTAGATTGCTGCAAATAATCTGATCATAAGTACAACTAATGCCTCCTAGGCAATGCTATTTTCATGATTCAATGTGTCGGGTCTGATTATACACTAAAGATCACACTTCCAATACGAAGCAGATTGTCACACTACATTTCCACTCTGATCCTCTTTTGAAATTTTATGTATGGATAGATTATTATATCTGTTCCTTGTTGCATTAGGATTCCACTGCTGCCACAATAAATTAACAAAAACTTTGTGGCTTAAAACAACAAATATTTATTCTCTCAGTTTCAGAGGCCACAATTCTCATGTTAGGGTGTCAGTAGCATCACAGCTTCTTGTAAATGCTCCAAGAAACACTCAGATCCTTGCTTCTTCCATATCTGCTGCCTGTCAGCAGTGTTTGCACATCCACTCAGATTTCTATCTTTGTGTTCATATAGCCTTTCCCTTTACCTTTTTTCTCTTCTGTATCCTATAAAGCCACCTTGCACTAATGAGCTCATCATAAAATCCTTAAATATCTTCAAAGAGACCTTTCCCAAATTCAGTCCTATTCACAGATTCTGAAGGACATACCTTTCTGAGTAGGCACTGCTCAATGCTCCATACTTGGAATATACCTATGTGTTTTCCCTGCCTACCATACCATGGGTTCGTTAAAGCCAATCATTTGCCTACTGCACCCAGTGATTCTATAGGTACTCAATTCTCAGTACCTCGAATACCAGCTCACACTAGGTATTCTTTAAAAGTGTGTTGAGTGAGTCAATACAATTTTAGAACAGCATTGCAACTTCTGCATGGGAAAAGCAGAATATTGGGAAAATATTCATATAATGGAAAGGTAACCATTACCAAAACCCTAAAAGGAGTTAGCCGCAGATTTTGTTCGAAGCCAGGAATCAGTTGCTAAAGTAAAGTGACGGAGTATGAAGGAAATAACACCATGATCCCAAACTCAAATTGCACGGCAAGTTCAGTTTCTCTGAAAGCAAACTGTTCTCTGTAGCTCAGTGACCATTTACAGAAAGAGGGGACTAGTTAGGAAAGCATATTCATTTTTCCCAAATGAGAAGACAAATAATAAAATTGTGAAGTGTTTAAAGAAAATAAATCTTTCTTATCCTTCCCGTTGTAATTGAGATTTTCTGGTTGTCATATTAAATATCATGAAAGTGAAACTGGCAATATGAAAATCAGATTCTAAAAATGAAAACAAAGTAGCCCTCTTGTACCTCTGTGCATGATAATATCTTCCCCATAGAACTGAGTGTTTTAGGTATTTTCTTTGGTGTGATTCCAACTGACACAACCAATATCCTCATGAAATAAGATTTCTCCCTGTCTTCCAGATGAGTAAAGTCATCTTGAGAAATGTAGGGACTTATCCATGGTCACACAGTTCAATAAGACCAGAGCTAATTAAAAAGTGTTTCTTTTATTCCAGTACCAAATCTGGGGTGTGTGTGTGTTACAATTTCTCTCCCAACCAGACTGCAAGCTCTTCTAAGGATCTGATCTTGGTATCAATGATTCTAACAACTTCTTTCTTGCAGCTGGCTGTACACTTGCATTACAATGCATTTTCTTAAATCCACTTCATCAAATTTTTTCACAAAAGAAAAGAAACAGAATAACTTTGGATGAACTTTGTAGATTCTAATAATGATCAATATTAAAAGAAATAGATGTGGGTAGCAGAAGAAGAAACAGAGAAAAAAAAAAGGAAACAGATGACTTAGAGTTTCCATGCACTTTTAAATAAGAGGTCAGTTGTCACTTTTTCCTGGAAATAGGAAAGAACAATCTTTTAAAGGTTACTCAGAGTTGTGCTAAATAAAAACTCTACTCTCATTTGGAAACAACATATCTCTTTTGTTGTTTCTAGGAAAATGTCCATTATCAACTGACTCTATGGGGAAGAAATGTCTTCTATTAGCAAACAATTAATATCCACCTTTCACCTACCCTATTTCCCAAACCTGCCATCAGGGCAGTCCCAGCTCAGCAAGTTAAGACACTATCTGGGATGTTCACATCCTTCACTGGAGTACCTGTTTGAGTCCTGGCTTCTCTGCCTCTCCTCCAGCTGGGAGGCAGCGGTGATAGTTCAAGTGCTTGAGTCCCTGCCATTCACATGGGTACCTGGATGAAGCTCTGGTTTTGGCCTGGTATACCCCTTGTGGGCATCTGTGGAATGAACTAACAGATAAAAAGTTTCTCTCTCTCTCTCTCTCTCTCTCTCTCTCTCTGTGTGTGTGTGTGTGTGTGTGTGTGTCTGAGATCACTGTCAATGCAGACATAGAACAGATTCTCTTAAGTGGTAGTGTCCAGAAGATCTCTTGTAGGGACCTGGACTCCCTACGTCCAACATTTCATGAATCATGATCCCTTTCTTTACCGATGTTCCTTAAATGAGTCAAAGCCTCAAGACCTTAAAGGTGAATGATGAACTGTATACAGCAGCTGAAAAATCAATCACAAATAATCTTTCTGAAAAGTGAGTAACTGGCTTTGAGAAGCCTCTTTTAGGACTTTTGGCTACTTAAGCCTTGTTTGTCCCTCCTTAAGTCTACAGTGTGATAACTGGACCCCACTTTGCTGGCCTCATATAAACAGGGGGCCCTGAGGCTCTATCTCGCAAAAAAATCAGGAGCAACAGGAGGTACATTCACCCTATGCACTGTGGCCACACAGCCTGGGATTCCAGCAACAGAGCTCCTGACTACCCCTGGGAGAACCTGTTCCTAGCTCCCTCAGGCTTTAATCAGAAGCAATCTTGCTCTTGTTTCCCATGCCACTTTCCCCTTCAGTGAACCTGAATCAGCACCACACTGCAAAGCTCCGTCTATGTTAAACAGGATCCCCTTCTTTATTCCAGACTGCACTGAGGCTAGGGATTCCCAGTTAGCATTCAATGAGCCTGTATGATTTCTCTGAAGACTCACTTTAGAGGGGGGAAGCACGCTCCTTGTTTTATCTTAAGAATTTAAAAGTCTGATCAAACAAGCACATTCTTGCATGTCTGGGACAAGAAACCACATAACACAGTGCCATATTCCTTAACCTTGGGGTTACAGACCTAGAAAATCTGATCAAGCCTATGGGCTGAATCTTTACATTAATGGAATACTCAAAATTTAAGCAGTTCTTGGAACTCCTATAGTACATTTGGAAACAACCTAGGGGTCTTGAACCCTGGAAGATAATCAGGTACTCATATACTTGCATCTCAATCCTCATCACCCATTTTGACAAAGTCACTATAAATTGTGTGTAAGTTGAGGCCAGTGTTTTAGTGCAGCAAGTTAAGATACCACCTGCAATGTTGGCAAATCATATGGGCACCAGTTCAAGTCCTAGCTGTTCCACTTCTGATCCAGCTGCCTGCTAATGTGCCTGAGAAAGCAACAGAAGTTGGTCCAAGTGTCTGGACCTTTATACCCAGGTGGGAGACCCAGATGAAGCTCTTGGCTCCTACCTTCAGCCTGGCACAGCCTTGGCTGTTGCAGACATTTGGTCAATGAACCAGAGGATGGAAGACCCATCTGTCTCCTGCTCTAACTCTGCCTTTCAAATAAATATTTTTGTAAAAGATATGTGTAACTTTATGTTTCTAAAGGGCAGCAAATGGCTAATGTCAGCCCTTCACCCACCCTATGCCCAAAACCAAAGCTGGATACTCAGAATACAATATCCTTTTTTTTCTAGAAAGGATTAACTAATCTTTCTCTGTCAACAGCCTAAACAAATAATCACCAGCTGAAATGGTTGATTAAACAAGCTTTGGAGTCAGGAAAATCTGCATTTGAATTCTGGCTCTGCCCCTCCCTATATGAATATAAATTTTTGTACCTGTAAATATCTAGCAGGGCCAATATGAGAATTCAAATAATATCTATGTTTTTGGTACAGTGTCCAACATAAAGCAACCAGTCCTGTTGGATTGGTACATGCTCAATCCATAAAGACATGGACAGAATTACAGGAAAACTAAACAAAACTAGACATATTCCATCAATAGAAGGCTATGTTATAAAATGATTCACAGCAGGACCAGTGCTATGGTGTAGTTGGTTAAGCCTCCTCCTGTAGTGTCAGCATCCCATATGGGCACCAGTTCATGTCCCAGCTGCTCCTTTTCTGACCCAACTCCCTGACAATGTGCCTCGGAAAGCAGCAAAAGATGGCCCAAGTGCTTGGGTCCCTGCATGTGGGAGACAAGGATGAAGCTCCTAGCTCCTGGCTTCCAATCACCCCAGCTCCAGCCGTTGTGGCCATTTGTGGAGTGAACCAGTGGATGGAAGCCCTCTCTCTCTCTGTCTCTCCCTCTCTCTTTGAAACTCTACCTCTCAAATAAATAAAAGTTTTTTTTAAGAAGATGAAGAATTCAAAGTGGCCAACAGCTTCAGCTGAAAATCATCTCCACTATGCAGGGTCCGTAGTCTGGGCCCCAAAGGCAGCACTCTGTCGAGGCTGGGTCCCCAGATGACAACGGAGCTAAACCTCTGTTTCCTTAAGTGACTCCTCCAAGTCTGACGGATGGCCACAGAATGATTCTTTAGTCCTTCCTAGGACTGGTAAGCACTTTAATGACACCAGTAATTCTGAAATGTTTATTAATACTCCACAGCAATGTCTTGTCTTTATTTTTGCTATGTCTTTTCTCAAGATTGCATTTATCTTTGATTCTTTGATCAATGATCACAGGGCCTAGTTGAACATAGAGCCACTGAAAATCTTTGTGATCAGGAATAAAAGGTCAAGAAATACAGAAAAGGGAAAGAAGAAAAGAAAGGAAGACGGGAAGAAGGAAAGGAATGTATGTGCATTTTATCACTCATGAGTATTGATTAACTTTCTAATACATGCTATACTTTGCACCAAGTAACTGAGGTGCCATAATGGTTGGGAAGATTCCTATTCAATAACATATATGTTCAGTGCTTTTCTTTATTTTTATTTAACTGCTTTGTTAGAAGGAATTAGGGAAGAAGATAATGGTAGGAATACTGCATGCACTGGTTCACTCCACAAATGTCTGCATTGGTCAGGGTTGGACCAAGCCAAAGCCAGGAACTTCCTCCTGGTCTCCCATGTAAGTGCAGGAGCACAAGTACTTGGGCCATCTTCTGTTGCTTTCCCAGGCACATTAGCAGGAGGCTGGATTAGAAGTGGAGCCAGCACTGAGCCAGCACTCGCAGCACTCGCAGGTGGCAGCTTAACTTGTAATGCCACAACATCGGCCCTGATCTATGATTAAAGAGAACAAAGAAACTCAATTTTAATTTACAATCATGTAGTGTGTGTGTCACTTCTATGTCTGTCATTTCTGTCACTAATGTAACCTACATTTTCTTTAAGTCCTGAATTTAGAATTACTAGGAAAACAGAGCCACAGGTTCAAGTCTAGTAGTCTTAATATGTCTAGAAACCTGAAAAAAAGATCATATCCAAATCAGGAAAGTGAGCAACTGTGGAAATGAGTTTGGCCTTGAGAGAAAGTTGGAAAGCACTTAAGGGGCTTCCTGTAAAAAAAAGGTTCACAGGTCAAATACCTGTAAGATCCTTTGTGCTTGATAATTCCTACCCACCTATGCTATTATCTTGAACTTATCTTCCCCATTCCAGGAACGAAGCTCAACTTGATGTATTTCTTAAAACTAAGCATAAACACCTCGTTAATCAATACTTTCTGGTTATGAAAGCCAGTGAATGAAAGAAAGTAAGGGTGGATCACAGGTGGCATCTAACACAAAGACTTTCACCAGGATTCAATCAAGGTTTTAAGAGCAACTAGAAACCATTAGGAGAAAAACATTCTAAAAAGGAAAATGTCATCATTAAATAGGCTGAAAAAAAAAATCCAGTTCTTATTTTAAGGAATACATTGACATTATATTAAAAAAAAAATAAGTGAAGGAAGCAAGATTCAATTACAGAACTATTCATTCGAATGACTCATAGCAGCTGATCAGTACTAACCTTTCCTCTCTACACAAGTCATATAGTGATATAAAGGGCTACCTTACCCATCTAACGAGGTTATGTACTGCACGCTTACCAGGCATTAGAATAAATCTTTATCTCAAACAAACTATGCTACTCAACAAATTCAGCCAAGGTAACTATAATTCAAGCTATAGCTGAATTGTGGTGGATTAATCTGTAGTCCACAAATCTGGGCTGAAGTATTAGATGTGCTTTTGAGTGTGTGCTCTCAGCTCAGGCATTGGACATCTTTAATTCTCACTTGCAATGAATGGGAAGAAAGGGCAACCCTGATAACTGCAGAAATCATGTGGCTCAGTCTATGAACCACACCTCCTTCAAACACACAGTCCACTAACAAAAAGAAACACAAAAGGTGATTGCATTCTTCACCCAAGTTTCTTGAAGGATATTAAAACCAGTCCAATGCACAGCCTACAGGAACTCTTTTTTGCCCTTGGTTGTATCTCCTTGTCTTTACTTCCCTCATATTTTAAACTGCTATGATACCTTCTTACACCTTTTAAAATTGCTGAGAAACTTCCAGTTTATGTTTTTGGCCCCTCTCCAATTCAGTCATTCACTCTTTCACTCAGTTATTCATTATTTAGTTTCACTTCGGCTCTCTTCCAACAAGAAAAAAATTCTTTAGAACAGATGTACAGAGGGGAAATTGGGCTAGTGAGCTGGAATAAAAAAGATGTCTGTGAACACAGCTGCACTGATATCTTTGTGGTGCCGCCACGTGACACCAGTAAAGATCAACCTCAATAGGATCCATGAATATTAGAAAAGTAATACCTGAAAACTTGCTTGAAAGTTTTTGGCTTGTGAAGATATGTGCCATACATATAATACATACACATCCCTTATTACATATATAACACACGTGCCTGGTGTTCTGTTTGACCTGTGGATCCATTTGCCACCCAACTCTACTTTCTGGGAAGCTCATCTTCCTCAATTTCATCAAATGGGAGGCAGCAATGAAATGAGGTTGGGGTACTGATTCCCCTGGTTTCCTCCTTGCCAGACCTCAGGGTACAGGGTTTGCACCTCTCTGAGGAAGGGTGCAGTTGCCCTCTCCTAGTCACAGCCTGTACTCTGTGTCCTGACTGAAGTAACTATTCCCTCCCCTTCACCTTCAGACATAAAAGTAGTAACAGTGAAAAGGGTGCTTCTCCATTCCCTACTGGCTCCCTAACCACACTGTAATACTTCACTGGAGAATGTCACAATTTTCCTATCACAGCCTTGACACGTACAAGAAGGAAATCAGCTTGGTGGTTTCCCATCAGTGAGTCCCTTAACCTAGGGTGGAAAAACATGGCATAGGCACTACACAGCTTGGATGACTTACTCATAAACTCCTACAGCCATCAAAAGGCAGATGTGGAGAGGTGGGGGGTGAGTGTGGGGAGGGTTAGACTTTGAAAGTAAGGAAGCTACCTTGAGAGATCCATTCCTCATTTTCAAAATGTGACATTCCATGATAAGGAGTCAATATTCAACAAGTAAGAGAATTAAAATAACCCAATGGCAGGAAAATAACCTGAATCTTAAAGTAAGCCAAGGACTTACATAGACATTTCTCCAAAGAAGATATACAGATGGACTACAGGTATATGAAGATGTTCAGCATCACTCATCAGGTAAATGTTCATGAAAACTAAGGAGATATATCCTGAGGAGACAACAAAAAAAAAAGCTGTCATCAAAAAAGACAAAAGGTAACAGTTGGCAAGTATGTAGAGAGAAGGGAACCCTTGCATACTGTTAGTGGGAATGCAAATTAGTACAGCCATTATGGAAAACAGCATGGAGGTTCTTCAAAAAATTTAAAATAGAACTATGACATGATCTAGTGATTCCACTGCTAGGCATATATCCAGTGGAAATGAAATCAGTATGTCAAAGAGGTATATGCATTCCTATCTTCATTGCAGCATTAATCATAGCAGCCAAGATTTGGAATCAACCTAAGTGTTTACTGATGGGTAAATCAATAAACAAAACATGTTATAGATACACAGCAAAACACTAGCCAGCCTTAAAAAGGCAGAAGGTTCTCCAAGTCATTTGTGACAACGTGAATGAAGCAAGAGAACACTGTGTTAACTAAATAAGGCATTCCCAAAAGGCAAGTATCCATGTATGAGTGCACTCATACATGGACTCTAAAAAGGTAAATTCATAGAAGCAGAGAATGGAATGGTGGTTCCAGGGGCCTGAGCAGGTTGAGGGTGGGGGTGAGATTTGGAAGATACTTGTCCAACAATATAAAACTTCGGATAGGACAAATAAGTTCAAGAGATTCATTGTACAGCATGGAGACTGCACTGACTAGCAATGTATTTAGTTGAAATTGTTAACAGTCAATTTTAAGATTTCTCACCACAAAAAAAGAAAAGCATGTGAGATAATGTGTATCTTATTAGTTTGATTTAACCATTCTACAATATGGATGAATATATATTTCAAATACCATATTGTACTATACATACACATATATAATTTTTACTTGTGAATTACAAATAAGAAACAATGGGCAGGTATTTGGCACCGCAGCTAAGTCATCAATTTGGATATCCTCATTCCGTATTGGAGTGTCTGCTGTGAGTCCCAGCTACTCTACTTCTGATTCAGCTTCCTACTAATGCACACCCCAGGAGGCAGCAGGTAATGGCTCAAGTACTTGGTTCCCTGGTGCCCAAATGGGAGACCTGATTTGAGTCCTGGATTCCTGGCTTTGGCCTGGCCCAGTCCTGGCTGTTGCAAGCATTTGGTAAGTAAACCAGCAAATGGAAGATCTCTCTGCATTGATCTTTCTATCACTCTCCATCTCTCAGTCTTTGAAAGAGAACGAATATTTAAAAACAGATAATGAAACAGGTGAAATTAATAAAAAATAAAGTTTGACATTCTAGTTTTTTCTGTCAATTGGAAGGCATCAAAAATAAATTAGTTTTGGTATGTACAAGTGAAAATAGAGTTTCTTCCACTCCAGATGACCTAAACACATTTCAGTAACTGAGAAGTTAATTTTGCATAATAATGGCTGCCTCCATGTCAGCACAAGATTGTTTATGACACCTTAATTAAAACACGTGTTCTTGAGGTAGGCATGCAGTGCAGCTGTTCAGATGCTATCTGAAATGCCTGTGTCCCATATCAGAGAGTTTGTATTGAGTCCTAGCTCCTCTTCCAAGTCCAGCTTCCTGCTCAAGTGCACCCTGGGAGGCAGCAGCCATGACCCAAGTATTATGGCTCTGCCAACCCCATGAGAGATCCAGATTGAGTTCCAGGCTCCTGGCTTTGATATGACCCAACTCTGGTTGATACGGGCATTTTGAGAGTGAAGCAACAATAGAAGAATTCTTTTTCTTTATTTCTCTCCCTATCTTCCTGTCTTTCAAGTAAGTAAAAACTTAAATAAAAATGAACACCTGGGGATTTCTTTAAATAATTTTACTGTTTTGTGTAAAAATATTCTTCAAGGACTACTTGTGCCTTTTGGACTTTTTACTAAGTGAAGTACATTTAAGTAACTTATCTGTGGTTTTCAAAATGCATTCTCAAGGAAAGTAGATCAATGTATTCTTGTATGTTTATTTATAACTGTACAGGACATGCCCAATTACTTGTGATCATAAAAATGATTCAAAGCAAAGTTTACCTAGCAGCTATTGGGTTTTTTAAACCAGAAAATTTATTTTTTCTGACCTACTCTTATAGCCAAATTTAATCGTACAAATTACCAAATTAATGGACTTAATGGAAAGAAAAAGCAGTTAGAAATCTTTACTGACTTTTTAAAATAAAGAAAGATCTAAATATTTAGTTTGCAACAGAAAGCTTTGGAGTAAGGGAGCACATAAACAAGTCTAGTACCTGCTAATACTAACCGATAGAATAAATAAAGGGGAGAGTGATCCAACATGGGAAGCGAGATACTCAGCAGACTCATAGAATGGCGGATGTCCTAAACAGCACTCTGGCCTCAGAATCAGCTCTAAAGGCATTCCGATCTGGCTGAAAAGCCCATGAGAGTATTTCAGGCATGGAAAGCCAAGACACTCTGGCAAAAAACAAACAAACAAACAAAAAAAAAAAACCTAAATGAAAGATCTCTGTGAGTGAGATCCCAGTGGAAAGAACAGGTCTTCAAAGAAGGAGGTACCTTTCTCTGAAGGGAGGAGAGAACCTCCACTTTGACTAGGACCTTGTCTAAACAAGATAAGAGTCGGAGAACTCAAGGGGCTTCCATACCCTTGGAAACTCATGACTGGAGCATGGGGAGATTACTGAGGCCATAAACAAGAGTGTCAATTTGTAAAGTCAACAACAGGAGTCACTGTGCACTTACTCCTCATGTAGGATCTCTGTCCTTAGCATGCTGTACATTGAGACTTAATGCTATAATGAGTACCCAAACAGTATATTTCACTTTGTGTTTCTATGGGGGTGCAAACTGTTGAAAGCTTTACTTAATGTATACTAAACTGATCTTCTGTAAAAAAAAAAAAAAAAAGAAGAAATTATCAATTCCCAACTTGACTCTCAATGGGATTAAACATGACAATAGGTCTGATCTGATTTCATCATCATTTAAAAAAAATCATCTATTATTTTTCACTTTATGTTTCTGTGTGGGAGCAAACTGTTGAAATCTTTACTTAATGTATGCTAAACTGATCTTCTGTAGATAAAGAGAATCGAAAATGAATCTTGATGTGAATGGAAGGGGAGAGGGAGTGGGAGAGGGGAGGGTTGCGGGTGGGAGGGACGTTATGGGGGGGAAGCCATTGTAATCCATAAGCTGTACTTCAGAAATTTATATTCATTAAATAAAAGTTAAAAAAAAGAAAGCTTTGGAGTTATTTCCTTTCTATTTCTTAGTATTTATAAACAAGCTTCAGGGGGTAGAACTATTAGTTTATATTGAACTGAATTCCTAGCATCAACCATAGCACCTGGTACCTGCAAGATTTTAAGTCTTTATTTACTGAATACTGAAGTGAAAGAATAAAAGATGAGTTAACTTCTAATTAATTTCTAATCCTAAGGGATTTGCTTTCTTGAAAAAATAAAATTGCAATTGAGTCTTTATTTCCTTTTACTATTCCACATAATTCACAGAAATGAGTTTGCATATGGGTTCACAAAAGCTCATCTACTCATGAACCAAAAGCTGTTGAGTGCTGACTCTAGCTAAGATATTATGTCATGAACTATGGGTGACAATGAGAGCAATTAGAGATAGATCTTCTTTCTAAAGGTGTAGTAGATGGAATAAAATAAACATGCATTAGTGCTCTACAAGTCAGTGGTCTTTTGGGTATCAGGGAGGATCAGGTGAAAGGGATTGAGTAGAAAGGTGGGGGAGTTGATATCTAGATGGAGAATGGGGAATTTATGAAAGGCTACAGATATGGAGGGAAAATTAAATGTAAACCTTCAGCTCAAGGTTGGAGTTTTTTTTTTTTTTTTTGACAGGCAGAGTGGACAGTGAGAGAGAGAGACAGAGAGAGAAAGGTCTTCCTTTGCCGCTGGTTCACCCTCCAATGGCCGCCGCTGCAGCCGGCGCACCGCGCTGATCCTGGCAGGAGCCAGGAGCCAGGTGCTTTTCCTGGTCTCCCATGGGGTGCAGGGCCCAAGCACCTGGGCCATCCTCCACTGCACTCCCTGGCCATAGCAGAGAGCTGGCCTGGAAGAGGGGCAACCGGGACAGAATCCGGCACCCCAACCGGGACTAGAACCCGGTGTGCCGGCGCCGCAAGGTGGAGGATTAGCCTATTGAGCCACGGCGCCGGCTGAGGTTGGAGTTTTAACACCTCAGGTTAATCTGCCACTTGCCAGGATTCCATATGGGAGCACTGGTTCCAGATCTAGCTGTTCCACTCCCAATCCTGTTTCCTGGCTAATGCACCCGGAAAGACAGTGGAAGGTGACCCAAATGCTTGACATGGGAGACCAGGATGGAGTTTCTGGCTCCTAGCTTCAGCCAGGCTCAGCTTCAGCTGTTGCAGTCATTTGGGGAATAAACCAGTGGACAGAAGATTGATCTCTCGCGCTCTCTCTCTCCCTCTCCCTCTCTCTCTCCATATCCCCCCATCACTTTGCCAAATAAATAAATTTTAAAAAATTTCTTTAAAAAAAGCCCTGAGAGAATATCAGTAGCTAATATTCATTCAACAGCATGGAGTTTACAAATAAGCATATTCCCTCAAATGATCAGTATGGTGTCCTAGTGTGATGGTTATGATAGTCTCAATTTTAGAGAATATTAAGTGATTTCAAAACAACATTTCAGAGTTTAAGCTTGCTCAACCTCAAAGTGATCAGCCGAGTGCACCTCCCCTTCCTAGACAGTATAGATTAAATAGTACACATTGCACTTGTGAACTGTGGCTTTGTACTAAATGTTCTGAATACCAAGTGAGAAGGAGTTGTTGAGCTACATCTCACTGTTCCCTTGTGGAAGGCTCTTGCAGTAAGAAATATCCACAAATTGTATGGCAGACCAGGGAGAAAACAATGATTTACTGAGGCTGCAGTGCACCAGCAATGGAAGTATGGTTTCTTACACTATAGCTCCCCCGGAGTGGTTGACAACAGTAATAACAGCTAACATTTATTGAGTGCTTTTTATGTGACTGCACAATGCACAACCTTACCTTTATGCTCTCATTTAATCCTCACAACAACCCCATGTGGTCGGTGCCATTATAAACCTATCTACAAGCGAGAAGCATTAGGCTCAGAATAATAAATAACTTAGGCAGGATCACATATTTGATAAGCGACTACACCATTATTAACAACACTTTGGCAATGCAACCAAACCTTTAATTAAGAAGACAAACAATTCACAGCTACTTCTTCATAAATTCTGCCAGTAAAGAAATGTTACCTAGTTTCTGGGTCATTAGTGGTATTGCTGGGTCTAAATATTCATCTACTTATTTCGATCTTCATCAAATTTGCTTTGCCACATATAATTACTATGCGCAGTCTAAGTATGCTGTGAATCTAATTAGGGGGTTTCAACTACCAATGCAAGAGGTAAATACGTCTGCAGATGCATGAACTTCTATTGATTGGCTGCAGGAGGAGGAAATCTGCTTGTTCCTTTCAAGTAGTCATACTTCCTAAGGGCGGACTTACCTCCTCCATATTGTCTGACATTCAGACTTTCAAATTAAATCCATGGTGCAGTTATTTATTTTCTTCTCTGCCTTTGAAAACATTACTTCTTAATAAAACTGAATGCATTAATTACTTTGGCTTTTTTTTAAGATGCTTTACTTTTGTTATTCTGCATTTGAGCCTTTAACAAAGCCAGGCTTTGCCGATTTGATGTGATTCAAGTCAGAATCAGCCCTGCAGAAGTAATTCATTCTTCTCTTAAGGGGAACCAAAATAAGCTTAGCATGAAAAGACTGCTGGACTGATTGACATCAGAAAGGGGTTTCAGGCCTGGTTCTGCCACAAACCAGTTGTGAAGCCCCAGAGAAGTAGCTTATCCACTCTATCTTATTTTCCTGATTCTCAAAATAATGGAGAGGGATTCAGTGTTCTCTATTATTCTTTAAAATGTGAAACTCCATCCTACCAATGCAGACAAAACTTCACACACCTGCTCATTTACTCATTCACATATTTTTTCACAAATATTTATTGGGCACCCACAATGAATGCTGCAACCACATGAAAAGTTGAAATACATTTCTTAAGGGCGTTCTGTTCCAACATATAACTAAATTGAAAAAGCATTTCTAGGAACAAACCACTCAGAGTAAACCTATTTTAAGTCAGGTATTTAGCTTTTTTATTGGGGAAATGTCTAAAAACACACTGGGAAACATTATTCAAATGGAGTGTTGGTATTTTTAAAATCAAATTCTTAATATAAATTCCCAGCACAAAGTAAAATATTCACTATAATTTCTCATCTAGCAGTCTAAGTGGGAAATGAATAATTGACTTCCAAAGTGTGTTTTTATCAACAGCAGTGTATGCTGGAAGTTTAAGAATTATATTTTTAAAGCTGATGAAATATAAAGTGGTCCAAAGGCCACTTTACACTATATTCAAGAAACTATCTTGCTGTTATTTTTGTCTTTAGAGCAAGCTGCTACTTTAGCAATTAGCAGTCCATAAAAATGTGGGCAATTGGCTTCCTCCAGACTAATTAGCAAGTTTGCTGTGTTCCTGGCCCAGCTGGTCATGCTATGTCTTTTCATTTAGCTCAGATCTAGTTGTTTTGCCAGTACTAGAACCTTTAAAGTTTGTCAGTAATAGAAGATATCTCAACTGGCTTCTGATTTAAACTCTTCAGCAAGATGCTACGTGAGCCACTGAAAAGTTACTATTTTCAACTGTCTTTTATAATCCCTTTCAATGAAAATTTTATCAATAGTTAATTCTGTTCAAGTCACCAGAATTTAAAAGAAAAAGTGAACAAACTGTTCTTTTCTGAAGAAAATAAAATAAAAACACTGTCAACTCTTAACTCCTGCTCTATCAACAGAGGTTCAGGGACCTCTCTACTCCACAATCATCTGTGTTCATCTGGCTTTGGAATTTTCTCCATGACCAACTGGCCCTATGAATAGGCTCAAACCTCTCCCCTCTGAAGTCTGTTCCACAGTTGCGTTCACCAGTTGTCACTCTTGGCCTTGACATCCTTGAGAGACAGATTACGTCAGGCATCCAGGTATTCTACAAGATGACTCTTGCATTAATCCTTGAGCTGTATCACTCTTCAAGGCTTATGGGCATTTCTCCTGCATCAGTTGAAGTCTTCTGATTCTGAATCCCAGACTTGATTCAGACAAAAATCAATGTCAGAACCTAAGACCTGACAGCAAGCAGACAGCTGGACATTTAAGCACAGATATTAGCAATGGCATGAAGTGCATGGGAAAAATGGAAATGTGGGGGCTGTCCTGGGTAGAAACAGGTGCTCTGTCAACTGAACATAAATCTCAAGAGTATATGTGGGCTGGCGCCGTGGCTCAATAGGCTAATCCTCTGCCTGCGTCGCCGGCACCCCGGGTTCTAGTCCCGGTCCGGGTGCCGGATTCTGTCCCGGTTGCTCCTCTTCCAGTCCAGCTCTCTGCTGTGGCCCGGGAGGGCAGTGGAGGATGGCCCAAGTTCTTGGACCCTGCACCCACATGGGAGACCAGGAGAAGCACCTGGCTCCTGCCTTCAGATCAGCGCGGTGAGCTGGCCGCAGCACACTGGCCGCAGTGGCCACTGTGGGGTGAACCAACAGAAAAAGGAAGACCTTTCTTTCTGTCTCTAACTCTGCCTGTCAAAAAAAATAAAAAAAAAGAGAGAGAGAGAGAGAGAGAGAGTATATGTGATTGGGCAGAAGATAGGGATGGGAACAACGGGACCAGCCATGGGAGATCCTCAGTTTTGAATGGTGAAGGCTAAAGAAATATGTGTGGCAAATGGAAGACATTTGGTTCCTGAAAGACATCATGATGAAGAGGGATGAGTATCTTCCATGCCAATTCAAAACCTGAGTAGAACATCTCAGGAGTTCTAAAAACAGTCTTTTTCCACATCTACTGAATTAGAATTAAAACACAGACTGGCACTGTAGCGTAGTGGGTACAGCCACCACCTGTAGTGCTGGCATCCCATATGGGCTCTGGTTTGAGTCCTGGCTGCTCCACTTTCGATCAAGCTCTCTGCTATGGCCTGGGAAAGCAGTGGAAGATGGCCCAAGTCCTCGGGCCCCTGTACCCACAAGGGAAACCCAGAAGGAGCTCTTAGCTTCTGGCTTTGAATTGGACCAGCTCTGGCCATTGCAGCCATTTGGGGAGTGAACCAATGGATGGAAGTCCTCTCTCTCTCTCTGCCTCTGCATTTCTGTAACTCTGCCTTTCAAACAAATAAGTCTTTTTTAAAAAGACACTATAGGACAAAGAAGAATGTACACTAAAAATAATCAAACTTTAAGGTTCTTAAGATCAACTGTATTCAGAAGCCAATACTTCACTAGGTATCTATGACCTCAAACCTTGGATGATGAAATTGCTGTGCATTGAACCTAGGTGTAATAATGGAAGATTCTTGTTCTTTATAACCAAAGTCTTTCTTTTGAACCAGTTGAAAGTAGCACTTGCAGATATTGCTCCAGTGAGGGGAAGGAGGACTGAGAACAAGCTGCCAGGAGAATCCCATGCGTTGGTCCAATGACCACATTTTGAGAAGTAGATGTCTGTACATGGGCCATTTGTCTATAAGAGTATACTTTTCCCTCCCAAAGAACATACTTTTGCTGTTGTTTATCAACCTCTATTTCTCTATTTTTTTCCATGAGGTCTGAAAGAAGGAGATCACTAAGAATAGTTTTCCTTATAGTTACCCAAAATGATGTTTGGTGCCATTCATGTCTATGATAAAGCAAGCAACAAGGGTCGGAATGAACAATGACCACATTCATTTCTGCTTATTGTGGTTTTCATGAGGGCAAACATGGTGCTGAGATGAAGACCAGATTCCAAATTATACATTCAAGTTTGAGAAAATTACGGTAACTTCTCATTAAAATAACGGGCACTAACACAAGTTTTTATGCTGCATTTCCTTTTAAAACCCCACAAAATGGCAGAAAGTTAAAAAAAAAGTTGCAGTAACAAAAGAGATTCAAAGACAATAGACCAAAATAAGTTTGAACAAGATTTGGGAGATATAAAGTATATTTATTTAGAATTGATAGGAGGACAGAGACAGTTGAACACCAAATGGATGCAAATGAAAAAGGCAGCAATAAACAAGAGTATTTTAAGGCAGACCCCTAGAGAGACAAACATTCAAAGCATCATGTATTCTACAAAGAGAGGTGAGAAGTAGGGCTGAAAATGTGAAGCTGAAGTAGAAGTCTGTAATCAAATAGACACAGAGATACCCTCTCCACTGTGGCAAGACCCAAGAAATAGAGACACTCAAGCCATCCAAATGAGAATAGTTTTGAATCTGACTCAAGGACAGTGGGCTCTGAGGGGGGGTGAACTCAAAAGGAAAACAGCAGGATTAAGTTTAAGTTTACATTCTGAGCCCTGAGACCCATTTGCCTACCTGACTCCCTTTCTTCCTCAGTTCTCAAAGCTCTGCCCCTCCCCCCCCCACCCCCAGACTAGAAAACCTGAATTACTAGAGAAGCTGAATGACTCGAGAGAAAAGACCTACAGACATGGACATAAAGATCCATAGACAAGAAGCACAGTCCCTTTGTAACGTGTTTAGGTCCTCACCTAAGTAGGCCAGAGTGAATCTCACCAACTATTAAAAACATTCCATAACTATATAGTTTTAAATTAGTTTGTTACAGTGACTATTAAGTGACAACAAGTCAAGATCCACCAGACATGGTAAGGCAGCCTCTAAAAGAAACGTAAAAGCCAGAGACTAAGACAAACAGGAAGAAAAATAAGAGATGCTATGCAGGGAACAAAAATAATTTCAAAAGCTGTATTATTAAGATGCTAAGAGAGATGAAATTTCCATTATCTAAAAGCACAAACTGAAAGCTATAATAGGGAAAATAATGAAACACAAAATTCTTAAAAAATAACAAAATACATGTGTATATTTGTTAGCAGAGATTTATCCAACAAAAGGATCAGAAAATTGAGGGCATTTAGAAAATAAAGTCTAACATGAATATTAATGCATGAAATGTAAAAAAAAAAAAAAAAAAAAAAAACAAGACAAAAGATAGCCACATTATTTAGAAATACAGAGGGAAATGCAGAACAAACAATTAAAGGAGTTGAAAGTAATAAACCTAGATTGAGGTGGGGAGAGATTAGATCAAGGTTTTTCTGTTGTATCACTTTTAACTTTTACATGAATATTTAAGTTTATATATATATTATATATAATGATCTGATTTAAATATACGTGAAGTTCAGTTTAAAAATCAGTAAAGATTTAATGGAACCCACTGATATGCAACTGAGGATAGACAATCCAAGAACAGTAAGGCAAATAGGAGCTGCTTTTGTAGAAGCCAATTTCAGCTTAACATAGAGAAGAGACTCAACTAACAGTGAAAAGTTTGACAGAATAAACTGGGGAGCATATTATACTGGATTAAGCAGCACTGATGTCCACAAATCCAAGTCAACATTGCTAATGGAGAAGATGATTGGATTTCCAATTGCAAAATTCCCTCTTTCCATTTGGATGAGTCATATAGGCCAAGATAGTTCTATACTACTAAATATTCAAACAGCACAAATGAATTCACATAATTTTACTACAATGTCACACATTTTAAAAAGAAACAACAAAGTAGCAGCCTAAACAAAAATTCAAATCCTTAAATTTAAAGCTCCTATTAACAAAAGCGGTTTTAGTTGGACTTTAGGAAGTCTTAAAGAATTTGGGGCCGGTGCTCTGGCGCAGCGGGTTAATGCTCTGGCCTGTAGCGCCAGCATCCCATATGGGTGCCGGTTCTAGACCCGGCTGCTCTACTTCCGATCCAGCTCTCTGCTGAGGCCTGGGAAAGCAGTAGAAGATGGCCTAAGTCCTTGGGCCCCTGCAACCGCGTGGGAGACTCAGGAGAAGCTCCTGGCTTCAGATCTGTACAGTTCCGGCCATTGCGGCCAATTGGGGAGTGAACCATCGGCTGCAAGACCTCTCTCTGCCTCTCTTCTCTATCTCTATGTGTAACTCTGACTCTCAATTAAAAAATTAAAAAAAAAAAATTTGATGATGAAACACTTGAACAGGAAGGCTGTAAGTTTGGGAATCCTGTAATTATTTAAGCAAACATTATTGTTTAACTTAATAAATTAGTTTATTCCCATCTAGGGTAGAAACAAGATAGTGTGTCTCCCATGAGCTCAAGTGTGAAAAACTTATTTCCCCAGTATGGTGATGCTGGGAGGTGGTGGGACGTTCAAGAGTTGGAAGTGATTAGAAAGCCGGGTAAGCCATGAGAAAGAATTAACGTAACTCTTATAGGACCTTGGTTAGTTTTCACAAGAGGACTGTTACAGAAGAGCAAGAGTGACCACTTCAGTCTTTGGCTCCCAGCTTTACCATAAGTCTCTCCCTCTAAACACACTCCCATCATGATGTCATCTGCCATTGGGCCTGCACCAGAGCTCCAACAAAACCGTGACCTATATAAATCTCTTTTCTTTATCAAGGACCTGCTTTCAGGTATTTTATTAGAGCCACTGAAAATGGACTAATACAGAGAGGTTTCCAGAAATAGTAACGTATAGATTACAAGGGTGGGCAGAGTTTAGTCAAAGCATATAGAAATAAAGAAAAACATACTTTCAGCTGCTCTAATGGATTCTAAAATTGTGCATTCAGTTACTTACTTGTTATATGCATAAATGGTACAGATTTGAAGTAGTCTAAATTATCAAATAATGGATCCAAATGAGAATTTAAAGCTGTAGGTTCAGCCCTTTTAAACTGCTACCAACTCCATGCAATCAGACAACTTTAGGAAACACAACTGTGGGTAGTTCATTCTCCATTTAAAAATAAAACATTTCTCCCTGATGGTTTTAAGCCAAATCTTTATAAACTGGCAAGTATATAGCAGAATTCTACTGGCAAGCTACTTTATTTATTTTGTATTTTACTTATTAAAGTTGAGAAGGAGAGGGAGCTTTCCCATCCACTGATTCATTCTCTAATGCCCTCAACAGTTAGGGCTGCATCCAGGAACTGGCAAATAAATCCAGACCTCCCATGCAGGAGGCAGGAATTCACACTTGAGTCATCACCATTGTCTCCCAGGGTCTATATTAAAAGGAAGCCGGAATCAGGAACAAGAGCCAGTATTGAGCTCAGGCACACTGGTAAGGGTACAAGCATCTTAACTGTCATCTCGCTAGACCAAATGCCCACACCTAGAGAGCTGTTTTAAATTCTTCCTGGAATAAGGTAACATCGGCAACAGAGAAGACAAAATTGAGTCAGGATCAAGAGACTGAGATTCACTGTTTTGCCAAAAATGATTTCCCCCTCCAAGTTCTTCAGGAATACTCAAAACCAACTCCACTTGTAGTCGCTCTACTAGAAACAATGACTTTGAATGTTCCCTGCCTCTGCCAATCAATCAGCCAACAAACCCCGTGCCGCCTTAATCTTTCCCCACTTCCCATCTGACACTTCCAATACATCCCTCTAGATCTCCATATTTAGTTTCTCCATTATTCAATTTTCCTAGTCTTTTATTTTCCCAGGACAAAGAGTCTTATTAAGTTATAAGTTCTCTTAACCCCTTATGCCTTCTTAAATTATAATTCATGATTTTTTTAAGAAGGCCTGCTATGTTTTCCATACAGTTGGTCTCCCAAAACTCATGTGCTGGAAGCTTAATTCTCAATGCAATAGTGTTGACAGGTGGTAGGATCTTCAAGACATAAAACAGGTCAAGGTGTTCCACCCTCTGGAAGGGAATAATGTAGTTTCTAAGAGACTGGGTTGTTGTGAAGCGAGACTGCCTCTCTCTTGCCTCTTGCTTTCACTCTTGAATAAGTCCCTAACTTCTACATCCAGCTGTTTTCCCTTCTCCTTCTATGCCCCTAGATAATGCAGCATGGAAAGAAATTGATGCCTGTATCATGATCTTGGATTTCTGCACCTCCAGAAATATGAGCCCAAATCAACTTCCTTTCTTTACACTTTGCCTAGTCTCAGCTATTTTTTTACAGCCACAAAAACAGATTAAGACAAGGCCACCAGAGATATTTTCTGGCATAGTCTTTCTCTCATTTTCTTTTAGTTACATATGTAAATCAACATTTCAATTCATTCTAAAGTCTGAGTTTGATAGGCAGAATTCTGACATTAGCCCTAAGATTCCTTCAATACTGGTACATTTCCTTGAATTATCATTTTTTAAAAGATTTATTTATTTGAAAGGTAGTTACAGAGAGGCAGAGAGAGAGAGAGAGAGGAATAGACAGAAATCTTCTAATCACTGGTTCAATCTAAATATAGCCATAACGGCCAGGCTGGGGCCAGGCCAAACCAGGAGGCAGGGGCCAGGAGATTCTTTCAGGTCTCCAACATGTGTACAGGGGCCCAACCACTTGGGCCATCTTCCACACTTTCTCAGGCTCATTAGCAGGGTGCTGGATCTGAAGAGGAGCAGCTGGGACTCAAACTGGTACCCATATGGGATGCTGGTGCTACAGCCTCCAATTGAGTAGAAAACTCAGTTATGTCCATCTGGACTATGAAACTGAGACTTACAAGGGTAATAAACGGTTTTGGGGTTGATGTTGTGGCACAGCATATTAAGCCATTGCTGGCAATGATGGCATTCCATCCTGGAGCACTGGTTTGAGTCCCATATCTGCTCCACTTCTGATCCTGCCAATGAATCTAGGAAAGCATTGGAAAATGGCCCAAGTACTTGGAATTCTGCCACTCATGTGGGAGACCTAGATGGAGTTCCTGGCTCCTGTCTTTAGCCTCTCCTAGCCCTGGCCTTTGCTACCATTTAGGGAGTAAAATAGGAGATGGAAGATATCTTTCTGTCTCTAC
Source organism: Oryctolagus cuniculus (assembly GCF_051225735.1). Classification (NCBI taxonomy): domain Eukaryota; kingdom Metazoa; phylum Chordata; class Mammalia; order Lagomorpha; family Leporidae; genus Oryctolagus; species Oryctolagus cuniculus. The sequence goes on along the minus strand of NC_142886.1, from coordinate 29,172,497 downwards.
CTCTCTCTGTCACTGCCTTTGAAGTAAAAAAAAAAAAAAAAAGAAAGAAAGAAATCTTTAAAAGTGGGTTTTGTTTTAAAGCATTATGTTGGTGATAATTTGTTGCTCAGTTATAGAAAACTATTTGACTTTTTGCCTCTTTGTATGTGACAATGTTATTTCTATACTTATTGTCCTAGAAACAGCATATTTTTCCATCCATATCATTCATATGATCAGATGAATCAATATTGGTTGAACAACTATTGTGTGCCAAATATTATGCCTAGTGGGAAATACAATGACAAAGATTTTTTGTTTGAATAAATGTTAGTTACTCAGTCCCCTGAACTACCACCTAGGCCCATCTATGCAATTCCTATTTAGCAAGAACCCTGCCAAATCCCCCACCTTCAATATCTGGTCAACTTCTGAATCTAATTAGGCTCTTCATTCTAAGTCTCAGATGGTGTTTGACCACCACAGCCCATTCAGCAAGAACAATATGAGTTTAGCAAGAGTTCCCCTTAACTTTGATGTTGTTTCATACTACATTTTCATCCACTGACCACCTCTACTCCTTACACATATTCACTTGCCCATGCCATATTTGAAGTTGACCCCAATTTCTATCTATGATACTTGTTAAAGCATTACAAGGAAGGTTTTGTTTGTGTATAGGGACCACTTCATGATAGGTCTAGGGACTGCTACATTGGGGACTGGTACATTGGACTGCTACATAACCCAATGTAGCAGTCCCTAGACCTATCATGAAGTGGTCCCTATACACAAACAAAACCTTCCTTGTAATGCTTTAACAAGTATCATTGAATATTTTTTTAACAGATGGAATAAGATAAAATATACTAAGGTGCACCTGACTCAGTGGAAATCCCAGTTGGGAGAAGAGCTGCAGCATCACTCTCGAAAAGGGACACTTGAACATGCACAGAACTCATCCTGTTGGAGAAATACATGAGAAGGTGTTATGAGAAGAGGAAAGGGCATGGAGACATGAAATGGAGTATACTGCTTTTGAAACCACAATTTCACAGCTTACAGCCCCATCAAGAGAGGAAGCTGCAAATGAGGGAAGCAGCCAGATCACAGAGAACCATGAACTTAAACATCCCATAGGCAGCAAGAAGGCTTTGGAGGGTCTCAAGCAAACAGGAGCTATAGTCATAGTTAAGGTTTTAAACAATTTGAATAACATGGCTGAAAGTGGGAATACCAAATGAATCATCGCATTATAAATGATGATGAGACTCCCCTGAGGTCAGTGATAGGTGAAGAAAAGGAGAGGGAACAGGGAAATGATTAGAAATAAAATTAGCAATCAACAGAGAATTGATTGGTATTTTCAGGGAAGGAAAAGGACATACCAGGGATGATTCCAAAGTCCCTGACTGTTTAATATGATGATGAAGTGTCCCTTTCACTATCTCAGGGTAGGTTTTATTTTTCTCTGGTTTAGGCACTTTCACAATTTCTTACATATATCCTTTATATCATGTACAGTATTTCACTGAATTACAGTGATTCATTTCTGGATTTATCTTCTCCAAGGAACTTAATCTTTTACATGCCACTCAAGACCTGTAGGAATCCTGTAACTCTGATTCTTCAGTTCTGATTGCCCTAAATTCAGGCTATTCAACAAAATGCCATTATGATGCTAATTTTGACAAATGGGGTGCCATTCACTTGCAGAGCTGTGTGTCAAGTAAAAATACTGTGGTTCTGATGGATACAAAATATGAACTCCTCTGGCCGTGTATTGAAATGGAGTTCAGCTGTACTCTTTTTTTTTTTTTTTTAAAAAACAGGCAGAGTGAACAGTGAGACAGAAAGAAAGGTCTTCCTTTTCTGTTGGTTTCCCACCCCCCACCCCCCAAAGACCGCTGTGGCCGGCGCACCGCGCTGATCTGAAGCCAGGAGCCAGGTACTTATCCTGGTCTCCCATGGGGTGCAGGGCCCAAGCACTTGGGCCATCCTCCACTGCACTCCTGGGCCACAGCAGAGAGGTGGACTTGAAGAGGAGCAACTGGGACAGATCCGGTGCCCCGAGAACCCGGGGTGCCAGCACCGCAGGTGGAGGATTAGCCTGCTGAGCCGTGGTGCCCGCCTGTACTCTGACTTTAATACTTTGGTACTGAGTATTTCCCTGTGAACAGAGTCTTAATGATAAGATAATGTAGGCCATCAATATAGTTTTGGGGGCAACTAACGATGTTAAAAATTCTTCCTTTTACCACAAAGTAGATCTCAGCATCAAAATGGGATTTAGAAGAAAAGGAAAGAAAATTCATGAAGCTACCACTGAGTATCAGATCCTATTCTGGGATAGAACTTGCTATAAATCACTTCAGGATTTCAGAAGGTTTTGCCTCTAGAGAGAAGAAAAGGTTTTTTACCTACCTCTAAGTTCATGTATGAGGCACTTGTAATAAAAGATTAATAATATAAAAGCATACAAAATTTATCTGATGTGTGTTATATGACATGGGAGCCTTCGGAAAGGAAGATCCAAGGAAGAAGGGAAACATGTATATTTTTGCCATTAGGTTTAATGAAGTGTGGATGGCAAAGGAGAAGCAAGCTTGGGCAAAGAGGAGTAGGATCTAATTGAAACTGGGACCAAGTCAGCAAGTCTGCTCAGATTCTCCTATGTGTCTCTGTCTTCAGGGACAAGGGCATTCCTTTTTTTCCAGCTAGAATGAGGACCTCCCTGGAATGAGAGCACAATGCCCTACTTTCAAGGGATGGTCAGCTAGGTTTTATGCCTTCTTTCAGGTAAGAAGGGGTGAAAAACATTTATTCCACTTTGAACAGCCTTTTTCTGCTGTTTCTTCAAATGTCAAAAAAATAAATTTTGGGGTGGTATGTCCTGAAGTCTACCACTCAACTAAAAACTAAATCTTAACAACGATCCATTGTTCAATAAAAGCTTCTAATATTATCAAATACAGCAAAGACATCTTTTGTAAAGAGAATATTTAAGATAACATGAGGCAATAAACTATCTGTAATAATAAAATGAATTAATTTTCTAATGAGATTAAAAATGTACTAGCCTTGGAATCAAGACCTTGGATTTGCAGTGTTGTCTTTCTGACTAGCTATGTGACTTTGTGACTTTAGGCAAATGTCTCAACTATAATGTGCTTTAGCTTTCTTACAGAGAAAACAAATGGTAAAAAGTCTAGTATGAAAATAAAACAAAAAATGTAAAACATTTGAAAAGATAAGGACACTATATGCATGCCTAGTGGTAGTGTTTTTACTTTGGTAGCTCTGCATCTAGGAATTCATGCTCTTTAAAATGTCACTGAATGAAATTTTGATCATAAAAAGATCACCGGTTTTGGTTGTCTCGTGAGTTTTGGAAGCTATGACTGGTTCATCAATCAGCAGGGACACTATTTCATTAAGTAGCATTCCTTATGAGCTTCTCTGTACTACTTTGCAGTCCAATCAAGAAAACGAATGCAGGCTTCTTATTTTCTCCAAGTGCTATAAACTGCTACACTGTGTTCATTCATCATAAAATTACAATATGGCCCTGTCATTAGTGGGTTAAAGATAGCTTGTGTCACTCCTTGCAGATTTAATCAGACTTACTAATAATCATTCCTAAGCTCAAGGGTAATGATACATATTCTGCACAAAATACTGATGAATTTTTATTAATGCCTCAGGGATCAAATGATTATAGCCATCACTATTCTAATTTAGTATAATCAACACAAAATTATTTAGGATTTGTTGGTACTTTTTCAATGTGACAATAAAAAAGTGTGCTTTTTTTCTCTTCTTTCCCTTAGATTACTTTCTCATTACAGCTATGCTACCTGGGCACAAAGAACAGTTTGATCTCCACTTTACAGCCAGCACAGACTATAAAATTCTTAGGACCTCAGCCATCTAAACATTTGCATACTCAAATATGCTTTAAATGTTGATTCTTATTTTTAATATTAGCTCTGATTAGTTCCAATCTTTTGATAAATTTGGCTACCAATCTGATGGTATATTAGTCCATTTGGCTTTTTTTTTTATCTCAATCAATGTGCACTCTCATTCAAGATCCAGAGCCATTATACAAGCAACATCTGTAAGATATTTGATAATCTACACTAATGTTCTAGTGTAGATGCTCTGAAATTTCCCCACTACAGAGGTTATGTGCTTTAATTGACATCCTTCATTGATTGAATAAAAATAAATGTTAGTCCTGCCCATAAAACATAAACCTCTGTATATTGATTGTCTCATCTGTCTTGTTATAACAAAATCTATAGCAGTCCCTGGAAAAACACTGTCCTTTTTGTTTAATTCCAAAAGAAACATAATTTCAGAAATATCCACTTTAATGTATTTTAAACTAGGAATATTTTGCTGGAAATGATGATAGGAAAGATAATGATTTTGAGCAAGTCACAGTGTATAAATTTAGTTTTCTTGCAATAGAAGCCTTGATATATATTTAAATTACAAAGGTACTTCTATTAGCCATATTTACATTTCTATAGATTGTACTCTCTAAGAATGATTCAATAGATTTCTTGGTTCATTTCTAGATGCATAACCAATCTCAAGTTGCCACATTTCGTTCATCAGTATTTCTTATCTCTTGCACTTTCCAAAATTCTATGACTTTCAAGCACATTGAACATTCTTACTTTAAAAACTTCACTATCAATCATTATTTTACTCATTATGTCAATACTGAATTTCTGCCTACAGAATTTTAACCATGGTATTAAGAGAAATGGTATATAGTATATTCTAAAGGTTACTACAATAACAATGTTAACAGACCAACTGTAATCAGCAGCTGATTGTAAGTTAAGAATGGCTCTTCATGAGTAGGTAACATTACTTTCCCAACATTTTCCTGTTCAGGCATTAATGGGTACTATGGAAAGAACTAATGCTAACCTATTAGGCAAGGACCTAATGTCAGGTAGCTAATGGGGTTTAGGGTATCTGAGAAAACCTAAGAAACAGGAAGTTCTATTTGACTTTCTATACCCTAAAGCACATCATCAAAGAATTCTCTGACCTCTAAAGAAGGTAGTGAGAACTTCATTCTAGGAGTGTTGTCCTCATACCAATGGAGAGGAGCTAAGGAAACAAAGACATCATGAAGAGTCCTAATAGGCCTCACGAAGACTGCCTACTCTTCATCAAATCGATGCATGAAAATGTACTTTTACCTTTCTGGATTTTCATTTCTGAAATCTTCCACATCATCTAACACTTCTGTTAAAAATCTATGTGGTTGGGACTGGCATTGTAGGCTAGCAATGTAAAGCCACTGCCTGTTACACTAACATCCCATATGAGTGCTGGTTTGAGTCTCAGCTGTTCCACTCTGATCAAGCTCCCTGTTAATGACCTGTGAAAAGCAGCAGAAGATGGCCCAAGTACTTGGACCCCTACTACCCATGTGAGAGACCCAGATGAAGTTCTTGGTTCTTGGCTTCTGGCTTTGGCCTGGCCCAGCCCTGGTCATTGCATCCATCTGAGTAGTCAATCACTGTATGGAAGATTCTCTTTCTCTGTTTTCTCTCTCTCTTTCAAATGAATAAATCATCTTTTAAAAAAATCTATTTGTATGATTTTATGCTTTTTCCTTGTTCATCTTTCTTTAGCTATAGGTTCCTCAGCCATGAACTAGAAATGAGTGAGAAATATTTTTATAGTGATAGACCCATATGACATATTCATGGAGCTCAGAGTATCTTAAAGTGTTTATGTGGCTAAAGCATATAAAGGTAGACTGATAATAATGTTTACTAGGTTGGAGTTCATGTACTAACTTTTGTGAATATATTATCTCATAATTCTAATAGCAATCTTCAATGTGAAAATGACTTATTATCTCCAGTTTATAAATGAAAATGAATAGATTTGTAGAGTTAAAGATTTACACATGATCACATGGTTAGCTACTAGTGAATACAAGGTAACAATCTAGACTGTTTATCCAAGAGCTTACATTCTTAACCATTCTGCATATATCATTCTTTTTAAATTATAATAAGTGATAACATAAAAAATATAGAGGTAGTTCACATGCAAAACTTTTGCCCTAAATATTGATAGTCAACAACAATACCAACTGTCTAAGTGTATTTTGAGTCTTGTAGTCAGCAAGGAAGAGATCCATTCTAAAAGAAGCCACAAATATCTAGGAAAAAGTGGTCTTCATTTTACCAAGTCAAAGATAATACACTCATAAAATAAACTTATATTTCCTATATTTAAATATACTTTTTAAGCTATTATAAAATTATTTTTAAACCTAAGTTTTATATAAATTTTATTTTCTAAAAAAATTATATTTATTTATTTGAGGGACAGAGATAGAGGGAAGGGGAGGACGAGAAGATGAAGAGGGTGGCAAGGAAGGAGGATGGAGCAAGGCAGGGAAGAAGAGAGAACTCCCTTCTGCTGATTCATTGCTAGGTCAAAGCCAGGAGCAAGGAGCTCAATGTAAGCCTCCCATTTGAGTGGAAGGAACCCAATTATTTGAGCTATCACTGCTGCCTCCATGGACCTTCATTAGTAGGAAACTGTAGTTAGGAGCCTAAGCCAGACACTGAACTCAGGTACTCCAATATGGGACACAGATGTCTTGGATGCAAGGCTAAAAATCTGACTTCAAATCTTGCTTTTCACATAAAGTATTTCATTTGAAATATCCTTACTTACTGAATTTGAAATTATGATGATGTTAAGAAGAGGAGGAAAAAGAAGTAAAGGGTGAAGCAGAGGAATACAAATGAAGAAAATCATGCTTATTTTTGGATTATCAAACAAACTAAAGGCTAACTCTCAGACAACACTTTTAACTATTTATGAACTGAGATAAAACTGTTTTTAATTATTTCATAATTAGAAAATCAGTGATATTACTATTTCAAGGAAAAAATGTGGGAGCCAAGGAATAAATTTTAATTGAAATTTGGCCTGGAAAATTTAACAAGTTATAAGGAAGGAAAAACAAGATTCAAGAAAGTAATCTTTCATGCTTGGCTGCTGATACCATGCAAGAGCACTCAGCACATATAGCACTAGTAAAATAGACTGAAATGGTGGGACACACAGAATAAAGACACTGAAACAACAGGGCAGGTTCAGGACCTTGGACAGCTCTTTGGAGCCTACCTGACCAAAGTCTTTGTTAGACTTCGAATCTTAAAACCTCAGCCTAACCCAGGATTTGTTTGCTTTTTGGAATTTTTAGGATTATCCTGAACACACAATATACTTCATATAAGGATTAGAACATATAAATTTAAAAAATCAGTTAAATTTCTTGTCAGTTTGAAAATGTTGTATTGTAGCCTTATTTGCTGACACATAGGGATGCTCATGGTTTCAATAGCTTGGGAGGGGTAAGTAAAGAATTATATCATCTTTCTTTTTTGGTACCTTATATGTAGGGACCCATTTGCATATCATAAAAATATTATTATAGAGGTGTATTAGCAGCATTTTCTATTAATTAAATGTATAAACTAACCTACTATAGCAGAGACCATATGGGCATTAATAAAGTATTAAATAAATGTCTAATGGACTAGCTGTATCCCCCTATATTCGATCAATATCACTTTTATCTGAAGTTCTCCTTTATATTTTTCCTATTAGTTGTTAAAACATATTATATATAAACATACTCAAATTTTCTATTTTAGTATGTCTTTTCAAGCTCTTGTTCATCATTGTAAACTCAGAAGCCAATACTCCAGTTAGTACGGAGATATCACTCATAGTGACTGAAGAGATGTACTGTGCAGGGGATCATTCTACATAGATACATAAAAAGATAGGTAGTAACTTATAATGGCATATTATCAACATAAGTTTGGGATTTAAAGCAACAGTCATAAAACAAAAGTGAACTAGCATGCCTATTGATTCAACACCCCTTTATTCAAGTTTTATAATCCTTAAGAACCCCCTTGGCATTTTACAAACCTTAATCTAAATTCATGGTTCCCTTAAAACTATGTGTATCTTTACAGACATATCTACACTAATAAACATTTTTCTGCAAATACTCTCTAAACCTCATTGGTGAACCTATGTTTCAAATATGGCAAACTCATTTCTACTTCAGATCCTTTGCTATCTACCTATACATGGTCTTCAATAAATTTAGTGGAAAAATCATACTACAGAAAAAACATACATGGACTTCAAGTTTGTAACACTGAAATAAATTTATTCTTTGATTCTATTTTCTATGAACTTTTTTGAAGTACCCTTGATTCTATTGATCATAGCCTTGTTATAATCTTACAGCCAGCTACTGCTTCATAGTCACATCTAAACGCAATGTTACCAACTAGAAAATCTCCTTAAGCATCCAATATAAAATGACTACTCCATTCCAAAAACACATTTCTTTGTTTTATTTTCTTTATTTGCTCTAATTTATTTTCCTCAGAGCATTCAACACTATATTACACTGCCTTATGTAGAGATTTTTATTTGTTTACTATTATAACTAGAAAGCAAACTTCAGTTTCCATAGAAAATAGAACATATCTGTTTTGTTCATTGCTGTACCTTTAATGTCTAGAACAATTCTTGTTAAAAATATTTGTTAAATAGATAAGTGAAGCTACCCTATATGAGCTCTACAGATTGTGAAGTAGTTCTGGCACTCAGAGTAAATAAGAAGGTGAAAAGATGATTAAATTAGGAAACCTGAATGAGAACTTACTTATTTGCGGGGTGCTTGATGTTACTAATGCCAGGATGTGACTGCTTGTTTAAACAAAGTTGAATGAATAGAGTGGCTGCTAGAGACTAGACACATATGCATGCACACACATGAGAACACTCACAAACCAGATTCCTTCACAAAACGTATAAGGCTTGAAGCCAGTGCTATAGTGCAGGTTAAGCCACGGACTGCAGTGCAGGAATCCCATTTGGGGACTGGCTCAAGTTATGGCTGCTCCATTTCGAACCCAGCTCTCTGCTAATGCACTTGGGATAGCAGCGGAGGATGGCCCAAGTCCCTGGGCCCCTGTATCCTTGAGGTAGATTTGGATGGAGCTCCTGGCTCCTGGCTTCAGCCTGGTCCAGTCTCGGTTGTTGCAGCCATTTGGCAAGTGGACCAGCAGGGGAAGAGCTCTCTCTCTCTCTCTCTTGCTCGCTCTTCCTGTAACTGACCTTCAAAAAATAAACCTTAACAAATGTAGGTTGGGCGTATTAGGCTAAGGCTCCTCCTGCAGTGCTGGCATCCCATATAGGTACTGGTTCATGTCTTAGTTGTTCATTTTCCGATTCAGCTCTCTTCTATGGCCTGGGAAAACAGTAGAAGGTGGCCCAACTGTTTGGGACCCTGCAACCACATGGGAGACCCCAAAGAAGCTCCTGGCTCTTGGCTTTGGATTGGCCCAGCCCTGGCTATTGCAGCCATTTAGTGAACGATCCAGTGGATAGAAAACCTTTCTCTCTGTCTCTCCCTCTCTCTCTCAAATAAGTAAAATGAACTCAGGGGGCTTCCATAGCCTTGGCAGCTCATGACAAGAGTCTAGGGTGATTACTGATGCCATAAACAAGAGTGTCAATTTGTTAAGTCAACAACAGGAGTCACTGTGCACTTACTCCTCACGTAGGATCTTTGTCCTTAGTGTGCTGTACATTGTGATTTAATGCTATAACTAGTACTCAAACAGTATTTTTCACTTTATGTTTCTGTGTGGGAGCAAACTGTTGAAATCTTTACTTAATGTATGCTAAACTGATCTTCTGTATATAAAGAGAATCAAAAATGAATCTTGATGTGAATGGAAGGGGAGAGGGAGTGGGAAAGGGGAGGGTTGCGGGTGGGAGGGGTGTTATGGGGGGGAAGCCATTGTAATCCATAAACTGTACTTTGGAAATTTATATTCATTAAATAAAAGTTAAAAAAAAATCTTTCAAAAAAAAAAGAGGTATAATCTTAAGCTCTAGGGTTATAATCTGAGAGGTTTTAATAAAAAATGTTGTAGGTCATATACTATAGCTTGTATATTCTGTTGCTATTACACTTAACATAAATTTCAATCACAATTTAGCCTTATGAGAACTTTTCCCAAACAAATGGGAGCTTTGAACAGCTCCCATGTCAGGATGCATGATGCACATGTATAATGGTCACACAGAACAGTATCTTTCACATCACCAATTCAGAAAATGGTAATGGAGCTGATGTTACTACCCATTTACATTTATTTTATGGAAAGAATGCATCATATAAACTGTCTCATGGCTGAGTGTTTTTGGTTTGCTGTTGTTGGGTATAAAAATAAGCTTGTCTACGCAATGCAGTATTTGTTAATACCTAGGTTTAAATCTCATGATCCTCAATGGACGTATATTCACTGAACTTTTTAGAGTTAAAATTTATTCTACTATTGAAGAAAATATAAAATATAAAAAGATTAAATGTTCTACATAAAATACATTGGTTCTCTTTTAAGTGCAGACTTTAAATTCCATGATTTTTAATAGCCTTTAAAATGTTTGAGGACTTTTTAATTTGTTGAATTGGAAAGAGGCTAGCAAAAATTTATTATTACAAAAAAACACATCATAACTATTATAACCCAAAATGATAATACTAAGAATTTCATGTGCATTGTGCAGAAACAAACTCCAACCTCTGAAATTTATCCCAACAGGATACCAGAAGAATGTGTTTAGAAAAATCTCTTAATTTCTACTGTATAATAAGTGACAGTACACGAAAGGTCAGTTTTTCCAAGAACTAAGGATTATAGAAGATGAATACTGTTTAGAACAGAATTGAATCATGAATATGAATGCTAAATTTGTCATTTAAGAGCTCAGAGACACTGGCAAGTTACTTTCTCTTTAAGCCTCTCTTCCTAAGTGTATAATGGGCCTGACAACAGTATCTATGTATTCACAATGAGAATTAAATGTGGTAACTCATTTGAAACAGAATATAAACATTTACAATTCAATCAGTGTTACATGTTTTAATAATAATAGAATTTTGGCCCTGAAATTTTTATCTCAGGGCTAGTAAAAGCTTACCCAATTGGGTTATAATATCAATGGCAAAGGGATTAAGTGTATGCATTCTTTCCTATAAGGAAAGTTATGAGTTTCAGGATCAAGGGATAAGCAGGCGCTCTCCAAAGACTCTTGCTTTCAGGGACTCATGGTCTCTAGACAGAAGATGGAAAATAGGAGAACTAACTGATGGTGAGGAAGGAGCTAGAGTAAGCAAAATAAACAGATACAACAAGACATGTGTCTTCCAGACTGCCTTGCATTCTCTACAGATCAAAATGCAGAAAAAAGGAAGGCATTTTATAATCATTTTCAGGGAAGTCCAACATTAAACAGAAATCTATTGAATAATGATCAAGTGTGGGGCAGGAGGATAGACTGGTAAAATGTACCCCATTTTTCCCATGTTATTAATCTTTTTTTTTTTTTTTTTGGACAGGCAGAGTTAGACAGTGAGAGAGAGAGAGACAGAGAGAAAGGCCTTCCTTCCATTGGTTCACTCCCCAAATGGCTGCTGCAGCTGGCACGCTGTGCCGATCCGAAGCCAGGAGCCAGGTACTTCCTCCTGGACTTCCATGCTGGTGCAGGGCCCAAGCACTTGGGCCATCCTCCACTGCCTTCCCGGGCCACAGCAGAGAGGTGGACTGGAAGAGGAGCAACCGGGACAGAATCTGGCACCCCAACCGGGACTAGAACCCGGGGTTCCGGCGCCACAGGTGGAGGATTAGCCAAGTGAGCCACGGCACTGGCCCCATGTTATTAATCTTAACCTGGCTAGAGGAGCTTATATAAAGCAGAAGTAGGTAAACTGTGGGCTCTCCACCCTTTATCACAATGCAAAATCTAGAGTCATATCTTGAGTGAGAAGAGATGGCTTCACATTACTATTATCTGTTTGGTCTTCCTACTCTTATTTCAGACTTCTTTCTATGTGCCAGAATTGATCCCCCTGGATCCTCCATGCCTGTGAAAAAGACATGAATTTCTAAAAAAGCACTCGAAGCATGGATGCTGAATACTCAGAATTCCAAATCCTAAATAGATCTTAATTAATTAGAGAGCAAATGAGCTCACATATTTGATTTCAACTTTCCCCTGGGAACTAGCACTTCAATCTGCTGGCTATGGATGCTTGTGGAGGAGAGTGAAGTCTGAATCCTAACTTAACAAAAAAGCTCACAAGAGACCAGTCAATTAACAACTTACATATGTATAAAGCCAGATATGAAGCACAAAGATCAAATGTCAGCGTGAGGGAGAAGAAAATTCTCAACGAGTTAAGGAATCTGTAAGCCCCAAAGGAAGCTGACTGCACTGTTTGTCAATCAGTTTCCTTTTCAATCCTGTTGGTCTCAATACCACAAGTACACTAATGAAAGGAAACACTGAGACCTCGACTCCCAAGTCAGCTTTCTTCTTTGCTTCTCTCTTCAGAGGATATGGAGTAAAACTGTTCTGGTGAAAATAGAGTGTGATTCAGTGTCTAGTACACCAGGCTGAAAATACACTGAGACACATTCCCTACCACCTACTGCCAGACCCACTCTCCCAAATTCTCCATTTCTACTTCCAAGTAGAAATAGTCCAATATCATAGCCTCAAGTCCACATGGCAGGCTGAAAATTCAGTCAAGTATAAATTTCCCACAACAGGTTTCAGGGCCACAGCCGGTAGTAGCCATGTCACTGGCATCAGCACAGATGTTACCCACACACCAGTGGCCGATTTCAAGCCTTTTGCAGACAGAATCTCTTACCTACCCCAGGCAGAGAGAAGGTAACCTGTAGTATACACCTTTTACCACCAGAGCAAATCCTTTACTGATTAATTTTCTGGTTTATTTTCAGGAAGCTTCCTTCTTTTTATAACATTCTACCTCCCACCAGTAGGAACCTCAACTAAAACAAGCAAGATTGAAGCAACTACTTCAGAATCTTGGACCAGTGTTTTACCCAAGAGTTTAATTCTTTTTCTGGATATTCAATAACCCCTCACTATTCCTTCCCAACTCCATTCTCCTCTCTTCCTTCCTTCCCCCTTCTTGCACATCAGATTCTCTTTGGTTGCTTCTTCCTCTCATCATTTCTTCTGAATCATGCTGTAGTTACTCTTGCTATACACATACTCCTTTTTCTTATCTGTGGATCTTTCTGAATCTGTTATCTCTGCTGGAGATACAGCTTCCCCATTCATACTCACCTGACTGTCATCCCCTAGTCATCTAAATCATTTTGTCCTTCTCTCATATTAGCTGAATTATTTTCATATATAGCCACAACCCTCAAGATGTTTTGTACAGAGTAGGTCCTTATTTATGGATAGGATGTACAGAGACACACACTCTTTGAGTTTCTAATTACACATTTATAATTAACAGAGCGCTTGGATTTCCTTACAGTGATGATCAAGTTGGGACCAACCAAACCTCTAAAGACCCAGTCTTTGCAGAGCCTCACTGGTCCTCCAGCTTCCCTAGCGCAGTCTGAGCCCCAAACTTGCCAGGCTAACTTCCTGTAGCACTGCTCTATGCAGGGGTCTTCTTTTTTATTTTCTTTATTTTTCCTTATGTAAAATATGCTCAACTTCCAATGGATATTAAAAAAAGGAAAATCTACATGTTCAGAATCAGCAAATATACCTAATGTATTACTCTGGGGTGGTGGTGGGGAATAAAAACAATTTATGTCATCATAATTCCATTAGGGAGTACAAGCCTTGCCTTAAAAATGTTATACTTTATGTATCACATGGAAACATTTTTTAAATTCCATAATAAGAGCAGCCATGAGGATGAAAAAAGAAATAAAAAACACGCAGCATAGTAAGTGTGGAGGCTAACTTTTAAAGCTCTGCTACCACTAAGACACTCTACAGGGCAGAATACATACTGGAAGGCCTTAAAAGATCACAGATATATTTGTAGTCTTATTATTACACTGAACTTCATCCTCTGGGAAAACCTGAAAGAGCTTTCAAGATTGTTAAAAAGATATAACCACGAGTAAGCAGGCAGCCATGGATCTTCTTTGATGTTGACTGATAAAAATGGGTTAGTAAAATATGAAGCTACTTAAAGTTGATGGAGAAATATAATTAAAAGCTAACTTTACTTTGGTGCTCAAGATTTTTAAAACCATCTATATGGGGGGTCTTCAAAAAGTTCATGGAAAATGGATAGTACAAAAACTTTTTTTTTTTTTTTTTGCAAAAAGAAAAAAAAAAACTCATCTATTTCTTGTCCATGACTATTTTGGAATGTCCTCATAATTGCTATCTCAAGTTCCCAAATAGTCAAAATATACATTAAAAATTCACTAGAAAATCAAGAGGATTTCAATTAGTTATCTCACTTTTTTAAGTTTTACTTTTTTAATTTCTTATTTATTTGAAAGGTAGAGTGAGAAAGAGGGAGAGATCTGCCATCCACTGGCTCATCCTCAAATGTCTACAAGAGCCAGGGCTGGGACAGGCTGAAATCAAAATCCTGCAACTCCAACTAAGTCTCCCCTATTGGTGGCAGGGACTCAAATACTTGAGCCATCATTTGCTGCCTCCCAGGGGATCCATTAGCAGGAAACTGGGTGGGAAATGGAGGCACAAGAGCTCAAACCCAGGTACTAAAATATGGAATGTGGGTATCCCAAGTAGTAACTCAACCACTATGCCACAATGCCTACCCTATGGGTGGTTATTTATTCTAGGGGAATTATATTATGGATAAATCTTTTAAATGCTTGAGGCCAAACTCATGCAGAACATGTATCCTCCATCTGGTTATCAGTGTATGGAAAAACATTCTGGACCTAAATGAAATTTAAGTCCAATTGCCATGATGGGGGCAGTGGGACAAAATTACTTTGCAACTGTGGAAGACCTCACAAACTACATACAGAATGTGTGTAGAGACACGTGGTTGGAGTTTTATGCAGAAATCATAAGGAGGCCGGCGCTGCGGCTCAATAGGCTAATCCTCCACCTTAGGCACTGGCACAACCAGTTCTAGTCCCAGTTGGGGAGCAGGATTCTGTCCTGGTCGCTCCTCTTCCTGTCCAGCTCTCTGCTGTGGCCCGGGAAGGCAGTGGAGGATGGCCCAAGTCCATGGGCCCTGCACCCCATGGGAGACCAGGATAAGCACCTGGCTCCTGGTTTCGGATCAGAGCGGTACGCCAGCCACAGCGCACTGGCCTCAGTGGCCATTAGGGGGTGAACCAACAGAAAAGGAAGACCTTTCTCTCTCTCTCTCTCTCTCACTGTCCACTCTGCCTGTCAAAAAAAAGAAAAAAGAAATCATAAGGAGTGAGTTAGTATTGTGAGAGCAACATGGGTGGGATTAACGAGAGACACAAAGTTTCAAACACTGAGTGTTTGAAGGTACCAAGAGCCAAGAGAGGATCAAGTGCTCAGCCAGGACATGCAGCTACTTAGTGAGTGAATCATGATTACTAGTGCATTCTCTGGCATGGAGCCATTTTTACAGGACAATCTTCATATTCCATTCTATAAGAAAAGATTACAGAAAGAATATTGTGACTATAGAGTCCTATGGAACATCAGTAATGGGCTGTTCTTGGAATGGCTGTAACAAAAATCGGTGCATTCTAGGAATGGACATAATAGTGAGTCAATCTCTACTGGAACAATATCCTATGGTAAAAACTAAATTGTTGTTAAATTTGAAAAGCAGTGCCAAATATACTGTCTTCCAATTATTCTTGACAGCAACCTTCATTTCCTCTGGGGTCTTAGAATTTGGCTGAAAACGGGCTTTGTGCTAAAACTATTCCTTCTCATGATCTCGATTTGCAGCAATAAATGCCAACTTTTAGAAGAAACACAATATGAAGAGGTAGTACACAGACATATTTAGGAAAACACAGGCACGACACTCAGAATAGTCACTGGGATCACAATTTATATTCTAAAGTAAAACTAAACAATTTCCAGAGGCTTTCCTACAAATCATTGAACCACAGGGTACTCTGATCAAAAGATGTTAACAAGCCTTTGAAAAATAAATCCTAGCAGGTAGGCTTTTGTCTTGTTTGTTTTACTTATCTTTACCAAAGAGATAATGTCATAAACATTTGTCTCTGCAGAACTCTAAATCTTCTGGTAGGTACACATGAAGGTCAAATTGTAAGAAGACAAATGGTGGTCATCATAAATTTATTTTGTATGCTTACTCTATGTAGCCCAGGCTTAGTATAAACCTAGTTTTTGGGAAAATCATGAGCTTTCAAAACAGGATACTTTTAACTGTGTCTCTTCCACTTACTAACTGTGCAAACTAGGACAGATTATTAAACTTCTGTGAGTCTCAACGACTTCATCCGAAAATATTAAGACGACTAAATATCTCGTAAGATTGTTCAGAGGACTGAGTTCCCAAAAATAACCAAAAAAAGAAATAACCTTAATACTGGAGATGGCACTTTCATTATTCATCATTGGCCTTCCAAACATGACTACTGGATTACATTGGACCAACTGCACCTACCCCTCAAATGTGGCTCATTCCGGAAAGGAAGCTGGCAGATGTTTTGTGATGATAAATTGACAAGCTACATAGAGATTTTTAAATAAAGAAAAAGTAAAACCTAGGAGAGGGAGCAGACATCACTTCTGGAGTTCACCTATGTTAATACTGTGGCCATGAGCATGCTGCAGTAAGACTCATGAAATAAAGACTAACTCAGTGAACATATAGCACATTTGAGAAGGCTGAAACGTGTTGTTCAAACACAAGACAGGATAAGAGCCACTAAAAATCACAAAGTCCAAATTTGGCTGATGACAGCTGCCAAGGATAGATGACAACTAGGAAATAACAACAGAGCATGTAATCAGAGGATGCTTGACCTTGGCTAAGTGGATTATTCCAACAAGTGTAATTAAAGACTACCATATGGACTGCAGAGCAGATAGTTACAAATGTGACAGTGGCTTCAGAGGCATCAATAGGTAGCCACTGCCAAGAAAACACATCTCTTACCCATGGCCTGATTGTTCAAATCATGCTCTTTGAATACCTCTCTGCTGAAATGCCTTAAGAATAGTAACATATTCTTTCTTACCAAGGAGTTCATCATATCCTTTGCCTAGATCAGAGTTTTCCATGACAAAGAACGGTGGCAAATGAGGGCATTGGAGATTAGGCAGACAAGAAGAGAAGGGTGGAAGTCAGGTTAATGACAAAGAAACAGATATGAGCATGAGAAGCTCTGGATTACAAAGATAAATTGTATATTTTACTAGGAGTTTGAGAGATAATAAAATCCTAGTGAGTAAATAAGTGCCTTAGACATGACTACTAATAGCTATGAATTGAATGTAATGCCATATTTTATAAAATTTGTATAATTAACCAGTTATAGTTGCCAGTATCTATTGAGAAAGTACTACACATATGGCCCTGTACAAATGAATTATATAGACAATACCATTTAATCTTCAGTAGAACGTCAGGGGCAGATATGTTCTCATTCCCATTTTTTATCCAAGAAAGCTCAGATTTGGAAGATTGGCTAATTTGTTTGTGAAATGGCAGAACCAAAACCAAAACCTGGCTTTAGATTCTGAGGTCTTACTCATGACTTATGGCCAGAAATTCCAACCTAGGGAACAAGTATGGAAGCCTACACAATGTCATAAGCAACAGGATGACAAAGTGGGTTCTTAGAGAACTGAGAATTTCTTCTTGCACATTTATAACTACCATAAAATTCTTTCTTACAGCTCAATTGTTATACTCAAAAGGCAGTTATTGATATGGGTACTCAGGCCCATGCCATTATCCTAATAAGTGAATTTATAAGCATTGCTAATAATAAAAATGTTGCATTTTTAAATAATAATAGTAATACACCAACAGATAATAAAGTACCATCTCCTGGGACTAGATTGATTCATGCAGCCAACTCCTGACTTACTCCATCAGAGAACTGGCATATTAACAATGATGGATATGTAAGCAAAGAGCCATAAATCTCAGTGCAGAGACTCATGAACTTCCAGGAGGAAGTGAGATGATCAAGGATTTGCTTTTTGCCAGATACCATTTCATATGTTCTCTCAAACAGTCCATCATGTGCTAGGAGGCAATGAGGTTGTTTAAGTGAAGTTCCTATGCCTGCCCTGCTTCCTCCAGTTTCACCCAGATGGAAAAATAATTTAACTGGAAGATTCTAAATATGAATCTATTCTTCTGTATCTTCTACAAAAGAAAGAGAGGCATTATGGCATATTACTGCCTCTATTTTTAAATAAACTTACAACTCCTATTTTTCTGATAACCCAAATTCTTTCCATTTGATAACCTCTAAGATTATTCTGCTATTCGTATCTATGCACCAAAATGATAACATTTAAAATAAAATCCTGCCCATAACCTCCTTATTGCAATAACCTTGTAATGCTTTGCTAAGAATCAATCTGAATGCTGAGTCTGCCAAGGGCCATTTGAATATTTATAATGTCATTCACGAGCCACATAAAATATCAACTTAAAAATTTAGCTGCTATAGAGTTAATGAATTTCAAGTCACACCTGTAGTTGCATTTGTAGGACCAGACCAAATGATCCCATGGGCCTTACCTGGTCCAAGGGCTGGATGCTTCCCACCCCAGTGCTAACAGGTGGCATTCATTTCATACTTTCACTGATGCCTTTCCTAAGAGTGACCCTCCTGGCTTTCTGACTTGATTCTGACTGTTGACTTTAGGTCAGTAGAGTATAGCAAACAACTGACTCTCCAGGGTTTTCTGTAGAAAGCACACCTTATGCTTGGCTCTTTTTTTGCTCGAAGTTTCAAAGATGCAGATCCTGAAAGAAGGACCTGTGGTTTAAGTTTGTCTCATTTCATGAGTGGTACTAACATGCCCACACAATATTGAGATCTAGGCTATGTTGTTCAACTAAACCTTTATGTATCATATACTCAAACATGACATCCAAAAGACTTTTTGCACTGGTTTGTGAGAGCCTGAGATATGGATCTCTACTCAATGTCATAGTCAGTAACATCTCATTGGTGTCTCAAATTCTACCAGGTTGGGAGTATTGGTATTATGTAAATCTGTAAACACTGCAAATCTATCTCCACTATCTAAAACACAGAAAAGTTAACATTTACCGGAACACCTCCCAATAAAGGATATATTTTCATCTTCATGCATCTAATTCCTGTGATTATCCCAACTGATAATGAACTCAACAGATCAATACCATTTACTGCATTACCTCAATGCCCAGCTGTCACTATAGAATTTCCTACTTCCCATTTCTCCTAATTGTTATGCAAAACATAAGGTTTCAAAAATAATCTGTCTAGTTCTATAAATCTCAGTTCTCAGTTCATAAAGAGAATACAAAACTTTAAAGAAGTATCAAATTGTAAAAAAAAATATTCTATCACTTCAAAATTCTCCTAAACTTGTTCATAAATTTCTTTTCCTTGAGGTGAATAATTCAAGAAGCATGCTGACATTCTATGTTTCTCTCATTCATTCCTGTAATATTTTACATGACTTTCTCATTTTAATGCATAGCTTCTTTTTCATGAGAGGTTTATTCTTCTGGGATATCCAAAGCTGTCATATAAGCAGACTTTATCCAGTGGTAGTGGCATTTCTGTCACATGAGTTAAATTCTAAAACACCTCCTCCACTTGTTATTCTGATGGCATCCCTACTCAGCAGAAACACTCATCACTTTATTAAAAAACACAATATTTTAAATTAAGAGCTATATGGAAATAACCACTAGTTTTAACAATAATATGCTAAAGCAACTCTAAAAGTAAAATTCAATTGCAATATCTTTCAGAAGATATCTTTCTAAGTGTCTCTGCCTTTGTTTCCAATCTTTCATTAAAAGAAGACCAAATCAATCTATTAAATACTTAATAGTATCAAAATGTACTAGGGAAAATTTTAACCCTATAGTGCTTTGCAATCACCATCACTCCATCATACACAGTGTCTTAGAGAAAATCCTAAACAAGTAAAGATCTTAGCTTTGTCACGGAGAAACCACATAACCTTCAGTGAGTTCTGTAATTTTCTAGGCTCCTTCACTCAACTGTCAAAGCCGCCCCTGACATTTCTAGGCTTTTCCTTCCCTGGCATTTTAAGTCACTCTCTGAGGTCTTAGTGGTGGTCCTACTACCTCAGTCTGAGCACAGGCACATAGGAGTTAATTAAAGGAAGCAGTTATACTTTGCCTTTGAAACCTCCTTCATGTTCCAGGTTCTACCACCCCTCTCCTCAGGTGGTCCATGAAAGAGCAGAGGGCTGTGGCCCCAGGAGTCTTTGTATCTGCTCTCCCCCTATACCTTGCTGTCAACTTTCCTTCCCATCCTAGATAACTAGAATAGGGTTAACTCAGTAAGAGCCCCTATTCCCTGAAGTCTCCAGCCCCTTTCACACTCAGGATCTCTGTTCGGTTTTCCTACACCAACTCTGAAGGGTGACACATTGGCTCTGGGTGACAGCATCACCCTCTGTGTTTCTCCACCGCCAACCCCCACCCCCACCCCAATCCATGAGCTACACAGAAACAGCTTGAGAGCTGGCTCAGTGATGGGCTGCATTCATTAAAGCAACGATATTTTTTTTTTTAATATGGAACAGAACATTTTGAACCAAATTTAAACATGGATTTTAGCATCAAGTGAAAACTTAAGTCACAGCTGTCTCCACATCTCAGTTAGCTCTCAGTGGGTCAAAATGGACTTTTTAGGGTCACCAGATCTCTGGAATGGCGGCCCCTGGGTGTCATCTAATCCAGTCATTTGTCTGATTCAGAAGTTTCACCTTCTCCCAGCTATTCAGTTCAGCAAGGAGGGTATGTCTCGCTCTCCTCCAATCTCCTTTGCCTACAGTAACCAGTAGCCTACTCACTCTTGTTAAATATTTCAGATGGTCTCTGACAGTGGGTCCTTCATGTTGACTTGTGCTGAAAGTCACCACTACCATGAGATATAGCTTTGGTGCAGCCCAGATTTTCCCTTGTACCCAATGTCTGCGTCTCGTATTTAGACCATTTCTGTGCATCTGAGTCTACAGCTCCTTACCAGCTCATCAGCGTGACAGGTAAAGGCAGATGGTCACAGATGGTAGATAACTAGAGTGTCAGACCTGAGATCTGAGTCCTGACCACTCCCTCTTCTGTCTCCAATTTCACAGTGAAAGCCTAAAGTGTCCCCTTGATAATTCACCTTATGTGAAACTATTGTGAATATTTACATCATTCTCTTCTTACCTGTTTTCAAATCCTGTGTGTCATAATTATCACTAATTTTTCTACTCTTGTTTGCTAATAACTTAAAAAATAAAACCATTGCTGCTCCCTTGGCCCTTACCCTGAAATGTTCTCGTAAAGCCTAACTGCACCTTCCAGTTCCACATCCTTCCAACCCTGGCTTAACTGCACTCTTTCCAGCGACTGCTCCCAGCTACTCAACTCACTAAGCAGGATGTCTCTATTCCCCAATCTCCTTTTGCCTACAGTAATCAATGGCCTTCTCACTCTTGCTAAATATCCCTGAGATCTGAGTTCCACAAAATAACTGATACTTTTACTTTTTATTTGTGATCCAATGAGTTCATAGCAAGAACCTAATATGTTCATTCAGAAGATGACCTGTAATGCTTAAAGACTTTCATCTCTTATTTCTGTTAAAAATGCTTGAGGTGACAGATACATACTTAACCTCATTTGTAAGTTGGAAATAAATAATTTTAAAGCTCATATAACCAGTGCTGGCATTTCTGCATGTGCACCACCAGAGGGCATGCTTTCATCTCTTTTCAAGGCTATCCTGCAATGGAGCCTTCAGAAATCTGCAAAATCTACTTTGCCAATGCTTCTTGGGACACTCCATCCAGGCCACCCACACCGTAATATGGATCAACCAATATTATCCTACTTTCAGGATAGGAGAGAATGATCCCTGGACAGCTCTCCATGTCAAGCATGTTCACAAAACAGAGGACTGCAGGGGCAGGAAGGCCCTGTAGCGTGAGAACTGGAAGGGCAGACCAGCACCGTGCATTAGAGCTCACATCTTCCCCCTCCCGTCAGGATGGCAACTTCATATTCTGGGAGGCCTGCAGCTTGGGCAGTCCTCTAGACGCCTTTCCTCCCGAGATCCTAGGCAGATCACTTGATCCAATAGGCTGGGGTGTGATTCCATTACTGTCCTTTGCTCACTGAAAACCCCAAACGTCTTGAGAGCCACATTTTCCTCCCCATGTCAACAGACTACCTTACTTCTGCCCTAAATCCTTTTGACAGTTTTACAAGTAGGATGTTAAGTGACCTTTCTTTCTTTGGAACGATGTATATAGATGTGCCTTTTCATAGAAATCTGACAGAGCTGACACCTGCTTCTCCAAAAATGTGCTTCCCTCTAACCATATTCCACTGACATTTATAGAAAATGATTATTTTTGATAGTGGGGAACAAAGAGGGGAGAACCATCAGAATTGTAAAACACTAGCTTTTATCTAAAATGCCCCCCAAAGGTGAATCTTATTTTCAAGAAGGGTGAGAAATACCCAGATGCAGAATATCATTCTTCTCTTTTTCTGTGAAGAGAGATGGCCTTGCCTTTCCCTAGTGAGCTCACACCTGCTTCTTCATGCTACAACTTCTTTACTTTCCTCCTGTCCCAAGACTTGCGATGTTCCTGTCTAAACAGGCATGCAAAGCTAATAGTTCTCTGAGAAGTGACAAAGTGCTTTTTGCATAGTACACAGAATTGCTCTCTGAAGTGCTAGGGAAAGGCTATCAAATCCAGGGCAAGATGCATTTCGAGTCAGATTTGACATGTTGAAAGTTAATGACTTTATTATGCTTCATGGTTGATAATTCAGTCCTAAGTCGTGGCAGGTTGGGCACATGTTTTTTGGAGGACTGAAGGCTGTCAGACTTACCAGATGGTCAGTAACTGGAAACATGTTATTTAAGCAAGATACAGACAAGGGAGTAGGGCGCTCACACAGTGTTTCACTGGCCAGGAACCTCTTCAGACCTACCTTTCAGGCAGAGACGAGGCTCCAGAGAAGGAAGAGGTGCTGGAAGAAATCAGTGACCTTACCTGTGTTCCAGCTGCCAAGACAGTGATGTGGGGTGACATGTACACCGCGCAGATCCAATTCACAACATCAGAAGACAAAGTGACTGTGGGTCAACAGCACATCAGTTCAGTCCACATGCAAGAGTCTTCCCAACAGGTTGGGAAGAAAACAGGCAGAGTCTTTCACCAAGGCACAATTAGAAAAGTGGGCACCAGGTACCAATAGACACAGCAAGGATAAGGGCAAGCAGGAACTCGGAAAGGGGTCTGGGAGTACAAGGGAACTTTTGAGAATTCCCAAGATTCCTTGCATTTAATTCTACTGAACCATGGCGGCTTCTTCACTGGCACACTCAAAGGGCACTTTACTAGGCCTCGGGTTACCTCGGAGATGCTGGGAATCTCAACACTTGTGTTTAATGACACACTAGGGAACCAGCTCAGAAGGAACGGAAGATAAATAAATTCATGGAAGGATTGCATCTCATAACCACCTGTTTATGAGCAAAACCCAATCATAAAAGCAGCTGTAAGCAGAACACACAAGAACACTATTTTGTCCTTTTGACATACATTATGGTATTTAAATCCCATAACAGTAGCAAAGATTGTAAGGAACTGATTGTAATTGTCATAATTAACCGTATGCACTTCTCCACTACACTGTATAGCTTTGCAACTGGCAGACCTGATCAGGTATTTAAAAAAACCAAAAAACAGAGCTTCAGGAATCCCAGGAGATGGAGGAAACAACCCTTATCTGATTCTTCTCATTTTAAATTACTGTGGGTACTCGCACAATGGCTCCCTCGTCACTTCGAATATGGAAAACACTCACAGAGAAGACACAATTGGCAACTCAATTCATATTAACTTTGTTTCTTGCCATTTTGGATGTGATCTGAAAGGGGGTGTTGTAAAAGAATGGAAATGATGAGCAGATAGGATGTTGATGAGCACTTAAGCAGATGTTCTTGAAGTCATTTCTTGGGAGATATGGAATGGCTGTATGAAAGACAGCAGACGTGTCTTAGAGAAATAAACTTACCCGGAAACTTGGAAGCTCTTTAAGGTGTTGGCTGAACTCAAGTAAAAATCTCAGTTACATACACACACACACACACACACACACACACCCATGTGCTCATATTCTCCTGGGCATAGAATCTTAATCCTTTTTCTTTGAACACAAGGTACCCTAGAAAATATATGTTCATATGAAAATATTTTTTTCAAAGTTTCTTTAGGTTGATGAAGAAGGAAGATGGGCAGAGTGTTTATACAATCCAGCTATACAGTGTGAGGTTTTAAATGCACAGCTAATATTCACAAATCCATAGACTGTTGCAGCTGAAAGACTCCCACACAGCAGCACACTGCTCCATTGGCTGCCTATTCTAATTGTCACCTACATGCCAACTTCATAGGACACTGAATGTAAGATAATGCATAGTCAAGGCCAACACTCTTCATGTAAGCAAGGAGAGGAAATACAGCCAGTGGAGGTCAAAGTGTTTAGTGGGAAAAAGAATTAAAGAAGATACTGATCTTGAAGAAATTAAAACCCATAAAAGTAAGGATTTACAGAGGTATACATTAACAGGTTAAGTTTTGAAGGACAGGCACTGTGAAGCAGTGGGTTAAGCCACTTGCACCCCATAGCAGACTGTGGGTCCAAGTCCCAGCTGCCTCACTTCTGATCTGGCCTCCTGTTAATGAGCCTGAGAGGCAGTAGAAGATGGCCTAAGTCCATGGGCCCCTGTCACCAAAGGGAGAGATCTAGATCGAGTTACTGGCTTCTGGCTTTGACCTGATCTGCCGCTGGCTGTTGCAGCCATTTGGGAAGTGAACAAGTTGATGGAAGGTATCTCTCTCCTCTCCCCCTGTGTGTGTGTGTGTTTCTGTCTGTCACTCTGCCCTTCAAATAAATGAAATATTGCTTTAAAAATGTTTTTGAAAAATGCCATGACTTTAATTACAGTATTCATAGCTGTGGATGTTGGCAACATTTCTTCAGTTGTGCCCTAATTCAAAAAGAGGTTTAATTCAAATCACACAACCACAGATTCCATAAGGGGACTTCAAAAAGTGTGTAGAAGTGAATTACAGGGTGAATTTATTTAGGTGCAAAATTTTTTAAATCCATGCCTAAATTTTTCATAATATACATTTTTCATGGATTTTTGAACACCTTGTCATATTTGCTATAATATTTTTTTTGGGCAGGCAGAGTTAGACAATGAGAGAGAGAGAGAAAGAGAGAAAGATCTTCCTTTCCACTGGTTCACCCCCCAAATGGCCACTACGGCTGGCATGCTGCGGCCGGCACACTGCGCCGATCCGAAGCCAGGAGCCAAGTGCTTCCTCCTGGTCTCCCATGTGGGTGTAGGGGCCCAAGGACTTGGGCCATCCTCCACTGCCCTCCAGTGCCACAGCAGAGAGCTGGACTGGAAGAGGAGCAACTGGGACAGAGCCGGCGCCCCAACTGGGACTAGAACCTGGGGTGCCGGTGCCTCAGGCGGAGGATTAGCCTAGTGAGCCACATCGCCGGTCGCTATGATATTTTTTGACAACCGTTTTTATTTCCAGATTTACAAAGTCCAGTCCCACTAAGGGAAAGCCTGGAAAATGAATCCTTAGTTAAGTAACTCAAACAAGAATTCTGTGAAATACAGATGATAAATTCTGTACTTTCCTTCTTATTTTCATTAAGCTGAAAAAAATTGTAACAGCTTGTTTTCTGGCCTGTGACATCACAAATATCACCAGTTTGTCACTCACAGGATCACTCATTATTATTCAAAGAATTTTACAATACATAGTAATATGGCACAAAATATGCAAGTGGGTGGGAAGCAGCAGAAAGCAGACAGAAAGAAATTATTAGTAAATGAGGCATGGCCAACATATAATGGTTATCTGAATATAAAACCATTTTGTCGCTGCTTCTGTATAATGACAAACTAAGTATAAAACCATTTTGTGGTTGCTCAAGAATAATTTTTTCAATCAAATCATCAAACTTTAACAATTTCTTGACCAAAAATAGGTCAGCCTTACACTTTTCTTTAATGTAATTTAAAACCTGTTCTACCTAAGTGCCAGGAACTTGGGCAACTAATTGTACTAAGAACTGAATTAGGTAAATATGTCTATATTTATATCTATCACCACTTCTATTTCTTATTCTAAGTGTATAAATTGAGCATTGTTGTTTTCATTATACTGATTAGGAACCTGAACTTCAGAGAGATTTGGTAGTTTGCTCAATCATGGACAGTTAGTCCAAGAACAGGGATTGAATTCAGGTTTTGTGGGTTGAATGGCAGCCATTAAGAGGATATACCCGTGTCCCAATCCCTGGAGCCTATGAGTGCTACCTCAAATAGCAAAGAGTGAAGATTACCTCCCATGACAAAGATATGTCTAAGTTAAGCATCTTAAGAGGAGGAGGTTGCCCTGGGTTACCCAAGTGGGCCCTCATGCAATCTCACGTTATCCTTCTAAGTTAGACACATACCGGAGAAGCGATACATAGCAGAGGTGGCTATGGGGTGATGAAGGAAGATACGAGAGAGATGCAGCCACCAGCCTAGGAATGCTGACAGCTGCAAGAAGCCAGAAGGTGTAAGCCTCTCTTTTAGTGCCTCTGGATGGAGTGTAACCTGCCAGCACCCTGACTATGCAACTCCAGCCTCCAGAACTGTGTGGGAACCCATGTGTTGGAAGCCACCACATTGATGAGACTTTGGCAGCCACAAGAAACCAACACCCTTCCTGCAACAGTGATCAAGCCTGTTGACGTAAGAACGTCAGTCTACAGACCTCAGGGCATGGTACTCACATCAACATAGACTTGGGATCAGCAAGGGCAGACTTGAAATTGATGTTTTTAGGGACATATGAATTACTGGTCTTTATATTTGATTCCATACATTTCAGCTGATACAGAAAATCTACCTGAGCACAAACTCCTAACTGCACTTCTTGACTGAGGTGGATGGGGTTACCCCAAAATGTGGAACATTAATGAAATGGGGGAGGGGCTGTCATCACAGTGCGGTGAGTTATTCCTCCACCTCTGACACAGCATCCCACATCAGCATGCCGATTTCAGTCCTGGCCACTCTGTTTCTGATCCAGCTTCCTGCTAATGTGCCTGGGAAGACAGCCTAAGGTGGTCCAAGCACCTGGGTTCCAGTCACCCTCATAAGAGACCTGGGTAGAGTTCCTGGCTCCTGGCTTCAGCCTGGCCAGCTCTGGTTGTTGCTGGCATCTGGGGAGTGAAATAATGTGTGGAAGACATTTCTCTTTCTCACCCCTTCCACGCTCCCCCTCTTACTTCCCCACTCTTTCTCTGTTTTTCTCTCTTATTCTTTTTAATTTTTTTTATTTGACAGGTAGAGTTATAGATAGTAGAGAGAGAGACAGAGAGAAAGGTCTTCCATCCACTGGTTCACCCCCTAAATGGCTGCTACGGCTGGCACTGCACCGGTCCGAAGCCAGGAGCTCAGGTGCTTCTTCCTGGTCTCCCACACGGGTGCAGGGGCCAAAGCACCTGGGCCATCTCCACTGCCATCCCAGGCCACAGCAGAGAGCTGGATTGGAAGAGGAGCAACCAGGACTAGAACCCAGTACCCATATGGGATGCCAGCGCTGCAGGTGGAGGACTAGCCAAGTGAGCCACGGTGCTGGCCCCCTATTCTCTGCCTTTTAAATACACAATTAAGTAAGTCTTAAAAAAATAATCAGGGACTGGCATTGTGTCAAAACAGGTAAAGCTGCTGCCATCCCACATGGGCACTGCTTCGAGTTTCAGCTGCTCCACTACCAACCTGGCTCCCTGCTCATGGCTTGGGAAAAGCAGCAGAACATGGCCCAACAGCTTGGACCCACGTGGGTGACACAGATGAAGCTCCAGGCTCCTGAATTCAGCCTAGCCTAGCACTGCTTTGCAACCATCTGGGGAGGGAACTAACAGATAGAAAGATCTGTCTCTCCTTCTCTCTCTGTAACTCTGACTTTCAAAATAAATAAATAAATCTTTTTTTAAAAAAAAGGAAAAACACTTAAATGTGCTCTCATTTGCTGCTCTCATTAAGCCAACTTGATAATGAAGGAGCCAACTCTACCACTGATTCTTTTGTATGCTTAGCATTAAATCTGTAGAAATAAGGGTGCATTTGGCCTAAATGAGATCTAAGATTCCAGCTCTCTATAATTATCTTTCCATTTCTCAATAAATATGTGTTGAATGAATAAAGGAATAAATCAATGAATGAAAATGTTGCTATGCTTAGAGCCAAAATAATCAAGCCCCATTGTATCTCAGTAATGAGTATTTAGGCCAAGAAGAATTAATATCTTACCAAAATATCCTTCTCTAGGACAATAACCTGAGCAGATTATAAATGATCAGATTAAAGGGAATAAAACACTAATTTATGGTAATAATACAACCAAACTCTCTGGGATAATTCTTACAGGGGACCCAAGAAATTTTAGATATTATTCAGCGTAAGAAGAATAAAGAGCAAAATTTGAAGAAAAATCTGATTTTCAACACAATAGACTATTAAGTTACTCATACTTTGTGTAGGCAGTAAATATTTTTTCAACATCAAATTATTTAGTCCTCACTCTGGCACTGAGAGCTAAGGGCTGTCATTACCCCCATTTCACAGATGAGCAAACAGGTTAGAAGACCTATAAACATCTGTGATTAGTAAGGCTCAGGGCACTATGAGGTCAAGTAGCTACTATAGCACTATCTGCCAAGACACTGCTGAGAAAGAATCAGGCTGAACAAGTGAACAGGTGCAACTCTGACCTCTGCCTCCCAGGGTGCACACCACAGAAAGCTGGTTTCAGAAGCGGTGCTGGGGCTTGAACCCAGGCACGCCGATACTGATGCTGGACGCCGGCACCTCCACGTAGTGCTTTAGCGCCTGCACCAAACACCTAACTGTAAGTTTTCTTGAACAATCCTTTGCTCACAAGCTTTTCCTAACAGCACTGTAGCAGCCATAATCACAGGTGTATTAAGCCCTTGTAATCCAAGATGGTGCTAGAAAAACATCAAAGAACCCATCAAGTCAATTCTTAAGGAGCTCCAGGAGCCCATGTGAAGGAAAGGATTATTCACCAACAAAAAAACAAAAGGGTGAGCAAAAAACAGCTGGAAAATAGCTCACAAAATAATCCATTGGGTTCTAAATACCAACAAAGCCAGAGATGCTTTCTAGCAAGGTAGATATTTCTGATAAATTCCAAGGAACCAGGTCAGAACTCATACCAGCTCTGCGAAAAACAAGTCAGCTGACTTGTGCTATGTGGTAGAAATCTCTAAGAAATTCTCAGACTCTGGATTTAGGAGGAAGTTCGTTTGAATCAGCTCTGCTGAATGCAAGCGGTGTGACCTTTTAACAGCATGCAAAGATGTCTGGTTTTAATTTCATCATGTGTAATAATGAACTCACCCCTCACAGGCTGATGCAAGGGGTTGGCACTGTGGCACAGTGGGATAAGCCGCTATCTGCAGCCCTGGCATCCCATGTAGGCACTGGTTCAAGACCCAGCTACTGCTCCACTTCTGATTCAGCTGACTGCTAATGTGCCAGGGAAAGCAGAGGATGATGGCTCAAGTGCCTGGGCCCCTACCCCCATGTGCGAGACCTAGAAGAAGCTCCTGGCTCCTGGCTTCAACCTGGTCCAGTCCCAGCCATTGTGGCCATTTGGGGAGTAGACCAGTAGATAGAAGACCTCTATTTCTGTCTCTCATTCTGATTTAATACATTTTTTAAAAATCTTGGTAAAAAAAATTCTATGTAATAATGTGTATGACTTGGTTAACACATTTGGTACTAAGTAAGCATCTGTTACTGATTAGTAGTACTATCATCATTTGATCAACACTATGGGTAGAACAAGTATGAATTTGCTAAGAAGCTTTTTTTTTTTTAACTGTTTCACCCATACTCAGCCTGCTTCCCTCAGGACATGTGGTAGGGTCACATCTCCAGGCTTTCTGAGAGTCCTGCATCATAGGTAATGGGCCTGAGCTACTGGAATATAGGTGGCTGTAAATAGCACTGCTGGGCAGAAGTAGTTCAAGGCCAATCACAACTCCTCTCAGTTACTTTCTCCTTGCAGGGTCACCAGCAACGTTCCACATGGTAAGGACTCCAGCAGTCCAGGTTCCTTAACACTATGCTGGCCCAAAGCAGAACCCCTGGCACCCTGTGATGGGTACGAACTATGGGGTGAGAAATCACTCAGTTAAACTACTGAGGTTAAGAGTTTTGTTGTTACTATGGCACAATCGAACACATCTTGGATATTACAACAAATTCCGGGTTTGTTCTGACCTTGAATTCGTAAGCAACAGAAATGCCTGTAGTCCATTTATTTTTTATTCAATCTCTTATTTTGGTACTTGTTACCTTTATGCTCTTTTCAAATGTTTATACATCAAGACTATCTCATCGATTGAAATTACCATGGGACAAAGAGCGTGACTTTGTAATTCTCTTCATGTAACAGAAATTAAAGCAATGTCTCTTTGACAATGGCAATGACAGTGATAATTACAAAACCACATTCATGCTAATCCATTAATGTCCATTCCCACTTACTTCTCTCAACTGAAATAGGTCTCACAGACAGAAGATATTTTGAAAATAAGTGTCACCAAAGAAGCGTTTAAGTAGGCTTTTTGGTGTTTACAGACTATTCTGAGAACAGAGAAACAAATCTATAAAGCTATTTTTCCTGGACCCTATGTTAATGCTCCAGGAAAAAAAAAAAACCTTAAATGTGTTCATGTTCTATAAAGGAAGCATAAAAACAATTAGTTCTCATACATATCCTTACTGAAGCATGGATACATAACACATAACAAGAGGTTGAGGCTATGAGCACGGATACATAGTAACAAGATGAGGCTATGTGCACATCTCCGAAGAAGCAGGTGCCGGCTGAGGAATGTCTGATGCAGACGTGGTACTCTGTTCTTACTCCTGCTCAACTTTCAGCAGCCTAAGTCATGAGACCCATTTGATCCAGTGAGGCAAATTAATGGCTACAAAGGCAGAACTGATCATCCTATAGTGGGCAGGGGACAGCAAGGAGAGAGAAAGAGGCAGGGAGGGCAGTAACCATTTCAATGAGAGAACAGATGCACCTACCCCTTTCCCCGGCACCCCTTTTCTAACTAAGAGGTGGCAGGGCCACCCTGAAGGGACGCACTGTCCATGACAGGACTTGTACCTACTGCTTCTTTGCACTGTCTTCACGCTCTGTGGTGCTACGCTCAGTGAGAAAGGTTTGAGTGAAGGGCATGGATGGGTGAGAAGTGGGAAAGATGGAAAGGAGACTGAAGTACTGGGGCAGAGCAAGGTGAAGGCACCCAGGTGAGCTGCTTCTAAGACGAACAGCCGGCTCCAGAGCCTGCATCAACTGTGCCTTCCCCTCTCCTCCAGGTTCCTCTGATGCCTCTGAACTCGTCCCTCAGGTCCTTCAGCCACACTCACTCTGAGTTCCTAAAGGCCTGAGCACAGGCCACTGCCTCTCAGCCAAGGAAACTCCCACCTGTCATTTTAAGTTTAACTAAAAAGTTACATTTGAGGAGTGGGTACATCCTGGGAGTCACCAAGTGATACTCAGGTGGGAAACTCAGATTGAATTCCACGCTCCTGGCTTCAGCCTGCATCAGCCTTGACTGTTGTGGGCATTTGGGGTGAGAACCAGTGGATCAAAGCTATTCTCATTCTTTCTCTGTCTCTTTAATTAATTAAAAGTCACATGTACAGCAAAACCTTTCCCAGCACACCACAGCCCCCAGTGGAGCATTTCCTTTCTTGTCACTTACGAAGTTTTTAACACTGCAGTACCAGGTCTTTTGTTTAGCATCTGAGGCACTCACACGTGAGCCCCACGAGGGAAGAGATGTCTAACCACCACTGAGCCTCTGCCACCCACCACCCTCCCTGGCAGGTGCCCAGTGCCCAGCAGGCAGCTGGTAAAGGATGAAGTGAGTGGAGCATCTGCAAGACAGGATGCCATGAGATTCACTTCTTTGGGACGAAGCCCCACCCCACTCCCTTCCAGAACCTGCTTCTCTGAGGCCCTTCTCCATGTGGGTCCAGTCACCCGTGCCTGGGTGGCTTTTTGTTAGAAAGAATCTCAAGTTTAACAACACAGCACATGGAGCCCTCACTTAAAAGGAGTCATCCTCAGAACTGGGATGTGGCTAGCAAGAGAATTTCAAATCCAACCTGCTCAGAGACATGATTTTCCTTTCTCTCCTGGCCAAAATAACTGGGATTTAATAGAAGTATGATAGTCAGCTACCATAAATTCATCAGACAGCCCTCCTGGAGGCATTTATGAAAGCTTAGGACGCTAAAAAACTCCTACCTCATGTGTGTGTGTTTTCCATGACCACAGTCCATCAGGTCTGAGAACCACTGGGTTAGGAAAATATCTTCCAAAAAAAATTACAGCTTCTTCCTTCCTACTGCCAGGCTACAGCTTTGGGAACTAAGATAACTCTTCCTAGAAAGAGAGGAGCAGTGCATGGATTTAATTCAGTTTCTAGAGGAAACAAGCTCTGGGGTTTCCAGGCCCTGAAGTTTGAGAAGCACTGACACTGGGCTGTGCCAAGGACACAGGGCATGGGTGTCCCTCATCCCGCAAAGCTAGGTCCATGCAAAGCTAGGTCCAACTGGATTGAGCTAGGACTGCACGGGAGGGGCTGTGCAGAAATGTGCAAAGGACAGAGGCCTCCCCTTGCCACAGGGGCTGGCAGATGCCCTACCCTGACCACAGCCAACCCCAGCACACAGCTACAATCATGGAGGTGAGTTACTGAGCAGGCAAGTAGTGCTCCCCCTGCCCCCAGCAACTACTCACCCCTCAGGCTCTCTCTCTAGCAGTAATAGCTCTTCATATCTATAATCAAAGACTAAAAGGCTATAAGCTAGGCCTGAAATCTTGGAGAAGAGATATTTAGCTCTAGATATTTCCAGGAGATGAAAAAAATGACATTAGGGCCTGTCTTGTGGTACAATGGGTTAAAGCCACTGCTTGGGACAACAGCATTTCATGAAGAAGTGCTGGCTCATGTCTGGCTACTCTACTTCTGATCCAGCTTCCTGCCACTACACTCTGCAAGTAGCAGGTGATGGCTGCAATACTCAGTCCCCTGCCATCCATAAAGGAGACCTGAATGGAGTTCCTGTCACCTGGCTTTAGGCTGTCCCACCCCTGGCCATTGCAGCCACTGGGGGGTGAGTCAGCGGAAGGAAGATACCTCTCTTTCCCACTGTCTCTGTCACTCTGCTTTTCAAGTAAGTAAATCTTTGAGAGAAGAAACAGGAATGAGAAAACCCTCAGAAGCAAGGCGAGATAAAAGTGGGAGTTAAGGAAGGGCTTAGCACTGATCTAATGTGGTTCAGAACATGAGGTTTGAAACGAGGCTGAATATGGATTCAAATTCCTATTCCACCATTTACTAAGAGTGTGCTCTGGGCTAAGCCACTTTGTCTCTGTCTCAATTCTCCAATTTCTAAAACAGAAAGAGCAGAACCAACTACTCAGGGTTATTTTTAGAATTAAATAAAAATAATGTCTTCTAACAGTGTTCAATAAATGCCTGGCAAACAAGTGGCAACTGTTGTGAACACAGTGAGTAATATGTATTATTTCATGTATTATATGAGTATTTATTAGTAACATCTCATCTCCTAGAAAATAAAGAAGCCTGTAAGAGTTCAAATTATAACAATAAAGTAGGAGCTGGCATAGTGGCACAGCAGGTAAAACTGCTTCCTGCAACACTGGCACAGCATTGGGGTCCTTGCTGCTCTACTTCTGATCCAGCTCCCTGCTAATGGCCTGGGACAAACAACAGAAGATGGCCCAAGTGTCTGGGCCCTTGTCACTCATGTCAGAGATCTGGTCCCTGGCTTCAGCCTGGCCCCATCTCTGGCTGTTGCAGTCATCTGGGGAGTGAAACATTGGATAGAACTTTCTGTGTCTCTTCTTCTCTCTATAACTCTGACTTCCAAGTAAATCTTTAAAAAGAAGGTAATATTTTAAAATAAAGCCATTAACCTACAAAATCTATCTTATAATACTGAAAAAAACACCATAGCTTGGTTTAAAATAGCCTTTCTGATGAACGGCTAAAATCAAAAAGCACTTAGAAGACTTTTAATAATGGTAGAAAATGTGCTAGACAAAGTTAAAGCGTTTAAAATGTGATTATAACTTTTCATTATACACTTTAGATAATCAAACTAACAGAGAAAAAAGAAAAGGATTGTACTAATCCTATTTTATTCTTCTTGGAAATCACCATACACCAGAGATACCTCATGTCAAGAAATGGATGTCTGTCACCAACACCTAGTTTACACCTTGAATCAGTCTAGCTCTTATTGTTCAGCTCACACTCTGTTTAGCTTTCCTTAGCTTCTAATGACAGATATTCCTTCTTAGGTTCCAAGACATCAACTTGAAAATAGGGTACACCTAATCCAATTTAGATCTAAAAAGCATGAGCCCCAGGTTTTTGCATTTGTAAAAATATCTGTTTTCTGGGCCAGTGCCGCAGCTCAGTAGGCTAATCCTCTGCCTTGCGGTGCTGGCACACCGGGTTCTAGTCCTGGTCAGGGCACCAGATTCTGTCCCGGTTGCCCCTCTTCCAGGCCAGCTCTCTGCTGTGGCCAGGGAGTGCAGTGGAGGATGGCCCAAGTGCTTGGGCCCTGCACCCCATGGGAGACCAGGAGAAGCACCTGGCTCCTGCCTTCGGATAGGCGTGGTGCGCCAGCTGCAGCTGCAGCTGCCGGCCGCGGCGGCCATTGGAGAGTGAACCAACGGCAAAGGAAGACCTTTCTCTCTCTCTCACTGTGCACTGTCAAAAAAAAAAAAAAATCTGTTTTCTGGAAAGGCATAACAACGTGCAGAAGTAGGTCTTCAGGAAAGACGGAAGTGCAAATAACAGAGATATTTCAACACCGGAGTAAATGAAGTGCAAACTTTCAGAATGGGACAACCAAAGCCTGAGACTGGAGAACCCACTGGATGACTTTTTTTAAAAATTTTATTTGTTAATGTATTTGAAAGGGAGATGGGAGGGAGAAGCAGGAGGAGGAAGACAGAGGGAGAGGGAGAGATGAATGAATGAGTGAGTGAGCTTTCATCTGCTGGTTCACTCCCAAAATGCCCACAACAGCCAGCAAGAGGGTAGCCAGGCTCAGGCAGGAAGCCAAGTATGTGAGCTATCACCTGTCACCTCCCAGGGGTGCCAGCAGGAAGCGGGAGAGCAGGTGAAGGTGGGGCTTCATTCCAGGCACTCCATTCTGAGACGCTTGTGTGCCCAGTAGTGACCTACTCTGCTGCACCTGTCATCGCCTCCGCAGGGAGACCTTATCTACAGTTCTAGAGAAGGCAGGGCCAGGTGTCCTCAGAGGACAATTGCTCCTTCTCGTGTACTCAGAGAAAGGTGCTGTACAGTCGTACTCCCTACCACCTTAAGTAGGAAACATTATCAAGAAGGAGACACACACACACAAACACACACGGGGGGGGGGGGGGAGGGAGGGAGGGAGGGAGGGAGAGAACCTGGGGCAAGCAATTTTCAGGTCTTCTTCCACAAACAAATGCCAGAGAGCATTCCAAAGGACCAAAGTTGGGTCCACATTAAATACCCAAATCAATAAGCATTTTGAAGTTAACAAAGAGGGCCTCAGACATGAAGTGCACAAAGGCTTGTTTTTATTTTAAGTAGCAACTTGTCTGCCATCACTAACACTGAGATAATTCGCTTCTGGGCTGTAAAGGAGGAAGACCTTTGAATTAAGGATAGAAATACTGTAATTCTGAATAAACCATTATAGATCAAGCATTTGAATAGGGGAGATGAAGGTGTATTCATGATCCCCCCATTTACATCCATTACTGGAGTCTCTCATACCTAATCTCACCTCAAGAAGTTCTTAGCTAAGGATGAAGGTGGACAGTAGATGGCGATACAGGTTAACAAGTGAACTTGAACCCGACCTTCACAGAATCCAGCCAGACTTCAAGGGAGAGGGCAGCTGCCTACACTTTGTGCCATGCACAAGTTCAATGGAATAAAAGAGAATATGGCTTTTATCTGAGATGTATAAGGAACTGACACGCTGTACGATTTCAACACAAACCTCTGATACAATCTATTTTCTCTGCTCGTTAAACTGGGGCTGACAGTTTTTCCACTAATGTAAATAGTTCCATTCACATCAAACATGGATTGTTACATAAAAGACAGAAATCTGTAACAAAATGAAACAAAACAACAGGACACTGTGTGGAGCTCCTTAAACAATCATGGTAGACAGCAATGAAGACATTCTATTCTCTTTCAGTTTTCTCTTTGATGGTCTCAAATTCTAGGTTCTGTGTATAGAGGAAATACTACTAAAAAGCCTACAGTTCCTTGAGCTGTGATGCCCAGACATCGGAATTAGTCAACACGCTTCACACAGAGCTTGTTTTATGTCTCCACTCAACTCAACCTCCAGAAGCAGATGTCCTCAGCCTGGAGCCAAAGAAACACTGGCCTATCCTGGCCCTCAGGGGGGAAATGGAATTGCTTTGCATATCTCCTACTTCACTGAACAGCCTACTGAGGGCAGGTGAAAGCTCTTTTGAATAACAGTGTTTGTATTCAAGGGAGCTTCAGAAGCTAGTATTTATAAGACACCTTGTTTGTTTTCTCTTTCCTTCTCCCATCATGAGAGATAATAAAATAAGTAATATTAGCTCTCCTTTTATTTTATGTCTTGCCAATTTCCAAAGAGTTTTGGATCTGGAAAGTTTATTAAGCATCGTAACTTTTTAAAATGTAGACAATTTTAATACTTAAAGGTTTTGAACGAAGCAGACTAGAGCTGTTATTAGAGGTGTAGTGGCTGCAAGAAGATTTGATTACAAAAGTCTAAGAGACTGTGGAAGATAATTTATTTTTGAGAAGAGGTCACTGCTTTAGATGAGATCAAGATGAGAAATGGTACATTTTCTACATGACACCATCTTAGCTTTGAGCAGAGTCCTTTATCTCTGGTCCATTTATTTATGTTACACTATTAGACCCAGCAATGTTGCAGAGGTGACTTGGTAAAGGAAGGTTCCAGAGAAAAAATGCTATAGAAAGGTTGCAACCTTTGGGTCACTGAGTCTCCTAACAGAAGGTGCAGCAGAGCCAAAAGCATGAATGTACAATAAAATAGAGCCACAGTAACAACATGACAGACGGGCCAGTATTGTTGAGCAGCTGGCTAAGCCACCTCCTGCAATGCTGGCATCCCATAGGAGTGCCATTCCACTTCCAATCCAACTCCCTGATAATGCATCTGGGAATGCAGAAGTGCTTAGGCCCCTGCCACCCATGCAGAGAACTGGATGGAGAACTAGATGGAGTTCCAGGCTTCTGGCTTCAGATTGGTCCAGCCCTGGACATTGTGGCCATTTGGGGAGTGAACCAGTGGATGGCAGATCCCTGCCTCTCCCTTTCTCTCTGTAAATCTGCCTTTAAAATAAATAAATCTTAAAAAAATTACAGATATACAGTGGGTGGCAAATATAACCATTTCTCATCTCTTATCCCTCTGCCTCCTTAAAAAGGATAAGGACAAAAAGAAAGGTGGACGCCAAGTGCCCACATCATGATTTTAAAAGAACACGGATTTCCCACGACCTGTGGAGTCCTAGTGGGCTCTCACTAACCACATCGCCCTGGATGGGGGGGGGGGGCTGCCTTGCACCAGACCTAGTGCTTCCAGCTTCTTCTCTGAATGTGGAGCCGGCCCACCGCCGCCTCCACCAGCTCCCAGCAAGGGCAGGAGCAGCTGGCGGAATACATTTCAGCAGACAATCTGAGTGAAGTGCGTAAACTCCATACGGGGTGGCTGCAGGCAGAGCTATCATCAGGCTCGCCGAGCTATTTCTGGAACCATCTTAACTGATTGTCCGCCACGGCTGTTCCCTTCTGCTTGCCTTCCCCAGCTTTTGCTTCTCAACCTGAGACGCTCAAGATTGACGGATCCGTAATATGATAAAGAGTTGACAGCTGAAGGGAATCAGTAAACAACTGTCATAAGTAAGAGATTTCGGAGTGAGACACAATATGGAAAACAGGATTAAGGGTGGAGCGTCTTTAGACTGAGAGCCTGTGTAAGAATTCAGGCATCACAGATGGACTGGGGGTGGAAAGGGAAGTGGGGGAGGAGAGGGGTGCCTGTCACACACACACACACACACACACAACTCAAAAAACTCTTTCCCTCTTTTGCCCAACCACGCTGAATATGACTTTTTGATTTAACAGGTCAGGGTAAAAGCTTTTCATGTGTAACTTGCCTCTGAGCCTTTCCAAGCTTGCTGTTTTTAACACCATTTTGGTATGTGCTGGGGGGCCCAGCAATCGGTAGACAGCTGAGGTTATTAGCAAGAAAAAGAGAAAACTCAGTCCCAGAGCTTATGAGACACACACCACCCAACTCTCCTTGCACCTGAGGACTGAGACCAGAAGATTTGCCCTCCTCAGTGCCATGTTCAGACAGGATCCTCCTCACCAGGGACATGGACAAGGGCCATTGCAGGCCCACCACTCTCAAATAAGCTGCCACCCAGGAAGGAACATTAACTAGCCACATTACCTCCTGAATTTTCTAAAAATAATGGAAACTTCAGCTTCAGATTTTTACAATCTGGTTTTCTTTTCTTAGCACTGTGTGCATTCTGTTTTTGCAATCTCTCAACATTTATGTTCAAGTAAACAGAACTGTGGGGGCAAGCGCTGTGGCACATAGTGCGTAAAGCCACCATCTGCAGTGTCGGCATCCCATATGAGCACTGGTTCAAATTCCAGCTGCTCCACTTCTGATCCAGCTCTCTGCTATGGCCTGGGAAAACAGCGGAAGATGGCCCAAGTGCTTGGGGCCCCATGTGGGAAACCCGGGAGAAGCTCCTAGCTTCAGATTAGCACAGCTCTGGCCATTGCAGCCATCCCGGGAGTAAGCAAGGGGATGGGAGACCTCTCTCTCTGCCCCTGCCTCTCTGTGACTCCGCCTTTAAAATAAATAAATCTTTGAAAAACAAAGAGCAGTGGACTAGGATAGGAGTTGAAAGCAGAAGGGCTTGAGTCACAGGTGAGCAATTTAACCCCCTCCCTCTTTCCTCTATGTACCTGCCTCACCTTGAACAAACTACTCAATCTTTCAGCTGCCAGAGGAAATCTGGGAACATGTAAATTAAATCACATCACTCATCTACTGAAAATATTCCTTAAAGCTCCCTGTTGCTCTTGAAATAAGATCCACCTCCTTCCCTAGGAAGATTCTGCTGGATCTTTGCCTGTTTACAAACCATCATCCCCTCTGTTCACGAAACAACCTTACAAACTTTGTTTCTGTCCTAGAAATACACCTACTGTGTCCCCACATTCCCAAGGACACAACTGGCTGCCTGAATTGCTTTGCCCTGGTTTTCCGCAAGGCAACCTCTCATTCCTCCATCAGGTCTCTGCCCAACGGCCCCTCGTCAAGGACAGCCTTTTTGAACACCCTCTGGTCCCTACCTTCTGGGAGAACTGTTCATTAGCCTTACCTCCTTCCCAACATATTGCCCTGGGGAAATCACACTATGTATTTGTTGACTTGCTAATTGCTTGTCTCCTCTAAAATATAAGCCACCTTGTTCACAGCTGCATTATCAGCACTTAGAAATATGTGTACTCAATAAATACTGTATGAATATTATTGAATACACTTACATTTTCTCCCCCCAACAGGGACTATTAATAACTTGCAGGGTTGTTGAAGGAGCAACATAAAAAAGCAAACACATTGTTAACCATGGTGCCTGGAACACAGGTCTTTTCAACTTTGCATTTTTTTTTTTATTTGAAGGACACATTCTACAATTTCAACAATGAAATAACTTTGTTCTGACAGTTCATCATCTTTGAAAGGGTTTTCAAATATTCTAAGAAAGTATGTTTTCCTGGCCTAAGATTGCCACTCTTGACCAACTTGCTTCGACTCTTTTACTTAAGTGACAAGAATTATTTGAATTTTTTTAGATAATACGTGGAAACATAGCCATATGTTCAGTCTTTGGTCCAGGGAATTTCCATACTGCTACACCTCAAGGTAGACAGACACACTCTGATTCCCCTAGAATGACATCAGGAGACTATGGAAATTAATGCTCTCTGAAGTTCTCAAAGCCAGCAGTCTCGGAGGTTCCCTGACATGTATGGGTTAGTAAGACCAGACTGCAAGGGTTCTTCATGAAGACATCACTCCAAATAAGGTCTTAGGGGGGAAAAAAGAGATAACCAGAAGCACTGTACAATTTACAGTGTATAAGTTACAGAATTTGTTACAGAACCCTGAATGTAAACCATTTTATTCACCAAGCTGTAGAAACAGGAGAACTAGAGAGAGACAGGCAGACACAGCTGCTTCAGTAGCTTCCTGGCAATGAGGGAGACAGGTGAGCACCAGCCCCACAGAAGCCTGTTTCTAACCTCTTTGTCTACTTATCTCTTCTCTGGGGAGTTGTTCAGCTGAGAAACTGAATTGTAAGTTCCACAAGCACTGGACCCACAGATGACTCTCAATTCTTACGCATAACACAGTGTCCCGCATGGCTTCAACAGAGTCACCACTTTCCAACTGCCAAGCATGTTCCTCCTCAAAGTCAAATACGACAGCTTCAGTGCCCTAGAGGAGCACAATCACTGAGACACAGGATGCTGATAAGCACACTGTTTCCTCTGATTTCAACACTTGACTTTCTGTTATTAAACCACACCTGAATTCCATTGTTTTCAAAAGTCGAGGTGACTTTGTCTTACAGTACTGCCTGCTTTTGAACTGGGCACTCGCATGGATTTATTAATTCTCCCATCCTCCTCTTTCCCCACTGAGAAGCAGGTTGCTCTATTCACTACTGCACACTGTGCCATGGAGAGGATTTTCTCAAAGCAAACCTCAAGACGTGAACAAAGACTAAGCTATAGCTGCATTGCAACTTACCCTAGTTGCACAACTTCCTGTTATGCCCCATCTTATAATCAGCTGTTAGTTTAATTATGAGATACCTGAATGCTGTGTAATTACAGCTGTTTTTCATGAATGGCTGCTTTCTTATAAGAAAAAAACATCAGCTAAGTAGTAACACCTGGAATCTGGAATGATCATTTTTCTTGGCAAGAGCATCTGAACAGTACTTGATTGTGTCAACACCTCAGGCAGACTCTTTGAAGTAGCCATCACTAACTGTTTGACAGATATAATTACATGCAGTTGAAAACTTGATAACCATTTTTAATCCAGAAAACAATGACCAACCCTCTCTGAATTAGGAATAACTTCATAAAATATTTATTTTCAAAGAATTTCTCAAGACCAAGATAAGTAGAGAAGACTTCTTGCAGAAAAACAGTTTCCTATGTAATACTGAATGAAGACAAAGAATAAGGCAATTTTATCTATGCAAGTGATGGTTCTACTGTGTATAAAACAAATGTAAATGGTGAGGGTAATCACAATTTTTGCTCATCATAATTAAAGTAAAAGAGTGTGTTGTGATGGCATTGACATTTTAAACCATTGGATTTTTTTCAGAAATTAAACAAGAGGTATGGATCTGCACCCGTGAAAAACGCCACTGAAATGGAAAGTAAGTGAAAGTAATAGTGTTCTATCTTATTACAGTAAGAACTGTGGCTTTCTTCATCAATTTTCTGGTACCTGCTTGCTACAGTTTGAAATCAAAAGCTTTATTCCTAGCTTACACAGTAAGAACATGGTCTTGGTCTTGCATAGCATTCCATCCAACAAAGGTATCAACCTACCCTGCAGGGCCATGCCAGACCAAGGTATTTCACTACATTAAAGTTCTCATCCTAGGAACTACTCTTCCCTCTGCAATTTCTGGTTATAAGAATATGTGAACTGTTAAGTATTTGCTGAGCACCCATGATATTCAATGAAACATATCTAAAGCGGCATTACTTTGTTACCATTGTCAGACAAATGAGGTTGGATGTGACATGTAAAATTGAGACCCAATGGATTGACACTAAACATGATTAAGATCCATTTTTCAAAAGTGTTTCCTTTCTAACATTTGCTGCTGTCAACTTTTGGAGAAGAGAGAGATTAAGAATGCTTCAATGCATGTATTATATCTTCATGGAAAATATTAAATGGAGTCACAAAATACTATTTTATTGTTAAATAATTTTCTTTACACTCACACAATATAACCTCTTACTCTTCATTTTTATGACTAAAATTTTAGAAATATTAACAGAGGTACATTTGGACTTCTACCTTCAATAAAACTTAATTCAAAATAAAATACAAATTCAGAATCTAGACCAAAAAGAATGATTATAGTATTCATAAAGA
Organism: Oryctolagus cuniculus; assembly: GCF_051225735.1. Classification (NCBI taxonomy): domain Eukaryota; kingdom Metazoa; phylum Chordata; class Mammalia; order Lagomorpha; family Leporidae; genus Oryctolagus; species Oryctolagus cuniculus. The sequence continues at coordinate 29,129,910 of NC_142886.1, read as the reverse complement.
ATGAGTAGTAGGAGAAAATTAAGATATTAAACCAGTTTCCTGAGCCTATGTATGTTTCTTATCAAAATACTTCAAGCCATGCCATGAGTGACTTAGAAGAAATATTTTTTAATCAACTAATACTGTAATAATAATAAGTCAGGCTTAGATATTTTCTTAATCATTCATTAGGAGGGAGAGCACACACATATACCACCTTAGCCTAGTTAATTTGTGTATGTGAAAGTTATTATTATTTTTAAAGCCCATGATATACTCTTATTAATTCAGGCTGACTTTCCCCTCTGGCCATCTGAAATTCTAACAGGTTATTTCCTCATAACATTTAGTCTCTTCCAGACATTCATAACAAGGTAGGGAATTCTTTAGCACCCATCTGAAGCTCTGTCATCAAATAGCACTGCCTAGAATGCTCATTTGTCATGCATGTAAGACACCCTAATGAAATTCCCTGAGCTACACTTCATTCAGTGAGAATGGTTTCCTCAAATTCTCTTAAATGAGGAAAAGGGTTTGATTTTTGAGGCGAACTAACTCAAAACATTTTATTTAGATACAGGTCATTCTCTTTGGATTAGTGTTTTCACTACACAAATCAACAAAGGATTTAAAATAATTTTATTTCCAAAACATCCTGTAACACAGGACTAGCTGCAGTATTTTCTGTAACACAAACTGGGTGGACTCCTTTGCAGTAAAATTAGGTTTTCCTCTGGATACAACATTCAATCAACAGATGAATTTTAGGCTAATGATTGAACTATTAGTGATCCAAGATGACTGAAAATTTTGAAATCTCTATTGCTCAAGTGATTAGATCAATGGATCTGATGCGAATTTTCTTAACTCTACAAGTCTTATCTCTGATATCTTGTCTCATAATTCCTCTAAATATGGCCCAGTGATTTATTCTTCAGCTTAAACTTTGGCTTGCCTCCAACTTTTTTTAAGATTTACTTTATTTACTTGAAAGGCAGAGTTAGATCAGAAACAAGAGAAACAGAGATATCACATCCGCTGGTTCACTCCCCAATATTGTTACAAATACTGAGGTTGAGCCAGACCAAGGCCCAGAGTTTCTTCTGGGTGTCCTACATGGGTGCAGAAGCCCAAGAACTTGGGCCATCTTCTGTTGCTTTCCCAGGTGCATTAGCAGGGAGCTGGATCGGAAGTGCAGCAGCTGGGACTCAGACTGGCGCCCACATGGAATGCTGGTGTCACAGGCTCCAAAGTTTTACTCACTATGCCATAACACCCACCCCAGCTTGCCTCCATCTCAGTAGTGAATTAGAATCTGTGAAAATTATGATTTGACATAAAACACTTGCCTCCCAAAGAAAACAACCAAGAACAAAGGATGAATGTGAATCAAAAATAATTTAACATACTTAAAATTGTGGTTATAAATCAGCCTAATAGGGACAGATCAAGATAGATGTAGATTTGTTACCTTTTCTATCACACTGACATTTTTCTGTTCCTGAAATACAGTGAGCATATTCTTCTCACAAGCCCTTAATTTTAATTAGCACCATTGCACAGAGTCTAGGTTCATCATTTAAGTATTATATGTCTAAAATTCAAATATAATTTCCTAAGGAAGGTTCCCAGGATAGTTCCATCTACAGTTATACTTCTTTGATCTCCAGGCATTTACTTTATCCTGTTTAACTTTATTCACTGTGTTTGGTATTGCCTAAATTTATTTAACATGTATATTCAAAAACATATCAGACAGAATGCAAACCTCACAAGGAGAAAAAGTGTTGGTCCTGTTCAGCACTGAGAATAAAAATTACTCTGGATGAGTAGTTCTCCAACTTCTCAATGCCTTGCAGTTTGGAATCCCTAGTAGTTAAGTCTACTTCTTAATCATAACCTTTAAGATAATCCCCTTTATGCACATAACACAAGGATTAGTGAACTATGGCCCTTGGGCCAAATCTATCCTACTAACCATTTTTAATCAATTAAATTTCATTGGAACTCAAACTTGCCCATCAATTTATATATCATTTATGGTTATGTTAATGCTGTAATGACAGAGCTGTGTAGTAGTAACACACATTATACAGCTCTCAAGCCTAAAATTATAATTATTTGGCCATTACAGAAAAAGTCAGCTTCCATACCAATTTTTTGAAGTGGATCACAGTTATGGTTTGAGTGTGTGTCTCCCTCCAAACCCCACCAACTAATCTCAGAATTTAGTCCCTAAAATGTTGTATTAGTGCTAAGAAGGTAGAAATTGAATCTGACTGTGGGATTTATAGGTGTGACCATTAGGTTAGAGTCCCCATGAATGAATCCTAGTGACTTTATAAGGAAAGCAAGAGAGGCCACAGAGACATAGACACACACAAATCTCATTTCTTGTGCCCTTTTGTCGTGGGCCACCTTGGAACTCTGCCAGGAGGAAAACCATCACCAGAGGCTGAACTAAGGGACCCACTGGATGGACTAGGGAATCCCACAACCGTGAGCCAGCAAAAAGCTCCCTCCTTTAAGAGGTTAGCGTGCCTTGGGTATTTTGTTATTGTTATCAAAGTCTGACTAATACAACCACAAGTCTCTATACTTTAATATAGAGATGAAGTTTATTCAGTTCCCATGACTCTCCTATCAGAGACTTTTACTTAAGAGCTTCATTAATTTTGTCAAGGCAGCACTTACTCCACAACAGTGAGTTTGAAAGTTGACATACCTTTCAAACCTGTAACTTACTATCAATAGGATTAGTCACTGGTAACACTTGGATCAATAATAATTGAACTATAAACTAAGTGATGAATTAGAAGGGAAAGTAAACCAACACCTCACATGAAGAGGTGATAAAATCCTCATCAATAAACACTTCCTGCCTACAGGTAATTGTGAGAGGAACTGACAGCCTGGATGCAGAGGCCCAAAGGAAATCAGTCCTTTGATTCAGATAAATTTGAGTAGAAAGAAGGAAAGTCATCATGTGCTGTCAAAGGTGGTGACAATAAAATCAAGTACAAACTGTTTCATAAAGCAAAGTATACCATAAGGACAAGAAAACGCTCTTCCATGAATACAAATACTAGATGAGGTCTAGCTCAGTTCCCTGATGTTGTTTTTCCCCCAGGAATTGCTTTGACTAAGAGTGGCCCCAATGAGAAGAAAGGCGGGAATGAGGCAAATCAGCACAGGTGCTTAGTAAAAGCCTACATAATCCATCCTTTCAAGACAGACACTGAAAAATGGCTTGGCCTAAGGATTTTAAAAATAAGTCATTTTGTCCTCAGAAGGTGCTTCACTTTCACCTATGAACTGAAAACCAATTTGATCTATTCCTGTCCCAAGTGTTCTGTGGAATTTGTTGTAAAAGGAGCTTTTCCTTTAAAATGTTCTGATGGGATTCAAGTTTCCACAGCATCCATTCCCCTGGAAGAGGATTCACTGGACTCCTCATTAGATTATGTGTAGGTGAGGAGAGTAACAGGTCAGAAACCAAGTCTTTGAGCAGCAAGGTTCCAACGACGGTGAATGACAGCTATTTCTGGGATGGTCCTTTTCTCCTCGCAGGCCAAAGGATTTCTGCAGTGATGTGCATTAGTAGGGTAATGCCCAAATTCTGTTTTTTACTTGCTGGTAATCCACTGGAGAAATGAAAACTGTTAATTGAGATCCTCAGAGACTGAGGTTCACTAAAAATGGTTGAGGAGTTTGTGCATTCACAAGAGGCTACCACAGGAAGAAGTGATGACATCACAGCACTGCCGTATCTGACTACTGAAGATCCAACCACTCAGGAAGAAGTTATTATTACCAGAAAACTTACACTATTCATTAATTTCTATTTTCAAATACTGACATTCAGAACAAAAGTATGTTTCCATTGGGTAGAAGAAAATGACGGGTTGTTTTATGCTGTTGTGTAGATTTTTATGGAAAGAACAGCTCATGGGATTTAAAATTAAACTTTGGCCATGAAGGAAGATATCCAGTAGTAATTATGAATTTAGAAAATGCAGTTTGAAGGCCAGCGCAGTGGCAGTTAAAGTTAAGCCTCTATCTGCAGTGCCTGCATCCCATACAGGGACTGGTTTGAGTCTGGCTGCTCTACTTTAGATCCAGCTCCTGCTAATGAGCCTGTGAAAGCAGCAGAGGATGGTCCAAGTCCTTGGGCCCCTCCACCCATGTGGGAGACCCAGAAGAAGCTCCCGACTCCTGGCCTCAGCCTGGCCTAGCCCAGGCCATTGCAGCCATTTGGGTAGTGAACCAGCAGTCAGAGGACCTCTCTCTCTGTCTCTGTCTCTGTCTCTCTGTCTCTTGCTTTTTCTGCCATTCAAATAAACAAATCTTTTAAAAAGGAAATGCAATTTGAAAAGCATACCAAAATGTAGAACACGCCAAGCTGTGCACGATAGACATGGTGTGTTTGCATGATTACATCATGGACAAACCTATCACATGTTTCTGGGAGTTATAGTTTCTTTATCTGTAAGATGCAAATAATTTTAGCAAATTCCAGGCTAGTTTCATAATCATGTAACCAGATTAGCCATATAGAACCCATCAAGCTTTGGGTTCAATGTTTTGTAGTCACTCTCTTGAAATGCTTACGAATTTTATCTTTGTGTTGCATAAGTCAACTTCAAAAGGACGATGGAGCATGAGCCAGGGAATTAAAACCTTGGTTGCTGGGTGTTTTTGCCTTGCCAGGTGGGTTCTTGGCCACTTACTTTCCTGTTCATCTACCGATACTTGCTGCCTTCTAACTTCATCTGCAAAGATGTGGGTTGAGATATTAAGATAATCTTCTGAATATCTGTAGGTTTAGTAGATTTAACAAGAGTGTCAAAGAAACAATAGGGTTTTATTCTGATATCTGAGCCAGGGACTTGCATTTCAACTTTGTACCAGGTCCTGTAAATTATGTAGTTTGTGCTGTCTACTGCGTATGATTTTCATTAGGATTAAAAAATATTCAACATGTTGAAACTGAAAATATTACTTGTCACAAGTAAGTGCTCACTATTAGTCAATCATTATCATTCTATTATTGATGTTGTTCTTCCATCTCTTATATTTCATCGTGAGCCCTGTGAGACTGACCTGAATGGTTGGTTGTTCCCTGTGACTTTGGAAGGGGAAGATCCTCACTCCCTATGATGTGACCTTGCTTGGAGTGTCACTAAAAGCTCTGGATTCATTTCGCACAAGATTTTAAACCTGCTGCTACAAAACCCCTCCATTAAAACCCTGGATATTATCTCAGGGATACTCAGCTTGTCCAAAAACTGATTCTTGCCCTGTCTTCTATGAAGCCTTTTACAAAAGAAGCAATTCCCTTTGACAAATCAGCAAGGTCAGACAAGCTCGCAGGAGGGCTGATAGAATGGATGTTTCTATTGTTCCAAGTGCAAATGATCAATGAGCAACTCAACCTGGGAGACATAAGGGTTATAAAAGCACTCATGGTTTTAGGTGTCTGTTTAAATGCCCAGATGGAAACCACAAGGTTGGGAGCTAGGCATCTCTTAGATATTTTAACCTTTCATCAAATAATATCATGGCCATTACTACCAATAATGCTAACTCAGAGAAACTGCCTTATGACCCAAAGGAAGTAGCAGAAAAACAGGTTTAGCTGGACCTGAAGGTCTCGAGCTTCCTGCACAGAACCCTGCCACACATGTTGTTCTTTCTGTATGTTTTACTTTTCTGCTCTGAGTCATCTCCATTTTCTTTAAGAATCAGTTTAAAAGCATGTAGAGACCCACAAAAATAATTAAGGAATGGAGACAGATTCCTACCCAAGGCTGCCGAGATGTAAAACTAGCAATTTGACATGTACAGAATACCACTGAGAAGCCACTTATGCCTAAAGTATCACTTGAACAACCACAATTTAGGCAAAAGATGGATCAGATGGCTTTAAAATCACATTATTATTATTATTATTTAAAGTTAGTCTTCTAGCATAGCAGTGTCAAGGAAGCATCTGTAGACACCTGTTTCCTCAGGAGATGAGTAAGTGTCCTTACCATGGAAGCCTCCGCTGTTTCCATCTCCTCTGCTGAGATTTCCCTCTTCATAAGTGAAATAATTTTCTTCTTACTAAGAAGTAAATTTATCCATATTGATTTCATGTATGTATGAATACCCAGAGATTTCTCCTATGGCCCAACGTTTCCAAGTTACTGAATTTCAATAATTCAATAAATGTGAGTTAATGCTTCCTATACATGTGACACTGTGTTAGTAATGTTCTCAAATGGATAGGAGATTGATTCTGAAGATACACAAGTAAATAAAGCAACAAAAAAGCAGAAAATGTAATTAGAATTCTGAAAGATGTGCAAAGTATGGAACAAGTAGACAAATGCAGTCCTGCCTGGGGAACAGGGGAAGGCTCCATATAGGTGCTGACATGAAGAACTAGCAGTTGGCCTGGCAGTACAGAAGGAAATGGCATTGTGCATAAAGAAAGCATGGACATGGAACAGAGCTGCAAGAGAACTGAGAAACCATAACCTGCTGGCCAAGGCCACAGAACTAGAGTATAAGATAGAGACGTAAAATAGGGCCCAGTACTGTGGGGTAGCAGATAAAGCCATCGCCTGCAGTGTTGGCAACCCATATAGGCACCAGTTTGAGTTCCAGCCACTCCACTTCTGATCCAGCTCTCCGCTATGGCCTGGGAAAGCAGTAGAAGATGGCCTAAGTGTTTGGGCCCCTGCACCTGCCTGAGAGACCTGGAAGAAACTGGCTGGCTTCAGATCGGCTCAGCTTCTATCATTACAGTCATTTGAGGAATGAACCATGGGATCAAAGAGCTCTCTCTCTGTCTCTGATTCCCTGTAACTCTCCCTTTCAAATAAATAAATATTTTTTTAAAAAGAGAGAGACATGAAATAGGAGCTGTAATATGACCTAGAGAAAGTAAGCAAAGCACTGGGCACATGGAAAGTGACTTGGCAACAATCAAGGTCAACTGAATTACAGCATCCTAACACTGCTCGCTTCTTAGCTGTCTGTATGGATGTGTCCTAATTCCTAATTCTCCCTCTATGCATCCTCATATACCAGATCCCTTCCAGCCACAATAAGCAATGTCTTAGCCACGGTGACAGCAAGAATGGGACTCTGATATATTATAGCACTGAGCTCACCTGACCTGAAGCCTGACCCTAGAAAGGTCAAAGTTTTTAGAAAGACAGCTTTGAGAACCAGGATTTATTGATGACTAGAAGTGGCCTCTCCTGGGGGGACCAATGACACCTGTCTTGGAGTAGCGGATTGCACTTCAGCATCCCAGCAGCAGAGGCAATATGTGCAGTGGTGAGCAGCAGGGGCTTTGCAACAGACTGAACGTGAGGCCAGGCAAAGCATTCATATGATTGATTCTCCTTTTATAGAATGAGGATCGTGACACATACCTCATCAGATCATTATGAAAATTAAGCTAGATGATTCAACACAGCATCAATATTTGCTATTTTTGCTAAATCCATAGGCACCTGTAAGCTGACATACTTTATATCATAAAAGCAAAAGTTGTCAACATTTGTTGTGAATGTTTTCGTGTATGGATTTAATAGCATCTTGTCTTACTATGGCCAAGGAGGAAGAGGATCAAGGAGAAATTTGGAGAGGGGAAGGATCAGGTAGTGTGCTTACTTAGTGTTAAAGTTTGATGCTACTGGAGTGCTTGCTCCTAAGATTCGCATCCCTCTGGATTTGTAACCAGGTATGCAGGAGTGTGGATAAATCAAGCCATGGATAAGTACCTGGGCACTCTGTTAGAAATTCAGGGGATGCAATAGCTAGATTTTCTATTCCTGACAATACTAAGTATTTTTATTGGCTCCATTATCAAGAGGGAGTTTGTCAGCAACACTAAGTAAATCCAACAATAAAGCTTTGCAACTATTGAGAGCCGTACCCATACAGCGTGAATTTAATTTCAACTATCAACTTAGCCAGCCTAACGGCTTCACTATATTCATTGATTTTCATTTATTTGAAAGGCAGAGAGACAGATATATATAGAGAGAGACTGAAACAGAGGTCTTTCAACCTCTGGTTCACTCCTCAAATGCCCTTGGCAGCTAGGGCTGGGCCACATCAAAGTCAGGAGCCAGGGGCACAACCCCTTGTCCGTGCACCCTCTCCGCTGCTGTCCCCGCCACACTCCCGTGAGCTTCATCACCCTGGTCAGTGGAGCAGTTATTCTCCTTGGATTCTGAGTGGGGAAGGAAGTAAAGCACTCAGAGGAAATCATCAGGCTTCTGCCCTGCAAGCCCAAGTTTCTAATTCACTCACTTCTATTTTCTGTGGAACAGAGTAGCCTTCTACTTACTGTTTTAGATTTTATCCTCCCACACTTGTGTATAATGCCAGCTTCATTTCCATCATCTCCTTGAATTCGGGTATAAATTTCATTCCAATCCTATAGTTCTTCATCCTGTGTCCAGACATTTACACCACACATCCTGGTTCTTTGGCTACCTTTGTATTAGTTCTCTCTTTTTCGTTTTACTAATACTGAAGACGGAATGTTACACATTATTATTAAAAGCTTGATTTAGGTGACCAAGGTATCCATTTAATTAAAAATCATAAAACCAAATTTATGAACACCCATGACCTCCATTATCACTCGGAGACCTTATGCAATGTGCTTGGATCCCGCAATCCTTAGTTTACCCATTAGTAAGGAGTTGATATTTAAAAAATCATGTGCCCCAGAGGCCTATGAGGGGATTCTGAGTGCAAAATCACTCAGACTTGGCTTCAGAAGACATGATGTCTATTTCATTCAGCCTCTCTTTGGACACACATATGCATCTTCATACTTTCCCCCTGCAATTTAATTTCAGCCATCCAGGAAGATGGACACTTCTTTTATGGTAACTGAGCACCATACCTTATGCTTGAACCCCTTCATGTCCTCTCCAGCTTCCCATTTGTTACTCTAAGATCATTGTTGTTGACAGAGCCTTGGCACAAGCTTTAGGGATAACAGCATAATGATTTTGTATTAAGATATTACATAATCAGATTTCCCCAAAACAGCTTCATTTCAAAATGAATTGAGTAAATTCTTCTAAGATTTATTTCTAACTACAGATAAACTCAAAGTTAGAAAGCTATGTGACTTCAGGCACTTAGTCAATAGAACAGCTGCGAATTCTTCATTTCTTTGAGAAGTCACATCTTCTTGTCTCTAAGTTTTCTCCTGAAAATTCATTTTTAAAACTAAAATATGTGTTTGTTGACATTCTTTGAATCAGGAGGCATCCTTCTCCTTTGTAACCAACTCTAGACATCAAATTACAGTCTTGTATAAGATACGAGTAAAATTTGCTACAAATTCTGTATAAATACACTTTCTAAAACATCTATTTTTATGATTTAGGCATAATAAAAGGAAAGTACACCCATTGATATCCATGGAAAGCTTTGGTTAACAATGCTAGCTTGCACATCTACAGCTCATTGATAGGATTTCCAAACAGCTGGGAAGGGGAACTAGGCAAACTGCAGCACAGAAAGTTTTTGAAGAGTTGATTTAGCAAACAAGGATTCACGAATCCGACAACTGCAAACCCAATGTGGTTTAAGAGCTCTGCAAAGCAAATATATGCAGAGAGCTCTCACTGGACCATCACGGAAGAAAAGATTTGATGCACTATAGTTATACAGTTGCCTGTTTACTTTAGCCTACTGGAAAGTCTTTATATAATTCTAAGTTGTTTGGCTGTTCCTGATTGTTGTACTTAAGTTTTTTTCTTTAACATTATAGGCATTTACAAGAAATATCTCATATAAGTTTTGCTTATCTTTGTAAATCAAGCAAGGTAAACCTTACCTTATTTTTTTTTTCTGTTCAGAGAATCTCCTGGCTGTTTCCATTTTAACTTACTTTAATGCCTTCCAATTTTCAAAATATAGAGTGTTCAACATTAACACATACTGAATTTCTCAGCTTGAAAATCCAGTATGGTAACCAAATAAAATGGATCACAGTACATAAATACATACACAAAAGATAGAATGAAAAACAAACAAAACAAAAAACAAACCATTTGAAGTCAAAATTACAGTGTCTAAAACACTAGCTTTTAAGGAGAGTAGGGACATAGCTTGCTGGGCTCCAGGTGGGTGGCCACATGAAGTGCAAGTCTAAACAAAAAAGAAGAAAATCAGAAAAAAGACATGGCTAAGTGGATGAATATGCAGAGCCTCAAAACAATGAATTCAAAAATGAAAAAAAGAAATAAACTACTATGTGAAAATGAATGCTGAATCATCCCTGAAAAAAAAAAAAAAACCTAAAGGAGACTCATCTGTATATTAAAGATTGCTATATCTGAGGTCCAGTTTCTCCAAGAAACAAGAGAGAGAAAAAAGTAGGGTTTGGGCATGATGAAAAAGCTGCCCCATCTGTGAGCATTCCTTCTGTATTTTCCTAGGAAGCTCATTGTATAAATCCCTAAAACTGACACCAAACTACTACAATTATGTTAACCCTCAGGGAACGTTCATGGAATAAGTGAGGAAAGAACAAGAAAGCGACACGTGGTATTTACAAATACACATTCATCTTGTGTCATGAAAGTTTACTAGCCAAACCAGACATCATGAAAATCTTCATTTTGTCTGAAATCTCTTATTTTAGAGAAAATAATAACATGCATTCCTTCATGTTATTAGGAGTAAGAGAGTAAATTCCCTCTTCAATTAATTTTCCTCATTTTAGAATGACAAAAACAGTTAACATTTACTATTTCCAGGCTTGTACCTCTCACATTGATTGCTAGTATTTCTATCAATAATGAATTACGGGGGAGGAACAAATACATTACCTCGTTAACTTGCTTAATAATTCTTTATTGAGGACATGCTATATCCAATATGTCTGAGGTCATATAAATCATATAGCTTCAGATATCAATGTAAAAATTTTAGACTGTACTGGCATAAACTTTATCAATTGATCAATCAATTGATAGATAGATGAGTGTCTGGGTGCAGACATAGCAGAGCATAAAGTATACCATGCACCAACTCTACATAATATATTCTAACTGCATACACTAATTTTACAAGATTAAGTAGTTTCAACTATGGGTGATAAACAGTTCTGTCAGTTTATATACTATCTCTTCTGATAGCTCACAACAGAACATTCCTGGATTGGCAAGATATTTGTCTATTTTTAAGATAAATACATGAAATTTATTCCCTTTATATAAATTTTAAAAATTAAAATATTTTACAAAGATGTGCCAACAGAAACATTTCACCCCTTTATTTAGCAATTTTTTCTAGAACTCAGCAACTCTAGCAAGTGAGATTACGTCTACATGCCCTGTGAGAGCTTGTGCTTTTAACTGAAGGTGATTATCTCCTTCGTTGTTTCTTCCGCTTTCTCCTTTGATGAAACAAAGCAAAGTCTCCTTCCAAAATTGTTCGCTACTTAATGCCTCAAGCTCCCATCCCATCTACTCTTTAATTAGGTGCTTGATCCCAATCCTTTTATGCTTTCTAAATCCCATATGGATTACAGATGTTCAAGTAGCACCCTGGGAGAAGGCATTTAGCCCTGCAGTTAAGATGCCAGTTAAAACCACTACATTCCTTATCTGAGGACCAGAATTCTTGGCTTTGGTTCCTGGCTCCAACTTCCCACTAACATACATGCTAGGAGGCAGTGCTGACGACTCCAGTGGCTAGTACCATGTTGTAGATCTGTAATGAGTGTCTGGCTCCGGGCTTCTGTTTTGACTCAGCCCTGGCACTGAGGGATTGAACCAGTGGAAGGAGGAGCTCATGTTTCTATCCTTCCCTATTTTTTTCCATCTTCTCTCTCTCCTGCCCTCTCAAATAAACAGACGTTTAAAAATAAAAAGCACTAATCAAAGCAGACTTTTCCATACAAAAAGTTAACTGCACATAAAAAGAACAAAAACACGATACACACACACACACACACACACTAAAGCCAAGGGACAAGTTTGAAATCACAGAAAAAATGGCTTTAGATAAGAAGTTTCTTCCACTGTTAATGCATCAAAAGACAATCAGAATTGTACTGTAATTCTAACCTCTAAGAGGTCATTAATTTTCTACCTTCTGGGCATCAAGTACTGAGGACTGAGCCACTGATCCCTAACATACGAGTAACTTCAATTACCCACAGGACTCACTGTGACTCTCTCAACATATTGACTCATCATGTGGTGCTTCAGCAAACTGACTGAAACCAAATTACGACATCTAAGAAGAGGACTTTCATTCTTCCCTGTTCTCACTGTGGTCCACATGATCTGGGCTCACTTTTAAAGCTATAAACAGAAATATGTCAAGGGAACCATCAACAGACAGTCATGTTCTTCCCTAGAAATCTACACCCTTGCTGTGAAAATTTATTTCTCTGGCTCTATTCTGTATTGCCTCCTATTTAGATGAGGCAAAATCTGTATTAGAAGTTATTAAAACCCCGAATATGATGATGTCATCTAATCATATCTGAACATTTTGAAGGTAATACTTTCATTTTAGGACACTCTCAAGCTTTTATCAAGGTCTCCAAAACAAATACAGAAGAACTCACATGGGCAAATATTTCATTAGTTCTGCTTTAATATCAAGTGTTTTCTTCAAACAATGCAGTAAGGGGAAAATATCTCAACATGACCTAAACATAATCTCATCAAAATCTTATTGGTAATGTTACTGATACAGAATCCAACGTAACTCTCATGACTTTGAAAAAGGGTTTATCATTTCCAAGGGTAACCTACAAGTGCAAACAGAAATACTCATTTCAAAGGCACCTATTAAGCTACTGCTAAGCATGGGTTTAAGAATGTACAGCTCTCTGCCACGTACAGTTCTCAAAGAGCCTACTTTCAGGTAAGATGTTAGGACAACATTCCTCCTTGTCGCCACCATCATATTCAGCAGGTGCTACATGGCACATTCTGTTCTTACACAAGGGGATAGGCAATTCAATTATCTCATTTACAACAGAAAAAACTGAAAGTTGATGGAACTTGCCCAAGGACACACAGCTCACTGGTGGTAGAAACAAGGGTGGAACTCAGGCTACTTGGCCTCAGATTCCTCCTTGCCATGTATAAACACACTGAAATGCTTTTCTGCTAGGATTCCAACACAGATAAACAGTTACACAGGGGAGAACTCAAAAAAACTGCCATGACTTTTACAATAAACCTCTCGATTAAGATAAATTAGCCCATGAAACACTGCTCTAACAGATTTCCACTCAAAGATTTCCACTGTAAGTGCTACAAAGGCTTGGGGCTTTGTTTGTTTTGCTTTTGGTGTTTGCTTTTTAAGCTTTATTTATTTATAAGTCAGATTAGAGAGAGAGAGGAAGGGATGGGGAGAGAGGGAGAGAGAGAGGGATGGTGAGAAAGGAGAGAGAAAGAGAGGGAAGGAGGGAGGGAGTGGGAGGGAGGGAGAGAGAGAGAGAGAGAGAGACAGACAGACAAAGAAAGAGAAATAGTTATTCACATTCACTCCCCAGATGTCCACAAAGGCCAGGAGATGCTTCTAGATCTTACACATAAGTGGCAGTGTCCTAAATACTTGGGCCATCTTCCACTGCTTTTCCCAGGCTATGAGCAGGGAGCTGAATCAGAAGTGGAGCAGCCAGGACTTGAACTATTGCCCATATGGGATGCTGGTATTGCAGGAGGCAGCTTTACCCACTACACCACAACACTAGCCCTACTACAGAGGTTTTCAATAACAGTGGTCCCTACATATATCTGAAGAAATGAAAGGATAGAAGGAAAAACTCTATGGGTGATAATGGACTCATACTTGAATATCTGTAGCAATATTTTGAAGAGCTATTATGACAAAATTAATTAAAGTTTCATAATGTGTTTTGCAAATGTGAGGAAAAACACTCATATTGCTTGCAGTAATGTAAATGTTACAAACTTTTCGGAGTGCATTAGGGCAATGTCTATCAATATTTATAATTTACTTATCTTTGACCTAGCATTTTCACTTTTAGGGATTTACCCAAGAGTCCACCTTGTATAGGTATTCAAAGACTAATAAACAAAAATAAATATTTTCCTTCATAATAAAAAACTGATAAAAATATAAATTTATATTAGTAGGATGCTTACTGAATGTTGTATCACCATAAAATGGAATATCATGTGACCAGTGAAAACAATACTTTTATTCTATTATATAGACTAATCCCTAAGACAGTTTTAGTGGGAAAAAACAGCAAGCTGTACAAGAGTGTGCTAATATTGTGTCAAGAAGAAAAAGGAGGTGAAGGACATGATTGTAATTATATGCTCGATTCTCACAGACTATCTGGGAAAAGTACATTAAAAACTGATGATTTTGGTTGTCTCTAAGAAAGAATTTAGGGACATGAATCAGGATTAAAAGGGAGAATCTCCACTTCTTTATCTTTTGCTTTATGCATAATTTTTTTCACTACTTAGAAATTTTCATTTATATTTTTTCACTATTTACAAATAAAGTCAATGTGAATTAATATTTATTGATAGGTTTAACAGATATTTAATAAGTACTCCACTATCATACTAGATTCTGGCTAAGTTGATACAATTAACATAATTACACTTAAACTGTTACAGGTATTACAAGAAATACAAATCATTCCAAAGAGAAATAAAAGTAAACATTCTCTTCTACAATTCAGATTTTGAGAATACTTGGAGTGTCCTCATTTACTACAGTGATAGAAAATCTTAAGTGTGATGTTCATAGTTTGACAGATAACTTGGTATCCAAAGGATCTTGCTGTGTGTTTTTCCATTTTTCACTAAAATTCTAGTAAGATAAGTGGCAAAAACAAGCAAGTGGCTGACAGTGAGGGCTACTCAACTCATGGAAGGGATGCCAAAGGAGTCCTGTGACTCTGTTCCCCATCTACTTTCAGTGCTGAAGTCTTCCTTCCTGGTTGGTCTGAGACAAGTGTTTCCGAGCGAAAGGGGTGAGACTATTCAGCTCTGGGATTCTCAGGTAGACCAAGACTGAAGATAAAAATCACATATTCCATAACCACATAGAGAGAAGGGGGAAAAAGAAAAGCAGAAGTCTAATATAACAATCTGTAGGTCAAATTAGCAGAGCTAAATTAGCCAAGACCTTCCCAGATGCTACTGACTTTTCCAAGACACTGGATATGGAGTCTGATGAGAAACCAAATGCAGAGAGGCAAAGCCAAAGCCAAATATCCGGCACTATGCAAGCAGGTTTACCCAAGTAAACAGCAGTAACCTTTGGAGACATGCTTTGGCGCGTAATGTCATCACAAACTACCTGAATCTGCCTCAGACAGTATCGTGCCCCTCTCCAGTGATGTGAAGACACTAGAGCCAGTTGGAAGCTCACTAGATCACCAAAGCTGTGCTGAGAGGTATTTTTTGTGTGTGTGGCACCCTACTTCTTTTCTTCTTTGTGTCTTCTCTGTGAGAAGATAAAATGAGTCTTGTCACACATAAATTAATGAGGAGTCAAGTTCAAAGTAATTAGGGAAAGATACGGGTTGTCTACATCTACCTTAAAATGTCAGGCTTATGGAAAAACACAATTCCCTACACCATTTATACACCTTTTTTTGTAACAAAGATGAGAAAAATTGCTAAGGAATTAGCCCTTGAAACGAGATTGAAAGCGAAAGGGCAAATTGATTTTCATTAATATGAGTTGACTGTATTCCTGCTATACTCATATTTAATTAAAATGAGTTCAATATATTCACTCATACTGCACATGGTTTGAAAAAGGATAGAATGAACTAAGGACTAGGAAATCATAGGCCAAATCAGAATCAGACAATACAAAAGGCAACAACCCAGTCATTCTCCATTCTACCATTCTAGCCAACATTCATCAGAACAAGGAGAAGTTCCTACCTGTTTTAGAACTGCATGCCTCTTAGTTTACCGCCAACATCATGGAACAGGAACCATAGGGACAGGTGGTTTCCTCCAGAAATTCCCCAGAAAGCAGCCTGTTTTCTTTAGCAGTGTCACAGGTTACCCCAGAGTTCCATCCACCATTATGACTGCCAACTCTGCTGCTCTTTCCCAAATTTAAAATTCAGTTCGAAGCTGGAACATTTTTTATTAAATGTCTGTAATTACAATCCTGCCCAATGAGTCAAATCCAGCAACGATCGTAGTTTAACCAAGGACCTTGATTTGCACTCTCTTTAACAAATGTTTGGTGATAGCAGCTAGGGACTTTATGGTGTGATGCGCTTAGAGATTTTGGAAAAGCATAAGTGAGACTGGAATAAGCAAAATTAAATATATTATCAATATTATGAGAAAAGCAAAATGTTGAAAAAGAGAAACTAAGAAAGGGCGAAAGGCAGAGAGGCTGGTGAGAAACTCATTTTTGCTTCTCAGTAGGAAAACCTCCCCATGGAAGCGGGCCACGGTCAGTGACAGAAGGGCCAACCAGCAAAGCAAGAAGGAAGAATGGTTCAAGAGAACTCTACTTTTGTCTCTATCACAGCCACTTGTTTTCTCCTTATGTTGGATGTGTAATCCTTCTATTTCATATTCTTCTCTCCATTAAAAAGGGTGCCACACTATTCCTTGTCAACAGCCACTTCCCAGAACAAATTTATGGCAGATGAACAAGGAAACAATAGATGAGATCATTCGATATTTTATCTGAGTGACTTCAGTGGGCAATGATCCTAAAAAAGGAATTACTAAGAAAATTAATTAACTTATAATCAAACATGATTCAAATTTAATTCAATATTTCCTTCAGTGGAATAAAGGATCCCTATTTCTAGTCTTCTGTCAATTGTGCCCTATGACTTTTCTGAAACAATAGTGGGAGACAGGACCGTGTGCACAGAAGAAAGTCCACTCCCTCACAAAGCCAGGCTGCGAACCCAGCTGATTTCTTATTCCTACACAGTGAGTTCCTGTATTGGGTTGAGCTGTGAGTTCTGACCAAGAGTCAATGAAAAGAGGAGATCAGGAGTTCCAACGACTGCTATTTTCTTTCACCTAGTTTAGTCTTCTTATGCTTCTCCACCCAAGTACGAGTAACAGTAGAGAGACAATAGAGAAGACATGTAACAAAAATAAAAAGTCTTACTAACCCACTGTTGGTGGGAATGCAAACTGGTCAAGCCACTATGGAAGTCAGTTTGGAGATTCCTCAGAAACCTGAATATAACCCTACCATACAACCTAGCCATCCCACTCCTTGGAATTTACCCAAAGGAATTTAAATTGGCAAATAAAAGAGCTGTCTGCACCTTAATGTTTATTGCAGCTCAATTCACAATAGCTAAAACATGGAATCAACCTAAATGCCCATCAACAGAAGACTGGATAAAGAAATTATGGGACATGTAATCTATTGAATACTATACAGCAGTAAAAACAATGAAATCTGGTCATTTGCAACAAAATGGAGGACAATGGAAAACATCATGCTGAGTGAAATAAGCCAGTCCCAAAGGGACAAATATCATATGTTCTCCCTGATCGGTGACCACTAACCAAGCACCGAAAAGGAAACCTATTGAAGTGAGATGGACACTATGAAAAACAATGACTTGATCAGCCCTGTCCTGACTGTCAAGGAACAACTTAATACATTATCCCTCTTAGTATTTTTTTGTTCTACTTAATATTATTAGTTGAACTCTTTAATTAACACAATTATTCTTAGGTGTTTAAATTTAACTAAAAAGTGATCCCTGTCAAATATAAGAGTGGGAATAAGAGAGGGAGGAGATGTACAGTTGGCCACATGCTCAATCAGACTCGCCCTGAACAGTAGAGTTAGATTCCTGGGGATTCCAATTCAATCCATCAAGGTGGCATGTACCAATGCCATCTCACTAGTCAAAGTGATCAGTTTCAGTTCACAATTGACCATAATGATAGGATTAAGTGTCAAAGGGATCACTAGCATCTGCTAATACTAACTGATAGAATTAAAATGGAGCGAATGATCCAACATGGGAAGTGGGATACACAGCAGACTCATAGAATGGCAGATATCCTAAACAGCACTCTGGCCTCAGAATCAGCCCTTAAGGCATTCACATCTCGCTAAAAAGCCCATGAGAGTATTTCAGGCATGGAAAGCCAAGACACTCTGGCAAAAAAAAAAAAAAAAAAAAAAAAAAAAAAAAAAAAAAAAAAAAACCACAACACAAAACCAAACCTAAGTGAAAGATCTCTGTGAGTGAGATCCCAGTGGAAAGAAAGGGCCATGCCATCAAAGAAGGAGGTACCTTTCTCTGAATGGAAGACAGAACTTCCACTTTGACTATGACCTTATCTAAAAAGATCGGAGTTGGCGAACTCAAAAGGCTTCCATAGCCTTGGCAACTCATGACAAGAGCCTAGGGTGATTACTGATGCCATAAATAAGAGTGTCAATTGTTAAATCAACAACAGGAGTCACTGTGCACTTACTCCCCATGTAGGATCTCTGTCCTTAATGTGTTGTACTATGTGAATCAATGGTATAACTAGTAATCAAACAGTATTTTACACTTTGTGTTTCAGTGTGGGTGGAAATGGCTGAAATCTTTACTTAATATATACTAAATTGATCATCTGTATATAAAGATAATTGAAAATGAATCTTGATGCGAATGGGATGGGAGAGGGAGGGGGAGATGGGAGGGTTTATGTAGGAGGGAAGTTATGGGGGGGGCGGAAAGCCACTGTCATCCATAAGCTGTACTTTGGAAATTTATATTTATTAAATAAAAGTTAAATAAATATATAAAAATTCTTTGCATTTGTTTATAGATCAGTGCTTATTTGCACTCTTCTGCATAATATATAACTCCAGTTTAAAATTTCAGCTTTTACTTTAAGTCAATAATTAAAATCAATTCCAGGAAAATGTATCATCTTTACTTTGTGATTCCACGCAACCTTGGGTACAGTGTTTACAAAACTGAGCACTAAAGGGCTTTGGTTTTCCTGGTCATCACTGTTCAACCAGTGGGACTGAATATGTTTCTCTGATTCTCTCAACAAAATTAACTTTCTTAGCACGTTAAGTGTTTCAGTCAGAATTCAAAAATAATTTCCAAAGTCTAACCTTGCCTCTAATTGCTGAATTAGAACTTGAGATACTCTTTCTATACCGTGCTCGAAGTTCAGGAACTTATCCTTGTTGACATGTTTTCCTCCCAGTGCTGCATTCACGGTTCTGAACAGAAAATGCTCTAACAGGTTGAGAAAACCTGCTGTCATCTGTGTCACTGCCTTCCCGGCAGAGAGACTCCCAGACCTTGCTTGGAGACCACTCCAAGGCTGACCACACGGGATACACGGAGTCCATGCTGTAAGAAAGTGTGAATGGAGCAGCCACAGAAATTCTATCCTTCAGGTAAGTCCCGTGGGCAAAGAGATGCCAGACACAGCCCAGTGCCTCAGGCTTTCCACATTCATGCCTCCTTTCCATCTTAGTTCCTTCGTAAAAGCACTATCAAAGGGAAGGGAAAAGTGTCCACTAGAAATTTTGAGAAAAACAAATTTTTGGAAGTCAAATGCGAATGACTACTTATTATATGATTTCATTCATATGAAAGTGTCTCAAACTGAAAGATTTGTGGAAGCAAAACACATCCATAGTTGCCCAGGGCTAATGACAGGAGCACAGATTAACTGCAAATGGGCATAAGAGAAATTGGGGGTAAATATTCTGAAATGTGATTTTTGTGTTGTTTCGACAACTGTATGCATTTAATTCAAGTAACTGTCCTGTGAGTTTCCAGCAGGTAAATTTCATGCTATGGCAATTATGCCTAAACAAAGCTGCTTAAAAAAAAAAAAAAAAAAAAAAGACAACTCCAGAGTTTGGAAAGAAAGGCCATTTCAATTAGGCTTTTAATAATCCACATACGAAGAGAAATATCTGGCCAACTAGAAATAAAGAGAGTAAAAATTGGACATTCTCTAAAAGAACTGAACTGGGCCAGTGCTGCAGCTCAATAGGCTAATCCTCCACCTGCGGCGCCAGCACCCCGGGTTCTAGTCCCGGTCAGGGAGCCAGATTCTGTTCCGGTTGCTCCTCTTCCAGTCCAGCTCTCTGCAGTGGCCAGGGAGTGCAGTGGAGGATGGCCCAGGTCCTTGGGCCCTGCACCCGCATGGGAGACCAGGAGAGGCACCTGGCTCCTGGTTTCAGATCGGCACTGTGTGCTAGCCATGGCGGCCATTGCGGGGGTGAACCACCGGAAAAGGAAGACCTTTCTCTCTTTCTCTCTCTCTCTCTCACTGTCCACTCTGCCTGTCAAAAGAAAAAAGGAAAGAAAAAGAAAAAAAGAACTGAACTGATGCCAAAACAAGCATAATTTAATCTACCTGAGAAATGGGGTTTTTATACAGATGTAAGAATTTCTTCTTTTCTGTTAATATATATGGAATGTTTGCCAAAAATGTAAAGCTTGGTTTCCTTAGTTTGTTATTCCAAGAATATGAGGGCAGTTTGACAAGTTCATGGAAAAATGGAATAGAAAGATGAGGGTTATTTTGGTGAAAATTTTGAAATCTATGCATAATTTTTTCATAATTCACATTTTCCATGAAATTTGTGATGACCACTCATACATCTCGCATCACAAAGAAAAGGCTAAACTAGCACCTGTAAAAGTCCCAATAGGATGGAATAAACAAGTCACTGAAACATAGAAGATGAATTATTTCCTTTTCTTTCTCTGTTTCCATTTCTGCAGACAGACTAACAAGGGAAGAACCAAAAAGTGAGGAGATAATATTAAGAATTACAGGTGTTAGATGTTTAGTTAATCCAACATTCTCTTGCTGGGTACACTTGGAGACTGCGTTTTTCAGCTGCATTTCACATTAGGATGGAACAAAATACAGGCAGAAATGATGTATGGCATTTCCAGACAAGGCAATGCAACACGCTGCACAACCGTCCAGACTGTGTGTTCTCTACAGCTGGGTGTGAAGCATGCCAAGGGGGTAGACCCACCTCCTGGAAAGATCCTTGACCTCTGATTTCCTTCTTAGAAGAGCTCTGTCCTGCCCAAAAGGCATTAAACACAAAGGAAATAAACATTTCCTCTGGGGAGTCACTGAAATCATGGAATAGCTTGTTACAACAGTTAGAGTTACTTAACCTAACTAGCATATAGCACTATGGCACTCAAAGCCGATTTCTCCCTCTTTTTCTTTCATGATCCGAGCCTATTCACCTCATGTTCATCCATCCTATTTGCTTCTGTTCCTCTTCCTTCTCACCTCCAGGTAACAGTCACTGCTGAGACAAAGGAAGAAAGGCCCAAGAAGTTCTCACCTGCACCCAGTTAGGACCCATCTTCAAGAGTGGGATATTTGAGTGCAATAAACTGAACATAGTAGACGTAAATTCTTCTTTCAACAGAGATAAGAGTGCATCTCAAGCCTTTGGTTAAAAACTTGCATTACCATCAAGAACAACATTTTAACCACCTTTCCCCCTTAAAAGCCCCCTGCAGTGATTAATGCCAGGAAAGAAAAAGAGTTGGCAGCCACCTCTGGGTCCTGAACTTTGCTTCTATGATCTGAAGCTATTGGTAATGGAGAAGTGCATGTTGGTTGCTCTAACGCTTTTTTTATTCCACCCCAAGAGTTATTTCCAAAAGACAATAAATTAGCATTTCCATTCATTTCCAGGTTATCTCATGACCACATGCCCTCTCCTCCTCTGCATATACAACAAAGGCAAGGAAAGAAGAGAGGACCTGCTCCAGTTCAGAATCCACACCTAAGCCACTTAGCCCTTTTCATCACCCCAGCCCCTCATGCTGTCAGCCCCAATCTCCCCCAACTCCACTGTCAAAAAATAAAATAATTCAAATAAAAGACAGTTCATAAAACAGTAACCAAAATAAAGTCAGTTTTTTTTTTAAGAACAAAATGAAACTTGAGGGAAAACTTACTGGAGTTACAGTTTATCCTGATACAGTCTAGATGGGGAAAAATAAATGAAAGATGAAATTGCATCCTTCAAGGTAACAGCTGCAGACATCCAAAAACAATCAGTCCACCCTTCCGGGGACAGACACACGCAAGAAATGTGGCCATTTTATATAAATATACAGTATGCACAAGTTTAGGGGTGGGTGTATATGTACAGTATATTATTCAGTAAAGTTGGATACATATATATATACACACACACACATATATATATATATACACATATGTATAGAGATATATACTGGTATACATATATATCCACAATAGACACCAAGCATGTTTTCTTTTTTTCATCAAAAAACCTAATGATTTATATAAAGTACTTTAAACCTGGACTTTGAAATATTAATTTGGTTAAACTTGGAAAATGAGGCAAAAATTCCCCACCAAATGTAGGTTCAATTATATTTACCCATTAGTTTCCTTAAAATTTATCTTTAAAGCTAGCATTAATGTAATTTTCATATTCGTTTTGCAAAAATATGAAACCTGTGTGACACATTGTATCAATTTACAATTCTGCCCATCAAGTCTCTCAGTGCAGTATTTAACCCTTTCTCTTTTTCTAAACACAAACTCCCTCCACCCTCTCCTTAGGTAGGGCCCCAAATGCTACAGAAATTTGCACAGGCAGGCTTGCCATCCTCCTGAGAGGTAAGGAAAGGGTTAACACCACCTGGTCATTTCCTGTCATAAAATGGCCACTTGCAAACAGCTAACCGCACAAACACCCATCCCAGATTTTAGAGAGGAGGGGCCAGGTGTAGGGGAGAGGGATAGTCAGATATGGGGACAATTTATTGGGCTGATTGCTAGTAGGTCAAAGGCCCCCAAGCCAACCCACTCCCCATGCCCATCTCGTCTTCCGGCCTGAATACTCAGACTGAATCAAGTGCCTACAGCATTCAGGGGAAGGTGAGACAGGCACGTGTGGGAGAGGTCTTGAGCACCTTTGACCTCCTACCTATTTTACCTGGTGATTCTGCCTCTCTAGGGGAGGAGACTCTTTAATTTTGGCTTTTTTTTTTTCAATGAAAAAAGTGGAAATAAATGGGTAGTTAATGGGTACTTAATTATAAAACAGGGAGCTCTTTGTCCAGTGCTGGCAACTGGACAGAGCACTCTGTGCCAGAGATCAGAGAACCTACCAATTTTATTCATCTCTCTTTGAAAGTCAGGTGCACACACCATAAAAATCCTTGCGGATAGCAGTGGCTTCTAGTAGGGGATTGGGCAGAAATGGTCAGAGAAATATCTCCAGTTAACTGTTAACCACACTGCCTGGTTAAATCTAAGGTTGACTTGTGATGGTGGGAATTCCAACAAGAATTTGTGTGAAGTCAGGTATTAAAAGGGAGAAATCAAACAACAAAGAAAAGGAAGAAAGGCACAGGGGAGAATGCCATTCCAATTGTTCTTCTGTTTCAGTTGGTACAATGGTGTCCAGAGGGAAATCACTTTAAGGGAGCAACCAACAGGGCAGAATGAAACTACGTGGAATCTGCAGAGCGGCAATTTATAACAACACCCGATCATTCTGAGGAAGTAGGCAGGGAGCTTGGTGGTTCCCTAGAAAGACATCTCTTAAGAAAAATCTGGGTTTGGTTTCGTGCGGTTAGGTTTGTCATGTGTCGTCAACCGCAACAGAAAAGTGGGAGCAAACAGCCCTGGAGCAACCGGTACGATCACCAGACAGAGGAGGCCATGCCCCTGGCAAGGACTGGGAAGAGGAAGGGCAGGGAGGAACCAGGGGCATCTGCAACTCTTGGCACCTACCATCACCCGAGGTTGAGAACATCCCTGCCTGATCTATTGCAGGGAGAGGGGTAAGGGCACGCATCAGAGAGAAGCAGCTAGAGTGGGTGCAAAGCCACAAACTCAATGGCTTCCAGTAGAGCAACTGAGAACCATATTGTTAGTTAAAAGCATGGTCTAGGGAGAGGGTCTGGGTTGGGCTCCTTCTTCTAGGTCTTCCAAATGGGTCCAATGGAAGCCAATGGTATTTGAAGACTAATAGGAGGTCTTGAACGGCAGACAACTAAGTTGAGACATAAAGAATGATTGTGTTAATTCACTTGAGGAGTACGTAGTTTGAGGAGGAAAACCTTTCCTAGTGCCTTCTGCATACGCTCTGAGGGAGTGGTCTTGTAAGAGAGGATATACTTTTAAATAATGATCAAGTCTCGGGAATGGACTTGGGGAGGAAACTTCCTTCTAGATCTGTCTTCAGGAGAAGCAAGAATTCTCCTTCTGCCTGAAAACAATCTGCCCGACTTTTGGTATGGTGTTTGATGGGTGTGTGTGTGTGTGTGTGTGTGTGTGTGTCTGTGTGTGTGTGTGTTGTCTGCTCAATTTAGATTTTTGTTTTATTTTAGTAAATGAGGAGAATTGATTATTTTCCATATTGACGAGTTTTAGGTCAATCATGGAAGAGGTGAATATTTTTGAGTGTATATGAATTTCTAGCAAATCCAGAGAGAGAGAGAGAGAGAGAGGACCTGAGACTCCAAATGCAATTACAATTACACCAACAGTATGACGCTCTCTTGGAGCATCCATCTCTGAAGGAAGGCTCTGAAGACCCTGTTGAGAATCCTAAAGGCTTTACCAGTATTGACTGGCTTTTTCGCTATGTGGCTCAATTAAACTGGGCGCTAAGGAAAGAAGAAATCCCTTGCATGTGCATCATGAAAGCAGTGAGCAAGTCATTAAGACTGTCACATCATCGATCTCCCATATCGATCTATGGAACTAACAGATAAGCCAGGCTGATCTAAGCAGTTCAGAGACATGAGTTCTAATCTCAATTCTGCTACCTATTTTTATGAAAGCTTTGAAAAGTCATTTATCTCCACATTGCACATTTGTAAAAGTGAAGTATACATACTCTGGGTTTATCTCATGAAACTATTGTGAGATTAAATTAAGACATGGTCTTTTAAACCTTCAAATATACTAAAATAAAAAAAAATATTATTAGAGAGGCAGGCGCTGGGCCCCTACACCCACATGGGAGACCTAGAAGCAGCTCCTGGTTCCTGCCTTCAGATAGGCTCAGCTCCGGTCATTGCAACCATTTAGGGAGTGAACCAGCTGATGGAAGACCTCTCTCTCTTGTTCTGTCTCTACCTCTCTCTGTAACTTTGCCTTTCAAATAAATAAATCTTTACAAAAAAATTCATGTTTTTTAATGCCAGTGGATCAAAATATGGTTGATCAACAGCCAATTCCACAATGTTTAAAAACATGCTGTTTTTCTCATACCTGCCACAACTACTCATGGCTGCTTCCAGAAAATAAAACCCTTGGAAAACTCTAGTTTGCTTGATGCTCAGAAATTATGTTACATTGGGGAAATAGATGCTAGGTTTTTAAATTATGTGCTTATGTGTGTGATCAGTTTAAAAGAAATTGGATTATCATTTGTGCATGTGCCTGAAAAAAGATCTAACTTAAATGGAGTGTGGGTACAAAGTGATTGTTTGAAATTAGTTTTGTGGAAATTCATGTGAATGCAAACTCTCCCTGGAGATTTTTTTCTTCTATGTACAAATTTATGTACATAGAGGATAAAATACCTATGAAGGCACGTATTTTGGGGAGATGGCAAAAGGAGAACCTTTGCACAAAGCATGGATGTGAAGATTTGAAAATCTGTAAGCACAAGGAATTTCAGTTCAGTCTTCCCCGTCAGGTTTGAAAGAATGTTAAATAAATTCAAACCAGTAATTGTGATGAACCATATATCCTTAGGCACAGGGCTGTCTTGGGCAGGGCTGACTCTCTTTTACCTAAAATATTTCAAATTCAGAGAGTTAGATTAACAGGGTGACAAAAGAAGCCAAAAGGCAACAGCAAAGTTATTTTGAAAAGGACTTTGACCAGAGTTGAAAAAGAAAAAAGTAATACTTCTAAACATGATGCATGTGCCAGGTGGGGGCAGGGGAAGAGATGAGAATCTATCTAGCTCCTTCCTATTTTGCTCGTTGTCCTCAAGCCCACCTCAATTTTTCTTTCTAGGATGTGATACCTATCACAGCTGACTTTCTAGTCTTTACAAAACACTATCTAATACAGAAAAAAATAGTCTGCTTAAAGACACCCTGTGCACTCCCCCGGGTCTCATGCGACTGACTCACCCTCATCCGTGGGTCTCTCTCCTACTTTAGAATAGATGCAGAGATAGCGACTGCCATCCTCTTTGCCTGTGAGAAGATAGGGGCTGTGTTTCATTTCTGACTTGTTTTTTCATCCTTCTGCTGTTTTTCAGAAAAGCAGGCCATCAGCCACTGGTTGTTGATCTCAGGGAATATACTCTTCTACCAGTTTGTGTGGGCAGGGAGGCTGGTTCAGGGAAGGGAAGGTAGGAGGGGCGGGGTATGCCAGTCCCTGTAGGCTGCTCAGTACTCTCTGTTCTCAAGGCTGTTTGCTATGCGGGCCGCAGGCTTTGGGCCTTTGAAGGGTTGAATACCATCTTTTGATTTACCATGGTTGATGGTGGGAAGGATTGAAAACTCAAGAACACACACAAAAAAAGATTTCAGCAAAAGAGAAAAACAAAAACAAAAATAACCAAATATACACATACACAAAGAAACCCAGAGACACACTGACAACAGAAATCAAATGAAATTGCACAAGAAAAAGGACACAGTGTTGTAAAAGCTGCAAACTAGGATAAAACAAACGACAGAACTAAATAAGCCACTGCTCAAAACAGTCCTTTGTGTCCTGAGACTTTAGCATTGTAGTGCTGGCATTTTCCAAGGGTGACCAGATGATCAGACAGAAGGTAAGCCTGGTATGGACTCCAACCCCTCCTTCTCTTGTGGTTCTGCATCTGGTGCATTTGTCCATGGTGTCTTCTCCAGGCCTCTGAGAAGCCTTTCCACTAAAATCTTTACAAAGGAGCTTTGCATCCAAACACTTTCTACATGCCCAAATGAATCCATTAGCCGAGAAAGTTTGGACTCAGCTATATCACTAATCCTGTCAACACGGGACATTGACTTTCTGCTGAGTACAAACAGCAGAGATAGCAGAATTTTTTTTTCTTCCCTAAACCAGGAGGCTCCTGTTTTCCATAGACAATCAATTATAATTCCATAAAGAGGGTCAATAGCAGGAGAGAATAGGAGGTTCAAAACAGAATTTCCAAAGTATCTGCTACAGGAAATTACAATGAAAAGGCATATGCTATTCCAATAACACTGGAAATTTGAAAATTTTATAACTTTTCAAGTCCAAGGTAGAATGGTATTTATTGAGGAAGACGACAGAGTAATTGGTGAGCAAACAGTCTGAGGTATGGTCTTTGTAGAAAGGACAATGGGGATACAAAGAGGGAGCCATGGTTCCCTTGCACCTGCCAGTTAAAGAAGTTAGAGAATTGTTTTTCTACTGGGACAACAGAAGCAATCTGATTTGTCCCCCACTAGGACAAAGGGTAAGGAGACATTGCAGTCATCAGAGCACCAGGAACCCCCATGTGAACAAGCACCATGGAGCTAGGAACAAGCTTCTCTCATCCGGCTCCCATTTTGCTTTCATTTCCTGCCCTGTCCCTGCCCTCAGCGATGACTGTTTTGAGTGGTGACTAAGGAACTGGACTTGATGAGAATATGATTGATCAAAAGATGGACCAAAGTAGCGTGTTTTACACAAAGCTAAACGATTCCAAAAAACCAAGAAAGGAAACTTAGAAAACAAATCAACTACTAAAGAAACCACCACTGTCAGAAACCAGAAATTGACATCAAAACCTCATGCAGAAACAAAGAGGAAGTATTTGTTGCTGTTAGGTTTTATCCTTGGTCTGTTAAACAAGAAGTGAGCAGCTAACTTTCAAGAAACAAACAAAGAATTCAATCAAACCAATGGAAATCAGAAAAGAAAGGGAAGACAAGCCCAGAGTGGCAGAGGGTACTTCATACGATACCTAGGTTAACCATGAGCTTGACACGCCCCCCATCCAGCTCCAGGCGCAGCGTGTCGGCAGAGTCCCTGGACGTGGTAGCCACCAGCAGCCCATAAGCTCGCTGGGACATGAAGCGAAAGGACACATCCTCTGCCTCCGTGTGCATGACCATGGGCATGATGATCTTCATGTACATGCTGCCGTCGTAGCTCAGGATGGACGCCTCTGCCAAGGAAGAACGGAGAACATTGTTAGGAAGAAGGAAGCTCAAGCTTCCAACCCGCGCTCTGCTTCTTTGCTTCCAGGCTGTGAAGACGGCAGCCAGGTGAATTCTGTTCATGGATCCTTATTGTTGACACGGTTTTTCTTTTGTTGTTTCGTGTTAGAGATGGAGAGGGAGATAGAGGGAGAGGGAGAGAGGGAGTCAGACAGACACAGAAATCACGCACTGGTTCACTTCCCAAATTCTCACCGCAGCCACAACTGACCGGTGTCAAAGCTAAGAGCTGAACACTTAATTTCAGCCTCCCACATGGGTGTCGGGGACCCAATTATTTAATCCATCCTCTTCTATCTCCCAGAATTTGCATGAACAGGAAGCTGAAGTTAGGAGCGAAAAATGGGCTCGACCCCAGCCCGTTCAGAGTGGAATAAGGATGCCCTAACTGGTGCTTAAACACTAGGCCAAATGTCCACCCCTGTTGCCACATCTTCACTGTGTGACCTGGGAAGACCACTGAAGTTCTAAGCCTCTGTTTCCCTGTTTATGAAGGGTGTGTAATGCACTGATCCAACCCCGTCATGCTCACAGACTTGTCAAGGCTACCAACATAAAAAAAAAATATATATATATATATATATATGTGAAGGAATTCTGCAAAAAGTGAAAATGCTCCCCACAAAATAGCAGGAACTACCACAGATTTTTTAAACAAGAGTATATAAAATAAAACTTAAAATCCATATAAGAACTTTATGAACAATAGAAGGAGAGCAACAATGTACAATGCAACAGCAGACAAATAGGTATTTGCCAGAGCTTCTAGAAGGAGGAACAAGCTGCAGCACCACCTCGCACCCAGAGCATCCCTTGTGACCAGGCATTGTGAGCTTCTGCTAGGCCTGTTTAAAGAAGGTTGATAGAGCCAGACTCAGAATAATAGTACCCTTGAGTAACTCATTTTATTTTTACTCAAATAACACTAAGAAAACTCACTTTTACTTACTAACAGGTCCAGTCCCAGCACTTTGGTTAGGAACCCCCTTTCCAATATTTTATCTCCAAACTGCAACTATTCCTACATTCAAACAAGAAAAATCAAGGCTCACAGAGGGGGTTTTCATTATCCAAAATCAGACAGCTTGGATTTTGACCCAGTATTTCACTATACTGTGATGCTCTACAAGCAAATTTGTTGAAGCAATGATTTGCCAAATATTTTTAGAAAGAGCAGGAGGAGAAGTTAAAGAAATTCAGTTTTCTATGAAGCTAGCCTGTTGCTGGGCTCAGTATCTGGTGTTAAGTTGGTCTTGGTTAAATATTTGCTATTGTCAAATAGTTAGTAGCAACATGCACAGAAATGATTATAAAAATAAAACAGACAAGTTTCCTGTTTTAAAAACAGATCTAATATTTAAAACTAACTATCAAAATAGAAAAATGGTCAAACAACACAGAAAAAGATTGTCAGTGGCATTCAGAGACGAGAAGCTGTAGGCTGAAGATGAGCCAAATTAATGGGGGTAGTCTAAGCTGGTCTTGACAGATGGGCGGAGTTTGCAATGGGGGAAGTAATGGCATCAGATCTGACAGCTCAATCAGATAGCATCTCCATAGCTATAAAGCAAACGAAGAGGATGCTCCAGTAATAAGCTATTCAATTTGACAGAAGCCATCAGACCAGCATTTTGGGAAGTAGTTCCCTACCTGCAGTTTGAGGTTGGACTAAAATCAATGGTTGAACTTACTGTGTTAGGCATTCTTGCAGGTTGAGAACATAAAGTGAACAAAAAGACAAACACTCCTGCCTTCGTGTATGGAAAGAGATGGAACAGGGATAGACAAGAGTGAGTCAGACCACTTACAAGGATCCCAAAATAGTCTATGTTCTCATGACTTCTCCATCCTACTGACACAAACACACAAAATTCTGTGAAAAGCATAATAATGGACTTGTGTTCCTGGAAAGCAACCATTCCCTGGGAAAAACCTGTGACATGCTAATAGGTGTACACTACCATCTGCAAATTCTAAGGGGATTCCAGATAAAAGTGTGACACATAACAGATGCCATCACAATAAAAGACATGTGATGAAGATCTGCTTTTAGATGGGAAGCATATCCTAAATTTAACAGGTGTGGAAAAAACCATTTTATCTCCTAGAAGAGCAGAATCAAAACACAATCAATAATGATAAGCCAGAATTTATTGAGCAGTTATTATCTGCCTGGTACTTTCTAGTACTTTACATGCTCTGAGAAGTCATTCTCAAGCACAACGTGAGGAAGACTTTATATTTTATAGATGCTAGGTCACATGGCTAATAAATGGCCGAGCTGCATGTTCAACAGAGGTGCTCTGTTTCTCGAGGAGGTACATATAACCATTGTGCTAAGCTGCCAGACAGCCATGGCAGGAGGACAACCATGATTTTAAGCACCAAAGCCTATCTATTATGTATCATTGTGTCAGACAGTACTCACATGTATGTGTTTATGTACACATACTCAAATTACTAGTATTTAAACTCATTTTGTACACATACTCAAATTACTATTCAAACTCATTTGTATACAAAATTTCACAAACCTAAGTATTTCATATTTCTAAATAATAGGACAACCTATCTGAATATCCACAATGCTCTGTTTGTGTAATCAGGAACATGATTAATCATTACTATGCAATTTTTTTTTTTATTTTTTGACAGGCAGAGTGGACAGTGAGAGAGAGAAAGACAGAGAGAAAGGTCTTCCTTTGCTGTTGGATCACCCTCCAATGGCCGCCGCACTGTGGCCAGCACACCGCGCTGATCCGATGGCAGGAGCCAGGTACTTCTCCTGGTCTCCCATGGGGTGCAGGGCCCAAGCACTTGGGCCATCCTCCACTGCACTCCCTGGCCACAGCAGAGAGCTGGCCTGGAAGAGGGGCAACTGGGACAGAATCCGGCGCCCCAACCGGGACTAGAACCCGGTGTGCTGGCGTCGCAAGGCGGAGGATTAGCCTAGTGAGCTGCAGCGCCAGCCATTACTATGCAATTTCTCTATATATATGACCACACGTATGCACGCTCCTGTTTGAGATAGTAGGATATTAAGTGAGCCATGAAATGGTGATTTTGATGCACTCAGCTGAAGAATATTCCAAAATTAATGGCTGCTTTTGTTCTTCTGGGTACATGTAGTGCCAGCACAACAAATGAGTGCATCTTTATGTCAATATTGGTGGTATCACTGAATAAATATCAGGTGAGTTTGTACTCACACATCTAATGATAAAAAATAAAATGTTATCTCAACATGAACCTCTGTGTGCGTATTTCTGAGTGTGATCTATTGTTAACCTAATATTTTTAAAGGGAGGGTGATGAAGCAGAAAATTTAATATAGGAATCAGCTAAAATAAAATTTGTTCCATGGATTTGTATTAATTCGCATAAAAGATTTCAAGCACAAGAAGTGCCATGAATAGAATTCCAGCTTCAGGGGGACAATGCAGCTCTTAAATAAATGAAAGCCAGGTGATCTACAATCTCTCCGATTATGAAGTACAGGGAGACCATATAGTGTGATGCCCAAATAATGGTGCTTCCATTGTCCCCCAAACTTGTTCCTCCCTTTCTCCTCTAAAAAACATCATTTGTATAGAGTTAATCTTATGTGTATAAAGTTCATTGAAAACAGATCTTAGTAAAAAATAAGAATGGGAATAGGAGAGGGAGGAAGAAGAAGGGTGGGTGTGCAAGTGGGAGGGCAGGTAGGATGGGAACAATCGCTATGTTCCTAATGTAGTATTTATGAAAAGTATGAAGTCTATATCTTAAATAAAAGGTTTCTGGGTAAAAAACAAAACAAAAAAAATCCCTCTCCTTTATTTATAAATGAATGTTTTCTAGCATACAAGCACACAATTTTAATTCATTTAATGATTTTTGTTTTTATCTTTTTATTTATATTACAAGAACAAATTTTATGTATTTCATATATTCAACATTAACAGCATGATTTTTAATTACCTTTTTGAGATATTTCCTTCCTAGTTGCTATACAGCTCACAATATACACCTTAATTTTCCAGAATCTACTTCATCTTCACACTAACTTAGTTCCAGTTAGATATAAAAATCTTATCCTTAATTAGCTCTCTTCCCTTCCTCCTTTGTTGGTGGCATCATTCATATTATATCTGTATGTATTACAGACCCAAAAATGCACTATTATCATGATTATCTTATAAAAACTTCTGTCTTTTTAAGAAGCTAAGAGAAGAGAGTTCAGAATTATTTATAGAGGTTTTTGTTTTAAAAATATTAAGCTTATTATTTCACATCTCTGACTGTGTTCATTTCTTCCTGTGGATTCAAGATGCCATCTGGTGTCATTTTCCTTTCCCAATGTAACTTCATTTATTTGTATTTTATTGTCAAATATATTACAATTCTATGTGCTATAGGCACAACAATATAATTTTATAGATATTGTTTTGTGCAATTGCTTTTTTAAAACAGAAAAGAAAGAAAAATAAATGTGTAATTATATTGTTTTTATCATTACCTATATAATTACCTTTATTGGAACCCTTTTTTTCACATAAATTCAAATTACTCTCTGCTTTCACCTCCATTTAGCCTGAAGATTTCTTTTTATAAATTCCTATAAGGTAGGTAAAGTAGGAATGAATTGTCTGTTTTTGTTTATCTGGGAATGTCTTTATATTGCTTCATTTTTGAAAGACAGCTTTGCTGGATGTAGGATTCTTAGATGACAGTTATTTTTCTTTTAGCATCATTATTTTGATATCATTCTATTACCTTTGGCCTCCATTGTTTCTGAAGCATTTTTCAGCTATTCATATATTATGGTCTTGTGGATCAATCATTTTCCTTTCTGCTACTTTCAGGATTTTCTTTATTTTTGGCTACCAACATTTCTATTATAATGGGTCTGGATGTTGAAATTATCCTACTTAGAGTTCAGTGAACATCTTGGATGTGTAGATTAGTGTTTTTCCACACATTTGAAAATTTTTCAGTCACAATTATAGGGTTCTATACTTTTCCTCTTTAGGTTCTCCCATTATGCATGTGTTGGTACGCTTATTGTCTCCTGATACTTCCCTGAAGTTCCATTTATCCTTATTAGTTTTTCCTTCTACTCAGATCACGTAATTTCTGTTGATATTTTGTCAACTTTGCAGATGCTCTGCTAATTTGCATCTACTGCCAAGCACCTATAGTAAATTTTTCATTTATATTATTATAGTTTTCAACTCCAAAATGTCCATTTGGAGCTACTTATCTATATTTTATATATGTATATTTATATATACCTATGTGTGTATGCAGTTTCTAATATCTTTATCAATACTCTTCTTGATGAACCTTTATTTCATTTTCCTTTACTTTAAACAGTTTCCCTTAGTCCTTCGAACATATTTATAAGAGCTGCTTTGAAAGTTCAATTTGCATTACCTGCTTGTATTCCTTGTATGGTTTACACTTTCCCATTAATTTGTATATCTTATCTTTTTTTGGAAAATAGGACCTTTTAGACATTATTTTATATCAAGTTTAGATACTGACCCCATC
The DNA here is from genome assembly GCF_051225735.1 of Oryctolagus cuniculus. Lineage (NCBI taxonomy): Eukaryota > Metazoa > Chordata > Mammalia > Lagomorpha > Leporidae > Oryctolagus > Oryctolagus cuniculus. Next base: position 29,096,192 of record NC_142886.1, on the reverse strand, counting down.
ATCACAAGCCTTTCTCTTGTTTGTTCATAAGTTATTTGATGAATTGACTATACTAATTCTGTGATCTATGCTTTCCTCGTAGTATGAAGCTACTGATGTCCCAGACAAATATTTGTCCGTATTTTTTTTATTCTGGCCCAGCTTCCTAAAAACTGCTAGTGGATCAACACAAACTACTTATTGCCAAATATTGTCCTTAAACCTTCTCAGTCATTTCTATTTTCACCCTTTATCTATTGGATATTTCTAACTTGGAGACTTCTTTCAGGGAGTGTATGATCTTGCTTCATGCTTATGCAGGGAATAAGGGCTTGGAATGTCCCCATTGTCACTCCTGAGCAGGTACAGTCTTGATAATAAATAATCTTCTAGATCACCAAGGAAAAGTTGGATTTTTCTTCCAAATCTGGTTTACTAGGGGTTGTGCCTGGTAACTTACTGTTACAGTACTTTATTGAACGAAGCTTGGGAGGTCATGCTAAAGACTATTGAGTCAAATAGACTCTCCTACTGGCTGGTGGATCTGTGAGTGCCTTGAAACTGTTTCCAAGTCTGCTAGGAGGCCTATTCTATCAGCTCTGTGTGTCTGCAGCTTAGCAGACACACAGTTTCCTGATAACCAAGGAGAAGTGTGATCCCTAGAGGGCCTTTCAAGGCTTTCTCTTTCCCCAGTTCTATTATACTTCTGGTTGGTCTACCACTTTACTCATTTGTCTAGATTTCTGACTGCCAATCAAAGCTCTGGAGTTTCAGGTTGCTTTCTGGTTCTCAGCATTTGGCACACGTTGTCACATATTGCTGCTGGGGAGATTAGGCACATGCTGTGTGGCTCACCTGGGAAAAGACTCTTGCAAGCTCCTGGTGCCTGTTTTCTTCCAGACTTTGTCTCATGTGCCTTTTTCCTTTCCTGTTGTTGCTCTGTAACTTTTTTTTGTAAAGATGTATTTATTTATTTGAAAGAGTATCAGACAGAGAAGGACAGACCAAATGTTCACAAAAGCTGGGGCTGGGATAGGCCAAAGCCAGGAGCTTCATCCAGGTTTCCCACAGCATCATACAGGGCATCGGCGTCACAGGCTGCTATTTTACCTGCTATGCCACATGGCCCTACTCTGTAACCTTTTGCTGTAAGAAACCACAACCTTTAATCTAATAGCTTCTAGGTCCTGAGCCCTTCTAGAGAGTTCTCTAGATTGAGGGTGTTTGAATGGAGTTCACTCGTACAGGTGTACTTTCTTCTACACTCATTTGCACAGTCACCCTGTAATTTGCTATTTGAATGCTGTTGCATTCCTACTAACTCACTACCATTTCTCCATTTCTAAGTGATTTTGTTTCAGCTTTCAAATGCTTGGATTTCACTAAAACACCTTTTTAAAAGGGAGCTCACTCGTTATATTGCCTACATTTGTTCATGTTTGTGAACATTTGCTTGTGCTGTTTGCGTTTGGATGACATCACCACACAACTTTCATTACACTATACTTCTTGCACAGTGTTGCAGCTCTTGCATTATTGTACTTGAAATTATGTAACTCCAGCAATTTATCCCCTAAGTATAAAATGATATAAGTTTTGTCTATATACCTGAAAAATGTTAGGCTAATTACTGAAGTCTGATAATACAACTGATAGGTATCTCAGAGTTGAGCATACTACATAAAATTTTATAGGAGTCATGTATCCTATCTAGAACTTCAGGCTCATTTATAGTAAAAAACAATCTCTCGTTTGGTATTTTTGGACAATTTCTTTGTTAAAGTATTTGGATTTTCTATTTTAGGGGTTAAATTATCCCATCTGTCTTCCATATCTCTTGGTTTCTCTATGGTGCATTTAATCTGATTTTTCATGAATATTCACAATGATGATCTTGAGCCTATTCTGTCTGGCAATTTTTTTTAAAGATTTTATTTATTTGACAGGTAGAGTTACAGACAGTGAGAGAGAGAGAGCATCAGCCGGAGCTGCACCGATCTGAAGCCAGGAGCCAGATGCTTCTTCATGGTCTCCCAAGCAGGTGCAGGGGCCCAAGCACTTGGGCCATCCTCCACTGCCTTCCTGGGCTACAGCAGAGAGCTGGACTAGAAGAGGAGCAACTGGGAACTAGAACCAGTGCCCATATGGGATGCCAGTGTCTTAGGCGGAGGATTAACCTAGTGTGCCACAGCGCCAGCCCCAGTTGCAATATTTCACTTCTTTGCCCTATCTTCCTTGACCCTGTTGTTACTACTCAGTGATTTTTTTTCCTTCAGTCTATAATCTGTCTTTTCTCTTCCCTCAGATACTTTTTCTTTTTTGGCATTCTTGCAGCATTAATTCAATTTTCTCAAGTCATTCTGTAATACACATGTACTATAGAACACAACTTAAGGAAAATTTCTGCTTTTTATTTAGATAAAAACCTTTGCCTTTTTAAAAAGACTTTTCCTTTATTTTCATTTTACTTTTGCCTTTGTGTTTGCATTGCCATGGTATTGCCTTCAATCCTGCTCATGCTTGCTGAGTGTCCAGAGTTTCTAATTGTTCAGACCTAGTTTCAGTGACTTCTTCAACTTTCAGCGTATCCTGCATTTAATGGTTTAGTATTTTGAGTTCTTTGTAACTATTCTGTAGCTTGAGAGATGGTGGAATATGGGGAGGAAATCAGAGAGAAAAATGCTGTGCACCAGAAATCACCCCACCTGATTAAAGAGACCAGACCACAGCAAAGGAGGGGATACACTGGGACTTCTGGTCCACACAGTACTGGTGACTTCTCCTTTGACTGTTAGCCCCACTGTCTGTTTCTATGACACACATTACTCTCCCACAGCCATTTCCACTACTCTGTAGTCAAAGGAGGGAATAGATGAGAATTACCACCCAGTTAGTCTCTTTTCATACATAAATACTAGGGAAAATTCTCAGAATTTTTATCAACTAGACAGAACTACCAAAGGAACATAGGCAGTTAGCAGCCTCATCATGTCTGACTGTTCCTCTTGCCTTGGTTTCATTAACATCTGTCTGGTTCCTACTTTTTTTTTTAAGATTTATGACACTGAGTTACAAACCTTTCTTTTTGTTTCCTGCAGCCATTGGTCATTTGGCTGGTACACCCTTTTGGATTTAACTCAAAAGTGGGAGTTTGTGGCAGACAACTTGCCCCCCCCCCCCCCGCCCCTTCCTACTCCTTTCCTTAATCAAGTTACCACATTTGGACACCAAATAAACAGGCAAGGTCTAAACTTAAAATTTGGGGCCGGCGCCGTGACTCACTTGGCTAATTCTCCGCCTGCGGCATCGGCATCCCATATGGGCGCCGTGTTCTAGTCCTGGCTGCTCCTCTTCTAGTCCAGCTCCCTGCTGTGGCCTGGGAGGACAGTGGAGGATGGCCCAGGTGATTGGGCACCTGCACCCATGTGGGAGACCACCTGGCTCCTGGCTTTGGATTGGTGCAGCACGCCGGCCATGGCGGCCATTTGGGGGGTAAGCCAACGGAAGGAAGACCTTTCTCTGTCTCTCACTCTACCTGTCAAATAAGTAAAAAAAAAAAAAAAAAACTTAAAATTTTATCTTCTTTAGTCTAGCTCTAAGTATATGATGCTTTAGATGTGACATGGTAATCAAGAAAAAAAGTGATGACCCTAGGGAAAAGGAGCTATAGAATGTGAATGGTATAATGTTCTTCTTGCCCACACCTTCCAGGAAGTGACATCATTATACATCTCCTGTAGTCTTGAGGGAGAGAGCCACATTGTCAGACAGTTGTAGGAAAGAGGTACAACAAAGTACTAGATTACACATCAACGTGATGTCACTAACAGACGCCGAGGAGGCTCACTGCCATCGGTACAGAGTTAGGAACAGTGAGTTCCAGGCCTCCATGAAGTGGATCTTTCTGTTCTTACTGTGCCTGTATCATACTAAGTCTTCCTTTCCCATTAGAGTACACCCACCAGCCCTAAGCCACCTCCTATAGAGACAAGTTATTCTTGTGCTCAACCTTGTAAGCAAGGTATTGCCAAAAATAACCACTCCTCCTCTTGGAGCTGCAAGACGCCTCCCTGCTCACTCAGGCAACTATTGGCCTCGCACGTTTTTTAAATGTGCTTTATTCTCCTAAAGCTCCCAAAAGAGACAGATTGTTTCTTCTCCACCCAAACTAGGCTGATCTTAAACAGTGTGCAAATCTATGCAGTCACTCCTGCCAGGTTCTAAATCTGTATTTTCCAACAGCAGGAGCAACATAAATCTCCAGTTCTGAACAGACCCAACAATAGCCAAAAGTTCGAAGGATTCAACAAAATGGATGTGGGCGAAATGTCCTCCCTCTTGTGCACAAAGTTCAGAAATAACCTGCATTCAACATAGCTCAGCCATGACATGCAGTCAAACTGCTTTCTCATTGTCCCAAACTAGAGCATTCTACAGAGATGACAAATACTTTGATTGAAATTTCTGACTTTAAACAAGGTAGATATGCAATTTCTACATTTTTGAAGTCAGAAGAGAAAAAGAAATACTGTATCGAGAAACCCTACTTCATAAAATGTGTATTTTTAAATGTTTTCATTTATTTTATTTGCATGAAAAGCAGACAGATATCTCTTATCTGTTGGTTTACATCTCAAATGTCTGCCACAGCTGGGCTTTGGTCAGGCTGAAACCAGAAGCCAAGAACACGATCTGGGTCTTCCATGTGGATGGCAGGGAAAGAAGTGTGTGAGTCATCACCTGCCGCCTTCTAGCACATGCTTTCTCAGGAAGCTGTAGTCGGGGGTGGAGGAGAGACTCAAACACAGGCAATCCAACATGAGATACAGGCATCCCAGGCAGCATCCTAACCTCTACACCAAATGCTCGCCCTAAATGCACACTTTTACACAAAATGTTCATTTGGTCAAATAATCCAGGCAGCTTTTTGCTAAATAGCAATTTTTCCTACTCAGCTAAAGCAGGGACAGTTTATAAAAATTAAACAACATGCTTCCTCAGGAACTTATCCACTGTTTGCAGCAACATTTGCTCATTCATTCAATGATTTAAATCTAGTAAGTGCCAGACACTGTGGTAAAATCGGGTTGAAGCAGAAATAGCATGTTTGCTGTTCTTGATGAACATATCAAGTTGGAATTACAGACAAAAACAGATAAACTGCTATACTTGAAGGATGAACACAGCATTGTAGGAATTCAGCTCAGGGGTCTATGCTCATGCCTAGAGCTGTTAGGGAGAACCATGTAGCCTGTGTTTCTAGGCTGAGAAGGACTGAAATCGTAACGAGGGGAAACATAAAGGCTTACCAGGGAGGGAACAGCATATATATGAGCACAAATTTGACAAAGGCATGGAGGGAATCATATATTAAGCATGGTGCTTGGCAGAGAATTTCATGACTAGTAGTTAAAATGCAGCAAATTCAAGGGGCAGGAGGTTGGTATGAGAATAGGATTTCTCAATACTGACTCTACCTGACATTTTAAATCAGGTCACTCGGTTATGGGGGCTACTTGTGCATTCTAAGAGGTTTAGCCATAGACTTGGCCTTCTCCCACTAGATGTCCCTAGCAACTGAAAATTTCTCTAGATATCAGCAAATGTCCTTTGTGGGGGTGGGGTGAGGAGGATGGTGAATCAGCCCCATTTGTGAATCACAGCTATAGCATGTGGCTTGGGACAGTTAGATTAGAGATAAAATAAATCTTAAAAAAAAAGAGGGATATAGGGATGTCCATTATCACATGCCTAATAATCAGGAAGTTTAAGTATTAGTAAATATAGGGCTATTTTAGGCAGGAAATAATGTAATCAGACTTGCTTTGCAGGCTAATTCTGGTGGTACAGGGAAGATAGAATTGTATGGTGAAACAGCAGATATAATCTTAATCAATTTTGCTCTAGATACAATTTCCATTGCTTTATTTTGTACACACACACATTATGAAATTTTACAATAGAACCATTATGACAGTGGTATGTTTCTGAGAATTGCTGTCACTCTGAGTCAATTCAATAAATTTCTATTGTAGAGAGATAATTGCACACGTAGGTCAGCCTTCCTCTCAGAACCACTGCTTTGCAAGCTATCATTCACGAAGCCTGGAGTTAGAAGATCCGGGTAAAATCCTGGATCTGCATGTTATTTGGTTGTGAAAGTTTGTTGAGCTTCAGTACTCCCATCTGTAACATGTGATAGTTACATTGAATCCGCAGAACACAAATGGGAAATACATGGCCCACTCGAGCTGTGCCATTTGATGAAGGCTTCGTAAAGGCAACGTTTGCCCAAGGTACAAGTCAGGGATAATGAACCCTACAGCAATAAGTATTATTATGGACTGTTAAGAATAGATACTCTTACCACTCCTGGGTCTGATGAAGCAAGTGTAGGATCAATTACCAGAGCCCAGACAAAGAGAGGCAGTGAGAGAAATGCTTCTAACAGTGACCTTAGGTCAAGGTGCAAGCCAGTGGCAACCTTTTCACAGGATGAAAGCCAGGAAATCAGTATTCCCATCTCATTCTCATCTCCCATTGGTACTGTTCATTGAGCAAACTCAGTTGGAATACGGAGGGTAAGGAGCCAATCCATGTAGTCCACTTAGGACCACCTTCAGGGTGAAGAGTGGAGAACAGATCGAGTTGTGAATGAAAGATGTCCAGTACCAAGAGGAAACCTGAAGCATCGATGTGGAAATACCCAAATAATGCCTGATACTAATGGGTTCTCAGTGAATGTTGTACTAATTATGTATGGATGTGTATAGTTTAATTCCCTTGAGGTCTAGAGATTGCCCATTATTTTCATGAAAGGATAGTTCCATTTATGAGGTAGTGCTGGTCAGGACAAAGAGCCCAGTTATCAGGAGAGCCAATGTTCCATTCCCAGGCCCACCTCTCATAAATGAGCAACCATGGGAAAACCATACAATTCTCGAACCTCCTTTTTCCCTTATGCAAGTATTCAGTAATAATCAAAAATCATTTAAGAAAATGTGTTTGAAGGAGCTCTGCAAATTATTACGTGGAATGCAATTTTAAAGTGTCAATTACAATGCTTTGACTTCCTCTTCAGAATGAAGTCTGTTTTGATTAAGCAGATAAATGAGGGGTATCCTGCTTTAGCTTGTTCTCAGATTCCCTATATAATGGATCTACGTTCCCAATCATGGTGGAGAGCACAGCCAAGAACTCCAGAATTAGATTTTTTTTTTTTTTGACAGGCAGCGTGGACAGTGAGAGAGAGAGACAGAGAGAAAGGTCTTCCTTTGCCGTTGGTTCACCCTCCAATGGCCGCCATGACCAGCACGCTGCAGCCAGTGCACCGTGCTGATCCGAAGCTAGGAGCCAGGTGCTTGGGGTGCAGGGAACAAGCACTTGGGCCATCCTCCACTGCACTCCTGGGCCACAGCAGAGAGCTGGACTGGAAGAGGGGCAACCGGGACAGAATCCGGTGCCCCGACCAGGACTAGAACCCGTGTGCCGGCGCAAGGCGGAGGATTAGCCTAGTGAGCCGCGGCGCCGGCCCAGAGTTAGATCTTTTACATTCATCTTTGGTGGCGAGCTGGCTCCTAACAGTTGTGGACAAACTATACTCAGTCTCTCATCGTTTTATCAGGAAAAAAGAAGCAACAGCATAGATTACTCTGAATTGCACAGAAATTTAGTGATAAAGAAACTTCAAATTCTCTCTCATTCAAACATCTTATTTCAGAGCTAAGGAAACCAAGATAGCATGTAAAAGCCTTGACTTCTGTTTTTGTTGTTGTTACTGTTCCTCGAAGTATTTAAAGCCTTCTTTCCCATTTGCCTCCCATACACGATGGGGTTCCTGCTTCCAAAATCAGAATGTACAAAATGAATGATTTTTCTAAAACAGCTCAACAGACCTCTACATAATTGCTATGGTTGCGATGTTGAGTGCCCTCCCACAGTCTTTATGGACAGGCTTGTCCCATGGGGACACTAATGGAATGTGATGGAATCCTTAAAAGGTGGGACCTGGTGGGACATTCTTAGGTCACTGGGAGCATTCATCAGAAAGGACTGTTGGATTCTAGTCTCTCTGCACTGTTGGAGGTGTGACCACTGACACCAGCAAGTACTCCCACCACTGCCACGTTCCACCCTCACCAATGGGTTCTCTAGTCTGACTGATCCTAGAATTTGAACATCAAAACAAAACATATGAATAAAATGAACCTTCTCTTTTTCTAAAATCAATTGCTCCAGGTATTTCATTATAGTTAGGAAGACAGACAACCACAATAACAATATGTAAAGGGGGGATTTCAAAAACTTATGGAAAATGCATACTACTATCTTTTAATTACATTTTCTCACAAGTCTTATAAAATCCTCTTGTACTTAAAGATTTATTGAATCACCTGGTTCATAAAATTGCTAACTACGCATATGTATGATATAGATACTATTTCCAATACTTTAAAAATACTGAATTTTTAAAATTCATTTTTATTTATTTGAAAGACCAAGAGACAGAGACAGATCTATCCGCACGTCCACTCCCCAGGTACCTGTAACCTCCGGGGCTGGGCTAGGCTGAATCAGGAATCCAGAACACAATCTGAGTCTCCCACAGGGTGGGGGATATCCAAGCACTCGTGGCATGACTGCTGTCTCCCAGGGTGCACATGTGCAGAAAGCTGCAATCTGTGGAGCAGGGACTGAAACCTATGCACTGATCTGGGATGCAGATGTTTCAAGCAGTGTTTTATCCACTGTGCCAAATACCTACCTCCTTTCCCCACTTCACTTTAAAGCAGAGTTGGCTATGCAGTGGGGATTTAGAAGAGCTCTGACAGTGCCAGATATCACAGACAATACACATAGGACATGAAAATAAAGATCTATATCTTCCAGTAGATGTGGGTGATAGTAAAAAAAATGGGGAAATCTCATATTTGACATTCATACATAATAGAATCTAGAGTCATCTAGGTTAATAAACTTCCCCTAGTTTTACAACTAATAGGTATGTTATTAGAATAACATTAAATTCTATGTAATGTCTTAGGGCTCACACATCAGGTCATCAAGCCCCTGGCCAACTCAGGAGAACATGTTCTTCTTGAAAGACTACATCTTTTCCAGTATTAGCTTCCAAATCACTGGGATAGATTTCTTTTGTTGGTACATTAGCTTATTTAGTCTACGCATGGTTTTTGAGTACATATTACATGTTCTAGGCTCTGTTGTAGGTCCTGGGAATCTGGCTATGGATGAAACCAACATCCTCCCTTGTAGAGCTTCAATTTTGCATGTAGTCACCTGCTATGTGGAATTAATAAATATATGTATGCCTGAATAGAAGTAAACTTGCAGGGCCAGCCCTGTGGCGCAGTGGGCTAAGCCTCTGCCTGCAGCACTCGCATCCCATATGGGTGCCAGTTCACATCTTAGCTGCTCCTCAGAAAGCAATGGGAGATGGCCTAAGTGCTTGGGCCCCTACACCTGCATGGGAGACCCAGTGGAAGCTCTTGTCTCCTGGCTTCGGATCAGCTCAGTTTTGGCCATTGCAGCAATTTGGGGAGTGTACTAGCACTTGGAAGAGCCTTCTCTCTGTCCCCCTCTCTGTAATTCTACCTCTCAAGTAAAGAAAATCTTAAGAAAAAAAAAAAAAAAGAGGCCGGCGCCGCGACTCATTGAGCTAATCCTCTGCCTGCGCTGCTGGCACCCCAGGTTCTAGTCCCGGTTGGGGCACCAGGTTCTGTCCCAGTTGCTCTCTTCCAGTCTAGCTCTCTGCTGTGGCCCAAGAAGGCAGTGGAGGATGGCCCAAGTGCTTGGGCCCTGCACCTGCATGAGAGACCAGGAGGAAGCACCTGGCTCCTGGCTTCGGATCGGCCATAGCGGCCATTTGGGGGGGTGAACCAATGGAAGGAAGACCTTTCTCTCTGTCTCTCTCTCTCTCTCTCTCTCCAACTCTGCCTGTCAAAAAAAGAAAAAGAAAAAAAAAGGAAAAAGAAAAAAGAAAAAAAAAAAGAAGTAATCTCGTAGAGCTACTATTAGGAAAAAACTAGCCAGTGAGAAGACAATCATCTGGCTGCACATATAGGGGCTGCATATACCAGAGTTTACAATCATTTAGGCTTCTATCAGCATCATTTATAGGAACTTTATCTCAAAGAGTAAAGCATCGGATAATTTCATCAGACTGAGATATGGCTGTGAATCATCCAACAATTATCTCAATTCCTGTGTCCTGAAGATGGAGATATTTACTGTGGCCACCAATACCTACTGTAATAGGATTCTGGAGTGGATACCAAGCAAAGTCTGATGTTGTGGTTAGCTTGCCAAACACAACAACCACCACAACTAAGTTGTAACTGTCTGGCACATGACTAGGATGCATCGTATACAGTCTGTTACTACTGCAACAATGGGGAACACAGCTAAAATTAAGCCATAACCATCTCTTCTTGTCAAGGCTCCATTTCCCTGCAAACAGAAAGCTGTTTTATAGAGCTGGCAAAGTGTATCGTAAATTATATTACTAGCCCACAGCTGATGAGTTTCTAAGTCTACAGGGAACAAGTTATCTGGCTCCACCACCATGCTCAGCTTGCCAAAATCGCATGTGAGGAACAGAGTCTGAGATATTGCTAACACTTAGCAATGAGTGGGCAAAAATAGCACGGGAGCAGAAGGAACGTACAGGGTACATGAAATTAATTTGTCCCAAGTTTTCCTCTTGAAGACGTCTTTATGACTCAGCGCCACTGTTAAGCAGTCCTTGAGGCTACAATTAATTATACTGTAAACCACTAGCTGCTCAAGAGTGTGTCTGACACATGGGTGGACAGTTTCCAGTAAAAGCCCTCTCACCTTATTGTACCACCCCCGAGGTGTTTACTTCTCTAACTCTATACAGATCTGTTCTCTGTTTATTTTCCTTTTCTTTTATTCTTATGTTCCTCTTATTGTTGGATTAGAGTCACTTTGCTAAAACAAATCAAATCCTGTGACTTTCAAGTCTCCTGCCCCTACTGTGTCCTTTCACTTACAGAAATGCACTCCTGGCTCTTAGAATACTCCCTGTACTTGTGACTTTGCCAGGGCTGTTTTCTGCCTATCTGCTAAGAACAAGCAAGGCTCATGGACCCTACCTTCACAACAGAGTGAGTCCATTCAGTACTTTCCTCTCCATGGCCAGGCCCTATCTTTTGTCTTCTAATTCTACTCCTGTAGTCATTGCTTCTCTACTCTGCCTACCCTCACTCCTTGCTCTCAGCAGTCTATCCTCCACATGGAAGCCCTACAAACCCTCCCATGCTTTCCTAATGCATTTCTAAGAAATTTGTACTCCTTGACTGATTCACGTTTTATTTCCTTTCTGCAGGATGATCAGACGTCCAGGTTCGACTCAGACAGCTCCATGTAACTTCTATTGTCCTGGTGTAATTATGTTTGCCAACTCGGACTCAAAGCTAGCTGGTAACCCTACTGTACCTTCTGCTGTGCTCCCACTGTCCATCCCAGCACTGCATGCTGATCTCCGTTTGTTTTCTGGAGCGCAAACACACCAATTTTTTCTTGTATTCAGACAACATAGGCTCTACTGTGGACTTACCAGATCCTTGTTGATTTTGCATGGCTGCCTCTGTGTCAAGCAGGGTCTATCGCAAACAGCTTAACTATTCCTTTTCAGAAAGGTGTTCCCCAATCATCCTATTGCCACTCTTGTTGGGAATAATGTGTTACATAAACTTATTCACTTTTTTTTTTTTTTTGACAGGCAGAATGGACAGTGAGAGAGAGAGACAGAGACAAAGGTCTTCCTTTGCCGTTGGTTCACCCTCCAATGGCCGCCGCACTGCAACCAGCACACCGCGCCGATCCAATGGCAGGGGCCAGGTACTTATCCTGGTCTCCCATGGGGTACAGGGCCCAAGCACTTGGGCCATCCTCCACTGCACACCCTGGCCACAGCAGAGAGCTGGCCTGGAAGAGGGGCAACCGGGAAAGAATCTGGAGCCCCGACCGGGACTAGAACCCGGTGTGCCGGCGCCGCAAGGTGGAGGATTAGCCTAGTGAGCCACGGCGCCGGCAACTTATTCACTTTTCATGACAGCACTGAAGATAGCCGATGTTTTTTGTTCATCTTTTTTTCTGATGAACCTACTAGAAAGTAATTTCTAGGACTGTAGATTACTTTTCTCAAAATTCATGATCTTAAGTTTCCACAGTAGGTTGCTCAATAAAATTAACAGCAGATCTTAAACATGAAGTCTATCCTGGGTACCTTAGTTCTCTCCCCAGGTAAGGTGGACCACTCCTTCTCTATGATCTTCTGCCTGGTACATATGGGCATTATCAGCCAGTACCTACAGGACTGCTTTCCTGTTCACAAATTTGCCTCTGTCTCAACACTGTGAGCAAATATATTTTCCATTCATCTCTTGATTTGTTCAGGTTATTTTCAACTTTATTTTTAACTCAATTATAGAAAAGTTGCAAAAATTAAACCAAGGTTTCATACTTCTCTATTCCCCCTAATGCAAACAGCTTCCATTATCATAGTATGATTATCAGTCACTACAAATATACACTGATGGCCTATTTTCAATAAACTTTAAAACTTATTTAACTTCTACCATTTTCTACTAATCCATGAAACTACATTGCATCAGTTTTTATTTTTTATAATTTCTTTAGTCTTTAATAATTTCTTACTCTTTCCTTGTCATTTATATCATTTTAAAGAGAACTAGTCAGATATTTTATCAAATAGCCTCAGTTTGGATTGGTCCAATTTTTTTTAACTTTTATTTAATAAATATAAATTTATAAAGTACAGCTTATGGATTACAATGGCTTTTTCCCCCCATAATTCCCTCCCACCCACAACCCTCCCATCTCCTGCTCCCTCTCCCATCCCATTCACATCAAGATTCATTTTCAATTATCTTTACATACAGAAGATCAATTTAGTATATACTAAGTAAAGATTTCAACAGTTTGCACCCCAACTGAAACACAAAGTGTACAATACTGTTTGAGCACTAGTTATGGCATTAAATCACAATGTACAACACATTAAGGACAGAGATCCTACATGAGGAGCAAGTGCACAGTGACTCCTGTTGTTGACTTAACAAATTGACACTCTTGTTTATGGCATCAGTAATCGCCCTAGGCTCTTGCCAAGGCTATGGAAGCCTTTTGAGTTCACTGACTCTGATCTTATTTAGACAAGGTCACAGTCAAAGTGGAAGTTCTCTCCTCCCTTCAGAGAAAGGTACCACCTCCTTTGATGGCCCATTCTTTCCACTGGGATCTTACTCGCAGAGATCTTTCATTAGGTCATTTATTTTCCCTCAGAGTGTCCTGGCTTTCCACGCCTAAAATACTCTCATGGGCTCTTCAGCCAGATCTGAATGCCTTAGGGGCTAATTCTGAGGCCAGAGTACTGTTTAGGGCATCTGCCATTCTGTGAGTCTGCTGTATATCCCGCCTCCCGTGTTTTCTCATTACTGCATTTTTTGGGTAAGAAAACCATGAAAATGGCAATGCATTGTATGAAGGGTTTCATGACATTGACATTGATAGGTCTTATTTTTGGTGATGTTTTCTTGATTATTTGCTTAGATTGGTATCTCCAGCCTCCTTCCATTCTTAAGTTACTGTATTTTCCTATGTAGTAAAAAAGTATCTTGAGAAAGCTATTTTGAGCTCATGCACATTTTGTTTTTCCTTGAACTTTTACCCACTCATTTTGGTACCCAACAGTGCATTTTGTCTGCAAAGTTTATCACTGTGCTTTTGGTCAAATGGTAATGTTCTCTCTCTTTTCTTCTACAATAATTAATTGGAACTCTTCACTTTTTAAAAACATTTGTGTTTATCTGAGAGGCAGAGACAATCAGAGAGACAGAAACCAAGAGGTCCTATCTGCTGGCACATTCTCCAAATATCTGTAACGGGCAGGGTTGGGCTAGGCTGAAGCCAGGAACCAGAAATACAACCAAATGGGAGTCAGGAACCTAACTATCTGGCCTGTTACTGTGCCTCCCAGGGTCTGAATTAACAAACTAGAGTAAGGCATAGAGCTGGATGTCGAACCCAGGCTTTCCAACATGAGATGCAGGGATAGTAACCACTAGAACAAATACTCAACCCCTAGTCTGTCGCTCCTCCTCTTCACGGAGGAACGACACAGGACCCTGCGCTGTTCTTTTGTCTGCTCGGCCCTTCCCGGGTTTGCTGCTGGTTCTTCCCGGGTTGGCTACCGTCCCTTCCACCTCCGTGGAAGGGCGGTTCCCCCTGCCACTTTCCCCACTTCCTCGGGGGAGCGGCACACTGCCGGCCGGCTCTCTCGGGGGCTGCACAGGTGTTCCTTCAGATAGATGTTCCTGGTGCATGTTGTCTCTCTCCTCCTTTATAGTCCTCTTCCACCAATCCCAACTCTGCTACTCACACGCCGAGTACGCTGCTCTCCTCCAATCAGGAGCAAGATCAGCTCCTGCAGCTCAGTCAATCAAATTGGTGAGAGGCAGCTGTGTAGAAGCTGTTTCCTCCTCTCCCAGCGCCATATTGTGGGAGAGCAGATGCATAGAATAAGTCTTAATTCCAGTAACAGTATAGTCCGAATTGCTCCCCACACTAGTCATTTTAATATTTCCTGTCAGAGCTCATTATGACATGTGACATATATATAAATACATACACACACACACACACACACACACACACAAACCTCTAAGCACAGATTACAGCAGGGCAAGTAAGCTTCTAGGCTGTTTACAAAGCCTGCCACTTACCAGTTTTGTGACTGTAAGTCATTTAATCTGCATTGAGTTTCCTCCTTAATAAAATCAGAATACTATTAGCACATGGCTCATTAGGCTTGTGCAAGGATATTTAATTCATTTCTCCTTTCATTCAAACACTGGAGATAAAAATAAACATGGGAGACCTTGGACCTGACTTCTTTAAGGTCCTGTCACATATTAAGACCTGCAAACTCTTTTTTTTATTTATAATCTATAACTATAGAATTGTATGGTCAATCTTGGTTTCTTAAGGAGCCCAGAAAATTCTCAATGAAGGCTCAGGTCCAATTTTTTATACACCAAAGGCATATTTTATAGTTTCCTTTGACACGTGCAACATCAGAAGCATGCTCTTCCCCAGATGTGAAATTTTAGTAATTAATTTTCCCAAGCATATCAGAATCCTAGGGGGAAGCCTGATTAAAACACAAGTAAAATTTTTAATGAAAGGTAAATGTTAACAGTTCTTAAGAGAGGGATTTCCTCTCTCTAAATCACTCTCTTTAGGTCCTTGTCTATAGCAGAGCCAGATCGCTGTCACGTGGGCCAAAGGAAATATTTGAAAATGGAGAAAACAGTAGCTGGTAAATGTTATTGCTAGCTCTGGGAGGCAAGGCCGGCAAGGCTAATACCAACCTGCTGGAGCTCAGCAGGCCCCCAGGGAAGCCCAGACTAGTGGGTGAGTTGATCACGCAAGCCCAGTCCAAATGTCACTCTAACATTTGCAGAGCTGTGTGTAACCGCTTAAGGAGAGGTCTCCAACGAGAAGGTCAAGAATGGAAAAGCTGTTTATGGAACTGAAAGATGGATTGGGAAGGTATGACCACGTTGTGGACTATTCCTTTCTCTTCCTGTGAAGGATTTGTTTTGTTTTATATTAACCTGTGTGGTTTCTCCTGCTGCCTGTTGCTCAGAGAGACAAATAATCCTCCAGGAAGGCAAATGCCCATCTCTGAGATCAGCAAAGAAGGAAAACTTTTACATTTTTCTGAAAACTATCACATTTCTCTTTTGCTTTTGTTTCTATTCATCAAATCCCTAGTTGGTTTTGCATGTCTACAGCTGGCCCTTGCTAATTCAGAATTTAACATTTACAATTTTGGCATTTCCCTTAAGAATCTCTAGCGTTACCCTATGCTGTGTGGTCACATGTAGTTTTGCCGAGTCATACATTTTCTCCAGTCCCATTTAGAGCAGGGAGGGCAAGAACACAGGGAATACACCCAGCTAAGTGCTCAGCACCCACCTCTCAGAGAGCCCGGGAGACTCCGCCTTTCATTTTCAGCTATTTGAAATATTCTAACAAGCAGACATAATAGTGTAATAAATTCATGCATGACTTGTTATCTGTTATTATTTTTATTCTCATGGACATAGATACCATACCTTCTTTACGCATTCTCCTGTTGATTTAGATTTTCTGTTTCTCACATTACAAGCAGCGTAGGGTCTATTAATTGTGCCAGTGTAAATGTGCTTGCGAGTTTCTGTGAAGCATTTACATGGACGTACAGCTGCTGGGCCCAATGTCATGTGCAGCTTTCACGGCAAATTGCGTTCCACAGACACTGCTCAATTTACACTCCTACTCCTTAGAATGAGAGAGTTCCCATCTCGCCTCCTGGTTGGTAACACATAAATATCAGCACTACTAACTTTTGCTAATCTCATGGTTTGAAGAAATCTCAATATTGTTTGCATTTATAAGATTACTAGTGCAGTTCTACATACTTTCATATTTTTCAGAAAATTATAAAAATTTATTTGCTTTTATTTATCAGGTTGAAACAGGTGCAAGCCAAGAGCTAGGAACTCAGTCTGGTCTCCCACATGGCTGGCAGGAACCCTTACTGAGCCATTACTCTGGACTTACATGTTTACCAAACATTTTGGTGTTTGTATCTAAAATTTGTTGATTCAAACCCTGTGTTCTCTCACTGCATAGATTATTAGTCTTTCTCTCATTGACTTATAGAAGTTCATTATACAATTTATGATGCCAGTGCTCTGTGGATTACATACATTGTCAATATTTTTCTCTCAGTATCTGGCTCATCTCATTTATCAGGCTTTTCTTTGCACTTAAGTTCTAAATTCAATTTTAATCAACTATTTTTTTTTTATGATCTGTGCTTTATTTCTGGTACATCTAAAGAAATTTTTTCCATCCATAGGCGATAAAACTATTCATCCAATTTTCTTCAAATTTCTAAAGTTCTGCATTTAAAATTTAATATTATCTAACTTTATGTTCACATTTGGGAAAAAGATTAAATTAGATTGTATTATTTCCATACAAATGAACAGTTACCCCGGCACCACTTATTGGCTGGTTTGTTCATTAGTAGTGGTTTTTAATGCCAGCCTCATCACGTAGCAACATTTCAGATTGCACAGGACAGTTACTATTGTGTATTCTGTCTCACAGGTCTACGTCTACTTTGAACTAATTTCATATTATCTTAATTATTTTGGGTACAGATTACATCTTAATATTTGGCAGTATAAATATTTTGTCTTGTTTTATTTTCCCCTAGCATTCACCTATGGTCTTGGTGCTTTGAACTCACATGTGAGTTATAGAATCAGCTTGCCACATTCCATAGAAAAATCCTGCTGAAGTTATGAGTGGAACTGTACCAGACATACAGAATAATTCAGGGAGAACTGACATTTTATAGTCTACCAAGCTTGAATATATTTTAATGATTACTTAGGACTTTATGTTATAATCTTCAATATTATTTTTTCTGTAAGTCTTGAGTATTTTATGGTTTTATTCTTAACTACCTCATAATTTTAACACTGTTGTGTATAGGAGTTTTTCTATACTGCCTTTTAATTGATAATTCTAATTGTAGAGAATTATACTTGTAAAATTAGGTTTATTTGTTTATCTTCTATCTAATAAACTTGCAAATAGCACTCTTTAACAGTTTATGCAAAATCCATGAAGGGTCTACAGGCAAATAAGCAAAATTAAGTATCATCCTCTCCAATTCTCATGCATCTGAATTTGAGCGCTGGTTGGAACTTATTTCATGGGCTATGTTCTTCTATTTCTGTAACCAACAGAAGCAGCGATAGTATTCATTTTTGTTTTGTTCCTAATATGAATAGATATGATGCTTGCTTTAAGTTTTTAATATCTTCCTTTTTTATGGTAAAAAAAAAAAAGTCCTATTCCAATCTAAGCTTGTTAGTATTTTTAATAAATATTTATTGACTGTATCAAGCATTTCCACATTTAAGCAATTGTTTTCTCTCTTCATCTTTAATATCATTGTCTAAAATTTTATTTATTGGGGCCAGAGCTGTGGCATGGTGGGTAAAGCTGCCACCTGCAGTGCCAGCATCACATATGGGTACCAGTTTGAGTTCCAGCTGCTCCACTTCCAATCCAGCTCTGCTATGGCCTGCGAAAGCAGTAGAAGATGGCCCAAGTCCTTAGGCCCCTGCATCCACGTGGGATATCTGGAAGAAGCACCAGGCTCCTGGCTTCAGATCGGCCCAGCTCCAGCCATTGTGGTCATTTGGGGAGTGAACCAGCATATGGAAGACTTTCTTTGTCTCTGTGCTTCTCTGCCTCTATGTCTCTCTAAGTTTTCCTTTCAAATAAATAAATCTTTAAAAAAATTTTAATTATGGTGTCATCCTCACATTCCTTGGAAAAGCCGCCATCATTTATTATGTAATTTTTAAAATACTGAATTACATTTGTTGGTGTTTTCTTTAAAATTTTTATTGCAGACATATTTAAATGCACATGCAGTTATACTTTGGAATGAAGAGGGTATAATGCTATAAAATGGGGTTTATGTTGTTTCCATGTGAGTTGATTCTGCTTATGTATGAAGTACACAGGGGTCTTTATACAGCGGCCTCACCACCACAGAGGTCTCATATTTGAATTTCAATTCTATGGGTTCCAATATTTAAATCAAGCATACAGGCACATTTTAGGGGGAAAATAACTCTATAACTGTACAGAATGAATGAGAGTGTTAATAGTTGAAATAAGAAAATAAGAAGATGGGGAAAGGAAAATTAAAATATTTTTGTAGCCAAATTTCAGAACATTCTGATACATAACAGTTACATAATTTCTTAAGAATAAATAAGAAACTGAAAAAATTAGCTTGTACAAAATTCATCTCATTTCAGACTCATTTTCAGAGGAAAATAAGTTAGGAACAAATTTTTACAAATCTTCAAAAAATTGGTAATGTATGTATCTGACCAATGGTTGCATTTTGGCCCCAAACTGACTGCACTGAAAATAATGGTGTTTGTTTAATGTCCTTTTGGAAGTTGAGACTAGGAGGTTCTATTCTTATCACTCTATGAGATACAGCCCATGGAATTCCTGAACCCTTGTTGGCACTTTTTCTGACAGAGAATGCAAGAAGCACGCACCATTCACAAAAAGACTTGAATTTTTAAAGTACACCAAATGTCTCTTCATGGAACTATCTCCTAGGTTCCTCAGTTACGAAGCCAGCGGACATGACATCATAAAGCAATGCACTTTATTTTAATGGGACCAGTATCTTCATATGAATTCATAAGGATCCTTTCAAATAAAACTCTCTTCTCTCCCTCTTAAGTTACCAGCTGATTTTCTGTTAAATGGTCTGTACAACTGTAGCCATGAGAAGGAACTGCCATTGTTTGGCCAATTAGGGCTGTTGAGACAAAGTTATTTCAGGAAGTAATTGGGAAGCACATTGTCTATTATCTAGGAATGAAGATTTCACCCCCAGGAGTCAGATCCTAAATCTCAGTAGTAACTCTTAATAGTTACCCAACATTCAAAAACCTGCTAAGCCTTAGTGTGTCTCCCCACCCCTGTTTGTGAAATAGATGTGCTAACACCTACCTTTATAGCTTTTGTGAAGACCACATGTGCTAACATTTGTTAAATGTTTGGCAAGTACGGTAACACATGCTGACTAGGAAGTACTAGCCATTATTGTAATGATGATCCATTTCTTTGCTGGGTAAAATAGAGAAAAACCAGAGAGCCCATCACATGGTAATGTGGACTGAAATTTTCTAAGCATGAGTCTTATATGAGCCCTATTTGGAACCTCAAGAAAAGGGTAAGCATTGGAACATGGGAGGGAAGTCTCTGCACATCAAACCTTCACTCCTTGGGCTGTGTATTAGTTTTTTTTTTTTTTCTTTTTTTAAACAATAAAATCGGAATGTAAACATTGAATAAAGAACGCCCTATGGGGTCATGATACAGAGCCATGAGCAGAGACCAGGCCTGCAGGAACTGACGGATAATAAAATTTTGTCATTTTATTTTAGGAGCAGGGAAGTAAAGGCATGTGATTAACAGATGTACATGGATGATCTCTCTCCTGCCCTCAGTTCATCTATACAAGTAAAGCCTTACTCTGGATGGATGTTCCCAAATTCTGGTTCCCAGATCTGTGACACCAGCACCACCTGGAATCACATACAAAATGCACAACCAAAGGCCCCACCCAAGGTCTACTCAATCAGAAATTCTGAGGATAGGACCCAGCAGGCTGTCTTAATACGCCCTTTAGGCTGACTTTGATGCACACTTAAGTTTAAAAGCTCCCTCCCTGACAAGACCAGACATTCCTTTCAGCTCCCAAGTTCAAGGTTGCTAATCAAGTTAAGTTCTTTGCAAAGCAGATCACAAACCCTAGCAAAGTCCTTTAGGAAACAGGTCATGAATCCCAGCAAATGAGACTAACCATCTAGCATTTTCATCATCTCTACTGGCCAACACATTGTTTTACTGAGGAAGTATTCTAACAAAAAACAAAACAAAACAAAACAAAACAAAACAAACACAAAGCTACCCAATGCACATCTCATGTCAGTACACATTTTACATCCTGAGCCAAATGTATAATAAGATAAAAAAGGATTAATATAATGCTACACTGACCTATAAATTTGTTCTCATAGTTATTAGAATGAATTTCCCTAAATCCTATACCCCCCTATAGGATTATTTGCCAGGATTTATACACAATTATGAGACCATTATAAGGATTATATCTGTCTGTATGTTATATAAGGATCCACATAAATAAAATATTTAATCAGAGCCAAGACAGCACAATGAAAGGATGGACCCTTTGAAAGTACACAACACTAAGTTAGACTTCTGGATTCCCTAATGGTGTAAAAATCAGAGTCAAATGTGTGGGATGGATTGGACAGGTAATTACCACTTTCTAAATACAGTTATGTTTTAAGAACTACTCAAAAACCCACATTTTCAGCTTGCATTTTACATAGCATCCTTTCAAATTCTGCCATGCTAGGTACAAATGTGTGAATATAGACTTTTTTTTCTATTTGAAAAGCAGAGTTAGAGATTCAGATAGAGAGTTAGAGAGAGAGATCTTCCATCTACTGGTTCACTCCTCAAATGGCCACAATGGCCAGGGCTGGGCCAGACCAAAACCAGAAGCCTTGAAGTTCTTCCAGGTCTCCTATGTGGGTCCAGGGGCCCAAGCACAATCTTCTGCTTTCCCAGGCGCATTAGCAGGGAGCTGGATCAGAAGAGAAACAGCCAGGTCTTGAACCGGTGCACATGTGGGATGCTGACATTGCAGATGGAGGCTTAACCTGCTACAGCACAATGCCAGCCCTGACTATGGACTCCTAGATCATAGAAAATATTGGTTCTTGTTGAGTTCCCAAAGACTGACACACTATAAAAAATGTCCAGACATTTTAAAATAAATACATAAAGTATTTTTTTAACAACATATTCAAGTTTACAAGTGAATTTTTCATGACAGCCTGCGCTTAGTTATCCCTGCACCAGAGATACTGATTGACCTTGTGGAACATTCCTGGCCAATGTGTCCCACAGTGATTGCTCTGAAGCACAACAGTAACTGGGTCATTGTTTCTGTTATAGTGTGGGGTAGCTCTTTCACTACTGACTCGGAGGCATGCAGAAGTCTTTCATGAAACTACATTTTCTTTATATTTATACTATACCTGTGGTGAGCAGCTCTTTAGTAAGTACTACGCTACCTTCCCCATACTTCTCAAGAGAACTAAGTGTATTGCACACATTAGGTGTGGTTAGGCTGAAAATAAATACATTCAGGAAAGGTAAGGGTGCATCTGTTGATAATATTAAATGGATACAATGAAGTGCTTATGAGCATGGATGGTGGGATTAGATAGTTGGAATCAAAGCTTAGCCACTCACTGGGTTTGAATTATTTGATCCCTATGTTTGGCTTTCAGTATCCTCAACGATGAAGGACATAAGAACATATAACTTATATTGTAAATACTGACTAGATAGTGTACATCAGGTTTTTTTTTAAAGATTTTTTTAAAGATTTTTTTATTTTATTTGACAGGTAGAGTTACAGAGAGAGAGAGAGAGAGAGAGAGAGGGACAGAGAGAAAGGTCTTCCTTCCATTGGTTCACCCCCCAAATGGCCGCTACGAACAGCACTGCACCAATCTGAAGCCAGGAGCCAGGTGCTTCCTCCTGGTTTCCCATGCGGGTGCTGGGGCCCAAGCACTTGGACTATCCTCCATTGCCCTCCTGGGCCACAGCAGAGAGCTGGCCTGGAAGAGGAGCAACCGGGACTAGAACCCAGCGCCCATATGGGATACCGGCGCCGCAGGCAGAGGATCAACCAAGTGAGCCACGGAGCCGGGCCCCATCAGGTTTAATATTTAGAGATCAGATCTGTGTGTTATAATGACCAGTAGTTATGATGATTGTAATGATTTAAGTTATACATAGTTATAGAATGTTGGGGTTGTACAATATGTAAGGTAACAAAATTACCCTCAGACTATTAAATTTTTCTTTGTTTAAACACAATATATGAGATGAATGAAGTCTTGTGCTCATGAAGGTTGGAATGTTATATTCTTATGATTTATTACTAATAAGTAATGGAGTGTTATACAGCCACTTAAGTCATGTTAAAGAACAATTATGAGAAAATCTCATGTTAAAATAGGAAAAGATTATACTATAAGTGGAATGTAATCTAGTTTTTATATAAATTATTTGTTCATTAATATCTGTATATCTAAATCGAGATTTAGATCTATTTAGTCTATCAAGAAAACATACTCAAGAGTATGGTTAACTATCAGTATTGAGAATCCAGATTATTTTTCTCATATTTTTGGCGTTTGCCCAATTATTTTTTTTTAACTTTTATTTAATGAATATAAATTTCCAAAGTACAGCTTATGGATTACAATGGCTTCCCCCCCATAACGTCCCTCCCACCTGCAACCCTCCCCTTTCCCACTCCCTCTCCCCTTCCATTCACATCAAGATTCATTTTCGACTCTCTTTATATACAGAAGATCAGTTTAGCATACATTAAGTAAAGATTTCAACAGTTTGCTCCCACACAGAAACATAAAGTGTAAAATACTGTTTGAGTACTAGTTATAGCATTCAATCTCAATGTACAGCACACTAAGGACAAAGATCCTACATGAGGAGTAAGTGCACAGTGACTCCTGTTGTTGACTTAACAAATTGACACTCTTGTTTATGGCATCAGTAATCACCCTAGGCTCTTGTCATGAATTGCCAAGGCTATGGAAGCCTTTTGAGTTCACTGACTCTGATCATATTTAGACAAGGCCATGGTCAAAGTGGAAGTTCTCTCCTCCCTTCAGAGAAAGGAACCTCCTTCTTTGATGACCCGTTCTTTCCACTGGGATCTCACTCACAGAGATCTTTCATTTAGGTTTTTGTTTTTTTTTTTTTTTTTTTTTTTTTTTTTTTTTTTTTTTTTTTTCCCCAGAGTGTCTTGGCTTTCCATGCCTGAAATACTCTCATGGGCTTTTCAGCCGGATACACATGCCTTAAGGGCTGATTCTGAGGCCAGAGTCTGTTTAGGACATCTGCCATTCTATGGGTCTGTAATAATCCAACATTCCCATGTTGGATTGTTCTCTCCCTTTTTTATTCTATCAGCTAGTATTTACAGACACTAGTCTTGTTTGTGTGATCCCTTTGGTTCTTAGTCCTATCATTATGATCAATTGTGAACAGAAATTGATCACTGGGACTAGTGAGATGGCATTGGTACATGCCACCTTGATGGGATTGAATTTGAATCCCCTGGTATGTTTCTAACTCTACTGTTTGAGGTAAGTCAGCTTGAGCATGTCCCGAATTGCACATCTCTTCCCTCTCTTATTCCCACTCTTATATTTAACAGCGATCACTTTTCAGTTACGTTTCAGCACTTAAGAAGAACTGTGTATTGATTACAGTATTCAACCAAAAGTATTAAGTAGAACAAACAAAAAAAAATACTAAGAGGGATAACATATTAAGCTGCTCATCAACAGTCAGGGTGAGGGCTGATCAAGTCACCGTTTCTCATAGTGTTCATTTCACTTTAACATGTTTCCTTTTTGGTTCTCAGTTAGTTGTCACCTATCAGGGAGAACAAGTGGTATTTGTCCCTTTGGGATTGGCTTATTTCACTCAGCATAATGTTTTCCAAATTCCTAACAGGGATCACTTTTCAGTTAAAATTTAAACACCTAAGAATAATTGTGTGTTAATTACAGAGTTCAATCAATGGTACTAGAACAAAAAAATACTAAAATGGATAAAGTATTACATTGTACATCAAATGTCAGGACAAGAGTTGATCATTATTACAGTAAATATATCACCATGATGATCAAGAAAAATATACATACAACAAAATAACAAAGATCAAAGACTTTTTACAACATAGGAAATTGCTTATAATAGAATTTTAGGTTAAATATCCAGAATTTTTTTAAAGATTTATTTTATTCATTTGAAAGAGAGTTATAGAGAGAGGTATAGACAGAGAGAGAGATCTTCCACCCACTGGTTCACTCCCCAAGTAGCTGCAATGGCTGAAACTGAGCTGATCCAAATCCAGGAGCCAGAAGTTTCTTCTGGGTCTCCCATGTGGGGGCAGGGTCCCAGGTACATTAGTAGGAAGCTCGATCAGAAGTGGAGCAGCCAGGACTCAAATCGGCCCCCATATGGGATGCCGGCACTGCAGGCCAGGGCTTTAACCCTCTACAGCACCGGCCCCCTGAAATACTTTTTAAAGTTAGGTTCTCTCCTATGTACAGGAAAATGTTTACTAGAATGTATAAATGCAGTTATTCTGGTTGATATATTTTGAATAGTTATATTTAACTCTTTTTCAATATTTACTTTTCAAAATTGCCATGTTGATTTTGCTACTAATACATACATACTTATACATATACATATTCATACCCTAATATACATGCAAATATGTTATCATATATTCTCACACACATACTAATGTGTATATGATGGTACATCTAAAAGTTCATAGAGGGGCAGATATTTTGCCCAGTAGGTGAGATGCCATTTGGGACACCCCACCCCACATCAGAATGCCTCAGTTCAATAGTCTACCCCGTTTCTGATCCAGCTTCTTGCTAATGTACATCCTGGCAGGTGGCAGGTGATGGTTCAAGTACTTCAAGTACTTGGGTCTCTGCCACCCACATGGAAGATGCTTTTTGAGTTACAGGCTCCCAGCTGTGGCCTGGCATATCCCCAGAGGCTGTAGACATTCAAGGATCTCCCATCCTCCCTTCCTCCCTCCCCCCTCTCATTCCCTCTTATCTATTTGTCTTTCTAGAAATGAAAAATACATTCTTCTAAGTTCACAGAGGGCACCTGTGCTATTGTGCTAAGTCTCCACCTGTGGCACTAGGATCACATCTGGGCACCAGTTAGTGTCCCAGCTGCTCCTTTTCTGATCCAGATTTCTACTATTCCCTGGGAAAGCAGCAAAAGATGCCTCAAATCTGGGCCCGTACACCCATATGGGATACCTGGAAGAAGCTCCTGGCTCCAGATCAGCCCAGCTCCAGCCGTTGTGACCATCTGGGGAGTGAACCAGTAGATGGAAGACCTTTTTTTATGTCCCTCTCTCCATCTGTAACTCTACCTCTCAAATAAATAAAATCTTTAAAAATAAAGTCCACAGAAAATGGAATTAAAAAGTTAATTTATTTTGGTGTCCCCCAAAATTGAAATCCATGCAAACCAGGGTCTTCAAGAGGCTCTTGGAAAAACTGTATCTTGGAGAAAATCTATACATGATTTCAAATGTTTTTGAATGAATTTGTCTTTATTTCCATTTTCCATGAACTTTTTTGATGTACCCTCATATATGTACATGTATATATAGAGAGATAGAGAAAGATGGAAATCATATTTATAGGTATATATATGTGTGTGTATAGACATAGACAGAAAATATCTGTCCCAAAGGGGTCTCGCAAGGGACCGCAGG
Source organism: Oryctolagus cuniculus (assembly GCF_051225735.1). Lineage (NCBI taxonomy): Eukaryota > Metazoa > Chordata > Mammalia > Lagomorpha > Leporidae > Oryctolagus > Oryctolagus cuniculus. The sequence goes on along the minus strand of NC_142886.1, from coordinate 29,070,082 downwards.
ACTTCCAGACCTTTTATGACAAATGATCTCTACCACCATGACCTGGTTCACTATTGGTACATAACATTGGAATGCTGCATGGTTATTATGTTTTCTACTTGTCAGATCTGAAATAGCAAATTCCATATTCAGGAAAACCTCATAGGAACTGCAGAATTGCAGATCTAAAACATGCAAATAAGAAATTAAAGAAAGTACAGGAATTTTAAAAAATTAATCAAACCCAATTAATGTAAAATACATAAATAATCCTGTTTGGTTTTAGGGTCTGGCAAAGATGTCAATGTAGAGGAAGGACATCACACACTAAGTACAGCCTAGAGACAGCACACATACTGGAAAACACTATTGTACAACTTAATTTGCATTTCTTGACTGAAGTTTCTAACCTTAAAATGCAATATTTAAAAATAAAATAGAGCTAAGCAAGGTTTCTCACCACAGGGGAGGGAAGCAACCAACTAAATTCTGGCTGGTTCCTTTATCCTTCTGTCAGAGACTGGCTCATCCTCAACACACACTTTCATACAATAATTATCAGGTTCTACCTGGTAGGCACTGCCTTTGGCAGCCCTGAATGGTAACTCCATGCTGTCTTCGCTAGGCCCAATGGGGAAGGATGAGCAAAGGAGGGGAGCAGGAATCCCACCCCTTCAGGCAGTCTTGGCCCACAGATGCTCCCACTGATCTCGTAATAGATTTCACTCCATCAATATACTTTCTGCATTATTACCAATTCATCTTAAGTAATCTTTTGATTGACAATACATTTTCATTTCAAAGTATATTTCCGCATGTTCTATAAATCAGTATAATTTGAATATGGAAGTTAACCATAAAATAAACAGAACAAAATATCAGTAAACGGTCTGTAGATACTGCTGCCATCCAAGACTCTGAGTCTGAGAACTGGTTACTTCTCTGTGAATAAGAGAAATTAGCAAGAGACAGCAGGTGTTAAGGGCAAAATGAAAACAAACTTGACTTTTCCCTGGATAAAAATCAAAAGCAGCAATCACTGAGTCCACTCAAGCCACTTTCTGTGCATTCTGACCACTGTCCTCAGGCTGCTCCACACTGCCTGGAAGCCTCTCTGCTGCCAACCATCCGAGTCTCTAACGCCTTCTCAGCTCCTTCACATCTGCCCTCAATCCCCATCCTCATCCCTGGAGCTCTCTCTCTGCACCCTGAACTGACCATCAGAAGCATACAGCTCGGCAGTCTGTGCTCATTCATCGCGGCACGTGTGCTTGTCCCACCCTTAGAAGTAGGCTTTGAGGTCCTCAGTGCTATTAGAGTTTAGATAAGTTCCTGTGGATGATGGATTGTACCCACTGGGGAACCACCTAGAAGCCATCCGAGGTGTGGGGAGACTCAAGAGCTCCACCATCGATCCTTAAAGAGCAGCACTAAATCTCCCTCCCAAACCTCTCACGGCAGCTGTCAAGAGGTGGTTTTCACTCCAGAGACCACACCACGTCCATTAGGGCACGGGTTGCCTGGTCTCGCTCTCTGGGACCACCTCTGAGGGTGTTCAGCACCATTAGCAACAGGCTTTGATCCAGTGTACAGAGTCTTTGCCCACCCCAGGAGACCACAGCAAGGAGAACAACAATGGTGTGGAGTACTGGAGGGCTCCAGTGAGCAGCTTGCTGCGACACTGCATGGCTCCCACTGCTTCGTTTCTTTCATACGCACCACCTCTAACACAGCAAGAGAAAACTGCCTTGCTTATCAAGTGGAGGGGATTTGCCAGCCTTCAAGAGAGCTCTCCTCCTCCACTGAAAAATGGACACTTCTTCACAGGACTTCCCTCCAACACGACTCTCAGTCCACACAGTTTGCCTTACTTTGTCCCTTTAATTATCTTTGCAAGTTCCTTTCCACTTTTTCAACATAGGAAACCTGCTAAACTTGGAGTTAGAAAGCTTTAATTCTAGATTTGGTCACTAGTTTCCAATTTAATGTGTACATTAATTATTTAAAAAAATAGTGACTAAGGCCGGCGCCGCGGCTCACTAGGCTAATCCTCCGCCTAGCGGCGCCGGCACACCGGGTTCTAGTCCCGGTCGGGGCGCCGGATTCTGTCCCGGTTGCCCCTCTTCCAGGCCAGCCCTCTGCTGTGGCCAGGGAGTGCAGTGGAGGATGGCCCAGGTGCTTGGGCCCTGCACCCCATGGGAGACCAGGAAAAGCACCTGGCTCCTGGCTCCTGCCATCGGATCAGCGCGGTGCGCCGGCCGCAGCGCGCCGGCCGCGGCGGCCATTGGAGGGTGAACCAACGGCAAAGGAAGACCTTTCTCTCTGTCTCTCTCTCTCACTGTCCACTCTGCCTGTCAAAAAAAAAAAAAAAAAAATAGTGACTAAAAGCTCTGCAAAGCAATGTTTCTATCTGTTCAACCATTTGGCCTCTACAGCTTGACTCAGCACATTTGCCAGTTTTCATGAACAGGAATGGAGAAGTAAGAACTATCTTCACACATTCTGCTTCAAGATACATTTCTATCCCATGACCAGATTCAAGGAAACTATTAAGGTGTCTTAGAAAGTCCACGTAAACACAGGCAGTCAAGATGATAGGGTTAACTCACTCTGAGAACAATTATGACTGAGCTCTCAACACCTGAGAACTCATTTTCACCAAAAGTTAACTGCAAGGGTGAGTGTTCTGAACAGAGGCTTGTCACTTTACACACGCACTTTTTAAAAATATATATATACATTTTTCTACTTGAGAGGTAGAGTTACAGAGAGAGGGAGAAACAGAGAGAGGTCTTCCATCTGCTGGTTCACTCCCCAAATAGCCCCAACAGCTAGTGCTGGGCCAGTCTGAAGCCAGGAGTCAGGAGCCTCCTCCACGTCTCCCATGTGGGTACAGGGACCCAAGTGCTTGGGCCATCTTCCAGTGTTTTCCCAGGCCCTAAGCAGAGGGCTGGATTGATGGAAGAGGAGCAGACGGGACACAAACCGGTGCCCATATGGGATGCCGGTGCCACAGGTGAAGGCTTAGCCTGCTATACCACAGCGCCAGCCCCGAGATGCCCACTTTCATATCCCAGTGCCTACTTTGAGTTCTGGCTGCTCTGCCTCAGATCTAGCTTCTGGCTAGTGTGCATCCTGGGAAGCAGCAGATGCTGGCTCACGTACTTCTGTTGCTTCCACCCACGGGACAGACCCAGATGGATTTCTTGGCTCCTGATTTTGGCCTGTACCATCCTTGGCTATTACCAACATTCAGATAGTGAACAGAAGATAAAAGACTCCTGTCTCTTTCTCTCTGCCTCTCAAATAAAAATGAAAAAAAAATTTAAAGTACACATTAACTCTAGGCTGTGCCATGTGTACTGTGGAACCAGACAGACGTGGGTTTTGTTCCTAGGCTCAACACTTATCAGAGCTATGTGACCCTGGATGGATTCAACAATTTTCTCATTTCTTCCTCCCCTTACTCATCTGAAAAATCAGATATTAACACATGGTAAATCATAGTTATGAGAAATAATGTCTTCATGCCAAAATATGTCACCCAATAGTGAATAAATATTATTGCTATTAAATATTAACATATACAGATTCCTTGGTAACACACATGCACACACATGTATCTGGAGATGTCCTATTCCTCACTGTGATAACAGGAGACCGAATCTCATGCAGTGAAGACTTAGAGGTCAAAACCTGTGTTCTAGCAGCACTGTACCCATTATCAGAAATGCTGTTCACCACAGCAAAGGTTGTCCCACTCATCAGCAGACAGTGCGTTCCCTGGTTTCTCATCTCCTTGCCTTTGCCTGTGCTGCCTCCCAGGACTACCTTCTCAGCACAGTAACAAACCTCTCTGTTCTCTAGATCACACAACTTTATCTGTGTCACACTCACTTTATTCTGCCTTCCAGCGTGCTTAGCTGGATACTGAGTTCTGGATTCTCTTTAGAGTCTTGCCTGGGCTCAGTGTCACCCACAGATGTGAGCTAAACAAACGAGTAGCAGAGACCTAGCTGGAATTCCTAAAGCAACGTGGACGTTCTGATGACACAGCTAACTTCCAAGTGCCAAGTACTTTGAGAAAACTGCTGAGCTTCAATCTCAGGGTAGCTCAAGAGAAGGGAAGCCCATTTGCAACCATGGCGGGTGCAACTGTATCACTCACAAATGGGGAAATTTTCATCCTAATCCCTGAAACATAGAAAAGTTACTTTACTGTGAAATAGGATAGTTGCAGATCTAATAAAATTAAAATCATATTGGATTAAGGTTAGCCTTTTATCCAATAATTACCTTATGAGAAAAAGGAAATGTGAACACAGATAGGCCATAATTGTGATATGACACATTTGTTTGGTCTTTCGCCCTGGGTCCTGTCATAGGAGCTTCTAAAAAGAGTGTCTTTGTTATTCATCACAAGTGCCTGTCCATTGAGTTTTGCAAATAGTGGGCTTCAGCTTTTCTCTAGGAAGGGGGCTGATTGCCAAAGGAACCAACCCTGTGTTTTGAGACTTGGAACCTTAAGCCCCATCTCCAGTCCTTTGGGAAGGAAGAGAGGCTGGAGATGGAGTTAGTGACCAATTGAGAGTGATGAAATCAACCATGCCCATGGAATGGAACCCCCCCCCCAATAATGAGATTTGGAAAGCTCCAGGTTGGTGAATACATCAAAAATATATCTGGGAAGGTGATGTGGACGATTCGAGATGGCATAGAAATTCTACATTCCTTTCCCTATACCTTGCTTTATGCATCTTATATTTAGTTGTTACCAAACTGTATCCTTTCTAATAACCTTAAATATCAAAGTAAGGTGGTTCCTAGTCCCGTGAGTCATTCTAGCACATCATCAAACATGAGAAAGGGGCCACTGGGACCCTGATGGCTCAGACTTGTGATTAGCATATAAAGTGGGAGCAGTCTTGTGAGACTGAGCCCTTAACCTGTGGGCTCTGATTTTAACTCCAGGTAATCAGCATCAGAATTGAGCTAAATTATAATTGGTGGCAGAGAACTTATTGATGGGAGTAGAGGTGAAGGGGCCATATTTAGTGTGGGGGCCATATTTACAAGTGTTGTTGGACAGCCACACACCCAGGGGAAGACTAATATGTGAAGATGGAAGCAGGGACAGGAGTGTTGCATCTACACATCAGGGAATGCCAAGGATTCCTAACAATCACCAGATGTGAGCAAGAGCCAGCTGGATCCCCCGTCTGCAGCCTTCAGAGACATCTTGGCCCTGCTCATGGCTTCACTTTGAACTTCTAGTCCAGAACTACAGGATAATAAATTTCTATTGCTTTAAGCTATCCAGTCTGTGGTACTTTGTCACATCAACTCTAAAAAACTACTATAATAACCACTGATCATATTCTCCATGGTCTACATGAACTTGAAGTACATTTTACCAAAATTATCTATTATATTATCATATATGAGCATACTGCAAAAAAGTCCATGGAAACAAGAAGTAAAAAGCTTGTTTTGATGCAAGAAAATTTCAAAATTCATTTTTTCCATTATATGCATTTTTCATAAACATTTGGAGACAATTTGTATGCATGGATTTCTAATTTTTTGAATGAAGATAAACTCCACTTTTAATTCCATTTTCCAAAAATATTGTTAAGTACTTCCATTTTCGACAAGACATGCAAACATATCACCTTATATTTCATAAAAAATATAAGAAAACTCCACAGAATTCACAACCTGGAAAGCAAGTACATCTATAAGTATTGCTTTTCAAAGTGTTCATATCTCTGTTCTGTGGAATAGACTGGACAATTATCTATACTCATCAACATTAAATTAAGGTTGACAACATGGGTTTGATGATTTTCTGGTAGTTAATTTCTATTTCCCTGGATTAAATGGCTATAGTCAATTGAATATTATTTTAGTGCCCAAACTCTGTGCCTGAAATACATAAATATTTTGACATATTATGTATTATGTACCTATCATTACACCAGACTTTAAGAGTGGAATAGCTGTTCATTCACGGTTCCTTCCATAGGAATTATTTACATATATTTATATGTACTTTAAGCAGCTAAATAGGTGCACTTACCTTTTCTCTATTTCTGACACTAAAATATTCTTGTTGTTTCTCATTACGCAGGGATTCATTGTACAATGAGAGCACATAGTCTTGCTAAAATTGCTCATACTTTTATAATATTTTGCACTGATAATCCATGACTAAAGGCCTCTATGAAAGCAAATGAGCCTTGGATCAATAATACTATCTTCTAAGAACTTTTCCTGTACATGAATTCTGTTTTTCTCTAACTTAAATTGAGCCCGTGAGGGCAGGCATGGGGTGTTCTCTTATCTCTTTTCATGGCAGAAATGAGGCTAATAGCATTCCTAGTAATTCACTCATCTAATTATGAAGGCAAGATAAGGAAACTCTTAGCACATGGAGAACAAAAGGAAAACAAATATTGGCAGAGAAATCGATTGGTTTACAGATACATTTCTGCTTCCCAAGGGATACAGACTTGAAATCTCTTAGTTGTTATGTTACCAATGTCTCTGGTTACCTGACTTGTATTTTCCTCACCCTTTGTAGACATTTGTTTCCCATTGCTTTGTATCCAGATGCTTTCAGTTTATTACTCTGATTTTTTCTATTAGGGAATGAAATGAAGAACATTTTTTTTTTTTAGGTGGCCACTCTTGTTAATTGATAGGATTTACCATTGCTCACATGAGTTTTCATTGTCCTTACAAAGGCACTGCTTCATTGAGGTCCCCAGAGATCAGTTCCCTTCTAATATGCATAAAACAGTGCCAAGAAAACCCACATTTCTAGCCCAATAGGATGTAGCATATCTCAAAATGGTAAAAGGATTTGTGACACTTTCCATCAGGGATGAAATGTTAGCTTCCATCTGCTGGTTTGTCTTTCAAGGCATTGAGTCAAAACCCATAGGATTCAGAAGTTCTGCATCAGTTATCTTTGTCTACTGATGAGGAATGTGCAAACAACTCACATTTCCCCAAGTGTTTGCCATCTCTTTCTTTTGAAAGATGAAAGTAATTCCACTGAAAACAATTAGCAACTAAATCACATAGGAAGGCACTTTGCAACTTGTCTCAAAAATGAGAATATGTCAAATAGGCCACAGGGTGGCCCCCACTGCTCTTCGTCACCTCTAAGCAGTCACACCTCTGCAAATCTCATCCTGAGTGCACACGGGCTCTGAGACGTCCTTCTAACCAATATAATCTGGAAAAGATGTTAGGATGCTATTCCTATGATAATGTTAACAAATATGTATATTTATTCACTTTCTTATGCTGGCCTTCAAGAAGCAAGGTGTAAAGCTGTCATCCACCTACAGAAGGAGCCACATGTCAGGGAACTGTAGGCAACTTCTGAATGTTGAGGATTCCGTCGTCAACTACAAGGAACTGAACCCTTCTGACAACTACATGTGTTCAGAAAATGATCCCAAGTATCCGATTAATTCATGCCTGGATGTACGACTTAGAGAAACTACAAGAAAATAAATATGTGCTGTTTGTAACAGCTAAGTCCATGGTAATCTGCTAGGCAGCAAGTTAAAAATAACACAGTTCATAGGAAATTATGCTGGAGGTGACTGCACCAGAGTGTTCAGGACTTTGCTACTCAGTGAGACTTTCCTTAACTGTCATGGAAGCTCTTTGAGACATTACAAATCCCCTTTGAAAGATGGTATGAGTAGATAGGAGAGCATTTAACAACCTGTCCAAGGTAATAAGATAACAAGTAACAGGCTAGATTTCAAATTGAATTCTGCCTAGTTGACTGCAAAGCCTGAGGTCTTTCTAAGACACAACGTCCTGCCAGCCTCAACTCAGTTTTCTTTCAGTGCAGGCTCTGTGTCATTTGATGGCTTCTAACATTTCATGCCCAACAATATGAGGGTCTGAATCCAAAGGAGGAGGAAATGAAGGGAATGTGGGAGCTACAACAGTTGCTAATCACATGACAATTCATTTGATTTCAGATATCAATCAGTAGTTGACTCCTGGAGAGACTGATCCTCTAGACACAAGCCTCAAGCTGGAAATTACTGATGATTGTGGCAGTGCAGAAGGGGTAAGGTATTTGAAAACTTCCAGATTTATTTTACTTATCTAAAAGTCAATGGGGCCAGTGCTGTAGAGTAGTGGGTAAAGCCGCCATCCCATATGGGCACCAGTTCAAGTCCCAGCTGCTCCTCTTCCGATCCAGCTCTCTGCTATGGCATGGGAAAGCAGCGGAAGATGGCCCAAGTCCTTGGGCCTCTGCACCCAGGTGGGAGACCTGGAAAAAGCTCCTGGCTCCTGGCTTCGGATCGGTGCAGCTCAGGCTGTTGCAGCCAATTGGGGAGTGAACCAGTGCATGGAAGACCTCTCTATCTCTCTACCTCTCCTTCCCTCTCTGTTTAACTCTTTCACATAAATAAATAAATCTTAAAAAAACAAAGTGACTGAGAGAGACAGACAACAGTGAGAATGATCTTCCATCTACTGGTTCACTCCCAAATGTCTACAATGGCTGGGGGCCAAGCCAGGCTGAAGCCAGCAACACAGAACTTCATTCAGAACTCCCATGTCAGTGGCAGGGTCCTAAGCCCTTGTGCTACCTTCTTCCATCTTCCAGGACAGTAGTAGGGAGGAGGATGGGAAGCAGGGCAGCTGAGGTTCAAAGCAGAGCTCATATGAGATGCCAGCTGTGCCACAATGGCAGCCCAGAAAAGATTTTTTAAATGTCCTTAAAAGCAATAAATAATTTTTTGCAGTGTAACTGGCTAACTGGACCAACACAAGTATTTCCCTGCCACAAATGTACTACTATATGGAGATTTCTGGTCATACACAAGTCTACAGAGACACAAGTCAGAGAAATTACTTTGCTTCTGCAATCTCATGCCCTTTATCCCTTCTCATTGAATGTTTTTTTTTATTTTCCTCTGTAAGGAATTTCTCAGAGTGAAGAGAACTAGAGTCCTTGCCAATAGGCACTTACTAAGGAGCATCTGTGACCATTAGACTTTTACAGTAAGATGTCACAGCTGGGGGATAGGTCTCCAAACCTAGCTCTGTTACCAACTCAAACCTAGAACTTCTGAATGGGCTAAGACCTGAGTCCCCATGCAACATTACTTCTCTCAGTGGAAGGTGTTAGAGTCTACCTAATAGCTCCCAGGCATGGTCAGGGACTGGTAAAGTCTTGTAACCATTGAGAAATTCAGAGACTAACTCAACTAGCGCAACAAACTCGTACTGAGGCATCTTCGCAGGCTAAACATTTGAAGACTGAAACAGAGCAGTCAGATGACCTTGCCTGGAGAATCAATGGGTGAGATAAAAGTGATAATGTAAGCATCTTTTAACATTTCTACAGTCAACATTTATTAAAAATATTTAGCCAACAAATTTACCCTAGAAGAGAGAGCAGCAATACAAAGATAAGCCATTGTTCATCATCTCATGCTAACTCTAGTAAGGGATATGCACATGTCAAAGTATTCTTGTAATATAAGGAGTCCATTCAAAGACAAATGCAGAAGCTAGGACATGTGACTGAGAAACACAGTTTCCAAGAGAGGCAATTATTTGGGTCTTTGGGAATGGCTCAAAGTATGACAGGCAAACAAGAAGGAAGAACAATCCAAGAAAAGATAAAATTTGCTGTCTTCTCTCCTCCTACCAAGAGTATCACATGAACAATTTAGTTTCTTGTCTCTAGTTGTCCATCAAGTTGCAGATCAAGTAATTCTTCTGCTCACATCTTAAGTTTAGAAATCGTTATTCTCAAGGGATCCCGAGGATACACATAGGTGTGAGTACACATGCATAATTTTTTAAAAGAAAAAAGTAAAAATTTGCTCAAAACGTGTTTCCCACTTACTTTGGAGTGTGATAGGTAGGCAGAGCAGTGTCAGAGTGGTAGGAGGCAGTTGTATTTTGGCTGGAATTCACAGCAGCCTGCTCTAACACCAGATGTGCTGAGCTCTCCAGGAAGGAGTCATCTGCATATTTGGAATGTATGCAAAGTACTTTTTTCATTCCAGACCAGACTCTTTCTCTTCTCTAACCCCTTTCATTGATTCTCCTGTTAGCACCAGGTAACTAATAACATTTCTTGTAAAATATCTAACTTCTGTGGCTTTCAGTGTTGATCTTTGGTTTTCCTTCTTCGAATTTTAACTTGAAAGTCATATGCACAATCCACCTCTTAACTGCAACACAGCATGACCATCAGGAGCCTTTAGACCACGAGGAAGTTGGAATTTTTCTGTGTACTATTTGTCTTACCTTGGACAACATACTGGGTGCTCTAACAGGGACTTCAGACAGACCTAAGGCCAGTTCTCATGGATAATGCTCCAGGAGAGTGGACGTGTTCATCATCTAGTGCCTCAGTCAGCCGTGAGCTATGTGCCGAGGCACATTTTCACTCATGTTCCCTCCGCTGGTTCACTCCCCAAGTGGCTGCAATGGCTGGAGCTGAGCCAATCCAAAGTCAAGAGCCAGGAGCTTCTTCCAGGTCTCCCATGTGGGTGTTGGGGCTCAAGGACTTGTGCCATCTTCCACTGCTTTCGCAGGCCATAGTAGAGAGCTGGATCAGAAGTGAAGCAGCCGGGACTCAAACTGGTGCCCACATGTGATACCAGCACTGCAAGCGGCAGCTTTACCTGCTATGCCACAGCACCGGCCCCAACCAGCATCCCATTTGAGTACTGATTTGAATCCCAGCTGCTCCCCTTCAGATCCAGCTCCCTGCTATGTGCTTGGGAAAACAGCAGAAGATGGCCCAAGTGCCTGGGCTCCTATCACCCACATGGAAGACCAGATGGAATTCCATGTTCCTGACGCCAGCATGTCCCAGCCCTGGCCATTGCGGCCATCTGGGGAGTGAACCAGTAGGTGGATTTCTCTGTCTCTTTGTCTTTCTCTGTAGCTCTGCCTTTCAAATAAATAAATCTTTAAAAATTAATACGTATAAGGTCTTTATTGAGAGTATAAAAGATCATTTTATGTAACTCAGCATGGGGTTTGATATTTTCCTATAACTATACATACACATGTTCATTAAGTATATTAAACAGTTATATGGTTATATGTAAATATAAATTATATTTCTAAATGTAAAGTAAGTACTATTTTTCTAAGAATCTACCAAACCCACATACTTTATGCATATTATTTCAAATGCTTACTATAACTTCAAGGTATGTAACTGTCACTTCCTTTGAAGATTTGGGAAATGAAACCTCAAAGACAATCTAATTACTCCAAGGTCGCACAGCTAGTTAGTGGTAAAGCAGGATTCGAATGGTGTACAGCGTTTGTTCCGTTATCTTGTTTTTTCTTTACAATTAAACATCAAAGAATTTTGCCCCCAAAGACGTGCTGAGGGTGCTGAAAGAGGATGTTATTAATGCCATCCTTCCAAAGCAAAGGGTGTGGTGTTGCCTTTAATCTGTACATGCTGGCTATTTCTGTTTTCATACATTGTGATTTGTTGGCAATGATACTGTGCTCCCTCTCACCCTTACTCCAACACATACCCGAACTCCTGCCATCGCCAACGTTCACTCCAGTGTTCCCCTATATTGCCCTTGAGCTCATTTATACAATTAGCCAGCAGGGAGCAGATTTGTGAACTGGATCGAAAGCTCCTTCACACCCCTAATTCAAGACCCAGCTTGAGTATCACTGTTACAGATGTCTTCTCTGACTTGGTTCAACGATTGAAACTTTTTCCCTCTGAGTAACTGTAACACCAGGGCAAACTCACTGCCATTACAGCTAAAACTTAGCACTTAACATGTGCCAGGCATCATTCTAGGAGGTCTCCACGTATTATCTCAGTTAACTCATTATTAATGCCACTGTTCAACTGATGAACCTGGACTGACATCGACTACTCATCTGCTTTCCCTACTCTTTGGACTTGGAGATTCTTCATGATGGAAACTATTGTACCCTTCTGTTTTCATCCCAGCACCATCCCCTGACTCCTTCAGTGGGGTAGACGATGGCAGATATTACCCTGCTTATCCTTACATAAGCACATTATCAGTACTACTCTACACTCCATTTTACAAGTGTAGAAATGGAGGCTCAAAGAGACTTGCTTTCTAAGAGGCAGCATCAAAGCTGCAAAGACGAAGACCTGCTTTCAAATCAATACTTCTCCAGTCCCTTACCCAACTCTGTCCCCCATGTCAGCTGTAAAAACCAACGCTTTGGGCCAATGCTACAGCACAGTGGGTTAAAGCCCTGGCTGGCATCGCCAGCATCCCATATGGGTACCAGTTCATGTCCTGGCAGCTCCACTTCTGATCCAGCTCCCTGCTAATGCACCTGGGACAACAGTGGAAGGTGACCCAAGTACTTAGGTCCCTGCACCCATGTGGATGACCCAGAAGCAGTTCCTGGCTCCTGGCTTCAGATCAGGCCAGCTCTGGCCATTGTGGTCATTTGGGGAGTGAACCAACGAATCGAAGATCAATCAATCAACCGATCTCTCCCTCTCTGTTGCTACCTCTCTGTAACTTTGTCTTCAAAATAAATAAAACAAATCTTAAAAAAAAAAAAGCCTGAAATTTTTTGAATTAAAAGAACAGAATGAACACATAGTGGCAGGTGTTATACACTACATGTGAAATGAGGAACTACACATCCATTATGACTTTCTGAGCAGACAGGCTCAGGTTCAGATCTGCACAGAAAATGACACATTGGTAAAAGACAAACAGACTCTTGCACATCACTATTCATCTGTATTTCAGTGATGAACAAATGGTCTTGGGACCAACACAGATTTGAATTTGAATCGCTGCTCTCACATTCTTCATGTGTGGTCCAAGGCTAGTAGCCTAATTCATCTGGGTCTCTAACTTTCCCGATTTGTAAAAAGAGGATAGTTACACTCTCCTTAATGTGAACTATGCTGAGGACTCCAATTAGGTAACATACACCAAAGTGTCTGCATAAACCCTACACGCTAGCATGCTGTTGTCTTTCCATGTCTCTCCCAGGGCTTATAGTAAACACTGTCCACACAGTGCCCAGCAGCACTGCTTCCAACACGTCCATACATAGGCATTCCTGAGAGAACCATCCCACATGAAAAGTGCCTCCTCTCAAATCCTGATTCATTCCTCCAATGAGGCCCTAATGTGTACTTTACCACCAGTCCCAGACTCTTGCATTGAAGATTTTTTTCCCAGTTTTATTCCCGGCTTTTCAATCACCCCAAAAAGAGTTCATAGATGAGAGAATATAATAAAGTAAAAGTTCAACCTCAGTTTTGTTCAGAACTGATACTGCCTGCTCCGACGGGGATGAGAAATAAAAGCATGATGAGTGAAAATGTCATTGAGTCCAACAAGCTAAATATCTGTGCAGAGGACGATTTACTGCACAATACCCCCTTGGAAATCAGAGCCATCCACGCATTCACAAAGCCACCTTACTTCATGGGCAATTCCCCCTGGTTTTTAATGGGTTTTGACTCTCACACTCTCAGCCCGTTGGTAGCCCAGGAATCATTACTCTTGACTTTATCAGCAGCAGCAGTCCAAGTATTGCCTGGATTAATTCCATTTTCTGAGACAGAGGATTTTTCTAAAGCTATCCAGGTCTCAGGAAGAAACACATATTGTGAATGGTAGGGATAAAGAGACATTAAGGGGAGATTTTGATCCATCAGTGTCTTTTCTTACAGCTGACTTCTCAATGAAGATTGTTTTTGATGATGAATTTCCTTTCCACGGTGCTAGATAATGCCATTCTACGGTGATAATATAATGAAATGCATTGAAATACCTTCCACTTACATGAGTTGTTCAGAAAATCCCAAATATATTATTACAGAGATTTAACGTGCTCTGTTTGATTATTAGTTCTTTCAAAAGCAAAAGAACTAGTTGTTAACCAAATTTTGTGGGGTCAGCATTGTGGCACAGCAGATAAAGCCACCACTGTGATGCTGGGGTCCCAGACTGGACTGCTGGTTTAAGTCCTGGATTCTCTGCTTCTGGTCCACATTCCTTGGTAACGTACCTGGGAAGGCGGCAGGTCATGGCCCAGGTACACGGGCCCTACCACCCATGTGGGAAACCAGGATGCAGTTTTTCTCTCTAGTTCTGCCTTTCAAATAAGTAAATATTTTAAAAAAGAAGCCAAGATTGTGTTAGAACAAGACATTTTTTCTTTCCTCTTTTCCAAGCCATGGCATCTGTCAGCTCCTCATGCTGACTTTACCCAAAGAAATTCCAGCCCTTTGGCCCTCCACAAACAACTTTGGGTAGCTCAAAGGATTCACGAGAACTGGGGAACAGTTCATTTGGGTAGATCATAATCCACCATTAAATCAATACATATAACCTTCATTGTATAGGATGACCAAACAGCAGACCAACCTTATGCAAGCCTGGACAGGGACAGACTGGTGACCCTGACAACAAAAGCCAAATAAATCAAGTACAAACTTTTAGGCTGGCCCCAATATTCCTTGTCAAATGTGTGTTCACTTCTTATCGTATGAAGTTCATCAATCACCAACATATCATTGGCACTTTTTCCTCTGTGTCACTGCTTTTGCTGTTCTGTTTGGAACACCTCCCTCTGTTGTTATACCAAAGGAAGTGTTCATTCATCCATTCATTGTGTATTAGGCACTTACCAGATAAGATATTTACAATGCATCAGTGAACCAACATTTCTGTGTCCTCACAACAGTATTGATCAGGAGTGCGGGCCCTGGATCCATTGCCTGGCTAAGAATCCTGACACTGTTTTCAATGGGCTTTGTGATATTGTACAAGCTACATAACCTTTCCTGTTTCAGTTTCTCATCTGTAAAATGGGCACACGATTAGTCTGAATCTCTGAGAAACACTACAGCTTTAAATGGATTAACAGTAGTCATAGTAAAGATCAGGCAGGCCTGCTAATTAATACAAGTACACAAGTTAAGTTACAGTCATAATTAACCCTCTGAGGCCCTATGTCCTTCACCCAAGGTTGAATTCAGTCTCTGCTTCTTCTGCAAAGCTTTCTCCTCACTATCTCAGCTCAGGGACTTTTTCCTATTCTCTTTTAGCACACAGTTATTCACGGGATGGAAAACAGGATTTATCTTCCATGCCAGCCCTAATCAGGGAATAATGACTGCTTTGAGTCGGGGCTAAGCAGCAACATGAGGCCAATTCCAGAATCTCGGGGGCGGGGATTATGAAGAGTGATGAGTGACGTGTGACACAAATGAGGAAATGTTTTCAGAGAAGATAACTGAGCGACAGTATTCAGCGAAGAATTTGTATAACCAAAATATTTTCCCCTTGTTACCCCATAACTTTATAGTTACACTTGGGTAAGTTATTTAAATTTCTCTAAGCCCCGGTTTCTTTCTTTATAGACTTATTTCAAAGAGTAGAAGTTCTAGTATTGCTGGGAATATCAGAACAGATATTGTATGCAAAGTACCTACTAGAGGCTGGTAAACAGAATAACAATAAAAATAATAATAATAGACATTAGCACTAAATGGTAACACCATCAGGCAGTCATGGATAACGAGTCGTGTAAGGGTGTGAACATTGTTCATGCATTGTTCCTGTCTCCCTAGTTAGTGCTTTCTTGTGGGCAACACTTCTGGTCCTCTGGTGCTTGCATCTGTCCCAGAATAGGGCCTCAATTTACATGGGTGATATGGGTGAACTGGGGGCAGTAATATCGTTTCTCCTCCATTCAGCAGAGGAAAGTAAATAAATTGCTGAAAGGTCCCTCTTTCCTGAGCCAGCATTGCTGCTTTGCTTGTACACAGAAAACAAAATGAAAGGAGATGGAACTAAATACTAGATGAGTTTTCCCCCCAAGGGAGGATCTACCGCTATACTTCTGAGCGACAGTTCAGCTAAGCTTTTTCCATCCACTGCTATATGGCCATATGATGAGTATGCTGAAACAAACTAGAAAAGGACAGAGTGATAAACTAAACCCTGGAGCTGCGAGGGGAAAAGCATTAGAACATTCTCAGAAAATGACACAGTGAATAGTCTAGTGTTGTTGGCGAGACCATTTGAGGCACCGTGAGAAAGAAAAATGGATGGAGCTGCCCTGAAGGTGGGATTTCGAGAGCAGAGCTACTGAAATATATAAGGAGGCTGTCTGGAGCTGCTCTTCGGCCACACGGAAGGCCAAGAGGAGGCTGCAGAGACTGGTCCTTCCACCAGAGGGTGATAAAGCACCCACACGGCCTAGTGTTCAGCAAGGGCCTTGTCTTTCCATCTTCTACAACGCAATGGAGTAGCTCTCTGCTTATGGCCTGGGAAAACAATGGAAGATGGCCCAAGTGCTTGGGCCCCTGCACCCACATGAGAGACCTGGAGGAAGCTCCTGGCTCCTGGTTTCAGATCGGCTCAGCTCAGGCCTTTGTCGTCATTAGAACAGTGAACCAGTAGATGGAAGACCTTTCTGTCTCTACCTCTGTCTGTAACTCTGCCTCTCAAATAAATAAAATCTTTAAAAAAAAAAAAAAAAAAGGCAATGGAGTTCAAGTTGTTGAAGGTTCAAGTCTGGGCAGCATTACCCTCCACCAAGGACTTTTTCCAAATTTCTAGAGAACAGTGGTAACAACACTTTTACCCCACTGTTTCATTAAATTTGCTTTAAGAATAGTTTTATTCCTGAAGCACACATAATCAAATCCAAAACTGACAAGTGGGATTACATCAACTTGAGAAGCTCCTGCAGTGCAAAAAAAAAAAACAAAACAAAACAAAAAACAAAACAAAACAAAACAAAAAAACAACACACACACTCAGCAAAGTGAAGAGGAAACTGACAGAATGGTTGAAAAGATTTGCTAACTATGCAACTGATCAAGAATTAATATCCTGAATCTATAAAGAGCTCAAGAAACTCCACAATAACAAAACAATCCAGTTAAGAAATCCACTTAAGAAATCCAGCAAAGGGGCCGGCGCTGAGGCTCAATAGGCTAATCCTCTGCCTGTGGTGCCGGCACACCAGGTTCTAGTCCCGGTCGGGGCGCTGGATTCTGTCCCAGTTGCCCCTCTTCCAGGCCAGCTCTCTGCTGTGGCCCGGGAGTGCAGTGGAGGATGGCCCAAGTGCTTGGGCCCTGCACCCCATGGGAGACCAGGAGAAGCACCTGGCTCCTGCCAGTTAGAGTGTTTCACCTCACCCCAGTTGGAATAGCTGTCATACAGAAATCAACAAACAACAAATGCTGGTGAGGATGTGGGGAAAAAGGTAACCTAATCCAATGTTGGTGGGAAGGTAAACTAGTACAGCCATTGTGGAAGACAGTATGGAGATGCTTCAGAAAACTGAAAATACATCTACCATAGGAACCAGCCATCCCACTTATGGAAATTTACCAGAGAGAAATGAAATCAGCATATGAAAGACTTCTGTAAGGCCCATGTTTAGTGCAGCTCAGTTCTCAATAGCTAAGGCATGTAATCAATCCAGATGTCCACCAACTGATTACTGGATAAAGGTATTATAGTGTATAGATATTACGGAATAATACTCTCAGCTATAAAAGAAAAAAAAGAATGAAACCCTCTCTTTTGAAACAAAATGGATGCCACTGAAAACCATTACACTTAGTGAAATAAGCCAGTCCACAAAAGACATATACCATATGTTTTCCCTGACTTGTGGTAACTAATAGAGTGCCTAAAATGTAATGTATAGGAGTGAAATCAACATTGAGATTTGATGACTGTTTACAGCCCTTGTGTCTACTTCTGAGGAACAGTGTTTTTTTCTTCTTACTATTTGTTGAACTCTTTGCTCTGTGTAGGGATAATCTTATGAGTATGAAGTTATCTGGAAGTAGATCAGTATAAAAAATTAAGAGATGGAATAAGGGAGGAAAGAGGAGGAAGGGTGGAAGCATGGACAGGAAGGGGGTAGGGTGGGGAGTATCACTATGTTCCTAAATCTGTATATATGAAATACATGGAATTAATTTACCTTAAATATATACAGGATATTCAAAGTGTTCATGGGAAAATGCATTTTATCTTTTAATTCCGTATTTCATACATTTTTTGGAGTTACCCCTGATGGTCAGTTTTTTCCTCATATATACACTGTGGCTGGGGAGAGGGAGGACAGTATGGTTCTTTCCTGAGAATAATTAGTTCCCATGAGCAGCAGGGATCTATTAAATCTTCACTAAAATACTAGCTTTTTTTTTTTTAATAAACACTTCCTTTGGGAATATTTTTAGAAATACCAAAAAGTTATAAAACTAGTGTAGAATGTACCTGCATACACTATCCAACTTAATTGGATATATAACTGGATATATAACTTATATAACCTGTGGGGAGCAACTCGGACTAGACTAAGTTACTGGAATTAAGACTTATTCTATGCATCTGCTCTCCCACAATATGGTGCTGGGAGGGGAGTAAACAACTTCTACACAGCTGCCTCTCGCCAATTTGACTGATGAGCTGCAGGAGCTGATCTTGCTCCTGATTGGAGGAGAGCAGCGTGCTCGGCGTGTGGGTAGCAGAGTTGGGATTGGTGGAAGAGGACTATAAAGGAGGAGAGAGACAACATGCACCAGGAACATCCGGATAACATCTGAGCAGCCCCTGAGAGAGCCGGCCAGCGGTGTGCCGCTCCCCCGCAGAAGTGGGGAAAGTGGCAGGGGGAGCCGCCCCTCCACGGAGGTGGAGGGGTCGGCAGCCAACCCGGGAAGGACCAGCAGCAAACCCGGGAAGGGCTGAGCAGACAAAAGAACAGTGCAGGGTCCTGTGTCGTTCCTCCGCGAATGGGGGAGCGACAATAACCACAGTACACTTGTCAGGTATACTAAAAAATTAATGTTGGCACATCACCATTATTCAGGCTCCAGTCTATGCAAGTTTTTTTTTTTCATTTTTCCACTCACGTCTTCTTTCTGTGCCAGGATCCGACCCCAGATTCCACATTCCATTTAGAATTCTGTGATGTTCACCATCATTTAACAACAGCCCTTGTGTTTCCTTTGTGAACTTAGACTTTCAGTATTTTGAAGACAGGTATCATGCCTCTCCCAATGCCTAGCTTTGCCTGCTGCATTGGAGGTACAGGATATTTGCTAATCAGTTTTGCCACACAAAATCCCATTTTAACCATTATGAAAATCTCGACCATTAGTCTTAAGATTCAGATGTCTATGGGGGATAAAAGGTAGAGAGGGAGCATGTTCAAAATGAGAGTAACGACTTATGCTGAGATTATAAAACTTGTGTTCAAATTCAGAGTAAATATGAAATATAATAGACATCAGCTGGGAAGAGAAAACAGCCCACTGAACACTCAAACAGCACCAGCTTTCCCTTCAACCAAATCCAATAAGCCAGTAAATGAAAATTAAAGAAGAAAGATAGGAGCTGTAAGAACTGGAAGAGATGTAAATAAGATTTTAATCAGACTATCACATGGACCAGAGCTGGTAGCACACCGTTAAGCATTCTCATCCTGGAACTGGTGTCTATGTATAGCTGTTAATTGTGCAAATCCCCCAGTTCCTCAATGCCATGATTCCAAACCAGCTGCCAAGTACAGCTGGTTCCGGTTTTCTCTCTTTTTTTTTTTTTAAACAAAGGCAATTTTTCAAGTAGGATTGAGGGAGTAAGGGAATAAATGATTTTTAAAAGGAAATACAACCAAATTTTCATTTTATGATGAACCATTTAGAAGTGTTAAAAGTATGCAAGGGGCTGGTGCTGTGGCTTAATAGGTTAAGTCTCTGCCTGTGACACCAGCATCCCATATGAACATTGGTTTGTGTGCTGGCTGTTCCTCTTCCAGTCCAGCTCTCTGTTTATGGCCTGGGAAAACAGTGTAAGATGGCCCAAGTGCTTGGGCCTATGCATCCTCATGGGAGACCCAAAAGAAGCTCCTAGCTCCTGGCTTCAGATCAGCCCAGCACCGGCTGTTGCAGCCATTTGGGAGTGAACCATTTGGGGATGGAAGACCTTTCTATCTGGCTCTCCTTCAATCTGTCTGTAACTCTAACTCCCAAAAGAAATTTAAAAATTTTTTACAAGAAGTATGCAAGTAGTATTTCCTTGGCTATTACTTTCCACACAAAAGGCACACACATTGTCTAAGGTAGCCCTAAATGATTTTGGGTAAATAATTCAGAGTAAAAGATTTTAGTTTCTACAGGCAATCTTGTGAGAAATATCTTAGAATTTCCACATCCAAAAAATGCCATGCAAATACATGAAGCAATCTATATTTTTCAAGTGGAAGTACTGTATTCCCATATGATTATCAACTCTTGAGTATATCACTGTCTGCTAAGCATTATTCTTACAAAAACGTGTGTGGAGAATTTACACATACAGAGTAGACCTATATATTTATAAATAATAGAAGCTCTTTGGGGATAGCATGAATTTCACTAATCCTATGGACAATGAGTACATTATACTTAATGCTTCAGTGTGGGAAGAAACAAGGCAGGTTTATTTCAGTGTAGTAGGGCAATGTCACTTTTCCCTCAACTCAGTGCATTCAATAACAATGAAATCTGTTCTATAAAGATGTTTTGCATGCGGAGCTGCCATTTTTAATATTTTCTCCAAAGGGAAATCTGTAAATTCACTGGACCTATCATACCCATGTCTAGCAATCATTAGCATCCCCAAGGCCTTACTTTTTGTTAACCTGTAAAACTAATATATCATCTCTTAAAGTAGTTATTGCAACAACCAAATAAGTTCATTCATTTATCGACTGAACAATTATTAGCTGACGACCAAGTATGTATCGTATGGGAAGTGAAGATGTTAAGTAGGAAGCAAGGACAATTCAGTCTCTTCCCTGAAGGAATCAATAGCCTATCAGGGGGCCGGCGCCGTGGTTCAATAGGCTAATCCTCCGCCTTGCAGCGCCGGCACACCAGGTTCTAGTCCCGGTTGCCCCTCTTCCAGGCCAGCTCTCTGCTGTGGCCAGGGAGTGCAGTGGAGGATGGCCCAAGTGCTTGGGCCCTGCACCCCATGGGAGACCAGGAGAAGCACCTGGCTCCTGCCATCAGATCTGCGCGGTGCACCAGCCACAGCGCGCCAGCCATTGGAGAGTGAACCAATGGCAAAGGAAGACCTTTCTCTCTCTCTCTCTCTCTCTCACTGTCCACTCTGCCTGTCAAAAAAAAATTCCCTATCAGGGAGAAAGGCACTAATTCAAGCTGTACACTGAAGCAGTGGTGCTTCAACTCACAGTTCCATTGGAATCAACAGGACACCTTAGTAACTAATCACAATAAGCTGGACCCCACCCACCTCCAGAACTTCTGGTTCAGTCCATCTGGATTGGGTAGGGAATTGAATTTGCTCTTCTAAGAAGGTTCCAGGAGGTAGTGATACTGCTGGAATGGATCTCACACTTTGGAAAAAAACCACCCAGGGTTGCAGTATGGAATTCACAGAGCCTGTCACAGTGGGATTTGATCTAGTTAGAGACAGACAACTTCCCACAGCCACGATCCTTGTACTGAGGTCTGAGTCTGCATTGCAGAAAATTTATGGGGAAAAAAAGCATCCAAGACCTTGCCAACAGGATGTGCAAGACCCTGTGGTAGGAGCAAGACAAGAACTTAGAAATGACAGAAGGTCTGTGGAGCTTGGAATGGAGAGAATGGTATTGAGATTTGGGGGGTGATGGTGCCCAGGACTGAGATGAACAGAGAAGTCAGGGCTAGCCGACACAGAGCGTGGTCAAGTTTCCCTAATGGCATAATAATTGACCGAGGGGATATCAGGCTGAACTGGTTCCAGCACCTTGTCTACCAAAATATAACTCAGGGCATATGGCTATCATCTAGGAAGATGAATCTTAAGCTTAATTAATCAGAAACTGCTAACAAATCACCAACTTGACACTTCACCAATCAGAAACTGCCAACTACAGACTTCCCATTTTAACCCATCGAGTGTCTTGTCTGCCTTTTGCACACAACTTATGTTTTCCAGAACCACTTGTGGTCTGGCGCTACCCAATGCATGTGTCCCTGAATTCTCTGCTCTAACACATGTGGTGATTCCTACTGCGCTTAGCTTGTCTTTGAACAGCTCTTATTCAGAGAGCACTTGGCAGTCAAGGAAGAGGGGAAGCAATGGAGCTGACAAAAGCAAACGTGATTCTCTTACAAGATGTTTTGGGGCTTCTTCTATCGAGGGTATAAAGCACCTTCCAGGGGTCTATTACACCATCACTGCCAATTTCTCTCATTTGAACCTTAGTCCTGGGTGAGGAATATGCCATTCTCAGCCTCTCACCTGTAGGAGGCTGATGCTAACTCCTTTCTAACGAAGGCTTTGAAAATTGACTGAATTAATCACAAATGATGCTTAAACCTATGACTGGCTCAACATAAGCACTCTGATTTTGGCTGCCGTTATCATCATCAGTCACTGAGAGCAGACCCCAAAATGTTATTGAACCATGACAGTTCTTCCTTTATATCCAGAGGGGCAGCAGAAAATAGATTTCATTTTCTTAAAAGCCCTTTCAGGTGACGTATCTTACTGTAAGGAGGCAATAGCTTAAGCCACAAAGGAAGATTGCAGAATCTCTAACCAAAAACCCAAGCAGTTTCAGTGTCCACAAAATTAAGATCATAATCATGGAAATCAATGTGAGGCCCCCAATCCCCAACCCAAATATAAGGTCTAGGAAGATACTTTTTTTTTTTTCTGTTTTACTCACTGTTGAGTACCCAGGATTTCCAAGGTTGTCTGGACCTCCTGACTTCCTGGTGGCGTGAGAGCGAGTACCCAACAATGTGGTTACAGTCCCTCCAATTTTGAGCTGACTCACCTCACTACCATCAGACACTCAAGTCTCCTGGTCCCCCTCAGTTTCCAGTCACGGAAGAACAGAGTAGCTTGTGAGGATGTGGTGTCTGAATTGCTATCTTGGGTCCCTGTGTCTAACGGTGCAGTCAGCAGAACAGGCTGTCACTGCGGAAGCAGCCGAGCAGGCACACCAGTCCCCTCATCCCACAGGGGGCTTGGCTTCTGTCTGTACTAAGTCACTGCAGCCAGCACATGGGTGACAACTGGCACTTTAATTTCCCACCTCCTGCTCAAGAGATTGTTAAAAAACAAAGAACACCTTAAAACATACCTCCCTAGAATACAGTTCGTAAGTGAGCAGGCTCTCAAACTCTGCAGGAACTGGCTGTAGTCCACTCCTCAGCACATCTCACACTGTCTCTGCTCATGCCCCACACTCCAGCCAGGCTGGACTGGCCCTTGGGGACAGGGCTGTTCCAGCCTCTGAGCCTTTGGTCACATAATTTCCTTTGCCCAGTACAAGCTCCCCACCTCCACACTTCATGCTTAAGTCTCAGCCTCACATGTCTTTCTCCAGGAGGTGAGCCGGATATTTAATATCCCCCAGAGCTGTGAACGGGGCATTTACTCAGTATCTTCCTTCCCAGACATTCTGGAAGGGGGTACTGCGCCTGCCTTCTACGCTACTCCTAGTGTTTGGCATACAGAGCTTCTGGCCCCACACGTGTCCAGTGACATCATTAATCTCCTTTTGCTCCTCCAACACGTTTCTTTAAAAGAGGAGGACAGGTAGGAGCACAGACACAATGCCCATAGAGAGTCACAAATAAGCTTTTAGCCACCTCAGTCTCCGTAGAAGTAAATTCTTCCCAGGAGGAGCTGGTGATTTTTCTAATCACTGGGATTCATCCATCCATTTCCCGGCCCAGGACACCTCCAACTTTCAAGTGTCTATGAATCACCAGCTCGTCTTGTCTAATTACAAAATGCAACTGAATAGGTCTCGGGTGGGACCCTGGCGTGGCACTGCTCCCCAGTTTCCAGGTGTTGCTGCTGTTCCAGGGGTTCACGATGCTGCAGAAGGTCCTCACCCACCGAGGAGCTTCTTCCGTACTCACCTCAGTCACCACCCCACCTCCGCACCCTTCAGGGCAAGCACACTGTCTCCAGGACGCACCCGGCAGTGGTTTAGGAGTCAAGATCCCAAAATGGGGTGGGAGGGACAGGAGAGGGTGGCAGAGCTCCATGTGCTCAGGACTTAATGAGAATCTTGCAGCCACTTCACTCACACTCTCAGGAGCTTAATGTGGTTTAACAGCCGTGATTATCGATTGGCATTGGCTGTAAAAACAGAGTGACGGGGGCAGTGAGTACTTGATCTAGCTGTTAAGACACCGGTAAATATGGTCAGTACCGTATCAGAGTGCCCTAGTTCAATTCCTGGCTCCAGCTCCTGACTCCAACCTCCAAATTCACACCATGGGAGGTAGCAGGTGAAGGCTCAAGGACTTTGGCTCCTGTCATCCACATGGGAAACATGGATTGAGGTTTCTGGATTCCGCCTGGCCCAGCCCCAGCCGCTGCAGGCATTTGGAAAGCGAACCAAAAGAAGGATGCTTTGTCTCTTTTTCTTATTTATTTATTTATTTATTTATTTAAAGCAGAGTTACAGAGAGGCAGAGACAGAGACAGAGAGAAGTCTTCGATGCATTGGTTCACTCTCAAAATAGCTGCAAAGATCAGAGCTCAGCCAATCTGAAGCCAGGAGCTTCTTGATGACTTGGGCCATCGTCTACTGCTTTCAGGGCATAGCAGAGAGCTGAATCAGAAGTGGAGTAGATGGGACTCAATTGGCACCCTTATGGGATGCCAGCACTGCAGGCACCAACCCCTGTCTCCCTTGATCCCTATGTTTCTGTCCATCTTGGTCTCGTCTGTCTCCCTTCCTCTCTCTCAGCCTCTTGAATTAAAAAATACAACCAAAACCAGAGCAATAGGAGACATGGTGCTCAAGAAAAAAAGGAATGGGGAGGAGGGAGGCAACTTGAGGGAAAGGGAAGGGGAAAAAGGAGAATGAGCAGATGGCCTCCTACCCTGGGTGATCCCTATCCCTAAATGTACACCACCATGCTCAGGCTAAGCAGTAATTGATATGCTGTGAAAATGCACTCTGCTTCACTCCATCAGAACATACGGGATGCTGCAGAGGGTGGTTAGGATCCCTTTATCTCCTTAGACTTACTGACCAAGCTTCCTTGGCCACAGAAATCACGGTGTAGGCACTAACTACACAACAGTAAAGAACACAGGAAATACAGGGAGGCGAGTGCTATAGCACAGCTTGAATTATCACCAAAGTGGAGGACTTCAGTTTTCTACGAGGCTTCAAAGAGCCTAACAGGGCTTAGTGTCTGTCCTCAAGCTAAGCTGCATGGCCAACCAGTTGCCCGCTCAGAGGGAATTATGCCAGTCACCCTTCAGGTCCATTGAACACATTTTTTCTTTCTTTTTCTTTCTTTCTTTTTCTTTCTTTCTTTCTTTTCTTTCTTTCTTTCTTTCTTTCTTTTCTTTCTTTTCTTTCTTTTCTTTCTTTTCTTTCTTTTCTTTCTTTATTTTTTTTTGACAGGCAGAGTGGACAGTGAGAGAGAGAGACAGAAAGGTCTTCCTTTGCCATTGGTTCACCCTCCAATGGCCGCCGTGGCCGGCGCGCTGCGGCCGGCACACCGCGCTGATCCGAAGGCAGGAGCCAGGTGTTTCTCCTGGTCTCCCATGGGGTGCAGGGACAGAATCTGGTGCCCCAACTGGGACTAGAACCCGGTGTGCCAGCGCCGCAAGGTGGAGGATTAGCCTACTGAGCCACGGCGCCGGCTTGAACACATTTTCAATGTTGTATGTTGTCATGGTAAGATTCTGGAAAACTGTCTTCCTGGGGTGCTTGAAAAATGAACTACCCAAGAGAAACTCAAAGAGAGGCCAGTGCTGGCTGCCTGAGCACAGGCAATGCTGGCCTCCAGAAAGCCTCAGAACAAAAAGAGCTGCCAGAGCTCACAGCCATCACCCACATGGAAGGATCAACTGGAAACCTCCTGTACACATTAATTATACCTATGTCTGGCAGTGTAGTTGTTGTGTTTACATCAGCATCACCATAACCATGTGAGTCATATGTTGTGCTACAAGGTTCTAACAGCTAAGTTATCACCAGATGATAGGGAATGTTCAGCTCTGGTATCATCTTACTGGACCGTCATCAGAAAAGTGCTGTGCTGTTGACTGAAACATCATTATGGAGCACATGACTGTCAGCATTATCCAGACCAGTAATGTAGCCTCATCTTTGACCAGAGATTACTTGATGGTCTCCTACTTCCAGGGGGTTTTCTTGATGCGATTGCATAGGAGATTTCCACAAATACTACCCTCACGACACTCATAGGAAAATAAACATGCAGGAGCTGCACATCATCCAAATATGTTTTTTGGTCATTCTTGCACCATCTCCCAGGGCTGAAGGTACGGAAAGTCAGAGGAGCAAAGAATGGAACCCTAGGGAGATAGAACCCCACAGGGATGGAGTCAGGAAGCTTCTGCCTCTCGACTCAGCCAACCCCCCAAAGTCATTTTTGCAATCCCAGAGCATTAAGAGACAGACACTGTGTATTTACTTCTCATGTGGGATCTGTCCTTAATGTGTTGTCCAATGTGAAGTAATGCTATAACTAGTACTGAAACAGTATTTTATACTTTGTGTTTCTGTGTGGGTGCAAACTGATGAAATCTTTACTTAATATATACTAAACTGATCTTCTGTATATAAAGAGAATTGAAAATGAATCTTGATGTGAATGGAATGGGAGAGGGAGCGGGCAGATGGGTGGGGTGCGAGTGGGAGGGAAATTATGGGGGGGGGGGAGCCATTGTAATCCATAAACTGTACTTTGGAAATTTATATTCACTAAATAAAAAAAAGTCAAAAAAAAGACAAACACTGGGATTGCAAATGAATAAGTGAAATAAACTAATAGCTCTGATTTTCCCAGAACATCAGCTTCAGATATGAAAATTGTTAAAATAGTGCTTATTCCTTCTATTTTTTGAACTATAACAGATATGAAAATTGTGGTCAAAATAGTACCTCTTCCATTTCTTGAAATATAAGAGATATGAAAATTGTGGTCAAAATAGCCTTTCTTGGTATTTTTTGAACTACCTCGCATGTGCAAGTTAAACAAGCATCTAAACAATCAGCCAAGAGGATGGATTCATTTTGATAAACCAAAGCTTGACCAAAAATGAAACTGGGAGATAGGTGTGACCTTGGAAGAAAGTCCCAAAGGCGAAGTGAGCATAAAAGCTTTTTTTTAAAAAATAATAATGTTGGGCAATCAATGGGTATTATCTGAGGCAAAATGATGTGATCTGATTGGCTGGTTAGATTGGCTTTGCATCTCATTTGTCAACCTGGAATCAATAGTTTCTGTGCATCACGAGAGCCATCTCTGTACCACAGGGCCCATGTCCATCCATCAGGAGGCCCACAACAGGGCCAGGATGAAGTCACTGTTCAGCCTATTTGACAATTTAATTGGTTCAGTTCCTCAGGAAATTACTGTTCTCCTCCTAAGTTTCTAAGAGAAATCAACAGACTGTGGCCAAGCTTTCTCATTTGGTGTTTTGTGAGAAAGAGCATCCGACTCTGCCAGACAGACTGTTTTCTGAGTGGGGTGGGTGCCCCTCACACAGTTTTAGATGTGCACAGTCAGAAGCTGGGATCGGGAGAACTCGTTCTGTGTATTTCTGGACTTGGTTTGATGGTAGTGTCTGATAATCATTGGCATTGTTTAGATTGAGATGCCAAGGGTTGCTGGTAATTACAACTGCCACAGCACTTGTATTTTCTATTTCAGCTGAAATTCTTTGGTTAGAATAACTCCCTCAGAGAACAGGGCACAAGTAGATACTTGACTGCCCGCACTCTCTCACCCTGTGGAGCCGAATCATCAGGATGCCTTGCCATTTCTAAACCTCAGTCTTTCTCATCTGTTCTTTATTTTTCTTTGCTAACACTGTCATCCATGTGTCTTCTATGTCTCTAATTGCTGCCTTCTTCTTGTCTTAGCTCAACAGTGCAATCATTTAAAGATAAATTCCAGGCCAGCGCCATGGCTCAATAGGCTAATCCTCCACCTGTGGCACCGGCATACCAGGTTCTAGTCCTGGTCGGGGCACCGGATTCTGTCCCAGTTGCCCCTCTTCCAGGCCAGCTCTCTGCTGTGGCCAGGGAGTGCAGTGGAGGATGGCCCAAGTGCTTGGGCCCTGCACCCCATGGGAGACCAGGAGAAGCACCTGGCTCCTGGCTTCGGATCAGCGCGGTGCGCTGGTCGCAGCGCGCCGGCCGCGGTGGCCATTGGAGGGTGAACTAACGGTAAAGGAAGACCTTTCTCTTTCTCTCTCTCTCTCTCTCACTGTCCACTCTGCCTGTCAAAAAAAAAAAAAAAAAAGATAAATTCCAGGGACTGGCACTGTGGCATAGTGGGCTAAGCCTCCTCCTGTGGCTCCAGCATCCCATATGGGTGCCAGTTTGAGTCCTGGCTGCTCCACTTCTGGTCCAGCTATCTGGTTCCCGACTTTGGATCAGCTCAGCTCCCCCCACTGCAGCCATTTGGGGAGTAAACCAGAGATGGAAGACTTTTCTGTCTCTCCCTCTGTCTTTAGCTCTGCCTCTCAAGTCAATAAAATCTTAAAAAAAAAAAAAATCCGCATGACATCAATGTGTCATCTAAACCTTTCAATAGTTTTCTTTGTATTTGAGATGAAATCCCAAACTTGCTTAACACACCCTTGTGCACTTTTATTACCTTATCCCCTGTCTCTCTCCCTCCTTTGCTCTCAAATTCCCCCACTCCTACCCCAGGCATCCTGGTTTCCTTTGTTTGCTTTCTCAATGTACTTTGTGCTTTCTCGACTTTGGGTCTTGGCAATGTTTTATTCTGTTTTCCCCAGATGCCCCTCTTTTACTTTAGCCCCTTCCCATGACTAATTCCCACCCAGTGTTCATTCCTCAATTTATAACCATGTCAATCTGTCCCAAAACCTTGTACTCTCCTTGTAGTGACATCATTGCATTTGTAAGCTCTGTCAAGAAAGGGACTGTGTCTTACCGAATTACATAAAAGTACTTCAAAACTTTTTATGTAAAAAATAGAATGGAAAATATGAGTTCATTTTGGTGCAAAAACATTTTTCATATGTGGAAAAATGTATAATATGAAAATCAATGTATACATTTCAAAAATCTTTTAAAATTAAACACATTTCAATTTTTTTGGTAAACTTCAAGTATCCTCATGCATCCCCTGAACTTGGCACTGCACCCTGCAGAGTATGCACTCAATGCGTATTTGTTAAACCAACCTGCGCTGAAAAAAGCATCAGAGAGTGAAGGCAAGATGCCTACCACCCATCCCCCTTACCTTCCTCAGAGTGTGTGCTTCATCTCAGCATTTCTCAAGTGCTCAGTGATTAACTTGCCATAGAAAACAAAAACCAAAGTGATATATAAGCACATGCATGATAGATACATAACTGATTTCAAAAAAAAACTACGAGAAATTCCGCAATTCACAAAGCTTTAGGTCAAGGGATAGGGCAAAGAAAGAGAAACCTGCAAGGAGAGAAACTGAAGGCAGCAGAAAAGGCCTCTGAGCAGGAGGCAGAAAAGTCTTCAAGAGGATGATCATGTGGTAAGGGCGAACTTCAAGGAAATTGCACCCAAGTTTATCATATAGAAAGTCAAGGAACTTCCAAAAGCACACTCAGGCCTGTATGCTATGTCATAGTCCACAGAACACATCAAAAGCAAACACTGGAGCACAGCCAGTTAAGTGATCAGGTGAAATGCCAGCATCCTATATGAGACTGCCGGGTATGTCCCCACTACTCCCCCTTAGACTCAGTTCTCATCTACCTGGGAAGGCAGTCACCGGATGACAGAATTAAGAACTTGGGTTACTACCACCCACATGAAGGACTTTAGTTGAATTCCTCGCTCCTGGTTTCGGCCTGGCCCTGCCCTGCCCTGCCTGTTGCAGCCACTTGGAGGAACAAACCAGCAGATAGAAGATCTCTCTTTCTCTCTGTCTCTCCCTGTTAGTCTGCCTTTCAAACCAATCAAAGAAAACCTACAAATTCAGAAAAGAGAAGGAAAGGGCTTAAGGAGAAATTAGGGAAAATAAAATTAACTTTTTAAAGAACAAAATAGAGAAACTCATGCACTGGACTCTGTAAATAAAGTAACAGCTGAAAATAGAAAAATCTGATGGAATCTTTGTTATTACTTATCAGTCATGTGGCCTTAGCAAATCATGAACACTCGCTATGCCTTGGTTTCCTTGGTGAAAATATGAGAAGGTAAAAAGAATGAACAATTACTGAACACCTTGCCTACACATACTACTTGATTGTATCAGCTTAGGGAGAAGATCTGTGAGCCCCACATCATGGATGAGAAAACCAAGGCTTAAGCCTGAGTTTGGTGGTCTCTCAAGTTCACATAACACTAGTTAGAGAGGCAACAAGCGAGTGGGGAGCACTGGACTCTCAGCTCCCACTCCTGGCTCTGTCATTTAGAGTTTGGGGGTCTTAGTAATGAACCAAACCTTCTGGAACTTAGCTTTTTGGTTTTTAAAATATTTTTATAACTTGCCCCGACATTTTACCTACTTTTCACAAACAGAGGTATTTTAATGCCAAGGGATCATGACAGGAGCCAGGGACAGATATTTGTCCACTTGGTTTATGTCAAGATCTAGCTTTCCCAATTCTTCCTCACTTTTTTCATAGCCTTAAACATCATTCCAACACTTTAG
The DNA here is from genome assembly GCF_051225735.1 of Oryctolagus cuniculus. Lineage (NCBI taxonomy): Eukaryota > Metazoa > Chordata > Mammalia > Lagomorpha > Leporidae > Oryctolagus > Oryctolagus cuniculus. The sequence goes on along the minus strand of NC_142886.1, from coordinate 29,039,397 downwards.
TTGAAATTTGCGTTGCAAGATGGTTATTCTTGGAGAGCATGCTTCCCTGTTCTGCTTCCCAGCTCAGCTACTGGATGCAAAGATGATTTGAGAAGCTTAATGAGAGTTGTGCAAGCACTCTACTCCAGTGAAAGTGACCATTCCCATGGGCAGTCAGGCAGCCCTCCTCCAAGCAGCTCCACCCAGTTCATAGTTCCCACTTTTCCTTCAACAGAGAGAACTTCCCCAGTTCCCTTTCCAGGTAAGGCTGTTTGAATCTCCTCTGAGCGCAGTCTCCCACTTTGACATGCCATGCCATCTAGAGTGGGCTTGTGGAGTCAGTCAAGAATACCATCTCCCTAAGGTTAAAGCACTGAGGTTTTGTCCCCAGAGTGGCTCCCTGTAACAACTCATCCAACTAAAGGTCAACACAGAGTTACAGGTGGCAGCCAAAGACCGTGCCTTTGTGAAATTTGTAAAGGTCTCGGGATGTTCTCATTTGGAACAAGCCCACATGATAAGACTGTGAGAGGCCAGAGCCGCGCCATGACAGGCTTCTCACAAGACAAAGGAACTGGCTAGCCCAGGATGCGCCTGGGATGAGAAGATGAAACCTGACACTGGGCAGTCCTTGGTTCAGCAGGACCAGGTGGGGGCAACCAATAAGGTGGGCTGTCCTTGGTCCGGCAGGGCCAGGGGAAAGAAGGAATGTGGATGTAATACTTGTTTACCCAGGGACTATAAAAACCCCAGGAACAAAGAGAAGGTCTTCGTCTCCCAGCACTGCGTTGCACAGGAGGCCGGGGCCCCAGCATGCTGGACCTACAAAGTCCCTTTGTTCTTCGCATTTCGGTGAGTCCCACTGGTTCTTTCTATCTGGGCAATCCGAAACACAACAAGACTATCTCCTAAGAATAGTACAGGGCATTGGTGCCATCATCTGTCATTTCTGACTTGATCAGAAACCAGCCTTCTTAAGTGTGGGCAAAAATCTGCTTTCAGCTTAGAGGACATTACCAGCTTTTTATTCTAATGAGCCTTGCATATTCCTGCATTTTCTTTAATTCACCGTGGCCTATAGTTTGAGCTGTCAGAATCAGAGCTTCTCTGTACCAGTCCTTTTCCAGAATGAATCTAATCTTTATAAATCAGCATTCTAGCTTAAGAATAAACTGGGGCCAGCGCTGTGGTGCAGTGGGTTAAAGCCCTGGCCTGCAGTGCCAGCATCTAATATGGGCGCTGGTTTGAGTCCCAGCTGCTCCACTTCCGATCCAGCTCTCTGCTATGACTGGGAAAGCAGTAGAAGATGGCCCAAGTCCTTGGGACCCTGTACCCGCAGGGGAGACCCAGAAGAAACTCCTGGCTCTTGGCTTCAGATTGGCTCAACTCTGGCTCTTGCAGCCATCTGGGGAGTGAACCAGAGGATGGAACATCTCTCTCTGTGTCTACCTCTCCCTGAAACTCTACTAAATAAAATAAATCCTTTTTAAAAACAGAATAAACTTTTATTGAGTTCTTACTATGTCTGTTAAATAAATTAGTGCATTTAATCTTGCTTAAGCCTTGCAATCCTACAGTAATCCTTACTTGACTGAGAAAGGGCTGAGGCGGAGAGAGGTTAAGGAAGTCTTGGAACTGATCTGAATGCAGCTATCAACAACTCAATCACCTCTGTTTTTCTTTACTCCAATGCACATTCTTGGAAAATAAATGTTTTAATCAAACCAAGAGAGGATCAAGTGCTGAGATGCAACGCAGAGCTGCCAAGTGCCTCTCTCACTATGGATGAGATTAATCAGCTAGAATAAAAATGGAAAGTTGATCCTTTAGCATCCAGGATAAAACAAATAAACTATGCCTGGCACTGTGGCCTGCAGTATCTGAAATATGGTAAAGAGGAACCCTGCAAAATATAGACACAATAGAAATGAAATCTCTCTTGTAAGAAAACAATGGGAAAGCAACCTAAAGATTCAATGCAGTTAAGTAGATCAGAAAATAAAGATTCCTAGTCTTAAAAATTCCACGGTAATATTATGCGGGAGATTAATGCATCTAAAGAAATGACTTGTCCATCAGAAAAGAACTTGGTCAGCAACTTCAGGGGGAGTCAGCAAAGGCAGCCTTGATGGGCGGTCGCTCTCTCGCCAGCTCACTCAGTACTATGGTGCCTGGACAAGGCTCTGCTTGAGGAGCAGATGGCAGCAACAAGTGATCAGAGCAGAGAAAACTGCTCAGGATGAACCGTCAACTCCTTTTTCTCAATTCCAAACTCACCAAGCAACTTTCTGACTCTAACTTTGTTTCTCTGCAACAAGGCAAGTGCAGGTCATGTTGACAGGAGAGGTTAGGCTGTCTGGGAGTTTGACTGTACCTTAGGAAACTGCCAGGCTCTTAGAGCTTGGCTAACGTCAGCCTCTGCCTGGGAGACAAAGCCACACACGATGTATGGGCCAAGACTGCCGATTACAAGCAGCTTCAGACTCCAAGGTTATGAACAGGAACCGTGAAGAAGTCACGTGGTAAAGTACCCATGGATCCCCTCATCTCCACCTCCCGCCCCTGTTGGCCTGCAGTAGGTGATGCCGCAAAAATATTGCATGCACCTCCTTCAAACTACCAGCCCCAGCATGGCTGCAGCAGCATACAAGAGTAGAGCACGTGAGTTGGCACGTGGCTGTACGGGGTCATGGAAGATGTGTGGCAGTGATAAAGAGATTGATTTCACTGGTAAAAACCTTCCACAAATTAATTGCAGAATTTAAAAATGTTAATAACTCCTTAAGTAGGAGGAAAAAAAGCCATGTCTGTGTAATAGGGAAAATAATGCTGCCAAATGAAGTCCTGCAAGATTTCTTAGCTTTAGAGGAAGCTGCCATATAATAAATGTATGAAACCATGGGCAATTTAAAACCTTCCTCTGCAGGGCAAACCCACATGGGGCGACCCCAGCAGTTAGCTGAGCCCAGGCACATTTCTCCCCAGTCCCTGCCTCCTACCAATCAGGTAAACTGCTCCCGGGTGTGGCCCAGGCCCATTAAGCCCACCTGGTAAGCTATGTGACCTTCAAGCTGATTGGAGAGGCCTATTGGAACCAGTGTAGGTTCTGTCCTAAAGTTAGTATTCCCCAGAGTTACTTACGCGCCCTTCTGGCTGCTCTTTAAAAGCCTATGCGGCTGTTAATGAACCCGGACAAGTTCATTGAAGCCTCTCCCTGGTGTCTGCATGGGACAAGGGCACCGCTGCCTTGCTCTCCTTGACAGTGTGGCTTTGCAGTACTAAGCTGCACCCACACAACCGTGTCTCAGGACTGTAGTCTAGGCTCTGCCAGCTGAGTGACCTTGGGCAACTAAGACACTTCAGGTGTATTCCTTACTTTATAAAGACACATTTTACCTGTTCATGTAAAGGCTCTTCCCAACTCTGGAGGTTTGTCTCTAAAACGACCAGAACTCCATCGCCCAGAATGGAGTGTTCTTTTCTAAGACTTGGGTTTCTGCAGGGGCTTGTTCTTTGCTTTCTTGAGTTCAGTGAAGTTCTCTTCCGTGCAGCCCCTCTATGGTCCTTAGAGGGATCTTAATGACTTAAATCTGACCATGGTACATCCTTGCTAAGAAGCCTTGCTCTGAACGCTCTCTCTGCAGCCTTCAGAATAAAGATTAACATTTCCTACCTGGCATGCAAGACCCTTCACAATCCTGCTATTGCTTTCTAACCTTTATCTCTCCTGTCTCCTCCAGATACACATTTGTGCTTTCATCTTCCAAGATGCATCTATGAATGTGACCTAGATAGCTAGTGTTGATACCCTGCTGTATGACGAGAGTCCTCCCCACGGGCATGGGCATGTGCATTTGGAGTTGACTGCAAAACATCTAGTTAGAAATGCCAGGCAAGCAGTTAACTGTGTATATCGGAGCCTCCTGGGACATTCTGGGTAATGAATAGAATTTGTAGTCAGCCAGATAGATCAAAGCTGATTCCAGGCAAGTGGAGATCACCCAGCAAGATAATGTGAATAGCAAAGAGCAACCGATTGGGGATCGAAGACTACTTCAACACCAACATTCAAAGCTTAGACTAAGTCATGAAAAATTCTAGGGCACAAACACCAGACAGGGCAGAAAAACTGTGGGAGAACGATTCATCCTCTGGCCAGAGGTGACTGCTAAGAACAGAACAGATAAGCTAGCATCCAACTTTTATCGGGAAAAGAAACTGAGCCATGAGAGGCCATATCATCATGTACACACGGTAACCAAGCTAAATAATCAACAAGTTGGGGCTTACAGTCAAAAGTTTGACTTTGTCCAGACACTTCAAGTTACAGTTTCCTATATAAACCAGACAATGAGATTTTTTTTCTTCTGTCAGATAATAATGGAGGTAATAGATTAAATTCAAATAAAGAAGTGATTATGACTGACAATAAAATGGATACTCGTCTTTAATTAATCAGTTGGTTAGTAACGGCTTCCTGACTTTTTAACTAAGCCTTTTATTTGCAAGAAGTAGAAAATCAAGGATTTATAGCTGAAAGACAAATGTTTTTAACTTCAGAGTCTATTTGCAGGCAGTTCCCGTCATAAATTGTAACAAAGAGAAACTTTAACTTTCATTTGCCTATAAACTTTCATTACCTGTGAAATGAAGTAAGAATAGTAATACATACTTAAAGACAGGCTTTCATTATAAACTCAAAATGCCATTTTTGGTAGACATCAGAATTTGTGATCTACACGTCAGCCATCCTCTGGCCGGGCTTCTCTCATTACGCAAAGAAAAACTGGTCAAAGCTGGAACAATCGCTCTTTAGCACACACTACCTACCTTTGGCTAATAGCAATGCTCTTAAATGTTGCTTAATGAATGCTGAAGCAAAACAAGCTACATATTATACAACACACCTGTAGCAAGTGATATGGCATAGTCCCTTTCTTATTTATCATTATCACTTTCTCTTAATACTGAAGTAGTTCAATTACTGTTATTATCATCATCATCATTTAGTGCCTGATGCAAGCCTTTGGGGACAAATACTGAAACTGCCAAAACCCTATGAGGAACGTCTCCAGAACCAGTCTTGGAGGAAGCATGTGGGTTTGTACGTGTGTTATTTCCCAAGGCAAGTTAGTCTCCACAAATGCTGTGTTTCAGACCTTCCTGTACCATTCTAGATGAGGAGTTGGAAGGAAACAGTTGCCAGAAGCTATCAGTTCCTGTGGGAAGGGAGCTAGGAAAGATACTTCTCAGAATGTAACATGAGGAAACAATTAGCCCGGCTGACAATTTGATTTGTTGGAATGAGGTTGCACCACTTCCAGTGACTAACTGCACATCCATAGAGTTCAAGGTAGTGGTTCCAAGACACCAGCAGTACAGACCTTTATGCTATTTAGCTCAACTCACAGAAATTCCTACCATTTGAATACTAGACAGAGCAGAAAGGCTTTGAGAAAATCATATTCCGCTACATCGGTGAGAACTGTGCACAGAGTTGATAAAGGAGCATCTAACCTATGTTTCAAAAAGAGAAGCTGAGTCAAAGGGTAGGGAGTTTCAGTGCCTATAGTTGACAATTCTGTATAGAATACATAAAAATGTGCTAAAAAGCATAGATCTTATGTTAAATGTTCTTGTGACACACAAAAAGTAAGAAGGTGAGGGGATGTTAAAGGTGATGGATAGTTTTAAAGCACTGGGTATGTGATAGTTTCATGGTGTGTACTTACATCCCAAATCATCCATGTGTACACATTTAATATGCGCAGCTTTCTGTATGTCAATCTTGCCTCAATAAAGTGGTTAAACAAAGAACTGAGGAAAATGAAACAGTGATTTACATTACCCTTTTCAGTTTTTCACCCTTGGCTTCTTGGATTTCTGAACCAAATAAAATGCCTCTCTATTGAGTTCATGAGTTTATTTCCATCTCTGCTTCCATAATATCCCCCAACTTCTTATTAACATTGACAGTGATAGCCGAACAGGGAGGAGGGGAAAGGAATCATAGCCTAGAATTCTTCAGTTTGAATGTGAAGTGAGGATGCCTGAATTTCTCTGGGGGAGAGAACTGTGTTCTCAACAGATACTGTAGTCTCCTTGTCTTGCCATGAAACGTACACGGCTCATTGCTAATTGATGACTGCAGTCTGTATCCTGGCTAGGGACCCAGATTTTCAAAGCTTCTCTGAAAAGCACTCCAGCTTGAAATGTGTCCATCAGCCAGAATGGGCATTTGACACAAAGCATCTTCGTCACTCCAGACTTCAACTTCCTCCATGTCCTCGTTTGTAAAATAAGGACAAAGACAGAATTTTCACGTGAGAATTTATTCTCATTGAAAGGGTTTTATGTATTTAGTTTACAAAGCATAAAATTAAAATGCTGGGGCAGGCATTTGATCTGCTGATTAAACCACTCTATGGAAAGCCCATATCCCTTCTTAGAACATAAGTCTCAATTCTGGTTCCCAGTTATAGTTGCCTGTTCAACACAGACCCTGGGAGGCATTGGTGATTGACTCAAGTATTTGAGTAACTGAGACCCAGAATGAGTTTCTGGCTCCCAAATTTGACTTGCCCTGCTCTGGCTATTGTGAACATTTGGACAATGAATCAGCAGATAGGAGATCTCTGTCTCTCTGTCCATATCTCTGTCCCTCTCTCCCCTTCCCTCTCTGCTTTTCAAGTAAATAAAATTTAAATATTAGAGCTAGCCAAAAAAAACTTCAACTATAAAAAATATAAATGAAAATTTAAGATATAATATTGAGAAAGAAAAGTATCACAGATAATTAGGGCCTCACAGCCTAACAGGTTGTGTGTTATTTTGACTCTGAATTTCTTAGGAGCTGAAAAGGAGAGAAGCTGAGTTATTCTTAGGTCCTCATTACCCATGAGTAAAACACTGGATGCTAAGAAAAATTTCTCAAAGGGCCTTCACACGGAGGGCAGAGATGTGGAGGGCACCATTGTGTGATTAATGATTGATGTATGCAGAAATATCTTGCAAATTAAAGAACAAGTGAAGACCTTAGCCTTGGTGGTGAACTTGAGTATCTTTTAGAAGAATTTAACTACTAGTTGATGAAGGACAGAACAATAGACTGCCAAGTTTGAGGTGGGGGAAAAAAGAACATAAGGAGAGGGAGGGAAGGAAACACGGCTTTCTCTCTATTGCTGGAAGAAAATCAAAAACTGTCCAGGTTCTTCAGCCCCAAGACATCAAGTGTCGTTCATGTAGGTAGAAAGAGTCAGCTTATCCAATGGGCAATGGCACATAGAACATGGCCTTAAGGCCAAAAACCTTCTATTTCCATTGCCAAAGTCAGTCTGAAAAACTACCTAGGTCTGGAACTCTTATCCAGAGACTGGCAGACACTGAGAGTTTGCAAGTAGAACAATGTCTGAGACTGCACATCAGTTATTTGGGACATCAAGAGTGTTTGAAGATGCCTGTCTATATCCACCCTCAAACTGAGGGACTCCAGGGCACGGCCCATGGGCGGGAAGATCTCAGAAGAGAGACAGCCATTGCCCATTATCTACTAACAGTTGCTGCTTCCCCTTTTCCCTGAACCCAGGGTTTCTTCAAGCAGGATCAGAGAGCCCTTGTTGGCAAATGACCTACCCACAGAGGACGAAGCACAATTCCTGCCAACCTGGCATAGTAACTACAATCCCCGGTCAATGACTCATCTTAAGATGGGTGTAAGCGGTTGCGAGAAAGAGGACGCTCTCTATGGAGGACTATCAGAGCTTCTGTGGACACATCTGTAGTTTTTGGGGTTTTGTTGTTGTTTTTCCCCTCTCTTCCTCCAGCCTCAACAGAGGGGTGACCATTGGATGCATAGGAGCCATGTTGAATCTACGCGATAACAAACCCGAGGTAGATAGATGGTGGAGGGTGAAGTAGCACCCGCTACCACACGGCATTCAGTGCTGTGTGACTTGCTCTGGGTCACCCGGCTCAGTGCTTCATGGTACTTAAACAGCAGCAGCCCTCTTTGCCTAAGCTGCTAGTCTTGAATTGTTCCATCTTTTTTGGTTGAAAACGTCTCTGGTTAACACAGGAGGGAAGCAGACAAAGAACAGTGATGAGAAAGATCAATGCCCACGTGCTTACCCAGACCTCAATTGCAGCTGTGAGAATCTGATGGAGAGCTGATGGCTGGGAAGGGGCCTGGGGGGGAGCATGGATGCTTGGCGAGCACTAGTGGGCTCTGGGAGAGGGATGGCAAAGCCTAACAAGCACATCCAGGGGCGGCTGCTGCTGGTGGTACATGTCTCTCCCTTCTAATCTGTATTCACAGCTGACAGGGCCTGTACTTTATAGCTGCAGTGTTCCCGTTTCTTCTGGGGGCCCATTAGCCCCGTGAGCACTGCACACTCAAGGCCAACTCCACCCAATACTTGGCTTTACTCACAGCTGCAGGCTCCCTCTGCCTTCTTGTTCTTCTGATATGATGCCTGTTTGCTTTCAGCTCTGGTTTAAGAGCCCACCCATAGTGTTAAAATGAAAAATAAAATGGAAATAGAGCCGAAGACAAAGAAGAATAAGAACAAACAAGGCAAGGGGCAGTTCTTGGGGCCCTGCATCTCTCCAGCCTGACTCTTTCTGCTTAGGGTTTTTCCCAGAATTAGTCCAGATCAACAAATAGGATGAAAGGAAACCTGATGGCCAAGGACACACAGAGACCTTGTCAGGTACTGTGTCCCTCTGCCATGATGGACAGCAGTGACCAGACGGAAGCAAAAGACGGACATCACTTCCCCAAGAGCAGGCACTGGGAGGTGAAAGGAGTTGAGTTGTCACAAAAGCGAATGTCCCCTATCCAGGCTGGGAAAGGAGGGAAGATGCTGGGACTCATTTTTCTAACAGGAGAGCCAACATCTCTGGGGACCAAATGCAGGTTTGTCAGTTGCTCCATTTCATCTATGCATTTTTCTTTTGACAGGCAGAGCTAGACAGTGAGAGAGACAGAGAGAAAGGTCTTCCTTCCGTTGGTTCACCCCCCAAATGGCTGCTACAGCCAGCACGCTGCGCCGATCGAAGCCGGGAGCCAGGTGCTTCCTCCTGGTCTCCCATGCGGGTGCAGGGCCCAAGCACTTGAGCCATCCTCTACTGCCCTCCTGGGCCACAGCAGAGAGCTGGCCTGAAGAGGAGCAACTGGGACAGAATCCAGTGCCCCAACTGGGACTAGAACCCGGGGTGCCGGCGCCGCAGTTGGAGGATTAGCCCAGTGAGCTGCAGTGCTGGCTTCATCTTTGCATTTGATCAGCAGCTCCCCAAGGGTGAGGAACAAGTCTGCCATAGTTTTGCTTGTGCCAGCAGTTGTCACAGTGCATGGCACAAAGTCCAATAAACAGAAATGAATGAAGGCATGGACGTCTGACCCATCAGCAAGTGCTCCATGAGCCTCGGCTGTTGTTGTCTGGGGCTATGTTGTGGTTCCATTGCTCTTTCTGCTGTCACTGTTGTGGTGAGGATGACAGATGGAAAGGACACTTCCCTCCTGAATCCACAAACCTTAAACAGCAAGAGGCCCATTAGCTTCTGCAGACCAATGCTGAGGCCTGGTGTTTCTTGGCCGCATTATCTTCCTTGGTACAGATGTCACTCCCAGCCCCCTTGGGGACAGATACAAGAGAAGTCCTCAGGGACTGCTGGTGAGGGTGGAGGGGGGTATGACGGTGACAGGTGGGAGTGCTGGCCACATTCAGGTCCCTGCCACGCAGGATCCATCCTCCGATTTCCCTGCAGTCTGCCTTCCAACCCCTAAGCAGCTTTGAACAACTTAACTGCTTCATAATGTCCCCTCCTCGGGGGACACATGGTGCTGTTGAACGTAAAGACAGGCTCAGTGATTAAATCCACAGCTGTCGTTTATAGCTAAGACTGGATTTCTGAAATTAATTTGAAAATGTCCTCATCCCTACCCCCTTCCTGCTGCTTCCTGCTGCGCTCCCCCACTCCCCTCGCCTGCGGTTAAAGAGGGTGGTATTTGGCAGGGAAGCTTTCTCTGGCACAGCTACAACTGCTTGCCTCAAGCACATCCCTACCGTGTGACTGTGGCCACTCAGTATTTAGATCTGTGAAGAGTGCAGGCTGGACAGCCCTGTCAGGAGGCCCCTATTGAATGGGCTGAGTAGATTTTTAGGGCTCATCCCAGGGGTGCAGGCTAAGACACTCCAGGGTCAAGTTCAGCAGGATTTCCTAAAGTACTCTTGGGAACTGAATGAGGTCCCAAACCACACCCGAAGATCGAAGATCTGCATGGCCCAAGCAGAGCGGCTAAAAGGCATGACCACCTACTATGTGTTTCTATGTGTCTCGATCCTCTCTGGAGCAAACTGGAGATAAAAGGGTAGGCAGCTAAATTAGATATTCATGCTTACGTCATGCTAACATCTTGGCTAACACAGCCAAGATCTGAGGTGTTTAATGCATTTCGGGAAGGAGAAGGAGGGAAAGAAATGGAAGGAAGGGATTATCAATGGCCAAATTTTACCAAAAACTAAATGAGCTTAACTGTTCCTGCAGGCTCCTTGGCACTGTTTTTCAAAATGATGGAATCTATGTTCAATCAACTTCCCCTTATACTACGTGGTATTCCCCTGGCCCTTTCACATCTCCTTTGTTTTACTGTTCTTCAGAGCATCTGACAAGCTACACGTAAATGAATTCTGCTTATTTTCTACTTCTTTCCTCCAGGTTGTGAGCTCCATGGTACAAGCAGCTTTGTCCAGTTGATCTATGTCCCTGGTGCCTAGAATGCCTGCAACAGGTGTTTAGTAAGAAGTAGAAAAATTGACTGGATTAACAAACATGTGAATGGCAATTATTAGGTGAATAAAGACTTAAGCATTTTAAAGTGAGGGTAATATTACTATCCACCTGACTTGGTTGTGACAGGGTAAATGTGATAATGTTGATGATTTATTTTGCACGATGCCTAGCATATAGTATATGCACAGTGAAATGGCAGGTGCCATTATGCTACCTATTCTAATATTTACAAGAATCAAGTGAGACAATTATCCATCCAACCACATGAATGTTAAAAATAAGCTCAGATAATTTAAGCAATTTGACTTAAATGCCACAGCTAGTAAATGACAGACTTGAGCTCCCAATCTATCTCTGCCCACTCTGAAGTCTACAGCCCTCCACCCTGACCACACCATTTGTCTTCTGCTACATCCTGAACCCCTAGATGATTAAGCCAAGCAAGACGATGGTATTCAAAAAACTCAAGAAAGCAGAATAAATCTCAAAATGAGATCTGAAAACTCTAAGATACATGAGTGTGGGTAGATAGTAGTTATGAATAATTCTGGTTGTATAAGGTACATGAGGTGTAGAAAGTACCGCAGTTTGCTTCATGAGAGGAGCCTGCAATGCTGTTTCCAAGTTTGAGAAGTCTCAGATGGACACAATCTCATAAAGAAGAATCACTCACAGACTGGACATTGGAAATCCTGGCTTCTGGTCACAGTTTTCATGTCATGTAATGATAATGTCTTAGATAAGACCTTCTCTTCTCTAGACTGGGTGTTTCTCATCTTTAAAGGATGGAAATTGAAAAACTACCAATCTAACTCCTTCAACTCTAGCAGACCCTTTGAATGCTGTGAGGTTCTAAATGAGCCCAAGAATAGGACCACACTTTGCCAGCCCTAACAGAAAGCCCTAATATGAGCTAAATGTATCAGCTGTCTCCTAAAGAAAGGCAATCAAGGATTCACTGATCCACTGAGACAGTTCTCTTTCTTATTTGCCCTCTGTGAAGTCATCCTTTAGGTCATGGTAAATTATGTTTTCCAACCAAGTGTTCACCATTGCTCATTTCTTACCATCTGCTTTGTCTCTGCTACACATCAGTCATTCCTCCAGGTCTCTGAACTCTGCTTGCTGCCAAGCCTGAGCGTGCACAAAGTGGAACATTCCCCCCTTATCAGTGTCTCCTGGGAGTCAGCTGATCAGAGGGAGACCCTATCCCTGCCAGGCCCTGCCAGTTATTTCCCCTGGCTAGTCCGGTCTCCCTCCCCCAAAGACTCTGCTTCTCTCCGCTAGACTTGTCCTTTTCCATATCAAAGAAAAACCTTTTTTCCTGTTTGATTTTTAGGTGCTTTTTGGCCCAGTTGTCACAAACCCTCCCCCCCATTGCAACTGTACTTTTTACCTCTATGACAGTAATCATTTTAATCAAAAGTCTCTCCTTAGCAAATCCAGATTTAATTTTCCTTAACACATCAAATGCTACCAATAATGACCTTCTAAATATATCTCAAATTCACCTACTTACCTTCACATCCATTGTCACTACCAGAGCCTAAATTCAGGCCCCATCTACTCTCTCCTGGAGAATTACGATTTTACCATCTACATTTATGTACCCTCCTCCAACCTACTCTCCATCCTACAGCCAAAGTAAACTTTAAAAAACTCATCAGTGCATATGCCTGTACAAGAGTTTGCATCACCATCAGTATTAACTTCTAGATAGTCTTATATTCTACTAGCTAGGAGCCACTGACCAGAATCTATCATCCTTTCCTCATCCTCTTGTCTTCTTCTTCTACCCCCTCTGAGTACTCCAACCTCACTGACCCACTTCTTTTTTTTTTTTTTTGACAGGCAGAGTGGACAGTGAGAGAGAGACAGAGACAAAGGTCTTCCTTTGCTGTTGGTTCACCCTCCAATGGCTGCTGCAGCCGCTGCACCGCGCTGATCCGATGGCAGGAGCCAGGTACTTATCCTGGTCTCCCATGTGGGTGCAGGGCCCAAGGACTTGGGTCATCCTCCACTGCACTCCCTGGCCACAGCAGAGAGCTGGCCTGGAAGAGGGGCAACTGGGACAGAATCCGGCGCCCCGAACGGGACTAGAACCCGGTGTGCCGTCGCCACAAGGCGGAGGATTAGCCTAGTGAGCCGCGGCGCTGGCCACTGACCCACTTCTGTTCCTTGGACTCTAACTCACCATATTCCTCTTAACCTCTTGAGCTTTCCAAGACACTTTTAACCCAAGAGTACAACCATCCTTGGCTGGTTATCTCTTGCTTATGCTTCAAATGTCAACTCTTCATTCTCTCAGAAAATATTTCCCTGATCATCCAACTAGAGCTGACTTTCCATACTTCCAAAGTTTAAGAAACTTGGAACTTCAAGCTCATTTAATTATTTGGTAAACAGCTTTCTCCTGGAAACTCCATGAAGCCCATGATATGTCTTTTATTACCTTCTAGCATTTGAAGGATTATCATTTTAAATGGTAGTGTGATAAACAGCATGGTATGCAAGAACTTTCTTTTCTGCATCTTTGAAATGTTGGGTATTTGGCTAAAAGGATTTTGATGCTGCAACAAAAAGTGTGTTTATTTTATCAGGCAAAGAATGGTATATAGAGAGACTTGGAAGCTGGAAAGGTGGTGTGTTTGAGTGTGTGCATGTGTGGGTGTGGGTGTGTTTCACTGAGTTTTGCAGATATAGGTATGTGTGTTTGGCTCTCCTTTAAACATGGGTTTTTATTCACATTACAACTTTGATCCTATAGTAGCAGAAGTCTCTCTGAAGTTCTAAGCTAATGATGGTCTAGGCCTGTTCTCTTCCCTCCTCCTCTTCCACCTTCTGTCAGAGTTGCTTCCTGAACAAGCTCATTCATGCATCAGTGAGAATGAGATCTTGACTGAATAGGTTTCATTCCTAATCTATCTTCCTGGATGGAGTCACCTGTTATTGTTGGGATGAGTGACCTTGAGCTCCCTGTAGGCTAGAGACATCTGACTTTTTACATCATTTGTTCTTCTCATGAGCCTGTCATTTGAAATATTTGCTGAATGGTAGGAAACCACAGTGACAAGAGATGGTTTCTAACTTCCTATAATATTATCCTTACACATTACTCCTCCCACCAGAGTCTCTTTCAATCAACTTCTTTCTTGTAGGCTCACTCCTCAAGTACTCATCCAATGTGTTGACTTGGGCAAACAAGCTAACAAAATTCTCTGTGGAGAACCTACAAGTTCCTAAACCTAACCAACCTAGTCTCTTTGCTACTTCTAAACTACTCTAAACTGGCTTTTCTAGTACTGACATCTTCACATTGGCAAGCTCTGCTTAGATGGTCATGTTCCTTTCTTTGGAAAGAATCCTCACAATGAATAAACTAGGTTTTCCTCTGGAAAATTTTGGCTATAAGCATAAAATGTATGCCTAGAACAAGGAGATCTGAATGAGAAGAATATATGGCTGAAAAGAATGTTCATACGTCTTTGGCTAGAAAGATAGAGGACAGCCACATCCTAACCCTATCTACATCAATAAATACGTACTGAGGCATCCTATCTGCCAGGAAGAAAGTAGTGGAGCAGGCATGGTCTAGCCTTCTTAGAGCATGTCTAATGTGGGATGTGAGAAAGTATGTTTAAAAATAAGTATCAACTGGGGACTGATATTATGGCATAGCAAGTTAAGCCTCTCCTGTGACACCAACATCCCATATAGGTGCTGGTTCAAGACCTGGCTGCTCCACTTCTGATCCAGCTTTTTGCTAATGGCCTGGTAAAGTAGTGGAAGATGGCTAAAGTGCTTGGGCCCCTGTACCCATGTGGGAGCTCTGGAAGAAGTTCCAGGCTCCTGGCTTTGGCCTGGCCCAGCATCGACTGTTGCCATCATTTGGGAGTGACCCAACAAATTGAAGATCTGTCTTTCCTCTTCTCTCCATAACTTTCAAACAAAATAAATTAAAAAAAAAAAACCCGAAAAGAAACATCAACTAAAAGCAGAGCTATAGACACAAAGAAAATTAAAACACGTATCAGTAGATATTCCAAACTCAAATGTTAAAAACAGCTCAGAAGTTGGGTGGATGTTTAGCCTAATGATTATGACATCTATTAAGATGCCTGCCTCCCATGTCAGAGTATTTGATATCTGGCTCTGCCTAGTGACTTTAGCCTCCCTGGTAGGCAACAGAGAGCCTCAGATAATTGGGTTTCTGTGACCCACATGGAAGAACTGGATTGCATTCCCATCTACTGGCTTTGGCCCTAGCCCAGTCCCAGCTGTTGCAGTCATTTGGAGATTAATCAGTTGATGAGAACTACCATGTTTTATGTTTCTTTCTCTCTCAAATCGAAATAATTTCAAATGGAACAGAACTGAATATAATAAAGCTTGAATACAAGAACCCTAAGCAATACTCAGTCCTCCAAGCTCTGATAAAACTTTAAATCGAGAAAGAATTTCAGACTCAAAACTATCAGAATAGTCTATATGAATGGATTTTAGTGATTCTGAACTTTAATAAATAATTGAACTCAACTTTTTTTTTTTTTTACACTGGCCATTCCTTGTCACCCTCCCTTATATTTTTTAAAGATTTATTTATTATTTGGTAGGGAGAGGGGCAGAGAGGGGCAGAGAGGATCTTGCATCCACTGGTTCACTCCCCAAATAACCACAACAGCTGGAGCTGGGCCAGTCTGAAGCCAGGAGCTTCTTCCAGGTCTCCCATGTGGGTGCAGGGGCCCAAGGACTTGGATCATCTTCTTCTGCTCTCCTAGACCATAGCAGAGATCTGGATAGTAAGTAGAGCAGCCAGGACTCTAACTGGTGCCCATATGGGATACTCGCACTGCAGGCAGTGGCTTTACCCACTAGGCCACAGTGCTGGCCCTCCGTTATAATTTATAGAGCAAGCCTCAGACCAGGTTTAATATTTCTAACTCATCTCCAGTTTCTGAAGTTGATGATCTTCTGGAACTAACCCTCCAAGTCTTAGGCTTCATCTCCTTAAGCCCTTCTTTTTTTTTTTTTTTTTTTTTTTTTGACAGGCATAGTGGACAGTGAGAGAGAGAGAGACAGAAAGAAACGTCTTCCTTTGCCGTTGGTTCACCCTCCAATGGCCGCCGCGGCCAGCGCGATGTGGCCGGCGCACCGCGCTGATCCGATGGCAGGAGCCAGGAGCCAGGTGCTTTTCCTGGTCTCCCATGGGGTGCAGGGCCCAAGCACCTGGGCCATCCTCCACTGCACTCCCTGGCCACAGCAGAGGGCTGGCCTGGAAGAGGGGCAACCGGGACAGAATCCGGCGCCCCGACCGGGACTAGAACCCGGTGTGCCGGCGCCGCTAGGCGGAGGATTAGCCTAGTGAGCCGCGGCGCCGGCCTCCTTAAGCCCTTCTAAAATAGTGGCTGTAAGCATTATCTGCATTAAAAACAGAACTTGTTTGCTATCTGTGGAGCATGAATAAGCTTCAACAGGAAGATACAGGAATATTAGAACCACAAAAGCATTCAATGGGACAGTGGAGATACATCTGTTGTCTTCTAAAGCCTATGTCATTGGAAAAGGGTCCCCTGAAGTGTGCCAATAAGCAGACACATTAGAGGTTAGCAGAAAGGAGCAATAACTAGTCTTCTTTGATCAACCTGCAGTCAATGATAATAAACCAGGTAGCCTAGTCTAGTAGACTGAATCATTATTCACAAGCCTTCACACTTCCCATGTTTTTGAATAACACACCTACACACCTTGCATGTGATTTTATAGCACCTTGCACTGGAGTGCTTGTGGTATATTAACCCACACCACTTTGTTTGGGCACAACGTTTTCCTTGACCAAGGCAATGTGGTATAAGAGACGCAGACTAAGGCTGCAGGAAGTACAAAATACTTTCATAATCATTCTTCCATTCCCATCATTTGCTGATGAAAGAATATTCCTGGCATAGCTTCTGGAACAAGAATGTGGAGACCATGGAGAAGATCTGACGGTAACTAGAAGCCTGCATCTATGATCAGCAATTTCACAGCCTGTGACAGAAACATTTCAACTGATCCACAGATACTTGCGTATGAAATTTAAATACTTTATAAGCCACCAAGTTTTTATTAATAACATTATCAAGGAAACAGCTGGAAAATACATCTACTGTGAAGTCAAAATCATTTTTAAATATTTTCCTTACAATTTATGACAAAGTCCATATGATAAATTGGAATTATAATTATACAATTGTGAGATAATTTCTGAAAACAATTGAGACCTGAAAAAAGTATATAGAATTACTTTTAAAGTGCATCAAAATACATCCTTATATATACTACATTGCTCAAAGGGTTAGAACAAATTATACCAATACATTAATAATGATCATTACTAGTTGATTTAATGTTTGAGTTTATTTTTGTCTCTCTTGAAACAGGTGCTCAATTCATTTGGTTAAATAAAAAGTTGAACTGAAAAGTTTGCATATTCTAAATTTTCTAAAGACCAAAGATTTTTATAATCATAAAAATCAATGATTGCTTTTAAATGGAGACCCGCCACCTATAATGTTGATGATAACCCACTAATGACAATTCTTTATGGGACTTCTTCCCACCAGTGGTAAACACTACTAACAGAGCTCTAATCTTAAGAATGGTTTATTGATTAGTGTTTTAAGAACACAGAAAAAGTCCTACATAACTCATTATATGAATTATGTCAAAGCCTCCAGGAACACAAAGAAGTGGAATGGGGAGGGGTGGCATTGTGGCACAGCAGGGTGTGCCACCACCTGCGACACCACATCCCTTCTGTGTCCCAGCGGCCCTGCTTCTGATCCACCTCCCTGGTAACTTACCTGGGGAAGCAGAGGGAGAGGGCCCAAATCCTCTGGCCCCTGCCACCCAGGTGCTAGACCCAGATGGAGTTCCTGGCTTCACTCTAGCCCAGCCCCAGCCATTGTGGCCATTTAGGGAGTGAACCAGCAGATGGAAGATCCCTTTCTCTCTTTATCTCCACCTCCCTCTCACTCTGCCTCTTATATAAATAAATCTTAATAAAAATAAATGGAATGAGTCAAACATCCTTTTCTTTCCTTTTTTTTTTTTTTTGACAGAGTGGACAGAGAGAGAGAGAGACAGAGAGAAAGGTCTTCCTTTTGCCGTTGGTTCACCCTCCAATGGCCGCCGCGGCCTGCGCACTGCAGCCGGCGCACCGCGCTGATCCGATGGCAGGAGCCAGGGGCCAGGTGCTTTTCCTGGTCTCCCATGGGGTGCAGGGCCCAAGCACTTGGGCCATCCTCCACTGCACTCCCGGGCCACAGCAGAGAGCTGGCCTGGAAGAGGGGCAACTGGGACAGAATCCGGCGCCCCGAACGGGACTAGAACCCGGTGTGCCGGTGCTGCAAGGCGGAGGATTAACCTAGTGAGCCGCGGCACCGGCCTCAAGCATCCTTTTCACATAGGAAAGACACTAAAGGAATTTTGAAGGGCTCACAAGAGAAAGGGGAGAAGGACGTGCGAGGACGTCGAGGAGGGGAGAAGGAAGAGGAAAATGAAATTTACAAAGCAGTAACTCTGTTCAGCATCATCTTGAGGACACATGCTTGACCACCCTATGGAGGCAGGCAGGCAGATAGGATAAAATCCACGAGATCCGTGAACTGGCAGACCACGCCCCCCAGGGGATCACTGACCCCACCTGCCAATCAGACTATGCAGCCACTCCCTCTTCGGGAGTAAATAAAAGGCCTCCAGCCCCTTGGGCCCTCTCCCTGTTGCCTGTGCCTTTGGGTGTGGCCTTTTAGCCGCCTCTTTCTGCCTTAACTTTGCTGCCACGTGAAGCTACCTGTGGCTGCTCGTAGCCGTGTGTTTGTTCCATGTGGCTCGTTCCTGGCCCGCTTTCTGCTTGGTATGGAATCAACTTAGCTTCTAGACTTCTCTTTCTCTGCTAAATAAAGTCCTCATTCTCCTGTGTATTTCTCTGAATAAAATCCTTAAGAACTTACCATGTTGTCTGGTCTATTTGAGCCAAATACAGAATTCTTCTCTGAATAAGTTGCAAGAGTCCACAGTTCTTTCTTCCTCCTGGACCCCACCTCCAAGGTTTTTCACTCCAAGGAATGGCAAAGTATCAGAAAAAATCTCCCAGACTAGGTTACAAAATCTTCCCTCTAGTGTTCACTCATTGATACTATAGCAAGATATTACATCTTCCTGATCCTTAGTATAATGATGTAAAAAAAAAAAAAAAGTGAATGGCATCACAAACATTTTAAACTTTTTCTAAAAAAATTAAAGAATGCTCCTGTAGATATTGAAGCTTAAAAATTACAAGCATTAGGATAAGATTTTACATATTTAATTAACTTATTTTACTTATTGGAAGGACACACACACACACCTCCTAGTCACTGGTTCATTTTCCAAATGCTGCAACAGCTAGCACTAGGTGATGCCAAATCCAGTGGGGAACTCAAGCTCTCCCACTCGGGTGGCAGGGACCCAACTATGATCCAGCCATCACCTGCTGCCTCCCAGGATATACACATGAGCAGGAAGCCAGATCAGAAGTGGAGTAGCCAGGACTCATATGAGACACTCCAATACAGGAGGTGGGTATCCCAAGCAGTGTCTTAGCACAGGGGCAGACATTTGGCATACAGGTTAAGATTTTTACCTAATTATCTTATATAGACCTCACAACAACCCTCAAAACACTTGTTTTATAGATAAGAGATTCAGAAAGTTAAAAATTCACCCAATATCATATAGCAGTGATGGAATTGAGGTTCAAATCCAGTTTTGTCAGTTCTGACCGACTACCAGGCTCACGCATCTTCAGTTAAGGGTCAAATTAGACCTGCAGCAAACTAAGACTCAATAAATGCAACTTCCCTCTTCACAACCCCCATAGGCGATTTCCGCTGGCTTTGGTGCCCTCCACTCCACCTTATGCTCTCAGTGGTTCCCTTTTTCTTAGGAATGATCCACAATCTGCATTCTCAGACCATTTCCCGTGTGTGTTTCTTTTTAAGCAGATGTGTTGATAATGTAAGGTTTGGGTAATGAGATTTTCCAGGCCATAAGTTGCTGACTGTGAATTAATTGCCTAGCTTTTTTGCCATATATTAAGGGACTATTACATGTTTAAAAAAAAAATCACAAGGACCCACTGGGTGTGTGGAGAAGAAGTCTGAGCTGTGTCAACCAAGTATCCCAGTACCACTCTAGAAGACCAGCCTAAAGGCCCAAAGCAAGTGTGCTTGGTGACATTACTTTTCATAGAGAGGATTCAAAGCACTAGGTAACCAGCCCCACTGTGATTACTTAACTATCTGTTTGACTTTTGGCAATTTAAATAACCATTTTTAACCTTAGTTCTTTGAAAATTAGCACTGGAATAGGTGACTTTCTAAGGCTCTGACCAACTCTAGCATTCAACAATTCCGTATCAGGTAATGCTTGAAAAACCACGGAGTCTTGTCTAGCAAAACTCTAAAATGTTTCCAATGTCGAAAATAAATTCAATTTTGCTTCCAAGACTACGTTGAGAAACAAAGGGAGGCCATAATGACCTACCATGGGCTTGAGGCATTTTTCTAGGATAAAAAAACCAAAACTATTCCAAGTACTTACACCTCCATAAATATATCTGGGACTCTGGCCACACAAACCAATAATCCATATGTTACAATGGCTGATAATGATTCGAGTTACTACAATAATCCAAGTCCACTGCATGGATGGGCATTCATTGTGTTCAGTAAACACAGAGCCCTGCCCTCTCTTTAATAATCACTGTTACTTTTACAAAGGAACTTAGAACTGCACAAATGAGCACTAGTAGTGATGTCCATCCCGAGAATGAGTGGCACTATCTTGGTGGAAAATGAAAACTGTCTTTAAAAACTGAAGGTCTATTTTAAAATATCTGTTCTGTATATTTTTATATTTGACACAGTAAGTAGCTAGAAAATGTTTCAGAGACTAAACCCAGTATGTCTTCCCAAAGCCTGAACCAAGATACAAAGTAAGGTATTAGAAGAACAGACTTCAGTTTATGGTAAAAGGGAGACTTCTGGACTATTTAGTACTATCCCCAAATGGAAACACTGCTTCATGAAGAAGTGCACTCTCGTCACTGGGAGAGGCAGAGTGTGTTGGTCACAGAGCGGGGCATCAGGGATAGGAGACCCAGAGGAGAAGCTCTATTCCAGCTGGGTGACTTGGGCAATATACCTACCACATTCTTGACCCCCACTTCCTCAGATGTAAACTAAGAATGGAAACAGCCCTATGATTATAATGATTAAATAAGCCAACCACTTACAAGCATTGAGTGTATCATTTGGAAACAGAGTACATGCTCTCATAGGGTAGCAAGCAGCAATACTGTCAAGGTATTGTAGGCAGGCATATAGAATAAAATTGATTAGGTTTGTGAGCTGGAAGACCAGACCTTCACCAAGCCCGTATGTGACCTCATGCCCCTACCTGGCCACACCTGAGCCCCCACTGGCCAATCAGGTTAATTAACCACTCCCCTTTGGAAGTGGATTGAAAGCTTGGGTCACAGTGTGCCTGAGCTCTCTCCTTTCCTTGGCCTTTTGCCAGCGTGGGGCTGGCTACGGCCCTGTGCCTCCAGGGTTCATGGCCTTCATGTTTCCTGGCCTATATGCTCCTCCAGGCCGCTGGTTCCTGGTACTCCATATAAACCCAGATGTACCTCTTTCATTTTAGATAGGACCCTCACTTTCCTATGCATTTCTCTCACTAATTAAAAACTTAAATATGTACCATGCTGCCTAGTTTATCTATGAATATTAGGCAAGAACCCACATGGGCTTATTAATATTGATAATTATTAAAAAGCATACAGTGATATCATTTGTCACCCCATAGTCCAATTTCATATGGCAGGCACCCCATGTGGGACTTTTGGGCAACTCTTAGGGGGTCATATTCCAATATCATACTTTAGAGGGGCCAATCCCAATAACAAAGGGGCCATGTAGGCATAAAATATGGAGATAGACTTAAATTCAGAGGTTATATTCAACTTGTAAATACAAAAGATGTAAATCATGAAAAAAAGTCATTCTTGTTTCAACCCTAAATGTTTTTATCATCTCTTCAGCTAAGTAAACAATTCAGTTTTTTTTCTCCTTCCACCTCTACACTCAACCTAGCTTTGACTTAGAGCCTACTCCTGTGGAAATCCACTATCTTACAGTGGCTGAAGGGGCTGGTTGCTTGTGAATCAAGTTTCATTAGCAGAGACAGCTGGCTGGAGATGAGGTCCCTTTGAGCAATAGCCTAGCAATATGAAGAATGAGCTAGGAGGCCTAAGTTGTGGGTAAAGTTGCTGCCTGCAGTGCCGCAAGTCCTGGCTGCTCCACTTCCAATCCAGCTCTCTGCTATGGCATGGAAAGCAGGAGAAGATGGCCCAAGTCCAAGTCCTTGGGCCCCTGCAACCATGTGGGAGACCTGGAAGAAGCTCCTGGCTCCTGACTTCATATTGATGCAACTCTTGCCATTGAGGCCAACTGGAGAGTGAACCAGAGGATGGAAGACCTCTCTCTTTGCCTCTCCTCTCTGTGTAACTCTGCCTTTCAAATAAATAAATAAATCTTAAAAAAAAAAAAAGAATCAGCTACTATCTTCAGACCCATAAAAGAAGCCTTCAATGGTGGGAAGAATTCAAGTAAACAAACATCAGAGCAGTTATCTTTCTTTTACAACACTGCTGATGGAGATAAAGAATGTGTCAACCTTAGCTGCTGTCAGTGTTGCCCTGGGCAACTGTATAGAAAAGATATTCAAATACCAGCAGGCCATTGGGCCACCACAGGAAGCTTCAGACAAGGGGCCTGTGGAGAAGATAAAAATCTCAAAGGCACAGGGTTTTCTTTCCCTGGGGTAACAAAAAACTAAGGAGCATGCTCATCTCCCAGATTTCATAAGGTTTTTGATTTACTGGTCCTCGAGATGGCTCTGTTGGGGTTTGTCATTTTGATGAGAATGCCTTACTAGAAAGGTTAAACATGCCAAGAAGCATGAAATGATCTCCAAGAAAGACAGCATCTCCTTGCCAGGGAAATAGCCAGCCAATAGCCCACAGAAGGGGGCCTTTCAGGAACCAGGCACTCATCACTCCAAAATCCTCTCATTGGAATGGTCATACCATGACTTGGGGATGATATGGGGCCAGTGCGGAAAGATAACGACAAGATATTTATGCATTCCTCTTCCCTTCATATTTCTTGTAATTCAATTGCAAGCATTTCAAATCAAAGTCAACAACAGGAAGAAATGACTGGAGATTGTTAGGAAACTTGCGCAGTTGTAGCCAGGTGGCCACATGGCCCAGCTACCTGAGCCAGGCTCCACCCCCATCCTAATGGGATTCACTGCTCCTGCTTCCCTGCCCACCCTCAGGCAAAGTTTTAAAAGGGCCTATTCCTGAACACGTGTTCTCTTGGCCCTCTCCTGCTCTCTCTCAGTTCCTCTCTCTAGCCTCCTCCTCTGGGCTCTTGGCCCTTCTCTTCTGTGCTCTCTTGGTCTCTCTTGGCTTCTCTCCTCTCTTTTCCCTCCTCTGTCTCTCTCTCTCACAGTCTCCTCTCTTTTTCCTTCGCCGCCCCTTCACTTCGGTCTGTAGGGTATTCCCCAATAAACCCTTTCCCTTACTCTGGTGTCTGGTGTGCTTTCGATGGCTAACATTAAGATATAACAGAGATTAATTGAAGGTCTGTGCTAAATGTCATAATTCTAAGGCTGAGTGGGTCAGGGAGACAAACATGCATCTTAACAAAATATATACATATAGTGCTCTTTGAAAAACCCAACCACGAGTAATCAAAAGTGAGTGGGCAAAGGACACTATATTCTATGCTTTGGACTATTCATTTACTCCCCGGAAGCCTCAATTTCCATACCTAACAATGGAGATGGGGGTGGTGCTGGGGGACAATATACGTGCTTAATATGTGATAAATAATTCTATGACTTTTAATCCATCTATTTTCCTTTAGGTCAATCTGTGAGACCTGAGTCTGGATCAAGGTGTAACTATCTTAAATTAGGCCTCCATCTTGTAACTTGGGCCTGACCAGGCCCTGAACCCTAAGCCAGAAGCTCCTAAAAGTAAATAAATGGACTCCCCTTACAATAAACTCTCCTAGCCACAGCGGATTAGCAGATAACAGAGAGATACCTAGAGTTCCTGGTGTCTTCTCAGGGCAGATAAGGTGATTGATAGCTTCCTGAGACCCTGCAGTTTGACAGGTACACCCCAGCAGCTCGGACCCTATGCTTGGGCCAATCAATTCAAAAGGCATCAACCCCAAAGCCATTCAAACACCTTTAGTAGGTCCGTTCCGCCACTGGATGCACTAATCAATTCTAAGAGATGTCCTTTGAATTTCCCAGGGGATGAGATGATTTGCTAAATGGTACCATAATGTATAGAATGTCTCTGAAAACCCTATAAAAACCCTGTTAACTGAAGGGTCGGGCTCTCAATTCAGACCCGCTGCATCGGTGTTGATTGAGAGTCCAGGCCCGGACCTGCAATAAAACTCTCGTGTGCTTTGCAGCGGTATCGGCTCCTTGGTGGTCTTTGGGGACAACTGATCTGGGCATAACAAATCCAGTTTTAGATTTCAGTTTGGGTTTTTCTAATCAAGAGTAGTTTATGCCTGCTGTTTTTTTCCCCTTAACAATCCCAGGCTGTATTAAGATAGGACCTAACAGAAATGTCTCAAAAACTAAAGGAAAGCTATATACAGGACCTCTAGGCCCATGCGCGCACACGTGTGTACACACACACACACACACACAATATTCAGTATTTGTTGTCACTGCTATAAAACCCAAATCAAACACTGGAGTAAGCAGAGTTCCAAAAATATCATTTTCCTACTTCTACGCAAAGAGCCTTTTAGCTTAATCTCAAATCTAACATTTCTACAAGAGATAAACTACAACTCACTTTTCCACTAAACATTTGCCAAAACTCACTGGAGATAATCAAAGTCACAGACTATTCCAAAATCTGAAATTATAGCAGAGTCATTTTTTTTTAACTTTTTATTATTTTTTTTAACTTTTATTTAATGAATATAAATTTCTAAAGGACAGCTTTTGGATTACAGTGGAGTCATGTATTTTTTTTTTTTTCATTTATTTAAGAGACAGAGGAACATATACAGAGAGAAGGAGAGGTGGACAGAGAGCTTAACTTTGCTGGTTCACTCTCCAAATGACTGCAACAGCTAGAGTTGGGCCAGAGCTGATGCCAAGAGTCAGGGAACTCAGTGCAGGTCTCCCACGTGGGAGGCAGGGAATTAACTATTTGAACCATCAGTGCCCACTTCCAGGGTCTGATTAGCACCCCACTGGAGTTGGCAGCCAGAGGCAGGTATCAAATCTAGGTCCTGTGATATGGGTTGTGGGGATCCTAACTGGTGTCTTAACCACTAGGCCAACTACATGCCCCCAATGTCATGTCTGGATTCCAAATCAAAACCATTTGAAGTACAAAGAAAATCATGCTTTGAAAATCACCCCTATGGTTCAACCCTCCCCCCACATTTAAGCTCTAACTTACACCCCATGCTGAAACTCATATATCTGGGTCAGTTCCATAACACAAGAAACTATGGAACAAAAACACCAGCCAGAGATGTTTGTTATGCTGGAATGACTGAATTCTAGATTCAGAAAGGGGCACATTTACTTTTTTTCCTGTTAGTACATTATACACCTTGACTCTAACACAACTTCTCAGCAAGACAGCTCAATCACCATGGTCAATTTTCTCAGTGAGAAATACAGAAGCTGAGGCATGGAAAGATAGAACACATGTTCAGAGCAGGATCAAAGCAGGTGTAGGTTGAACTCCCAGGTATATCTTCTTAAATGATGAAGAGTGAAGTGACCATTATCTCAAGAATCTCCCACCAACTCAAAATAGCTCAGAGGTACAACAAAGAAAAAATAGGCCTCAGTGGCGAGACTCTTGTTGTCCAGTTTCAACCATCCTTTGGCTGTGTTCAATTTGTTACTAGGTCCTATTAACATTATCCCTTATATATCGATTAGCTATGTCCCCAAAAAGCAGCCTCTCCTCTCCCTGCCAAAGTTAGTGCTTTTAGCTCTCATTCCTTAATCAATGTTAATGCCAGCTAAGGGAATGTATGCTCACCTACCGACCTTCCATCTTCCAAACCCAACCAGTTTTCTGCCACAGTGATCCAACCTGATTGTCCTATTGCTAAGAATGGCATGCTTCCTAAAGATAAGGTATACGCTATTGTTAGAGTAAACAAGGTGTTTCACTGCTGGCCCCAGCTATTTCTTCTAGAACATCCCCCGAACTTTCATCTAAGCCTTATATTCCACCTACATGGAGCAACTTACTGTTTCCTGACCCTATTTTTGTCTCTATATTCCTTCTACCTGGAACATCCCTCCCTGTTCACCAAGCCTCACCTGCAATGCTTTCTGTGACGTTTCTCCCTGCATTGATGTCCCATATTCCTTATATATCGGAATATAATGATATTTATGAGGATCAACACAATCAATGGCCTTAAACAGGCTCAACACAGTCCATGCAAATAGCACTCAATAGGTACTTTGGAGGTAACTGGACCCTTAATCCAGAATTGAGGGTCAATGGCCCAGTGTATATTCAGGATCTCACATACAGAAGGCACAGGATTTCTCTCCTAACACTCCTTCCTCCTTAATTCAAACTAGAGCAAAGACAGACTCATCTATCTGGAAAGGTTCATCTACCTGAGAGCCAGAGCTGCTAGAGAAGCCTGCGATAATCGCCATGTGTTATGTTCGAAAGCACTTGTTTCTCATAATTTACCAGCCTGTCAATTTATTGCCTTATAGTGGGCAGATGTCTGCTGGCCGTTAAGGCGCTTCTAGCAAACGCAGCCATAAAGGCGCTGAGTGGCTATGTAAATGACCATCGAGTCCCTGTGTCTGACAGCATCACAGCCAACAGCAGGTGTGCTGTGGTTCATAAGCAGCTGTCGTACACTGCACCCAAGTGCTGACCCGCATACGCTCGGATTTCTCAAAGATCTCTAAAGTCCCCAGCATGTCCTCCTGAGACCCTGAGCATCCAGACTCCAGATTAACTAGAATCTTATCTCCCCGACTGCATTCTTTGAAGAAATAGGAACGGCTGTGATCAGGGTTATCTCAGACTCCAACCAGGAAGAATTCTTAATTAGGGCTCATGGGCTAGACACATCTTCCTGGGATCACAGTACTCTGCCTGTGGAAAAGGAAATTAGTAGAGCTGGAAGAGAGAAAAGAGGCTCAGTCTGAGCACTGCTGTGGTTGTTACCAGAGTCACATCTGTAGGACTTGGTCAACAGGTAAAAAAACATCGAGACACTATGACAAAAGCTGATGAGTGGTTTATTTCTTGGAAAGGCTTTCTCTTAAATATATAACCTTATCCATTAAAATGGGATCAACAACAGACCAAAAGTGAGATAACCTTTCAATGCTTTTAAGAAATCCAAGGTCTACTCATTAGTCCATCAGTTCAAACTTACACACCAAGAGCCTTAATGTACTCAGTACATCAACGGTGTCAGAGGTGAAACTTCACTGTAGTGCCAATGTAACTAAGCCCCATTGACCTAAGTCATTCTTCAGATGGCAGGAACAAGGACTCACATTCCTGCCCTTCCTTTCATTCACCTTTCTCCCTTTACTTGGAATGAGGGTAGACTTGCCAAGTTGATGACATTCGAGAATTACAGCGTTAGAGTTGAAAGGGCCCTAAGAGACCATGAAACTCTTGGCTTATTGCATTCTTGCAGAACAGAGAGGCCAACAATCTCAAGGTCACACATCTAAATCAAGTCCCTGTATCTCTCTAGAGGATAAGGTACAACCAAAAGCAGATCCTCTCCTCAATGGCACTGGGACCAAACAGCAAGCATTGGTTTATTTGGCCCTGGAAACCAGAGCTTCTGTTCTTCCCCTGTGGGTTAGGCTATGCAGACCCCCCCACAGATAGACCTAGCCACACAGTGGTATTTCATGTTGGTCACCTATCACTGTCTCATAGTTATTTTTTTCTTGTGATTTATGCCCGGAATCATTGCCCTTGGCAGATTGCGTTACACTTTGCTGATTACTTCGCCCCCTCTGTTTCACTGTGAGCTCAAGGAGAACAGAAAATGTATCTTCTTCAAATATGTGTCCTCTGGACTTAGCTCTCCAGCTGACATGGGGAAGAGTTAGATACTTTATGGAATCCCTATGTTAATGTTGCAAATAATTTCAAAGATGCATCGTAACTTTATCTCCTACAGTTTTCTGGATCATAGCCACTGAAAATAAAGCTCCATAGATAAGAATTTGTTGAAATGTGCAGAAACTTTAATAACCTTAAGTTAATACTCTAAGGAAGCTACAATATGAATTTGGGTTTTCATGATCATATACTACTTGATACCCAGTCGTACAGAGAAGATATTAGTCTGGTTTGACAGAGAAACTAATTAGACACAGCAGAATTTAGACAATGAGTTGGAAAGACATGCTGAGGTAGACTTATGCTGTTGGAGAAAATGAAAATGTCCAAGGGTAGTGGTGATGCCATCTACTGAGACTGGAAAAACTGAAAGCAAAAAAAGCCTGTTGCAGGGAAGTGAAACTTACGATTTCTGTTTTTTAATGATATACTGACACCTCTCAGATATCCAGATGATGATGTCAAGTACACAACTTGAGAAATAGGAATCTTGGAATCCAGGAGTTTCAGACTAGAGATCCCAATCTGGGGGTCAATGACATATGAATGACCTTCAATAACACAGCATTGCACAAGGACAAAAAGGGGAGTGAGTGTTCCAGAAGGAAACCCAAAACAGAGCTCTGGTGTCACACCAGAATTTATGAGCCATCACACAGTATTTGTGCAACACAGTGCTAGAGACAGTGAGGAAACAGACATGTAATGCTCTGGTTTTCCTCAATGCCCTTCGAATCCAAAGTATATACAAAAAGGGCTACTCAGTGTAATGGAAAGAGCAATGGATTAGGAGTCAGGATCCTGAATTACAACAATTTTATAGCTAATCCAAGTTGAAGTTACATGAACTTCTCAGATTTCAAATCCCCATCTACTATAACAAGAATCAGTAACATCAATATTACCTGTATATTTTCTTATATTTTTATTTATTTTAAAGAGAAACAAAGACACACAAACTCAGATCTTTCATTCACTGGTTCTATCCTCAAATACCCACAACAGCTAGGGCTGGCTGGGCCAAGCTGAAGCCAGGGCTGATGAGAACTCACCCAGGGGATCCAATTACTTGGGCTATCACTTGCTGTCTCCTAAAGTACACACTACCAGAAAGCTAGAATTGAGAGTAGAGAGGGAACTCACACTCAGGCATCCCAGTATGGGATGAAAACACTACACCGAGTGTGTGCCACAACTTCATTCTTTTCTGATATCCCGATTTACCTGTGACACATGTGTGGCAGCCAAAGAGCACAATCCATCCTTATCTACGAGTGGTATTTCACCCTTCCCAGCATAGTCTGCTGCTGCCCCAGGAGCACACGGCAGCAATGGGAGTGGTGGGGTGGCTCAGTGGGGAGTATTTGAGCCAGGAGGGGTAGGGGATGCTGCTTGCTGTCCGTTCCTGTCGGCAGTTGTTTGAGAGAACTCAAAGCATCTGGATCTTCTGTTTTCAGCTGTTGGGTCTAGCAGATAAATGGCATCCTGGGGACCTGTGAGAGGAGCAGATTTGTCCTCTCCATCATGTTTTTTGGTTCTGCAAAGTCATATTCCCCAAACCATTCCTATGTCCATGATCATGATCCAAGAGATATTTTCTTATAGCAGACAGCAGGAGTGAACCAAATGAAAAAGGACAGGATAGAAAAGTGTTCCACAAGACTCATCATCTGTTACGGAATCTGGCCTTAAGGGTCGGGGTACCTATGACCTGAACTGCCACCCACCCACACACGCACACACACACACACACACACACACACAGGAGGGAAATTCTAGATGGCAATACAGTGTTCAGTGGAAAATGTTAGACCCACACCTTTTCATGGCATGATTGAAGCTTTATACAGGGAACCCAAACCCACATGCATGAATGGGACAAAATTAGTTCAAGCTATAGCAAATGGTTAATCATTTCAATTTGAGCATTGGATGATATTTGCCAAATATCACTTAATACATATGCAATTCTTTTGCAACTTCAATTGTTTTTTCCAACTAAAGAGGCTTTAAGCTGTAAAGGACCCCCTGTAGTCACCACTTTGTTGAGGCCCCAAGTGCTGGGGGATACAGCCCTTTCCCTGTGCCTCAAGACAGGAAAAGCACAAGAATTAGGAGAGATTTCAGATTTTTAAGAAACAAATCTAAGACACCAAACTGTCCTACTTCACGGCATCACCTGAAAGGCTCAGCCCTCTCACCTCTTTCCAATGAAGAACTTGAACAGCTGACCTCCATCTGATCTCCTGAACACTGGCTTTGAATGACAAGACACACCTGAAAGATGACAAGGCCCAGCTGGGATGGTCTGAAGTACTTAGTCCCAGTGGGGATGTCGATGGAAGATCCCGCATCTTACGAAGCTGACTCTACTGACCCACTCTCCTTAAGAAACTACCTTCAATAGAGGGAATGTTGCGTTGTCCACTATAGCACAGTCACTGTAGTTCTTAAAAGACTTTATTGATTTGAAAGGCAGAGTGACAAAGTGAGAGGGAGATGCAGAGAAACATGCTCCATCTGCTGGTTCACTCCCCAAATGGCTCCACTGCTGGGGCTGGGCCTGGTAGAAGTCAGGAGCTTCCTCCAGTATTTTCCTTCTGGGTGGCAGGGGCCCAAGCACTTGCACCAGCCTCTGTTGCTCTCCCAGGTGCTTTAGCAGGGAGGGTATAGGAGGTAGAGCAGCTGGGACTCGAACCAGCACCGATATGGGATGCCTGCACTGCGGTGGAGGTTGAACCAGCTACATCACCATGCTGGCCGCCAGTCACTGTATTTACAATTAAGACACACTTTCCTATTCAAACTCTTAGCAACCTCAGGAAATGGTGCATTGTTCTGCTTCACAAATGACTCCTTTCAAGGAATCTCCCTAACAATATGGAGTTTGTCAGCAAGAGTAGTTTGCAATCAAAGCAACCTTAACTAATATTCATTTCCCCATTTTACAGTAAAGGAGTCTGAGACAAAGAATTAAATATTTGTTTAATATCACCTACCTAATAAATGACATAACTGACACAGAAGTCAGTATATGATTCCAAAATTAATCCTATTAACCATGATGCCATGCAGCTTCTAATCACTGTAAAGTTTTTTCTTCCTCTTGTCCTAAGAATTGACTTGTGTTTTTCCCTATTTATTTTCATGCTAAATAAATGTTGACCCACATTTTAAAGGGCCATCCAGGAACTAGGACAGAATCTATGGGAGCCTCAATGTTAAGTTGGATCGCCCACAAATAAATCAAGTCTTTAGTTCTTATTAGGACTCAAATCTCAACAACTGAACTGGAACAGTTTGGCTTCATTGGCAAAGAGAAGATGTGTCGCTTCCCCATTCACGGAGGAACGACACAGGACCCTGCGCTGTTCTTTTGTCTGCTCAGCCCTTCCCGGGTTTGCTGCTGGTTCTTCCCGGGTTCCTGTGGAGGGGCAGCTCCCCCTGCCACTTTCCCCACTTCCGCGGGGGAGCGGCACACTGCCAGCCGGCTCTCTCGGGGGCTGCTCAGATGTTATCCGGATGTTCCTGGTGCATGTTGTCTCTCTCCTCCTCTATAGTTCTCTTCTACCAATCCCAACTCTGCTACCCACACGCCGAGCACACTGCTCTCCTCCAGTCAGGAGCAAGATCAGCTCCTGCAGCTCATCAGTCAAATTGGCGAGGCAGCTGTGTAGAAGTTGTTTACTCCTCTCCCAGCGCCATATTGTGGGAGAGCAGATGCATAGAATATGTCTTAATTCCAGTAACTTAGTCTAGTCCAAGTTGCTCCCCACAGTTCCCCCTTTCTTTTTATTTTTGGCGTTGATACGCGCCTGTCTTCGGTGCCCCGTGGCACACACTCTGCTCTGCTTGCTAGAGTTGCCCACAGGTGCTTACAAGCCCTACCAATCAGGCAAACTGAATCCGGGTCCTCTCTTTGCCATGTTGTGAGGAGGTTTTTAGGCGCTGATGCGTGCCTGTGTTCGGTGCCCTGCAGTGCATGCTCCACTCGAGCTGCCTGCAAGTGCTTATCGCCTTACTAATCAGGCAGACCGAATCCAAGCCCTCTCGTTGCCATGTTGTGGGGAGGCCTTATTTTTCTCTATTTCTCTATCTCCAGGCATTCCTCTCTCTCCTATTTTACTTCTATCTGCCAGCATTCCTATTTCTCTCATTTTACTTCTAAACTTCTGTTTCTCTTATCCCCATGGCTTCCCGGCGCCCGCCCCGAGGCGGCTTCCCGGCTCTGGCGGCTTCAGCCCGCGCTTCTCTCATCTGCGCGGCTTCCTGGCTTTGCGCGCGCTCCGCGGTCTCCGCGCCCTTCGCGCCCGCACCACGGCCTCCGCGCCAGCCCCGCATTCTCCTATCTACTCGCCACCCGTGTGCTCTCTCCGCTTGTGCCCCGCGTGCTTTCTCTGCGCTCGGCGGCTTCCGCGAATCACGGCCTAGCTCACGTTTCCGCTACCGGTCTTCAGTCTAAGTTCCCTGGGCCAACCTGACGAATTCCAACCTAGCTTACGTCTCCGCTTTTCGGTTTGGCTTCCCATCTTTTTGCTCCCCGGGCTGACTTGACGAATCCCAACCTAGCTTACGTCTCCGCTTCGGCCTGCCCCCGCGGCTTCACTTTCCCTAGCTTATATCTTTCTCTACCCGGTACTTTTCCCTAAGTTTCTTCCAACAATATTTCTCTCATTTCTCCTGGCTTCTCCCCACAGTCCGTATCCCAGTCTGTTTCTTCTAGCTTTCACTTTCACCCCTAGATTTCTCCCGGCACTTTTTCCGTCCGGCTTTTCCCTAAGCTCTTCCCTAGTCTCTCTCCGGTATTTTCCCACTTCTTCCCTCCTAAGTTTCCTATCCGAGTCACAGCACCATTATGTCGCTCCCCCATTCACGGAGGAACGACACAGGACCCTGCGCTGTTCTTTTGTCTGCTCGGCCCTTCCCGGGTTTGCTGCTGGTTCTTCCCGGGTTGGCTGGCAACCCCTCCACCCCCGTGGAAGGGCGGTTCCCCCTGCCACTTTCCCCACTTCCGCGGGGGAGCGGCACACTGCCGGCCGGCTCTCTCGGGGGCTGCTCAGATGTTATCCGGATGTTCCTGGTGCATATTGTCTCTCTCCTCCTTTATAGTCCTCTTCCACCAATCCCAACTCTGCTACCCACACGCCGAGCACACTGCTCTCCTCCAGTCAGGAGCAAGATCAGCTCCTGCAGCTCATCAGTCAAATTGGCGAGGCAGCTGTGTAGAAGTTGTTTACTCCTCTCCCAGCGCCATATTGTGGGAGAGCAGATGCATAGAATATGTCTTAATTCCAGTAACTTAGTCTAGTCCGAGTTGCTCCCCACAAAGATGCATATGTTACACGTGGTCAAGTGATCATCTTCAGAAGAAAGAAGGCTGGGACAGACTCAAGACAAGTTAGACTGTTCCCTCTGTCTATTGGTACTTCACAAGATGGTTACTAAGCATTTCAACCATCCATTCTGTCTCCATTTTCTATATACAAGCACCTCTAACACTGCTATTCCTGTTGTGGTGCCAGCAGAATCAATGGACACCTCTTTTGAAGCCCAGGAGAGGACACAGTTTGGGATAGGTGGGGCACTCAACCTTAAGGATTGTCTTAGGATTATCACAACTGATACAAATGATCAACTCTAGACATAGGGTTAATACTTTAAGATTAGCAATGAGATGCTGTGATCAAGTTGATGTTATTATGGTAGGTGGGTTAGCATTCCTTAATACAAAAGGAATCATGTTATTGTACAAAGAGGACGTCTAACACTTGTCCTACACCTTTTTTTTTTTTTCCAGATATGCCTATGGTAGAACAGTAAAAGTTTTGTTAGAAATAGGGGCCCAAGGAAATCCAAGAAAGGTTGGGGTCTCCTCTCTTGACCTAACTCCCCCACTTAGAAATGAACATTTTCATCTGCTCACCCTTTGTTCCGCTACAGACTTCTGGCATATCATCTATTATACCTTAATATCTGCAATATTTCTCTTTGTGCCCTTGGAAGAGCTATACAGTCTTTGATCAAAAGTAGGGGCTTTGTTTTCTTTGCATTTCCAGCATCAAACACAGTGCCTGGAACATATTAAGTCCTAAATAAATGTCTGTTCCATCTACGAAAAAGATAGTCTGCAGAGAAGATATTCCACAGAGAAGTCAGTTTCAATACAGAAAAACAATGTCATTGGGAGGCTCTATTTTCTGTCGTAACAGAGTGGAGCCCTATCATTTTTACACTCCACTGATTCATTCTGAACATGGTGTCAGGAACAATACAGGGGCAAAAAACAATTAGTAGGGGAACAAAATAATCAGTTGAACCGTCTGGGATTTGAGCAATGTATAGATCAAATGTCTTAAATTTGCTAAGCTCCTTCTCATTTGGCCAGAATGGATGATTCCTGGCTGCACTGTACCAAGAATAATTGTCCCTCATACATCCCCCATCAGCTGCCTTTTAATGACTAGTCAGAAGTGACAATGCGAAAGGTACAGTGACTTTCATTGTACTTGGCAAATTTTGGACTAATTCCCATGGATTCGCCCTTGGACTAGGTGAGTTCACAGAAAACATGTCTACAAGCTGTCTACAGTCATTGCTCCTTGTATCAAACAACCACAAAGCCCCTGACCCAGGAGGGGACTTCAGAGGAAGACCTCAGATGTATGAAATGACCATTGGTTTTTCACACTTCCTTTGTAGACAGAGGAAGATCTGCAACACCTCAGCTTACATAAAATTGTTTCATAGATATATGAGGTCAAATGACCTTTTTACTTCCACAAACAAACACCAGGGTAAACTACCCTACAAAGTTATTTGTAAAGAGTCCAGTTGACAGACTGACCAGTCCCATTTCGCCTATCTCTGTCCTACCTGGCTGCCTCATCATGTTTCATGCTCTGGTCACTGCTGCCTTGAACTCAGTAAAGCTGAATTTAAATTCATTAAGCTCCAAGAAAGCTCCCCTTTTCTGCTTCACCTGGGGTCCTGGATCCTGATTTTGGTCTGATTGTAGATAACGTTTGCAGTTCTCTTGAGCCAGTAACGAAGTTTACCTCACAGAAAAATTCCTTGAGAACACTTTCTTGGCTGTCAAACAGTCCCTGTTCCAGGCCTGGTCCACAATCTCTCCCCATCACATAGCTTCTGATACTCAGACACCTTCTGGCCACTGCTAGTCTTTAGGGAAGACACTGCAGGTCTCTCCCTAGGACATCCTTCCCCTCTGAAGTCTGAGGCCCTGCTACTCTGCTCCATCAACGAGGCCATGCTGCTGCCTTGTGGAATTTCATGACAGCTTCATGTGGAAGGGTCTCAACTTCTTAGACAAATAAACCATAAGCTTCTTAAGGCCAGGAACCATGACTATTACCTATGCCGTATCCTCAAACACTGGAGTTAAACCCCTGGCAAAAACATCGTAACTCATGGAAATTATCCTTTCATAGAAGAGAGGCTCACAATTCACAGCCAGCTTGAGTCTGTGTAACTGGAAGTTAAACAATAGACAACAGTCCAAATACATAGTATACCCTGCCATATGCTTGCCTTGATGGTGACCCTTTGCTCAACCTTTGTCTTTGCCCTTTGCCTAAGCTAAATTTATTCCAAGTATTAGATGCATTCTTGCCTTCCAGCACTCTGGCTCAATCCAAATGGTTAGCCCTCACCTCTCCAGCCACCTGCCATACCCTTTCTTCCTTCCCAATCCAAACTTGGTTCACAAAGAAAGCATCCAGCCCATTTTGGATTTTGATCAGATTCTCAAGTTGGCCATGTTCTCACACCTGTCCCTTGGTACCTGTTGCCCTTTCTGCCTCAAGTAACACCTCTTCTTTGCCAAGCTAACTCCTCCCCCTATTTCAAGGCTGAACTTCTATGTTTCTTCTTTGCAGAAGCTTTCTCTGAATCCTTCAGAACACTGGATCCCTTTACAAAGGCTTGCCAAACTTCTCTGTACCTTCCCCTTGGTGATGTTTCTGAAAATATTACCAAACAATCACTGTCATTAAATATTTACGCTATTTCAGGAATTAAGTCACTGAATCATCATCATCTAGTGAGGAAGGTGCCTGATTATCTCCATTTTCTAAATTAAGAAATCAAGTCTCAACCAAACTGAAAACCTTGATGAAGTTCCTGGCACTCCAGATTTTTCATCCAGTCTGCACCCCTAATTCATGCTCTTAATAACCACTACTCCCTCTCGCAAAACTCACCATGTTTGTAATTTGTTACTTAATGGCTAAATATTCCCTTAGTCAGCAAGCTCCATAAACAGTGATAGCTCTGTCTTGTTCAGTATTCTCTGCCTGAACCCTGACCTAAGAGCTAAACACATAGAAAGCATTCAAAAAGCCTCTGTTAAATGAAAAAATTGAAAAAGCCAGTGAGTTAGCCCTCTAGGAACCCACAAAGAGAATTAATTCCCTGTCTAAACTGAAGATATTTAATAAAAATGTATTACGATCATAATAAACATTGTATATTTTCCCTTTTTGGCAGGCCAATGCTAGCCAAACATATTCAAAGATTCCAAAGTAGAACAGATAATACCCAGCTATTAGTGAACTCAAACACTCTTGGTTGGAAGCAAGCAAGCAAGCACAGGTCAGTCTAACAGCATGGGCTGTCCAAGGATATACTTGTAACACCTCACCCTCCACTCAGAGCCCTACAGTCACACCCTCAAGGACTTACCCCTTTCACAGGTTCTTCCCCAGTAGCCGGTGCCAGTGCAGTCGCAGATGAAGCGGTTCCAGCCATCCTTGCACACTGCGTTGTTCTTGCAGGGGTAACTATCACACTGCTTGGCGCTCATCCGGGAGCAGGAAGACTTGACGCCCGCAGCATTCTGCATTTCCGCCAGCTGCCGTATGTTCTTGCTGCGCCCGTCGATGAACAGGTCACGAATGCAGCCCACATAGCCATAGTTGAGCATGGCAGTCCAGAGCTCGGTGGGGAGGATGAGGCCAGCACGGTTCTCGGGCAGCCCACCTAGGTACATGTCCCCTTCCAGGTCCAGGATCTCACTCTCCCCACTGGCGGTGAAGGGAGTGCGCCTGCTGTTCACTGATATAGTACCTGGGTGGGAGGAGGGGCAGAGTGAGTGGAATCTCGGGTGAGGCTGCTAGCTAATCAACCCAAGGAAGGGAACCCAGCAGGTAGGCTCTTAGATCAGCATTACCTGGCCAGGAAATGTCGAGCAACGCAAGCAAGGAGATGAAATGCTGCATGATGGTAGAAAGGATTGCGTGAGCTGTTTGGTTCTAGTCTCTGACATCTAAGCCTGCCTAACCCACTAGGGGACTCAGGAAAACCCCAGCGGCCATCCTCCCCTGGTTTATCTTTTCTCTGCCTGACAGTCCTGTCTGCACCTACCTCCCAGCAGTACCTCACAGGCTGTTTAGCCTTACAGAAGTGATTGCACCTGCCTGTGCTTCAATCTCCTTAGCTGTAAAATTAGAAAAGAATTGTTCCTACCTGCCAGTCTGGTGTGATATTAAATGGTGTAATAGAAGTCAGGTGATTTTAATAGGGCTGAGACAGAACAAGGGCTCTGTAACATTTGCCTGTGTTATTGTCATGGCTCATCAGCCCCAAAAGGTTGGAACTTCTGCCTCTTTCCTCCCTGCACTGATACCCTCTAACCTGGGCATTAACTACAAGCCTTGCCAGTGGGTATTTTGGCATACCCTTTTAAAATCGTATTTATTTTCACTGTATTTGAAAGATGGAGAGCAAGAGCGAGATATACAGAGATTTTCTATCTGATGGTTCACTCCCCAAATGAATGTAGCAGTCAGAGCGGGGCGAGAGAGTTCAAGAGCCTGTAACTCAATCCAGAGCTCTCATGTTGGTGGCAGAGACCCATGGACTTGAGCCATCCCCTCTGCCTCCCATGGTGCACATTAGCAGGAAGCTGGAACTGAAAGCAGAGCTGGGATTCAAACCAGGGCTCTCTGACACGGGGTGTGGGCATAGCCACTGTGCTTTGATGTGCTATGAAAAGGCACTGTTTTTAATAGATTGTAACTGGAACATTTCTTTATTCATTTAATAAACATACATGAAATGCCTCTTCTCTCCCTGGAGTAGTTCTAGGCATAGAAAAGAACTCGATGAGTGCATCTCTCCTCTCATTGAGCTGATGTACAGAGCAGAGGGACAGAAAGTGAAAAAAATCATAAGGGAAAATGGCTAGAGAGTGCTATGAAGACAGTGTGGCAGAAGCCCTTGTTTATACTATAAAAGGTAGAATCAGTGAAGGCCTCTCACATGGAAGCTGAATCAGGTGTTAAGGAGGACCCAGCCACGCAGAGAGCAGGGGAGAGACCACACAAGGCAGAGGGAACAGCAGTTTCAAAGTCCCAAGGCACAGAAGAGTGTGCCTAGAGGAAAGCAAGCCAGAGGGAGTGAGTGGGGCTTTAAGGCAGAGATAGACAAGGGCAGAACAACGAACACTATCGAATGAGCTTCTAGAAGGTGTGACCCGGCACCTGACTTGGGAGCAGGGATCCCAGTCCTAAAGGCTTTCTGGCCTAGGCCAGTGCGTGCACCACTTTACAACTCAATGTCCTAAACTTCACAATCAAAGGAATGGAGTAGGTGCTATCTACACATCTTGCTGGAAGTTTTAAAAATGTATATTTATTACTGCTGAAGTGATTATGGGTAGCCAGGTGGCCGAGCAGGGCCGGCTATCTGTCAGCCTTCACTTCTCAGTCTCATCCCCTCAGTTGTGAAAGGTACAGCCTGAAGGGCAGTGGAGAGCAAATGAGATCATGAAAACGAAGTGCACTCTAAATTACAACGTCAACAGAGAGAAGAGGAGGAAGGCCCTTCGGGGGCTGCGAGGTGGGCAGTGGAGGCTGACAATCTGCTTTCCTGATTCTTTCGGAGTGGTTTTCTCCTAGAGAAATGGGCTTTGCGTGTTTGCTGCTTAATCTTTCAAAACCTGCACGATAATAAACATTTCCTGGCCAGCATCTTTAGCGTTTGATGTGCTCTTTTGGACTTCATTCCCAAAACAAGCTTTAAGGTATGAGTGGTGAGTTTTTCTATTTTATAGATAGGTGAGCTTTGTATCTCTGAACTGTCTTCTCCCTTTCAGTTTCCCTTCTTCACCCCAGATATAGCTACAGGGATAATGTGATCAGCAGCTAAAAGGGAGAGATATTAATTCCCAGCTAAGGACAGTACTGGGATCGATTTAAATTCTGGAGACTTCAGTACATCCTAAGGAAAATCTACCCTCCGAAAGTGTGACTACAACAGTGTAGAATACATTTATCAAGTCTTAAGACTCAGCTCCCCATCCTGGGGAGTGGTCATAAAAGTTTTTAGTTCCCATGGGGCGGGCTCTGTGGCGTAGCAGGTAAAGCCACTGCCTGCAGTGCTGGCATCCGTTATGGGCACCGGTTTGACACCTGGCTGCTCCTTTTCCAATCCAACTCTCTGCTATGGTCTGGGAAAGCAGTAGAAGATGGCCCAACACCAGGTTCTAGTCCCAGTTGCTCTTCTTCCAGTGCAGCTCTCTGCTGTGGCCCCAGGAGGGCAGTGGAGGATGGCCCAGGTGCTTGGGCCCTGCACCCACATGGGAGACCTGGAGGAAGCACCTGGCTCCTGGCTTCGGATCAGCGCAGCGCACCGTTCGTAGCAGCCATTTGGAGGGTGAAGCAACGGAAGGAAGCCCTTTCTTTTTGTCTCTTTCTCTCACTGGCTAACTCTGCCTGTCTCAAATAAAAAAAAAATTAAAAAAAAAAAAGAGAAGATGGCCCAAGTGCTAGGGCCTCTGCACCCACATTTGAGACCCAGAGGAAGCTCCTGGCTCCTGGCTTCAGATCAGCCCAGCTCCCACTGTTGCAGCCATCTGGGGGGTGAACCATGGGGTGGAAGACCTCTCTCTCTTTCTGCCTCTGCCTCTCTGTAACTCTGCCTTTCAACTAAATAAATAAATATTTTTAAAAAAAGTTTGTAGATCCCTTCACAGTCATGTTATTCTCAGTGATGATTAGGGAAGGAGGTGCCCCACTTAGATACACTCGATTTTATAAATACCAGTTTTTGCATATGCCTATAACTAAAAACAGACTATCAGAAAATATTTTCATGAAGACATGAAGTTTAATGGATCATATGAAAATTTTAAGTTACACTGCTTTCAGGGGATGAGTATTTGTTTACTCAGTAAGTTTTTACAGGCCTTGATCAAACTCATCAATACTTCAAAGAATAGCCAATGCTATAGCCTCCAGGTATGGAATTCAAGTCTGCTGGACTCCACACCTACTTGTTTAAGGCGGGTACACTGATGGTTCTAACAAAGTAAAACAAAACTGCTACACTGCTTGAAAAAACAATTAGTGTTAGGAATAAACCGGATACACTTAGGACAATTATAGTCTAACTTTTTGGTTGTGTCAAGGTCTAGGCTAATCAGACAAAAAATCCTTCAGTTACGAGCCAACTCCAGAGACCTCCCAGGGTTTTAATAATATTGTTTTGGTAATTCTGGAACAGGTGTCTGGTTCTGCCCTTGCTTACATCTTGTTAATAGAGAGAAACAGAGAGAGAGAGAGACTGATATATATTTTTTTATTTCTCTGTTAAAAAAAGCACAAACTGTTCATTCTTGCTCAACAAGCACATTTAATTTGGAGCTTCTTGGTTCTGATCAAATTCCAGACAATCAATAAAGATTCCTACTGGGCAATACAACATTCAGGCTACAGAGCGCCAGCATCTGCCCTCTGCACAGAGCCCACCCAGCTCCTCCTAAGGGCATGTTGCTCATTACTGCCATCGATCCAGCTCTGGGATTTTGCAGAAAAGCCACCTCACAGAAGCTCAGTCATTCTGGCGTCAGCTTTGGGGGACCTATTATTTTCTCTACTTAGACAAATGCACCTAAAAAGAAAATGTCCAAGTGAAGACTTCTTTATGTTCACCAGAGTGTAAATCCCTAGAAACAAGGCAAGCGTGGCTTAGACCCTTCCGGAGTATGTACGACCTAAACGGAGAGTCAGAAAATACATCTGAAATTCAAATGCTCTAATTTCTGCTCTTGGGGAAATGTCCTTCCTGCTAGCACAGAATGTGACCTTCACTGCCACATGGTCACAAAAAGCGAGGCAGGCTGTTCAGCATTCAGAAGCCCCAAACTCTCTATTTGTGTTTCTCCCTCTCTACGTTACTGTTCCAGAGTGGCTATGCACTGCCTCGGGCTAGCGTGTTTGATCTGTGGCTGCAGAAATAAACAAAGCCATTTAAACCAAATATAAAAGGATATGAACAGGAAGGGCGAGTTAGTGAGGTCTGAGCAAAGAGTGAAATATAGACTTTCACACCAAAGAAGGCTTAAAATTGAACATGACTTCAGGAAAAATCAATTTGCCTTTTCCTTTCTTGTCATAATTTCTCTGCAACATGACTCTTGCCAGTTCTTGAAGTGTGTATTGTTGCATAAACTCTTTGCTTGGTGAAGCTTATTCTACACTGTCATCACAGCATCTGTGATGTCACAATTGGTTTCTATGGTGATGAAAAGGGGTACAACAAGAAGAAAGAGAGGGGAAAATATCACACCAGTGACATGACAGTTGCTTTGGTAGCAGAGGCAATGCCACTTGTAAAACCCTCCTTTGTTCCAAGGTCTTAGAGCTAAGGCTGGAACAACGGTGCTGTGAATGACAGGGAGGACAAGCAGGGGAATGAGCCATTTCTGAGACACCTGTTTTGTTCAGATACATAATCTTAGGACAACCATTAAAGGGAATATCCAAAGAACAAGCATGCAAGTGCAAAAATTAAAATAAAAGATATGCAGCCACGAAAGAAACCGAGAAGCCAGAGCTAACCTCTCATTTCATTCGCACACCCTACCTGATCTGCCATCTCGCTGAATGTCCACGTGGTACC
Source organism: Oryctolagus cuniculus (assembly GCF_051225735.1). Lineage (NCBI taxonomy): Eukaryota > Metazoa > Chordata > Mammalia > Lagomorpha > Leporidae > Oryctolagus > Oryctolagus cuniculus. Next base: position 28,997,429 of record NC_142886.1, on the reverse strand, counting down.
ATTCCCCATCATTGGCTTTCTTCTGAGTGGCTTTCACCTTGATGGTGCCTGAGCCCATATCAAGCAGCAAGTACAGGTTGCCATCAAGAAGTTCCACGGCAAAGAAGTCTACTTTAGTGTTCTTCTGGCTCCGAGCATCCTTTCTCTCTTGGGGCTTTCCGTGAGTGAAGAGGATCAGGCCGTTGGGCTCGGTGGTGCGGAAATCAAAGGAGATGGAGCCCATACGCTTGGTGTTCCACTTGGGTAAGCTGATGTAAGCCTCTGGGGTCTCAAAGTTGATGGGGTCCAGTGTGGCCACATTCTCACACTTGAACACAACTTCACCATAGATTTTCATCTTGGTATCCCCAATTCTGGCCAGGCGAGACAGCTCCAGACGGATGTCATTATTCTTATAAACAACCTGTCAAAAGCCAAACAAAAGTGCCATAGGAATCAATCTTGCAAAAAGTATCTATCCATCACTCACTGGACATCCAGAATGGAGGTCCAAAGAAGAGGCTTCAGGACGTAATAGTCTGAAGCAACATGAAGAACATGAGACACAGCACTGATAAAAGCAGCTGAGGAGACGTCTGGGGGTGCACACAAGCGATGAATAAGCCTCTGCATTTTTATGGGAACCCTTTGTCTGTCTCCTTCTGGAAAATATCTTATGTTGTCAGAAGACCATGCAATATGAACTTGCAAGTAAAAATCAAGAGAGACTGAGCTGCAGGGAGCCAACTAATTATGATATACAAAGATTTTTACAGAGGCAACATCACTAAAAGAAAGGAAATAGCCTAACTGACCACCAATAACAGATGCTACATCTTTACTATGGAATACAATGTAGGCCTTAAAAATGGCCTATTTCTTCTGATTTTCACATGGAAAATCTCCAAGTCATATTTGGTGCAATCGGCAAAGAACAGGACAAAATGTGCACTCTGCTGTCACTGTGTGAAAGCGTGGAAGGGGTTTAGGAGGGTGTTACATATGTTATATGCATATATGCTCTTTTGTGCATAAAACATTTTTGAAAGGAAAAACAAAGAACTGTAAAGTTGTCATCAGGAGTGAATTTGTGAGATAAATACTTGAAGTGTGAAAGAGACATATATACACATACGCATCTATTTTTAACCATGTGACTATATTACTTTAAAAGCATGGCAATGAGCATTTTGTCTAGTGGTTAAGATGTTGCTCGGGACATTGTAGAGTGCCTGTCCTGGTCCCACCCCCAATTTCAGCTTCTTGCTCACGTGCACTTGAACAGATGATGGCTCATGTAGTTGGGTTCTTGGCATCTACATTGAGACTTGGACTGAGTTTCTAAGTCCCAGCTTTGGCTTGGCCCAACTGGCTGTTGTGGGCATTTGGGGAGTGAAGCAGCAGATAGGAACACTCTATATCTCTATATCTCTATGTCTATCTTCCTGCCACTCACTCAAATAAAATGCATTTTAAAACATTTTTAAAGAATGATTGTTAAGAGTTGTTAGAGATGGGCCAGTATGTGGCATAGCTGGTAAAAGCTGCTGCCTGTGACGCCAGTATCCCATATAGGAAGTGGCTGCTCCACTTTCAATCTAACTCCTTGCTAATGTGCCTAGCAAAGCAGTAGAAGATGGCCCAAGTCATTGGGCCCCTGCCACCTACATGGGAGACCCAGATGAGGCTCTTGGCTCCTGGTTTTGGTATGGCCCAGCCCTGGCTGTTGTGGCCATATGGGGAGTAAACTGGCAGATGGAAGAGCTCTCTCTGTCTCTCCCTCTCTGTAACTCTGGCTTTCAAATAAGTAAAATCCTAAAAAATAAAGAGTTGGTGGAGAAGGGGACTGTGGCTTTTGTTTAGTTTTTGAATATCATGTGCCTCTGTATGGTGGTAGAATGAGATATTCTGAAAATCTAATTTAATCAATTAGTTGATATTTTCTGTAAGGAAAATTATCTGCTTCTACCTATCTACTTCTGCATTGCCATGGCCTGTGTCCTACACAAAGGAGTCATGGAATATGAGGATGCCAGTTAGAAAAATCTATTAGGACTTTCTAAACCTGGTATAATCCATATAAAAGCAAAGATTAATCTCATTTCCCAAAATTAGCATTTCAAAAAGCATTCGCTCATATTAGAACTGAATATAGATGTAGTGCCCTGGGATGTTTCCTGGTGCTCTGAGCTCCGTGCAATGTCACATCCACACAACAATAACAAGCACAAATAGGTGGGAACGGGACTAACATCTGAGTAACAACCACATCAACCGCTTTGCAATTCGTCCACGTTATTCTAAGTCAGGATTCAAGTTCAGGTTCTGACCCTCTATTCGCTACTTGCAATCTGAGTGACCTTGGAAAAGCAATTTCTCCAGATCTATTTGCTCCTCTAAATTACAGACTGAGTAGACTACTTTGTAAGTATTAAATAATCCAATACATGAAAAACACCTGAAATGGCACACGGTAAGGGCACAGCAGTCTCAGCCTCATGGGGCAATGGCTGCGGCTCCTGTGCAGCATGTGTCATTCTCTGCACAGTCCTGAGAAGTCTGTATCACCACTTCTATTCTCAACAAAAAAATAAAACCCTTAAGAGCTCAAGTAAGTCTCTCAATCTTTCTCTGTGAGAGAAAGTTAATTGGACGGATCATTCCAGCACATATCATTTAATTCATAAGATTCAACTGGTGGACTATTTTCCTTGTTTCCCCTGTCAGCAGCAGGAAATCAAGCAGAATTACTTGCCTTTTAGTAAGTTTTATAAGAGTAATATACAAACCATGCAAATATTTGAAAATGCCTCAGCTAATATATAACCTTGATGTTGGAACTAACCATAGTCAATAACATTGAAAATAATAAAGCTAACGTGTATTGAGCACCTCCTACTAGGCAACGTGATATGCATTTAATATCCACCATCCTCTTAGATTCTGAAAACACCCATTTTTAATACCTTTAATCATTCCTTCATTTTACAGATGCAGAAACAGACACAAAGAGTAGTTATGGGAACAAAGACACACAACTTTGTGTGGCAAAGTGGCAGAGTAGGACTCAACCCCAGGCAGTTGGCTTCAAAGTCTGGGTGTCTTACCACTGCACATACTCGAGACAAGGCCCCACCAGCAGCGCCTGTGAAGCTCACCTTCACCATTAGATGGAGACTCATGCATGGCCAACTACCCAGCTGAGAAGCAGAATTTTTCATTTCGTTCTACTGGACTGATCATGTGCAAAGGTGTCCTGAGGCAATCACTCAAGTGAGTGAACCAGAAAAGAAACGAGTTCAACAACTGGCAGCTTCTGCTTTCTGACCCCCACTGCGTGTCTCAGCTTGGGAGATCTTTGTGTCAGAACCAAACTGGCTTTGGCTGTATTTGGGTGAAATGCCTATGACTGGAGTGCCTTGTAAATGTTAATTATTGATGTAGGACAACAGCTGATCCCAAAGGGACGAAGGCTTGGCTTCAGTGAACAAGAACTGGAAACAGGACCATGCATCTCCATAGGAGGCTGGGAACAAAGAGGAAAATAGAACAAGGCCTTTTAGAGGGATTCAGGGATTGTTAAAAAAAAAATAAATAAAGCCAGCTCTTGTGTGAGAAGGTGTGCAGCTGCAGCCTGTAACGGAGGGCAAATAGCCAGATGTGGGTTACCTGAAGGAAGCAATGGAGAATCAAGGGACAGAAACAGGCTGGTGAGAGAGAGGCAACCTTCTTTCAAATGTGCTTTGAAAGTGAGCCCTCAACCTTTTCCATGGCCCTGAACTTGATTGTCTGTTTGTACAGAGTTTCCACTAAGACAAATGGAGAACTAATGCCTTTCTCGGTGATGGTCTGGTAAACTTCCTGAATTCATTACAAAGGTGGGAGCTTCCAGACCTGTTCTTCAAACTCCCTGCATTCCACCAGGGCTGTTGTCAAGATCAAACGGGATGCTCTAACGGTAGAACATGTTCTAAACCAGCACAAAAGCATACGAAGAAATAACCCTACATATTCATCTCTCTAGCAGCATGGAGGCTCTGTTGGAAACTGTCAGGGACCCAGAAGTCTCCCAAGCCCTCCTACCCTGAGGAAAGAGATAGGAGGGCAAGGGTCTTGCAGCTCAGACAGGTAACTGATCAACCTGCTGCAGGCACCCTCACCTTCCCCATCCAACCTGTGCAGAAACCACAGTCATTTGCAAGTGTGCTCCCGACTTGGGGAAGTAGCGTGGAGGCAGCAAGCCCTGCTGGACTCCCTCCCAAGGCAAATGAGCATCTGCTACAATGTTCTCTGCTCCAATCACACTCTCAACTAAATGAATGTCCTCGACTGATTGACTGGACTAGGAAGAGATGCAGCGTCAAATGACAGAAAGTAGTCTTGGCTGACAAGTGGCCCCGCCGAGGAGCAATTACAGATAAAGTAGAAATGGTTCCCCATAGGGGAAGATGTCATACAGCCTGGGAAGCAGAGAAGCAGGGTCATGAAGAGTGACAGCCTGATCTCATGACCCCACCCATGCTGTTTGGACCTGTAGTAAGAATCTAAGGTTAGAGGCAGTCCGCATTCATAGACAGAGCCTCCTTCCTCCTTCTATCTTTGTCACAGACCACTCTGTTCTCAGCTTCCTGGGAACACATCACCACAACCTTATGCAGTAAAGCAAAAGAACTAGAACAGATGAGTGGATGTGGATATGGGGGCTGCATGGCCCAGGTGGCTGCCTGGCATTATGTCTTCAGTTGAACAATAGGAAGCTTACCACCGGGCCTACACATTTTCTTGTGTTTTTGTTTTGTTTTGTTTTTAGCATCTTTAATCTTCTGGAGATGTATATAGGCAACAATTTCAATATAGCCATGAGGTCAGCTTACAAGACTAAATCATTGATAGGCCCATGACTTGGCTACTGAGGACCACTGCACTGATCTGGGCCAGTGGAGGATACTGGAAGGTAAAGACACCAAGGGGCATTCTCTGAAGTGCCTAGGCCAGACAGATGAGAAGCAAGTATCAAGGTAGCTCAGATGGAGCGCTTTGCTCACTACAAGGAAAAGCCATAGATCTATTTATCCCCCACCAAAATTTAATCATCTGACCACAGATAATGAGGAAAGGAACTTTTTCTCTTCAGCTTCCAGTATGGTGCAGCTTCTAGAAAAAACTTTCAGCTAATCTTACTATTGTGTAACTTACCTACTCAGGATAAAATAAAAATGACGAAGCAACATTATGAAAGAATCTTGCTCCTGGGGTCTCCACAGCTTCTAATGTCCCTGTCCCACTTCTCCTTCTATCCCTCAGGCAACAGTGACTCCACTGTGCTGTGATGTCTCCCTCCTCTAAGCAGGCCACCTTGTTCATTTTTCACTTACAGCACTGGCTTCATCATCTTTGAATATGTATACATCTTGGATTCTCAACAGACCTCAGTCACCTTATGAACAACAAAAAACGCAATCGGCTTTAAAAACCTGAAATAAAACTGTATAGATACTTAATCCATGCTCATATATTCCTTAAATTAGATGTCAGCTCACATAGTTGTAGAGGGCAGTGGTTAACATCGTGAACTCTGGCATCCCCCCAACCAGGGTTTTTGAGTTCTGCTCCGCCCTTACAAGCTATGTCACATTGGGCAAGATATTTAACTGTCTCAGTCTAATTCTTCTATGGTAGACTACAGACAACTAGTCTTACTTTACAGGGTTCTAAGAAATAAATGAGATAATATTACCATCTATAAAAGTATTTTACGTAGCCCCTGGCCCTTAATAAGTACTTAATCAATGGTAGTTAGTACTATTAATTTTGTCATTTTCTTTGAAAATCCAGAAATCTATCAACAGACAGTATAGTTCAGCATGGAGCTGCTTGTATGGAAAGATTCAGAGGACAAGTTTTAAGCGGATTACCAGCTCAAGAGGCAGGGCCCAGCTAATGACAGACTGGATTTAACAAGCCTCGTTATGTACACAATGTGGACATGTGTGTGTATTCAGCCGCTTACTGTGACATCTATTAATTATGTATTTATCATATCATATCACAATATGTATCGCATATGTATGTTATATATGTCTATTGGTGCCCACTCCTTGTTGCTCTTTTTTTTTTTTTAAGATTTACTTTATGTATTTGAAAGGCAGAGTTATAGAGGGAGAGGGAGAGACAGAGAGAGGTCTTCCATCCACTGGTTCACTCCCCAAATGGCTTCAACGACTGTGGGTGTAGGATCCCAAACACTTGGGCCATGAGGGGCATTAGCAGGGAGCTGGATTGGAAGTAGAGCAGTCAGAACTCGAGCTGGCCAGTGCTGCAGGCGATGACTTAAGCCACTGAGCCACAAAACTGGCCCCTCCTTGTTGCTGTTGTTCTCTCTCCTTCCTCTCTTCCCTTCTTCTCTCACATATTTGCATCCCATACACTAACACAGATTTAGGATTCATTATCATTAACGGCATTTTTCTACCACAGTAGACCACTGACCGAATGCCAACAGTGCAATCCAAATACAAATGCAGCAGCAGATGGTCCTCTCAGCTCCCAAAGTCAGAAGAACCTACTATTTGGCATGATCAAGGCCACATCTGTATCTATGGGCTTGTTAACTGAGGTCAATAAACTGACTCTGCCTGCTGAGATGCAACTGACATCCAACCTGGGGCTCAGAGTCCCAACTGTTACATACTATGGACACTACCATTTTCATGCTTTGTATTTCATTAACAGCAGTGGGAATCTACCAAAGATAAAATCTAAGCAGCAGAAAGAGAAAATGGGAACTGCGATTCAGACTTGCAAGGTAGGAGACAGAAAATGTATAAGTTCTAGAGTTTAAAATAAAGGTCAAAGAGAATATATATATATATATATACACATATATATATATATATATATATATATATATACACCAGCAGTAGCATATTGAGAAGTAATCAAAATTTAAACTGTTGTGTGATCCTACACTTGATGGGCCAAACGAAACCTATCCACAGGCTGGATCTCACCAGTGGCCAGCAACTGATAATCTGTCATCTCTGGTTCCATTTGTAAGATAGTTTGGCTAGGAAAAGATAAAAGGGACACAAGGCCAGGTGCAGTAACAGGAAGAATCCAGACAAACCGATATTGAACTAGCAAAATCCTCAGTTCCTACTTCATTTTGACGGATCTATTCAGTCATTGGGGTATGAAAGAAGGCCAGCCAGAAAGAAATAAAGAGCCATGGTCCAGCCACTTGCTTGGGCCTCATGAAGCAAAGGATCATGGGTGCCAGCCAAGATCCTCCCTAATAATGTAAGCCTTTATAGCTTGCATTCAAGCACAGTTTAGGCTTAAATATTTATTTGCCAGATGGATTCTTTGTGGCAGGGAAATATCACACAGGTTTATGCCCACTGCTGGTGAGAACAGTAAGAGGTTAATAATTATTTTCCAATCCTGGGCATGATCAAGGTAAAGGTTTCTATTTTATTTGTTTCAAGAAGGAAAAATTTATGAGGAATTCTTGTTTTCAACTAAACCAAAAATAGGCTACCATGGATCCATGCATCCCATCGAAAAATTCCCAGCCAAATTACCCATTCCAAGTTTCTTGGGTATGTAGGTGTAGGCAGCCCATAAACAAGTCATCGACAAGTCAAGGTCAGTCTTGGCTTGTGGAATTCCTGGGATGAAAAAAAAGTCACCTATTCCCATGCTCTAGGAGAATGATCAAACAAGAACACTCTGCTAAAATTAACTATGTTGTGACTGTTTTGTAGAAAGCCTGATAAGTTGCTTGTATATGTTATTAACTTCTGAGTTGCCTTGAGCTGCAGCTGGTTATGCATAAATATCTCTGAGACACTGGAATAAACGAGCCTTGATCAGCCTTGTTGTCTTGGCTCCATTCTCTGTGCCCTTGTCCCTCTTTTCATTCCCACTCCCTCCTTCAGGTTCCGTTCTACTGGTTCGGCAGGCCTGCACGTGTAGGATACTGTAAAGGTTCATTCTTTCACAAAGAATATGACTTGCTGATTCAGATTTTATTACCCTCATATTGTTGACTAAGCTTTCACCAAATTAACAAAGCAAGAACTTGGCAAACACAGACCGAGACAGAGAAATTAAATATGAGCACTCTAGTAAGGGCTATAGTACTTCAAGATAGACTTGTCAATGAGTCATGAAAAAGTTTCTAGTTGCCAGTTGGTCTTTTTAGCCATGATTGAATAAGATAGATCAATGGGATAGCAAACACTCTGATCTCTAAGAGCCATGTTGGCAAATACAAGAGGACTTTAAAATGTTTGGATGAAATGGGGATAAAAGATGTTTATTTTGATGCAAAGGAATGTTAAGATCAATGTATACAAGAGATCTTCAAAAAGTTCATGAAAGTGTGTATCATGAAACAACTATACATGGATTTCAAGATTTTTTTTCCAACAAAATAAGCTTTTAATTCCATTTTCCATGAACTTCTAACAGTATCCTTGTGTGGGTCTCTATGTTCCCTTCCTGAAGATGGCACTCATTAACAGAAGCCATGTCCTCCCCTATTCATCCAGATGATGTCTCAGAATTCTTCTCTAGGCATTTAACCTCCAGGCACTAGACATAATCCTGTTGTTCACCAAAATAGCCAGCTTATTAAAAATCAACTAGCTATACTAGAACATTAGAAATAAAAAGTGCATATACATGTATTAAGTAGCCACTGCTCCTTTAGCTGAAGTCCATGGAGAAATAATGGAATGTGAGACATAATCTCTGCCTCTAACGTGCTTGGAGCATGTTAGGAAGGAGGATAGTGAATCCAGTAAGGTTAACTGGATTCACTATCAGGTTAACTTCAGATTCTTGATACACTGCAATCATGGATTCTTGAGTTCAACAAAAGAAGATATGGCAAGTAATTTTCATTTCACATCTCAAATTTAATCAACTAAAAGTGGCTATCTAGAGTGTGAAGTAGGCAAGATTGTTGCTGTGTGATCAATGGGCAATGTCTGCTGGGGGAATACGGAACAGTGACTACCAAGATAGGTATTTGCAGAACCTGGGTTAATTCTCTGACTAAATGACTCTCAGACTTGACATGGTCATGAGAGGTAATGGTGGTAGTGGTTGTGGTGGTAGTACTAGTAGACAGGACAATAGCTAACCTTAATGGAGGTTTTATGTGTCAGAATTAGAATGAGATATGTTTGTCCTACAGTGAAGGAGTGAATGCACAAAGATCTTTGATTGAAACCTTGATTCATGATGTATTTCTCTGCCTTCTGCTTTCAAGGAATGGCATATTGGATCTTCTACACTGTAAGCTCCATAAACACAAAGGCTGTGTGCTTCTTATATGCTGAGCAATGCACTACCAATATTTAGCAAAGTACCTAACACATGGTAGAGTTTCCATAAAGACACACTTTCATTTCCTGCATTTTATGATACACAGATTTTCCCAGAAAACACCTACATTTTTTGTCTTAGAATATTTGATGAGAGCACCAACCTGACTAGAGTGAAAGTTACATGACACAAAGCAAAGGAGCTAAGATCAGATGAGTGGGTGGTAACTGATTATGAAAAGCTCTAAAAATATATACATTATGCAATTGGGAAAAAAGAAAACTATTAGAGTAGAACGGAAGCTTTCAGTAGTTTGATTAGAAAGGTGACAACATTTAAAAGGTACTTTCCTGAATCACTAGAAATCTACCATTTTTATTCAAAGGACTAGAAATGACTCTAATCATCTCACTGTTTTCTTTGAAGATAACATGTCATTTCCTGCGTAAAATCTGTTGATGGCTCTTCATCAACTTCAGAATTAAATAAAAACTTCCAAGCATGATATAAAAGACTCCTTCTGATCTGGCTGCCACTTTATCACTTGCCAGCCTTACTGAAGTTCTGCATTTCCCTTCCAATTAACCATCCCACACAGAAGCCTTTCATGGATGCTTTTTCAAACAAAACAAAACAGAACAAAAAAAAAAAAACAGGGTTTTTTTTTTTTGCCATAGACCTTCTTTTTAAAAAAAAAAAAAAAAGATTTATTTTATTTATTTGAAAGACAGAATTACAGAGAAAGGTAGAGACAGAGGGAGACAGAGGTCTTCCATCTGTTGGTTCACCCCCCAGATGGCCACAAAGGCTGGAAATGAGCTGAGTTGAAAGAAGTCAGGAGCTAGGAGTTCCTTCTGGATCTCCCTTGTGGGTGCAGAGGCCCAAGGATTTGGGCCATCCTCTGCTGCCTTCCCAGGCACATTAGCAGGGAGCTGGACTGGAAGTGGAGCAGCTGGGACTGGAACTGGCATCCATATGGGATGCTGGGTGCTGCAGGCCAGGGCTTTCACCTGCTATGCCACAGCGCCGGCCCCTTCATGGATTCTTTACCTGGATAATGATGCTCATTATTTAAGACATGGTTCAAGCAGTATTTCCTATAAGACACTTCCAATATTCTTACCTCACTCTATCCCATCTACAGCTAATTTTCCCCTCTTGGCTCTGATAGCTCTATGTTCTAACTGCTATTGTAGCGTCAACACATCATGCTATGGTTGTCTTTCTCTCCTTGTAGACTGGGATCTTCTCAAGTGCAGGAAACTACTTTGTACTCTCGATGTCTCCCTGACACAAAGTACATGTTTGTAGGAGGAGGTAGGAGAATGGGGAGGAGAAAGGAATATCATGGATTTCTTCCTGAGGTGGCTATGACCAGTGAAGACTATAATACAGAAAGAAGCCTCTTCATTCTGCCTGACAAGAAGTGATGAGACAAGGAGGACAGACACTTAAAAGGCATTTGATGGAACCACTGAATATGTAGTTGAGTTTTTCCCAGTGTCCATGCTTGGGAAATGCACTTATATTTCGAAGGCTATCTATACGGAAAGCTCTGCACCCCAGAGTGGCAGCTGTCATTAGTTGATGTGCCTTGGCAGAACATTAATATAAGAAGTCCACAAAACCCAATCACAAATTCTGGTAAGAGATGAGTTGACAAAGTTCGGTACAAATACAGCTTCCCATGCTGTAAGCATGCTAAGGAGATAGTGTAAACCTCTTATATAACAATGTAGCTTGGACCTCCCATAGAAAATGCATATATGTTTTGAAATAGTACCCCAGAGCCATTATCCTCCGAACCCAGAGTCAAAGAACACGACTGAATCTCAGCAGTGAAAATTCTGACTGTAAGAAGCAACTTCCAGTTGTCACCAGTCATCAGAAGGTAGATGGCAATAGATAAACTAGACAGCTTATGGAGAGTTTGTATGAAAGGCACAAAGAAAGATGGAATAGTTGAAAAAAATATTACAAAAATATTCAGTGAAGCATAACCTTCATGATGTATTGCATAATTGACTGAAAACAGTAGTAACATTGGAAGCAAGCAAGTTTTCTAAGTAGCCCAAAAGACAGAAGTAACTGGTTTACAACCACAGATAATGACAGGTTTTACCAAGAGGCACTGACCAATGAGTGAGTTCTAGGAGCATTCTCTAACATGAAAAAGACAAGATCACACAGGGGTATCCTCTTGTTAGTGAACCCCACTCATTTATACAAAACACACATGGACCAGAGCTATGTGACTTCCTGGTGGCTGAGCCACTTCCAGTAGAGGTCCACCATCCGAGGCAACTGCAAACCAGAACTGCTAAGCACATCTGCTTCTAGCCTGATGAAGTCAGCTGGTTTTCAAAGTGTCCAAAGAGCTCCTCTTCAATAAACAGAAGATATGGGGAAAGTGATAGGAAGAATATCCCAGACTGGCAGGTAGCTGATAACAGAATCATTCCCAACTCGATGCAGAAGACAGCAAACAAGATTTGGGTTCAAACTGTCAATAATACAGATAGAAATGCTAGGATTCATAACTTTTCATATAAGGTTTTTATCCTTTGTAAACTTCCAAACCAAGACTCATGCTGTAAAGAGACCCTCCTTCTTCCTTGGGCTCCCTTTTAAGGTGACGGTACTTAGCCCAGTACTTAGACCTCTGACCTGACATTCCCTTAAGTGAACCTGCAGAGACCCAGTTGACCACTAGATGTCCCTTATGTATTGCAACACCACCTGAAACGAACTCAAATCATGATTTTTTTAAAGCTTTTATTTAATGAATGTATTTTTCATAGGTACAACTTTAGGAATACAGTGGTTCTTTCCCCCATACCCACCCTCCCACCCCGAATCCCATCCCACCTCCTACTCCCTCTCCCATCCACTTCTTCATTATGGTTCATTTTTAGTTTAACTTTATATACAGAGGACCAACTCTATGTTAAGTACAGATTTCAACAGTTTGCACCCACCCACACACACACACACAACATAGAGAATACAGTTTGAAAACAAGTTTTGCAGTTGTCAGTATAACTCATTAAGGACAAAGGTTCTACATGGGGCGTAAGTGCACAGTGATTTATGTTGTTCCTTTAACAATTAACACTCTTATTTATGATATCAGTGATCACCCAAGGCTCTTGCCAAGGGCGCCAAGGCTATGGAAGCCTTTTGTGACCACAGACTCCATCAGTATCAAATCATGATTAAAGATAGCTTTTCTAAGCCCTGGATTCTAGATACCAATTACAATTTCTACAATGGTTCACACTGCCTTATTTATATTGTGCTCATTTTTTAGTATGTAAAAGCATTTTATCATAAGATACCATATTATAGGCAATAGAAAACTATAATGAATTAAAATTATTTCATATTTATATAAAAGAATAGGTAAAAATGATAGAGAAATAGCTGAAGAGGAATATTGGAAGAAAGGGAAACAAGGTACCCAAAGAAGCCTAAACTTCATAATCACTGTTAGAAATCTAGAAAGATTTAATACAAATGAAGAAACCCAAAAAATCAGATCGAATTTAGATTCTCCAGATATTGAGATCACAGATTCTTTTGTTCAATAAAGCTAGTTATGGCAAATAATTTTCATTTCACATGTCTATTTGATCAATTAAGAGTGGCTGCCTAGGATACAAAGTAGGAAAGACTTGTGCTGTGATCAATGGGAAATGTTTGCTATGACTCAGGGAGCATGTAACAGTGACTCTCTTGGTCTGTATTTGCAGAACTTGAGTCTACTCTCTGGCTCAATGGATTCCAGACTTGGGATGACTATGGAAGGTGATGGTAGTGGTGTTAGAAATAGCAATTAAAATAAAATAGCCCTTAATGAAGGGCTTCCTGTGGTTCAGCTATTGTTCTTAATGCTCTGTGTGTAATAAATATCTAACCTTTGTGTTAAAAATATTCAAGCCAAGGCATGATACTAATTTTTGGAGTAAAAGAAAACAATATAATAATTCACCTGGACAGTAGATATAACTGAGAACTTTCCAAAGTAGTCTGATGTAGATGGTCATCCTATTTGAAGCTCACAACAAGTTAAGGCATAGGGGCAGCATAAAATATATTTTATGGCACATTTGCTGAAGCTAAGCTATCTGTTTAGCTCTGTTACTTGGAACTGTGTAATTAAGATTTCTTCAACTCTCCATCCCTCGGTTTACTCATCTTTGGAATGGAATGACAACAGTATACCAGCTCTGAGTATTAGGAGATAAAGCAGGTAATGTGTATAGACTATCTCCTGGGAGCTGATTAATATCACCCTTATTTTACAGGTGAGGAAATTGAAATCAGAGTTTTTAATTTCTATCCAAAGTCACACAATGGATCAAAAATGAAAACAAAGATAAGTCTGCGAATCAGAGTATTCAACAGCTATTTCTATCCTGCTTCTCTATACGATAAAACACATATTTCTTGAGGATCCTTCCTTTAGTCAAGTGTTCCTAGCTAAATTATAAAATTTAAAAATTTAAAAATCACAATAATCCCTCCTGCCTATGGCTCAGACTATCAGGTTATTATCAACTACATGAATGAGGCATGGAAAAAATATGGTCAGGAGCACCTGTTAAATCTGGGTATCTTTCCTGGGCTCATGCCCTCCTTAGGCTGTATAAAGGAGATGGAAAGGAGGTGGGGGAGCCAGAAAGTATCTGCACCCCAACTGAAACTACGAAAGCTCTTCCCTGCTTGATCATTGGAGAAATTCCTGTTCTGAATTTGAAGTGACTGGCTAGGGAACTCATCCTCTCCATCAGTACTACGTCACATCCATTGCCATTGACCACCCAGATCCTTCGGGACTCTGCTGATGAGATAATTGGCAAGAGCTACCATGGACGCAGAAGAGTGAGTGCCAGGCCAAATGAGTACACCTGTTCCCCCAGAACTGGACTGCAGTCTGCTCCCAACAAGCAGATGGTGTGAAGTGGTGGCCACTGCTCCCTGCCCAAGATTCAGACCAGCTCTTCCAGTTATCAGCTCCTTGACAGTATTAATTAATGGCTTATTTCCATAATGAGAGCTGGGAATGTTGCCATACACATCTGTTCAGTGTTATTAGACCTAAATTAAACCTTTCCCTACAGCAGCCCCTGGTTTCTTTTATTTATTTATCTACATTTAAAAATTTTATTTATTTGAGAGGCTGATGTGGCTGGACTCCCATCTGCTGATTCACTCCCCAGATGTCCACAGTGCCAGGGAGCTGGGAATCCAATCTTGATCTCTCACGGTGGGGCAGGAACACAATCATTTGATCTAGCATTTCTGCTTCCTAGGTCTGTGTTAGCAGAAGCTAGAATCAGGATCCAGACCTGGGATTCAGACTCAGGCCATCTGCTGTGGGATGAGGATATCTTTTTTTTTTTTTTTTTTTTTTTTTACAGGCAGAGTGGACAGTGAGAGAGAGAGAGACAGAGAGAAAGGTCTTCCTCAGCCGGCACACCGCACTGATCTGAAGCCAGGAGCCAGGTTCTTCTCCTGGTCTCCCATGCGGGTGCAGGGCCCAAGGACCTGGGCCATCCTCCACTGCACTCCCGGGCCACAGCAGAGAGCTGGACAGGAAGAGGAGCAACTGGGACAGAATCCGGTGCCCTGACTGGGACTAGAACCCAGTGTGCTGGTGCTGCAGGCGGAGGATTAGCCTATTGAGCTGCAGTGCTGGCATGAGGATATCTTAAATAGAGTCTTAACTGCTATGGTGGCTGACACCACCATCCCCATCCCTGTCCAGGCTTCTTTTAAATGAGCCATAAGTTGGGAAGTTGTTTACTCATGAGGTATGTCTGTAAGTGAACCATGAAGATCATGGTTCCTAGCTTGTTTCTGTAAAGAAACAAGACATATCGCTCCCCAATTTGCTGAATTATGTTCCCCAAACTATCCCTTGCTAATCACTAGAACTGTAAATGTTACCTTATTTGGAAATATGATCCTTATAGATGGAAGCTAAGGCTCTTGATATTAGATTATCCTGTATTCTCCTCATGCAGTCCAATTTCAATTACTCATACTCCCATAAGGGAGAAGGAAAGGGAGATTAGACAAAGACACAGAGAAGGTAATGAGATGGAGGCCAAGACTAAAGGGATGCAGTCACAAACCAAGGAATGTCAGCAGCTATCAGAAACTGGAAGAGACAAGGAACAGATTCTTCACAGAGTCTACAGAGGAAGCATAGTCCTGCCAACTACCTTGATTTTGGCCCAGTGAAACTCATTTCAAACTTCTCTCCAGAACAGTGAGAGAATAAACTATTAGATAAATTAAGCCAGCAAGCTTGTCATTTGTGGTGGCAAACACAGGAAATTAATAAACTCCCCCTCTGTTCCTGCTAGAGGTTGACTTTGCAAAACCTACCTCTTTTGAAGCTTGCCATAGATGGATTACTCAAGTGCATAGGAGTAGAGCCAAATAGAAATGGAAAATTATCCAAGTTTAACAATCCAGTCCTTGGATGCACCCAATCTATGCAGTTGAAATGACCAGGTAATCTTAGCCACCAGGTTTTAGTTTTTGACACCACAGCTTTGTCAGATAATGCTTGTGTAGTAATGAGAAGGTGCCTGACTGTCACAAGCCACCCTACCTGAAGTTTACCTCACATCAGTAATCAGACTCGAGAACTGAGCAGAGCACAATCGTGTCTAGTTCACTGTACTAGAGGCTGTCTAATCTTTATGACACAATTTCAATTCTGGAGAACTTAGAATGTTCTGGGAAAGACAAATGTGCTTATTATTATTGTTATTATTATTATTAGCCATGTGGTGAGCAACCACTATACAGAAATGACCGTGCTAGGAAATGTGAAGCACACAAGGAGGAAAGAGGAATTGGACCTTCCTTCAAACAACTTTCTCTATTAAGGTAAGCGATATATACACCTATTCAGTTATTCACACAATCAATCATTGTCTATTTATTCAATATCATGCTCCATGATAAAGATACAGCAAGGAAGTCCTTTGTTGGGGGTGAGGGGAAGAGTTAGAGAATAATGAAAATTTTTAAAACATTTTCCAAATTTCCCTAAAGGTGGGGAAAAGCTCTTAATTCAAGATACAAGTAGGGAGAAGGAGCAGTCAGAAAATGCTTTCCAAAATATTGGGTAATAAGGTGAGACTTAATCATTGAGTGGCATTAACCAGATAAAAGAGGAAAGTAAGATAAACAGCATGAGTATGGGGAGATGAGGTGGGAAACCCTGGCATACTCATAGACTCAAGAGCAATCTAAGGTTGAAGTGCATTGATATAGTGGCATTGAGATGGAGAAGGAGGCAAGAAAGACCCCAGAGAGCCTCCTACATCCAGCTGAGGAGTTGTGACTTGAACCCTAATGTACCGAGGAGCCACTTAAGCAGGTGAATGAAATGGACAGGTTGGCATTGTGCAAAAGATGAATCTCATGGCCACAAAAAGAATGAATTAAAAGGAAGAGAGAGAAACACAGAAACAACTTGAAAAGTATATCGACATGACATACATAAGGCCGGAAATACAAAAAGTACTATGAAAGGAATTATTATTGGTTTGATACATGTGTCAGGGGGAGAAATGCAAGAAGAAAATTGAAAAATAAATGATTAAGCTGATAAAATAGGCTTATGCCAAATCACAGTCTAAAGTACACGGCTGAGCATTGAAGATCGAGAGCAGGAATCTGAGCAGAGGGAAAGCTGTAACAAATCATATGAAAGACTACAGGGCAATGTGTATAGGACAATTCAAACAACGGCAAAAAATCTAGCTAAGAGAAGGTAGTGCCCGGCTCTAAAGCAGTAACAGCAAAGATGAAAAAGCAGAGGAGGAGCATAGAAAAAGTTCTGAAATAAAGCTTCTAGGGCTTGATAACATGTTGGAAGCTCTAGGAATGCTGCTCTGGCCAGTTACAGTGAGGCATCCGGTTCTCCATCTAATACTGATAACGATGGGTACTAAGAGCCAAGAACTGAGCTAAAAGCTCAATGTTTAGAATTTCCTGTAATTACTAAAATTCTATAAGATCTCATCATCTCATTTTCAGATGAGAAAAACTGAAGTGAGAAAAGTCAAATGAACTGCCTTCGCTCACAAAGCTTTAAGTGGCAGAGTCAGAATTGAAGCTCAAGTCCACTTGACACCCAGTGCACTGCCAGAACCACGAGGCGGGGTGGTTGATCCATGTATTCCAATTACTCTGGACAAGACGGTTTGGAAACAACTCTTTTTCAGCCACTTGCTTGTGTGATGTCTCAGGAAAGCACATTCATCTTGGGAGTTCTGTGATCGCAAACAATACCTCAACAAACTCCTAGAATGCTGCAGATGTCAGGAAGCATCACATCATTTTCCAACTTTCCTTGGAGTCCAAGTCACCAGTTGGAAAGATGGTGCCATCCAATCAGGCCAAAGTGAAGTCAGAGAGGCAAGAGTACAGCAAAGAACCCCAAGGAATAGATGGCCACTGGGAGCCCCTTAGCATTACCACACACCTAATAAACATCCTGCAAGGGAACTAACACCGAAGAACCCACCCACTCTTGCCTCTGGCTTCTTGATCCTTAATTTTTGGACTGGCATGGAAGCCATTATTAGATGTTTCATTAATGCTTTCTAATGCTTACACTAAAAACAGATAATAAAATATTTCTACCAGTAAACAAGGCAAATAACACACAATTAAGCTTATGGTTCCAGAGTTTTCCAAAGACTTTCCTTAAATCTTGATAATACTGACATCATATGATCACGGTTTTCCTTATTTCTAGTGGGCAGCTCACTGACAGTGCCCTTGTATGAGTTTTTCTTTGAATAGAAATGAAGAAAATCTTTGGTTTCCTGTCTTCCATAATGACTCAACTTTATCCTGACAAGGAAGTATCTTCAGGATTTGCCACAAACCAAGGATCCAAGATGAAAGTGAAAAATGGCATCCTCCTTCCCTGTATGGGCTGTCACAAAGAAAATGCTAACAATATGACACCTGTTGGTCCAGAAGGATTATTAGCATCTAGGACTAATTTACTCTTATTCAACCCATGACTGTCCAAAAAAAAAAGAAAAAAAATCAAAGACAGAATCATATTAGACCCTACACCCAGGGCCAAGATGCAGCAAAAAATCAACTTGAGGCTGGCGCCATGGCTCAATAGGCTAATCCTCCACCTTGCGGCACCGGCACACCAGGTTCTAGTCCTGGTCAGGGCACCAGATTCTGTCCTGGTTGCCCCTCTTCCAGGCCAGCTCTCTGCTATGGCCCGGGAGTGCAGTGGAGGATGGCCCAAGTGCTTGGGCCCTGCACCCGCATGGGAGACCAGGAGAAGCACCTGGCTCCTGCCTTTGGATCAGCATGGTGCGCCAGCCACAGCACGCCGGCCGTGGCGGCCATTGGAGGGTGAACCAACAGCAAAAGGAAGACCTTTCTCTCTGTCTCTCTCTCTCTCACTGTCCACTCTGCCTGTCAAAAAAAAAAAAAGTTGAAAGTGATAACAGGATAAATCAAGACTCTTTGCTTTTATCTCCTTGGCTTCTATCACTAGATTCTACTTGAGTGTGTGACTAGAGGATACAGTTCAAAGAAAAACCAATAAAAGGACTTATATTTAACCACAGATGGTAGAGAAGGGAATTGTTATCACTTTGTCTCTGCAGTACTAAATACTGTGTTTTAAATTAGTGCTTCCCAGGAAAAAGAGATGAGTAAACAACAACAATAATAATAATAATAATAATAATTTCAGAATAATAATACTGCTCTATTACTTAAATAAGCCTCAGTCCCAGAATATTCCATTTCTATGCAATAACTGACATTTTGTCCATCTCTGCCTCCTAAAAATTCTCTTTTCCTAAGCTTCCTGACCACAGACTTTCCAAGACATCTCTGATGATTCATTTTCTGCCTCTGTCATTACTTCCTTCTCCAAATTCCTCAAAAAGAGGCTTTCCCCATCATCCACAAAGGCTTTCTTTCCCTGTTTGCCAACCGTCCTTCAGTTGGTAACTGCACTTACACATCTTTACTCTAGCCTAAAACTCTCTCCAATGTCTCGGGCTCCAAGTCCAAATTGTCTTCCACTTATATAAAATCAAAATCATCTATAGAACCTGAAATCAGTTTGCCTAAAAGCAAACAGTTCTTCCTTCTGACTTTCTCCTTCTTTCTTTAATATTCATTCATGTGAAAAGCAGAGTGACAGACAGGGAGAGACTGACAGATCATCCATTCACTGTTTCACTCCCCAAATGGCTTCTACAGCCAGGACTGGGACAGGCTGAAGTCAGGAGCCCAGAACTCCATCCGGGTCTCCCATGTGCATGGCAGGGCCCCAAGTCCTTGGGCCATCACATTCTCCCTTCCCAAGATTCATTAGTAGGAATCTGCATCAGAAGTACAGAGTGCCCAGGACTAAAACTAGCAAGCAGTGGCTTAACTCACTGCATCACAATGCCTGCCACATTCCTCCTGACTTTACTGTTTCTATTAATTGTCACCAAAGTTCAAATATGAGTTTTCTCCCTCATTGTCCTTAACCTAACCTGCTAACAAGTCCACCTGATCCTACATCAAATGCCTTGCACATTTGTTTTCTCTACTATAATCCTACTGACACTAATTCTATTTATGCTTCATTTTATTTACTCATTCAATAAGCTACCATGAAGAGCATACTGAATGTTAAATTCTGTGATGTCTGGCTTGGTCTCTGAACTTAAGGAGCTTACATTTTACTAGTAGTGTTACACATGTAAACATGGATAGGTAGATAGAGAGAGAGAAATAGAGATATAAAGGAGAAATTTATATGGGATGTAGAAGGTGATCAATGTAGAAATGGTTAATTCTACTCTGAAGAGGAAGCATCTAGGTTGTCTCACACTGAATAGATAAATACAGCCTCCTAACTAGTCCTAACTCCAACTCCAATGTCTCTTCCCTTGACTTTTTCTTCATATTACTGGTCTACACTTTGTCTATCAATCTTGATTTTCATAAGTAAAAAAATTAAGATGGGAGAGGGTAGATGAAGAAGAATATGAGTAATAGGGATGACTAGAGTCAAGCAAAACAAGAAAGAAAGGGTACAAGTTAGAGGTGTCATGGTATAAATCAAGAAAAGAGTGACAAATGATTGAATTAAGGCAATAGCAACGAGGGTGACAGACATTAGTCAGCTCAACTTGCCTTAGGGGAAAATGGGTCTTAGAAGAATGTTTATGGAAAAAGGGAAAATAATAATGAATTACAAGTTTCATGGGCAGCTAGGTAGATGTGAAGTTGCTGGTAGAAGAATTCACTGGGAGGAATGACATATGGTAGGGAGGAGGGAAAGACAGAAGGGGAGAGAGAGAGGAAGACCAAAAGAGATACTAAGCCACTCAACAGGCCATATTATTCACAAGACCACATTATTCCTGGCTAGAAGCTTCATATAGTCCAGTTTTATTCCACTTTATGGTAAGATATTTAGTCATCACATTAACTTGAATCCATATTCTTAGACTGGTCATCTATATATGCTTCTTACAGACAACTAAGTTAAATCTACAGAAACATCTTCCAAATTATCCTAGTGATTCCATATATGTGTGGTATTAATGTCTCATTTCCCCTTCAGTACTTGTTTTTCTCTCTTGGTTTTTGTTATATTTCCTAGGGGACTAAACTAGGAAATCTTTGAAGTATGCATTTAACAAGTACTCGGCTTGTAATCAGAAGTGCTATAAATATGTCCCAATATACTAAAACCCATGTGCCTCAGGAGTTATAACCAAATTATGACAAAATATTTAGATTTTTTTTGACAGGCAGAGTTAGACAGTGAGAGAGAGAGAGACAGAGAGAAAGGTCTTCCTTCCATTGGTTCACCCCCCAGTGGCCGCTATGGCCGGCGCTGAGCCGATCGATCAAAGCCAGGAGCCAGGAGCTTCCTCCTGGTCTCCCATGAGGGTGCAGGGCCTAAGCACTTGGGCCATTCTCCAGTGCCTTCTCGGGCCACAGCAGAGAGCTGGACAGGAAGAGGAGCAACTGGGACAGAATCCGGCACCCCGACCGGGACTAGAACCTGGGGTGCCGGCGCCACAGGCAGAGGATTAGCTTAGTGAGCCGAGCCGTGGCATTGGCCAAAAATATTTAAATTATTAAAAAGGAAAATAATTGAATGAAGTCTGATGGTAATGTTTTTATAATGATGATGATAATAATGATGATAATGGAAGCAGAGAAGGAGTATGTGGAAGAGAAAAAAGACAGTGATGAGTCTATATGGGCACTATGCTTTAAGTCAGCCTTAGAGTAATTTCAAAGCAATGAATGGAAACAATATGATAGAAAAACAAAGAGCAACAACCCCCATAGATCTGAGATTTTAAAAGAAGTTATCCTGGCCAGCGCCGCGGCTCACTAGGCTAATCCTCCGCCTTGTGGCGCCGGCACACCGGGTTCTAGTCCCGGTCAGGGCGCCAGATTCTGTCCCGGTTGCCCCTCTTCCAGGCCAGCTCTCTGCTGTGGCCAGGGAGTGCAGTGGAGGATGGCCCAAGTCCTTGGGCCCTGCACCCCATGGGAGACCAGGATAAGCACCTGGCTCCTGCCATTGGATCAGCGTGGTGCGCCGGCCACAGCGGCCATTGGAGGGTGAACCAACGGCAAAGGAAGACCTGTCTCTCTCTCTCACTGTCCACACTGCCTGTCAAAAAAAAAAAAAAAAAAAAAAAAAGACCTTTCTCTCTGTCTCTCTCACTGTCCACTCTCCCTGTCAAAAAAAAAAAAAAAGTTATCCTAAGTGTTTCACATCTTCTGGACTATAAATACTTAATTTGCCATAGTCAAGTTTATTGCAATTTTGGTCTCAAAGTATAGAATATAGGTGGCATATTTATGAGAACATAGAACTTGGGGGGGGGGACCTCTTACAAATGTATTAAAACTCTCTTCCCTTGACTTCTATGACATATAATTAACTCAACTCATTTTCTCTTTTCTCAACTACCTTTTCTTCTGATCTTATTACCATGTGTGTTCCCTAAGGCTAAATCTTGATTTTGCCAGTCTCTTCTCTACACTTTTCATACCTTAGTTCATCTCCATTCTCAGTCCTTATATTTTTCTATGCCAACAGCTCCTAAATATTCACACTAGCTCTGATTTTTCTCTGTACCCAGAGTCATATCTCCAATTAATATCTTGCTACTAGGTCAAAATGTTTCAAAGGACAAAATCATCTTTCCCACAACCCTGCTCCCCTTCCTGACCTCTTATCTTACTATCATGTCCTTCCTTACTGTCAACTCCATATTACAATTCTGATTACAATAAAACCCTTCCAAGAGTTGTCTATGTCTTTTTTTTATAAATTTGTCACTTACTATTATTCCCTGAACATCCTGAAAGTTAGTCTCTTTCCTACCACGTACCAAATCACTGAAGTGATTGATAGCTTGCCAGAACTAATGATTAATTCTCATTTCCCTTGACCTGTCAATGCTCTCTTGCCCTTGAAAGCTTTACTTCCCAAAGACCTTTTAGATTTCACACTCTTGCATCTGTCTACCATTATAATCAATCTCTCCCTTTGTTGGTGTCTCCTCTGTAAGACTACTTGAGACTCCTCAGAGTTCTCTCTCTGCCTTTCTCCTTTATCACAACCACACTATATGATTCCTATTACTTTAAGTGTTTATATTTAAACACATCTATTTTAACATAATACATATTAAATATAAATTATGTTGACTTAAATCTCTATCCATAGATTTTCTCTGATCATCAGAGTCATATCTCCCACTATCTTCTTAACATCTCCATTCAAGATGTTTTTAAACTACACATGGCTAAAATAGAAACATGGAGATCACGTCCCTATGCCACTCCTCTAGGGCATCTCCACTTAGATAATGTTATTAACAGTTATACAAATCTGGAAGATATACTGGAGTCATTATTACTGCTGTCTGTGGAGGTCCTTTGCTTTTGTCTCTCGGGCATGAAATAAGTTTATATGAGTATTACTTGAGCACTTCGCAGAAGGCAATTCATATGATTACTGTGGGCCAATTGGTTTTGAGCAAAAATGATATATGTCAGGGCTGGCACCATGGCACAAGTAGGTTAATCCTCCACCTGCAGCGCTGGCATCCCATAAAGGTGCTGGTTCTAGTCTTGGCTGTTCTTCCAATCCAGCTCTCTGCTGTGGCCTGGGAAAGCAGTAGAAGATGGCCCAAGTGCTTGGGCCCCTGCACTCGCATGGGAGACCAGGCAGAAGCTCCTGGCTCCTGGCTTTGGATCAGCATTGCTCCAGCCATTGTGGCCATTTGGGAAGTGAACCAACGGAAGGAAGACCTTTCTATCTGTCTCTCTCTCTCTCACTACCTGTAACTCTACCTTTCAAATAAATAAATAAAATCTTTAAAAATTATATACGTCATTTCCAGGCCAAACATTCACTTTCATATAATGAGAAATCCCCTAAATTTGTTTTTATCCCTTTTCATTGTCAACCAACAGTGTCCCAGTTAGGGACTGCACATGTATTCAATGTTCCAGAGTAAGAACAAAACAAATCTACCAGTCCACACACAAAGATATAAAGAGACAGTAAAAGATAAGTGTCTTTTTTATTTAAGTCTCTAACATTTGGGAATAGATTGTTGTCACAACTCAACCCAGCTTATCTTCAGTAATAAATATATGCTGTTATTCACCTCTTGCACCCAGTGTCCATTTCATCAGTAGATCCCATTGACTCTATCTCCAAATATATCCTAAGCCTATCCACTTTCTACATCCATTGCTACTACTCTGGTCCACATAGCTCTGATCTCTTTCCTGGGTGGGAGCAACAGTCACTGTCCAGTCTTCTGTCTCTACTGGTCCATATTATGGTTTGTCCTCTATAGACCAGCTGAAAACTCTTTCCACGTTAATGTCAGTTACTCCCTCCTAAAGAATAATCAATGGCTTTTATTTGTAGCCAGAAGAAAACCCAAACTTCTTACCAGGGTTTAAAGATTCTACATAACATGGCCTCCCTTAATTTTTGTTTTTTATAACCCCATGAATTCAACAATAACTTACTTTTGAAGTCTTTACCTTTGCTTTTTTTTGAACTTTCTGCCAAGCAAGCATCACCTCTCAACCAACTCAACTCTGAAAATGACCCTCTATTATCTCTTACAATCTCATCATGCTTTATGTATATTTTTGTCTCAGCAGTATACCACCATTTGTAATTTAGATGTATTTCCTTGCTGCTCATTTCCACCTGCTAGAATTTAAACCCCACAAAAGCAGGGAATTTTGTTGTCATTGCTGCTGTTGTTCACTATTATAAACCTATGTTCAGCTGAAAGTCATATTCAGTGAGCTAGAAGTGAACAAGGAGAATTCTACAAACTTTCCTCTCATTTCTACTTCCTCATGCGTCAAGAATTCTGCTAGACTTCAGAAATGTTTGGGTCTTTGGTTTCTTTGGTTTCTGTTTTTAAGGTAATATATATTTATACTCACATATACACATACTTGGAATACACACACACACAGACACAGACACACACACAAACACAAATGTGCACACATCTAAATAACTGGATATTGCCAATCAGGTTTCTCAATGTGAGGGAGGTTATTTGTGGTCAGCCCAATTCCTCTTCCTCCCTCTCCTCAATGCTACTTTCCAGGATGTTCTTTTTTTCAAATGTTGTGTTTCACCATTAATGCAGATGATTACTGGCCATTTCTATCTGTGAGTAAGATACTCTCTTGGCAGAATCCAGAAGTTCTTGACAAACCTTGGTTAAGCCTTTTGTCCAAATAAAAAACTGTAAAGTCATGCCTGAGAAATAGTGCATTGGGAAATAATAGCTCCTCCTAGTGCCAAGAGAATATCCTCATCATTCATTTATCCATCTGTGCATTAGGTAAATATATGGGGAAACAATGCCAGAGAAGAAAAATAAATTATTCATTTAGCAAACATTTATTGAGTGAATACCATACGCCAGGAATTGCTCCAAAGTAGGCAAAACAAAGTCTTACCCTCACAAACTTTAAAATCTATGGATGGCATGAGTAAATAAGTGAATTTATAGTAAGTCTGATGGTGGTAAGCAAGCTAAAGGGAAGAGTGCTTCTATCTACGTAAGTTAGCAAAGCAAGGCCAGTGAACTTTCTATAAGCCTTAAAAACTTGGGCATGGGCCGGCGCTGTGGCTCACTTGGTTAATCCTCCACCTGCGGTGCCAGCATCCTTTATGGACACTGGGTTCTAATCCCGATTGCTCCTCTTCCAGTCCAGCTCTCTGCTGTGACCCAGGAGTGTGGGGAGCAACTCGGACTATACTGTTACTGGAATTAAGACTTATTCTATACATCTGCTCTCCCACAATATGGCACTGGGAGAGGAGCAAACAGCTTCTACCCAGCTGCCTCTCACCAACTTGACAAGCTGCAGGAGCTGCTCCTGATTGGAGGAGAGCAGCGTACTCGGCGTGTGGGTAGCAGAGTTGGGATTGGTGGAAGAGGACTATAAAGGAGGAGAGAGACAACATGCACCGGGAACATCTATCTGAAGGAACACCTGAGCAGCCCCTGAGAGAGCCGGCCGGCGGTGTGCCACTCCCCCGCGGAAGTGGGGAAAGTGGCAGGGGGAACCGCCCTTCCACTGAGGTGGAAGGGACGGTAGCCAACCCGGGAAGAACCAGCAGCAAACCCGGGGAGGGCCGAGCAGACAAAAGAACAGCGCAGGGTCCTGTGTCGTTCCTCCACGAAGAGGGGGAGCGACACAGGAGGGCAGTGGAGGATGGCCCAAGTGCTTGGGCCCCTGTACCCACATGAGAGACCAGGAAGAAGCACCTGGATCCTGGCTTCAGATTGGTGCAGCGCTGGCTGTAGTGGCCATTTGGGGAGTGAACCAACAGAAGGAAGACCTTTCTGTCTCTCTGTCTATAACTCTACCTGTCAAATAAATTTTAAAAAATTTAAAAAAACTTGGGCAAACAAGCAATGTAGATATTTGGAGAAGGAAGATATCATGATGATGGGCAGTGAGTACATAAGTTTTATGTGGTCATGTGACTACCATATCCAAAGAATATTGAGGAGGCTGCTGTATCTGTATTAGGGTGATAATTCAGTACATAGCAAATACATATTATGGAAAATTATACAGGGGTTTCAAGTATTTTTTGTACCAAAATATACCCATTTTTGCATTCCATTTGTCCAAGAACTATTTTTTAACAGATATGGGAATTTTCAGAAACTCTGAGTCTCTCTCAGTCAAAGAAACAGCATGTTGGAGATTATGGCAGAGAGGTAGCCCAGACCAAACCCTGTGAAGTTTTATGTGCCTCTAACAACTTAGGCTCTGTTTCTGAGCAAAATGGGAAGTCACTGGAGGACTCTAAACAGAAAAGCGTGTGTCATCCCCCTGTGGTTATTTTAAAAGGAGTTTCCAGGGAGCCATAGATTTAGGAGAGAAGGAGAAACAGGAGTAAAAACAGAAGTAGGGAAAGTGTTGAGAAAGTTGTTACAGCAATCTAGTGAGACATGAGGGGGCTTCAACCAGGGTGTCACACTTCACAGCCTTTTCTCATATCCAGATTGCTTGAAGCATGCCTACTCTGTAGACCTAAAGCAGTGAGGCAATGTGTCGGGGAACGGGACAGCCTGGCCAGCTGTGCCCCTCCCGACATGTACAAGCACAAGAAGTTTAGTGCTGGGCTTTTTCCACCCTGCCCATTGCTAATTGCAAGATCCTGTTTTGACTTTAAGCATCCTGTTATTGCATGTTTCCCACACTTAGTTGGTAACATGTTTTCCGTGAATGATAGATATAAATAGGTGGACGGTGGGCGGGGGGAGTGAATGAACGCTGGTAAAAGGCGGAGTGATGAATGAACGCTGGTAAAAGACGGAGGAATGAATGAACGCCGGTAACAGGCAGAGTTGTGAATGAATGCCAGTAACAGGGCGGGCGTTCGCGACATGTAACGCGAGTCTGCTGAAAAATAAAGTGAAAGCTGAAAAGCCGATAAACGCGTCTGGTGTCTCCGAGGTCTCGCCGGCGTTAACCTATCCGGAAGGTGTACGCCTGCAACTGGTGCCGTGACTCGGATCACTGCGACGTGGAAAGAAGGTAAGAAATAAAACGTCTATAGACGGGAGTCTAGGGGAAAAAGCCTAGGAATACCGCGGTACAATGGGGAACACAGAGTCCACCACGAAAATGCACCTATTGATTAGCCGCCTTTTAAAGGCAACGGGGACGCCTGTAAAGAGTGTAGCTGTGTGCAATTTTACGAGGATACTATATAAAACTTGTCCTTGGTTTGTTGAAGAAGGAGATTTATCACAGGTTCAGTGGAGACGGGTGGGACGTGAATTGCGAAATGCTGGAGTCGAGGAGGGAGTGATCCGCTTGTGGTATCTGATAGATACTGCTTTACGGTCGGAGGATGACCAGATCGGGGAACTCTTAGATGAAGGCTCTGAACTACTGGAGGAGCTCAGTGAAGACTCCCATGACAGTAGTGAAAAAGGAGATAGTATAGAGGAACAAAGGATGGAAGCAAGCAGAGGAGCCCGACCAAAAGCGAAACATCCGCAGACGATGGGATCGCTTCCACTATACCCGGAGTTGCCCTTAATGCCCTCCGCTCCTCCTTATGAACCACCCCCTCATTCTATGCGCTGTTGCTGTTTTGCCGGCAATGCTTCCAGCGAGATGAGGCCCATAGTTTTAGTCTGGGCCGGAGAAACAGACTAGAAGGCAAATGCTTGAAAACGAAAGTGCTCGTAATGACGATGAAGCCGCTTTTTTTATAAATACTGGGGATTCAACTCCCCACCCACCGCGGCGCCTGAAACCAAATTGGGCAGAGTTCTTTAACCCCCATCATCTCCACTCATCATGTTAAAACCTTAAATGACTTACAAAAATTGTGTGGAAATTTAAACTGGATTCGGCCTTATTGTAAAATGACTACTGAAGAAATGCACCCTTTGTTCCGACTTCTGGAAGGCAATGCATGCCTAAATTCACCCAGACAACTTACAAAGGAGGCAAAAGCAGTATTAAAAAATTTTGAACAGCGCCTTAAGAGCACCGCTATGCAGCGGTGTGACCCCACTATGCCCTTAAGTATTTTGGTGTTCATACAAAGTCATTATCCCTATGCTCTACTCTGGCAAGAAGGACCATTGTTGTTTATATACCTACATAACCATATGCCCAGATCTATTACCTCCTATGCAGAGGCTATGGGAAATTTAGTTTTACAAGCCATCCACCGAGTCGTAGAAATTGCAGGGAGAAGACCACAGTCCTGCATTCTTCCGTTAGAGTCTGTAGTCATTCAGGAGTGGGCTAAGGAAACTTGGCAATGGTCCCACATCACCATCACCCTTGACATAAATGTAGATAACCATTATCCCAATCATCCCTTTATTAGATTTTGCGACATGGTACCCTTACACTATTTTAAAAGAGTTTATTCTAATCCCATTCCCAAAGCACCCATAGCTTTTACTGATGGAGCAAAAGGAGGTACCGGGGTGGCTATTTTACAAGGTCAGGTGCATCATGCAGTTACTGCCTCTCCCTCACCTCAACATGCAGAGCTAGCTGTAGTGGCTAAGTTATTAAATATGGTTGAGGGTCCTCTTAATATCGTTTCTGATAGCTTATATGTTGTTAATGCTGTTAAGAGGCTAGGCTCCCCTTCGTTAATATCCAAAAGTTCTACAGTGTTTCCTTATTTTGAGCTTGTTCAGCACGCTTTATTTAGGAGATCAGATCCCATTTTTATCACCCATATTAGAGCACATACCTCCCTGCCAGGTCCTCTCACCGCGGGAAATGCCCTTGCCGATCAACATTCCCGCTTCCTTTTAGCTTGCACTGCCATGGAACAGGCAACAGAATATCACAAACTTTGGCATGTTAATAGTAAGACCTTAAGTATGAAGTTTAATATCCCTATTCGTAAAGCTAAATCTATTGTCCAAAATTGCGAAAAATGTGTTATTCATCAGCCTGTTACTATGCCTACTGGAGCTAATCCCCGGGGCCTTTATCCATGTCACATTTGGCAAATGGATGTAACGCATATCCCTGCCTTTGGCAAGCTATCCTGTGTCCATGTTACGGTGGATACTTACTCAGGAGTAGTTATGGCTACCGCCGCAGCCAAAGAATCCACTTCCCATGTAATGCAACATGTGTTACAATGTTTTGCTTCTCGGGGAATTCCTAATATAATAAAAACTGATAATGGACCTGCTTATACTTCTAAGGCTTTTGCTGAGTTTTTAGCAACTTTTCATATCTCTCATTTAACCGGCATCCCATATAACCCTACTGGACAAGCCGTTGTGGAACGCACTAATCTGTATCTGAAAAACTTTGTATTAAAACAAAAAGGGGGAATAGGGGCACTATCCCGTTCCCCTAAAGACATTTTCAATCTCGCCTTACTTACCATAAATTTTTTAAATAAAAAAGCTGATGGTCTCACCCCGGCAGAACGTCATGTAATCTTGGAACAGACCCCCAATAGTAATAAACCCTATGAACCGACAGAAGTTCAGCCACACGTTAGAAAAATGATTATGTGGAAAGACCCACAAGATAACAAATGGAAAGGCCCATACCCTTTAATAAGAAGGGTACGAGGCGCTGTTTGTTTTCTCCCACAGGAAGAAAAAAATCCAATCTGGACTCCAGAAAGACGGACAAGAACAATAGAGTGGCAAGATGATCGTGATCCTACTCCTACTAATAATGACGCCACTGTCACCAACGATGGCCAAGCTGGATGAGTATTGGGGTCTCTTGAGAGCCCTACCTCTCCCTCTCCAGTTATGTATTTGCCTGAGAAGGACTTCTCTATGGCTGTTCAACACAGGAGAGACTTTGGAGTCACCGTGGTCGTCGTTGCAGTAATTGCGGCGTTATCAGCTTGTTAGGCCGCTATTGGCATGGCCATGAGCCAAACCTCCACATTGTCCATACTTGATAGCATCACAAGATCTACCGCCCAGGCACTTGATGATATACTGCTATTCAGCTGTTAATGAACGGATTTATTGCAAGATTAGGCCTGGTTAGCATACCCTGTGTTACTGGATCTACTGCAGTTTGTGTTACAACCACTTTTCATTTGCCGCTAATCAGTCCCGTCTTTTGGGTAGCATGTTAATAACAGGATCAATTATTGTTCGGATCTTGCAAGGGCTGTTAATACGCAAATGGTGGTTAAACAAGCCAGCTAACATTCAATAACCAGTACCCCATGCAAAATGGACAGATTCAGGTGTGGCTGAATCTGCTGGAATGGTAGTCAAAGACGGGTAAGTTCTGAGAGGTCTTCAAGGCAACCTAAGACAGGGCATGAACGCTCCCTCCACACCTCATGTTCATGTGCCAATGACGGGTAAGCCCGATAGATGCTCTTGGTCACCTAAGACAGGCACAGTACCACTCCATTTTGCAAAGAAATAAGGGGGAGATGTCGGGGAACGGGACAGCCTGGCCAGCTGTGCCCCTCCCGACATGTACAAGCACAAGAAGTTTAGTGCTGGGCTTTTTCCACCCTGCCCATTGCTAATTGCAAGATCCTGTTTTGACTTTAAGCATCCTGTTATTGCATGTTTCCCACACTTAGTTGGTAACATGTTTTCCGTGAATGATAGATATAAATAGGTGGACGGTGGGCGGGGGGAGTGAATGAACGCTGGTAAAAGGCGGAGTGATGAATGAACGCTGGTAAAAGACGGAGGAATGAATGAACGCCGGTAACAGGCGGAGTTGTGAATGAACGCCGGAAACAGGCGGGAGTTATGAATGAACGCCGGTAACAGGCGGGAGCTGTGAATGAATGCGAGTAGTAAGTAGGAGTGGTGAATGAAGGAGTTGTGAATGAATGAGTTGTGAATGAATGCCGGTAACAGGGCGGGCGTTCGCGACGTGTAACGCGAGTCTGCTGAAAAATAAAGTGAAAGCTGAAAAGCCGATAAACGCGTCTGGTGTCTCCGAGGTCTCGCCGGCGTTAACCTATCCGGAAGGTGTACGCCTGCAGCAATGCTTTGCTAAAGCACTTCTCAAGTCTCATTATAACCATTGTTTACTTACCTGGTTCCCTGGTCAGAGAGCTCATCAACAAAAAAGAGAAGATTTCTGGTGTTTCTATTCTGTTCCATTGGCCTATCCATCTGTTTCTGTACCAGTACCATGCTGTTTTGATTATAACTGCCCTGTAGTATGTCCTGAAATCTGGTATTGTGATGCCTCTGGCTTTGTTTTTGTTGTACAAGATTGCTTTAGCTATTCAAGGTCTCCTGTGCCTCCATATGAATTTCAGCATCATTTTTTCCAGATCTGAGAAGAATGTCTTTGGTATTTTGATTGGTATCACATTGAATATATAAATTGCTTTTGGGAGAGTGGACATTTTGATGATATTGATTCTTCCAATCCATGAGCATGGAAGGTTTTTCCATTTTTTTTTGTATCCTCTTCTATTTCTTCCTTTAAGATTTTGTAATTCTCATCATAGAGATCTTTGACATCCTTGGTTAAGTTTATTCCAAGGTATTTGATTGTTTTTGTAGCTATTGTGAATGGGATTGATCTTAGGAGTTCTTCCTCAGCCATGGCATTGCCTGTGTATACAAAGGCTGTTGATTTTTGTGCATTGATTTTATACCCTGCTACTTTGCCAAACTCTTCTATGAGTTCCAATAGTCTCTTAGTAGAGTTCTTTGGATCCACTAAATGAAGAATCATATCATCTGCAAAGAGGGATAGTTTGACTTTTTCCTTTCCAATTTGTATCCCTTAATTTGTTTTTCTTGCCTAATCGCTCTGGCTAAAATTTCCAGTACTATATTGAATAGCAATGGAGAGAGTGGGCATCCCTGTCTGGTACCAGATCTTAGTGAAAATGCTTCCAACTTTTCCCAACTCAATAGGATGCTGGCCGTGGGTTTTTCATAAATTGCTTTGATTGTATTGAGGAATGTTCCTGCTATACCAAATTTGCTTAGAGTTTTCATCATGAAATGGTGTATTTTATAAAATGCTTTCTCTGCATCTATTGAGATAATCATATAGATTTTCTTCTGCAGTTTGTTAATGTGGTGTATCACATTGATTGATTTGTGAATGTTGAACCATCCCTGCATAGTACTGGTACAGAAACAGATGGATAGACCAATGGAACAGAATAGAAACACCAGAAATCAATCCAAACATCTACAGCCAACTTATATTTGATCAAGGATCTAAAACCAATTCCTGGAACAAGGACAACTATTCAACAAATAGTGCTAGGAAAATTGGATTTACACATGCAGAAGCATGAAGCAAGACCCCTACTTTACACCTTACACAAAAATCCACTCAACATGGATTAAAGATCTAAATCTATGACCTGACACCATCAAATCATTAGAGAACATCGGAGAAACCCTGCAAGATATAGGCACAGGCAAAGACTTCTTGGAAAAGACCCTGGAAGCACAGGCAGTCAAAGCCAAAATTAACTATTGGGATTGGATCAAATTGAGAAGTTTCTGTACTGCAAAAGAAACAACCAGGAAAGTGAAGAGGCAACCAACAGAATGGGAGAAAATATTTGCAAACTATGCAACCTATAAAGGATTAATAACCAGAATCTACAAAGAGATCAAGAAACTCCACAACAACAAAACAAGCAACCCACTTAAGACCTGGGCCTAGGACCTAAATAGACATTTTTCAAAGAAGAAATCCAAATGGCCAACAGACACATGAAAAAATGTTCAGGATCACTAGCAATCAGGGAAATGCAAATCAAAATTGCAATGAGGTTTACCTCACCCCAGTTAGAATGGCTCACATACAGAAATCTACCAACATCAGATGCTGGAAAGGATGTGGGGAAAAACAGACACTAACCCACTGTTGGTGGGAATGCAAACTGGTAAAGCCACTATGGAATCAGTTTGGAGATTCCTCAGAAACCTGAATATAACCCTACCATACAACCCAGCCATCCCACTCCTTGGAATTTGCCCAAAGGAGATTAAATTGGCAAATAAAAGAGAGCTGTCTGTACCTCAATGTTTATTGCAGCTCAATTCACAATAGCTAAGACATGGAATCAACCTAAATGCCCATCAACAGATGACTGGATGAAGAAATTACGCGATATGTACTCTATAGAATACTATACAGCAGTAAAAAATAATGAAATCCAGTCATTTGCAACAAAATGGAGGACTCTGGAAAACATCATGCTGAGTGAAATAAGCCAGTCCCAAAGGGATAGATATCATGTTCTCCCTGATCGGTGACAACTAACTAACACTATGAGAAACAATGACTTGATCAGCCCTTGTCCTGACTGTCAAGGAACAATTTAATACTTTATGCCTTTTAGTATTTTTTTGTTCTAGTTAATACCATTGGTTGAACTCTTTAATTAACACACAATTATTCTTAGCTGTTTAAATTTAACTGAAAAGTGATCCCTGCTAAATATAAGATTGGGAATAAGAGAGGGAGGAGATGTACAGTTCGGCACATGCTCAATCAGACATACCCCTGATGGTAGAGTTAGAAACGTGCCAGGGGATTCCAATTCAATCTCATCAAGGTGGCATGTACCAATGCCATCTCACTAGTCAAAGTGATCAGTTTCAGTTCATAATTGATCATAATGATGGGATTTAGTGTCAAAGGGATCACATAAACAAGACTAGTGTCTGCTAATACTAACTGATAGAATTAAAAAGGAGAGAATGACCCAACATGGGAAGTGGGATACACAGCAGACTCATAGAATGGCAGATGTCCTAAACAGCACTCTGGCCTCAGAATCAGCCCTTAAGGCATTCATATCTGGCTAAAAAGCCCATAAGAGTATTTCAGACACGAAAAGCCAAGACACTGGCAAAAAAAAAAAAAGACCTAAATGAAAGATCTCTGTGAGTGAGATCCCAGCAGAAAGAACGGGCCATCAAAGAAGGAGGTACCTTTCTCTGAAGGGAGGAGAGAACTTTCACTTTGACTATGGCCTTGTCTAAATAAGATCAGAGTTGGCAAACTCAAGAGGCTTCCATAGCCTTGGTGGCTCATGACAAGAGCCTCAGGTGATTACTGATGTCATAAATAAGAGTATCAATTGTTAAATCAACAACAGGAGTCACTGTGCATCTGCTCCCCATGTAAGATCTCTGTCCTTAATGTGTTGTACTATGTGAATTAACGGTATAACTAGTACTCAAACAGTACTTTATACTTTGTGTTTCTGTGTGGGTGCAAACTGTTGAAATCTTTACTTAGTATATAGGAAATTGATCTACTATATATAAAGATAAATGAAAATGAATCTTAATGAAGAATGGGATGGGAGAGGGAGTGAGAGATGGAATGGTTGTGGGTAGGAGGGAGGTTATGGGGAGAAAAAGCCACTATGATCCTAAAGTTGTACTTTGGAAATTTATATTTATTAAATAAAAGTTAAAAAACATATTAAAAAAAGAGAAGATATATTTTAGCTACTTTTCTACTTTTGCCTTCTCTCATAAGGGGCAAGAAAAAATAATTGATAAAGTAGAAATAGAGTATAAGTCAATTTACTTATTAGCTAAGTAAGTAGTACAATGGAATTTTGTATATAAGTCATATTAAGTTAACTTTCTACATCCAAGGGAAAACATGAAGAGTAAGATAGTTTTCTATATGTCATTCAGGCCTTTCCTCATTCCAAGGAGACCTGGCTTCTTGAGTTTCCTGGAAAGGGGTGACTTGGCAGAAATGCAAAGAGAAATCAACTATGGTAACTCTTAGCTTTGGAGCTTTCAGGGGCCCTAGACTTTTAGGAATAATTTTAAATCTTTGTCATAGGTAAATTTGACTGTGAATTGTTTTAAACCATGTGTAACAATTTCAAAATACAATCACCATATAAATTGTGACACTGCTATGCTTCCCCATTTAGAGGCCTCAGTTATTCTGCACACTGAAGGCCTGCTTCTAACATTTGTCCAAGACTCCCACAGACCCTTCTTGTTAAATTCTGGCTTTTTTTCAAAGTCTTCCAATTCCAAAATAAGTATGGTTAATAGTCAGAGAACAGTGGTCCATAAATGAGATGTAGTCCATTATCAATCCCTCCGGGACAAAGGTTTAAGAAGAGAACAAGGTCTCTAAGTAGAAAAATGAGAATATTTATTTAATTGATGACATTGTCTACCCTTGGGTGCTCTCCAAGTTGTTAACCATCCTTAAAAATTATTTATATCATTATTACTGGTTGGGATTAATGTGTTTATCAACATTTCACCAAGGAATCATTCATCTAAAATGTCACCAATATGAAATAAATGGAAAATTTGGAAATGAATACATCATACATTTGGAAGCCAATCATAACCAAAAAGGATAGTTTATCAATAAAGAATTCCAAGAGAAGAACATTTGGAAAGTAAACTTAGGTCCATCTAAAGGTACTTCTCTTCCTGACATTCGAAATTCTCAACAATGTGGCCTCTAGCTACTGTACCCACATATAAAAATACATTCTCAGGAGAACAATGATGGTGGAATAGTGGCAAGATGATCTGAATAACACTGGGCAAAATTAATAATTAAGGAGGAGAGAAGATACACGCCTGAGATAGAGCTGTGGGATATTTGCAGCGGAAAACCTAGGAGAACAGCAGGGGTCAGAGAGAGTGAGTGTGAAGGGGAAATGGCAGAGGATCGGACCAGGGAAGTCAGCATTGGCTCGCGGCAGACCAGTGAGATAGGAATTTGTGGGTCCACAGAGCTTTGAATAGTGGCAGGAGGGAGAGCTTGGCAAACTGCTTTTGAAGTTCCACACAGGAAAAAGAAGGAGGGGATAAATATTGAAGAACAGGTGGAGAGGTCAAGCACTGCCCTGCCTACCTCCCTATCCCTCTTCCTACCTGGACTTGCAGCCTGCAGGAGAAGCCATCTTGCCCCATTTTTTGTTTATATTCTTGGACACAAATAGGAGCCTGCTACCCTTGTCTCCCATGTCTGCACCCATCAATCACAGGGGTCACCTCACCTCACCCCCATCCAAGAACGAAGGCCACAACAATCTAAAAGAATTTCTTCCCCCATCACACAGGTTCTGCTGCCAGGGGAAGCTCTGTGTATTGTAAGCTTGTAAAAGCTCCCACCACCATTGAAAAGTGACCTGGTACCCACCCACACCACCACTAAAAAGTAAGCTGAGCTCCAGCAGGCGGGGCCCTGTGCACCCACTCGCAATGATTGTAATGCCCAGAGCCATAGCAGCTCATAAAAGAAACCAAGCCCACAGGAAAGTCACCACAGAAAAGCAACCAGACCAAAAAAAAAAAAATACACAAATTCTGAAAGGCAAAGGAACAACACTAAATAAGAAAGACACAATGAGTCCCCCAAAGGAACACAATAACACTTCAATAGTAGAAGGGGAAGATGAAGAGAACGAGAATATGTCAGAAAGGGAATTCAGAAAATTAATCATCAGATTACTTAGAAGCAATCAGAAGCAGATTTACTAACTAAATGAAAAGCTTTCCCATGAAATTGAGATAGTAAAGAGAAGCCAAAATGAAATACTAGAAATGAAGAATTCAATAGATCGAATAAAAAATGCAGTGAAAAACCTTAACAAAATAGGTGAGACAGAAGAAAGCATATCAGAACTAGAAGACAAACTTCTGTAAATTTTACAGTCAGACCAAAGAAAAGAAGAAATTAGAAAGTTAAAAAATACTGTTGGAGATCTACAAGATACTATCAAACAACCAAACATATGGGTCCTAGGATTTCCTGAAGGCATGGAAAGAGGAAGGATTAGAAGCCTTCTTAATAAAATAATAACAGAAAGCTTCTCCTATCTGGAGAAAGAAAAAGACATCCAAGTACAGGATGCACACAGAACTCCTGATAGAGACGACCAGAAAAGATCTTCAAGACACATTGTAGTAAAACACTCCACAGTAAAACATAAAGAAAAGATCATAAAATGTGCAAATCACATTCACAGGAACCCCAATTAGGCTCACTGTGGACTTCTCATCAGAAACCCTACAGGCAAAGAGGGAATGGTGAGATATACTCCAAATCCTAAGAGAAAAAAAAAAAAAACTGTTAACCCACATACTATACCCTGCAAAGATCTCATTTATGAAAAAGATGAAATAAAGATTTTCCATAACAAACAGAAATTGAAAAAAATTGCAACCTCCCACCCAGCCCTACAAAAGATGCTCAAGAACATGCTACAAACAAAAACAAAGATATAGGAACATCACTAAGAAAGAAGGTGAAGACAGAGTATCTCCCAGTAAAAGCACAAAGGAAACTCAAAGTAAAAAATTAGGACTATTAATGGAAATATGGCAGGGCAAAGTTGTTACTTAACAATAGTAACCCTGAATGTAAATGGTCTCAACTCTCCAGTTCAAAAATAGAGATTGACTGAATGGATGAAAAAAGAATGCCCATCTATTTTCTGCCTACAAGAAACACATCTCACCAACAAAAATGGATGGAAACTGAAAGCAAAAGGATGGAAAAAGATAATCCATGCTAACAGAAACCAAAAAAGAGCTGGTGTAGCCATCCTAATATCATAAAAATAGACTTTAATACAAAACCATTAAAAGAGACAAAGAAGGGCACTATACAATGATTAAGAAATCAATTCAACAGGAAGATGTGACTATTTTAAATGTATATGCACCTAATTACAGGGCACCTAGCTTTTTAAAAGACATATTAGTGGACTTAAAGGGAGATACAGACTCAAATACAATAGTAATGGGGGACTTCAATACCCCACTTTCAGCAATGGACAAATCAACCAGACAGAAAACTAGCAACTATTCAACTCTATAGACCAAATGGACCTGACAGATATCTACAGAGCTTTCCACCACACAGCCACTGATTACACATTCTTCTCACCAGTGCATGGAACCTTCTCTAGCATTGATCACATGCTATGCCACAAAGCAAGTCAAATTAAAATCATACCATGCATATTCTCTGACCACAATGGAGTGAAGTTGGTAATCAACAACTCAGGAATCCCCAGAACATATGAAAACCCATGGAGGCTGAACAACATGCTCCTGAATGAACAATAGATCATTGAAGAAATCAAAAAGAGAAATCAAAAAATTTCTGGAAACAAATGAAGATGACAATAAAATATATCAAAGCTTATATGATACAGCAAAAGCAGTGTTAAGAGGAAAGTTTATAGCAATTGGAGATTACATCAAGAAATTGGAAAGATACCAAATAAATGAGCTATCAGTGCATTGCAAGGACCTAGAAAAACAATAACAAACCAAACCCAAAAATAGTAGGAGAAAAGGAATAATTAAAATTACAGAAGAAATCAACAAACCCGAAAACAATAAAATAATACATAAGACCAGCCAAACCAAAAGTGGGTTTTCTGGGGGTGGGAGTGGGGGACAAATGACACACAATTGGCCCAACTAACCAAATAACAGAGGGAGAAGACTCAATAAAATCAGAGGTGAAATAGGAAATGTGATAACAGACACCACAGAAATAAAAACAATCATCAGAAATTACTACAAAGAGCTATACATCAAGAAAACAGGAAACCTAGAAAAAAATGGATAGATTTCTTGACATATATGACCTACCTAACTTGAACCAGGAAGATGTAGAAAACCTAAATAGACCAATAACCAAGACAGAAATCGAATCAGTAATAAAGACCCTACCAACAAAGAAAAGCCCAGGACTAGATGGCTTTATTGCTGAATTCTACCAAACATTTAAAGAAGAACTAACTCCAATTCTTCTTAAGCTATTCAAAACAACTGAAAGGGAGTGAAATATCCCAAATTCCTTCTATGATGTGAGCGTCACGTTAGTCTCTAAACCTGGAAAAGATACAACAGAGAAAGAAAACTACAGACCAATTTCCCTGATGAACATAGACACAAAAATCCTCAACAAAACACCAGCCATTCGAATCCAACAACGCATCAGAAAGATCATTCACCCAGACCAAGTGGGATTTATTCCTGGTATGCAGGGATGCTTCAACATTTGCAAATCAATCAATGTGATCCATCACATTAACAAACTAAAGAAGAAAAAATATGATTATTTCAATAGATGCAGAGAAAGCATTTGACAAAATACAATACCCCTTCATGATGAAAACCTTAAGCAAATTAAGAATAGAAGAAACATTTCTCAATACAATCAAAGCAATACATGACAAGCCCATGGACAGTGACCTATTGAATGGGGAAAAGTTGGAGGCAATCCACTGAGATCTGAAACCAGACAAGGGTGCCCACTTACACCACTGCTTTTCAGTATAGTCCTGGAAGTTTTAGCCAGGGCCGTTAGACAAGTAAAAGAAATCAAAGGGATACAAATCAGGAAGGAGGAAGTCAAACTATCACTATTTGCAGATGACATGATCCTATACATAGGAGATCCAAAAGACTCCACTAAGAGACTATTGGATCTCATAGAAAAGTTTGGAAATGTAGCAAGATATAAACTCAACATACAAAATCGTTGCCTTTATGAATGTACACAATTCCACAGTTGAGAAAGAGCTTCTAAGATCAATCTCATTCACAACAGTCACCAAAAAAAAAAAATCAAATACTTTGGAATAAATCTAACTAAAGATGTCAGATCTCTACAATGAGAATTACAAAACATTAAAGAAAGAAATAGAGAACAACACACAAAAAAATGGAAAAATCTTACATGTTCATGGATTAAAAGAATCAATATCATCAAAATATCAATACTACCAAAAGCGATTTACAGATTCAACATGATTCCCATCAAAATACCACAGACATTCTTCACAGATATAGGAAAAAATGATGCTGAAATTCATATGGATGGGGCTGGTGCTGTGGCGTAGTGGGTAAAGCCACTGCCTGCCATGCTGGCATCTCATATGGGCACTGGTTTGAGTCCCGGCTGCTCTACTTCCGATCCAGCTCTCTGCTATGGCCTGGGAAAGCAGTGGAAGACAGCCCAAGCCCTTGGTTCCCTGCACCTGCATGGGAGACCTAGAAGAAGCTCCTGGCTCCTGGTTTGCGATTGACTCAGCTCTCACCATTGTGGCCATCTGGGTAGTGAACTGGCAGATGGAGGACCTCTCTCTCTCTCTCTCTCTCTCACCTTTCCTCTTTCTCTCTAATAGAGAAACTCTGACTTTCAAGTAAATAAATAAATCTTAAAAAAAAAAAAAAAGAAATTCATATGGAGGGGCCGGTGTTATGGCACAGCAGGTTAAAGCCACAGCCTGTAGCACCAGCATCCTATATGGTGCTGGTTTGAGTCCAGGCTACTCCACTTCTGAACCAGCTCTCTGCTATGGCCTGGGAAAGCAGTGGAAGAGGCCCAAGTCTTTGAGCCCTTGTGCCCACATGGGAGATCTGGAGGAAGCTCCTGGCTCCTGGTTTCGGATCAGCTCAGCTCTGGCCATTGCAGTGATTTGGGGAGAGAACCAGCAGATGGAAGACCTCTCTCTCTATCTCTGGATCTACCTCTCTCTGTAATTCTGTCTTTCAAATAAATAAAACACATCTTTAAAAAAAAAGAAATACATATGGAAACACAAGAGACCCCAAATAGTGAAAGAAATCTTATTAAATAAAAACAAAGCCAGTGGCATCATAATACCAGATTTCAAGAAATACTACAGGGCAGTTATAATCAAAACAGCCTGGTATTGGCACAAAAACAGACGGATAGACCAATGGAACTGAATAGAAATGCCAGAAATCAATCCAAATATCCACAACCAACTACTCTTTGACAAGGAGCTAAAATCAACCCCTGGAGAAAAGACAGTCTTTTCAAAAAATGGTGCTGAGAAAACTGGATAACCACATGCAGAAGCATGAAGCAAGACCTTTACCTGACACCTTTCACCAAAATTCACTCAAAACGGACTAAAGACCTAACTCTACAATGCGACACCATCAAATTATTAGAGAACACTGGGAAAACCCTACAAGACTCTGATGTAGAAAAAGAGTTCCTGGAAAAGATACCAGAGACACAGGCAATGAAAGCCAAAATAGACAAATGAGACTACATCAAATTGAGAAGCTTTTGCACTGAAAAAGAAACAATCAGCAAAGTGAAGAGACAACCGACAAAATAGGAGAAAATATTTGCAAACTGTACAACTGATAAAGGATTAATAACCAAAATACAGAAAGAGATTACAAAGCTCAATAACAACAAAACAAACAATCTGGTTAAGAAATAGGCAAAGCATTTAAACAGACATTCCTCACCTTTTTCTCTTTCATATGAATCATTGAACACTATACTTAACATAGAGTTAACAATATATGTATAAGCTAATTGAAAACAGATCTTAGCAAAGAATAAGAGTGAGAATAAGAAAGGGAAGAGGAAGGGGGTACGAGAGTGGGTGGGGGGCCAGGCATGGTGGGAAGAATTGCCAAGACCCTAAAGCTGTATTTTTGAAAAGCATGAAGGGTGTAACCGCAAAGCAGTATAGTCCTACATACTCTCCTATGGACTCACTTCTAAGGGTATAGCTAAACAAAATGCCATAGGACCACAAAATCCCTTAAACTGGCTGATTAATATAGCAGCTTAAGTGTTATTAGAACCAAACAGATAGGATTAAGCACTGAAGGGACCATATAGATACGATCAAGTGAACAACTGATCATATAAATAGGACTAAGTGTATGGAAACAATAATAAACAGAATTAAAAAAGAGAGAAGGCTCCAACATGGGAATCGGTCCATACATCAGACTCAAAGGAGGGTAACTGCTTGAGGTAGCACTCCGACCTCAGAATCAGCCCTTAATGCACTTTCTTCAGGTTGGAAAGCCCAAGAGGAGCATATCAGGCATGGAAAGGCAAGACCTCTGGCAAAAGACATCCTATACAAAGGACACCTATGAGTGAGACCCCAGAGGAAAGAAGGGGCCACCAGAGAAGGATGTCTTTTTCTCTGAAGAGAGGAGAGAACCTCTACTTTGCTTACAGCTCTGTCGAGCTAGTGGGTCCAAAAGGCTTCCATAGCCAAGATAGACCGTGTCAAGAGCCTTAGGCGATTATTGATGTCATACAAGGAGTATTATTTATTAAATAGACAACAAGAGTCACTGTGCAATAACTTCCCATGCAGGATCTCTCCCCAAAGAGCTGACTGTGAAACTTAATAGTAAAACTTGTCCTCAAGAGTCACTTCCTTTTAGCATATTATAAGGAGGATATTATTATGTCTCATAAGTTATAGTTATGTCCAAGAGCTCACAAAAGAAGTAACATCCTTGGGTTCTTCTTTAAAGACAAGTTTCTAAAAGGAAAGAAGGGGGAGGAAGGAATGGAAAAGAAGGAGGGGGAAAAAAAGTGAAATCACCTTCAAGAAGCAGTAACACAGATCAGCCCTTGTGTAGACAGTTGAGGAGCACTCCCCTTAGTTGTTTTTACTCTATTTGCTCTTTTTTTCTTTTTCTTTCTTTTTATTTATCTTTCTCAGATAAAATAAGAGAGCAAGCAGAAAGTGGTGGGGGGAGAATGGGTGGGAGGGCAGGCACAGTGGGAAGAATCACTATGTACATAATTCTATATTTATGAGACACATACAAATTAAAATGAATTTAAAAAGATTTGCTAGATCTGTTGTACTGCACAAAATGTTAGAGGCCTTATCTGAGCATCTCTACCCTAATATAAAGTTCATCACTTCTCTGTGCTATACTGCCATGCCCTCCACTCAATTTTACTCTGGTACACTTAGCAAGGCTATGATCGATCTACATCTAGATGTGCCTTCTCTTTTTGGCTATGGGCTCCTTGAGAAAAGAGACTTATTTCCATAACCCCAGAAGTGTGGCTCAGACATAGACACTTAATAAATGCTTGTTAATAAATCATTCAGATTACTTCTAATTACTTGTATATAGAATAGTCAGAAATGTCCCAAGAGCAGATGCTTTTCCCCTTGAATTAATTATCTGTCCACTTGCTTCAGAGAGTTCTGGACAGGCACAACACCAGAGGCAGTGCTGGAGTTGGGATTTGGGTTCTGGTATCCCTGAACCCTGGGCTCTTCTCACTGTTCGGAGCGTTTATAATCAGAGAAAAGCTGAGCAGAAAAGCAGAAACTTGTATAGCATGGTTCTAGCCATTTGTGAGAGTTTTAGTTATGGCTCTGGGATCCAAAGGTGAAGGGAATCCCAGTGTCCAACAGCTTTTTAGTTTGTACTGCATAAAAAAAAAAATCAGAGGGCCCTTGAGCGACCTTTAAACCACTTGCTAAGCCCACTTCACCTAGATGCCTTGTATTTGAAATAGGGGCTCATCATCAATGATTCTTTAGTTCCCAGAAACAGGTGACTCGTGCACATAGTGTGACCTGAGAAAACACAACTGGCCATGGACATAAAGCCAACTCAGAGGAACCGCACGACAGCAGCAATGTTACCCCACATTTAAGGGGGATTTTGGACCTTTTGACCTTGAGTTAATTATGATTTCATCATCATAGACTCATAGACAATATGATCATAGCCTAAACCACAGTGGAAGAAATAAGAGCTACGTGAGCTCAGTGAGAATGAGAAGAAAGGAATTGGATTAGAAAGATCATCAGATCTGCATCTAGGATAAATTAAATAAAGTGGAGACAAAGTTATTATATAAGCTAAAAAACCAAATCATTAGGTTCAAATAATTTTTTGACTTGATACATAGAAATAATTAACTCATACCTCTATATATGTGATAGAAATGGATAAATCATAACACTTTGCAGATCTCTCTCTCTTCTCCAATTTCTACCTCTCTCTCTCTCTCATTTCTCTTTTCCTGAGACATAAATCATAACTCCTTCCTAGAATTCTGTTACTCCTAGATGCTTTCTTCTTTTTCTATTTTTAAATGTTTCCTCTTCTTTTTTATTAATTTGAAAGGCCTCAAATATATGTAACTGGAGCCGGACCAAGATGAAGCCAAAGTCCAGGAACTCAGTCAAGGTCTCCCATGTTGGGAGGCAGGGACTCAATTACTTGGGCCATCATCTGCTGCCTCCCAGGATACACATA
The DNA here is from genome assembly GCF_051225735.1 of Oryctolagus cuniculus. Classification (NCBI taxonomy): domain Eukaryota; kingdom Metazoa; phylum Chordata; class Mammalia; order Lagomorpha; family Leporidae; genus Oryctolagus; species Oryctolagus cuniculus. The sequence goes on along the minus strand of NC_142886.1, from coordinate 28,952,964 downwards.
AGCAAGAAGCTGGATTTGAAAACAGTGCTGGGACTTGAACCCAGGTACTCTGGTATGTGACAAAGGTATCCCAAACAGCATCTCAACTTTTGTGTTCCTTCCCTCTTTTCATGGTTCTCTCCCATCTCACTGTTGCACCCATACTCTTAGCCTAAATATGTTTAAATTGATGCACTAACTGGGTTCATTGTGGTAACGTAACTGTATATATTCCTTTAATAACGAGCTATCTGGTTCTGATCATGATAAAAAAGGAAATCACTGGTCTTGATAAATAATAAAATAACTATTGCATTAAAAAATAAATTCTCCATCACTGATCTGTAGAATCTCACTCACCTATCTGAATCCCAGTCAAATGTCTATTTCCTTGTCTGTTTCCCTGAGTATGAACACCTGCCTGTCTTCCTGTCCATGCACCAACTACTCCCAATGCTAACAATTTGTGTTGCTACCAGACTTGGCTCCTCCATGACTCTGGAGAACTGGACAGAGCAGTAATAGGAGCAGAATTCACATAGCATGGGGAAAACCAGTTCCAGATTGGTTTTGGCAACTCCCATTGAATTCCCAGCACTGGGATGAGCCAGCAAAGGAATCTCAACCATGAGTTGAGGGAGAGAGTATCTCCTCATCTCCTACAGGTCTTTTATTCAGAGTGACTTCTCACATCCATTACTAAGAACAGGATATACACGGGATGAGAATGGAGATTAAGCAGGAGATTATAAGTCAGATACTTTGGGGAATTTGTCACTTTTCTTCAGGCTCAAATAATTGATAAGAAAAAAATCCAAGTCCATCTGGCACTGAAGATTCCCTACAGCGCCGCAGGCGGAGGATTAGCCTATTGAGCCGCAGCACCGGCCCAAAAATGTGGAATTCTAATGCCTAGGGAACTGGAGGAAAGGTGCTCCCAGGAATACCCAAGGAACCACTGAGCTGGTGAAACAAAGCAAGGTGAAGGGACATGGAGGAATCCAGTGCTGCATGGTTGGAGCCAAGGAACAGAGCATGGCGGGTTTGAAAAAGCCGGCTGGGGCCAAGTAGGGGGCTTGCACGCCAGGCTGAAGGGTTGGAATGTTATTCTTTAGGCACTGGGGAGCCTAAAGAATTTTGAGTTTTTCTAACGAATAATCTATAAAACACTGGCCTGAAATACCTCAGCAATTCTTGAAAATTTGAAATATGGAGATAGTCTTGCTATAAAGATTCCATCATTCCTGATTCTGATTCCTGCTTATTTCTAATTTTTTCTTCTATGGTGTTTGTGCCTGTATGGCAAAGGATTTTCTACAGTGTTGAAAAGCTGAAAGTAGAACTATTTTTCTAGGACATCTGCCCATGGATGCGCACTCTTGCTATGCTACCTTTAGATCAAGAACCTACAGGTTTCAGTTTTCAAAGACATTCCTATAAATGGACATACATAGGTTATGAGTGCCAATTCTTTCAGAATGTGATATAAAGCCTAATCACAAAGTGCAGAATCACAGTAAGAAATGAGCTTCCCAGAATGATTTGGAAGGATCCAATTCTCTAAGGCACATGGTCTCTGCTAGCTGCTAATTGCCATGAAAGATTCAGGGTGCCAAGTGAAACTGTATTAGGGGATATATATACATATGTATATATATGTGTATATACATATGTGTGTATGTATATATATCCCTTCCCTGTCTTCCTGCCATGTCTCTGATAAAATTTTATCCCTGAATAATTAACTCAGAAATTAAATGAAGTAGGTCTTTACAGTCTCTTCCGGCCAATCCATAGCTCACTTGAAATATTTACAAATACTAAATCAATGTAGGGAAATACTAAATCAATGTAGGGAGCATTATTGAGAGTAGACAGCTGGGTCAGGAGATTGACCAGCCAACTCTGGCTGAAATTAGCGCAATGCAATCCTCAAGGGCTGTCTTCCAATCTGCGGCAGTCAAGTAATGACAACTGTAAAGGAAAGGACAAAATCAAGAAAAACTATCCCCCCCAAATCCATGGTTGCACAAGTTGATAAAACCAAACCACTTGGTATAAATCAAAGACCTAACTAGAATGGAATGGAAAACTATATTTACATATGGACAAGGGAGGGAAGGAGCAGAAGAAAAAGGAGGTCATATTCCAAACTCGGAATTCCCTGGCAACACAGTCTTTCCATTGGTATTTGAAATGCAGCCAATCGAAAATTTCATGGCATAATTTCTGCTCAAGAACCTGTCATTTCTTAATGTTTTGCCATCAATTTATGATTCTTCACAAACAGGATACAACTGTTACCTTTAGCCAAATCTCTTGCCATGTATTTTCTATGTGCTAGACACTGAAATACTTGTTTATCAAAAATAACATCAAAGTTCTCATTTCTGTCTATTTTTGCCTCTGTTGTTTCTTTTAATAGAATTTTCATTATCTATCTCTTCCTCTTTGTCAAAAAGTTATTTACCAATTCATCTATTTTCATTTTAGTTGAAAGTCAGAGAGAGGAATCTTCTGGTCACCAATTCCAAACATGCCCACAATAGGCAGTGTTGGGCCAAAGATTCCATTGAATCTCCCACTTGGCTGGCAGTGATCCAAGTACTTGAGCCATCATCTGCTGCCTCTTGGGAAAGTCATTGGCAGGAAACTGGACTCAGATACGGGAAGTGGGAATCCCAAGTCACAGCTTAACTGCTGTGCCAAATGCTTACCTTGCTTAACCTCTCTTCTGTCTGGCAGAACCAACAGTTTTCTAATCTCAGGCCCTTTAAAATTTAATCAAGAAAAATATATAATTCTTCCATTTCCATTGATAAAGTAAGAATCCTTGGGGAAGCCATGGTTAAGCCAGTGCTTGGGACACCCACAGCCCATATTGGAGCGCCGGGGTTAGAGACCCGGCTCTACTCCTGGTTCTAGCTTCCTGCTGATGTACACTCTAGAAAGGAACAGACTGAAAGCTCATTTTGCCGGCACCGCAGCTCACTAGGCTAATCCTCTGCCTAGTGGCACCGGCACACCGGGTTCTAGTCCCAGTCGGGGCGCCGGATTCTGTCCTGGTTGCCCTCTTCCAGGACAACTCTCTGCTATGGCCTGGGAGTGCAGTGGAGGATGGCCCAAGTGCTTGGGCCCTGCACCCCATGGGAAACCAGGAGAAGCACCTGGCTCCTGCCTTTGGATCAGCGCCCCAGCCGTGGCGGCCATTGGAGGGTGAACCAACGGCAAAGGAAGACCTTTCTCTCTGTCTCTCTCTCTCACTGTCCACTCTGCCTGTCAAAAAAAAAAAAAAAAAAAAAAAAAAAAAAAAAAAAAAAAAGCAAGCAAGCAAGCAAGCAGGCTAATTGGGTTCCTACTACCCATTTGGGAGACCTGAATTAAATTCCCAGCTTCAACCTCTGTTGCAGGCATCTGGGGAGTGAATCAATGAATGGGAACCCTTTTTTGTCTCTCTGCCTGCCAAAAAAATGAATTCTTAAGAAAATCTTTGTATTAAATTAAAGCATGCATTTGGAAAAGTAAACAATTCAGAAGTCAACAGCTCAAGTCATTCTCAGAGTGATTATCCCTACACACGCACCATCCATTTGGAGCAGTAAAATAACACCTCAGAGGCCTCTCTCTTGCCCCATCCACACCAGTCTTCTCCAGAGACAACGAACTCCCAACTCCGCACATTAATTTAGCTTGTTTTAAACTTTATACAAAGTGAAAGCTATAATATCTGCTCCTCTGTGTCCAGTGTATTTTATCCAATATGATGTTTGTCAGATTTGTACATTTTGTACATAGTTCATTCATTTTTATTGCTGTACAACATTCAATTTTTTGAATATAACACCATCTATTTATTTATTCTATTGCTCTTGGTTGTTTGGGTGGTTTCCAGTCTGGGACCATTTAAAGTTGTGCACTATGAACATATTTGGATGCACAGAACGATGTATACATGTACACATTTCTATTGTCATGTCTCTAGGAATAAAGTCACAAGGTATGCTTATAACCAGCTTTAGTAGATAGTGACTATTCCAAAATTCTTGTCCTAATTTCCACAAAATTCTTGTCCTAGTTTCCACAAAATTGTTGTTTTAATCCCAATGTATGAGAATTTCTGTGCTTCTCATCTTCTTCAACCCTTGATTTTTGTAGTCTTTTTGAGACAGTAGTGTTCATGAGAATTCAGTGCTAATACACTGAGCTTTAATTTACGTTTACCTCATGACTACTGTGGTTGAACATCTTCTTATTTTTTCATTGGCCATTTGGATATACTCGCTTGTGGGGTACCTGTTTAACCTTTTGAAGAATCTTTATGGCATGAAAGTATTCATCTCTATATTCTTTAGATGGTTTATTATTTTGCCTTCTACATTTAAATCTGCAATTCACTCAGAATTGTGTTATGCATACACTATGAGGTGTAAGTCAGTATTCTTTCTTTCCCCTGTAAACATATTCCATTGAGCAAAAACCATATATTGAAATATTTCACTTTTCTATCATACAGGATCACATTGGATATAAATCCAGTGTCCATTGTATGTGGGACATTTTGGGGACATTGTATAATATGGGCCTATCTACTCTAATACCAACATCTTGCCATTTTTCTTTCAATACTTAAAATAATTTACCTGTGAACCCATATGTCTAACAGTTCTCCTTGAAAGTAAGTTTTATTTAAAAATTCAGCTTCTATGATAGATTTTTTTTCATTTCTTCGTCTGACAGTTTCCCTTGTCACAGTATAATTTTACCATGTTCTAGAGATATAAGCCTTTAACTCCATCTTTCCTCTTCTGGACTTTAAAAATTTATCTATCCATGTATCTGTATGTTTGTCTGCCTGTCTGCCTGCCTGTTTATCTATCTATCTATCTATCTATCTATCTATCTATCTATCTGAAAGACAGAAAGAAAGAGAACATGTATCTACTGCTTCACTCTTCAAATGCCTGCAAACAGCCAGGGATAGGCTTGGCCAAAGCCAGGAGCTCAGAACTCAATCTAAGTCTCACACATGAGTGGTGGGGGCCCTAACACTTGCAGGATCATGTTCTTCCTCTCAGGGTGCATTAGCAGGAGGCTGGAATCAGAAGCAGAAAGAATTTGAGCCAGAGCCTCCAAAATGGGATATGGACATCTCAAGTGACATCTTACCTGCTCTGACAAATGCCTATGCCAGACTGTCCTGCTATGTTATCATTTTTTTTTCTTGGTTTCTAACAATTGTATTTTTTTATTTTTTAACTTTTATTTAATGAATATAAATTTCCAAAGTACGACTTATGGATTACAATGGCTTCCCCCCCATACCATCCCTCCCACCCACAACCCTCCCCTTTCCTACTCCCTCTCCCCTTCCATTCACATCAAGATTCATTTTTGATTATCTTAATATACAGAAGATCAGCTTAGTATACATTAAGTAAGGATTTCAACATTTTGCTCCCACACAGAAACATAAAGTGAAAAATAATAATGATTTTTTTTAAATGATGATGAAATCAGATCAGACCTAATGTCATGTTTAATTCCAGTGAGAGTCAAGTTGGGAGTTGATAATTTCTTTTTTTTTTTTTATAGAGGATCAGTTTAGTATGTATTAAGTAAAGATTTCAACAGTTTGCACCCCCATAGAAACACAAAGTGAAATATATTGTTTGAGTACTCGTTATAGCATTAAATCTCAATGCACAGCACATTAAGGACAGAGATCCTACATGAGGAGTAAGTGCACAGTGACTCCTGTTGTTGACTTTACCAATTGACACTCCTGTCTATGGCATCAGTAATCTCCCTATGCTCCAGTCATGAGTTTCCAAGGCTATGGAAGCCCTCTGAGTTCTCTGACTCCTATCTTGTTTAGACAAGGTCATAGTCAAAGTGGAGGTTCTCTCCTCCCTTCAGAGAAAGGTACCTCCTTCTTTGATGACCTGTTCTTTCCACAGGGATCTCACTCACAGAGATCTTTTGCCAGAGTGTCTTGGCTTTCCATGCCTGAAATACTCTCATGGGCTTTTCAGCCAGCTCCGAATGCCTTTAGGGCTGATTCTGAGGCCAGAGTGCTATTTAGGACATCTGCCATTCTATGAGTCTGCTGAGTATCTCACTTCCCATGTTGGATCACTCTCCCCTTTATTTATTCTATTGGTTAGTGTTAGCAGGTACTAGACTTGTTTATGTGCTCCCTTTGACTCTTAGTCCTTTCATTATGATCAATTGTGAACTGAAATTGATCACTTGGAATAGTGAGATGGCATTGGTACATGCCACCTTGATGGGATTGAATTGGAATCCCCTGGTATGTTTCTAACTCTACCATTTGGGGCAAGTCAGCTTGAGCATGTCCCAAATTATACATCTCTTCCCTCTCTTATTCCCACTCTTATGTTTAACAGGGATCACATTTCAGTTAATTTTCAACACTTAAGAATAACTGTGTATTAATTACAGAATTAAACCAGTCATATTAAGTAGAACAGACTTTTAAAAATTCTATGGGGCCATCTCTGTGGCATAGGGGGTAAAGCCACGGCCTGCAGCGCCAGCATCCATATAGGTGCTGGCTTTAGACCCAGCTGCTCCACTTCCGATCCAGCTCTCTGGTATGACCTGGGAAAAAGCAGTGGAAGATGGCCCAAGTGCTTGGGCCACTGAATCCATTTGGGAGACCCAGAGGAGGCTCCTGGCTCCTGGCTCTATTGGCCTAGCTCTGGCTGTTGCAGCCATTTGGAGAGTGAATCAATGGATGGAAGACCTCTCCATCTCTCTGACTATGCCTCTGCCTCTTTGCAACTCTGCCTTTCAAATAAATAAATAAATCTTTAAAAAATAAAAAAATAAATTTAAAAAATATAAAAATTCTACATATAGGATCTTCAACAAAGTTCATGGAAAATGCATATTATGAAATACATATTATGCTTATGTTTGAATTGCAAAAATATTTGCAACAAAACAATCTTCTGATTCATTTTGCCCATGAACTTTTTGACATACCCTTGTATATTTGAAGTCCCATCAGCTATTGTAATTTTACACTGCCAAAAATTATATACTCTCATGCATTACACTGCTCTCCATTCCTTCTTATACCTCCATCCCTTCATCTGGGATCATTTTTCTTCACCTAAAGAAGTCCCTTTAATATTTTATTTACAGAAAACACACAGGCATAAATCACCCCCTCTCTATTTTGCATGTCTAAAACATATCTCTTTTTCAATTTTTTTAAGAATATGCAGAATATTTTTGCAGATCATAGAGTTCTAACAGAGGAACAATCACTTTCCTTCAACATTTTAAAGACATCATCTTTTTTCTTCTGGCTTCTACACTCTGGAGAAGTCAACTTTAAGTCTACTGTTGCTTCTGTGGGGGTCATACATCTTTCTCTGTGAGTATGTTTTAGAGCTTCGGCACTTAATTTTCAGCAGTTGTACTATGATATTGATATCCCTTTGTACTTGATTTACTTGTTCTTCCTGACAATTCTTAACCAGAGACTTGATGTCATTTCACATTTTGGGAAATTCTCAGTGAATTAATATGTTTTCAACTATTACTTCTTCTCTAGTCTTCGTCTGTAGTCCAGACTCCAATTCAATATATATTAATCTTTTCACTATGCTACATATGTCTTTTGTTGCTTTCCTGAAGTTTTCATCTTGCTTCCTCTTTATTATATATTTTCTACTGTTCTATCTTCTAGAAAATAAACTCTTCAGATATCTTATGTTTAAACACAACCATTAAGTTCTGCAATTTTGATATATTTTATAATCTAGAATTTTTACTTGATACATTTACCTAGACTCCACATAAATTCCTCAACCTGCCCTCTGTGTTCTTAAGGGTATTTAAATAGTCATTTTCAAGTCCATTTTGGTAACTGTAACATACTGATCTCCAAAGATTTGCTTCTTGTGTCAGTTTTTTCTTAGTATTCCTGACATGGTCTTCTCTGCTGGTATGAATGGCAATAGTTCACCTTGTGCATTAAAAAAAATAATAATTTGAGGCCCTGAATAATCTAATTTCCTCTAGTTGGAAAAAATTGCTTCTGGCAGGCAACATAGAGGTAGATTATCTAAATCCATCATGAAACTCGAGTGATTGAAGTCTATCTTTCTGGCTTTCTGAGAATGTGTCTATTTCTGCTAGTTCTTTCTTTTCTTAGGTTGTATCCCTTCCAGGGGTCACAAATGAGAACTGGGGGTATTTACTAGGGCCCTGCTTCTTCCTTGGATAGGTCTAGACTCTTTTTTGTCTCCCCAGTTCCCATGGTTCTACGCAAGTTCTGCTTACGTTCTCAGCCTCTGAGATACTCTCTATGCTCTGCCTCTTACAGGGTATCTTGTGAGCACAATGTGTGCTGAGTTGGGGGTTTTCATCTTTATGGTTTCATTCTCTTTTCTCAGGATGTTGACTTCAAGCTCTCTCTGCCTTGGTTTATCTATTGATGCCTTCAGACCGATCAATTTTATGCTTTTCCCAAGTTATTCTAGCTGTTCTCAGTGAGAAAGCCCCTTTGTTACAAAGTTATCCATCATAAGCAGACACCTACAGTAGTGTTTTAACCATCGTTCATATATAGACTCCTTTGGGGTTGTCGTTGTGGTGTAGCTGGTAAAGCCACTGCCTGCAATGCCACCATCCCATATGGGTCCTGATTCATGTCCTGCTGCTTCATTTCTGGTTCAGGTCTCTGATAATGGCCTGGGAAAAACAGAAGAAGATGACCCATGTGTTTGGGTCCTGCCACCCACATGGAAGACCTGGAAGAAGCTCTTGATCCCTGGCTTCTGCCTTGTCCATCCCTAGCCACTGTGGCTATCTGTGGACTGAGCCAGTGGATGGAAAATTTTCTCTCTCTCTCTCTCTCTCTCTCTCTCTCTCTCTCTCAATATCTCTGTAACTCTTTGAAATGAATAAATAAATATTTTAAAAATATATTTAATCTTTTATTTCATCAAATTACTACAACTATTTTCAACTTACTTGCCAATATTTCTCACTGATCAGTGGACCTGCTAATTTGATATTATTTTGTATCCTTGCAGCTAGCACAATGCTTAACACAACATAAATGTAATACACATTGGCTAAACTGAACTGAATTAATATGGAAAAAAATAAAATGAGAATAACACTAAAGAAAAATTACTTTCCAGCATCTTAACCCTATTTGAAGATCAAATGAAAATTTCTCATAAAAATTATAATTTTAAGCATTTGCTTCAACTTCTCTTTCAATGAACTTGAATTTTTAAGATTCCCCATGCTAAAATTTCATCTTTCTTTTTTCAAGTGGGTTTTTGCCACCCACGTGGCAGATCTGGATTGAGTTCTCTGCTCTTGGCTTTAGCATCCCAGCTACTGTGTGTATCTGGGGAATGAGCCAGCAGATGGAAGTGTACATTCTCTCTGAATACGAGACTCATTTATAAAAGTTCCTATTATAAAAAAATATTTAGAATATATATGTACACATACATTATACATATGTGCATATTGATATATATCTATCTTAGGTTATGGATTATATATCCTTAATGTTATTTTTCAAGTTATTGGAAAAAGGCATCCTCATACTTAGCATGATATTCCCTTAGAACATTAACTCAGAAGTTGGTGGAAACTAGAACTCAAATCTGAACCAACATAGAGACATTTTCTACCTGAACTTCATTTCATCATAAACATTTTGCATAGTACCTGACATATAGGAGCACTAATAGTTATTTTATAAATTAATAATAAGCTCTCAGTCTACTCAAGTATAATAATGAAATGGTCTCAAAGTTTCTATCTTTATCAAACTACAACTTTAGGTTGTCTATAAAGCCATTATAGTATCAAACTTCACTTCCTAGTCACAAAGAAGCAAGACTGACATCACTCTTGCTAGAAACAACTCAATGTAATAATCCTGAAAAATGTAGTAGTTTTCTATACACTGACTTGTTATTAAAAATAATTCATCAAATTGGAATTAATTAATAAAGAGCAGGGACTTTTCTTGTTGCCCAGTTGGGCCTTCAAGCTAAACTGCATGATGTACATTCTCTTTCTTTCTTTTTATATTATATCCAGAATAAATATCTTTTTAAATTGACTTATTTTAGAGACACAGAGAGAATGCACACTTCCATCTGCTGGCTCATTCCCCAAATGCCCACAGTAGCTGGGATGCTAAAGCCAGGAGCAGAGAACTCAGTCCAGATCTTCCACGTGGGTGGCAAAAACCCACTGACTTAAGCCATTACCACTGCCTCTCAGGGGACACCTCTCTGCCACACGTTAGCAGGAATCTGGAATCTGGAGCAGAACTGGGGGCCGAAACCTGGCTCCCATATCAAATGTGGCATCATGACTGGCACTTAAATGCTAAGCCAAATGGTTGTCATCAGAATAAATGTATTACTTAACAATTGTAGGAAATATAATAAAAAGACTTTACACCCAGTAGGGTCCACACTAACATAACCATAGAGTAGGTGAGTGATGTGGTCCACAAAGACTCTAGAACAAAACTTTACAGCATCCCATAATAGGAATCACACATTTTAAACTCTCTACCCATCAATACCCCCCAAAAGGGGAAACCTAAAGTACCTAAAGAATGGATATATGTGGGGAATATTTTTTTCTGTGAAAACAGCCTTTTTAAACAGTTTTGATGCTTTCATTCTCAGTCGCTGCAGTAAACTCAGCTTTGGGGATTTGGTTGTGTTTTGCTGTCTTATAATTGAGAATACGTGATGTGATCTCATATAACCTAACATTTAAAAAACATAATAATAAAATTCTGTGAGGGAGGACTGGGAGAACTCTAACAATGTAAATGGAAAAAGAGCAAGCTGCCGCTGTAAGGGCAGACCAGCTCCAAACTAACACCCAAAGGCGAGCCAGTTAGTTACTGACTCTTAGTAAAATAAGAAACGAGGTACACAATGTGCTCCTTCGACACCTTAGGGTCTCTGGATTCTACACATAAGCCCTAGATAAATTTCTGGCACAAATGTGAGTAACAAACATACAGAGGTGTTCTCTATAGCCTTCCCTTAATACTGAAAATTGGAAACATTATAAACGTCTAGCCATACTAGAAGGGGCAAGAGGGGCTGGCATTGTGGTGCAGCATGCTAAAGCCCTGGCCTGCAGTGCCAGCATGCCATATGGAGGCCAGTTGGAGTCTTGGCTGCTCCAGTTCCATTCCAGTTCTCTGCTATGGCATGGGAAAGCAGTAGAAGATGGCCCAAATCCTTGGGCCACTGTACCTGCATAGGAGACCTGGAGGAAGCTCTTGGCTCCTGGCTTCAGATCAGCCCAGCTCCAGACATTGCGGCCATCTGGGCAGTGAACCAGCAGATGGAAGAACTCTAACTCTCTCTCTTTCTCTTTCTCTCTCTCTGTCTCTCTCTTTTTGGCTCTACCTCTCTCTGTAACTCTGTCTTTCAAATAAATAAAATAAATCTTTAAAAAAAAAGAGGCAAGGATATGTGAAAAACAGTATGTTATATCAAATAAAAATTAATGTGAATGAACAAAATTACCATAAGTAAATCTTGAAGATGTTATATAAATTATAAAAAATATGCATATATAATGCCACCTATATCAACTTTAATTACTCAAGGCATAGTATATATAGTTTGAAGATAAACACTGAGGATAAAATTTTAAAACATGAACTACCAAGCTACATAGCAATTTCAGGATTATAAAACAGAATCTTTCTTGATACTATCAATCTCTCTGAGCTGACAAAAATAGTAAAATGCATTTGCCCCTATAATTTCCCTAGGGGTGGTGCAAAGCTTCTCCTGTCACCCTAGCTTCAATCTTTAAAACTGCTCTAGGACAAAATTAAACCAAGGATCCGGAGCTACCCTAGAAGGACTGAAAGCCTTAAGCACGATCAAGAGGATCAATGAAAATGAGCTGGGACAGAAATTCTCCTGGACCCCTGCACTTGGCTCTCTTAGGTCCTTCTTCTGTGGACACTCTTCTATACGATAAGCTCTCCAGGAAAGCACCTCTGAAGTCTTTCCATTCAGAGGCTTTATCTTTAGATACATTCTTCATCTCTTTATTCTTTTTCTCACAAGTTTTGGTTGCTAGAAGGTAATCCTGGAGCTGAACCTCATGTGGGAGAGTCTCTCGTGATTCCAACACCTAGGAAGCCAAGCGGTAACATAGGAAAGGCACAAGGCAAAGGACTCTCAATTGCACCTCTCACAGAGGCCTTAAGTCAGTTCACAGGACAAGACGACGAGAGAGAACATCAAAGCTGTCCTTGGGCCAGCATATTCTGTCCAAGGAATAAGTGCTTCTCCTGAGCTGGTACCACCCACGTGGCTGCCAATCTCACTGCTCATCATCCTACATGGAGCACTTGATGTGTGAAGAACACACTGCTACCTTCATGTTCCCCCTTTCACTCAATCATTCTTGGACTACATCTGACATCTAGAACAGTTTGTGCTGTTAAATATAGGAAGCTCTCTCTCCTCTTTTGCAAAGGGAAACTATGAAGACTGAGGGATGCTTGCCATGGATACTCCCAACCAAGACACTGAATTTATGGTCTAACAGAGAGGACCAATTTGATCTTGACTCAAGAAAGCATGTGACCTGGAAGACCTAAAAGTCCCTGGTGCAGAGCTCACAAGTCACCTGCCTCTCCATTCTACTCTCCCCTAATAGTCTATAAATATAGGGATGTTTTTACCCTGGGGACCAATTTACGAACTTATACCCACCACACTTACTGCTAATGGATCAGTACAGAAACCACAATTTATTTTACCCTAGCCACATAAACACTCACATTGTGTTGAGAAATATTTAATCCTCACCAAAATTACCTGGACACATGCCCTAGACATGAAAGACTTGATTTTCCCTTCTAAGCACCAATGATTCATTTGGAGAGACGTTAAAGTAATGATTTTGCTATCCTTGACATGCTGAGGGTCCTCATGTTTTATTTCAGGTCTCACTATGCCTGGAGTATAGTGCATTAGCCAGGGCTCCCGGGCTTCAGAAATTTACCCCACGATTTTCAGAAAAAAATCAATCAATGCCTACAAATGTATGAGAAATCCCAAACACAAAAGACTAGTCTCCCTAAATAAGCAAATAGCCTTCCAAGAGGCTTTGACTCTGTCAGGCCAGTCCCTGCCTTGTTTTAACCTCAAGTCAACAGAGGTTAATTTGCAAAACCCACAAAGGCCCCGAGCTCCCTCATTCCTGCCCTATTCCTGACAAAGGCAGGAGGCCCAGTAGTTGCCTCTTCCCCAGTTTTTGGTAGGAGTATGCCTTAGGTCTGTACAGGGAGAAGGTGCTCATGAGTTGTGTGATCCTAGGTGGCCACTAGGTGGCAGCTACTTCTGCTCTGTAACAGGCTTGGCTTTGGGGATCATTTCCTTGGATACACTGCCTTATACGCTGCTTGGCTCAGAAGACCTCAGACAACTATGAAGTTTTGTTTGCTTAGACTGGGCCATGATCAGCTTTGCCTGGTACTATGGACTGACTGTGTCTTCTCAAAATTCATATAATTCATATACTGAAGCTCTAATTCCCCAATGTGATGCTATTTGGGGGTGGGACATCAGGGAAGCTATTAAGTGGTAAGTCAGGAGTTCTCATGGATCGGGATTAGTGACATTAGGAGAAGGGATTCAGGACCAATATCTCTGCCTTCCACCAAAGGAAGGTACAGCAAGAACACCATCTGTGAACAAGAAGATGAGCCTCTACCAGACACCGGGTTTACCAACGCCTTGATCCTAGACTTTCCACCCTGCAGAACCGTGAGAAATATATGTTTGCTGTTTAAGCCGTCCTGTCTAAAGACTTTTAAAGCCACCTGGCCTTCCCAAAGCACTTGGGAATTTGGATCGTTATCTTAGTGCCCACATCCCAAACTTGACATGATTCTTGGAATCATAAACATCACCACCTGAATACAATAACCTCCAGGTGCCAGTGCCACCTCGTAAATGACACTTGTTGGCATCAAGAGCAGCTTGAACCATACTTAGACTGCTTGGCTGCCCCATAAAATGAGCTAACACAGAAACACAAAACAGCCTCTGTTGCACAGCTAGCTCCAAGAGCCTTTGCAAGGCATCCCAAAGAATGAGTCTTACCCATTCAGTGCGACATGCTTCGTCACTGCCCATGCCACCAGGGCTTGTACCTGGGTCTGTTAACTTATAACCAGCAATTTAGATGTCAGGTCACAAGATTTCCACATTTGCATTTGGACAATGCATATTCTACTACACTTTATGCCAATAAGTCCTAACGTGGTGATTTAGCACTAAGCACATTTACTGAAAAGCTGTTCATGAGAGAAAAACCTGACAACTAGCAACGTTACTGAAGTCCACAATTTTCGAATTTCTTTCAGAAACGCTGTTTCGCCTGTAGAGACTAAAAGCCAGCAAAAATCACAGAGAAGTCATTCTCTATGATATTTTCACAAAACCACTAGTGTGATTAAACCCTTGGAGATAACTGGTTTTGTACATTTAACTTTTTCTTTTTTTCACAGAAGTTTTCTCTTAACCTTAAATTTTTTCATAAGACCCTGCAATGGAGGAAGCATTGACTACTTTTTGGTTTGTTTACCTTAAACCAGAATTGGCTCATCTATGCAGATGGGAAGCAGGTTTTTATTAATCTGTACTGATTAGAAGGAGTCCAGTGTGTGTGGCCAATTCCCATCAATCACATATCTAACACTTAATTTTCTCTTTGAAAAATGTTTTCGGGATTGGTGCTGTGGCTCACTTGGTTAATCCTCAGCCTGCGGTGCCGGCATCCCATATGGGTGCCGGGTTCTAGTCTTGGTTGCTCCTCTTCCAGTCCAGCTCTCTGCTGTGGCCTGGGAAAGCAGTGGAGGATGGCCCAAGTTCTTGGGCCCCTGCACCCGCATGTGAGACTAAGAGGAAGCACCTGGCTCCTGGCTTTGGATCAGCACAGCGCTGGCCGTAGCAGCCATTTGGGGAGTAAACCAACAGAAGGAAGACCTTTCTCTCTGTCTCTCTCTCACACTGTCTACAACTCTAGCTGTCAAATAAATAAAAAAATAAAATGTTTTCACTCCCAAGCATCTTGGGGGGCATTCTCACAACTCACTTCTCCTTAGACCTTGACTTTCTCTCTCACCAGCATCATCATACATGGTATCCTCAAAGTACCTGCCTCAGCTGCACTAATCCGATGGCCAATGCTAGTCAATTCTGCAATGACTTATGTACTTAACAAATGGTGGCCATGGTGGCTGGCCCTGGGGATACAAGCAGCTCATGATATTCTGATCACTTCCTGGTTCTTTATCTTTTGCCTTAGTTCTTTTATTAAAAAGTTATTTTGGCTGAGTCCTCTCTAGAGAAGAGCACCATTTGGCTGAGATGCAAGACAGAAATGTTCACAGTATTCCCATTCATGCTGATCTCTCCCTTCCTGTATGTCTTTAGTACCAATTGTTAGGTATCAGTGATTGTGCTGTGTGATAATAGAATTGTTATATTTCTCCACGATTAAATTCTTTAAGGCCTTTGTGTATATAAATGTTTTCTTACCAACCACAAATTCAGCAGCTGTAAATCCCTTGTGCAATAAACATACAAAACAGATAAGATGGCAAGCTGTTTTGAAAGGGAAAAAAATCCTGTCATATCACTGTTAGAAATGCATAGCTTTCAACAAATGCTTTATATTGAATTGGAATCAATTAAATTGACATTGTCTTCTAGATTTTCTTTTGTGTCAAAGTTACAAATCCAAGAGGTTTGTCTAAACATGTAAACATATCCCTGAAGTTTTACTGTTATGCATCTGTGACTTTTAAATTGTATTATGCTAAATAGATGCTGAGCCCTTTAAATTCACAACCTCAGTAAACTCTAAGGACAGGGCTAATCGATTAGGGGGGATGGAGAATACAAATTCAGTGTCAGATGCATAAAGAAATGTATTTTAAAATTTTTACAGTGACTCAAAGTAAGTCTGTAAAATATTTTTCATCCAAGTTTCTTATCTGTACTTTATTTAATGGATGCATGACAAAAATTGTGAATTGTCACCTGAGATGTTGTTTCAAGTGTTAAATTTATGTCTTTACCTTTTCCAATTCTACTTGCACTTTTGTCTCTTTATTTCAAAATGATTAAGCTTCTCTGATTCAAAACCAAGACAAAATAATTACCCATGGCCTCTGAATTCTCAGTGAAAACAGTACTTTCAGTCTCCAACTTATTGGTCCCCACTTGGTACCAAACCCTGCTGACTATACCGCTCACCTAGAAACATCCTACTCACGTGGTTTCCATGGTGCTATTTCTGTTTCTCCTCCTCCCACTGTAACTTCTCTAAGTCTACTGTTTTCAAAATTGGTTACACTCAGACTTCTTTTTAAAAATAAATTATTCTTCCTTATGATGAGCTTTCTTGCTTATTTTAATCAATTCTAGTTAACTGTATTTCTTATATTCTGGGTGCATTTACAGCTCCAGCTGTTGGAACTTGACCCCAATCTACAGATAACACAAGCACCTCCAACTCCACACTTCAAAAAACACCATTTTCCCTTTAAGCCTGCCTCTCCTCCAGCATCTCTATATTAAATTAATCTCAACCATGCCAGAAACTGTGGCAGCTCCTTTCCCCTACCTTGAATACTCAATCAGTTGATAAGTCTTAATAAACATTTCCTCGCTGTTCTTATCATTCCCAGTTTCACCTGGTTATACAATAAAACCCGCGCTCTGGTGCAGCATACATTTCAACCTTATCTTCTGTCCGTCCAGCAACACTGATCTCTATTTCTATGAAATGTGTTGGCATGCATAAAGTACTGAAGGTTCCTGGCACATAGCAGGAACTCAATAAATGTTACTGGCTGTTTCTGTTACTACTACCATCACCACCATCACCCCTGCTCTCTTTAATCTTCCATTAGCTCCCCACATCTCCCATTGTATTTTCCATGTTTGTGTTTTTGCTGATGCTATGCACTTTCCCTAGAATCACTGTTTTGCCCTAACTCTTCTCTCACAGGAAAAAAAAAATTCTGTTCCTGTTTTTTTCTTTTTCCTTTAGGAAACCATTTCTCTGATCTGACTAAGCACCTACATTTGGGACCTCTGTGCAAACCTGTGAAAATTCTGCTCTACATTCACATATATGACTTAATGTAGTACATTATAACTATCAGATTTTTAACTGACATTTGAACCAGATCAAAGGCCTACAGATTATACCCCAAGGCCAAATCCAGCCCAGCGCCAAATCCAGCCCAGCTCCTAGTCTTGTAAATTTTTTTTAAAAAGGTTCACCCATTTGTGTATAGATTATTGGTGGATGCTTCCATGTTAAAATGGCTAAGTATGGTAGCTGTGACTGAGATCATATGGCCAACAAAATCAAAACTATTTATCTGGTCCAGAGTTCCTCAATATTAGCACCATCAAATTTGGGGGCTGGATATGTCTTGGTCATCAAAGGTGTGTCCTGTGCACTATAGAATATACAGCAATGGTCTTGGCCATTACCCATGAGATGCCAGCAGCATTCCCTGTCCTCTTTCGTCTACTGTTCCTTTATGCTCCTCCAACCACCACTGCTACTCCAGTTTTAACCAAAGAGTCTCAAGACATTTTCAAATGTTCCTTGAGTCAAGTAGTCTCCATCTGAGAACCACTGGCCAGGATCTTTACGGAAAAAAATTGGCCACTCCTGCACCACAAGATATTCCAGGGAAGAAACTGAGTTCAATTCATTTTGCATTCCCAACACCAGGCATGGAACATAAAAGAAGCTCATTAAGTCCATCATTTAAAGGTAACTGGAGGATCATTAGACATTGCAAAGCAATTTAAACTTCATAAGAACTGTAGACTTGAAAGGGACGTTGGTGCTTATCAAGCCAACACCTGATTTTACTGCTAAGTTGTGTTTCCTTTAGCATTTTAAACACCATCCATCAGAACCATTCCATTAATACCTATGAATAAAAGTTATACTAAGAAAGATGATCTTCATCACAACCACATTTGATTGCCAGGGATTTTAAAAATATGAAATCAACACATTCATATTTCATTCACCCAAGAGTGAAATTTTCCTTAGTACATCTATAAAGAAGAAATTATTCTCTTCTGGCCAATGAGATCATTTCAATTGTGGTCAAATGTAATATGGAGAAACAGCCACTTCCTTATAGTCAATCAAGAAAATCATTTGAGGCACATAGATTACTTTCCACATTGTTTAGTAAGCCTATGGTATAAACAGCATTGCTGGAACTACAAAAAAATTCTGTCTTTAGAGGGATTATATGCTCACCAGAAAAGCAAATAAGCAACTATAAGACACTGCAAGGACTAAATGAATGATGATGATAGCTAATATTTATTAAGCACCCACCATGTGTCAGCTCTGTTAAAGGTTATACTGTATCATCCTATTTGATCTTCATTAAAAACTCTATAAGGTAGGTATTATTGAGATACCTGTTTTATAGATGAAGAAACTGAGTTTCAAGGAAGCTAACTTGCTAGTCCAAGACACAGAAGTAAGTGACAAAATTAAATGTGAACCTGAGTCTAGGTGCACACAAACTATATTATACAGGTGTGCTTGACATTCAGAAGTGAGAAAAGCACACTGTTAACACAGTGATCATCAAAGTAGGAGGCCAGGAAATAGGTCCAGAAGAAAGGCTAAGAGCCAGACAGAAGAGAGAAAGGGAAGATTTTTTGCTGGGAATTCCAAATAAACAAGCCTTAGGTACAGCAACTCACTGTTTTGCAGGGAGAACAAGGTATCTCTCTCTGTATATAACCTCACCTATTACCTGTGATTTCTCCTCTCCCACTCACCTCCTGATTCTACTTTTCATTTATTCCTACTCTCTCTTATAATATGCATTGCTTTTTTTCAATTGAGAGGAAGAGAGACAGAGACAGAGAGAGAGGAGAGGGTTACCATCCACTGTTTCACTTTCCAAATGCCCGCAAAGGCCAGGGTTGGGGCAGACCAAAGCCAGGAGCCAGAAACTCAGTCCAGACACTCCGATATGGGGCATAGGAGTTTGAACCACTAGGCTAAATGCCTGATTCTCTTTTATTCTTTAACTGTGGTTTTTAAAATTTAACAAAGAATCTACCCTCTTTTAATGAATCTTTAATTCTAGACACAAAGTACCTCTCGGACAGGATGCAGAAATGTGAAGAAAACAAAGAATGGAGGCCACAAAAGGCAAAGTGTGGAGCAGAGGGAGAGGTAAGGGCTAAGAATCAGGAAATGAGAGGACATGAATGATGAGAATACAGCAAGGGGGTTTCCGATGGGATCCTGTGACTTCGTGGGTGGGAAAAAGACAAGGAAGGCAGGGTGGGGGAGGGTAGGCAAGATCAAAGCTCACTCAGTGGTGATGACGGGATCACCTGGTCTAAACCTCCTGGAGTACAGAGGGCCATGAGTTCATTCTTGTCACATGCAGCCCACTGCCCATCTCCCTCTGAAACCTCACAGCCATTTGATTTTTGTCTCCTTCCCTACCACCTCCTAGCAAGAGGCATTCCTACTCTTCCTGATATCAAGAAGGCACAGGTCAAGGGAGGCATTTTATGAAAGGATGGAGTAGAGGACGCATGTTTACAGCCTTTGAAGAAGAGACAAAAGGACAGGCTATGGTGCAAGAGAGAAGTTACACAGATCTGCTGTACAATAAGGTTTATAGAATCAACAGTATTATACCATATGTTTAAACATTTGTTAAAGGCATAGATTTCATGTTCTCTGTTTCTCTTCACAATTTTTTTTATAAAAGAAGAATGAGTAGAGCTGATTAAAAAGTAAAATGAAGGAGTTGAGAGGAGTGGAGATGCTGTGCACAACTATCAGGTGACTTTATACAGGGGACACATCACTATCTAGGATAAAAGGAGACATCCAGATATGGGATAAACAGGCGGAGGAAGATGCTGAAGTGGACTCAAGCTTCATAGGTTGCCACTATGCAGCTTGGATCATTCTAG
Organism: Oryctolagus cuniculus; assembly: GCF_051225735.1. Classification (NCBI taxonomy): domain Eukaryota; kingdom Metazoa; phylum Chordata; class Mammalia; order Lagomorpha; family Leporidae; genus Oryctolagus; species Oryctolagus cuniculus. The sequence continues at coordinate 28,932,913 of NC_142886.1, read as the reverse complement.
GAAAGTAGCATCTCTGGTCACAGACAGTTTGTTCCTCCAACCACATCTCTCACTAAGTCACAGCCACGACATCTCCCCAACTTGCCTTAACTATCCCAAGCAGCCCCTTGATTGGGTCTTTGAGTCCTGGTAGGCTCCACAGATGGGAACGGTCACTTCCCAGACCTTGGCACGGCTGACTCCTTTCATCATCACCTACTCAGAGAATCCTTTCCCAACCACTCCGTCACCTCGTTCGTGACTGCTCTTTCTTTGGAAGTATCTCAACTGGCTGTTTCCACATTTACTCTCTGTCTCCTTCTACCACAGTACAAGCCCCACAGGCTCAGGGACCTTTCATTTGGTGGCATTCACTACACCTCTAACACTGAGACCAGATCTAATGACAGAGTAGACAGGCATTGCATGGACTCTTCCCCCACTCACACAAGAGTAAGTGCATATGTGCCACGCTGCTCAGAAAATGAACACAAGCAGAAACTGAACTCTGAATCACTAATTCCATCACTGATGTCCATCAATATGTATAAATATTGAAACATATTTCCAGATATTCATGTTCCAGACCCTACATTTAACTCTAAAGGGAATATTCAACCTATACAAATCCTGATTTTGCCTCCAAGAAGCTAATCTATTGGGGAAATATATGAACACGATCAATATAATATCATGTGGTAAGGGTTATAATAGCAATTGCAGCATGATGAGGTTATGAACCGAGAGCTGTACAAACATACAATGAAGTGTGTTTAAAATAAGCTAGGTAAAACAAAAAACAATTCCACTAACCTACTGACATTTAGATGTAAATGAAGAGGATTAAAGAGTAGTCATGAGATAGAGGAATCTATACAACTCTCAAGAACTTGTTCAGTGAAGGAAAGGAAGGAGCTCAGGTGTCAAATGAACAGGAGACAGGATCCAGGAAATGACTGAGTATCTCTGGCTAAGGAGACAGGATGGAGATGAAAAGAAAGATGAAAGAGAACTGAAAAGAAATGTGGTCCTGCAAAGTACTAAACCTCCAAGAGCATAAAAGGGTATTTTCAACTGTCCCTGGAAAAATTAAATTAATAGATCAGTTTATTTTGGTGCAAAAATGTTTTAAACTATGTATTCTTCTCCATAACATATTTTCCATAAAATTTTTGGAAACCCCTTATATGCACAGATTTCAAAATGTTCACACCAGAGAAAGAGAGCCAAGGAGAGGGGTCTTCCATCTTCAGGTTCATTTCCCAAATGGCCAGAATGGTCCAGGCTGGTCGAGGATGAAGTTAGGAGCCAGGAACTCCACCTGGGTCTCCCACATGGGTGGCAGGGGCCCAAGTACTTGAACCATCATCCTCTGCTTTCTCAGGCACATCAGCAGGGAGCTGGATTGGAAGCAGAGAAGCCGGGCATTGAACCTGCAGTCTGATATGGGATGCTGAGATTGCAGGTTGCTGTTTAACTGGCTGTTCCAAAATGGTGGCCCCAGAATGAACTTAGCTTTTAACTATTTTCATGAGCTGTTTGAAGTGCCACCTGTATTTGCCCTCAGACAGGAGGTGTGATCATTCTCGGGCAGGAGGAAAAGAAGTAGCAATGAGTGCCTCTAAATGTAAGTCTAAAAGCATAGGGAGAGAAGATTAACAAGAAGAGAACGGTTTCTATTTTCTCCACAAAGTATGAAATAGACCACCTGCCGATACTGGCTGGTGAGGGCAGGGCTGATGGAGATGGCGAGGGAAGGAAACTTTTATCAGCAGATAATTGGTGTGCAACACTGCTGCTCTATGCTGCTTCTTCACTGATTTGTTAAGTGCAAACTTTGCTTTTTTATCTCTTTTGAAATCTGTGCAGAATCTAGCTGTGGCACACTGTTGACATGGGGGATGGAACACAAGGTTACAAAAGCACCATGACACTAATTCGATAGTCATTTCTGCATTTGCAAAACAATTTTTGAAAACATTAGCTAATTAATTAGCTTGATGATTGCTTTATCCCTGTAGGTATATATGTACAAGGACTACTTTTTGTTTTTTGTTCTTTTTTTTTTTTTTTAAATCTCCTTTAAGGCAGTCAAAAACACAGGAGATTTTCTCTCAGTGGGAATGTTGTGGTAGATTACATTTGCTGTAAATAAGTGACACTTTTAGAAAGCAATGAGTTCCACTGAATTTATACTGAAGGGGAAAAAAAATCGCAAAGCTAAATGAGACTCCTGAAATCAGATTGACAATTCACAGGAAGTCTAAAAAGTAGCCATTCCTCATCGGGCTGGCTTTCTCAGAGTGTTAGGGACAAATAGGTGCGACTTCATAGAAAACATAAGGCTGGAACTGAAGCAAAGATGCGCTGCCCATCGCAACATAGAAGTTTTCCACTGCCTGGCATTCCCTCGCAGGTCCCATAATGAAAATCATTCCCCATTAACAGGTTGAGCAATATCAATTTGCCCAGTCAGAGTGAGAAATCAAGCAAAAACTGCATTCCTCTCAGAACAATCAATGGCGAGTGAAAGAAATCGGTAATTGTATCCAGTCTCTTACCAGGGCATTTTTGCCTGATTAACTGTCCTTTCCTATGAAGTACGGCCCCTAACTGGCAGCAAGAAACCATTCCCTGTGGTGAGTTTAACCACAAGAACACCAACTTGTTCCTAGATATCCATACCTTATGCTTGAATCCATAGAAATGGCAGCAGGAATCATGATGTTGGTGGCATTTACATCTGTATGCCGATGCTTAGACTTGCTCACTTTAAATTCAAACTAATAACAATAATAATAATAATAATAATAATAATAGAATCCACCTGGTAAGTTTTGGTGAGAATTAAGTACATAGAAAGCACTTAACACCATTTAGACACATGCTTCACTTTCATTCACACTGTTAGGTATTCAATAATTGTCACTATTGTTGCAGCTATGATTATAATTGCTGAAGTTTCAGTGGTTTTGAGGATGATACCAAGGAATTATGGAGGAAGGGGAGATAATTATTAATGACTAATAGACAATGGTAGCAGCTGGGAACCTCAAATTCTACCACAAGGGCAACCCAATGATTCTCTGTGGGACATGTAGAAGAAAACTTCAAAAAAAATCTGTGAGAAAATGGAATAAAATAATAAGTTGATTATGGCTGAAAAAATAATTTTGAAATCCATGCATAGCTTTCTCATAATGTACATTTTGTATGAACACTTTGAAGACCCCACATATACATGAATTTCAAAATTTTATTAAACCACAGGCCAGCATTGTAGCACAATGAGTTAAGCTGCCACTTGAAATGCCAGTATCCTATATCAGAGTGCTGATCAGAGTCCTGGCAGCTCCACTTCCAATGTGCCTTCTTGTTAATGCATCCGGGAAGGCAGCAGATAATGGCCCAAGTAATTGGGTCCATGCTGTCCAAGTGGGAGACACAGATGGAATTCTTGGCTCCTGGCTTCTGCCTGGTCCAGCTGTTGCTATTCCAGGTATTAGAGGAGTAAACCAGCAGATGGAAGACTGAACTCTGTCTGTTTCTCCCTCTCTCTCTGTCACTCTTCCTTTTGAATCTGTAAATATTCCTTTAAAAAATTATTATGTGGACAGCACTCTGGCATAGTAGATTAAACCAGCATCTGCAATGCTGGAATGCCATATCAGAGGACTGGTTCAAGTCCCAGCTGTTGTGCATCTGATTTAGTTCCCTGCTGATGTACCTGAGAAAAGCAGCAGAAGATGGCCCATGTACTTGGACCTCTAACCCATATGGGAGACCCTGGTTTCTGGCTTCAGTCTGACCCATCCCCAGCCACTGTGGCCATTTGGGGAGTGAACAAGCAGATTAAAGATCATCCTATGTCTCTCCCTGTCCCTCTGTTACTCTGCCTTTCAAATAAATAAGTAAAGAAACCATTTTTCTAAATTACCACATCAAAAGAAACTTATCTTTTAGTTCCATTTTCCATGGATTTTTTGAAGCTGCCTTGTACAATCAATCAATTTGGAGATGAAGAAACTCTTCAACAAAATGACCCTGGTCTAATCCAACAGCCTCATTTTTCTTTTCAGATGGCCCATTCACTGTAGAGCTATAGAATCTACTTGGAAGGAACCTATAAAATAAAGAACATCTGCTCATTTGATGCTAAAATTTCCTTTATATCTCGTAAAAGTGGGTGCCTAGTCTCTGCTTTGATGCCTTGATTGTCAAAGAACTCATCACTGTACAGGCAGTTTAGACAGCTTTCAAAGTTCTTTCTCTCTCTCTTTTTTTTTTTTTTTTTTTTTTTTTTTTTTTGACAGGCAGAGTGGATAGTGAGAGAGAGAGACAGAGAGAAAAGTCTTCCTTTTGCCGTTGGTTCACCCTCCAGTGGCTGCCACGGCTGGCGCGCTGCGGCCAGCGCACCGCGCTGATCCGAAGGCAGGAGCCAGGTGCTTCTCCTGGTCTCCCATGGGGTGCAGGGCCCAAGCACTTGGGCCATCCTCCACTGCCTTCCTGGGCCACAGCAGAGAGCTGGCCTGGAAGAGGGGCAACTGGGACAGAATCCGGCGCCCCGACTGGGACTAGAACCCGGTGTGCTGGCGCCACTAGGTGGAGGATTAGCCTATTGAGCCGTGGCGCCGGCTCAAAGTTCTTTCTTAAGTTAAATACCCAGATTCCACTCATCAGCCCCAATTCTCCTTTTTCATGAAGATGAGCCACAGTTGATCCAATTTCCATAGAACAGCCCTTTGGATATGAAGACGACTTTCAACCCTAGGCACAGGCACATTTTTTTTTTTCCTCTGGGTAAAGGACCCTATATCTGTCAGTTAGCCTTTTTTTTTAAACTTATTTTTTAAGGAATACAAATTTCCTAGGTGCAACTTTAGGAATATGGTTAGTCTTTCCACCATACCAGCCCTCCCACCCACTCTCCCACCCCTCCTTCTCTTTCCTCTCCCCTTACCAGAACCATTCTCCATTAAGATTCATTTTCAATTAACTTTGTACACAGAAGACTAACTCTATACTAAGTAAAGATTTCAACAATTCGCTTACACACACATACACACACACACACAAACTGTTTGAGAACAAGTATTACAGTTAATTCTCATAATACAACTCATTGAAAACAGAGATCCTGCACAGGGAGTTAGTGCACACTGACTTTTGTTGTTAATTTAACAATTAACACTCTTATGTATGATGTCAATGACCACCAAAGGCTCTTGAAATAAGCTGCCTTGGCTATGAAAGCCTTTTGAATCCACAAACTCCATCAGTATTTGGACAAAGTCATAAGCAAAGTAGAAGTTCTCTTTAGAGAAAAGTACAACCTTCTTTGATGGCCCCTACTTTCCACTGGGGTCTCACTCACAGAGAACATTTTTTGCCACAGTGTCTTGGCTTTCCATGCATGAAATGCTCTCATGGGCTTTTTAGCCAGATCAGGAAGCCTTAAGGGCTGATTCTGAGGTCAGAGTGCTGTTTAAAGTGATTGTTATCCTATGTGTCTGCTGTGTGGACTGTTTCCCATGTTGGACATTCTCTCTTTTTTAATTCTATTATCATCAGGCACCTGAACCTATTTATATGATCTCTTTAACACTTAATCCTCTCTATATGTTCACTTTAACACTTAATATGATCACTTTAACAATGAAGATGGCATTTTTACCACCAAGTTTAATGGGATTTGGAGTCTTATGACAAGTTTTCAAACTGTACCCTTAGAAGTAAGTCCATAGGAATGTATGCAGAACTATACAGCTTTACAGTTACAAACTTCTTCCTGTCTCTCTTATTCCCACCCTTATTTTTTTACTGAGATCTATTTTCAATTGACTTTAAACACATATGGTTAACTCTATGTTAAGTAAAGAATTCAACAAATAGTATGAAGAAAAACAAACAAAAAAAAAAAAACAAAGAAAATGAAACTGTTCCTTGACAATCAAGACAACGAGAGCTCAAGTTATCCTTCTCCAAGTGTCAATTTTCTACAGATTTCTTTTTAAGTGCTCTATTAGTTCTCACAGATCAGGGAGAACATATGGCATTTGTCACTTTAGGAGTGGCTTATTTCACTAAGTATGATGTTTTCCAGATTAATCCATTTTGTTGCAAATGACCAGATTTCTTTTTTTTTTTAAGTGCTGTGTAGAATTCCATAGTGTAAATATCCCATAATTAATTTCTTGGTCAACTTTTTTTAATGTCAAGATGAGTGCCTTCATCATTTTCAAGGTCCAACTCTAAACATTCCAATCCATTAGTTAACACTTTATAATTTTCTTGAGAGCTAGAGAAAGAGAGAGTTCCCATCTGCTGGATCACTCCCCAAACTCCCACAGTGGCCAGGACTGGGCCCAGGTTGAATCTGGGAGCTGGAAATTCAATCCAGCTATTCCACATGGGTGGCAGGAACCCAAATCCTTGAGCCATCACTACTGCCACATTGGCAGGAAGATGGAATTGAAAGAAGCCAGGAATTGAACCTAGGTACTCTGACATGGAGCAGAGGTCTAAACCAGCATCTTAACTACTAAGCCATCCCACTAATGTTGGAAAGTACATCATATAGAACAGAATGAAACATCCTCAGTAATCACACTAACACATAGTGACAATATTGAAGGTGATTATAAATTAAATTTGCTGAGCATTTTTGACATGCCAAGCACTGTTCCAAGCTTCTAAAATGCATTATAAATTGATAAAGCAACTATATGAAGTAGGCATAATTATTGTCTCCATTTAATAAATAAGCAAAATGAGGCACATGGAGGGTTAGGTTATTTGTTCAACATCACACACCTAATAAAATCAGAAATAGATTTTGCAGCCAGGAACTTTAGCTATGCTTTCTTAGCCAAGTAAGCTGCACAACGGGACTGTCACTGCCCTTGTTTTGTGGACCATACCTCTATTAATTCAGCCTCAGATCATGTAGGCACATTTATTCTATCATTCTCAGTTCTCAGCCATCCATAAAGTTGAGAACATTTCCCATACATTCACTCAGTCCCCAAAGTAAATGCTTAATAAGATAAAGGTTTGTGACATTCAACAGAAACTTTTTTTTTTGACAGGCAGAGTGGATAGTGAGAGAGAGAGACAGAGAGAAAGGTCTTCCTTTTGCCGTTGGTTCACCCTCCAATGGCTGCTGCGGCCGGCGTGCTGTGGCCGGCACACCAAGCTGCTCTGAAAGCAGGAGCCAGGTGCTTCTCCTGGTCTCCCATGGGGTGCAGGGCCCAAGCACTTGTGCCTTCCTCCACTGCACTCCCTGGCCACAGCAGAGAGCTGGCCTGGAAGAGGGGCAACTGGGACAGAATCCGGCACCCCGACTGGGACTAGAACCCGGTGTGCTGGCGCCGCAAGGCGGAGGATTAGCCTAGTGAGCCGCGGCGCCAGCCTCAACAGAAACTTACACTGAGGTCAAAACAGATCAACTCATCAAGACCCATTGGTATGTTCAATCAGCTGTTCCTTGATTTAATAGCTCTGTATCCACCTCCCATTTCACTATCTTAGTGATGAGGATACACAAAATATAGTGTCAAAAACCTTGCTGCTGTTTAAATGCACAAAGCCATACTACTTTCCTGGACTACCAGTTATATTACTGAATTTATATGTGAGTTTGGTTGATATGATGCAGTTTTGTCTTAGTGTTCTCAAAGAATGATGACAGTCAAACTTATTACTTTTCTCTGCTATGGACTTATACCTTCTTTTAATTGTATATTCTGAAATCTTGCTCACATTCCAATACACTCATAAGTTCATAGTTTGCAATACCTACATTTTTGCACCCCTAATCTTTAGGAAAATCCTTCTTTCTCTACCATTCCTCAAAAGTCACCAGCCAGAATTACAAAGTATTATTTATAAAATCTCTCTATATCTTGTGATATTGTTCATCTAATCTAGGAAATCTGAAGTAATATGGACCAATTAGGTGTTTTCTCTTTTTTCTTTTTAATTTTTATGAATATAAAGGAGCATATTTCATGCATTTCATAAAATTCTAAGAAGATAACCATACTTCTCTCCTTCCTTTAATCCTCCTCCTTCCTTCCTTTTTATTCTTTAATTTTTGCAAAAACATAATTTCAGTCTACTCTATAATCGCAGGCTTAATGCAGCACTAATCATAATATTCAACAAGTAGAAAGTAGAAAGACTACAGTTCTATAGGAATATAAGCAAAGGCTAAAAACAATAATCAAATCATAAGATGTCCATTTCATCCCTATAGAGTCTTTGTATTCTACATTAACTTCTACATATCAGAGAAAACATATATTTGTCTTTTTGAGACTGGCTTATTTCACTAAGCATAATGGTTTCCAGCTGCATTCATTTTGTTACAAAATACAAGATTTCATTATTTTTTAATGGCTAAGCAATTAGGTGTTTTTGAAGAGGCTCCAATGTTACATTTGCCACCTTTGCTTTTCTTATCCAAAGACCTATTTTCTTACTAGAGAAAATGGGTAAAATGGGAACCTAAGGAAATCTTCCACATCATCAAGGGCTCCATATATCAAATGAAAGAAAATGGAACTCAAGTTTGTTTAGACAAAAGAGGGAATCTTCAATCATGAAGGGGTGTGGGGAGCAACTCGGACAAGACTAAGTTACTGGAATTAAGACTTATTCTATGCATCTGCTCTCCCACAGTATGGTGCTGGGAGAGGAGTAAACAACTTCTACACAGCTGCCTCTTGCCAATTTGACTGATGAGCTGCAGGAACTGATCTTGCTCCTGATTGGAGGAGAGCAGCGTGCTCGGCGTGTGGGTAGCAGAGTTGGGATTGGTGGAAGAGGACTATAAAGGAGGAGAGAGATAATATGCACCAGGAACATCCAGATAACATCTGAGCAGCCCCCGAGAGAGCCGGCCGGCGGTGTGCCTCTCCGCCGCGGAAGTGGGGAAAGTGGCAGGGGGAACCGCCCCTCCACAGAGGTGGAGGGGTTGCCAGCCAACCCGGGAAGGACCAGCAGCAAACCCCGGGAAGGGCCGAGCAGACAAAAGAACAGCGCAGGGTCTAGTGTCGTTCCTCAGCGAAGAGGGGGAGCGACAAAGGGGTAATCTAAATTGAAGAATGTTTGACAAAAGGCATTCAAAATGTCCCCAATGGGCCCTGAATTGTGGCATGGCAGGTAAAGCCGCCACCTGTGATGCTGGCATCCCATATGGGCATTGGTTCAGGTCCAAGCTACTCCACTTCTGAATCAGCTCCCTGCTAATGGCCTGGAAAAAGCAGCAGAAGATGGCCCAAATGCTTGGACCCCTGACATCCATATGGGAGACCCAGAAGAAACTCTTGGTTCCTGACTTTGGCCTGGCCCAGTACTGGGCATTATGAGCCAGGTGATGGAAGATCCCTGTTTCTCCTTCTATCTCTGTAACTTTGACTTTCAAAATAAATACAAATGACTTTCTCCCCACTGTGTCTACTCTCCTTGGGTCTGCTTTACTCCATTCTGGCTTCACATTTGGTCTCTTTCATGGCCATTTGGTGGCTAAAAGCTCAGATTGGTAACATTCCAAGTTATTGGAATGGCCAAAGCAAAGGAGAGCTGCCTAACTATGACATGGAGATGACAGTGCTGAGCTTGTACAGCATTTATCCAGACTGAGTTAGGGGCCCACCTATCAACAAATTAACCAAGGCCAGGGCAATGGCAGTCCTTGACCGGTTTTGAGATCACATGGATGCAAACGGAGCAGGAGTGGAATAAGTGCCACTGAATCATTGGATTGATAATGAGGAGGAATCAAAATCAAGAAACATTTTTCAAAAGAAGGGAGAAGAGATACAGGGTTGACTCTGTCAAAAAAATGTTTACTCTGTAGTTCTCTATCAGCAACCCATCAACTATATGCAGCAAATCCTTTCCTAAAATTTTTCTTTTGGCACCAACTTAAGAACCTCTTTCTGTTTGTCATAACACTGCAATACTAAATCTGTTTGGGATTTCAGCACTCCTGAGACTAATCCTTAGGCCTACACCTATAGATTTTTTACTTCTACACTTGATTCGAAGTCCTCAAATGCATCATAAAACACAAGAAGTTTGGTATTTTCCTTCCCTTTTCTCTGTGCCACAGAGGGCAATCCCTCTTCTCTGCTCTCCACTCCTCTCTCTCTTCTCTTTTTACCCTCCACCCCTACCTTTCTCTCTCTTCTTCCATCCCCATTGCAGTTCTTTCTAATCATAAAGTAATATCTTGTCCAGAAGGACCATTTAACCTCTTTACAAAAAACTCATTCTTAAACTGAATCACACAACAGTGACAGAATTTGACCTTTTTCTTTTAACCCACAAAAATAACAATGTTTGTGGCTAACCCATAATATCGGTCCCACAAAAATAGCAATATTTGCGGCCAACTGATATACAGTATCAGTTTGCTAGAGATGCTATAACAGAAGGCCAGAGATTATATGACTTAAACCACAGAAATTTATTTCTCCCATTCCAGGAGGCTACAAGTCCAAGAGCAAGCAGGACTGATTTCTTGTAAAGCCTTGGTCCTTGCCCTGTAGATGACTTTTTTTCTGCCTGTGTCTTCACATGACCCCTCTGTGTCTATGTGCTTCCTAACCTCTTTTCTATTTATAAGGATTAGGACCCAAACATAAGACCTCATTGTATCTTAATTATTTCTTTAAAGGCACTATTTCCAGATTTAGTCACATATTAAAAGTTAGAATATCAGCCTATGAATTTTGAGGGAACACCACTCAGCCTATAACAACGTAATAAGTAGCTCATAACATGCATTCTCTCCCTTTTCTTTTCTTCTCCTGCCACATATGTCCATTTCTCAGGCTTTCATACCTTCTATATTGTTCAATTCTTGATCCTTTTGGTATCTTTTGTGTTGATTCCTCATCCTGTCAAGACATTCTTAATACCCTGCTCACAAACTGCTTCTCCACACATCTTTCTAACAGGTGACAACAAAACTTACCTTGCTATCAAAATCTAACAGACAACTGTTTGTATTTCTATAATACTTTGCAAGGAGGTCTCTACAACATTGTTCCTCTTGCTTGGCATGGATCACCATCATCATCTTATAGTCAGGACATGGATATCCTGAGATATCCAAGAGATTGTAGAGTTTTCTAATTCACATTAGAACCAGACTTGGCAGCTAAGTCCCCTTTCAGTAAGTCTTTTTATTAATCCACATTGGACTCTTCTGACTTCTTAAGTTTCTTAATAGCACCAACAGCAAAGAGCAATGAAAACTTCCTTGGCCAGAACTAATTGATTTTGTTTCCATTAATAAATAATATAATGCATAAATAATAACTACATGAAATTTGGTATAGTGTTTCATATTTTATAAAGCATTTCCACATTCAAATATTATTTGCCCCCTACATAAAAATGTTTGAAGTATTGCTACCTCTCTTTGCAGATGAAAAACAGTCTCACAGCTGTCAAGTGACTTGATAAAAATTAGGCATCTGGCAAAGAATGAACCAGGAAGGACCCAAACCCATGTCTCACACTTTAAAAGTCCACCTCCTTCTTACCTCCTATGCTGACTCTGAACCCTCACCTGGTCCTTGCTAACCTAAAATTCTTAACATTAGGGTGAAAGGGAATTTTTAGTTTCATTTGTCATGACCTAAATTTGCTTGTATGTGGATAGAAGTGTTTATCACTATCTGAGAAATAAGAAAGAATATCAAAACAAGAGCTTAGAAATAAAGAATCAGAATGGGAGAAGGGGAGTGCAATGCAGATGAGGGTCAGAGAGGAAGGGTAGGACAGTGTGTGAAGAAGCAAGAGGACCACTGGGATTAAACATGACAATAGGTCTGATCTGATTTCATCATCATTTAAAAAAAAATCATCTATTATTTTTCACTTTATGTTTCTGTGTGGGAGCAAACTGTTGAAATCCTTACTTAATGTATACTAAGCTGATCTTCTGTATATTAAGATAATCGAAAATGAATCTTGATGTGAATGGAAGGGGAGAGGGAGTGGGAAAGGGGAGGGTTGTGGGTGGGAGGGACGGTATGGGGGGGAAGCCATTGTAATCCATAAATTGCACTTTGGAAATTTACATTCATTAAATAAAAGATAAAAAAAAATAGGTTTGTAGGATAGAAATAGAAAAAAAAATTACTAATTGACAGAAGTTTTAAAACTTGTTATGTTTGCAAAACTTCTAAAACCAAATGACCGTGAAAACATATATTAAAGTACCTCCCAAAATAAAAAAAAAAAAGAAGCAAGAGGACGATGCAAAAAAAAAAAAAGAGAGAGAGAGAGAGAAATTTACTGATAGCATAAGAGACAGCAGCAAAAGACAGTGAGACAGGGTAAGATAAAACGAATATATTAAGGGAAAAAAAGCAACAACAAACACATTATCCCAAAGCCCGCAGGTGCCAGCAATTTGAACAAACGTATAACAATTAACAGAATTAACACAGCCTTAAATAGCTTGGCTCACCAGATGTGGACTCCTATCAGGGTTCTATAAAATGTGAAGTTATTACAGATTAAACCATTAATCATCTGTTCCAAGACTATCTCTGGCTGCAAAGCCCATTGGGTTGTAAATGGCTAATCAGCACAAAGGGATGTGGGATGCAATGCGCACTATGATGTGCAACCCAATTCCTTTTCCTTTAAATATGTGTTCCCTTTTCCTAAAGCTCCTGCTTTCCCTCTGTCCTATCAGATTCAGCATAAAAGAAGGATGAGATAGTCTAGTCTGTCCCAGAGGTCTCAGACAGCACTAGGGCTTCTCCATAAGCAAATGGGGGTACCAACACACTAGGGGAGAAATCACAGATTCAGGAAAAAGCAGGATGGTGTAAGAAGAACCAAGTCAAACAATGTAAAGATCCAACCCATAAGAGGTTATTTGTAATGGGCTGGAATAAGCCTCTGGCCCAGATGAATCTGGTAGAGTCATTACCTGTGCAACTTAGACTTGGGCTCACTTTGCTCCACCGCACTGCCTCATCCAACAGCAACAACTCAAGGGAGAAATGTACATCCTGAAGGGGGAGGTTGCTGAAAACTCAAAGGGCATGAGAAGGAAGAGATTTTCATAGAAACTTTAAGATTCAAAGAGACATTCCCCTGGTCCAGTGCTGACACTGATGGACCATGCTGTCCATTCCTGCTCCTCAATCACTCATAGCAAAAACATACTTCACGAGGAAGTAATAGACAGACTAAGTTCAGTCTTTAGGGAATTAAGGCCTGAAGGATAAGACACCAATCTGACAAGTGTCATCCTACTGCTTAAGATCCTTCAAAGGCCCCCCAGTACGTAGAGAATAAAGTCCAAGTGTGTAGTATAAAATAAAGCTCTCTGTGAATTTGTCCCTACCTAAAATTTCCAAAACTGCTAATCTTTCATTGTATGTCTTGAAATTATCAACCCGTGTATAAGATCCTAGTTCACTCTGTGAGTTACCTTACCACCATCCCTTGTTCACACGGCCCCATCATCCTACAGCACCACTTCCCCCTTCTAAGCATTTTCAAGCCTCATCTTGAACACTCTCCTCCATGGAGCCATTCCTGAAGTCCAGGATATATTAAGTCCTTCTTTGTAGTGGCACCACTACAACTAAGAATGTCTCATTCTGTGCATTAACTGCCTTTTATTGAAAGTGTGTTTGTATCTCTCTCCCCTAAGTATGAGGTTTCTAAAACAAGAAGTATTTCTGAACCATCTTTGCATCTAAGCTCACCATAGGCATGTTGCTGTGTCCCAGTATTTGTGGGATGAGTATTCATGATCCACCAAAGACTCCCTGTTGAAATCCTAACCCCAATGCAATGGTACTTGAAGCAGGGCTGGTGGGATTACTTAGGTCATGAAGGTGGAGCCCTCATGAGTGAGATTAGTGCCCTTCAGAAAAGCACTGCAGAGCATTCCCTGCCATTCTTGTTAACCTTGGGGAATACAAGAAGGACACAGCAGTGTGCTAACTGGAAGAGGCCTTCACAAGAATCTGACCATGATTGTAGATTTCCAGCCTCCAGAGCTGTGAGAAGCACTGGTCTGTTGTTCATAGACCACCCAGTCTATATTGGCTTGTATAGCACCCTGAACTAAGACACTGTTGATCTCAACTCCAACACTTCGACAGCTCTGAGGTTATCTCAGCCATTCACTTACCTATTCCAGACACACTTCCAGACTTGTTTTATATCAGGGGTTGTTCTAGTTACTGGGGAAACATGTGAACAGACAAAGCCTATGTCCTCATGGTGCTCACAGTTAAATAAAGGGAACTTGACAGTACCAAACCAATGACTGAAGGCAACCAGCAATGTAATGAATACAGGTGGGCAGGATTGCTTGCCATTGTTTTAGAGAGAATTTGAGTAGGGCAAATCCCAGAATATTGTTTTCCCTGACAGTGATTTGCTAATATGCATCTGCCAACACATATTCACTTGCATTTATATTCATAACTCATTTTATAAGACATATTACATAATCCTTAATAATAACTATTATAGAAAAACACCATTATTGTATAATGCCATTAGGCTTAAGTTCATCATTTCATTTGCCCTTAGAAGAACACTACAGAGGTCTTAGCAGTCTGTGCTGAGTTAGGAAACTCAGACTCAACACCAAGCCATACGCCCAGTGATAGTTAGCATTCCTCAGCAGCTTTTCTGATTTTAAACCTAGAATTTTTTTATACCAGCACTTTTACCTCAAAACCTATTCTGTCCTATTCCTACAAGACAGGGTTCCAATTCATTCTCATATAATATTTCTCTCCTAGCAGCTAACTGGGGATTCTTGAAAGATTCAACTATTGCCAGGTGATCCCAGGATAGTCCAGTGGTCAACAATGCCTGAGAGCATTTCTCTAGGAAAGACACTTATTAATTTACAAACGTGTAGTTACACTCCACTCAGTAAATAGTTATAGAGAATCCACCAGGTGCTAAGAACTATTCTGGGAGTTGAGGATACAACAAGATCAAAAGTAAGCTAAACATTAAAATGTGAAAACATAAAGAGAAACAAGATGCTGACATGGAGATATTTAAGTGGCCAAGACTCTCATACTGATAGTGAGGGTGTGTATAGAACCACATATCTTGATGATAACTAGGACACCCTTGATTTTGGCTTTTACAGTGCCATGAAGTTAAGAGATGTGTGCACAGGTAAAACTGGCTTTGACACAATAGCAGAGCCAGAACAAAGACTTTAAGAATAAAGAACCAGAGTTCCAAGATAAAACCTATTTAGTGCCACACGTGATGAAGTATCAATGATCTGGAACAGAAATCTGCCAGTCCCTTCTTCATGTCCCAATCTGAAGAAAATGTGCATAGGAGCACCCAGGTCAGCTAAGGGTAACTTAGACCTACAGATGCTGAGAAAAGACAGAAGTCGAATGAAAGGTAAAGAAGAAAAGAAGGAACTGTGAAACACTGAAGGAACTGTTTTAAGGTTAAATAGCTGAAATGGATGCGTGGGATTTGCAAGGAGCTAATTCCAACATAGCTGCAAGTTCTTCCTGTTTATCAAGTTCTTGAAGACAAATGCCAAGAACAAGAGAAGAATTTCCCACATCTTCTCATAGAAAAGTGAATTGCAATCATTAAAAGGAAAGAATAGGCCAGGGCCATACTGCTCTGAAAGTTATCTGTTCAAAGAACTCGCAAATTGGGAAACCTCTGAGTCTCTTAGAAAGACTATCAAGCTGTATGAAGGGAGAGTTCATGGAATTATGGAGTTAAAAGCACAAATATCACATGTTTACTCTGATTCATGGTAGTTAATATACAGAGTATACAAAACATTTGAAGTATATGGGTGAAATTGACATCTTTGGATTTAATTATTGTTTACAGCCCTTGTCTATATTCCTGCTGAACAGTGATCCTACTAATTTGTACTTTTTGAACTCTATTTAGTGAAGCATCAAGCCTTTGACTATAAAGTGAATTAGAAATGTTATTGCAAAAATTTAAAAAGAAATCAAGGAGAGGAACAAAGGGAGGGGGGAATAAGGGAGAGAAGAACAGAAGTATCATATTCTTAGAATTGTATAAAAGATTTACATTAAATCTGTTCTCTTTGTATGAATAAAATGTAAATTTAAAAAATTTATTTCTGTGTAACAGTTTTTAAATCCATTCACAGCTTTTTAATAATAAGCATTTTCCATGAACTTGTGAAGACCCCACATACATCAAAAGCAGAGTGGGGTGGAGACAATAAAGTTCTCATTTGCCTACTACTTTTCTCATGTTTTAGACTTTCCTCTTTCTAATTTGGTCTGCATTGAAAGGCAGATTTGTGCTATGAGCTAAGATATGGGTACAGTGTTTTATCATCAATTATAGTTTTTTTCTACTATTATCTTCAGAACTGCTTTTAATTTTTAAGCTATTAACTGACATTTGTCTTTTTAAAATTGTATTTGAAGGACAGAGAGAAGGAAAGAGAAACAAACATCTTTCATCCACTGATTTACTCCCCAAATGCCCAAACAGCCAGGGCTAGGCCAGGCTGAAGCCAGGGTCCAGAACTCGATCCAGGGCTCCTTTGTGAGTGATAAAGACCCAACCACTGGCCGGCGCCGCGGCTCACTAGGCTAATCCTCTGCCTTGCGACACCAGCACACCGGGTTCTAGTCCCGGTCGAGGCTCTGGATTCTGTCCCGGTTGCCCCTCTTCCAGGCCAGCTCTCTGCTGTGGTCAGGGAGTGCAGTGGAGGATGGCCCAAGAACTTGGGCCCTGCACCCCATGGGAGACCAGGAGAAGCACCTGGCTCCTGCCATCGGATCAGCGCGGTGCGCCAGCCGCAGCGGCCATTGGAGGGTGAACCGACAGAAAAGGAAGACCTTTCTCTCTGTCTCTCTCTCTCACTGTCCACTCTGCCTGTCCAAAAAAAAAAAAAAAAAAAAAAAACCCAACCACTTGAATCATCACCTACTGCCTCTTGGGGTACACATTAATAGAGAGTTAGGATTGGGAGCAGAGCTGGGCCTGGAATGTAGGCATCCTGATATGGAAAGTGGGAGTCCCAAAGTTTCTCAACTGCTAACTCAAATGTCCACCCCAAGTAAAATTTCTGACCTAGGTTTTCTACTTGGGTGTTATAGTATATATGTATATCTTTGTAGGTGCTTGGGTGTGTGTGTGTGATTTACTTAATTCAAGTTCACACTGACAAAGTCTTTAGAGAAATCCTCCTGGTTTATAAGTCTTATTTCAAAATTTCCAGGGGTATCCTTCTAGATTAACAGATAAAAGATGCATGGGAAATTGCTCCATTGTCTGAAAACATGTAATTGAGAAATGATTCAATATAATTGTGGGTACAAAAGTGATAAAGAACACCCCTAAATCCAATCCGAGAGAAATTCCACACTCAGGGTCACCACACCACAAAAATGGATGAGTGCTCTGTGGCATCCAGTGCCTCCTCACACCCTTGGCAAGGAGAACAGCACAATCTTTCTGATGAGAGTACAATTCCATCCCATGACTTAACAGTACTTAGGAAGCTTTCAGGATTCCTTAGACATTGGATAGTTTATGCCTTTAATCTACTCAAATAGGGGTATTTCTCAGGGAAGAGGTGCTCTCGCCGACAAAATTCTTTCAAAACTAACAGTGCAATCCCTGAAGCCAGCAGAAGCAGAGGCAACATCCAGTACAGAAGAGGAAGAACTTTGAATTCTCCTCTGAATTTGTCCTTCAGACTAAGAACAATATGAAGCAGCATGAAACAACAGGACTGGATTTTCCCTCTTTTGATCACCCCTGTCTCTCAATTCACACATGATTTATTGCAACAAAGCCCATCTGAAATGTCACTTTTCTAAAACTGACTCCCACCTAAAATTTATCTGCTTTCTCTATTTAGTCTCTGGCACTGAACACATGGTGTAAGATACTGTAATTATTCATTTACTGATCTCATTTCTCTTCCTAGATTAAAAGGTCTTTGAGCAAAGAGACCATGGCTTGCAAAGAGCTACCACCTTTAGTAACAGCACATAAAAATGTACCCAGTGATTATTTGATAAAGTGACCCATTCAACACATACTTATTACAGACCTACTATGAGTCTAGCATAACAGCTGCAATTCCTTTCTTGACATGGTTCACAGTCCAGTGACAGGAATGAATGGATGTAATGTTCCACAAATTTCAAATAACTATAATAAGAATAAAACATATGCCCTGAGAGGAGGCTCATAGCATGTCACAAGGAATTTTTATCTACAGAAAGAACACTGTTAGCTTCTCAAGGAATTTCCCTGGGGAAGTGGTATAGATATCTTAGGCAATCAAGCTTAGCTTAGATTAAGCAAAATGTACAGTGTATTTCTCTGATGACACAGTATTCTGAAAGAACTCTACCAAATCAAGTCTGATTCTTTTTGCCTCAGCAATTGACCTTAGAGACTGAACTTACACTTGACTCAAGCCCCCCTTGCTCTCAGACAGAGGTCTCAACACATCAGCTACAATAGTAATAAATGAGTAATGGCAAAGCCTCACTGCTTTCATACAGCTACAACTAAAGGCTTTCAGGGAAGGAAAAAAAAAACAATCTTCTGAGCCTTAATGTTATATTCTGAGAATTTTCCCTCATCTCAAATAATGAGACTCTTGGGAACACTGGGCTTGGCATAGGCAAAATAATACATATGTTATATTTTAGACAAGGTACACACCCACAAATTGAACCACTTTTAGCTAGAGCTTCCCTACTAGCTAAAGTCAGAAGCACAGCATCCAGGATTTACACATTTCAAAGGCTTTTTTCTGTTATTGTATTTAATGTATAAAGAACAGATACCTGTGGGATAAAAGTCTCTATTAGAGGAGGAAACAGAGCCACAGAGCCCCTAAGTGATACACCAACCAGCTGAAGCCTGGACCAAAATGAAGCACATCTGATTCCAAGTCCAGCGTCCTTCCTGCTACCACCTATCACCTCATGGGCTAGACTAGAGGACAGATGCAGCCATCCATCTCAGCATCTCATCTGCTCTGAAATCCCCCCTCCATAGAATAAACAGAGCCGTGTGAACTTTACCTCTTTAAGGCAGCCCATGAAGTTGTTGCTGACGGGAGAGCCGGGCAAGTCAGCGGTACTTGGGCTTCCTCCCACATAGAAGAAGTCATCTGAGCCCAGCATGGTGTAGTCCTCTTGCGTGTAGCCCGTCGTGGTGAGAATGCCATCCACAGAGATTGTCACCTGGTAGAGCGACATAGGGACAAAAGAAAAAAACCCCAGCAATGACCTTACCATCCTATCAAAATCCAGTGGCTTCCCCTGCTTGTGATGTCACTTCATTGAGATTTTGTTGAGGTATACTCTTTCTAATTTGGTTTGATTTGGATATGTGCAGCCAAGTTCCATTTTCTGGTCTGCCTCCCTAAGCCCCAAGTCTCCAGTATCCCCCTGTAGACTCACGGGAGAGTGGTTAGAAAGGCCAAGCTGAGCACCTTATTCCGTCCATTGCACTCTTGACTTAGTCAGGCTAGAAAATGGAACCATCCTCAGACGATATCACTTGTCTCAGCTCATTGCTAACATGATTGTTTTTTCTTAGATGATTGTTATTTATGATGGTAATGAGAAACAGCAAAGGAGACATTGGATGATGGGGTTTGTTAGGGGTTGGTCTTTGGTTGTTGATGTTTATTCCTTTTTTCTTTTCTTTTTTATTTGTTTCTTTTTTGGCTCACACCACACTGACAAACATGCATTCGGGGAGGGAAGGAGAAGGTTCTCAGTTCTGATGTGTTATGGATGACACATGCTATGGAACCCCCAGGACACCAACCCCTGCCCTCCCATGACTGCCATCACCACCACCAAAAGAAGAAATGACCCCAACCAAAAAGGCAACTCAAAATAAAGAAAGTAATAATAAGGCATGATAATAATAATAATAATGCCCACAGGGAAGAAATAGCACCCACACACCCCAACATCCATGAAAAGGATAGAGAGCAGAGAGAAAGATGGCACCTCGAAGCGTGCACACACCACACACTGACACACTCATGCGAAAATTATCTGAAGCTAAGAGGGAAGGCAGAAGAACAAAAGTAGGGGAGTAGGAAAAGGTGAGGAGAAAGAACAGAAAGAATCAAAATCCACTTCACACTGGCATGCATTATACAAACCAAAGAACAGATGGAAATGATAAAAAATAAAAAACCTCACAACTAGCAGGTAAGCTTTCCCCTGCCTACCACCTCCCTCATTATAAAAAAGGGGGGAAAAAGGAAAAGAACAGAAGAAAAAAGAAAAGAAAAAGTCCAAACCCAACCCCAACTAGATGAAGGATGGGAGGAGAACGAAGAAGATTTGGGGGAGAGAAGAAGGTGGAGTCGGGTTGATGGTGGGGAAGTTGTTAGTCATGAAGAGGTGAACGAGGAAATGCTGAGGCAATGGGGAGTCCACAAGACAGGAACATGCCATGCAGAGGTGAGATGGAGAACACAACTGGAGGGGCTCTCTTGGGCCATATGGGGGAGAAAAGTAAAAGAAGGGAAAGGAAGAGAGGAGGAAGGAGAGCTGCTTCCTCTCCAGATCGCCTGTGGCAGCTGTGGCCACACAAAAGGGAAAGAGAAAGGGGCATTGCAGGAGCAGGAAGGAGAGGAAAGACAGGGGGAAGAGTGAGGGGAGAGGAAGGCACTGAGAGAAGAAATCCTCACTGTAAATCTGTCGTCCCTCATCTGTCTCTTGGAAGGTGCAAAATAAGAAAACTAAGTAAAACAAATTTAACTAAATGGGAAAACTTTCTTTTAAAAAGATTTCTGTAAAAAAACAAATTAGGGAAAAAATTGGAAACTGGAGAAAATGAAACCGTCCCCACCAAACTGGATCCAAAATACCATTTTCAGGATGGGTGCGTCCCCTTCCGTCTTTTTTAAAATTTAATTTTAAAAGAAAAACAAAGGCTTGCATTTAATTCAACAAAAATGGAAAAAGAAGAAGAGATAAGTATAAAAGAGGATAAACAGGGGGATTTGGGGAGGAAAAGGGTGGCAACACACGGCAAACCCAAAAAAAGAGACAATAAGAATGATATCTACCAGACAATGTAGTTTGTTTACCATAGCGTGTCCGATGCCTGAGTGCTTTGCGGAGAAGGGGGAAGAAAGGAAATTAAAAATTGTGAACAGAACGATTGTTAATTAAAAAAACCAAAAACAAAGATGAGTCGTTAGGGTGTTAGTACATTAGTCGGTTAGTAAAATGACACATTGCATGAATGATCTTGTGTTAGTTTTTCAAAAAAAAGGCACCCAACACAGAAAGAGAAGGTGGGGGAAGACAATGAGACCAGGACTCTATGGAAAACCTTGCCACCCTGGGCACAGCCAGGGAAGGACCTGTGCTCCACCATGCCCTCGTAATGCCCCGCTTCTTCCAAATACCACTCTGATCAGACCTCATCCCAGGTGGAATTAACACCATACTTACTTCCCAAGGGCTCTTCTGAATGAACACTGCCCACGTTCCCTTCCCGCCCTCTTAATACATACAAATCCCACCTGCTCTGAAAGAAAGCCCCCCCCCCATTTGTCAATCCACATGTAGATAAACAGAAATACCAATATGTTGGGGATTTTTTTTTTCACTTCTGACTACATGGATGGACGATGATGATTTTCTCCTAGAACAAAAAGAACTTCACACACTTACAGATCAAAGCCAGCATAGGAGTGCATTGTGTAGTATGTCCTGAGTTTCCATTTAAAGATCCACAGCCCCCCTGATTTTTGTGAATTTGTGCAGCTGGGGCTGTGGGAAGTAATCTCTTCTTTCTTTCCTCTTAGTTTAGAATAACTGTGTCATTAGAATGCATCAAAGAAATTGGAGTCATCTTTGTCATCCCATGAGGCTACTATTTTTTTTTTTTTTTTTGCCAGAATGTTTCATGTTTAAGTCTTCCTGATGCTGTTCTTAAACAATGCCTTTTAAGGTTTTTAAGCAATTCTCCTATGGAAAGTAGGGAGAATTAACTGTGATGAGAGAAGGCCAACAATTAGTTTTCTCTTTGCTGTTTTCAGACACTAAACTGCCAGAACACCCTGACCTGGGAGGCTGGAAGGTTGGCCGGCCCCAGGTTATGTGACTGGTTTAACAAAAGTGGTACAAAGAGGAAAGAATGACCTCAGTCTGAGGTAGGCAGTGGACAACCATCTCCTCCACACGCTCCCACACTGGCCCTCCACCATGCTAGGTAGGTTTTGGAACAAAGTCCACATTCCTTTCCCCCATGGAAAGTTCCAGTAAAAAACCAGCCTGTGGCCCTGTCTTGACTTAAAGGCAAAGCCATAAACTGATGACCATGAAGGAAGAAATGAGGAAAGTTCTTGTCCATTTGGTAATGAAACTCCAGGTAAACTTTCTTCAGGTGATGTTTGGCCAACAGACACCATCAACATCACCAATAAATGTGCAAGAGGCTGCCAAAAGTCAAAAATATGAAAATACTTACATTAAAATTTTATATAAAGATATTTATGAAATGATTTGAAGTTTAATTGAAATCTGATAGGGGCCTCCTACCCTTACCAATGTATCTTGTATCTTGGGGAATGCAAAAAGATTCCTATACATGGCTTCTCATGGGGAAAATAATAACCTTGGATTATTGAGCACTGAAAATATTGCAGGTGCAAAATCGACTGCTTTTCAGAGATTCGCCTCCCTTTCAACAAATTAGGTTTGCATGAAAACCCGAGTTAGGATCTCAGTGAAGTTCTGTTCTATGTGCACTTTCCCAGGTGAGATTTATACTCCTCCTGCCAAAAACGATCCCAGTGCCGCCAGGCCTCTGTCACCTTGTCTAGCAAGAGAACTGCACCGGGCTGTATCCTTGGCACCAGGGAGACTCAGTCACCTTTGAGAGAGGATGCTCAGTGTGTAAATCACGCGCACGTCACAGCGCGTCTAGCACCCAGACCATGGATGAGCTCATAATCCTACTGCAGCATAAGGTGCTTTGCATATTTAGACAGCGCACATGGCTGGGGAGGATTGTAATCACCATTTCGCAAACAGAAACAGTGCTGTAGAAAGGTCGAGGGCCTGGTCAAGGGCGTCGAGAGGAGCTGAGCCTTAGAACTGTGAGCAGAAATCTCTCAGGGTGGCTTCCCTCTAGAGACTACGACTAAACCAGCACAAACTCATGTTTGAATGACAGTTTGGTTTTCCTCTCTAATTGAAATGACTTAACTGAGGCCTGATACTATTTCCAACAAGTGTTTTCAGTAGACACAAAAGCAAGCCTTTCTCAGGCAAATTGGAAACATTCTAAAGTGGCTAAGAAATATGTGGGAGGTGAGAGACAACAAATTGGTGAGAATCATGATCTGACACTGTGCTCCCTGGCACAGGAAAAGTCTCCTGTCCACTAAGTAAAGCCTAACAGGTATTTATTTTGTACTTGTCAATCAAAGCTGAGGAAAGGTCATATTTTGGCTTTGTTTTAGTTTCTACAGCTCGCATTTATCAAGCCCTTCTTTGTTAGCAAATGGAACTTTGATGTGCGTTCTCTTGACAGTTGAGAAGTTCTCTTCTGGGGAAGTACGGGGGGAATAATGAGAGATACTATCAGCAGTAGGACTCTTTGGCCTTAAAGACAACATGGAACAGTGATTCCAAAAGGTTGACTCCACGTGTGTTGAGATGACTGACGTCACATGGCAACTTCCCCCCAGGTAGAATGGAACCTCCCACCCATGTGGCTTCCCTGACATATCGGAATATGGAAATGGGCGTTCTGACTACTGGACTTTTCCAGTGTGTGCCAGTCTATGCCACTTGTTCAGCATTACTAATGAGTCATACTTTTGTCAAACAGAAAACATATGCAAACATTGGTCATTTTTTTACACTTAAATGTTTACAGATGAAGGCATTGATTCAAGCATGTTGCAAAACAAAATGTGGTAAGCCTTTGCCAAAAGTTTGCACGGTGTTTTCTGATGAATAAAGGATGACTGCTACGCAACATGGCAAACGCACAAGTAGAAAAGGGAAGCAAAAGAGTTCAAACAGTGACACGGAAAACGTGGCCTTGGCACCGACTAGAAGTCTAACACTCCTACTGGTGGGAGTGATAAGGTGTTATGACTACTGTCATTGTCATTATCCGTGACGGAATCACAAACAACGTCACTTGGCTAAGGCTTTCTGAAAGTGTTGTCACCTGACGGAGTTGCCTGCTTGGAACCGACCAGCGATGAGAGTCCTTGAACATGGTCAGAACCGGCAAAGGCTGCTCCAAAGCTGGCTTTTTTATTTGGGTCCTTCCACTTTCCAGGCCTCCCAGTCAACGGAAGAGTCTCGGAGGTAGAGAAGGGGCAATAAGGTGGGGCCACCGCATCAGGGAACAGAGAAACAGAGGAATTCAGAAAGATCCCAGCTAATGAATTCCAAGGCTAGAGGTTAACATAACAACAGGAAAAAAATAAATAAGTAAGTAAGTAAGTAAGTTTGTGGGGGTACTAAATCAAAAGGAAGAGAAAAAAGCAGATTTTCTGGCGAGAATTAAAATTATGGCATCGCAGCAATGGCTAACTTAATTAAAAAGAAAAATGTATTTTCAAAGACTGAAAAAATCTACCAGGCTACAGAAACAAAATGCTGTTCCCTAATTGAATTTAACAATAATGTGATAAGATTCAAATGTAATTAAGAAAATGATAAACGGAAAGCAGAATAAAAGGGATGGGAGCACTTACAATTTTTATTATCTACACAACGGAATGTTTTCCTTAAATAGCAAGCACAAATGGAGAATTGAAGTATGAGGAGAAACATATTTTAATAAATTTCCTTGTGAAATTGAAAAGACTGGGAGAAAGTTAGACTTCGATCTATGCAAACCCTTTTCTCTACACCCTCTCCATCTCACCGGACACCTGCTTCAAACCTTCCTGCCCAACTCCCCTCAGCCGAGCCTCTCTCGCACTCTCTCCCCTCAGCCATTACCTGCCGGAGGTTGCGTGTCACTTTGACATCATGCCAGGCGTTGTCGTTGAACTTTCCGTTTACTGGCTCCACAATGGCCTCAAAGGCCCCGGAGCCCAGGTTAATGACCAAGGAGACTGCACCATCCTTCAGAGCCAGGTTGACATAGTCAGCCGACTTGCCCGTGTGCAGGATGAGCCCGTTACGTTGCCAGGTCTTAAAGGAGAGAGTGATCTCATCGCTGCTGCTCTGGATCGGGTTCTGAGACAGGTCGTAGCACAGGTATTCTGAACCTCGGAAAGTGGCCACATTCTCCTCCCGAGCTATGAGAAAAGAAAAAGCAGGAAACCATCAACACTTGACCTTCAAATTCAGTCTATGTGTCTATCAATGAGAACATGCCCTGAGGACAATGCCCCTGCCCTCGCAAAGATACAACCCCAGCACTACATCCAGTTCTTCCAGGAGGTTTATATCTAAATACCAGGGAAACTAGCAGAACCAGGAACTGCCGAGAAACTGTGTCCACACGAGGTGGTGCAAGAGAGCTGGCTGCTTCCCTTTCAATTTCCCCAGCCTAAAAGCAAATTTCATGCAAAATGGTCAAGTGAGGCTTACATTGCTTTGGCTTCAGTGATGGCTTTTAAATGCTTGTAGAAGAGCTGGTCTAGAATGGATAATTAACTGTTCTGAAAAGAACTCCTTAGCTCCTGGTATATTTTATTGACCAATAACTAAAGACCAGTTGCCCCAAAAGATTTGGCTCTGATTTCTATCCATCATTAACCCACCTAACTTTGGTTTCTATGGTAGAGTCCTGAGCCCAGCAGTGGAATGTTGCTGGATTATTATGTAGGAGGTTGGACCTATGGTGATCAAGCAGGTCTTAAAAAGGGGAACAGAAAGAAATTTGGTGATATGCTTCAAGAAGACAGCAATCCCATGCTTGGACTTGAGCAAAAGGAACCACTGCTCCAGAGGTCTACTGTATTAGAGTATGGCCACATATGGCCATACTATGGTCACATTCCTCTTTGCAGAGACTACGAGTTCATAGGACCAGGCTTATGTTCCACTGGAGCCCAGACTCTCCTTAAAGACCATATCCTAGACACTGGGACCCTGTACTTTCCTAAACCCTAGCATGGCTGTCCAGGCCTCTTCCCTGGATCCATCTTTTTGAGGGAAAGTCAAGTTGCAGGGTCCAGATGTCAAACTTTGAATGGAATCAATGGAGCACTGTTTGTAGAGGTATGGGCAGTGCTTGGCCACATGGGATGGCGCAGCCACACACATTTAGATCACTCCCCTGTGACACAGTGCAGAGTCAAAGGTGGGAAAGGAAAGCCAGGCCACACGCTCTGGACTGCGAGGTGGCTGGTTCTCCCTGCTCTTTCACTTCCCAAAGCAAAAGTCAAAGGAAACCAAAATTCTAAATTTGAACCTAGATATTTTTGTTTGTTACAAAGTTATATTTGTTGAAGCTAAGAGTGCAGGCTATCTTGTAGTTAATCATTTGTTGACTGGATTTATAATTTGGACACATGGTCTTTAGATTTCCATTTGTCTTATTGCCAACAGCCTCACTCAGGATGGCCTACTTTGTATGAGGGTTGGTCAAAAGTGGTCAAAAGCTATCAAAAGCGCCTCATTAATGGAAAGGAATTGGCAACAACATAAGTTTATATAAGCAGTTTCCCTCTAAGCAAAGTGCAGAGGAGCTACAAAACGAAGTTGAGAGAACTTGGATTTTCCTTGTCAGAAACACACTTCATGATTGTTAACCAAAGCCAAGTCCACATCCACTCAGTTCCTATCAACCATTGCAGCCCTAGGTAAGTTATCTAAGTAAAATATTAAATATTTTCTTATCATGTGGTCAAAACCATAGAAGAGATACTCTTAATGTGGATGGAAGAATACCCACTACATTTTCCTAAATTAATCATGGCCTTTGAGCTTATTAAAGCATGAACCTAAACTTCATAGTTCACAGAATTAAAGAGATTAAGTTTCTCTTGCATGTCCCAAACATCTACACATTGGTAACTAACAAGGATCACCAGCACATAACTCATGCCAAATGCATTTTACCAAAGATAGCCTCAAAAAATCACAAAGCAGAAATTCAACACTGTCTGCATATTTGAAGTAGATCTTATCCAATCCCCAGCACCCTGTCCATTGTCATGATATGTCCTCTCATTTTGGAAGAAATGGCACTGGTAAAATGCAACTGGACAAGAGACCTGGAGGTGACCCTGATCTAGAGTAGATGATGACAAATCAAATGCAGTTATCCCAATAGGCTCTTTTCCTGGAAATGTGGATGTGCACAGAAACAACTATTTTACATGTCCTTGGCCTGACACATGGTACACTAATGGGTGTTCTTCCATAAACATTTTACCTCCACCTGTGTGCCCAATGAACTGAGATAAATGAGCAAGACAAGTAGTATAGAGAAGCTTAAATTAATCACTGAGAACCCTTCAAAGGGGGAAAAACCTTGACACAAAGCAGCAAGGTACTAGCATATTATTTAATGTACTATGTGGTGCTTAATATTTTTTACATAATTAGAGCAAGGAATTTGTCAAAACAATAAATTTTAGAGCTATGACAGGTTTTTCCCTAAGTATCAGTTACTTTTTGCCCGTCAACTCTGGAAACTAGATGTTCGTTCTCTACTTCTCAAAGACCATGAAAGATTCCAGGGGGCCATGCACTGACTTAGAAGCCATTCTAGGCTGGCGCCGTGGCTCATTTAGCTAATCCTCCACCTGCAGCGCCTGCACCCCGGGGTTCTAGTCCTGGTTGGGGCACTGGGTTCTGTCCTTGTTGCTCCTCTTCCAGTCCAGCTCTCTGCTGTGGCCCAGGAAGGCAGTGGAGAATGGCCCAAGTGCTTAGGCCCTGCACCCGCATGGGAGACCAGGAGGAAGCACCTTGCTCCTGGTTTCGGATCAGTGCGCAGCACGCCGGCCACAGTATGCCAACCATAGCGGCCATTTGGGGGGTGAACCAACGGAAAAAGGAAGACCTTTCTCTCTCTCTCTCACTGTCTAACTTCCTGTCCAAAAAAAAAAAAAAAAAAGAGAAGCCATTCCAAATCTTAGATAAATTAAGCCAGAAACCAATATCCTCCACTCTGTGTAAATCACCAATGCACACCAAAAGAAATGTTTCCCTCTCCTAAGGAATCTGCGTAGATTAAAGACAAAGGAACTCGTTTTAATGTAGGAAGCCAAAGTGTGGGTGGGAGGGGGCCAGACTGGGGAGAGGCTGGGGGACGACATCAGTGTAGAGAAAAAAATGTCACAATAAATAAATAATAAGTAAAACCAATGTGAGAAAGAAAATGCCTATGTAAATCGCATGCATATTTATGCTAATCTCCATGCAAAAATACCAAGCAAGATTGTATGGTGCTAGGTGCCTTCTTTTGCAAGCATCTAATGAAAACTACTACAAGAGTTCACAACCTTCCCAATCTCTTCACTCAGAGATGAATTTTCTCAGTTTACCTCTTTGGACCAGTGAGGTTACCAACGGCAACAACAGCCCAAGTGCATGGATATCTCCTTGCAACAGTTGTCCATCAACAGACAACTGAAAGCTCATCTTGAAATCATATTTTAGATAAAGAAAGTACTTTTTCATTTTTAATTCATAGTATACTTTCCCCTTGACCGCTGTGGGGAGCAACAACCCTGGTAGGGCATGGCAACAGCAAACAAAGAGCTATAAAAGAAAGACAGGAAAGACCTTGAAGAAATTTCTTTTGCACACTCTCACAACTGACATTATTTTGTTCCTTAGACCCCAGCCTATTTTAATTTCCTTCCAGGAGCTGAGACCCAAGCACATTCTTATCACCTTCAGGGTGAACATAAGTAAAAAGGAGAAAACCCAGTTGTGACAAATTTACATTTCTAAGCTCATTCCAGTTTCTGAGTTCTCCACTAGAAAAACCCAGCAGTGCCCCAGATCTGTTTGCTAGCCTTGGAATTTACATGGAGAATGAGGTTGAAAAGACAATGCAATCACCTTGTATGTATTCAAGCTAAACAGGTGGAGAGAACCAGTGCAGAGGATTATGTAACACAGCACACAGCATCAAGCTCCAGCTTGGGGAAGAGCAGGCACTGACAGAGCTAATGGACTACTTAGATCCATGGAAAGTATATCACCCCAAAGTTGACAATCACTGGCCATGAGTGTTAAAATAAAAATGTTATTCTCATCGCACGAAAAGCAGAGCTCAACTCTGTGTGACAACAAATCATTTATCCATTATTTGTAAGTGTCCAATTGATTAAACATTAGATGCAATCCAGTTTTGTGCAACTCAAGATTTTAAATCAGTTATTATGAGATATGTAGAGTACTGATCTTTTGAACGGCTTGCCAATCAAGGTACCAATCTATACATAGCATTAACTAGCAATTACTCGATTCTGTTTTACCCTCTTTGTTCTACTCCAGAAAATACCCAACCAATGCCTTAAATACTAATAATTTGATTTCTTTGAGAAATTGCAAAGCATATTAAAATACTCAGGTGACACTGACATACAGTACAGTCTAAAAAGTGTGGGCCTGTGCTTTCTAATGGTCTGGTTTCTTAAGAACCTCAACTAGGCTTTGAGATTTAAAAAATTGGACTTTATTCTGAAGTCTACCATTTCATAGTTTCATTAAGGATGGAGGAGTCCAACCTGTCCTTTTTAAAGATTTACCCTCTTTTATAAGGAAATTTAACACCTTTTCTACATGTTTCCTTGGACTAGTTCAGCCAGGAGAGCCATGAAATTCTAGAGTGAGGTTTGCATTTTCTGGAGATGAGCAGAAGCAAAGGTTCCAGGCAGAAATAAACTAAGGAACTGAGATACAGACAGATGAGCAAACCAGAGATCATAGGAGGAGGCCAAAGTTTGGATGCCCAAGACCCAACAGCAATCATGGAAAACCAAAGTTTGTCCTGAGACAAAAAACAAACAAACAAAAACAACAACAACAAGGGGGAAAAGACCCAGCATGAGGCAAGAAAGGCATCAAAATAAGAACATGTCAGGAATGAATGGATAAAGAAGGACTCCAGGGCTGGCACTGTGGCTCACTTGGTTGATCCTCCGCCTGTGGCACCGGCATCCCATATGGGTGCCAGGTTCTAGTCCCGGTTGCTCTTCTTCCAGACCAGCTCTCTGCTGTGGCCTGGGAGGGCAGTGGAGGCTGGCCCAAGTGCTTGGGCCCTGCACCTGCATGGGAGACCAGGAGGAAGCACCTGGCTCTTGGCTTCAGATTGGCGCAGCGCTGGCCGTGGCAGCCATTTGGGGAGTGAACCAACGGAAGGAAGACCTTTCTCTCTGTCCTCTCAGTCTCTCTCTCTGTCTACTTGTCAAATAAATTAAAAAAAAAAAAGAACTCCAGGGTCATTTGCAAGCAGATGGTCATAGTTTTTCAGATGTATCATGTATTTCTAATTGCTTTCTCAACCATTATTTGAAGTCCCTCATCACTCCGTGAGGTCAGTTTGCTGTAACTGCTCCATTGTGGGGAAGGGAGGTCACACAGAGTTTAGACAGGTTGCTCAAGGCACTAGGAAGTGCCAGTTTGAAAACAATAGTTTTTCACTTCCATCCCATTAGCTTTGCTAATATACCATACCTCCACCTTACCAGAAACTGGCATTCTTAGAACAGGTGCCTAGAACCCTATATATGATATTCTGTCGCTGCATGAAGTTCAACCTATGGAATGGCAAAGACGCTGACAACAGGTAATCCCCCCAGGCAGGGCCCCAATCAGGAAAGCAGAGGAGTAGGCTGATTCTTCCTTTAAATTCTCCAGGACTAGATTTTTAAAAGCCAAATTGAGATGCTTATGTTCTTCACCTCCATCAGAGAGCCTTAGAAATGGAATTGTTAGGCACTTGGAAAAGCCTATTAAAATGCTGACCCCTCTAGAGTGGCTGTAACCAGTGACCCTGCACAAAGTACCTGCTATGCTCCAGAAAAGACGTGAAAGCCCCCTTACTGATGATGGGCCTCAGAGAAGAAATTGTTCTCATCGTCATATTCTTTGTCCTTCAAATTGGCCTCATGCACCTGTTCAGTACTGTAGTCTAAGCGGATACAAAGACAACACTGGATGCTGATTCTGGCCTGGCCTACCAGGAGTGAACGAAGCACACTCCTGTTGCCTCCCTTCCAGACAAATGGATGGCCTGCTGACTCATTTCCCAGCCTCCTTGAACTCCAGGTCACATCATGCTTCGTCTGCTAGAGCAGCTGCAGTGACAAGTTATGAGTTCTTGAACTGTGAACTTGCAGATCACCCAATCCTTCTGGCCACTAGTCCTCAGGTGAAAAAAACACGATGATATCAAAAGAAGCAGAAAGCCCAAGACATGAGCTATACAACTGCAGAACAAATTTACAGCTGTTCTCAGTTCAAGAGCTGGGGAGGGAAAGTGGGCAAGGGGGGAGCAGAACTTCATATCCACTCAGTTATGAAAGGTTCCTTGAGCTAAAACAGCAGGTGGGGTACTTTTCTGGCAAAAGAAAAAGGCAAGGCAAGTGTGAGTTGGTTCTCGTACAAACTGTTTCCTTCCCATGCAAAACCATGGAACTCTTAGGAGGTGTGGGCAGTCACTCAAGTTGTCAATTAGGCTGTGAGATGATCATATTTGCAAAAATGAGGGGAAAGTAGACATCCTATTGTAAGAGTTAATAATAATGCACATCACCTAACATTTCCAGCTAGAACTGGGGGGAGGGAGGGCAAACACTGATTGAGTTTCAAAGGCTAAAACCTGCACAAGCAACTGCACTCTCAGTTCTCTCACTCCCATCCTCCTTACAGTGTATTTTATGGTCAAACAAAGCATTAGGAGAGATCAAACTGCAGAGCCATCCCCCCAAGGACAAGCAACAGAATCCTTTACCTGCCATATCCCATCACACAGGTATTTTAAAAGCAGAGAGTACCAGAAGACAGGAAATTGTGTAGCTGTGAGTGATCCTACACTACAAAAGAAAGCACATAGGAAATTTGACCTCCTGAGGCCATTCCTAGCCCTTATCCTCAGACTCTGTATAGGAAAAATGCAGCAGGGAAATAAATGGACTTCTCCACGCTGCCTGGGTCACTCACAAGCCCGCAGATGCTTCTTGAAAGTGATGAGAAGGAAAATAGTAAATCAAGTTGTCACTTGGAAAATAAACAGCCAGCTTCCTGGCGAGGGAAGCTGCCTCAGTCCACAAAAGAATGGCCTGGAAAACCACGCTTCACTGGAATCACTAGAAAGCTAATGGCATCCTGAAGACTGCATTGCTCTCAGTTGCATTATAACAAAAGCCAAATTTTGGTTGATTCATTTAAGGAATTAAGATTCCCAGTGCTACTGCACACAAGATGGTGCACTCAATGCAATCCTGTAAATTGCAACTTCCACTGCAACCCTGTGAACTGCAATAATTAGCTGATAGTTTATAGAAGAGAAATAGTAAAGCTCAAAAATGTTGGATGCCTGCTAAGTCCTGACATGGACCCCCATGAATGGGGTGCCCTGTGTAGCTGGGCTTCAAACTTGGTGGCATGGAACGTTAAAATTAAGGCCTTGAATTGGACAGACCTAGATGTGACAATCAGCTGTTGGAGCTTAGCTTAACTTAACTTAACTTAACTTAACTTAACTTAACTTAACTTAACTTAAATATGTCTGTCAAGCCTTAGCTTTTTCAACTTCTCCAACTCTTTCCTAATCTAAAAAATGAGAATAACCATAGGGCGTATTTCATAGAGCTACTGTGAGGCATCAAATTTGATGAAGCTCTTGGCCCAATTCCTAGCAACAGAAATGTGAGCTGTTATTATCATGGTGAATAATGCAGACAGGCACAAACAAGGACTTACAATTCAGTGTAGTAAATGTTTAATAGGTGAGATAGGCACACAGAAAAGAGATGAATGACCTTGGGTGTTAGGGAAG
Source organism: Oryctolagus cuniculus (assembly GCF_051225735.1). Classification (NCBI taxonomy): domain Eukaryota; kingdom Metazoa; phylum Chordata; class Mammalia; order Lagomorpha; family Leporidae; genus Oryctolagus; species Oryctolagus cuniculus. Next base: position 28,899,943 of record NC_142886.1, on the reverse strand, counting down.
GCTCCATACAGAAGGTCATACTCAGGCTGTGTGTTGGAGTATGAGTAGCACTTCACCTGCAAAAGGAGTAAGAAAATGCTAGCTAGAAGAAATAGCACATCCTTCTGGCATGGCCAACAGAAAAGCATGAGGTGTTCAAGGGGGTGGAGAGAAGTTCAGTGCAGTTAGGACAACAGACATTGTGTGGGGTTCAAGATATACTTTGGGGTCTTATCTGCTCTGTTTTTTTTTTTTTCTTTTTTGACAGGCAGAGTGGACAGTGAGAGAGAGAGACAGAGAGAAAGGTCTTCCTTTGCCGTTGGTTCACCCTCCAATGGCCGCCACGGCCGGCGTGCTGTGGCCGGCGCACCGCGCTGATCCGATGGCAGGAGCCAGGTACTTATCCTGGTCTCCCATGGGGTGCAGGGCCCAAGTACTTGGGCCATCCTCCACTGCACTCCCTGGCCACAGCAGAGAGCTGGCCTGGAAGAGGGGAACCGGGACAGAATCCAGCGCCCCGACCGGGACTAGAACCCGGTGTGCCGGTGCCGCAAGGCGGAGGATTAGCCTAGTGAGCCGTGGCGCCAGCCTGCTCTGTTCTTAAGTCTCTGGGGAAGGGAACTAGCAGAGAAGAACTTTGATTGCCTGAGGCACTGTTATGTGCATAGTATATTAAGGGTTAATGGGTGAACAAATGGCTAGAGGGGTGAAGAGGGAGCTGCAAACATTTCCAAAATAGGATGGATATTGTTAAGAACCATACCCTGAGCCAACTGTGCTGCTATGCCCGCCTGACCACTAACAACCATTTATGTGATATGTTGTACATTTCATTTTCCCATAACCACCAAATCCATATGAGTAAAACTGTAATTAGGCTTCTTTCACTACCAGCTTCTCATTTTCATTGCGGTCAGTCAATTAAGCAAGTGTTCAACACATACAACGCATTTCTGCCTGGAAAGGGGGAGTCCGGGTGCCATTGTTATGACACAGCAGGTAACACTTGTGCCAGCAGCTGGCCATATTGGAGCACCAGTTCAAGTCCAGGCTGCTCTGCTTCTGATCCAGCTCTCTGCTAATGTGCCACTGGGAAGGCAGCAGAATGGGCCCAAGTCCCTGCCAACCACGTGAGAGACCACATGGAGTTCCATGCTCCTGGCTCCTGGCTTCTGCCTGGCCCAGCCATTGTAGCTATTTGGAAAGCTAATCGGTAGATGGAAGGTTCTCTCTCTCTCTCTCTCTCTCTCTCTCTCTCTCTCTCTCTCCTCCTCTCTCTGTAATCCTGCCTTTCAAAAAAATAAATGCATCTTTAAAAAGGGGAGAGGGGATCCATTTTGCTGTCCTCATGACTCCAAAAGAACATTTTTGTCCCATTCATCAAGGGGGAATAGGTCTGGAACCACATGTCAACCTTCTTTCCTTTACTCACTTACTTCTACAACGAGAAAAGAACAAGTCATCGGCTTGGTGATACAGGAAGGGTTTGAGATCCACTCATAGATGGGTGCTTATTTCATAGTTAGATGGTTAGCATTGTGCAATGGCCTGCCTTTCTCTTTCAGAGCTACCTTCCTCCAAGGCCTGTAAGTCCTCTCTGAGGCTCCCCTACACAGGAAGTCTGTCAGGGAATATTCTGCCCCAGTGCCACAAGACCTGAAGTGGTCCAGCTCTTTTGTCCATTCCTGACTCTGTAAGTTTAACTCAAAGGGAAAATTAGAAGGAAGCCCAGTTTACCTGCAACTCAAAGTCACATGCTCTAACCTAGCAAGCAAAAGAACACTGGAACAGGTGCTTGGAGCCTTGACATGACTGCCTATTTGACTCTTGTTTCTATTCCACAAATAGATCATAGAAATCAGAGGGGAACATGTTGGGTGTCACTTTAGAGCCCAACAAATATTGATGTGGTCCCCAAAGCTAGGGCATCAGAAGAAATCACCAACCAGAAACTGATTCTTGGCCTGCTTTCCCAAGTCAAAATAGCAGACACGTTTGGAACCACATGAGGTCAATGATAACTGAATACATTGATAACTTTAAAGTTTACTTAGGGCCACTGTGTTACTGAAGATACATTTTTCAAATTTATACATAGAATGTTTGGATGATTAGAAAGGTGAAAAATTTAACCACAATTGACTTCTTGGAGATAAGTTCGAGTTTTTAAAATTTTTAAATAAAATAAAGATTATAGAAAGTACACACACTCACAAACCTACATATTTTTTTACCCTTGGCCTAGGTCAAAAAGAATAATCTAAGGGTGGGCCTTCATTATATCAGTTAAGATGCCATCTGGGGTACCCCACATATCATATCAGAGTGCCTGGCTCCAGTTCTGGACTCCAGCCTCCTGCTAAGGTGCATAGTGGGAGGCAGCAGATGGCTCAACCAGTTAGGCCTTGCCACCCTTGTGGGAAACCCATATGGACCTCCTGGTTCTAGGCTTCAGCCTGGCCCAGACCTGACTATTGTGGGCATTTGGGGAGTGAACCAGTGGGTAGGAGCACCCTCTGTCTCGCCTGTTCTCTCCATCATTCTTCTTTTCAAATACATGTTTGGAAAGGAATACAGAAGTCATGAAGGAGTCACTGAACTTGTACAAACTCATACAGATATTTAAAAATAATAAATATGGATTTTAATGCATATTGACTATTATGTATCCAGAGAAAGCAAATGATTGGATGTCACATAACACTTCCCACAAGTATTTCAAGAGCCAAATGATTCCTGATTTTAAAGTAAGAAAGAGTACAGAGGCTACCAAGTTCCAAGTATTGCCATATCACCTCAAATTTCCCTCACTCAGCTTGGAGTATACAGAGAATGAAGAATATCAACTATATGTTTTTACTCACACTTGAGTGTAGTTATTTCCACTAACTCATACACATTTACACACACACACAGACATACAAGCATAGTAATCGCTAATCCATAAGCAGCATAACACTATTGATGTGTAACAAGAATGAGAAAACATACACATGAAGTCTTCCCATACACTTCAGGTAGTGGTAACTTCTGAGGAGGAAGAGAAGAAACGGAATAAGGCAAGTATTCAAACACAACCAGATCTTTGTACACAGATTATAGCAAAAATGGCCACATACTTAGACTTGTTTAATTTGAGTGACTAATGTTTATAAGATCCTCAGCTACGGGACCTATGCTTTCTTGTTTGGGAAACTATTTCACACATTTTTCAAAAAGTTAAATTTCAGCAGATGATTCTGATAAAATACCTAATTGCCCACTAACTCTTGAATGATTCTTGGCTGGTTTTTGCATATGTGCCAATTCTTCAACCTCATGCTGAGAGCAGAAATGTCCCATACTTTTTCAAAATCTCCCGTGGAACCCAGGATGTGTTAAATAAAGGCTTACAGAATGGAACTGAAATGCACTTGGTTGGGTCACAATGAATCCAAAGTCATAAGTTCCCCTTCTACCCCCTGATTGCCTTCCACCTGCTGAAGAGCCATTGCTCAGTGCCTTGGCATCATTAAGCAAAGCTTGGCTTCCAAGAACAAAGGGAGAAAGTACCGATGGAAGCTGAGGGATGGAGAAGACACCTTAATCTGTTAGTATGTGATGATCCACAGCTAATACTAGATTGTCAAACGAGGCTAGAGTCTGGGATGTGTACAAGCATGTACCACAAGCCTCTCAACCTTTCTTTTTCACATTAGAACACAACCATGCTAGTTCTTTAAGAAAATCCCCCGCTGGGTCTGTGCCCTCCTTCACTTGCCCCAGCAAAAAGTGGGAGGGCAGCCCAGTCCCTCCTTTGTTGGCTGTGTGAGCTCTAGCCTGCAAGTCTAGACAGAGTAGCCTGTTAAAAGGCCCTGGAGTCAATGCCTGGACAAGATCAATAAGGCTTTTTATGACACAATGAAAACTTTCTATTTTGTTAAATGTGGCTAATCTACCATTTCTGCAGTACTCTTAAAGCTTTCACTGCCAAGCACTAGAGCCCAGGTGATTAAAAACCTGTTTGGAGACACAAACTGGGGAACTTTGCCAGCAGAGCTGCAAAACCTAGAAACCTGGGCTGTGTCTTCCTTGCTAACTAGGTAGCCTTTCCTTCTCCTCCCAAGAAAATAACAAGAGTCGTGAGGAGATGGAAGCTGATACTGATAAAATAAAGCTGATACTGATAAAAATAAAAATCTACCCCATTCTAGAGCCTTCAAGAACGAATGGATAATAACCAGTGTCCAGAGCAATAGGAAATGACCTGAATTCAGGGTTAGACACAGATGGGTTATGTTGAAGGAGGGGTGGGTAGATGAGCTCTCTAAAAGGAATGTGGACTTAAAAATTAGTGATCTGATTCGAGAGGCCTGAAGACATGCAAAATCTTCAGTGACTGCTCAGTTCTAGAACTCACAATGTGCATGAAACTTGAGCCAATGTTGATTTCATTTTTATCATTTCTTAATCTCAGACAATTAGCAGAGTCTTTTTTAGAGGCAGAAGAATTTTTTTTTTTGCCATTGTGTAAAAAGAAGAGGAAATTAACTTTTTAAACCCGTATTATGTTCCAAGCTTTTATATATGATATCAATAAAGCAAATACTAAATAGATAATGCTTGGCAGGAATTAACCATGATTTGTTGTGATGATTTAAAGTTGCAAGAGTTCAAAACTCCATTAAAACCAGTATATTATTAATAGAAACAACATTATTTCTGTTCCTACATCATCTGATAGGGGAACTTGGGACTGGAATGCTTGGTATGTTTTTATTAACTCTCATAAAAGCCCTTTGCAATGAAGTTTCACTAGCTCCACTTCACAGATGAAAAACTAAGATTCAAAAGGGATTCAATTCTTGGGTGCCTATTTAGCACAGTAGTTAAAACACCACTTGCGATTTCTGAATCTTGTATCTGAGTGTTTGTTTTGAGTCCTGGCTCCTCTGCTTCTGATTCAGCTTCCTGCTAATGCACACTCTGGGAGGTAGCAAGTGATGATTCAAGTACCTGGGTCCTTGCCATCCACCTGGGAAACCCAGGCTGAGTTCTGAGTTCCAGAATTTGGCCTGAGATAGCCCTTACTGCTGCAGGTGTATGGGAAGTGAAACAGCAGATGGAAGATCTCTTTCTGTTTTTCTCTCTGTATCTCTCTCTATGTATCTCTGCCTTGCAAATAAGAAACAAAAATAATACACAGAAATTTAAAAGGGACTACACTGTTGTACAATACTATAACTAGTTAAGACCCAGATGCAAAATGCAAACTGGGGTCAACTTCCAGAATGGCATCCTTCCCATTAGCTCATGCAACCTTCTGTTTCTATTTGGGGCTGGGCATCTTTGACAAAGACCCCTGGGAAATTGTACATTTACATAGCATGTCACAGATTCTGAATCACTTTCATGTATGCTATCTAATTTTGTTAAGAATGAACACCCTCCGCCTGCTGCTACAGGAACATCTGTCTGCTCAGCAAACACAGGTTTGCAGCAAACACTCAGGAGGACAAATCACATACTTTGGGATATGAACACAGGTCACAGGGACGATAGGAAAAATCATGGGAGTTCTATACACTGGCAACACTGGAAATCTAGAAATGCCAAAAATGTCTTGATAGTGAGCACATAAATAAGGAAATCCACTTTGGAGGCATTGAATTTAAAATAGCAATCCTCCTTCGAAGTCAGAATGATTCACCCACTATTCACAGATGCTGCCATGCCCCCCAACAACCCCACTCTGAGCTAAACAGCTGGACTCTGAGCTCTGACTCAAAAGGGCAAAGGTCAGAAACATGCTCAGGGTTTCCTATGAAGGTAGCTGCAGCAGGGAAAAGATTATTTGTTCTGTGATTAAAAAGAACACATAAAATTTAGATTAAAAGACCCTATAATAGAGTATAAAACTGGTAAGCTTGTTTATCTATTTATAGCTTATTTTGCCAACTCTGTATTTACATTTAATACAGTATCCATAAATCTAAAATCCTATCCCTTTCCAGAAACACTAAGAAAGACTCATCAGTGATTTTTTTAATCTACAAGTTATTACAAATCAGTGAGGGAGGGGCCGGCACCGTGGCTCACTTGGTTAATCCTCCGCCTGCAGCGCCAGCATCCCATATGGGCGCCGGGTTCTAGTTCCCGCCTGCTCCTCTTCCAGTTCAGCTCTCTGCTGTGGCCTGGGAAGGCAGTGGAGGATGGCCCAAGTGCTTGGGCGCCTGCACCTGCTGGGAGACCAGGAGGAAGCACCTGGCTCCTGGCTTCAGATCGGCATAGCTCCAGCCATAGTGGCCATTTGGGGAGTGAACCAACGGAAGGAAGACCTTTCTTTCTGTCTCTCTCTTTCACTGTCTAACTCTATCTGTCAAATAAAAAAAAAAAATCAGTGAGGGATTTGTTATTTCAACTGTGGTCTGAAAATGTCCCATAGATCCAGGCTGTGATATCTTTAAGTATTGCCATTTGGGCAATGTTTCTAACCACATTTTGTAGATGAATGAATCAAAATACCAGAAAGTAAGGAGACATGCTTAGGACCCATATAAACATGGCCCAAGACTTAAGAACATAAGGACTGTTGGCTCATTCCTGCCACATATAATGAAATCTCCAGATAGATACCAGCAAAGATGCACCTTGATACAGTAGAAACAGAAGTCTAAGAGGAAGTTGACTCTTCCTGGCTCTCTCACAGGTTCACAAGTCTTATCTCTCTCTCTTTTTTTTTTTTTTTTTTTTTTTTTTTTTGGACAGGCAGAGTGGACAGCGAGAGAGAGAGAGAGAGACAGAGAGAAAGGTCTTCCTTTTTCCAATGGTTCACCCCCTAATGGCCGCTGCGGCCGGTGCACCACGCTGATCTGAAGGCAGGAGCCAGGTGCTTCTCCTGGTCTCCCATGTGGGTGCAGGGCCCAAGCACTTGGGTTATCCTCCACTGCCCTCCTGGGCCACAGCAGAGAGCTGGACTGGAAGAGGGGTAACCGGGACAGAATCCGGCGCCCCGATTGGGACTAGAACCCAATGTGCTGGTACTGCAGGCAGAGGAATAGCCTAGTGAGCCGCGGCGCCTGCTAGTCTTATCTCTTTTCAGGAGTGATCCTATCATGGAAGGCTGACCACACCAACTAAAATAAACATGAGAAAGAGATAAATCTGAGAATGCCATCATAATGATCTACAACAGAAACTTACTGCTCAAAAAGTCACATATGCCACAGACTTATATTCATTCTTTCATTCCCAAACAATGCAATGAGGTCAATTTCTCAGCACTCCATAGAGAAATTTTAAAAAATAAGGAAAGTCAGCAGAAGCCAAAAGTTCAAAATACCATTAAGCCAGAGAACCTTTCCCTTGTGTGTTGTCAGCAAGATGTTGGCCAAAACATAGTGCTTGCCTGAAAAAAGGTTTACCAGATTCTTCAAAGAAGAGTAACCAACCTTCCCAATTGGCTGAAAATGGATAAGTTTCTCAGAACATGGGACTTTCAGTGCTAAAATGGGACCGGTCTCTAGAAATCCAAAATGGTTGGTCATTCCACATGAGTCATATGTCAGAGGGTAAAAATTAAAGCTGATCAAGTAAAATTTCTTAGTTTTCTAGATACACCAACAATGAAAGGGGCTTGAATTTGTGAATATTTTTGTTAACGATGAATTTCCAATCACTTCAATATTGATATCCTGATTTATGAAGAACTCATAATTACACTAATGATATATGTATTCAGGTATGTGGTATATTATTTTTAAGTAACTATTTTTATTAACTTTAACCTGAAGTCATCCTTAGAAAAAACTGGTTTCCCTTTGGGGATTCAGAAGTCTTTATGATTTCATGGTCACTCAGAGTCATCCAATTTGTCATCAATTATCACAGCACACTAGCACAAATAAAGGTTTTTCTTTCCAATTGTTTGGATTTGGGATCATAACTGTCCTATGTGCTATAAGGAACTAATTACATTTTATGGAATGACTTCTACAAAGAGAAGTGTTCCCTCAGGAATTACTAAGGTAACTCCAGGAACAGGCAGAAATGTCACAAAAGCTCCAGAATGGCAGCTTCTGGCACACTCAGTTTGCAAAGAAAGTTCTGTCTTGCAAATCCAAGCACTGCCCATTTCTCCTTCTCCTTCATACTATCCAACTACCCAAGCTTCAAGCAGCTAAGTTTACTCAGCTGCTGGAACCTTCGGAGGGTCCCACAATGACACTGGGCCACTGACCAGAGCAGCACTGACACCTGAGGGCCTCAGCTGAAGCACAAAGAGAAATATTCAAAGAAAGAAGGGGAAGGAGACAGACTTCTTGTTCCTCTACCATGCGCCTGGCACAGCAAGACATCCTTTCCAAATACTCTCCTGTTGGTCCCACAATAACCCGACAGACTGGACATATTTCCACCGTTTTACATACCAGAAATGCCCCACGCCCTCAATAGGAGTGACAGTAATGGCGATGTGCACAATGCTGGCTAACATGGTTATTTTTTTTTTTTCAGCTTACTGTGTGCTATGAGCTTTAGCTCTGTTTTAGTTTTATGCAGGCAACAGTTCATATAACATCCACAACAACCTGTTTAGCTAGTATTCTCTGAAGTTTGTAAGGAGAGGAGTTTAAATTTAGGAGTTTAAGACTGTCCTGTTGGAACAGCAATAAGTGACAATAAAAATAACTGACAATGAGGGAATTTAGAATAAAACTAACTGGGTCTAAGCTCCAACCTTACAGATTCTCCTATATAAACGAGGCTTTGATTTTTGTGCACAAAGTACTAGTCTAGAGTTCAAGAGATAAGCAGTCCACTGTAAGAACTTCTAGGGACTCTGTGCTGCTATCCTAGACAACAACCCTTCTGATGACTATGCCCTGGTCCCTTTTCTATGACAGATGTGGAAAGACCAATATAACCAGAATACACACCCTTCATGGCGAAAACCTGGACTCCTCATTGAACCCCCTCTATTACCATGGTTGGCACCAAGAGGCCCAAATAAACATAACTGATTATATATCATTTGAAAGTTTCAAGTTACTCATTCATTTGATCATTTATTTATTCCCACAACAAAACTTTAGGGAGACCATTCATCACAAGCTGGGTTGATAGTGAAAATGGAAAAGTCCTGTCAGATTGTAATGCATCATATTTTAGGGAATATGTGAAGAATGGAAAAGCTTTGAAAACAGTTGAGAATGATACATTTATGCATCATTACATAATACTATTATGTATGTATCACTATATGATACTATTATGTGTTTCACTTATTCTTTCTTCTCATTTCAGATGTCTATCATTTCTTTAAACACTGCAGTATTGTATCAGGCATTTTTTTTGACATACAGGCTATATGGATGTGTTCCAATAACTCTGAATTTGAGTTTACCTCAAGGCACACACAGAAAAAGGAATTAACTGGATTCCACAGCCCTGTCTGAGGAGGGACACAACCTGGATTTCTATTTCAAAGACAGAATTGGTGGAGTGAAATCTACATATCAGCAATGGAATGTACTTTCAAAATCATATTTTCTACTTCTTTATGCAAACCTAGAATAGTTCATTGTTTGTCCAAAGAAATATGCAAGTAAGCCAAGACCACAGGCAGGTCTTTGTACTTTTATGTAACTGTAATCATTGCAAAGTAACTCTGGAGTGGACATCTTTGGAGATTTAATCTCCAGGATACTGGCTGCCCAATTTCCAGTTCAGTCCTTTCTCTGAGGCCTTCCTGTATGTGTGTCCCATACAAATGCACACTGACAGCAATGTCCCAGAGTCACCGCAGCTGGTACTGGCAGCATCTGTCACTGAGGGAGGGCTCTGGCTCAGTGGTGAGCACACTGCTCCTGGCTCACCAGCCAAAGCAGCACATGTGATGTGGGTTGCCTTCTCCACGCATTGAGCTCCTTTTCTCTTTCTCTGCAGCAGTGCAGACTCTATGACTTCAGGGATTGGGCACAGCTTAATGACTCCAACCCAATCTCCTGAAGGCTTTATCAGCAGTGTCCAGCCCTCTTCTGATAGCTGACCTTTCCACCTTACGTAAGTCCAGGGAAAAACAGATGCATCCAAACAATTAAAAACAGTAAAAGAGGAGGGGAAAGTGAAAAAAGAAACTCTAGCCTAATGCAGAGAATTCTAATACAGGGATATAAAAAAGAAAGAGGAGTAAGAGGAGAGGGAAGGGGAAAGGAGGAGGGGAAGGCAGAGGGGGAAGAGGGAGATGGGAGAAGAAATCAGAAAAAGGGAGACAAAGGAAACCAAGATAGTGGAGAAAGACAAGCATAGTAAGATTGGATTCTCCCAGGCCTCTTTCTGCTGGCTGGAGAAGGCATCAAAAGGCTGTTCACAAACCTGAGAATCACGCTAGTAAGGAAAATAAAGAGATAAGAAAAAAAGTAGAAGATATGGCATGCAATAGCTTGTTAAATATTAAAAAAAATAAAGAAAGAAGGAAACTCTCTACTCTCTGTGCAACCTGACAGTCATTGCAAGTGGTAAGAATGCTCTTGACCTCTGAAAGTGAAGTTACACCTTTGGGTTAACACAGGGGTGCCAATCACCTGGCCTCATAGCAACTCCCATAAGCCCTCAGCAAGCAAAGATGACCCTCCAAAGACCCCATAAATATAAATCCATTCTTTTATGGATTAATCCGTCACTGCTTGGCAAATTGTGTCCTTTTCCCATCTCATCTGAAATACATGGATAAGTTTTATCTGACATTGACAAACTGTTTTGGGAGATACACAAGGATCCATCTACATAGAGGTCAGAGCATTCTCAATACTTTGCAATACAATTAATTTTAGACAAATATGCATTCATTCATGAGGGCAAAAAAGAAAAGAACTCTATTTTCAAGTTTTGACATTTATTTGGAAGGGAAAAGATAACAAGACATCCCTTGACCTCTGTGGACAGTTTAGGAAGTACCCACGACCATTTTTTTGTTAGACTCTGAAAGGTGCATTTAGCTTCCCTGTCTTTGTGGAAGATAGCACAAGCTATGCAGACACAGGTACTTTGTGCCACAGCTGGGGCTCAATGCCCCCACTGCTGGAGACGAGAGAGAGGACTGTGACCTCAGTTAGATCTCAGTATCACAATCTATGTAAAGGGAAGTGAATCTGAACAGTTAAGTGTTGCTGGAGGTCAAGTTCTAGAGTTCTAAATGGTTCCATGGATTCCATTACTCTAAATGGTCTGTTCCTTATAACTAGTTATTCACTGGCCATAGGGCTTTAATAATGGTAGCTATAGATTCTGGAGGGCTGGTCACCTGTGAAGCACCAAGCTCACCTTCTTGCCTGGACTACCTAATGGAACCATCACAATTCTGAGAGACAGGTGCTGTAACATGTGGGAGTGAAGGCTTTAGAATATGCCCACAGTGAAAGGCAGGATCAGCTCTCCAAACCAGGTGTGGCTGACCTCAGAGCCTCTATTCACTCTTTCCCACTGCCATTCTTTGTTTCACCAGGTCTAGGGTTTCAGGCACACATGGAGCAAGATGCATCAGTGGATGCCTTCTCTGGAGCATCAGTGCTACTTCAGCCTTCCAGGTAACCAGACGTTGGAAAGTTCTAAGGCTGTGATGAATTGTGAATCATCATTGCTCCTGTACTCCCCTGTCCACTCAATCTGGAAGTAAGAAAGCTGTCTTTCAGCTCCTATCTATACAGCCTTCTTTGTCCAAGTCCTTCCAAGATGCAAACAACCGGGATCAGCACTGTGGTGTAGAGGGTTAAGCCGCGACCTGCAGCTCCAACATCCCGTAAGGATGCCAGTTCGAGTCCTGGCTGCTTCACGTTCCAGCTGGCTCCCTACAAATGTGCCTGGGAAAGCAGCAGAAATGGCCCAAGTGCTTGGGCCCAGGCTCCCACATGGGACTCAGCAGAATCTCCTGTCTCCTGGCCTTGGCTGGCCCAACCCCAGCTATTGCAGCCATCTGGGAAGTGAACCAGTAGATGGAAGATTCTAATTCATTCATTCTCTCTCTCTCTCTCTCTCTCTCTCTCTCTCTCTCTCTGTGTGTGTGTGTGTGTGTGTGTGTGTGTGTGGTTCTCTTCCTCTCTATCTCTTTGTAACTCTGCCTTTCAAATAAAACATATAAATCTGGAAAAAAAAAAAAAGATGCAAACAACCCTAAGTTCAAGAGATGCTTGTGTCCATGGAGGGCACAGGGAAATTGCCAGTGACTTTCCTTTGGCATGGAATGTTAGCATTTCAGGACCTCTATTAATCACAGCCTTAAAAAAAAACAAAGTAAAAAAAGAACACAACCCTAGCATCTCCTGCCAAAGCATACCAGAGTTCCTGACATCTTAACCAGACAAATACCTATGGGGGTGGCAATTTGGGACAGAGGCAAGTTCGTAAATTGCTTCACTTATACCCCAATACCAATGGATCTTGAGAATATGAAAAATAATCTCCCAAGCTTTTCAGAAATATAGGCATATTTTTCTAGCTTATATTTTGCACAACCAGACGGAAATTTTGACATTTCCATGGCCAAATGCTCTTTTTCTCATGGCCCAGAAAGAATAAAGGGTCTGGCAGGAAACTTGGACTGGGGCACACAGCTAGTGAGATTCAGAATCTAAGTCCCAGGCCAGGGTTCTCCCCCAGGTTGTCTGCTTACTACTCTCCAATCTTCCCATCCTACACTTCCAGAGCCTTCTCTCCCTGGCATGTAGTTCACTTTTCTTGGTCCTTCAGTTCCCTTTTTGAAAGGCTGTCTGAGCTTCCTCCCAGGAACAGATGTGAGGTGGGAACATGTCCGGACAACTTAGTATCTTGAACCAGGTCTTGGCCTTTGTAATGGGTGTATATTGCTCTCCTCTTATGGGGCCAGCTATCAGCAAAATTGTTCAATGGGCAAGCTTTTCCACCTCCTTGTCTATCCACATCCTTTCTTCTGCCTCAAGTGTTTAATAAGCTGCTAGAGTGCTAAGAACATGTGTGAGAAGAAGCTTCATTTTTTAAGGAGGGGATATTGCTCAATCCAATGACAACAAGTCATCATTGTGAAACTTTAGGCATCAGAAGAAGCATTAAGGATAGGGCACATGACTTAGCAACTGCCAGTTCTGACATTGCTTAATGTTTCTCATGCCTTCCATTTGGAGTGGATAGAACATTTTGACTATTCAGCTCCTAGAACTCCAGAAAACAAATCTGAAGGTGTCTGCTTTCAACCACAGTCAAGAGAAAATTTTACATTGGGCTGAAAGCCCAGGATAGGGTCCAATAATCAAGGGACAATTATGTGTCCACTGTGGGCTCTGCCCTGTGACACCAAACACCTTCTTATTTCCTTAGTTGGGTGGCAAGAAGCACTATTAGTGTAGAAAAATGGTATCTTTTATAGAAGAGCCATCTCTCTACCAAGACCAGCCCTTTATGCCACCTGCAGAAGGGAGTAACAGAAGCTAACAGATGTCAGCAAAGAAGTCAACTGCCTATTTGAGTCACCAGACACCAGTAGGCAAAAAGAATGCTTGACACTTTCGATACTGCCAAAGGCCTTTTTTAAGGAAACAGTCACACATTTTAAAACCAACTTTTCCTTTCTACTGGAAAGAAGGCAGGGTTAATACTGAAGACTACAAAATTATTCTAGGGAACAGAACTATACATCCTCATGAAATCTGAGTTGTGCAGTCAAGGAGCAAAGACACTAGTAAATTAACATACAGAATGTATAAAGGAAGGCAATGCTGCAACATTGCTCAGGCTTTGAAATCAGATGGAATCACACCTTCCCTTAGAAATTATTTGACTTTCAGCAATGACTTAACCTCTTTAAATCTCTCTTCACTCATCTTCAAATTATGAAAAGCAATGATTTGTAAGCCTTGAGCTTGCAGTAGAGATTAATTGACACAATATACAGAAAGCACTATCATGGGATCATTAATAAGTAATTAATAAATGGTAGTCTTATTAATAGTAGCCCACTAAAATGCACTTTTAATCTTATACAAACCCTATCAATAACTTCATGGGAGCTTACTGCAAACACACAAAAACTTTCCACAATGAAGCTTTTGCTTGATAATGTTTATAAAATTAAAACATGAAAAGGTCAAGGAATGCAATACCCACAATGTCTCTCCACAAGTCTTGCAGCACTGGGCCTTGGTCAGAAGAAGCTCATGCTAACTGTAAATCCTCCCCTTCTCCTTGCCCTGGCGCCCTGCATTCACAGATACACCCTCTCTGCACCACTCTGAGATGCTACTGGAAGGGGCAGTGTTAGTTGTGAACTGCGAGAGAGCGTCAATGTCTGTAGAAGACATTGATGGAAGATAACTCAGTTATCCTAGAGTTCCTATTTGATGCTGGAGATTGTCCTGTGAGTCCAGGAAGAGAAAAAGAGCATCCTCTGAGGGATTTCAAGGCCCCAAAAGGCATATCCTCTGGCCACAGTGAAATGGATGCACAGAATCATGAGACAAGCCAGCTGAACTTAACATAATTAAATGCTTCACTTCCAGAAATCACAACAGCACAAAAGATCTGTGGAATGTGGTCTATGATACTCCAACACAGCCTTTCTATATTTCTACCACGGCCATATTTGAAACATGTTTATTGCTCCCAAATCACACATGTGTTTTGTTTTGGGTGAGGCTTGAGGGCAAGCGTATGCAATTTGAAAGGCTACTCAACCTGGCATCCAGTGGAGGGTAGATGTCAAAAATTTTCAAAGTTATCACTCATTCAGCATGACCTTAGGGAAGTGGTCCAGCTCCAACCCACTCCACCTTTTAATTTTATAGAAACAAATTCCTTTGTTGCCAACCAGAAAAATCTCATCCCACAAAATAGGTCATAAGCATGATTTATGTAAGTCATCAAGGGTTCATCACCTTTACAGTGGGAACCCCAATGTCACAAATCCAAACATCCCAATTCACTTCAGAGACAGCAATCCTTCTTAGTTGAGAATGGCAGCAGTTTAAAAGTAACACTCAATGATAGATGCAAATGAGAAAATACATCAACCAAAACACAGAGCATCTAGGTGAAAGCAGATTCCACAAGCAAGGACAACAGTGCTTATGTGTATTTTAAAAGAAGAAAATCTCACTAATCTCTCCTAATTGGAAGAAATATTGGTGTGATTAAATCAAAAGATTAACAAATGCTTTTTGAGAGAAATCCTGGCTTATTATCATTAAGGACATAAGAAAAAAAAAACTCTGCTACATATGTGTGGGCATTCTTCTAAGCCACTTAAAAATGGATATTCTTTCATAATCGGTGTATGTGAATAGCAATAATTGTCCTGAAGTAATGGGGTTTGGTACTCATGTGTTGACTTGACCTTACAGAATGGACTAACCATTATCTCTTTTTGCTTTATAAATCCTCAACTCACACTGTGCAAAGGTAAGTTTTAGCTTAACATGACTAAATTGGGAAAATATATAATTAGTGAAGTCAAAACTAATGGGATTTTATCGAGGGGTGAAAACATCATTTTATTACTTTGTGCTTCTCAAAAAAAAAAAAAAAGAAATAAATTTCTCTGGGTGCTTTGTAGAGTTATGGGACCATTAAAGAACTAACAGACTCCGGCAAAATATTCTCCCATGTTCTGGATGTTGCTAATTCTCTGCCTTTTCAGTCCTTGAACTTCACTGAACATGGCTCAGCTTCAATCTTCATTCTTGCCTGAGTTCTTCCTTTCCCCCAACAGCTCATACAATAAAGGGATAAAATGTTCTAGAGAGATGGAAAGTTCAGAATTAAAGTCGCTCCCAAACTAACAAAGGTCCTTAATTTGGCATCACCTGGGAAGCTAAGGTCCGTTCTCATCCTGATTCTCATCATTAACCTGTGTGACTTTGGGCAAGTAACTTCAAGTGTCTAAACTTCAGTTTCCTCCCCCATAAAATGGGCTTCACGTGAGGTTGTAGTGAGGTTTGAGTAAAATAATACAATCATTTGGAGCATTTGTAAGCATCTGACAAATCATCATCATTGTTTTACTTGGTGCTCAATGGACTTTTCAGCACTGTAAACTGAGAGTCATCTCATCTTCTTCCGCATTCTCTGACACCCAGACACCAATACGCAGCCCCGCTCTGGGAGAAGGCATGCCTGCTTCATCAGTGATTTCCTCTCCTGCCGAATCTCCTGCATTACCTGGGAGCACCCACCAGAAGCCACGAGCACATGTGATAAAGGAGTTTGTATTTGCTGTCACCCATACTGATGTCTTTGTGAATAGACCCTGGAAGGAGGGGGATAAATCAGAAACAGTACAGGCAGTTTATTTTTCTAGCTGCCCGATACATTATCTGCATGCAGCTAAGGGCTGTGCTCTCCAAATATTACATAAAGGGCCAGAGTAACACTTCGCTGGACATTCTATCTGCATTTGTCAGAGAGGATAAAAATATGCTCCATAGTTGGAATTATTTCAAATGCACTTGGTATTTTTATCCTTTTTTTCAGACCCTACCATCAGTATTCCAACCCAGTTGCTGGTTCCCAGGAGAGCAAAAATAACTAACCTTATGCGTGTAAGATAGCTTCTAGCCCTATTTGACCTTTATCGTAGTGTCTTTGTCAGCTTGGCTGCCACAACAAAATACTAAAGACCAGGTGAACTCAATAACAGATATGTATTTTGTATAGCTCTGGGGAATGAGAAGTACAAGCTCAAGGTGCTGCCGGGTCCAGTGTCTAGTGATGGCCTGCTTCCTGGTTGCAGCTGGCTGTCTTTATATTCTTGTGTAGCTAAGAGACAGGCAGGTTGCTGGTCTCTTCCTCTTCTCCTAGGAGCACTAATCCCATCATGGAGCTCCACATGCAGGATCTTTTCTAAACCTACCTACCTATAAAACCCCATCCCCAAACATCATCACATGGGATATGAGGGATTCAACATATAAATTCAGAATGTGGCCCAAACAGTCAGCCCATAGTCGCAAGAATAAACAGAAAATTCAGGATACAATTTCAAAAGAAGGTCTGTCCATAAGAAGAGGCGACAGTGAGAGGTGGCAGGACTCCCCAAGATTTCCTTGGTGTTCAAGGTGTTTGAGTTCTCTAGCATCTTGTCACTTTTGATTTCTCTAGCATCTTGTTTCTGGAGGATGCCTGCAACAGGAGAAGACTTGGGGCATCTCCCTCCCTCACAGAACTCCTCCAGGAAATGCTCTGTTTCACAGCACTGGTGGTCAGTTGGGTCAAGGTCCAGACTGACTGGTAGAATGCAGTCATGGTAGTAAGAGCTCATATGCTAAGTCACAGGAAGAAGCAGAGGGCAGAGAGAGAAGCAAAACTTCTGAAGTTCTAATAATGTGGTTTTCCATGTTGGATTCCTACAGAAGTCCCCTTCTGTTTAGAGAAAGAATTTATGCTTTTCTTCTTCTGTATTAAAGCTCTGAACACTGCTACTACCACAGCCCCCAATTAACAGCGTAACCTTGAATAAAATCCGTGAATTCCCTGGATCCTCTGTGTTCTTTCCACATAAAGAAGATGGCTTTACTCCTCCGGTTGGATGAGACAACTCACACATACTGAACACCTGAAGGAAGCTCGCAAAGGTTGATGCTCCAGGGAGAACCTTCTCGCCAGCTGTTTTCCAGGCCCTGATACTCATCATGCGCACCTTCCAGAGTTAGCATTCAGAGAACACACAGCTTCCCAGAGGGACGGTGAGTGCAATGCAATTGAATTCCAAAGCTGGTGCACTGATGGTGCCCTTCAGTTGACTTCCCAGCACACCCAGGCCTGAGCTCTGCACTCCCTAACGGCACTGCTGGTATAGGTTTGCGGAGTGAACCATTGTCAGGTGGCACTAAAGACTCAGGGGAAAGAGTATCATCAAATGCACTCCTTAACCAGGCCCAGACAACTGTATGTGCGTTACGTGCAGTGAGTCTGAGATTTCATGTATTCTAATGCACAGGCTGATCAATTCTTGCTTCTGAAGTCAGACCCATGTTAACACGGACACAGTACCCTATCATGCTTTGGGTACTAAAGACTGGAAAAAAGGGAGGTAGAAAGACAGATGATAGTAGACAAATAGATATAATTTTACATACATTTATAATATGTACTTTTTTTTCTGACACAGACCCAGAATTAAGTAAAGAGACTGTGATCTTTGGGTGGCAGCTCATGTTACAGACTGGGGAGACAGAGACCTAGTAAGGTAAAAGGATGTACTCAGAGCAGACTCAGAGCAGGAACCCAGGTCTTCCTCCTGCTTGCTGAGCTCCCCAACCCACTGGCACAGGGCAGGTGAACAAGGAAAGAATCAAAGAAACCTCCAGCAGGTCAAGATGCCTCTATCTCCTAGAAGAAGACTCATCCCGGAGTTTGCAATATGTCTGGGCCATAGGTATTGTGCATGCCCACTCTGCAGGACAGCGACTTTTACAAATCCCCAGCCCCAGCCACAGAAAGCCCAGCACTAAGTTCCAGGCCTAAAAGCTGATGACATTCCCATTTTTCATGGCAAAGTTCACACAGGAGACGGAGCTCTCAGTGGTGCCCCTGGCCCAAAGCACAGCCTCAAAGTAATGCGAGAGGGCAATGAGTATTCTCTCCAGCTCCCACCGGCTCCTCTCTATTGGTAGCCACTCAATGGGGAACGGCTGTCAGCAATTTCCTTCCTCCAACAGCTGGGAGATGGTTTTCTGCACTTAGCTGCCATTTGTTTCAATTATGTGTATTAATCATAGCCTTCGTCCTGGTGGTATTCTTCAGGGGAAAAAAATATCAGGGCTTTTGTTCTCTGCACCAAGCTGCTTCCTCACTCAGAACAGAATTCAGTGGTGCCAAGAGCAGGGCAATGATAGGTCAGAGGCTATTTAGAAATGTAGCAATGAGTGACTGAGTGTGGGGACATTCAGCCCACCAAAACCCAAGAGGTCAGGGACAGTCCAATGCCACACACACACAGACGATTCAGCGTAATTTAATGCTATTGAAATGTCATTCATTCTTTCATCACATATCAATTTATTTATTCAAACATTTGGTTTATGCCAGGTTGTCCACTCTTCCAGAAACCTGTAGTTATGTTTTACAAGAACAAAACCCAAGGGAATGAGGGATTATTTCAGAGGCCAAGTAGTATCACCTCATGTTACCCATGATCACTTGTGCCTCACTGGACCTGTTCGTTCTCTCTCCCTCTGTCTCTCTCTGTCTTTTCTGAGAGATGAGCAGACAGAGCTGTCCACTGGTTCACCCTGCAAATGCCCACAACAACCAGGGAAAGCGCAGACCAAAGCAAGGAGATGAAAACTCAATCCAGACCTCTCTCATGGTGGCATCAAGCCAGCTACTTGAGCCATCGCCAGGACCTTACAAGGGTCTGCACTGGCAGGAAGCTGAGAGCCAGAAGCTGGAGCTGGGATGCCAACTCAGGTCCTCCAAGGCAGGACATGGAAATCTGAACCACTAGGCTAACTGCTCACCTTTCTTCATTTACCCAATCTTCATAGCAAACCAGTTCTGAAACAGGCAACAGATGGTGTGCTGAATATTTAGTTTTTCCACATCAACCTGGCAGTGTGGAGACAGTCTGCAAACAAACAAGCCCGAAGAGGAACATGACTCTGAACTGGGTTCAGGTCTGTGAAGACAGGGTCAGAGTGGAATTACTGAAGAAGACCTCATGAGGAAGCAGAATTTCAATGCAAGCAGCAAATGAGCATGAGGCAGCCTTTGGAAGGGTGGGAAAGGCTGGCAAAGGAAGAAAGGAGCTTGGTGGGTTTGAACGCTCATGGAGCAAATGGATCATGGGTAAGGAGAGAGCACCGTAAGGCCAGGTTGAAGAGGTGCTGAAGTGTCAGCTCACACTGGCATTGCAAAACTTTCCAAGGAATTTTGAACTTTTCCTCAGAAAAAAAGAGAACCACTAAAGGGTTTTAAGTTTTGGAGGGGCATGATATGGTCTATATGTTTAAAAAAAAATAAAAAGAGCACCCTAAGGGGCTGGCACTGTGGCATAGTAGGCTAAGCCTCTGCCTGTGGTGCCAGCATCCTATAAGGGTCATTTGTGCCTCCCTGGACCTGTTCATTCCCTCTCCCTCTGTCTCTCTTTTTGTCTTTTCTGAGAGACAAGCAGCTGCTCCTTTTCTGTTCATGGCTTGGGAAAGCAGTAGAAGATGCCCCAAGTACTTGGGCTCCTGCACCTGCATGGGAGACCAGAAGAAGCTCCTGGCTACTGGTTTCTGATCAGCCCAGCTCTGGCCATTGTAGTCGTTTAAGGAATGAACCAGCAGATGGAAGACCTTTCTCTGTCTCTCCCTCTCTCTGTCTGTAACTCTACCTCTCAAATAAATAAATCTATTTTTAAAAAAGCATCCTGACTTCTATGTAAATAACAAATGTGGGGGGAGGGCAATAGTGAAGCAGGAGGCTGTTGGTCAGCTTCTATAACTGTCCAAGTGATGGGCAATGGTTGCATGGGCTTGAAGAGTGATGGTGGAAGTGGAAACATATGGGTGGGTTGGAGTTTTAATTTAGGGGAAAGACCAATATATATTCATCTCTTTATTTTGCTTATTAGTAGTAGTTCCTCTGCCTTCTCCATAGGACTACAGTGAGGGCCCATTGAGATAAAATGGCAATGTTAAACAAGTGAGACACAGTTATTATTGTGGTATTGTGACTGCTGTGGTATTATGTACTTCCAGGGTGTACTAATATCACATGTAAGGAATAGCCCATCTAACATAACCAGGGAAGTGGGAGAAGCAGCCCTACAGATGTCAACTTGGATTTGGCCAAAATCCTGATGGAAGTGGGGGCCAGTTATCAACAGGGTGCACTAGGCTCCATTCTAAGGAAGCCCCACACGATTCTATGGTTGAAACTGGGCACTGAAGGAGGCTTAGTCATGCTTTGAGGCCCCTGGAGTCCCACTAAGTGCTGAGTCCCCAGCTAGTCTATTAGCACTGTAGTGCCCTAAACTGCATCAGAAGGGCCCACAAGAGCACTTGCATCACCTGATTTACTATCAGGGAGTGCCTTGGGCAAAATTGACCTAGAAAATTGCCATCTCACTTGGCCCTATGTTCTTTAAGAATTCCCAGAAACAAAATACTGCCTCAGAAGATCAACAAACGTCAAGTGAGAGGCATGGGCTTTCCGTGGGGCAACACAGTTGTGCATAAACACAGCCAAACCTCATTTGAGATGAGTCCATGGAAGAAATATTCAAATATTCAGGAGTTCTTAAAGAATTATTTGCAGGAGGTGCTGGGTGCTTTGCTTGTCTTAGGACACAGAGTATAGAGGGCCTCATTTGCTTAATTAGTACAGTTGTGCTGCCACGATATCTTTCCTGTTCTGCCACTGTCTTTCTAGATTTCTTTTGATAAAATTGCCTATGTTCTAATTTGGAAAAGGAGATTCTTTAACTAGATGAAGGCTCCCCAAAATCTATTTGATGAAGGGCCAATTTTCTTTTCCTGTTAAATTTCCAATCCACCAAGGTCAATGCATGCCTTGCTATGCATAACCAGCAGCTCATTCCATGTGTCACCTACCAGGTAAATTTGAAAACAAGGACCCGCTTGGTACCTTGTTGAATGAGACCAGTCTGCTGATTCCTTACCTGGATATTCCTACGCATGGAATTGTTATGAAAGTGTTTAACTGTTCACCCTCAGTTTCCACATTTACATCCTCATGGATGAGTAACAAGCTCATGGTCAGCAATGGTGTCCAGGAAACATTGAGTAATCTTGAACTAGATAAGCTCTATGATCCTTCCAACTCCAAGATTTTGTGTTCCTCATAAACATCAATTATTTCACGGATCCTCTAACAGAGCACTGAGACACGTTGTTTCCTGAAAGTCTTTGGAGTTCTCCATGATTTTTTAAAGAAATTTTTTTTTTATTCATTTATGTATGTGAGAGGCAGAGAGAGAGAGAGAGAGAGAGGGAGAAACAAAACAGAGAGGGAGACAGAAAGAGAGCTTTCAACTGCTGGCTCACTCCCAAAATGCCCACAATGGTTGAGAACTCCATCTAGGTCTCCCACATGGGTGGCTAGGACCTAAGTACTTGAGCCACCAATACCCACTGTCTCCCAGGGCGTGCAACAGCAGGAAGCTGGAAGTAGGACCCCAATGTAGGCAGTTCTAAATGGAATGTGGGCATCCCAAGTGGCCTCCTAACCACCAGGCCAAAGCCTGCCCCTCCTTTATTTCTGAGTATAAGATTTTCTGGTTTAAGGTCATGCTTAGTTTTCATAGGTTCTCTTAAGGCCATTGCTTATGCCCTAAAGGATTCTGGTCTCCTGAGCTATTCTATTAGGATGTCTGCTGTGCCCTATTTTGGGTACTTCTGTCCATGCCTCCATATCCCCTTTCAGCATAGGTTTGATGCAAGCAACATTCTCCATCAATTCCACTTTCTTCTTCCAGTCCTGCTTCTGGCCCTCACACCTGGTGTTCAGACTAAGCGCTGGTCCTCATTCTAGCCCTAAGGAAGAAAGCAAGTGGCTCTAAGCCCATTTTCTCTCCTGCTCTGGAGGCTACACCACCTGGTCACTGGCCTTGGGAGTTCCAACATTACAACAGCCAGATAAAAGTCTTATTATTCTTACATTGCCTTGAATCATGAATAAAAATCAGATACCGGGGTAATTTCTGAACAGTCTTCTAAATACTAACACAAATGTTAAAATTTGTTTAAATGATAAATCCATTAAAAATATTTCTCAATCCTTACAGCACTCATTTCCTGAACCATTTTTCATTTCAGGAATAAAATATACCTAGTAACATAGCATAAATACTAAAGAAACTTTGGTTTTGTATCTTTATAAAATACCCCCACTTAATCTCAAAGGAGGGGAAATGGAAGTAAGTCCACTTAAGAACTTAAGCAGTGAAGCAAACTGGAGGGCAAGACAGCAGAAGGGTTGATCAATAAAGCAGGCCTTTGGCCACAGATTTGCTCTCCGTAGAGCAAGAATTTGAGCTGCCAGACTCCAGAGGTGGAATCCTTTCTGGCTCCTGCCAGTTCCAACTCTCCATGGTTGTAGAACATGGCACGAAGGTCCCTTTCACTCTGAGGAACTATCCACAGGAACAACTACACAGGGACAGAAACCAAGCAGCAGAAGCCAGACAATGTCTATGATTCTAGCAGCCTGGTCTCTTTCACTAATGGAGAACATTTTGCCAGAGGCTGACTGGAGTTTCTACAGCTAAAATGGGTATGTCAGCCAGAGAGCAAAACCCACAGGAAGAGTTTCAATGAGCAGGAATTAGAATAAAGCATTAAAGACACGAGAGGAACAATAGAGTGACAATTCCTGTTTAGGTC
The DNA here is from genome assembly GCF_051225735.1 of Oryctolagus cuniculus. Classification (NCBI taxonomy): domain Eukaryota; kingdom Metazoa; phylum Chordata; class Mammalia; order Lagomorpha; family Leporidae; genus Oryctolagus; species Oryctolagus cuniculus. The sequence goes on along the minus strand of NC_142886.1, from coordinate 28,876,634 downwards.
ACAGACTAGTTCAAAAATCCAAGCCCTGGAGAGTACAAGTGAATTTTCCAAAACTACAAACCTGGCAAGTGGCAGAGTCATAGGCCTGGTCAGTATGCCCAAAGTTTGTAGGTTGAATTTGAACCACTCCATTGTATTTTATTGGCCATACAAAATTATGCACGTGTTTTCCAGGGGCTTGGAAAAATTCCAGGTTAAAAATCATGACTGTTAAATACAAACATTGCTCTCCTTTTTAAAATATTTATCTGTTCATTTTTATTTTTATTTGAAAGGCAAAGCAATGGAGAGAGAGAGACAGAGGGAGCCATATCCCTTCCATCTGCTTGTTCATTCTCAGATGCCCAAAACAGGGGGAGGTGGGCCAGACCAAAGCCAGGAGCAAGCCAGGAGCCAGTACAGACTTCCCATGGAAATGGCAAGGACTCAAGAACCTGAGTCAACATCTGTTGCCTCCTAGACACTTTAGCAGGAGGCTAGACCAGCAGTGCAAGAGGACTCTATCCCAGCCACTCCACCCTGCTGCCCTGCGACACTCACCCCGAATCAATGCACTCCTCACTGGCATAAATCATCCTTTCTTATGACTAAAAAGGCACTGTGTCTGCTATTCATACTGCACCTGCTACTGATGTCCACATACATCTTGTGTTGTTGAGTTCATTCCTCAGTAACCATGTACAGGAATTAAAATGTAACTGGAAACAGAATTGGAATATCCATCCTCACTCCATTTGTAATTCTTCCAAGACCCTAAGAACTAGGGAATCTGATCTCAGATCTCTCCAGACTTCACAGTCCACTAAATGATATTTCAAGGCAAAATGAAGGTTCTGTGCAGATGTAATTGAGACGATCTTTAAAAATGAGCTTAAACAACAGCAGCGTCTTAGAGAAGGACGCCCTTTACTCCAGGACCATCAGTGACGCCCTCTGGACCTCAGGGTACTGGTGGACTTTTAGTAGAACAACAAGCAGCCCAAATGCCCCCACTTCTGAGTCAAAGTCAAAGAGCACACAGTGTCCCTTCTGTGTGCCAAGAGAACAATAATTACAAAATGAGACAACGGGCAGAAATGACCAGAGAGGTGTTCTGGGTTTGAAAAAATATTTTAAACATAAAAATAATTTTAATAACTCAAGGTGACTTGGCTGGGGTACCCCGTGAGAGACTCACAAAATACAACATAAATAAAGACCTTAAAATCCCAAAGCCCAGGAGACTTGTTCTGATCAAAGGATTATTCAGTAAGAAAACAGGGCCCTACTTAAGTGATCAGAAATTGGTGGCACTTAAGTTTTCCACATAGTAAAGAGAAAAGAATCCTGTCTAGGGGCCAGAAGATCTGACTTTAAATAAAGGTTCTGACACTTCACTTCCTTGTGGGATCCTGAGCAAATTATTCAACTCCCCTGAGCCCCTTCTAAAATCTCCAAACAAGCCCTGCTTGTCTCACAAAAATGCGCTCGAAAGTGCTTTGTAACTTGTAAGCCATTATGCAAATAATTGCTATTATTATATAGGTATGCTTTTATGTATGCCCATAAGTGATTCAGAGAGGCGGGAAGAAGAGGGAGGGAGAGAAGGGGGCAAAATGACTAGAAAAAGGAGACGCTATAGAATGGGGAAATGGGCACACAACAAGGAAGAGAGAAATTCTGCTATGGACAAAAAGGATTAAAAAGAAAGGAAGGGAAGTAAAGAGAAATCAGTGCTGGTACAGTAACAAATAAATCCCCCCAGTGTGACAGCCTGCTGCCGAGGCATTTCATTTTCCCACAACATAATGGTGTGTTACTGCCCATTATCTGTTCTGTCAGTGCCAGAGTCGATATTAAATGAGGGGCAGCTGCATTTAGCTGCCATTTTTCAGCTGTCTTCACGTTGCCATGGAGACCCGGTTGTTTCTTGGTGAACCTGCCGGGAGAGCAGGGCACGTGGGGCGGAGGGGAAGGAAACGCAGTGAGGACTTGGGGTGTCAGGGAGGAGAGCGAGAGGAAGGCTAAGGGCCGGGGGCAGGGGAATGCAGCCGAGGTAAGAGCGGCACCGACCTGTTTTGTCACTACCTGCACCTCATAAATCAGCCACCGCAAACACTCCGTATGCCAGTGGCTCTCGGCAGCAGAGTCCCTGGCGTGTTCCCTCTCAACCCTGGTTCCATAGCAGCTCAGTAGGGGATTCTGAGACCATCACAGATTCTGTCTCCTCCTTCTCCTATTTCTCCCCATCTCCCTCCACTCTGGTGCCAGCTGTAGAGAATGGCTCTGGATTCTGAATGTCAAACTTCCAGAACAGAAAAACCAACTTCACAAAGCACATCGATACCTGGGCTCTGCCCAATCTATATTCTTTCTCTAGAACTTTTTTTTTCCCCACAGAACCATTACATTTTTTATTTAGAATATTAGAAACCACTGAGTGTCCACAAATCACAAATTTTCACACTCAATAGAGCCAGCCAGACAACAGGGAAGGGAAGTGGGCCCGGACCAAGCCGCAGCATGGACCCCAGAATGAGGAGTCTCTGGAGATCTAGATCCGACAGCAACACCTGTGTCCTTGGAGGAACAAGAGGCCGGCTGGCCAGCTCTCTTAATATTTTCATGAGAATCAAGGAATCTACATTTGCATGACAACTTCCAATTTTTAAATGTTGACTCAATTTAAAAAAAAAAAAAGTCCTTCATGCAAGAGACATGGGCTGCCAGTGTGCAACTGTACTTCATCCATCGTCACTTTAAAATGAGGCTCAGAAAGGCTAAAACATTTGACCTACCTCTTCCCCTTCCCAAATATAATTCCCCCTTTCATATTCTCTGTTTCCCAGCCACTGCTCCCCATCCTGTCCACAGTGACAGGTCAAGAGGATATGAATTCGCCTTTCTGTGAAATCAACCCCCATTTCAGTTCTCTTTTCCAGGTACCATGCATGCATTTGCTTATGAGACCAATGCTATCCAAGAGCCCAGAAAATTGTGTGCCAGCTCTCAGAAGAGAACCCCAGGCTGATTTCTTGTCAAACCAAGCTCTATCGGTACCTGCGCCACGCCTTTTACACTGGAATCTCCTCTGTCCTGGCTTGAAGTTACCAATTACAAAGCTGAGAACAGTGGTCATTTACTGAAAACCTGAAGGGTGCCAAAAAGTGCTTAACATGTACTTTCTGGTTGAATTCCCTCAAGAACTCTTGGAGTCACATTATCACTACCCCATTCAACATGGTAGAAAACTGAAAGTCTATAACAGACAAGGTCATACGACTAGTAGGAGGGAAAGTCAGAAATCAAATCCATGTCTGAACTCAAAGCTCAAGTGCTTACCCCCTACAAAATATAAGTACATTCAATAGCCTGGTTTCATGATATCCTAATATTTTCATTTTTAATCCCGAGCTTGAAAGTAGTGTGCCTGCTTTTGCCAAAGCCTGGCTTATTGCATCACCCTCCTAAACAATAAATATAATTAATAGCAACTTCTATTAGATTTCTGACTTAGAATTTACTTTCATACATGCCAAGTCATTCCTTCTCGTTGACATTTTCTCCTGGCATCCGTCTATCCGTATTCTCCACTTAAACACTGCCTCCTCCAAATTACAGCCAGAGTCATCATTCCACATGTAAATATGCTCATGTCATCTCCCTCTGTAAGTCAGTCAAATTCTCACCCATTGGTTTCAGGATAAATCTCCATACTATCTCCATCCTAAATGAGCCATTTCAATCCTTCATGATCTCATTCCTTCCACAATCAGACCAGTGCTGTCACCTGTAAACTCGGTCCCATTCGCATCCCCCTCTATCACCCTTAGCACCTGCAGCACTGTCCCCCACCGCATCCCACATACTGCAGATCACCACATGCCTCCACAGATGGAGCACCACACTAGCAATCTCTCTCCCTCTCCACCTGTCTATCTGTGCCCTACTCACCCTTCACAACACAGTTCAAGGCACGTGTCCTATAGGCAGCTGTGTGATCCCCACATCTAAGCCAGATGCCCCTCCTCTGAGTGTCCTCTGCCCCCAGAGCATCACTCAGGGAATAATTACCATATCCCACTGTCATCTTCTTTGAGGTGAGGTACCCAGCCCGAGCCAGTCAATTCTGCATCCTGGTCCATTGTTGGTTCTCATTAGATGATTATTGAATGAATTACCCATGTTACTTGAAATAGAAATAGGTTAGGGCCAGCACTGTGGCACAGCAGGTAAAGCAGCTGTCTGCAGTGCTGGCATCCCCACATGGGCACCGGTTCGAGGCCCAGCTGCTCCACTTCCCATTCAGCTCCCTGCTATTGACCCTGGGAAACAGCAAAGGATGGCCCAAGTGCTTGGGACCCTGCACTCTCATGGGAGACCCAGAAGAAGCTCCTGGCTTCTCACTTCAACCTGGCCCAGCCCTGGCCATTTTGGCCATTGGGGAGTGAACCATCAGATGAAGACCCCTCTCTCTGTCTTTCTCTCTTTCCCTTCCTCCCTCCCTCCTTCTCTCTCTCTGATACTTGCCCTTTCAAATAAAATAATTTTTTTCAAAAAAGAAAAACAGATAGGTTACTTACAAATATGTCAGAAATACCTCCCTGACTAAATGCCATAGACCAAGTGATGAAAAGATCAATAAGTATTTCCTGCCCATGCCACACCTGGCACCAGGCGACCTGAACACTGCCTCCTTAGTCACCATGCCCAACTAGTGAAGACTCAGTACAGCACATGCATACATAGATGAGTGAATTGACTTACGTAGGATGATTACAGAGAAATCTTTACTACACAGGGACATATTGGGCACACCGGTCTACAGAGTGGCTTTGGATGGTAACAATGTCGACAGGTTTCTCTTTTGTACTCTGTACTCCGACATCTCTCTGTCCCCAGCCAGGTGTCCTTGACTGAATGAGAAGTTGGGACATTTCAGACTCATATCGAAGATATCATGACAGCAGCTGAGCCCATGCTGCCATCTCCACCAAAGTCCTCAAGGCCCAACTTCTGTTTCATATCTGTGGCTGTCTCTGTGCCTCAAACTTTTTCTCTTGGCAAGGACCATTTCCTTACTGTCTCCATTTTTCATTCCAAAAACTTAGACTGTGCCCATATCACTTAAACACTCACCAACTTTTTAGGTTTCTCCTAACAACCACACCTCTCTTGCTTCATGGTGCCCAGCAGAGCACTTGAGGAGGTTCCCCAGCTGGCTCTCTTACTTTAGAATCTTAACCTTTCTAGACCAGAAATGTCCCCTAGTGTCAAAAAACTCTGAGTATTTGAAGATGTAAGAAGTATAGACAGCAATTTCTGTAAATTAACACACATTTGTAGAAACCTTAATACAAATCATGCCTTTAATAGAAGAAGAGCAACACATCTGGCCTGGCTCTTCCAGTATTTATCAGGATACAACTACCTGGTTTCACCCATGTAATGAATTTGATAGGAATAAATCTGATTTATAAGGTCACCAAGAATAAGCACATTGCCCGTGACACATTTGTAGCCTCAGTATCTAGCTCGGTGCCTGGCACACAGCAGATGCACAATAACAGAATTTACCTAAAGAAGGAAATACGGGGACTTCCAGACTCCTAGTAGCTGGACCAATGATGATGGAGGGAAGTGAGTCAAAGGAAGCTGGATCAGCACTGTGGGCCAGAGCCCAGGTCTGCCTAAACAGACAGCTCACCAGGTTAAGTTCTTACTCGGTCCCTTGGCCCGTCCTTTGCTGCTTTCCCAGGGAATCTCGGTCCCTTGGGAGGAATAAAGGTGCCAGCTCAAAAGAGGAGGCCAGAGCAGCTGGGGTGCATTCCATAAAGTCCAGCATGAAAGGAATCGATATTCTAGGGCTCATCTCCTATTCCTTCAATTACTGATCTTCTGGTAATAAAACCATGCCAATGGAGTCAATGCTTTGCGTTAGTAGAGACACCACTGAGTTCTCAGATGAGTCAGGAAACACAGTATTGCCCTGGAGATGGAGCTCTCTCTCCACACCTCTGAAACCTATCAAAGCCTTCTTTGAAAAGCTCAAAACAGCCTGAGATCCAAAAGGCACCAGAACTATGATCATAAAAATCATAGGTTTGCCAACCAGGAGAATCACAGGGAATTCATCCTAGGAAGGTGGAGGGAAGGAAAGTGAAAATGACCTGAAAAATAGGAGATAGAAGATGCTTATCTCAGTGCTGCTCAGACATTCAGACATCCACTTTAATTAAAAACGGTTGTTGTGCTTTTTATTCCCCAATGAGGGCCACTCCAGTTGTGAGAAAGGACATCCTTTGGCTTTGCAAGAAACAGTGCATGGTGTTTGTCACCAACACACTCCAACTTGACTGTCTTGTCAGAAATAAAGCCTTGGTGCCATCAGGGCTCAGAGCGTTCAAACAGCAGTGCATCTAGTTCAAAGAGTATTTACGGAGCACCTAGGACACTGTGTTAAGGATATAGGTTTGAATGCAATGTATCTATACCCTTAAGACGTTCACAGTCCAGTGGGAGAGACCATACGTGTTTATGTAAATATATTGCATCCTGGGAGGATGGAGAAGGTGAATTCAGCAAAACAGCAGAAAGGGAGAAACAGCTTAAGAAAGGTTTTCTGCGTGTGAAATAGCTGAGCTAGTCTAGAAGAACGAGTAAGAGTGGCCGGGGGGAAAAGGAACAAGAAAGAGAGTTTTCAGGCAAGGCCAACAGTGTGATCCAGGAAAGCCGAAGTGGATATTTCCTAACTAAAAATGTCCAGTGAGGGCATGGCCTTGTCACGTGGCCACAAAGAACGCCCAGGAGAAAGTCATTCAAGAGACAGTCACTGGAGGCCACTTATGCTTCTACCTCAAATCTATTTTCTAAGTGTAAAATGTGTAAAGCTCCAGCAAAATGTGCTTACTGCCGCAAGGGGAAACACAGTCCTTTGATTTTTCTAGTTTAAAGAAACTCATCTTTTCTTCTCGTCTTATTCCCACATCCCTCTTCATGCTTGATCTTTTTCCTTTCTCTCTCGCCTTTCATTCCCCACCACCTCCTCACATTTCTGTGCTGCTTATAATAGCCATCATTTATCTTCCTTCACGAATTTTGTCATTTTACTAATCCCGAGGAATTAAAAGGATGTTGACGCACATGCCCACACACACTTACAGTCAAAGGAAGACTCCTTATCCTGGGCGCTATGAGCATTTTATTAGTTTTAGAAAGATCCCAGTGCAGTCACTTCCATCTAAAAACAGTTCTCATATTTACATGCAGACGTTTTGTACACCAACAAAAACCGAAGCCTTCCCCCATTCTTTGTTTGTTTGTTGTTGTTGTTGTTTTTTGTTTTTTTGTTTGTTTGTTTGTTTTTTGACAGGCAGAGTGGACAGTGAGAGAGAGAGAGAGACAGAGAGAAAGGTCTTCCTTCCGTTGGTTCACCCCACAATGGCCGCTGTGGCCGGCACACCGCGCTGATCCAGAGCCAGGAGCCAGATGCTTCTCCTGGTCTCCCATGTGGGTGCAGGCCCCCAAGCACTTGGGCCATCCTCCACTGCCCTCCCGGGCCACAGCAGAGAGCAGGACTGGAAGAGGAGCAACTGGGACAGAATCCGGCGCCCCAACTGGTACTAGAACCTGGGGTCCCGGCGCTGCAGGCGGAGGATTAGCTTAGTGAGCCGCAGCGCCGGCTCCCCATCTTCTTAAATATGGTTTACTCTTACACCATTTAACATGTGTGAAACGTGAATTCTTCTGTTTATTTTTTAAAAGCAACCCCCAAAAATGTAGATGTTCAAATATAGTACTTTTGCCTTGCATTTGTAGGGTATGAAATAAGTAAAGATTTGATAGAAAAATACCCAGAGAGGTACCTCCTTTATATTTCATGATTGTGTGTAATAAAGTTCCTTGCCCATAGCATTTTTATACAGCATTAAATTCTTACAACTCATGGGGCTAGTTTTTATCTGACCTGAATGTCAAATTAGGGTCCAGAGACCCAGTATACATTACTCACTTAGCTATTTCTCACTCTGAAATTCTTTTAATATTCCAACAGCATCACACACTCACCATTTCTTTCTCTCCTTTTTATAGAGCACAGCCATTTAGTTCTAACAGAACCTATGCATTACAGTCCAGCATTTCCCTCTGAGCTCCCAAGAAAAGCTTTAACTTCTACAATTAGATGTCAAGATGCTAATGACTCCTTGTTCTTAGACAGTGAGACTGTGACATCAAAGGTGGCCTCTCTCATCAAAATACAACAGGGCTCCTCTGGGCCTGAGGGAAGATTATGACTTAAAACTCAAAAGGACCTAAGGGGGAACCCCAAGTTAACTGGTGGAGTGGAGGTGAAGAGATACTGGAGGAACAATGTCAAATCCTTGTCCTGTACTTCATCTCTCTGGCACTGTGCCTTTAGAAACAGGTTCAGAGAAAACTCTTTGCATGTGAATGCTCTAAAGTCTCATGTGTATTCTATGAATCTGGTCTCGATATCTTTCAAGAATTAGGACTGAGAATTTAAGACTCTGATCTGTTCCTTACTCATGTTGTCAGATGTCACTGAAACGGTGCTTGCACTCCCACTCCTCTGCAGACTGGTTTCCACTGTTATCATGCAAAACTAGACTACCACCGCGGGTGTTTGCCCCATGTTCCACCTTGGGTTCAGTCCTCAGCTCTGGCTCCGGACCCCAGCTTCCTGCTAATACAGACCCTAGGAGGTGGTCAAGTAGTTGCATTCTCACCACTCACATAGGAGACCTGGACTGACCTCCCAACTACTGGCTTCAGCTGCTGGCATTGAGGGCCATGGGGAAGTGAACCCATGAATGGGAGCACTCTCTCTCTCAAACAAAGAAAGAAAAAAAAAAAACAGAAATTTCAGTTAAAAAAAAAAAACTGGGCTATTAGGGTGCTTTTGTGAGTTTCTGAGGCAGAAGAGTCTAGAGGGTAGAAGGGTTTCTTCTGATACCCCCACATGGAGATTACTGATTGCTGGTTTAATGTGAGTGGCTGGGCCTCTTTGCCCCATCAATGTCTTAACTATTTCAGGCTCAGATTGCTCTTCAACAAAATAGGGAGGGTCTCTAAAATCCTGTGGTGCTGCACACGCCTTTATGTCCAGAGTAAGCCGGTCCTCACTACTCCTGTGTACAGTCTAAAGGGGAATGGGTCTGAGGAACGGTAAAGAGGGCTTCACTTTAACCTAACCCTAATTTCCCCATTTCTCACGGGGAACCGCATGACGCCACTTAGTGGCGTGTGATGGGGGAAAGTACCCTTTTGTCCACACTTCTTGGGATCATTCCTCTGTACAATGATATCATAGAGTTTTGAATATTCCTATGGCCCTCTTGCTGTCTCTGCAAAGAAATAAACAAGTGAATGAATGGTGTTTACAAATACACACATATACACAAATAGCAAAAATAGAGAAGAGGAAGTCAGAAATCTAGGAACCCAATCTATTTTCACAGCTGTGACTGACATTGCCAACAATTTCACTTGCCTGATCTATGACGGTCACTCTTTTTAGCTTATAAGACCAGCCTACGTGCCGTTGACCTGTGAGGCTAACCGTCCAAAGGCAGAAAGTTCCCAGTAGGCACAGAGAGGTCTTCTCCTGGTGATACCGACTGGTATTAATCACAGCCCACATTTGCAAAAAGGCAAGTAGTAAAATGAACACGTGTAAGGCAACAGCAGCTATTATCATAATTCCTAATTATGACTGTTTAGAGGTCTCTCAAGAAATATAATTAAGTTTAACATACCAAGTGATAAAGAAAAAAATATTAATCCGTCTTCTGTCGTCCCCTACCACCCGCCAATAACTCCTCTCTCTCCCCGAATTATCTGTTAGATCCTTTCCATTTGCTCTGTTTTTTCACAAGTGCCACTGTCAAAGGGAATTTATTCCTCAGAGGACAAGGCATTTGGCTGGGAACCCCCACAGCTGCTGCAGGCAGCGCAGGATTCCAGTTAAAAGCTTGTGATTGCAAACCTTAAGACAAGAAAAAACTCAGAACCCAGTGGATAAAGAATAAGGGTCGCTGTGGAGTAAGCATGCAAGCCCTTTAATGTCATAAAACAAACAGGGCAGAAGGGAGAGCAACACGGGACAAATGGAGAAACCCTTCAGGCACCCGGGAAAGGCAAGAATGGCAGGAAAAAAATTCAGGCACGGGCAGGGGAAATGGTGCTTCCACCAATTTCATTTGGGAGAATTTTTTTTTAACTCCACTATCTACTACCTAGAGAGAGAGAGAGTGAGAGAGAGAGGATGAATGAGAACAAAGTGCCACAAAAGGTGGCATTGGGATTTGGGAACTGAGAACTCAGATTTCCACTGCTGCCTATTAACCCATGCTCAGCGCAGCACAGGCCTGCAGGCTCCCAATGTCCCCTTGGCCCTAATTCTCCGACGCATCAGAAGGCAGAGGATGAAGGGAAGCCGTCCTTGTAACCTGTCCCAGCTAAGGGTCTCTGAAGGGGCCTCTCTTATGCAGGAGCAGATAACCCACATGATGGCTTTGTGGCACCCATTATCAACCCCAAAGGCAGGGGCAATGAAGAGAAGAAAGCATGTACTACCTGTATCTGCACTGACTTCACCAAGGTGGCAGGAAAAGTCTGCCCAAAGGAGGCTCTGTGCAGAGTGTCAGTGCTTCCAGGCTGTAGAAAGACAGGAGATATGCATGGAAGGCTGCCCCTATCTGCCACCATCACAGCAAATTCACTGCCATAAAGCCCTCAATTTCACAGTGTTGCCACATGACCAAAAACAAAAGGCTCTGGGCATTCTTTGACAGCTTCAGGAATTAAATTCATCTCCAATTTTTTTTTAACTTAGAAATCCACCAAAAGTGTTTGTTGGCCTTTCCCATTGTCACCAGTGTTACTGTAACCCTGTATCTGAAATATGTCCATAAGGATGCAGATTTCATTAAAATAAAATTCAGCTGAAAACTTGTTTGGAAATCAACATTATTCGAGTCCTGGACACATGGAGGCCAATGTTAAAGATCACAGAAGGATGATGAAACCAGGAACAAGGCCAGTGACGTAGGTAGAAAAGGAATAAGAAGGTATGGAAAGATATTTGAGATATAGGACTTAAAGATCCAGGGGCATGGTAGAAGTAAATGGAAGAAGGGCACACAGGAGGAGCAAGGAGAAGTTTAGCTAGCTTCCACGTGATGGTGTGAATGAAAAACTTGTAGTCTTCCCATGCACCTCTACTCTTTTGATGGAAAATAGAGAAGTGACTTTGGCAGAACAGAAAATGAGTCCAGGCTCTGGTGTGTGCTGTTGAGGTACTGTGGTATAAATAAGTGGAGGTGTGTAACAGGAGCTGAAAACACAGGTCTGGAATCCAGGGGACTGATCTGGAGCACCAACTAGGATTTGAGGCCCATTTGCATGAAAGGAGTGGTTGAGATGTTCTGCAGAAAGGAAGTTAGGAGAAGAAAGAGGAGGCCAAGAACAGAGACTTCAGCTCAGTCACCTTTCAAGAAGTAAATCTCAGCCGGCGCCATGGCTCACTAGGCTAATCCTCCGCCTGTGGTGCTAGCACCCCAGGTTCTGGTCCCGGTTGGGGCGCCGGTTTCTGTCCCAGTTGCTCCTCTTCCAGTCCAGCTCTCTGCTGTGGCCCAGGAGGGCAGTGGAGGATGGCCCAAGTGCTTGGGCCCTGCATCCACATGGGAGACCAAGAGGAAGCACCTGGCTCCTGGCTTTGGATCGGCACAGCGCGCCGGCCATAGTGGCCATCTGGGGGGTGAACCAACGGAAGGAAGATCTTTCTCTCTGTCTCCCTCTCTCTCACTAACTCTGCCTGCCAAAAAAAAAAAAAAAAAAAAAAAAAGAATAAGAAGTAAATCTCTAAAGGTGAATGAAGGAAGTGACGATCAGGTATATCTGAGGCCAAGGGACAGGAAAGTAGATCAGCCTCTGGGAGGCCATGGTTTAAGGTTTCTCAACTCTATCATCAGGTAGAAGCACAGAGGACACTATTAAATGGAGGGGGGAGGGGGACTCCCAGAAAGGTAAGGAGCAAGTGTTTTGGGCTCTGTTAGAGTACCATACTTGGGTAGGTCATTGTGAGTAAAATATAAATGTCTGTAAGTTGGGGATTTTTGGCAGCAGCTGGTAGGAGCCACCAATTCTCCCCTAGGTCCCAGCTACCTTTCTGTACTCTTTGTACCACTGGGAAACATCCAGACTGGGAATGTAAAAGCTGAGCCAAGAGTAGGGTGGTTGGATACTAGGGAAGCTCCACCGTTGGGCACCCAAGACCAGGATCAGCTCAGGAAACAACTGGGAAAGAAGTGAATCCCCCCGCCCAGGTCCCCTTGTACTCCCAACCTCCCTATGTGGCACTCCTCTCCTATTCCTAAAACACACGTGACTGCAGCTAGTTGAAGGTGGTGCTTCAGCCATCTATGAGCCAAGGAGCACAGCATAACGTGCAGTACAGTGCTTCCTCAGATGTCTTAAGTTGTTTCACGCTACCACTGCCTGGCCGGGCCTGCAGCTGTAGCTGGTGGCACTGCACCTTTCCCATCGTCATCTGGCAAGCAACTCCTCATGAGGCCGCTTCCCTTCTCTCGTGATTCTGCTCCCTCCCATCCATTTAACTCTATCCCAGCAAATACTTGGCAACCCTGACAAGCACGTCTGGTACTTGAGATTGTAGAAAGTGAAAACAGAGTGATCTGGCTTTCAGCTCCAGGAACCAAAAGTCAGCAAAAAGCTGAAAAGATGACTGGCTGTGTCATGGTTAAGGGCAGGGGCCAGAGAAGTACAGAATGAAAGAGAAATCTTCATTCTGCAGCTGTAGAGGCAACAGGTGTGCAGGCAAAAAGCAGGAGTCTGGGTTTTGTACAACCATCTCTAAAACATTTACACGTAGGAGAACTGTCACTGAAGGCACCAGATTGTTGTGTGTTAACTACACACTGAGAAATGAGACTAAATTTCTATTACGAAGTAAGAAAGGTTACTCAAGCTCCTCACTGTCAAAGAGAAACATGTTCAAACCCTCAGCAGCTTTGCCAACATAAGGTGCTTTCCAAACGTGTGTAGATAGAACGCACCGTGTCCTCAAAGCTATGAAACTTATTTCCCCACGCTCCCTCTCCACCAGCTAAACTGTTGGAAAGGGAAACAGAAAAGCAGGAGTGTTGCTAGGTAAATTGGGGATTCTTATTTCAAGTAGGAGGCTGACACACCAAATTTAGCATTGCTCCTGCATCCTGGCCCTGTGCACTCCTTCTCGGCAGTAGAGGGCAGGCTGCATATCTCCCGGGCTCACTACTCTCTTGCCTCTCCCTCCATCAAGTCTTTTGTAGCACAATCTTTTGCAAATGGCAAAAGTCAGAGTATCAGAGCCCCACTGAGAACTCTGTACCTGACCCCAAGATCAACAAAGCATTCATGACCTTCAGCCATCCCGATGTTCTGCTGCAATTAGCACAACCTTCTTGCACTGATCTTCTAAAGCTGGCTGCCATTTTACCTGAGAAATCACTTAAAGATGGTACAACAAGAACACATTCTACAACGATTCTGAGTCCCACAGATGACAAGAACCCCAGCTGCCTTGCTCCTCTGCAAACCTCAGCCAATTGCTAAGATGTTGGCTCCCTCTGCTACAACAGCATATAACCCTCTCTTCAAAGCCAAATGTTAAAAAGCCTCATCCATATTAACCAGCTCCCCTTGGGAAGTGTTAATTGGAAAACCACATAATGATATCTGTTTGCTAGAGACAACATCGAAGCAAGGCGGAAGTGACACGGCAAACATGTGCCTGAGAGCACATCGCTGGTGCCTTAGCGTCCCTGGAACCTGGACACCTGACCTCAGAAGAAGTGAGCACACCCCAGCTCTGCAGCCCTGTACTGTGTGACTGAGCAATACACGAACTCTGTGTGGCAGATCTGAGACCCAGAAATACACAAGATAATGCACCATCTTTCTACATCATCCAAGATCAGGAGTTGTGCTGAGGGGAGTCCCTGAGCCCCTTAAGGCTCTGTGTTTCAGAATCTTTGCTTACATTTCTGCTGCACCTCTGTCATCCCCAAGCCAACAGGAAGCAACCTAACCACCCTCGGGGGAGGGAGGATCACTGAGTATACTGCTCCATTCTAACCACTAGAGGGCAACAGAGCCACATGCCTCAGGCTCTGTTTCCATTACCTGCGAGAGGAGTAAATTGTACACAAATACATTGCCATGTTCCTAAAATTGAAAGCTACGGTGATTATCCATGAAAATGAGGAATACAGGGTCTGCCACTTTGCAAACGTTGTCTGGACTCCACTTTATCTTGTCAACTTGTCTATTTATATTGGCCCACAGTCATGAGCCACTGACCTTTTGAGGCCAGCCTCTTCAAGGATGGGTTTTAATGTCTTCCTGTGTCTAAATCTACTGAAGCCATCAGTCATAGCCCACCAGCGACATCGTTCTTAGATGGCAACAACACACCATGGGAGCTCAACCATGGCCATCACGTGCATCCTCTTTTTTTTTTTTTTTGTGAGAATCAATAAAAAATATTTATTTTTTTCCAAACCACAGAATTCTTAACATGTGCATCCTCTTGAACCACAGACACCCTTGTACCCCTTGACCCATGGCCACTCCTTTGCATATGCTTCAAAGGATTCAGAAAGGTGTGAAAAATCAGAGTTGAGCTTGGGTGAGTGGTAGAAAAGGGGAGGCTTCCTTGATCAAAAATGGAAAGAAAAGCCATCCCCAACACATATTTTTTTAAAAATTTCCTTCCTTCCTTCCTCCCTCCCTCCCTCCCTCCCTCTCTTTTTCTTTTTTCCTTTATTCTTTATTTTATGAGGCAGAATGAGTGAGACAAAGAGAAAGAGAGAGAAAAACAGGGAGCTCAATTGACCATCTGCTAATTTACTACCCAAATGCCCACAATGTGAAGGGCTGTGCCAGATCAAATCCAGGAGCCAAGAAATCAATCTGAATCTTCTTCCACGTGGGTGACAGGGACTTACATTCTTGAGCCATCACCTGGCACCTCCCATGGTGGGTGGGGGAGGGCATTAGCAGGAAACTGGAATTGGGAACAGAGCTGAGACTATAACCTAGGTAACTGCAATATGGGACAAGGGCATCCAGACAGCCTCTTAACCATTAGGTCAAATGCTTGCCCTACTCCTTCAATACATAATCTTATCATCAGAAAGACCCTTGGAGATGCCTTACCCAATATGCCCACTCTACAGGTAGAGGAACTGGAATAAGGCCCAGAGAGTTTGCTTGGCCAAGGCAATTTATTTAATGGTAGGGCCTGAATCTCCTAGGTCCCTGGTATACTTTCCTGCACCCCATGAGGCTATCTGTGGGATACAGATGGGGATGGAGATAGAAACTGGAAAAAAATAATAAAGAACGGCGGTTTACTACAAGAGTAATACAAAATGTTCATAGAAAATGGAATGAAAAGATAAGTCTATTTTGATACAAGAACGTTTTGAATTCATACATATGAGGGGTCTTCAAAATGTTCATGTAAAATGTACTACATGATAAAAAATATGAATAGGCTTTTAAAATGTTTTACATCAAAATCAATGTATTCTAATTTCATTTTTCCATTTGCTTTTGGGAGCACCCTCACACGTCCTGTGCAATCAAATTCAAATGTTCAAAAATCAGTAGCAGGGGCAGATATTTGGCACAGCAGTTAGGGTATTGCTTGGGCTGCCCATATCCCATATCAGATTACCTACGTTCTAGTATCTGCTCTGCTTCTGATTCCAGCTTCCTTCTAGTGCACATCCTGAGAAGCAGCAGGTGACAGTTCAAGTTCTTGGCTCCCTGCTGCCTTCCTGAGTGGTTCACATTTTGTTCTGAGTTCCTGGTGTATGCCTGTCACGGCCCTGGCTGTTGTAGCCCCTAGAAAGGGTCTGTCTGTCCCTAACTTTATGTCTCTCTACCTTTCAAGTAAATGAAAATACATATTTTATAAGGTAAATAATTAGCAAAACTCTTTGGGTTATAAGAAAGATGTAAGCCAATGACATTGAGGGGAAGCTTTGAGGTCCTGAACCCTAATAATCAAAACAGATACTCAGATGAAGCACAGTGACTTGAATTTAGAACCCTATACTCAAACCATGGAATTATGAGATGAAATCTTAGTGTTTAATAATCCTATGATAGATAGCTCTGCAGGATAAATTTCAAACAATATTACTTGTCTCTCCCTGGAAGAGACAGAATCTTATCTTTATAGGGGAAAAAAAAGACTGATTCCTTCTTAAAACAACTCCAGATATCAAGGAACAATTTGGAAGGCTATTTTATGTGGGGGGCTCATTTATGTGTTTCTGAAGTCAGAGCTCTGAGCCAGCCTTTTCCTCAACTCTCCCTACCAAGCTACAGCTGCACACAATACAGCACTAAAGACCACCCCTGTGCACTCAACAACATGCTGGATCAGGAAGAGGTCCACAGGGTGCCCTCAGGGTCATTTACAAATTGTCAGGGTGGGACAAAAGCATGAGGTCATCTCCAAGGTATTCTGCGTGTTGATCTAGAATCCTAGGACTGGTCCAGTCTCCTTTTCACAACCGAGTGGCAAACACCAAACTGTTTGCAGCTCCCTCGTTGCTACCCGATCCTCCACAACCAGCACCTGAGCTATTTTCTCTTCATTTTCACTAATTAATTATTCTGTTTAAACTGTGCGCTCTGTGCACTGGCAGGGGTAGGAGGAGGGTAGCTTCTTTATTAATGAAGTTAGTACATTATCTTAAAATCCATGATGACTTGAGGAAGTGAACAAATCCATATAGGCAACTGAGTAAGAATCCACATCTCCTCACTTCAGTAATCCCCAAGTATACTGGAATGTTTGCTTATAAGCCACCTCTTGAGTCTATAACATATAGAACTTCTATACAGTCTATAACATATAGAACTTCTAACAGTTCAGCAAATAGTTCAATAGTTCAGCAAATTGGTGTTTTCAGGGCAGAATAATGATGATTTAGTTTTATGAGCAATATAAGAATTACTAATAACCTATCTATATGATACTTCATGAGATGTATTCACATCTGTTACCCCACAGGAATCTCACAACACACCTCAGAGACAGCTAGAGAGTTTCTATTACCCTTTACTAAAGCAGAAAGCATAGCACAGAGTGAACCCAGGCCTCACCTAGGCCACAGGGCTGGCACAGTAGCCTACCAGTGCTCCATGTCCACCCCCAGAAGAACTCACTTGCCCGATGAGAAGCTCTGCATCCCTCTTCACTAACAACAGCCTAAGAAGCAAGGAGCTCTGAGGGGAAAGCACCACTGGGATGGAATCCCAAGTTCTCATTTTGATTTTTGTTTTACAGTTGGCAGTACAGCATGGTAGCCAGCCCCAGGACAGTGATAGAAATAAGAGAGGAGGAAGCAAAGAGCAAGCAGTACTGAGACTTCAACCCAGGGTTTTCCAACCTCAGCACTAACGACATTTGGAGCCAAATAGTGCTGCCCTGTGCCATTCTGGTGGGATGTCCAGCAGTACCCCTGGTACCAACCTATGAGATGTCAGTAGCACTCCCTCACCATCACCAGCAGAGATGTCCTACAGATCCTGCTTGGGTTCCCCCTGGGTGCAAAGTCACTCTTAAGCCATGATGTTAGGATATTTAGTCTGGCTCTTACCAACGGTTCTGTGCCATGCCCCTAGCAGGAAGGGTTTCCTGGGTTAGTCATTCCTCACCAAGATTCCCAGAAGTTTAGACCTCAATTCTATCTCTTCCAAGATAAAGCATCTTGGGCGAGTTCTCTCTTAGAGCCTCAGTTTCCTCACTTGTCAAATGTGAATGATACTATCCACCTTCTAGGTTTTTGTATGGATCAAATAAGATGAGGCACAGCAAAGGCAGGTTGAGCCCATGGCTGTGTCAAAGTGTCCAGTAATGCACAGCCAGTACCATTTTGGAGGAGCGCATAGCTTTGAGTTAACAGTAGGTAACTGAAGAATTTGCTTCAGCTGGCCTCTTGGTTTACTTTCCTACAAGGTACTGCCAGGACCCCACTCAGCAATCCGGCAGAATTATTGTATGACATCATCTCCATGAGTAGGGAGGACTGGACTCGCCCATTAAAAGGCCTGCTTTTCTGTGGGTGGCAGAGCCAAAGCCATCACCAACAGCCAAGGCATTCATCCTTGAGTGTTCACCCTGTGACCTGCCCCAGAATTTCACATTCTGATGACTTGATGTGGCCTCCAGGACTCAGCAAGATTTGTTGTTGCCCTTTTCATTGTTCTTAGTCCAGATCATTTTCACCCTTGTTTACTGTTCCTCTTTCTGTTCCTGGAACCTCCGAGGTTGTCATGAAGCAGAAGTTGGCCTTTGTCTGGAACAACTTTCTCCTATAAAAACAGAGGGAGCCAGGAGATAGAGCCTGGGAGAGGTCTCCTTTGCCTCACTGAGGTCATACCTGACCAGAGAACCACGGTGGCCTCAACCCCCATCACCCTCTACTTCATCATTCTTTCATTTTCCTCTGAGCTCTCTTGCCTTTGGTCTGTGTCTCACTTTACAATGCTAGCTTCATGAGATCAGCAGCTCTGTTCCGTTTACCACTATTATCACGTCAGGCCTGTGGTCAATGGCCCAGAGTACTTGTTGAACAAATGAACAAATGACCTCCTCAAAGGTGTGGAGTTACTCCCACGGTCCCTGACACTGGCAGGTGGTAGGAACTCGATGACTGTTTAACTGACCCGAGGCCACCAACTATGGGCACCACCCATGATCCTTGGAAGTGGTTAAGCCCCAAAGACTGTTCCTCAGATGCCACTGCTGTCCTTGAAGAGATGTCTTCCTAAAAGGAGAAAGCAGAGACCACACTTGAATTCCTCAAGCCCTCATATGAGGCCAAAACTGCTACCAACATAGAGCAGCAGGAAGAAGATTGCAATGGGAGACTAGGTGTGGATCCCTGGCCCAGTTATGAACCTGGAACTATACTCAGACAGGACCAGTAGAGAGGTCCCTGTCATTAAAGGTGCTAGCCATGGGTCACCCTGGAAACCATTCTGGTCAGTACAGACTGACCATCATGTCTCTGCAGGCAGTCCTCATTTTCAAGTGTTTTTGCCTTTCCCACTAGGAAACGTCCACTCAGGAGCAGAAGTCAGAAATACCGTGATATTCAGTGAGACAGGGTAGGCAGCAGTAATGATGACACAGATCCTGCCACCTGGTAACTGCCACCCAGTCCCTAGCCTGAGAGCCAGCCAGTAAAAGGTCTGTAGAGCCGTCTTGGAGATCTTGTCCTTCAGCTGGCTGGCAGGCGACTCAGGTTTGCCGAGGAGGCACGCCCTGGATGCTGGCACTGCTGCTTCCACATTTAGAATGCATTGCATTACCTCACTGCCAGCCAATCAGTGCTTCTGAGGCTCAGCACATGCCCTCCCCTTTGCCAAAGACATTGCCTCATGCCACTCTGTGCCCCTGGAGCATGCTGCTGCTGTTTGCCAAGAGCCTGCACTGGGTGGAGTGATGACGGGGCAGGAGACAGCTAGACATGAGAGCCACGGACATCAACAGCTTCTTCTCTCCAGGTCTTCTAGAGCATGCACGTGATTTGAGCATCACTGGAACACAGTATTCTGCATGCCTTTGTCCTGTAAGTTGGGGTTGGGGGCAGCAAAGGAGTCAAGCAGGGGCAATGAAGGATTTCCATAATTTTAGAAGAAATTAGATCCCTCGAGAGAAGCAGGTGTATCTTCTGGTGTGATCAGTGTTCTGTAAAACCTCTCTAGAGCAAGTCCCAGCAGCTCTGCACTGAGTGAGGATAGTGATTTCCCCAACTTCTGCTTCAACCCTTGGCTCATTCCCACACAAGATAAATGACAGCCACTAGACTCTCTACTGGCAAAACAGGAGCAGAAACTACAACTGAAAGATCTCAGAGGGTCCCTCTGACCACGGTAGATTCAAGTTGTTAAGGTGAAGGATAAGACCCCTCTTGGATCTCGGGGGAAAACACCAGCCACGTAGAATAAGGGCTGAATGCTATGTGGTCACAATTCTGCTCAGTACATTTCTGGAGATATGACTCATGGTGGGGACAGGGAGACCAGGGACAACAGGACCCATAGACTTCCAGCAGAGCTCCCCTACCACCCCATGCCTTGGGTAGCTCCCCGGCTCCTCAAAAGGTTTCTGTGATCATTCAAGAGGGAGACTTTCAGAGGAGGGCACTTTATCTTCATGTGGTCTCACTTCAAAGAGTTTTTCCTCCAGGTAGAACTAGAGATGCTAATATATCTTTAAATAGAAAAGAGGGGGCGAGGAGGGGACAGGGTGGAAAACCATTATAAATCTTCACAGAGTGTTCAATATTTTACACAAACACAGCTATGCAGCAGCAATAATGGCTCCACAGATGAGCCGCGTGTGTGTATTGTTAATAGCTTTCCACACACAAAAGAAGGGAAGCGTGGTCAGGAAACAGAGGAAAAATACTAATGAGGAGTGAAATCAGATGATTCAAGGCTCCCTCCACGCAATGCCTGTGTGCACCAATATGGGGTGGGGTTGGTGGATCTCAGCCTCCCACGCTGCTTACCTTCCCACTGTGCAACTCAAGTGAGCATCCCCAGCGGCAGGCCACATGGATCCTGTTAAAGATCAATGACTCTGTGGGCCCTTCCTTGGGTAGAGGGATTCTGTGTGCAGATATCCTCGGGTTATCAAATGCTCAGTTGTCACACACCATGTCCAGCAGAGGGTATTGTAAACACATTCATCAGAAAGCCAGAGTGAGTAGAATGACGGGCCTGTTGCACAACAGCTGAGGCAGTATGATCCATTGAAAGTGCCACTGAGATTTCCCGGAGCAAATTGGTGGTGGCCTAAGAGCATCAGAAGGAAAACAGTCCTAGTGCCATCCATAGAGGACTGAGGTTCTTCTCACTTTTCAGTCCTCAGCTGACACATCCAGGCAGGAGAGCCATGTTTGGGAAGTGATTCTTTAAGGAGAACACAGAACAGGGACAGACCTTAAGGAGCAGAAGCCCCTCCAAGACACACTATCCAGAGGAACTAGGGTGCTTTCCTTTCTTATCAGGCCAAAGTCTCAACTGCCAACAGTGCAAGATGAGAGGGACCCTTAAAAGGGTTAAAACTTGCCATCAGCTCCTTAAAAAGCAACAAGAATATTTTTAAGTGGTACAATTAATAGAAAAGCCTCAGCCACATTTTGCAAAGCTAATATATTTTCAGTCTTTTTCTTAAATCATTCATTACCTAAAGGACAATGCACACATTTTCAAGACCAAGTTATAAAAAGAAGACTATTACATAATTGTAATAGGTCTGGCAGCTATTGTTTTCATGAACCCACTGGACCTCTTGTCCCAGAGAAATGGATTCAGAGGTCTGAGGCCTAGACCTGCTTGCAGGGTGACCAAAGAACCTGCTTCCTAAACAGGGAGGGCAGGAAAACGTGAGTGGTCAGAATGTGAATCTAAACATTCCACAGGGGAAGAGAGGAAAACCAATTCCTAGCCATTAGGGGAATAGGGTAAGAGTCACTGCATTGCTAACTCTTCTTGCTTTTTTCTTTCAAGTGATGTCACAGTAGAACTTGGAATCCACTTTTATGGTCCCTAAGTAGAAGTTAGTAAAACAGCCACAGTGAGTGAACCAAGCAAACCCACACACCGACACACTGAGCCTGAATCTAGGCCTGTAAAGGCTACTCTAAGGAAGAAGCAGAAATCTGTGCTGTCTCGGACTGTAACAGAAACACTGCAGCACAGGACGGCAGAGGGTCTTTCCAGATGACTTCCTTCAGCACTGTTGGGGAAACTATGGGTTTGAAAAAGTTGTGATTTGCCCAAAGCCACACACAGGACTGAGTGAGGGGCAGAACTTGAGTCTACCACTTCTCCCTCCAGGGCTTACTGCACCCTAGTACTCAAATCATGGTCAGCACACCAGGAAACTTTTCAGAAGCACAGTCCAGGTCCTACTCCAGAGCTACAAAACCAAAATACACAGCGGTTCACCAAGATCCCCAGCGGATGGTATACATGCTAAGGTCTGAGAAGCATTGCTCCATCCCATAGTAGCCTGGTGCCAGGCAGGGCATCTGCTCAGCAGGGAATCTGCTCACAATGGTAGCTGAGCACTCTCCACCCCTGAGTTCCTTTCCTCTAAATTGGTTTCTGGAATGTCTTCATGAGGACAGAGCTCACTGCCTCTCAAAATATACCTGTTCCTACTGCAAGTTACAGCTCTGGAATAACAGTATCACTAAGACATTAGCTCAGTAAAACAAGAGATCTGTACACATCACCTCTTCATATTGTAAATCCAGCATTTATTTCTCTGATAACAGTTACTATCCACCATGATTTTCCATCTCCTGTTTTGAATCCATTGCAATTCACTATCCTTAGAGAAAATAAACCCATCCTCTACCCCTGAAGTCCAAGATAGCTTTCCTTTCTGTTCTTAAAGGTATGAGGTCTTCATTACCAGTGAAGAATTTTTTTATTTTTTTTAACTTTTATTTAATGAATATAAATTTCCAAAGTACAGCTTATGGATTACATTGGCTTCCCCCCCACAATGACTTCCCTCCCACCCGCAACCCTCCCCTCTCCCGCTACCTCTCCCCTTCTATTCACATCAAGATTCATTTTCAATTATCTTTATATACAGAAGATCAATTTAGAATATATTAAGTAATGCTTTCAACAGTTTGCACCCACACAGAAACACAAAGTGTAAAATACTGTTTGAGTACTAGTTATAACATTAAATCACAATGTACACACATTACGGACAGAGATCCTACATGAGGAGTAAGTGCACAGTGACTTCTGTTGTTGACTTAACAAATTGACACTCTTGTTTGTGGTGTCAGTAATCTCCCTAGGCTCTTGTCATGAGTTGCCAAGGCTATGGAAGCCTTTTGAGTTCACGGACATAGATCTTATTTAGACAAGGTCACAGTCAAAGTGGAAGTTCTTTCCTCCCTTCAGAGAAAGGTACCTCCTTCTTTGATGGCCTGTTCTTTCTACTAGGATCTCACTCGCAGAGCTCTTTCATTTAGGTCTTTTTTTTTTTTTTTTTTTTGCCAGAGTGTCTTGGCTTTCCATGCCTGAAATACTCTCATGGGCTTTTCAGCTGGATCCGCATGACTTAAGGGCTGATTCTGAGGCCAGAGTGCTGTTTAGGACATCTGCCATTCTATGAGTCTGCTGTGTATCTCGATTCCCATGTTGGATCGTTCTCTCCCTTTTTTATTCTATCAGTTAGTATTTGCAGACACTAGTCTTGTTTATGTGATCCCTTTGGCTCTTAGTCCTATCATTATGATCAATTGTGAACAGAAATTGATCACTTGGACTAGTGAGATGGCATTGGTACATGCCACCTTGATGGGATTGAATTGGAATCCCCTGGCATGTTTCTAACTCTACCATTTGGGGCAAGTCCGATTGAGCAAGCTCCAAATTAGGGATGGTCTATTTTTTTGTATCAGGACCCTACTGCATAATGAAAATTTTCTATGTCCAAAATGCTTTAAACAGGTTTCCCTTGGACCATCCAGTCATTATGTAGGAGCTTGGTACTCTCCCAATTTCTTCAACTCATTTTCTAGGATTATGGAGGAAGAAAGGAATTAAGTCTGACTCCTACATTTTATAGGTCAGAGGAATGGAACTGTGGTCTCTTTCAGGACCTGGACCACAAGTGAGATGCCCCAATCCTTGGGACCATATCATGCATGGGAATGTCCAAACTGGAGCAATCCTGCAAGACAAATAACCTGTCTTCCACACTACAAAAGAGTACCATGAGCTGGCAGAGCTCTTCTAGCCCAGGCAGGACCCATTTCTCAGTCTTCGATCTTCTTGCGCAACTACTGACCCCTTGACTTGACGTCTGGCCTGAGTCCTTGGCTATGATCTCCCTCTCTCCCATGGATGAGAAGTTCAGTACCAGCTGTCACGCTTTGAGCCACATGACTCTTCCCTTTGGCTCTGCTGCCTTTGGCTTCCCTAGACGGACCTCTCAGAGTCCAGCCCGACCTCGGGACAGACTTCCTCAGCCCCATGAGGAGGACACTGCTGCTGTCCGAGGTGCAGAACCAAGATTTATAGACCTTTCACTTCCTCCAAGATGCTGATAATCCAGCCGGCGCCACAGCTCACTAGGCTAATCCTCCGCCTGTGGCGCCAGCACCCTGGGTTCTAGTCCCGGTCGGGGCACCAGATTCTGTCCTGGTTGCCCCTCTTCCAGGCCAGCTCTCTGCTGTGGCCTGGGAGTGCAGTGGAGGATGGCCCAAGTGCTTGGGCCCTGCACCCACATGGGAGACCAGGAGAAGCACCTGGTTCCTGGCTGCAGATCAACGCGGTGCACCAGCCGTGGCAGCCACTGAAGGGTGAACCAATGGTAAAGGAAGACCTTTCTCTCTGTCTCTCTCTCTCTCTCTCTCTCACTGTCCACTCTGCCTGTCAAAAA
The DNA here is from genome assembly GCF_051225735.1 of Oryctolagus cuniculus. Taxonomy (NCBI): domain Eukaryota; kingdom Metazoa; phylum Chordata; class Mammalia; order Lagomorpha; family Leporidae; genus Oryctolagus; species Oryctolagus cuniculus. The sequence continues at coordinate 28,852,120 of NC_142886.1, read as the reverse complement.
AAATAAAAAATAAATAAAAAAATATCCTGATAATCCAGCAGAGAAAACAAGGTAAAATACTCTCATAGTCAATTTAACTAACAAGAAAGCAGATACTAAGAGCCAAAGATATCTCAGGCAATCAATGCCAGAAGAGGCCCGAAGTAGAGTCATGAAGGCTGAAAAAAGACCTTGGTGACTGCAGGTGGAAGATCAGACTTAAACTGGGTTCTAAAGACAGAGAAGGACTGGGCTAGGCAGAGAGGAGGTGCAAGGACCCAGGTTAGCCCTTCCAGACACGCCCTGCAGGAAGCAGAGTGCACGGATGTATCCTTTAGGAACAATAATTGTTAGCCTCCTCTACTGGGGGAAGGAAAGAACCCAGATATACTGGGCCAAAGAGTGTGGACATCCCTTTAAATCAGTGGTGGTGCACTTCTTAGGGTTTCTTGGGATCTCCTGGACATGTTCACCACTGAGGCCCAAAGTGTCTTGACCAGTTGAATGTGTGCCTCTGGCTGAGAATTCTAGTTGGCAGCCTTCATCCAGAGACCTCAGTGCCTTCCAGGATCCTGCATGCACCAAGGAAGCATGTTGTCCAAATACTATAATCCCTTTCATCTCAGAATGCACCACCTTCCCAAGTCATGAAAACAGCCAAAAGAGCACATCACACACATCACCGCACCTCCCACAGCCAGAGGAAGGCTTGCTTGGGGAGTTACCTTTGAGTATTTTTGTTTTCCCCCAACAACATTTTCTATGGTGAATATAAGCTTTCTCTTTGTGGCTTTCTCCTATGCCTGTATCGATTCAATGCACTCTGAAGCATGACAAAAATACAACAACACAGACCCCAAATCTCTAAGCCAAAGCAGCTGGATATTGAAGAACAGGAGTTGGAAGGGGCCACTTCTGGACCTAGAAGAAGCCAGATACCTTAGATGTACCTAATAATGATGCTTGACAGACCTAGACTGTGTTGCATTTCCACTTGCACTATTTAGTTGGGTTCTTGCTAGATGGGCACAAGGAAGGAAGACAGTGATATCAGCCTGATTTATCATGCTGCAGCTCAAGGCCCAGAGAAGCCAAGTGACCATTCTGATTCTACCTGATCACCCAGTGGCAGAGCCAAGCTTAGAACCTGGGGTTTGTCACATCTCTTCCCTGTGTCCTTGCCCCTGGGCCACGTTAGATACCAAGGGGATGTGGAACAACAACAAAAGGAGAAGAGGGGCACTTCCTGTTCTCAGAAGAGCAGTGATTTACATGTGAAGGGATGATACCAGTTACAAATTTATCCTTTGGAAAAATGTATATGTCGGCCACTTACACGGAAGATAGAAAGGTATAGTCTGATGAGGGAGGAATATTCAGGGGAACTACAGAGTGATGAATATAGTAGACAATCTTCACTTATTCCAAATTAGAGTATTCTTAAAAATAAACAGTGAGGCCCTCAAGAATCCAAAGTTTATTTTGCAAAGTTCAAGTACAGGAGCTTATACTTTAAAATCAAATCCTTTAACTCCTCATTAGCTATTTACTGCTATATTTACTTATCCACTCTTGCTTTGCACACATTATTAACTACCTTGATTATTTCAGTCCTGGTGTAAAACCCTGTTGCAAATTTTAAAAATGAGAAAGTAATGGAGTTAATACTGGGTTTACTTGTGATAATAACAGCTCACATCCAGACAATAAAGAAGAATGTAGCCAACCATTACAAAAGTTTATAAGAGCTAAAAAAAAAAGTGGTGAACAGCACAAAAACCTAGAAATACGATGTCAAAACCTTCTGCTGCACATTGCAAAAACTATATTAGTGATTCTCTTCTTAGTCTTTCAGCAAAGGAGAAATTGTGGCTGCTATCCCATCACATTTTAAATGGAAAAGTATTAATTCATTTTGGAAAGTTGATTGGCAGATCAACTCTGATTAAAACTAGTTTGAGTTGTGTAAAGGAATAAAATGTGAAAAAAATTATTTCAGTAACTTAATCATCTAAAAATGGGCATCTTTATAAGAAGCTTTAGGTTACCAAACTTGAACACAATCAGAATCACCCAGAGAACTTGTTAAAACAGTGATTGCTTCTATCATTCTATCATTTGATCTTTTTTTTTTTTTTTTTTTTTTTTTTTTTGACAGGCAGAGTGGACAGTGAGAGAGACAGACAGAGAGAAAGGTCTTCCTTTTGCTGTTGGTTCACCCTCCAACAGCCGCCACGGCTGGCATGCTGTGGCTGGCGTACCGCGCTGATCCGAAGGCAGGAGCCAGGTGCTTCTCCTGGTCTCCCGTGGGTGCAGGGCCCAAGTACTTGGGCCATCCTCCACTGCACTCCCGGGCCACAGCAAAGAGCTGGCCTGGAAGAGGGGCAACCGGGACAGAATCCGGCGCCCTGACCGGGACTAGAACCTGGTGTGCTGGCGCCACAAGGCGGAGGATTAGCCTAGTGAGCCGTGGTGCCGGCCTAATCTTTATACTAGTCCTGTGCTTTTATCATTCCCAAAGTCCAGAGAAGGAAACTAGATTTCAGAAAGACCACTCAACTACTGTCACATCAGAAGCTGCTAACGCCAATGATTGGTTGCTGGTGCCAAGAGATTCCACCTAACAAGTTTCCATGTCACCAGTGATGACACTGGTCCACAGGTGCTACTTTGAGAACCACTACTTTAGAGGCAAAACAGAGAAAGCAGAAGTAATAGAGGGGCCGGTGCAGTGGCGTAGTGGGTTAAGTTGCCACCTGCAGTGCCGGCATCCCATATAGGCACTGGTTCGAGTCCTAGATGCTCCACATCTGGTCTAGCTTCCTGCTAATGCACATGGAAGAACATCAGAAGATGGTCCAAGCCCTTGGGCCCCTGCACTCAGGTGGGAGAGCTGGAAGAAACTCCTGGCTCCTGACTTCAGTCTGGTCAGGCCTTAGTCATTGTGGCCATTTGGGGAATGAACCAGTGGATGGAAGACCTCTGTCTCTGTGTCTCCCCCTCTCTCTGTGTAACTCCTTCAAATAAATAAATATTTTAGGAAGGAAGGGAGGGAGGGAAGGAGAGAGGGAGGGAGGGAGGGAGGGAGGGAGGGAGGGAGGAAGGAAGGAAGGAAGGAAGGAAGGAAGGAAGGAAGGAAGGAAGGAAAAGGGGACCATACTGTGGCATAGTAGGCTAAGCCTCCACCTGTGGTGCCAGCATCCCATGTGAGTGCCAGTTCTAGTACCAGCTGCTCCTCTTCTGATCCAGCTCTCTGGCATGGCCCGGGAAAGCCCAAGTCCTTGGGCCCCTGCACCCATGTGAGAGACCTGGAAGAAGCTCTTGGCTCCTGACTTCAACCCATTGCTGCCATTTGGTGAGTGAACCAGCCGATGGAGGATCTCTCTGTCTCTCCCTTTCTCTATAACTCTACCTCTCAGGTAAATAAATATGTAAATAAATAAATAACTCCTTTAAAAAAAAAAGGAAAACTTTTTTCTTGACAGGCAGAGTTAGTGAGAGAGAGAGACAGAGAGAGAGGTCTTCCTTCCATTGGTTCACCCCCAAAATGGCTCCTATGGCCAGCGCGCTGTGCTGATTCAAAGCCAGGAGCCAGGTGCTTCCTCCTGGTCTCCCATGCGGGTGCAGGGCCCAAGCACTTGGGCCATCCTCCACTGCACTCCCGGGCCACAGCAGAGAGCTGGACTGGAAGAGGGGCAACCGGGACAGAATCCGGCACCCAACCAGGACTAGAACCCGGGGTGCTGGCACTGCAGGCGGAGGATTAGCTTAGTGAGCCAAGGCGCTGGCCAGAAAACTGTTTTTTTTTTTTTTGAAAAGGAAGTCACATAAGGAAGGGGAGCCATGACAGATGTGAGGACGAGTGGGAAAGGCCACATTGTCTTTCATGACTTTTCCAAAAGGAAAACCTACCCATGACCCTACAAGGAGGAAGCTTCTATGCCAAATGCAAACCATGAGACACGGATGCAAAGTCGATGTTTCTCTAAGCATGCTTTGGACCCAAGATACTTAGAGGAGCCCTAACTCCCCTTTTCAGGGGTCCTGTGCAAGAGAGAAAATGCCCCAAGCCTAGGCGGGATGCCCAGCTCCTCCTGCTGCATCAGAGGCATGCTGTACAATTCGCAGGCACACGCTGCCAGCTAGTGTTGTCACAGGCACAGCCCCGTAGGAACCTCTAAAATCCTGATACCCGGAATGTGTTGACATTAGTAATCTCATAAAGATGGATTTGCCGTTTGCTCAAAAGCTTTCAGTAAGGACTGTTTGCTGAAGATAGGAGGCAAAAGCAGATGTTGGAGGGACAGAGCTCTCCTTCAAGGTCCTCTTGAGGGACACTGTGTACAGACAAGGTCAGGGCAGGGGCCCATCACTCAGCTAGCTCCTTCCTTCTGCCTTAGTGCCTTGAGCATAGATCACAGATCCAACTTGGTCAAGGGAGTAGAAGTGGTCTTCAAGTAGCCTGAATCTCGTCTGTAGTACACAGCCTGGGCTAATGCCCACATATAGACAAGGCAAGTACAAGCAGCTGCTATGAGTATTTACTGAACACCAATTGTATGCCAGGCACAGCTGTTGAGTGTTTACATGCAACATCTCATTTAATTTCATGGCAACCCTATGCTACTTTTGTCTTCACATGTGGAGTGATTGGCCCATGTCATCATATTCTAATGCTATTGACTGAAACTCTCTTCACCTTGCTCCAGGGCAGAACCCTTGGGGCTCTTCCTTCTTCTCACTATTCTCCCTCCATCTCCTTTGTTGATCTCCATCAACTCCCTAATCTCTAACCCAGAGATTGACAAAGTTTGTCAGTAAAAAGTCAGACGGTACATGTTGTTGGCTTGGGAGGCATGAAGTCATTGTCACAACTACTCAGCTTTGCTGCTATAGCTCAGGAGCAACCAGCCACAATAGATAAAGGAATGCTAATGGATATATTCTCAGAAAACTCTATTTACACAAAGAGACAATCATCTAGCCACTGTTTGCCAATGCCTGCTCTAAACAGTAAGTCCTTGCTCACCCCTGGGAGGGAATCAAACTTTCTTTCACTTACTATCTACACTAATTTCTCTGTGCTTTTATCCAGTCTCAGGACTAAATAACATGTGTATGATCATGATTCCTAAATGTATTAATTCACCCTAGACTTCCTCTAAACTCAAATCTCGCACAAATTGCCTATTTCATATCTCCAGTTGGGTTTATCACAGACATGGAAATTTGGTGAGTCCAAAGCAGAACACCTAATTTCCAACCTTTCCCCGAGACATGCTTCTCTCTCAGCCATTCCCATCAATACAAGACAAGTCATCAGGCCAATACCTTGACAATGTGATTGGTATCACCCTCTCATACCCCAGATCTAGTCATCAACAATTCTATCAGGCTTAGCTACAAAGTATACCATAATCCCACCTCTTCTACCACTAACACCATGATCCAAGCTACTTGGATTATAAAAGTAGTCTCCTAACTCTTTCCTCTTCTCTCTCTTTCCCCTTAAATGTCCATTCATCATACACAGTGAAAGCAATAAGACTTTTTAGAATAAATTGAAAGTTATCAGTCTGCTCAAATTTCCCCACAGCTCCATCTAACTCACAGACCCTCTGTTCACTGGCCCCTTTAAACTCCAACCTCATCTCTATTCTCAGCCTTCCCCACTCTGTCCCAACCACACAGACCCCTTCTTGTGCCTCCAACTAACCAAACAAATGACTACCCCAGAACCTTCACCCTGGCTGCCTGACAATATGTCCCTCGATGTCCTTTGGACTTAGCCTCTGACATCCTCAAGTGTGAGTTCATATACAATTTCATAAAAGAGATTGTTTCCTGAAATTCAGCAAAGAAGTAATAGCTCCCTTACTCTCCTGTCTTACTTTCCTCCACAGCACTTACCATCTGATAACATATTTATTCATTTCTTTTTTTGTCTACCTTCCTCAAATAGGATGTCAGCAACGTGACAGCTGGGGTTTTTTCTCTATTGCTCATGGTTAGAATCCCTCAGCTGGAGCCATCCCTCTTATGGACTGGCTTTCATCATGCTTTATAATAAATAAATGAACATACCAAAAAAAAGAAAAAAAGAACACAAACCATCAACTCATTTAATTCTACAACCACCCTCCTAAATAGACAAGGCATTTTACTGATGGAAAAACTGAAGTACAGCTGTAGAATGACACAAATTACAGACAAAGGGATACAAGAACGTGGTTCTGATTGGAGGTCCAATGTGCCACTCACACAGAATACAAAATTCATAAATTCTCTCCAGGGATAGCTTTCAGGGAGAAGGAAGCTTTGTTACAAAGTTATCACTTTTGTGTCTTAGGAAATGACTCCCAAAGCAGAGCTTCTCAAGTTTGTCCGTCACTGTCATCTGATCCAGGTTGAGAACAAGAGAGACGAGTAGAGCTAAGGCGAGCCGGATGAGAAAGATGTAGAGATGATGTGTATTTGGGTCCCACATCTTTTCTCTAGAGCAACAATTTTCAGACTTTGGGGCCATACTTTTCTGAGATTATCATAAGATTTGGAAATCACCATAGGATTTGCAGCTGATAAATACAGGCAGGAAATACTGATGACAAGGTAATGAAAGCTCAGTATCACTCTTACATGAATTTATACTTGCTCAATCCCAACAGCATCTACAAATACCTGGGTAGAACATCACTCACACACACACACACACAACACATGTACATTAGGCATCATCCACTCCTCTGAGAGCTAGAATGGGCACTGATTACAAGGATGACCCCAGATCCAAATGGCACTGATTTTAACCCATAGTCCTACCTCCTAGTAATCAAGAGACCACAGACAAGTTTCTTCACCCCCTGAGTCTCAGGTTCTTAAGAATAAGGAGATTGACATCCTATAATCTTTACTGGGTTAATGAATTAAATAAGTAAATGCTTGGAGCTGACATTGTGCCACAGCATGTATAGCCTTCACTTGCAACAGTGGGATGCTATATAGGGCTGGTTCATGTCCCAGCTGTTCCACTTCCAATCCAGCTCCCTGCTAATTGCCTGAAAAAAGCAGCATAAAATGTACCAAGTGACTGGGCCACTACCAGCCATGTGGGAGACCTGGATGAAGTTCCTGACTCCAGGTTTTAGTCTGGCACAGCCCTGGCCATTGAGGCCATCTGGGGAGTGAATCAGCTGATGGAAAATCTCCCTCTCCCTTTCCCTCTCCTTGTTACTCTGTAACTCTTTTAAATAGATAAATATGTGTTTTTGTTTTTTTTTTGACAGGCAGAGTGGATAGTGAGAGAAAGAGAGAGAGAGAGAGAAAGGTCTTCCTTTTGCCGTTGGTTCACCCTCCAATGGCCGCCACGGCTGGCACGCTGCGGCCGGCGCACCGTGCTGATCTGAAGGCAGGAGCCAGATGCTTCTCCTGGTCTCCCATGGGGTGCAGGGCCCAAGCACTTGGGCCATCCTCCACTGCCTTCCCCGGGCCACAGCAGAGAGCTGGCCTGGAAGAGGGGCAACCGGGACAGAATCTGGCGCCCCAACCGGGACCAGAACCCAGTGTGCTGGTGCCGCTAGGTAGAGGATTAGCCTATTGAGCCGCGGCGCCGGCCAGATAAATATGTTTTTTTTAAAAAAAGTTGGGCTGGTATTGTGGCGTAGCAAGTAAAGCTGCCACCTGAGATTGCAGCATCCCCTATGGGTGCCGGTTCATGTCCCAACTGCACTTCCAATCTAGCTCCCTGCTAATGGCCTTGAAAAAGCAGCAGGGGATGGCCAAAGTGTTTGGGCTCCTACCACCCATGTGGGAGACTAGGATGAAACTCCTGGCTCCTGGCTTTGGACTGGTCCAGTGCTGGCTGTTGCAGCCATCTGGGGAGTAAACCAGCAGATAGAAGATCTCTCTCTCTCTCTCTCTCTTTCTTTCTCCCTCCCTCCCTCTCTCTCTCTCTCTCTCTTTCAAATAAATCTTTTTAAAGTTTTTTCATTTAAATAAATAAGCAAATGCTTGGAAATTTTTCCAACAGTGCCTAGCTCATAGTAAACACTGAATGAAAGGTAACTGTAGACCATGTGCTGAGTCAAGAGGGGTCTACAATCCACCTGCAGTATTCTTCTAACTCCAGAAAGGCCCACATTCACAGCCTGAGGAATGCTGTCCTAGATCAGTGATTTTTCACAAATGAGGCAAGGGGATATAATGGAATCATGTGCAACTTTTAAAACACCTGGGGGAACCTGTTGCTTACTATGTGCATCACAGTTCTGTATGGCTTTCAAGGAACTCTGTTAATTCACGACAGAATATCCAGAACCAACTTCATTTTGTTTCTAGTTTCTACAGACTGTGGTTTCTATCACTATGCTCATTAGGACTCAATTCTATTATAGCAAAACAATGGTAGGTGAGCTGGGGTTTCATAGAAAGGGATTTTGTATGCATTTATAACCAATTAAAGTTTTATTAGCACATTTAATAAGTTGGGAGCTTCAGTGAGCACTGGTGCCATTTTTTTAAAAAGCGAATTGAAATTTTTTCACTGTAAATAAGTTTTTCAATATATAATCTTTATTAAAATTATAGATATGCAAAAATTTAAAAGTCATCTGTATTTTTCTCTTCTGCCAGCTCCCAACTCCTTAAACTATTAGGAGATTATGGAAAAAATGTCTTATTCCCATATTTTGGTTTGGCACCATCCTGGGAGCACTATGGATCCAGAGCTCTCATCTAAGCTTGAATGGGCCTGTTTGATGATCATGAGCGAGCCCCAGAGGTGACAGGAAAGGAGAATGACTGCCTGTGTGGAAGCTAAAGTTCCAAAACCACAGAGCACCTGAAGTAGGGATCTCAGCAGCATTCTAACCAATGCCATGTGTGGAGACATAACGGGGTTTTGCAAAGCGGTCTGTGTATACCTGGACACTTTGTAGAAGGAACCGTATGACATGAGTAACAGTTGCTATTTCCACAGAATATGACTGAGTATCAGTGGTGGCAGAGACCTTCTTCACATTGTGCTTTTGTTGATTTATCAAACATTTATGTAGAGCATCTCATTGCATGCACCACATCATACAGGTGGTTTAATCTCCTCATAGCAACAATTAACAAAGAGATGCTGCCTCACGATACAGATGAAGGAAGACAGAGGTTGCTCCTCTTTCAGGGTGGGAACCTCAGCAATAATGGAGAACCAGAGTGGAGATGAGAGAGAACACCATAACATTGAATATGTGCTTTCAAAAATGCAGCATAGGCTGACAGTTGGTTGAGTCTTCTCAGGCGTCCAAATCCAGAACATCAAAACCAGAAAGTGTCTTTCTCAAGATGAGCCTATTCAGGGAGTCATGGACTCACCCGGAAAACCCTGAACTGTTTCTCACTGGTAGGGGTATACTTGTTTTCTACATTCCAGCCTTAAAGATCAGGGACCTAATGGCACTGAGCAGAATGATGTGAAAATTAATAACTTATGGAACATCAATATTAGATCAAAGAGAGATGGAAATAAACTCTAATGAAGAGATGTTAACAATGAGAACATTAAAACTCTACCAGATAGGGCAGGTATTTGGCCTAGCAGTTAACACACCTATGTCCCATATTGAGAGTGTCTGTATTCAATATATGGCTCTAGATTCCAGTTTCCTGTTTAAGTCCTGGGAAACAGCAGGTGATGGCTCAAGTATATGGGTCCCTGGCATCCATATGGGAGACCTGGATTGTGTTTCTGACTTCTGATTTCTGCCGCAGTCCAGCCCCAGTCTTTGCGGGCATTTGAGGAGTGAACAAATGAAAAGAGTGATCTCTCCCCCACTGCCATCTTGTTCTGTGTCTCTAGCTCTTGAAAATGTACCCCCTACGGGGGTTGGTGCTAAGACAGAGATGAGCAGGATATGAACTGTAACAGGTGTGTGTGTGTGTGTTGGAAGTTCTGCTTCCTCTCTTGAGTCCCTCCTGCTCTGGAGTCACCAGCAAGCAATTACATGAGGTGCAGGATCGGGGCAATTGTACATTCTTGGTGTATGCATGTACACAAAAAGCATTGCAATATCTGAGAGCAGAGGAAGGAATTCCAATGAATGTATGCCTGTCTCCAGAGAAGGAAACATACCCTCAAGCCAGAAAAAAAAATTATTGAAAGATATCTAGGCACTAACAGAAGAGTATTTTTATTAATGTGTAGATGAGAAATGCTATGGTCTGAATGTGTCCCCAAGATCATATGTCAAAATGTAATCATGGATGCAAGGTTATTTAGAAGGTGATTAAATCATAAGGGAAGAGCTCTCAGAGCCCCGGGGTCCCTTAGCAAAAGACTGGAGGGAAGCCGTCATTGTCCTCTTGATATTCTGCTCTTTTACCACTCAAGGACACAGAGCCCCTCCCCTCTGGAGAATGTAGCAACAAGAAGCCATCTTAGATGTGAGGAACAGCTCTGACCAGACACTGCACCTGCTAGCACCTTGACCTTGGACGTCTCAGCCTCCAGAACAAGGCAAAAGAAATGTCTATGAATTACAAATGAATACGCCATTGTATTTGGTTATAGTAGTGCAAATGGCCCAATATAAGACATTGAGAGCAAGACCAGCCAGATAAAGTTAGCATTAGATCAATGGTTCATGCTAGTTAGCAACTCAGTTCTCGGTCAGTTGCTCTCTGCTGTAGTTTGAATATGCTTTGGCTCCCCAACTTATGCAGACATTTAAACCCCAGGGTCATAAGTACATGGTGCTTGGAAGGTGGAGTCTTGACCCAATCATGATGTCTAGGAGGTGGGGCTTAGTAAGAGTTCTCAGGACACTGGGGGAGAGTTTAACTCCAAAGGAAATTCTTTTAGTAGAGTAGATCATAAATGCTGAGTTCTACCTCCCCCCTTACCACCTTTTTCATGGCTTGACATGTGATGCTCCCTCTACACACATTCCACCTTCCACCACAATCATCAGATGCCAGACTAGTGGAGCCTCCAGATCTTGAGTTGGGAAGTTCCAAAACCACGAGTCAAAATAATCCTACTTCCTTCCTAAGTATCTGCTCTCATATATCTGTCATAGTGATGACAAGTGGACTAATATACTCTCTAAGCCCCAATTCATTTAAGTTGAAAAGTGGGATACGAATTATACCTAATCCATGGGGTTAAATGAAAAGCTTACATAAAACACTAGCTGTGAGAGGGCACCAGGCATATAGCAGTAGATGGTTTACAAATGTCAGGCATTACCATTGTGTTTGCAGAACACTGCTTAACAAAGTGTCATGGTAAATGGATGTAGATAAGCAAAACTCTCTCCTTTTTCAATAAGGACCAAGGGCGTAAACACTTCAACATAAAAATCGGGTAATTCCAACCCAAGAGGAATGAGAACTGACCTTTGGGGCCCTGAGCCTTTGCCTGGCCCCCTACTCTCTTTGGTACAGTGAGCAAAGCGGCCAGAGTGAACCATGTTCACAGTGGGTGGGATCCAAGGAACGACCCGAGCAAAAGGCACTGTATGAGACTCTTCACAATCATTTCCCATAGTCACACCACCAATGTGTCTGTGTTGGAGAGTAAAGGGGAGTCCAAGGGTGAGCAAAATCCGACCTGCCTCAAATTGGGAATAGTTCCCGAATGCAGAACTGGTGTTGATGGTGAGGGAGAGAGGGACGGCAAGGACCCATGAGGCAGTTCTTCCATTGAAAGGCACTCCTTCCGCTGAAAGACACTCATGCTGAATTGGATGTAACAAGAGAATGCTTCTTGGGAGGCCACTAAAGAACACTTTAGAAAGGAGAACTGAGTCCACTATCACAAGTGAGCCTCGTGTCAGTGGAGGACAAGCACTGAGCGGCAGTGAGAAGGGGTCAGTTGAGGACAGTCATGGAAACTGGGGCTCCATCAGAGCGGCAGGCCTTGCTGTGAGGTCAAGGCTGCTGGGCAGGCATGGGGATATTTCGGCCAGTGTCAAGGTGCCCTCTCCTCCCAACCTTTGTCACTGGTACAAATGGCTTCCTTGCTCCTTGTATGGACAGGGGTAACCCAGACCTTACAGCTGAAATATCAAAGACTCATGTAAGATGTAGCTGCCAATCTAATATGGGTGTGTAAGTTAATAAGGACAGCAACTACTAGTATTCAGTGACCACTTGGCATAGGCCAGTCATGGTTTTCAAAGTCTTCCTAGGATGAACTCATTCGACAGCCACCTGTGAGATGGGCACTATCCTATCACTACTGCGATTTCTTAGAAGACGAAGCAGACAGAGAGAGTAAGTAAGGAGCTGAGGTGACTGTGAGGAACTGATGACAAATGAGCCCTGCCATCGTCCACGAAGACTTCCTGCCCCCTGTGCTGGTTATTTTCCAGCCAGAGCTGCAGCCCAAGGTGCAGACGGTAGCTGGAAGGTTGAACAAAACAACTTATGTGAAAATTCATGCTCCTACCTTTGCCTCAGTGGCATTCTCTCCTAACCAATCGAGATGATGGAGCCCAGACTCTGTGCTTGGCACTCTGGGCCATCGTATTGGCCTCAAAGAACGTGACGAGGAGCTCACAGTTAGTTCTCTCCTCATCCTGCTGTGTGCTTCCATCCCCTGCCCTGCAGCTCTGGCATGTCCTTTTTTACCCAACCTCCCACTACCACCCCGCCCTCCAGGTTTCTTAACCACTCTCTGAAACAAACTTGGGGATCTCACTATGGCCTGAAACAACTGCTAGAATTTAAATTTGAATTTGGACACAGCTTAGAACTGGGGCGGTAATGGGGCTGGTGACTGTCACAGCACCAGGGAAGTGAAGAAGGATGCATGTCACCCTAAGGGAGATATTAACTGAAGGACTTTCAGCAAAATCTGCTTATCCAGTTCTTGTTTAAACTGGCTTGAACTGAGCACTTCGCCATCAAGAAGCAACAAACAATGATCTGAGGCCATCTAAATCAACAGAGCCCTGGTGCCTACATATATGAGTGTTAGAACATACATTTGGATACATATGAGACTGTGCGACAGCAGTGACAACTGTGTTGGGCTACAGTCCTAGTGTGATCAAGCACAAGTCTCTGAGGCCATCGAGACACAGGAAATCTAGACGCTCTGAATGGCCGAAAGACTCCAAAATCTATAACCGGTTAGCAGTTCCCTCTGTACTTGGAAAAACACAGCTTCCCAGGCAATCTTCCTCTGCTGGCCAGTGACACACAAGGAAAAGCAAACACCACAGAAACACTAGGACGGAGACTCTGTGGCTGTTTATCTCTTATGGGCTGCAATTCCTGCTCTTCTAGCTTAGTAAAGTAGTCTCAGGTCCCAGTCCCCTTGCCTCCACTGGCTGATGTCTATTTCCAAGTGTCTATTTTCTCTGTGAGCCTAGAAGGGCTAACAAAAAGACCTCAGTGGATAAAAGGTTTCAATTTAGCCACATGTGTCCAGGTTCCAAATGACTCACTTTACAACTGACTTTGGCTCAGAATAACTCACGACACCAACAACTTTTCGGTGTTCTCCAGATTAAGGACTGATCGAAGTATGTTTCTCTTCTCTAAATCACCATGGCAATATTTGATTAAACCAATGCCTGCTATCCAGAGAAACACCTAAAGCTTTCTTTTTCTTTTTGGATATACTAGATACAGTGTTCTTATGAACAAAAAACAGAACGAAGGACAAGAAGTTAAAAAAAAAAAGACTCATTTCTAAGCAGACCACCCCATGATTTTAATGAACCAATGATCTCGCTTCACAACCAATCCCTCAGTTATTTGGACAAGCTCCATTGAAGTTAGCTCCAGTAAAGAATATTCCATCACAGTGACCCTCCCTTGATTGAATACTAGAAAGAAATTGAATCAATCTCACCAATGTAGACATCCCTGAAAAGCTTATCTGATTTTATTCTAAATCTGCAGAGCTTACCTTCGTATATATTAAATAATTCACATAATTACACAGAATTCATGTGATGCCTATGATAAATTATGTGCCCAAAACTCAGGATGCATGCTCTTGGGAGCTTTAATGTGATTTAACAGATAAAACTCACTATTTACCTGAATCATTTGTCAAATTTGAAGCATGATAATTTATGCACCCAGACTTTACATGTCTATGCACAGCATACTCATATGGCTGGCTTAGATGGTTTGATAATCTTAAATAATATTTTTTAGTTCCCTATGAAACTACAAAAAACAAAGCACCCCTGCAAAAGCAAACCAAACTAAAACAAACCACCAGCGCTGCTCAGATGCAAGCAATCAAAGAACAGCTGGGCCTCACAGGTCACACCGTGGTATTGCCTCAAGGAAGCTTCAAATCAGGAATCAGCGGAACTGGATTCTAGTCATAGTTTTGCTATTATTCATCTGTAGGCTATATGATGATTCGCTTAACTTCTCTGACTCTCAGCATCTAGGAATAACGTTAGAATTTCTTTTTTTCACCCAAAATTGCCTTATACAGAAACATACTAAAATATTAATGGTGGTTAATTCCTTTTAATGCTTTTTTCTAGGAAAATGATCATCTATATTCATGTCTTTATCTATATATGGATCTATATTAATAGTCATATTGTTGGAATTATACTAAAAGCAAGATTGAATTCCAGCTCTTTCCTGGCCCTGAAAGCTGATATTTTGAGGACAAGAGCAACTAACACTTGCCTCATTGTTGGTGTAGGTGGTGGGATTAAAACATGGGCAGAGGGGCTGGCACTGCGGTGCAGCAGTTAAGCAATTGCCTGTGATAATTGTTCAAGTGCTGGCTGCTTCATTTCCAATCCAGCTCCCTGCTAATGTGCCTGGGAAAGCAGCAGAAGATTACCCAAAACCTTGGGTCCCTGACAGCCACATAGGAGACCCAGACAGAGCTCTGGGCACTTGACTTGGCTTATGCCTGGCCCAGACCTAGCTGTTGTGGCCATCTGGAGAGTGAATGAGCATGTGGAAAATTTCTCTTTCTCTTTCTTTCTCTCTCTTTCTCTTTCTCTGTCTCTCTCTGTATGTGTGTGTATGTGTGTGTGTGTCTGTCTAACTCTGCTTTTCAAACAAACAAATAAATAAATAAATAAATAAATAAAAAGATATGTAGAGGGGCTGGCGCTGTGGCACAGTAGGTTAATCCTCTGCCTGTGGTGCCAAGATCCCATATGGGCGCCGGTTCTAGTCTGGTTGCTCCTCTTCCGATCCAGCTCTCTGCTGTGGCCTGGGAAAGCAGTGGAAGATGGCCCAAGTCCTTGGGCCCCTGCACCTGCATAGGAGACTGGAAGAAGCTCCTGGCTCCTAGTTTCAGATAGGCACAGAAATCTGAATATAGATCTACATGATCCAGCCATCCCACCCTTAGGAATTTACCCAACAGAAATGAAATCAGTATATGAAAGAGTTATCTGTACCCCTGTGTTTATTGTAGCTCAATTCACAATTGCTAAGATATGGAATCATCCCAGATGTCCAATAACTGAAGGCTGGCTAAGGAAATTAGGATGTTTGTACACCATGGAATACTACACAGCAGTAAAAACAAAAATCTTGTCTTTTGCAACAAAATAGATGCAACTGGAAACCATTATACTTAAGTGAAATAAGCCAGTCCCAAAAAGAAAAATAGCGTATGCTCTTCCTGATCTGTGGTAACTAATAGAGTACCTAAAACATAATCTACAGAAGTAAAACTGACACTTTGAGATGTGACAATTTTGAACAGCTCTTTTCTTGATGTGGAGGGACAGTTTTTTCCCATTCCATTTGTTGAACTCTTTACTTGGCATAGGTTAATCTTACGAGTATAAAGTTAATTAAAAACAGATCTTTATAAAAATAAGAATGGTAATAGGAGAGGCAGGAGGAAGAAGACTGGGAGTAGGGGTGGGAGGGAGAGTAGGGTGGGAAGAATCACTATGTTAATAAACTTGTATATATGAAATGCATGAGGTTTGTATACCTTAAATAAAAGGTTTCTAGGTTAAAAAATAATTGTAAATTGACAAATTATAATTGTATATATTAATAGGGTAAAAACTGATAGTAATATATAGTATATACAATATATATCAGTATATAGTGTATATCAATACAGAGTGGAATAATTAAATAAAACTAATGAACCCATCACCTCAAAAAACAAAAAACAAAGAGCCAGCTTGCCTCTGCCTGTGCCAAGCCCAGAGAACCATTATACTTAAGGTATGCATTAGGGCCAGCCTGCTGTAGAACGAGAGGCAGTAGAGCAGAATCAGGTCCCTGAGTGATCCCAGCCCCAGCAGCCATCCAGTCCATCCTGAGGCATGAAAGCAGGCTTAGTCAAGAGCCACAGAGCCACCCTGCAGACCCAAGTCATGTGAGCAATAACATACATTGTTTATGCCACAGGGGTTTTTGTTTGTCTTCAAGCACTATTGTTGCAATAGAAAACTAATCCTCCCATCAGCTCTGCAGCTAAGAATTTGTCCAAAATAAGCCATCATAAATATGCACAAAGGACTAGCAACAAACACGCTTAATACAACATTATATAAACATTGTTTATATAGCAACAACTTACATGACAATAAGACAGGATTAATTACATCATGCTATATCTGTATAGTAAAATACAGAGACCCAACCATTGAATGATGTAGAAAGGCACTTTAAAAAAATAATATGTATGAAATTGATCACTAAACTATATACAGAAGGAACTGATAGTTGTAAATAAGTCTATGCCTACTTAGAAAATAACTGAAACCTAAACATTACAATACCAATGGCAATTTTTTTCTGGTTAGTTGACTTACAGGGGATTTTTATATTCTTAATTTTATGTATATGTCATTTTTATGATAAATGTATATTTTAGAAGTATTTTTAAAGTACTGTTTTTTTAAAGTACTGATGTACCCTCATCAGACAAAGCCAGCGGCACTGTTCATAGAAACATATGGAAGAAGAGGTGGAGAAATCTGGACTAATACCAGGCGGAAGCTGGTGCCACAGAGAGGGCAGGACAGGGTGGCCACAAATGGCAGCAGGAGAGGTCTGATCGGGGCAGGAGTTGCTCTTTCACCTGTGTCTCTCCAGGTCCTTCTTTTTAACTGGAGATCAGCAGAAAAAGGACAGCTGCATTATTAATGCATTAATTATGATAATATTCTGTGCGCGGCTAATACATGTCAAACCATCCCCATACCAAATTGAAAACTGACATTTTTACTTCATGAATATTGCTCCATCAGTGACATTTATTGTACGTTCCCAATCTTGCGAGAGTGAATGTCAGGTCAACTATCAAGCACTTGCTTTCCTTCCACCTTATTTCCTAGTTTAAAGCAGAATGCTGTCACTGATAATTGGGATGCAAAGTCGGATTGCACTTGGAGAATTTGAGGTCCTCCACTCCCTGAACACTTTGTCTTGGTCCCTGGAAAACTCTACTACACTGGGACTGCCTGCCTACCCATGTCTTTCTCCTACCCAAACCTGAAGTCATCTTTTCTTGCCCAGCTTGCTCTCGACTTCCTATTTTATTTTCCTTCTGAGAACTTGTCAGCATCTATAACACTGTGTATTTATTTATTTAGTAGATTGCCTATCACATTCTACTACAATATAGATTCCATGAGGCCAAGAATTTTTGTTTTATCTAAAGCTGTATTCCAAAACCTAAAATAATTCTAGTACATTAAGGTGATGGTTAAATATTCATTGAATGAATAAATGAATGAACCACTTTGAATAAGTGTACTTCTTGGAACCCCCAGAGATGAAGTGGTCTAGCCAAAAATTTTATTCCATTTAACCACATAATGGTCTTCTGAATCTCAGGTTATTAATGACTTATAAATAGACTTCTTTTAAAAAACTGCATCATTCAGATATTATTTTTCATCACTCCATTCATACTTACTCCTGCAAACCCTCAAAGGCACTCCTCTGTCCTTGATAGTGTCACCTCACAGTTACCAACAAACTACTGCTATTTCCTGGAAATTTCCACCAACCTCTATCCACAGAGTTCCTACAGAAAGCAACAAGCACTTATGCATAATCACTATATATTCATAATCCATTATGTTCTAATCACTGGACCAAGGGAAGAACAAAGAAAAAAAACATTACCTCTGAAGGGAAAAAAGTAAGCTGTAGTTGAGGAGAAAGAAATCTCTGGGTGATAGACCTAGAACTTCAGCTGTAATTCCAAACCTGTTATGTCCACACCCAAGCTTACTATGTACCTGCCAATCCTTCTTCTCCAGCTATGAAGATGGCACAGGGTCAATGATATTAATGATATTAAAAAGTACATGAGTCATTATAATTTAGTAAATAACATTTTATAGATGATTGCATTAATTATAATCCTACCAAGCATAAAAAGATAAAATTATGATTTTTTACAAGGGAAATTAGAAAGAATATGAAAAATGGCCTGTATGTTAAATAAAGACTATGTGTGTGTGTGTGTGTACACATAAAGTTCAACTCAATAAATTTGTGTTCTGTAAAAAAATAATAATGGAAAACTGCATGAGACTATTCCTGGTAAACAGTCAATAAGCACTTAGGGTGGCATGAATTTAGAAGCAATTAGGAAGGACAAGAACATGAAACTTGGCCACTAGTACTCAGCACTGAGCTAGAAGGTCTAAGACACATACAAAAACAAGACATTACCTTGCTGCTCTCCCCTACCCCTGTGAGAGCTAGGAAGTCACAAAGGGTCACTTCCGCTATTTCAATCAGCAGCATTCTTCCTCTCTAAAAGACCTCAGGGGCAAGCATTGTGGCATAGTGTATTAAGTTGCCATTTGGGATGCCCACCTCCCATATTTGAGTACCTGGTATTGAGTCCTGCCTCTGCCTCCACTTCCAATCCAGCTTCCTGCACTGGGAGGCAACAGGTAATGACAAGCGCCCAGGTTCCTGCCACTCACATGGGAGACCCAGATGGAGTTCTGAGCTCCTGGCTTTAGCCTGGCACCACTCTGACTGTTGCAGGCATTTGAGGAGTGAACCATTTCATGGAAGAACTCACTCTGTCTCTTTATTTTTATCTCTCTCTCTCCCCACCCCCAACCTTGCCAAGCTTTCAAGTAGACAAATAAATCTACACTTATCTAATATAAAGAACAGTCCTTTGTACTGAAAGAAAACCTTTCCTACATTTTAGAGTTAAAACATTTCTTTCCAGGGCCAGTGCTGCGGCGTAGTAGGCTAAGCCTCTGCCTGTGGCGCTGCCATCCCATATAGGCAGCAGTTCGTGTCTTGTCTGCTCCTCTTCTGATCAAGCTCTCTACTACAGCCTAGGAAAGCAGTAGAAGATGGCCCAACTGCTCAGGCCCCTGCACCTGCATGGCAGACCCAAAAGAAACTCCTGGCTCCTGGCTTTGGATCTGCCCAGCTCCAGCCATTGCAGCATTTGGGGAGTGAACCAGTGGACAGAAGCCTTTTCTCTCTGCTCTGCCTCTCTCTTTAATTCTACCTCTCAAATAAATAAAATCTTCAAAAAAAACTTTCTTTGTGATATGATGATGATTATCACCGCTGAAACATTACAGTAAAAGATTCTTAGGTGATAACATCATGTTGGTCACCATGTTTAATTTCTTTTTTTAATTAATTATTTGAAAGGCAGAGAGGAAGAGAGAGAGAGAGAGAGCAAGAGCGAGAGCGAGAGAGAGAATCTTCCATCCATTGGTTCATTCCCTAAATGGCTGCAATAACCAGAGCTGAGCCAATCTGAAGCCAGGAGCCAGGAGCTTCTTTCAGGTCTCCCACGTGGGTGCAGGGGTCCAAGTACTTGGGCCATCTTCTACTGCTTTCCCAGGCCATAGTAGAGAGCTGGATCAGAAGTGAAGCAGCGGGACTTGAACAAGCACCATAAGGGAAGACAGCACTGCAGGTGGTGGCTTTACCTGCTATACCACAGCACCAGCCCACCATGAATAATTTCAAAATATTATTTTGAAACCCGTAAGTTAGATAACCAATCTCAACCACCAACAGTGAAATTGTGACCACAGCTTAGGATATGAGTATGGATATGTCCGTAACCAAGTCTTCATATAAATCCTTAAATGTAGAGGGGGGCAGGTGCTTGGCCTCTTGGTTAAGACACTGGTTAGGACACCCACATCTCACATGGGAGTATCTGGGTTCAACTCTTGGCTCCTACTCCTGACTCCAGCTTCTTGATAATGCAGACTCCGAGAGGCAATGGTGATACCCCAGGTAGCTGGGTTCCTGTCACCCATATGGGAGGCCTGGCTTAAGTTTCCAGCTCCTGATGGTGATCTGGCCCAGCCTTGGCTGTTGTAGGCATTTGAGAAATGAACCCATGAATGGGGAGTCTTTGTTTCTCCCTCTCTCTCTCAAAATGTCTCTCTTGCCTCTCAAATAACATTTTTTAAATGTAGAGAGAAATTGAAATAGCACTAAACATGCCATTTAAGGAAATTAGGAATCACTACAATCTGAAATAACTACTTAGGCTCCTAGACTAGTCTGCTCCAAGAGATGGTTTAGTGTTAGACCCACATACAGAGGACAGCCCACCTTGTCCTCTGGGAACTGAACACCAGAAATGTTCCCATGGGAACATCCCAGACCAGGGCCCTGGAATCTTGACTCCTTAAAGATGGGTGACTCCTCTAGGCTGTGCTGTGACATGGCCATAAGAAGATCAACTACCTTTCCTGAGTGTACCTCTGACAGATGATCAAGAAAGAGAGTGAGCATAAGATCAAGCAAAAGACAGAGAGACAGAGAAAGAGACACAGAGAGAGAGAGAGAGAAAACCTGTAACCAGAAAGACAGACTGAGAGATAGGGCAGGAAAGAGGTGCAGTCAGGCAGCTCAACAGCGTGTCAGTAGAAACACCAGATGGGAACTGTAATTACTTTTTCCTCCAACTCTGTTCATGTTTTACAAACCAGTACTGACACTTGAACAAAAAGCCTTGAAAAGCAGGCAGCAGCTAGGTATGTAAATAACCAGTGCTCTGAATCTGTTCATAGCCTGCTTCAAAGAACAGAGAAGACAGGGGTGGCAGTTTCCCAATAAACACATTGCAAGGAGCAAGCATATAGGTTTGGCAGGGTATGTGTGCTCACCGAGCATGAGAAACACTTAATTATGTGGGTTATTTGTGAGAGGAAAAGAGAGCGAAGGTTCATAAAAGGTGGTAAGGGTACATACCCTGTGCTAGTACAGACTCATCCAACCCAGGAGCCTTTGGGCCCTCATGCACTTTGTGTTGTGTGAATGGTGTGTGTGTGCATGTGTGTGTGCGTGTAAGATCATGTGGGATGCTTTCCTCCATACCACTATCTCTTTTTCAACATAAAAATAAAATAAATGGCATTCCTGAACACCCATCAATGTCTGGTAAATGTTCAGTATGTGTGTTGGGTTGAGCAGATTTTAGATGGAGAAGACCTCAGACAAGCTACACCAAACACCATCTTATTCAACCTGTTGTCTTGTTCCTACTCTCAGGCTTAGGACCTTTATTCTGCCAATAAAATGGATACTTGTCCCCAAAAGACAACTAAAATTGCATATGATTCTACAAATATATTTCTGTCTTCCAAGTTCCAAGAGAAAATTAGGTCTCCTATCTTTAAACTTGGTCCATTTTACTTCCTAAACATTTCTACTCTCTTTTCTCATCTCTATATCCAACTCACTGGTTGCCTCACTTGAAGTCACTCACTCCCCAATCCATGCACCAGACCATGTCAATTATCTCTAAGGCAACTGTGGTCATGCCACTGCCCTGCTCTCAACACCATCACTGGTTCAGCATTATATACTGGGTGCAGTAGAAAAGTATGTCATGAGGGGCTGGCCCTGTGGTGTACTATGGTAAGCTGCTGTCTGCAGTGCTGGTATCCCATGTAGGAGCCAATTCAAGTCCCAGTTGCTCCACTTCCCCATCCAGCTCCCTGCTAATACACCTGGAAAAGCAGGGGAAGTTGGCCCAAGTCCTTGGGGCTCTGCACCCATGTGGTAGACCAGTAAGAAGCTCCTGGCTCCTGACTTCAGATTGACCCAGCTCCATCACAACCATTTGGGGAGTGAACCAGCAGATGGAAAATCTCTCTCTGCCTCTGCCTCTGCCTCTCTGTAACTCCACCTTTCAAGTAAATAAATGAATCTTTTTTAAAAAGTATGTAATGAGAGAGCTTGAGAATCATATACAGAAGATGAACAGAAAAGAGATGCCAGCCAGCTGCCACTATGCAAATAGCATCACATGACGAACTTGATGGAGTCTCCTGCTGCTGCCCTCTGTTGACCCAACAAGGTGGTATTCCCACATCTCCCATGCCCAGATGGGACTCTCTCTCTCTCTCTCTCTCTCTCTCTCTCTCTCTCTCGACAGGCAGAGTGGACAGTGAGAGAGAGAGACAGAGAGAAAGGTCTTCCTTTACCATTGGTTCACCCTCCAATGGCCGCTGTGGGCGGTGCACCGTGCTGATCTGAAGCCAGGAGCCAGGTACTTCCTCCTGGTCTCCCATGCGGGTGCAGGGCCCAAGGGCTTGGGCCATCCTCCACTGCACTCCCGGGCCATAGCAGAGAGCTAGACTGGAAGAGGGGCAACTGGGACAGAATCCGGCGCCCCAACGGGACTAGAACTCGGTGTGCCAGCGCCGCTAGGCAGAGGATTAGCCTAGTGAGCCGTGGCACTGGCCGAGACTTTCTCTTTTACCTGCTCAACTTGGCTCACACAGTTCTCTGAGACCGCAGAAAGTGAGACTATATCTAGGGTATTCAGTCATGGAATGAGGGTCCTATCTCCTGTAGAATCACCCTGGTGAGCTCCCCAAACACAGAAAGTTGACTCAACTACTGGCCCAGCATTGAAAAAAATCACAAGACGATATGTAATCTCATTGTAAATCACTCTTTGTCTGCTTGTCTCTCACAGCAAGGAACACTCCTCTCCTTTCCTCAGCTTCACACAGTCCTTGGCTAGACAGAGGAAGGGAAGCCCCACTGTCTCCACCCAACAGGATCTGGAAGACAGAGTGCCAGATGCTGATGGATAATTGCTGGCCACCACGAGCTGCACAAAAGGCTTATACTTAGGACTTAGAATGTAGGACCAGAGTTAACCTGACACAACTGCCATATTTTCCACCTGAGTTTTAAGTTGAATCCTAAAACAGACTACAGCTCAAAAAGTACAACCTGGTTATTTGGTCAGTTAAAACAAAGCACTGTATATGGCATGATTTATCAACAACAGAAATTTACTTTTCACCATTCTTGAGGCTAAGAAGTCGAAGTTCATGGTGCCATTAAGGGCAGGTAAAGGTTCTCCTCCTGGTCTGCAGCATTCTGTCTTCTATTAAATCCTTATATGATGGAAAGAGGGTAAGAAAGCTCTTAGTGGTCCCCGTTATGAGGGCACCAATCTCATCATGAGACTGATACTTTCATCACCTAATTATCACCTCCAACACCCTGCCTACCTCTAATACCACCACAATGGCAACTAAGCCTTCAGCATATGAACTGAACAGGGGTGGAGGAACACACAGGTAGAACAGTTCCAAGGCCGTCAATCTACCTTATATAGAATTGTCTGTGGAAACAGTGACTTGATCAGCTCTTGTCCTGATGGTTGATGTACAATGTAATACTTTATCCATTTTAGTATTTTTTTTGTTCTAGTACCATTGGTTGAACTCTGTAATTAACACACAATTATTCTTAGGTGTTTAAATTTTAACTGAAAAGTGATCCCTGTTAGGAATTTGGAAAACATTATGCTGAGTGAAATAAGCCAATCCCAAAGGGACAAATACCACTTGTTCTCCTTGATAGGTGACAACTAACTGAGCACCAAAAAGGAAACCTGTTAAAGTGAAATGAACACTATGAGAAACGGTGACTTGATCAGCCCTCACCCTGACTGTTGATGAGCAACTTGACATGTTATCCCTCTTAGTATTTTTTTTGTTTGTTCTACTTAATACTTTTGGTTGAATACTGTAATCAATACACAATTCTTCTTAAGTGCTGAAACTTAACTGAAAAGTGATCACTGTTAAATATAAGAGTGGGAATAAGAGAGGGAAGAGATGTGCAATTCGGGACATGCTCAAGCTGACTTACCTCAAACGGTAGAGTTAGAAAGATACCAGGGGATTCCAATTCAATCCCATCAAGGTGGCATGTACCAATGCCATCTCACTAGTCCCAGTGATCAATTTCTGTTCACAATTGATCATAATGATAGGACTAAGAGCCAAAGGGATCACATAAACAAGAATAGTGTCTGTAAATACTAGCTGATAGAATCAAAAAGGGAGATAATGATCCAACATGGGAAGTGATACACAGCAGACC
This sequence comes from Oryctolagus cuniculus, assembly GCF_051225735.1. Lineage (NCBI taxonomy): Eukaryota > Metazoa > Chordata > Mammalia > Lagomorpha > Leporidae > Oryctolagus > Oryctolagus cuniculus. The sequence continues at coordinate 28,827,811 of NC_142886.1, read as the reverse complement.
CATAGAATGGCAGATGTCCTAAACAGCACTCTGGCCTCAGAATCAGCCCTTAAAGCATGTGGATCCGGCTGAAAAGCCCATGAGAGTATTTCAGGCATGGAAAGACAAGACACTCTGGGGAAAAAAAAAAAACCTAAATGAAAGATCTCTGCGAGTGAGATCCCAGTGGAAAGAACGGGTCATCAAAGAAGGAGGTACCTTTCTCTGAAGGGAGGAGAGAACTTCCACTTTGACCATGGCCTTGTCTAAAAATTATCAGAGTCAGTGAACTCAGGGGGTTTCCATAGCCTTGGCAACTCATGACAAGAGCCTAGGTTGATTACTGATGCCATAAACAAGAGTGTCAATTTGTTAAGTCAACAACAGGAGTCACTGTGCACTTACTCCTCATGTAGGATCTTTGTCCTTAGTGTGCTGTACATTGAGATTTAATGCTACAACTAGTACTCAAACAGTATTTTTCACTTTATATTTCTGTGTGGGAGCAAACTGTTGAAATATTTACTTAATGTATGCTAAACTGATATTCTGTATATAAAGAGAATCGAAAATGATTCTTGATGTGAATGGAAGGGGAGAGGGAGTGGGAAAGGGGAGGGTTGCGGGTGGGAGGGACGTTATGGGGGGGAAGCCATTGTAGTCCATAAACTGTTTTGGAAATTTATATTCATTAAATAAAAGTTTAATTTGCATTTAAAAAAAAGAATTGTCTGTGCCTGGTTTTCTAACATGATATGGGTAATACATTTAGTGTTCATAAAACCCTTTAAAATAGATTCTATTCCCAGTTTCAGTTAAGGAAATCTTAACATGTAAAAATGAACAGGCTCCTGTCCACTAAGCCAGTGCCATTGCAAGTGTGGAGTCTGCACACCAGCATCTCCTAAGCAATTGTTAGAACTGCAAAGTCATGGGCAGGCTACTGAGGGAGGGCATGAGAGTTTCCACAACAGTTAAGAGCCTGCTTGGGCCATGCACAACCCGTATTTAAATGCCTGTGTTTCAGGCTTGGCTCTGCTCCTAGGTCTAGATTCCTGCTATGGTGCACCTTGGGAGGCAGTAAGTGATGGCTCAACTAGTTGGATCTGTTCCATTTACGTGGGAGACCTGGCTTGAGTTCCTGGCTCCCAGCTTCAGCCAGTCTCAACCCTGGCTGCTGCAGATATTTGGGGAATGAACCAACAGCTGGGATATTTCTCTCTTCTTCTCTCCCTTTCTCCCTCTCTTCCCCTCACCTTCCTTCCTTCCCTCTCAAAATACATAAATTTGTAAAATAAAAAAAAGAATTTCTGAGGAAAGGTCCAAGCCATCTATAGTTGAACAAATATCATGGTATTCTCATGCCCAGTAAGATTTAATAACTACTAACTTATTCCATTGTTTCCAAAAGTATAGCATGCTTTCCCTCAAGGGTATCCATTTGCACATGGATAAACTTTAAAAATATAGTTAGCTCTTAGGTATCCATTTTAACACATATTCCACGAAACACTAAGCTCATGTGCTAAATCCATGACTTTACAGACATTTTGCTTAAGCAATGCCAAATTTACTTGTCAAACAAAAGAACTGGTATAAAGGAAACCAATATTTTATAGGAAGTTATGGCAAAAATAGTGAGCCCAATATACATATCACTCAAATTGGAGACACACTTCACACCTCCAATCCCAGCTGAAAGCCTGATGTTTTAGCCTGTTAAGCCTGCTGTAACAAAATTCATAAACTATATAGCTTGTAAAGGTCAGTAATTTATTTCTTATAGTTCTGGAGGCTTGGGGGGGGGGGGTGTCCAGTATCAAGGCACTGGCAGATGTGCTGTCTGCTGAGGGCTAATTTGCTGGTTTGTAGAGGGTACCTTTTCCCTGTATCTTCACGTGGTGGAAGGGAGGAGCTAGCTCTCTGGGACCTGTTTTGTAAGGGCCAGTTCTAATCACAAGGGCTCTGCCCTCATGACCCAATCACCACCCAGAAGTCCCCTTGTAAATCCATTACATTAATAATTAGATTTCAACATATAATTTGGAGGGACACATTCAGAACATAGTACTGGAGATAGCACAAGCCTCACACCCTCAAACGTCCACTGCCCTCTCTCAAATTCTTGCTGGAATTTGATCTCAGAATCTTTTTCTACGGCTTTCAGCCCTAATTAAAACTAAGAGACAGAAAAGTTTGTAGCTCCACATATTCTGATAGGATGAGAGCTTGAGAATCTTAAATGAAAGGGGTGAGGGAAAAGGAAATACTATAAAAACACGGAAAAGAGCTCAAAATTGGAAAGCTGTAGGCAATGAAGACAAATTCTTCAATCTCACCAAATTATTGGTTCCAACATCACTCACTGCCCACCCCTGGGCACTTGATGGCCAAGATCCTCCACGCTAGCATGATTAAAAGGAGAAGGATGAGTCAGGGCTGATATAATTTTTTCTATTAATACTGCTAATAAAGCTTTTCACTGCTATTATTATTCATAATGAAGCCATTTAAAGCCCCCTCAACAAGAGGTTTAACAAGTCCATTAAGAACAGGAAACAAATTTCCTGCCTGGCACTGTTTACACACATTACTAGGAGACACTTGCTGGCCAGGGGAGCCCCATTAGCTCTAACCAAGAATCTTGGCAGAAACTCACGGAAAGAAAATGCAATCCCTCTCATGGAATCACGGTGTGGCCACTGAGGTCGCGCTGCTGTCTGGCTAGGCTGCACTCTTAGCTGAAGATGGAGAGATGCTCCAGGGTCACCACACCATCAGCTAAGGCAGGGACCTCTCATCCCCCTGCGCCTGAAGCCATCTGTGTACTATCAGCATGGCCAGCTCTGGGAAAACTGTGAAATAGTAAAGGCCAGGCTATTACTACCTTCCTAGGTACCCTTCCCACTTAAAGGACCATATGCCTACTCCCATCTGGCTTTCCCTATTCTTCTGCTGCCTCCACTTAGACATCCCAAGCTGTCAAAACTCCCTTTTGAACCAAGAGGCTTACCATCCTATTGTTCCCTTAAGACTCAACTTCCCTCTATCACCTTCCTTCAAGAAAGAATTGTGGGGGCCAGCGCTGTGGCTCACTTGGTTAATCTTCCGCCTGCAGCACTGGCATCCCATATGGGCGTCGGGTTCTAGTCCCGGTTGTTCCTTTTGCAGTCCAGCTCTCTGCTGTGGCCTTGGAGGGCAGTGGAGGATGGCCCAAGTGCTTGGGCCCTTGCACCCGCATGGGAGACCAGGAGAAAGCACCCAGCACCTGGCTTCGGATCAGCGTAGTGGCCATCTGGGGAGTGAACCAACGGAAGGAAGACCTTTCTCTCTGTATCTCTCTCTCACTGTCTAACTCTGTCAAATAGAAGGAAGGAAGGAAGGAAGGAAGGAAGGAAGGAAGGAAGGAAGGAAGGAAGGAAGGAAGGAAGGAAGGAAGGAAGGGAGGGAGGAAGAATTGTGCGGGGCCAGCACTGTGGTGCAATAGGTTAATCCTCCGCCTACGGTGCTGGCATCCCATATGGGCGCTGGTTCTAGTCCTGGTTGCTCTTCTTCCAATCTAGCTCTCTGCTGTGGCCTGGGAATGCAGCAGAAGATGGCCCAAGTCTTTGGGCCCCTGCACCCATGTGGAAGACCAGGAAGAAGCATCTGGCTCCTGGCTTCGTTCAGATCGGCGCAGCTCTGGCCATTGCGGCCACTGGGGAGTGAACTAACAGAAAGAAGACCTTTCTCTCTGTCTCTCCCATCACTGTCTATAACTCTACCTTTCAAATAAATAAATAAAATCTTTAAAAAAAGAATTGTGCCCAGCTAGCCCAGCAGTGGTGTTTCAGAGTCAGTCCTGGTGGGTGGTCTCAGTACACAATGTCCAACTCAGGTAAGAAGGAGCAGGGAATCACCTCGTCCAGAGACACCCCTCTTACACAGAGATTGTGAAGGATCCAAAACAACACATCTCTCGCCTTTGGGTTCCAAAGACCTGTGCTCAGCTGAGCCCCTTCCAGAAATACTTCAGTGCAAGGGCATTTCTGGATCTTCCTGCCCTCTCCCAAGCCAAAGCACACACTAGCCATGGACTGTGGGCTGGATTCCTGGTATGGAGCTCGGCACATCCCACACTCTCTTCCCAGCAGAGGGCAGCAACTATTCAGAGGCTACAGCCAGAGGTTTATGCAGCCATCTCAGAGGGAAAGTGAAGCAGCAGAAAGGAGGCAGGTGGGGGCTGGGAGCAAGTAGGGTTTGGCACTTCAGTGCTATAATGCAGGCTCTTGCCGCTGGTCATGTCTGTGGGGGTCCTCCTTAACCTACCACTATCCAAGTGGTCCCTTCTACCCTCAACAGCCAGTCTGGAAGGCTTTGGGTATTAATCTAGCACAGCAAGCATCAAAACGCTTAAACCTGTTCACTTTGCCTCACTGAGCTGCTGATGTTACATGCAAAACTTGAAGAAACAGAAAAGGAGAGAAAAGTCCCAACATTTTAATCTGGGGTAGATTTCTTCTGCACATATTTTCTGCTTCTGCCTCTTTTACAAAAAAAAAGGGCTGAGGATGGTAGACTCCCTGGACTTAAGTATCTGTTTGTACCTCCTGGTCTACAGCCAGTAGACTATGGTTTTTAAGAGTGTCCTTTGGGGGAGAAACAGGCTTAGTTCAGGCTCCTAGGATTGCTTAGGGACAAGTAGGACCTCCAAACTAGACACAACTGATCCATTAAGAAACCAAAAAGAATTCCCAGAAGCCAAGCTTCCACTGAGGAGAGGGAATAGAATCAGTGTCCAGAATATAGAAGAGATGGAATATGATGAAATCCCAAGTGTTCATGCCCAGGTTTAAGTTTTTGCCACACACTTTGCCTCCCATCTTATTTGATTTAATCGTTGTTGCTAAACTTTCAGATGTGATGGCTGAACTATAATCTTTTTTTCAGCTTTTCTCTATCTGCATGTGAGAGTTCAGACTATGCTGAATCCCAAATTCCTCAGCTTGTCTACAATAATACAAAGAAGATCCTGGCTATCCCCAGGACAGAGGTATGAAGAGAGTAACTACCAATAAATACCACCTGATGACTACAATTTGCTGATTGCCTAGTCTTCTTTTTTCTTAAGATTTATTTATTAGGCACCGCAAGGTGGAGGATTAGCCTAGTGAACCGCAGCGCTGGTACACCGGGTTCTAGTCCCGGTCGGGGCGCCAGATTCTGTCCTGGTTGCCCCTCTTCCAGGCCAGCTCTCTGCTGTGGCCAGGGAGTGCAGTGGAGGATGGCCCAAGTGCTTGGGCCCTGCACCCCATGGGAGACCAGGAGAAGCACCTGGCTCCTGCCATCAGATCAGCGCGGTGCGCCGGCCGCAGCACGGCAGCCATTGGAGGGTGAACCAACGGCAAAGGAAGACCTTCCTTTCTCTCTGTCTCTCTCTCTCACTGTCCACTCTGCCTGTCAAAAAAAAGAAAAAGATTCATTTATTTATTTGAGAGTCAGAGTTACAAAGAGAGGGAAAGACACACACACACAGAGTTTCCATCCACTGGTTCACTTCTCAAATAGCCACAACAGCTGGAGCTTGGCCTATCCATATCCTGGAGCTTCTTCCAGGTCTCCTATGTGGGTGAAGGGGCCCAAGCACTTGGGCTGTCTTCCACTGCTTTCTCAAGGCAATTATGGAGAGCAAGATCAGAAGTAGAGGAGCTGGGACTCGAACCATTGTCCACATGGGATGCCAGCACCACAGGCAGAGGCTTAACCTATTACGCCACTGGCCTTGACTGCCTGTTCTTAACATTCATATAATGCTTCGCAACATATAAAATTCTTTTACATTTATGATCACATTAGCACCTCATAGAAACCTTATAAGGTAGACCCATTATTAAATCCATTCTATAATTGAGGCACAGTGAGCCTAACTGATGAATAAATGGCAGAGACAAAGCCAAAACTCACTGGGTTCCAGTGTGCTATGAACTTGAACTTGAGAACACAGTAGTATAGTCTCAAGCCTTTCACCGTATTTGTCAAAGTACTAGACATGGCAAACTCCAGGTGCTTTCCAAATTCTCTTACACTAGGGAGAGCTCTTCATACGAACCATCAATTTTTAGGGATCAGCCTTCCAGAAGAGCCTTCATTTGAAGGTACTTAATTCATAGAGCTCTGTTTTAAGGGGAAAATTATTTCCCGAGCAAACTGGCAACAATGGCACGCTTTTTAGGAAACTTGCTTTCATTTACTCCTTGCTGTGTCCACTTAATCGATGAATAAAACTGAACACCTTCTATGTTCAAAGAATTAAGGCTCAGAGAGGGCATGAAACAAGCATAGGCCACTGTTATCCCTGCTTGTAAGGTGCCTAAAATCTAGCTGTCTATTAGACAACACATGGACACACAAAACAGCATGAGATAACACACATCAAGCATCAAATGAGTGCTAATGATAATGAACACTTTAGACTCCCAGAAAGAGGAGGGGTATTGAGTGCTGGGGAGAGAATGCCTAATGGATAGAATGGGGCATAAGCTGATCCTGGGCAGGAATCAGAACTGTGGGTAAGAGATGTAGTGGCAGGATGCTCAGTATGGGGTAGAATACTGACAGGGCAGCACCATGTGCAAGCACTGTGCTAAAGCTGCACAGACGTGCATGGAAGAATTTGCAAAACCCACCAGGAAGGCAATGAGCACACAGATACAAGGGTACCTCAAAATCTTCATGGAAAACTGGAATTAAAAGACAAGCTTATTTTTGTTCAAAACTATTCAAAATCCATGCATAAGTTTTTCACAATACATTTTTCATGACCATTTTGAAGACCTTTCCTGCTAGGATCAGTCATATGAACTGAGAAATGCAGACCAGACTGAAGGATCTTCAATACCAGGGCAAGGAACTGGGAATTGATTCCAAGAAAGCTGTACTGTGTAAACTTCTCAACCATATTCTTCCTGGAGAGAAGGTTGGAGGTGCTCTATTTTTTTTTTTTTTTTTGACAGGCAGAGTGGACAGTGAGAGAGAGAGAGAGACAGAGAGAAAGGTCTTCCTTTTCCATTGGTTCACCCCCCAATGGCCGCTGCGCTGGCGTGCTGCGCTGATCCAAAGCCAGGAGCCAGGTGCTTCTCCTGGTCTCCCATGCAGGTGTAGGGCCCAAAGACTTGGGCCATCCTCCACTGCCCTCCCGGGCCATAGCAGAGAGCTGGCCTGGAAGAGGGGCCACCAGGACAGAATCCAGCGCCCCGACCGGGACTAGAACCCGTGGTGCCGGCGTCGCAGGTGGAGGATTAGCCTATTGAGCCGTGGCGCCGGCCTGGAGGTGTTCTATTGAGAGCTGAAAATATCCCATAGATGACAAGTAAGCAGTGGTGCCTGATCGCATATGAACATCCCTGAAAACAGTGAAAGGAACAGGTAATGAATGAAATAGGAGCCAATTGTCTCTAAACAGAAACCTGGACTTTCTAGATGTCCATGAGTCTCTTACGGATAAGATGTGGGAGGCTGCTCTTGACAAAAAGTATAACCTTTACAAGGAGGCAGGGATCGAGGAAGGGGGAAGGTGAGGGTGGAGACCGAAGGCATCCACTTACATCAGGCAATTTCTTAGCACCAAACCCAGACCCAACTCCTCTCTCCATTATTTTTGCATTTAATTATTATTGTAAGGGACAAACTGCTATTCACTAGGCCTTTTCCCCCCTAAGTATTTAAAATGCTGCTGTAATAGTAAATATCACCCCTGGCATATTTGTCCTGGAAGAAAAGAGAGTGCTTTGGAATACCTAATTGAAATGTGCTACAGGAGATAAGGTGGCTGCAGAGACTGACATTTAAAAGCAGGAGACACCACAGAAGACATGAAATATTACTGTCGCTGCCTCAAAGCCAAAAGCCACTTTCACAGATGGAAACATCCTTCAGCCCTGTTTCTTTTTCCCAGTGCCACCCCCCGCTCCACCGAGCCCCACTTCCCAGACTCACAGCCACAGGGTTCTAAGCCATCCCTGCTCTGCCTTTAAAAACCCACCCTGTTCTAACACTACCAGGCAGGTAAAAGAGAATAATGGCATTTGAGTTATCTTTTGCTCTTCCTACCCATCTCAAAATCTTGGGTCTTAATCCTGGGTCTTATTCCTGGGTCTTATTCTTGGGTAAGGGTAGGATGGTAGACAGGTCAGATACAGAAAGGAAAGGAAGGGCAGGTATATGATGCAGAACTTAAGGCATCCAAGTTTCCTATCAAAGCAACTGGGTTTGAGTCCTGATTTCAGCTTCCTGCTAATGCACACCCGGGGGATCAACAGGTGATGGTTAAGGTAGTTGGGCCCCCGCCACACACATGGGAGACCTAGATGGAGTCCTGGCTCCTGGCTTCAGACAGGCCCAGCCCTGGCTATTGCAGGCATTTGGACTAAAACAGTAGATGGGAGATCTCTGTTTCCTTCTCCCTTTCAAATAAATAAAACAAATAAGCAAGAGTATTATAAAACAGGGAAGGAAAAGATCTATCACGTATCTCCATAGGTCTCATTTAAAAAAAAAAAAAAAACTGTTCTATGCCAGTGTAGAAGAAATGTGGTAGCAGACTAAAGAATGTTACCTATGCTTTATAGCCAGCAAATCTTGTCCACTGATGATAACTGGATACAGTTACTCCTCAGGGGATGCATCCAGATAAGTACAATTCACCACTTGTTCCCTTCATCAAAGCTCCAGGACAACTGGTCAACCAAACATCAGACACAGAGTAATTCAAATTAGCCACATTTTTATCAAATCTATTCCCACTTTCATGTCTATCTACCTAGTGTCCAAGGATGTTCCCCCTCAGTGAACCATGACTCCTAGCATTTATGCTTTTGTTTCATCCCTGCTCATGAAAATGGGCTAGCTCTGTACACTTCCAATAACAGGATATAATAGAAGTGACACAGAGTGGCTGGCTCTGTGGCCTAGTAAGTTAAGTCACTGTCTGCAGTGCCAGCATCCCATATAAGTGCTTGTTTGCATCTCAGCTGCTTCACTTTTGATCTAGCTCCCTGCTAATGTACGTGGGAAGGCAGTGGAAGATGGCTCAAATGCTTGGGCCCCTGCACTTTTATGTGGGAGATCTGGAAGAAGCTCTTGGCTCTTCGCTTCATATTGGCTCAGCTCCAGCCATTGCAGTCATTTGGGAGAATGAACCAATGGATGGAAAATCAATCTCTCTCTCTCTCTCTCTCTCTCTCTCTCTCTCTCCCCCTCCCTCCCTCCCTCCCTCCCTCCCTCTCTCCTTCCCTCCCTCCCTCTGTAACTGCCTTTCAAATAAATAAATAAATCTTTTTTAAATAGTGACACTGAATGATTCCTGACACTAGGTCAGAAGAAAGTCTTATAGTTTCTGCCCAGCTTTCTAAGAATGTTCTTATAATAGCTTTCCTTGAAACCCAACCACTACATTCCAATGAGCCCAGGTCATAGCCAGAAAATCATCTGTAGATTCTCCAGCTGAGTTCTCTCATCAGCTACCAGCCATGTATATGAGAAAGATACCTTGCATACCCTAAATTGTCATGACATCAAATAAGTGCAATTCCAACTGATATCATATAGAGTAGAAAACAGTTAACTAGCTAGAATCAACTCAAGAATTTCCTACATAATTTAAAAACCTATTGTATTAATCCAATAAGTTTTGGAGCATTTTGTTACACCACAATAGATAATAGTAAGATAAATTGACTTAAAGATATGAGTGTTGCCAAAACAGAAACCTAAGGCTTATAGCATTGGCTGTGGAACCAGGTAGAAAGTGGAGATTAAAGGGCTTCAAGAAGTATATTAGTAGAGGCTGGAAAAAAGATGGCAGGTGTTATGAGTGGTGAGAAGTTTAGCAAAACTGTCTATAACATGAAAATACAAATACATCCCACAGACTGTGGAACTGGCTGAAAACATTTCCAGGCAGATTAGCAAAAGCGCTAACTCAGGGGTATGCATTCAATCTAGTGGTAGACACCTGTGTCCCACAAAGGGCTGCCTGGGTTTGATATTCATCTCTGACTCCTGGATGCAGACCATGAGTGGGTCAGCAGTGATGTCTTAAGTAGTTCAGGTCCTACCACCAACACTGGAGACCTGGACAGTACTTTTGGCTCCTAGCTCCTGCCCTGGCAAAGCCCTGACCATTGCAATATCTGCGAAATGAACTAGCAAATGGGTGATAGCTCACTCTCTCTCTCTCTCTCCATATTTCTTTGTGTATTTCCATCTCTCTCTCTCTCTCTCTCTCTCTCTCTCTCTCTCAAATAAAAACTTTGAAGTGCTAACTAGTTTTGTCGCTCCCCCTCTTCGTGGAGGAACGACACAGGATTCTGCGTTGTTCTTTCGTCTGCTCGGCCCTCCCCGGGGTTTGCTGCTGGTTCTTCCCAGGTTGGCTACCGTCCCTCCACCTCCGTGGAAGGGCGGTTCCCCCTGGCCACCTTCCCCACTTCCGCAGGGGAGTGGCACACCGCCGGCCGGCTCTCTCGGGGGCTGCACAGGTGTTCCCTCAGATGTTCCTGGTGCATGTTGTCTCTCTCCTCCTTTATAGTCCTCTCCACCAATCCGTGCTCTGCTACCCACACGCCGAGTACGCTGCTCTCCTCCAATCAGGAGCAGGTCCTACAGTTTATTGGTTGAACTGGAGGCAGCTGCGTAGAAGCTGTTTCCCTTCTCAGCGCCATATTGTGGGAGAGCAGATGCATAGAAGAAGTCTTAATTCCGGTAACTTAGTCTAGTCCGGGTTGCTCCCCACAAGTTTCTCCTATCTTCTTAGGATAAGGTACAAATAGAGATGTGTTTAAAAGGGAACTTAAATTTTCAAATGGAATTTAGAGGAAATATAGAGAATTCAGGACTTGAAGTGCTTGAATGTGGAAATATTTTTTCATTTCCAGTATTTCCAGTCGACAAAGAGTTCTCAAAATAAGAAAGGAGCTCAATGGATAGAAGAAACGTAGGGCTCTGGCTACAGAATGTAGCCTTAGGATTACTTTCGGATCAAAGTTACAGCCTGAGATGATTAAGGTGTTTTATAGAATCTCTCAACTAGAAAAATGACTTAGGATCATAAGGATGTATCTTCTTGACTCTCTTTATTAGACAAAATGGCTTTAAGAACCTTAAGGATTTGTCTCTGATACCAAATTCTATTCTGGTTATATACTGTTTTATAAGAAACTACCCCTAATGTTGTGGCTTAAATAATGTACTGCTTCCCATGATCCTGTGAGTTGGCTGGGGTCAGTTGGGTGGTTTAATCTGGCAATCTGTCATGTAGTTGCAGTCAACTGCAGCTGGGGTCAGTGTCAGATGAAGCCTCACCCGCAGAGGATGTCTGAGGGCTTCTTCACTCACACGGCTGACACCTCCCCACCCTCCTTCTTTCTTGATGTCACAGCTCATCCCCCGACATCTCTCCACTCAACTTAGCTTCTCACAGCATGGTGATCGCTTGGCAGTCACACTTCTTACACAGTAATTAGCTTGCAAGAGTCATAATGGAGAACCTGCCAAGTCAGTTAAAGACGACTTCCAGAAGTGCCTCTGCACTAAACCATGAAATCTGATTGGTTAAAGCCATAATGAGGCCTATTCAGAGTCAAGATGGTAGAGAGAGTCTCACCTCTTGATTTGGTTGAGAGAGGAGAGAGCTTTAAGGATAGATTGGGGGGGGGGGCAATGTGGCAGAGGGGGTTAACACCTCAGAGTGTCTGGGATCAAGTCCCACCTCTACTTCCAATCCACCCTCCTGCTAATGCACTTGGGAAGACAGCAGATGATGGCCCAAATACTTAAGGCCCTGTCACCCAGTTGGGAGACCAGGATGGAGTTATTGTGGTGCCAGCAGTCAGCCTTTCCAAGACTTAGCAGTTCTGAGCATTTGGAGAGCAAACTAGCACATGGAAGATCTCTGCGGCTGGGGGAGGGAGAGTATATCTCCCTTTTTCTCTGCCACTCTACCTTTCAAATAAATCTTTTTAAAAAGATAAATTTCAAAAGAGTACATGATATGAAAAATGCTATTGTGGTCATCTTTGAAAATGCAATCCACCATAAACTACTACTGTGTTTTAACTTTGGATATGAGAATCTTTGGATATGAGAAACCCATATAATTACAATCTTCCCTCCAGATTCCAGATCTGCCTACATTCCAAGAGCTTTGGCACAATGAAAGATTCTGGGTAGGGAAGCCAACCTCTACATTCGAGCCTAGACTTCAGCTTCCAAATGACGCAGCAGAGGTGACAACTCTGGTCCTGTCCAATGTTAGTAACTCCTACAGCATGGACTGCCACAGAGACCTGGGATCTAGTGAGAGATCAGCATCTTGAGAGAGCCAGTGAGCACCTAGCCCTGAGAGAAAGCTACACTGTCACTAAATTCAAGAATGTCTTAACTAGAAAGAGTTGCTGTTTGTTAAACAAACCTTCATGCATTATGAAACACATCATCCTTTCTGCGTGGCAAGGTTGGAACTTGAGTGCCTGGCTCTGAGAAGTGTTGGCTATCTCCATGAGCTTCTTTTCCCAATCCCAGACCAAGAGGCTGTCCAAAATGACAATGAGTGAACAGCTTGAAAAAGTTTGCAGTTGTCCATGTGAAGGGAAACAATCAGGTACGTTCCAAAGCCTCGTTTCACCACAGCAGTTTCATAGAGTTCCCTGATGCTAAAGTGCCTCTAGTTTTAAGGAGAAGCAAGGGGGTTGGAAGAAAGAGTCAAGAAAAAGTAAACAGAATCACTCTATTAGAAAGCAAAGGAACCCCTTTGGCTTTTATTCCTATGTTCAATCAACCCTTTCCCAGGAAATGGCTGCTTATTAGCAAGCAAAACCTTCCAGAAATCATACAGACAACTCATTTCAGAAAACACTTATTGAGATCTTGCTACAAAGAAAGCATTGCAGGGCTTGCAAAGGCAAGGAAGAAAGACACAGTTTATGTAACTACCATACAAAGTAAAGTAATGTTAGTTGTCATAAGAGACACATAAACCTATTGCTAGGAGGATTCAAAGGTGTTCCCTTTTCACTGTGTTCATTCTATCAGAATTACATGTAAGCTCCCTGAAGCAGCCTTGGGGGCATGTTCAAGTTCAAACAACCTCTGTTCAAAAGAACTTTACTTTTGAAACAACAGTTTCAGTATCTCGAAGGGCAATGGTCACAAGCACTGCCAAGGATGTGGACAGTTTGGAATTCTTTCTTGCACATAGATACAGGGAGTTTAAGCTAGCACAACCCTTCTGGAAAGTGATCTGGAAGAAACTGGTGTAATTAAGCATGCGTACGCCCTGTAACCCAGCAACACCACACCTGGGAGTAGATGCCCAGGAAATTCTTGACTGGGGTCAGGTACTACATCATTGGTAATCGTGGAGATGGAGCAACATCCCAGAAATAGAGAAACTGCTACAAAGATGTGGTGGTGCAGGCAGTGGGATGCTGTGCTGCAGTTAAAAAAGACAAACTAAATGAAAGCACAGTTTTACGAAGAGAGCTTAAAAACATAGCTGAACAAGAGAAATGCATCAAGTTTGCAGCATGCGTCCACTGACAACAATTTTAAATGCCTAAAAATGAAATCATAATCTGTGTCCAAAAAGTGTATATGCACATTTAAAGATGTATATTAAAACTACTGCAATGAGTTTCCCTGGGAAAGGGAAATAGAGTATATGATTAGAGCTGAAGGGAAAAAAATCTAAGCCAAGGAGAGCTTGCTTGCACTACTGATGATGGTGTATTACAAATGGGAGGTTTTGTATTCAATTCCCTTCACTTGAGATCAAAAGGTGTAAAAGCACTTTGCTGAATTTGGGCAAAATATGAGCCACAAGTACATATCTAAATCCATATACAGTGTAATGTAACGGTTTACAAGGACAACCATTGATGTCAGAAAGACTTGGTTTTGAATTAACTATGTCTCCAAGGATTAAGAAAAAATAATATATGTAAAGCACTCAGCACAGTGCTGGTACAAACTGAGAAATGAGCAAATGGTAGCTATTTATAAAAGATAATAAAACTTATCATTATTTTTTATCTGCCTTCTACTTTAGTCTACACACCTTGAAACATTTCACATGGTAAGAAAATCATCATAAGCTTCTTATTGGCTTATGGTGTATACCTTCCCTGTACCCAAGAGATTCAGGGGTATTAAATATAATTAATCAATAAGAAACACAGAACAATCAGAGATAAAGACAGAACTGATGCCCTTTAAGGGAAGCCGAGAATGTGAGTATCAGCAAGTGCCTGAGCAGAGCTGGTGACTGCAACTGGGCACACAAGTCAGTCCAACAGCCACAGCAATGGAAGAAAGGGAAGTTTATGGATGGCAAAGTTTGCATTTCATGGCATGTAAAGGTGATAAAATCCCCTGCAGAAACACACTTTGCTTACATACTTTGTGCCTCAGGTTTTCATGTTAGGACTACTGGAAACCATGGACAAAAACACCTGTCTGGCATTTGGCTAAGATGCAGAATCTCTATCTGAACAATTGACTCAGACACTGAGGGTTGAACACTAAATTGTGAGGAAGGAGGCAGGGGTTTCTAAAGTCATACCACTTAGTCACCTGCTATTTATACAATTCAATAAGCCCAGGGAAAGAACTTGATGAGACTGGAAGAATGACTGGTGAACTTGACTGCTGAGCAGTCTTTTTGTTTAGTAAAAGAATCTTCAAGGGGCCAGCGCTGTGGCGCAGTAGGTTAATCCTCTGCCTGGAGTGCCTACATCCCATATGGGCACCGGTTCTAGTCCCAGGTGCTTCTCTTCTGATCCAGCTCGTGGCTGTTGCCTAGGAAAGCAGCAGAAGATGGCGTAAGTCCTTAGGCCCCTGCACCCATGTGGGAGACCAGGAAGAAGCTCTTGGCTCCTGGCTTCGGATCAGCCCAGCTCCAGCCATTATGGCCATTTGTGGAGTGAACCAGCAGATGGAAGACCTTTCTCTCTGTCTCTCCCTCTCACTGTCTGTAACTCTACCTCTCAAATAAATAAAAATCTTGAAAAAAAAAAAAAGAATCATCAAGTTATCTGGAGCCAAACCACCTATATTCAAGTCCTGCTCTCCCACTTACTAGGCCTGTGATCTTGGGGAAGTTACCTAATTCTTCTGTGCCTTGATTTTTCTCATCTGCGAGATGGGTGTGATTATACCTATTTTATTGAGTTGCTATAAGGTTGTTTAAAGAGTTACTATTCTTAAGGCACTTAGAATAGTACTGGGTACATAGTAAACATTATAATAATTACATGAGCATGTTTCAAAAAACTGAAAAACATCAGGTGCTGTAAGGCACGCCTCCAGCAGGTGCTGGATTTCAGCAGATCCTGGCTGAACTAGCTAACAAGTATCTGGAACGATGTAAGTAGCAGCTGTGAGGGAGGAAATGTTCTCCAGTGAAGAGTCAGATGCTGATCCTGTGCTCTCACACACGTGAAATACTGCATATACTTCTCTCTCATGCACTGAAGGGAGACGCCAAATCACAGCAGCAACATTAATCATGTAAGTATCATGATAACCAAAGGCCACCAGGGGCCTGCCTTTGTGCCATGATGATCATGCCCCTTAGTTCTTATCCTCAACACAAAGTAGGTACTATTGTTAGCTCTGTTTTATAGAAGAAAACACTAAAGCGCAGAGTGGTTGAGTGACTTGTTCAAGGTGACACAGTCTGTTAGGTGTGAGCATTACATAGGACACTGTCCCTCCAATATTCAATTAAACAGGAAGAAAGACGAGTGTTGAGATAGGCGATCTCCCAGATGCCTTTTCTTGCCAACATCTGTCAGGGAGAAGCTCAACTGCAATTCTATTCTTGAGGATATATGAAAAGGGAGACCTGGCATTTGTTAACACAGAAGAGCTTACAGGTGATATGCTGTGTTTTTGCTTCTAGTGCAACAAACATGATAAATAACTTCACCTACAAGGCAGATTCCCTTGACGGACAACCTCCAGAGAGCATGTTAGAACACACTTTGGGTAAAAGTGATAAGATTCTAGCCATAACCCCAAACTGTCTTTAATTTAAACTTGTAGCAGTAAATACCTGGCAAGATCTCAGTATATGAATTATTACTTTGGAACACAGGATATGTGACATACCTCACTACTGATCATGACACATCAATATATCCCAGCGCCAAGGTGGGCGTCTGCTAGTTTAAGAAGTGCTAGGTGAGTCTACTCTGTCTTTAGGATCAATACAATTCAGTGCCTGGCATCATACCTTTTGAGATTTAGTTCTGAAGGATTCTGGAGACTCAGAAGCTCTGGGATAAAATGAAAATGCCACTCATGCTATCATTAATAAGGGATAATTTTTAATTTAATTAGCCTCTTGGCATGAGTCACAAAATAGATCTATGAAGTAGAGGTGCTGGAAAGCAGAAAGGTTCTAGACAGGCTGAAGAATAAGGAGAACCAGCAGAAATTATCACTTTGGCTTTATTTTGGAAAATGATCTGTATATCCTCGCATCCATGCATCTGGGCTAGAGCAAAGTGTCCATTCAGTAGAGGTAGCGCTGGGTCCATGAGGGCACACACATGGGGACCCCACCTTTGGAAATGGACATTAGAGCTCCCCACATACAGGATCCTAGTTTCACATTTCAACATCATAAAAATTTAACATCTTTCCATAAAAGCCAATTGCATTATTCATTTTGTTAAAAAGACAGCCTCTAAATCCGAAACAACAAAAGAATAATTAAAGATGTAACTTAACCTCTTCTGTTTTCTTCTTCTAAGACATAAGCCCCAAACCCTGTCCCCTGCTGCCCTTGTACAATGTTGGAAAGAATATTTTCTCTCTCCAGGATCAACAACAGTCCATCGTTAGCCCTTGCAGATACTTCATCCGAGTTCCTACTTTAGCCATATAATATGGATCGAAGGTACACATATAAAGGGAAACGGTCAGTATGTTTCATGTCAAGGTAGGGGAAATTGAACTTCACCCAGGTAAAATGATTCATCCAAGATCACAAGTCACAGAGACTGTCCCAGAGAAGGGCTCTGTTCACTGAGCCATACATCTTTGGAAGGCGCAGCTGAATGAACTTCTTTCTCCTCTGCACCCTCTTGAAGGAACAAAGATGAAGGATGCCAAGGGGTAGAATGAGCTTGTTGATATGGCAACACACAAACAATTAAGTACAAATGAGAACCAAAAGACCTGGGCTTTGAAGCCAATTCTATCCCTTGTTAGTTGTTGTAAACCTTGGGAAAGTGACTGATCCATTACATGACTCAATTTCCCTATTCATTAAAGGGTGACCTTAAAACTGTGCTACTCAGTGGATGCAGACAATTGTCTTAAAACTGCAAATGAAAGCTCTTTGAAAGTTGACTCATGTCCTGGTCTTTACTTTGTGCCTGGTATGCACCTGGCACAGTACTAACCTCTTTATGTATATCGCCTCATTAATCCTCACAATCATCCTTTGATGTAAATTCCATTAGGGTACCCATTTTACCGACAGGGAAATAAGGACACAGAGACAGCACATGGGTCTGTCCTTTTCAAGCTCTTGGTACCATGAGCACCCTGCAGGCAATAAAGATGAACAGTCAGAGAAGATGCTTGGGGCCTGCAGCCACAGTCCAGCAGCCAGAGCTGTTGCTCCTCATAGTGGACCTTTATTTGACCAGGAGCATAGAAGTCTTTATTTTCCTTTGAGAACATGACTCTGGGACCTCTACCCCACATAGAATCTTCTTAACTTTTTTCACTATTAATTTATTTTCATATACTTGAAAAGTATAGTGACAGAGACAGAGACAGAGAAAGCGAGAGAGAGCGAGAGCGAGAGAGAGAGAAAGAGAGATTCCATCTGTCCATCTGTTGACTCCTTCCCCAAATGCCTGAAATATCCAGGGCTGGGCCAGGCTGCAGCCAAGAGCCTTGGAATTCCATCTGGGTCTCTGATCTGGGTGTCAAGGACATAAACACTTGAACCATTATCTGCTGCCTGCCGAGGTGCAGTAGCATGAAACTGGATTAGAAGCTGAGTAACCAGCTTGTGAGCTGGCATCCCAATATGGGATTCAGGAATCGCATGTGGGCTACTTAACCTGCTGTGCCACAATGCCAGACCCAAAAAAATCTCCTGGAATAGACAGCAGAGATGTCTCTGTGAGAGACAAACTCCCATGTGAGCCAGAAGTGTCCTTTTCTGGGGCTGTGCCTCTCTGCTGTTGGAGCCGGGCAGGCAGCAGCCAGTACTTGGAGACAAGAAGGAAGGAGCCCAGCAGAAGGCTCCTGCCCCAGCTCACCCACCTAAAACCACCCACCCAATGGCATCTCTCTTGATTATGACTGCCATGTTAAGTTCAACGTCTTCTCTCTTCTTTCTTTGTCTGTGAGCCTGCTCCCCTCGGTCATCCTCCTAAGAAGCCCCTTCTTCAATTAAGAGGTGCCAACATGCCAATGGAATTTGCAGTTTCAATCTATCCCTGAAAAGTGAATATTTCAACCAAAATGAAGGCTTGGTCATTGCTTGGTTATTTTTACTCTCTGCTACCCACCCACCTTTTTGGAAAATCTGTTCCCATCACAGCATACCCTTCATCTCCCTACAACCCTCTCTTCTTCCAGCCTTTTATTTAAAAAAAAAATGTTATGCATATCTCTACTCTTCTATTTCCAACCCTAAAAAACAATAAGTCAGCTGTATTGATCCCTCCTTGTGACTTCTACCTTCCTGCCTGGTAGGGAGAGTTGATAAGCTGGTTGCTAAGGAGCTTACTCATTTGAGAGAAGGGTATTTAAACCTTGAGTTTAATTATTAAATTGAATAGGAAGGGAAGAAAGAAAAAGAGCAAGACTGAGATAGGTCATCTGAGCATGGGGCTAGGAACACAGAAGATGCGCACCAGGACTTGCAACAGGCAGCTCTAGCCTCACATCCCCAGACCAAAATAGGACCAAAATAGGAGCTTAGTTACTCTGAAATCACAAGTGCTCCTCTTCCTCAGGGAGGAAGAGCCACTGTGAAGCCTGCCACATGGCAATGACCTCCCGGAGTCTCTGCAGTAAGAGGACTTTGCTAGAGTTCTCAAAGAAGTAGTAGGGGGTTAGAACCACCCACTAGGGGGAGCTACAGTTTAGAGACAACCCCAATCTCAGGACCTCTGAAAAGAGCAGGTCTGGAGAAAGATACCACACAGGGATCGTTGACCAGTGCTCAGCTGCTTCAAAGAGCAAATGAAAAGAGCCCAGATAGTCATAGCCTCCTGGGATTCATCATTGGCTCCTCGTGCAGCTTCTAGCTTTTACTTATCAGGTGCTTGACAAATTGAGGTTGACATGAGTACCAGACCCCCGACTCAGGACTTATTTGGGCTCTGAAAACATAGACAAAGGATGGGATAAATGACCCAGACACATAAAAGCCCAGTGCCACCAATGGCTGCCACAACAGCAAAAAGCTCTGCCTACTGTTTACCAAGTCTATGAAAATAAGAACAGCATCTTATTCCTCAAGTTAATGTGAGCACTAAGTGAAAGAGTCCTGGGAACATTCCCAGTAAATGTTGTTTACTTGTGTTTTTGGATTTCACACTCATATCTTGGACTTCTCATAACCAAATTTGGAGGCAGAAGGTCAGGGTTTGACTAAAACAAGCATGGATAGCGCTTGCCCCTCCCTAAGATGTACAACAAAACATAGAAATGCTTGCAAATGCTTGGGACTCCCCTCCTTTGGCATCATCCTGTGAATTCAGAGAGGCAGCGAGGATTCTGCACTGTTTACCAGAGGAAGAGAGGAAAGAAACAATTTTTAACAGTTACCATGTGCCAGCCAATCTGCTGATTATTGCTTGCTATTTAAGGAATATATTATTTTCCACATCTTATAGATTGTAATAGCCTAGCCAACATGAATCCATCAGTAAATAGTATAATTGGGACTGCAATTGAAGTCTCCTTGAATTGAAATATACTCCACACAAATGCCACTCCAAGCCCCAATGCTGACCTTCTGCTCCGGACCCACTGGGGACAGGGCCTGGCTTCTGCAATGCCACCCGGGGTTACCATGACTGACCAGCCATGTCTGGGACCTCTGACCTACCTGATTTCTAAGGGCACTTCCAGTCCAAACAGTCTGTAATGAGGAGAAAATGCTGCTCTCTTGGCAGGCAGTATGATTTTTTTTCTTATATAAAGACTTGCCTTTGTTAAAACTAAAAGACACTTTGATAAGCCCACATGGAGAAAAGAAAGAATGAGAACTCCAAGAAAGGTCTAAGGAATGAATGGGGGGGGGGGAGAGGGTGGAGGACAGAGGAGAGGAAAAATAGGGAGAGAGACAGAGGGAGGAAAGAAGGGATGGGTTTAGGAGGGAGGGTAGAGGGGGAGACAGGATAGAAGAGGGAGAAGAAAGGATGGGAGGAAGACAGAGGAAGAGGGAGAAAGAGAGGAAGTGAGGTGAAGGGGAAAAGAGGAGAGGGGAGTAAGCAGGGAAGGAGGAGAGGTAGAGGAGGAGTGGAGGGGGAGATGGAGGATAAACCATTGGATGTCACCCAGAATGGCTCCTGAGATTCCCCCAAAACAGAAGGGGGACAGAACCATCCAGAACTGGGTTTTAACTCCACAGTTCCATTCCTGTACTAAAACAAGTTTTGAACCTTTAGGGAAAGCCAAAGTAGGCTTTGATGGGTCCCTCCTTGATGACACAGAGCCCCTACACTCACATACAAAGAGTCCTCAAAAAGTTTATGGAGGATGCATATTGTGAAAAACTAAGGGCCGGCGCCACGGCTCAATAGGCTAATCCTCCGCCTAGCGGCGCCAGCACACCAGGTTCTAGTCCCGGTCGGGGCGCCGGATTCTGTCCTGGCTGCCCCTCTTCCAGGCCAGCTCTCTGCTGTGGCCAGGGAGTGCAGTGGAGGATGGCCAAGTGCTTGGGCCCTGCACCCCATGGGAGACCAGGAGAAGCACCTGGCTCCTGCCTTCGGATCAGCGCGGTGCACCGGCCGCAGCGTGCCGGCCGCAGCAGCCATTGGAGGTGACCCAATGGCAAAGGAAGACCTTTCTCTCTGTCTCTCTCTCTCTCACTGTCCACTCTGCCTGTAAAAAAAAAAAAAAACACAACTATGCCCAAATTTCAAAATGATCTTGCACCAAAATCAACTGTCTTCTGATTATTTTTCTCCATGAGGTTTGTGAAGAGCCTTATTTTTACACCTGCTCTTAACCAAAAGATCAACCCCTCATCTAGCTCATCTCATATTTA
Source organism: Oryctolagus cuniculus (assembly GCF_051225735.1). Lineage (NCBI taxonomy): Eukaryota > Metazoa > Chordata > Mammalia > Lagomorpha > Leporidae > Oryctolagus > Oryctolagus cuniculus. Next base: position 28,806,549 of record NC_142886.1, on the reverse strand, counting down.
AATCATCTTATGAAAATGTTCTGTGTTACCTTCATTATAGGAATAGAGACATTGAGACACACAGAGACTAAAAACTTGCACAAGGTCATTAACACTCGTGTCAAGAGTTTGAACCCAACCATTCAGACTCTGCAACCCTCAGGCAACACACTGACTCCTGAGGCTTTTCATCCCTTCACCTCATATGTGTCTCACGGTAGAGGGACAGGATGGGTGAGATATGGGCTGTAGTCTTCATCATGCATTTAGAATCAAAGAGGTCACATGCACTAGTTCAGGCCATCTAGGCAGTACATGAATGGAGCTTGGGCTTAACCCCCTAAATCTCAGAAGGCCCAGACTCCCTCCAACCCCAATGCCAGGCAAAGTCATCTTCATGCATCCCAGGTACAGGCCCCAGTCTCTTGTAAAGCTGCGCCTTGCTAATAGCACCCTGTTCACCCAAAGACTCCTTCCTAATTGGTGCTGGCCTGAAATTCTTATGTGAGATATTTTTTAGCATCCCCTGGTTTTCTTTCACAATTTTCATCACAGTAAGAGTCACTTGGCGGTCAGCATTGAGACATGCTGGGTTAGTCCTCAGTCTACAATGCCTGCACCCCATATGTGCACCAGTTCAAGTCCCAGAGGCTTCACATCCAAGCAGGCTCCCAGTAAATGACCATGGGAAGATGGCCTGAAAGCTTGGGCCCTGCCTCCCACAAAGGAGATCCACATGGGGCTCTGAGCTCATGGCTTCAGTCTGGCCCAGTTCCAGCCCTTGTAGTCGTTTGAGTGGTTTACCAATGGGTAGAAACTATCGTGTTCTCTCTCTCTCTCTCCCCCTCCCTCCCCTTTCCCCTCCCTCCCCTCCCTCCCCTCTCTCCCCTCTCTCTTCTCTCTCCTCTCTCCTCTTCCTCTTCCTCTCTGTGTAATTCTGCCTTTCAAATAAATAAAATAAAATAATATCTATTGAACTTCCCTAATGATTGAGTGTGAGTGATTTCAGGAAGCAGTCTCCTTTTGAATATCAACATCTAAATTCACCAAGGGTACTTAAGAAGGAATTGTAAGGAAGACTCTAGGAGAAAAGAGGAAAGAATCATGGAGGGAAAAGCTTGCAGGAACTATTTTGTCTCCTCACCTAGTAGTCTTCTATAGCAAGTGGAAGGTTTTCTAGAGTTCCAATTTTCTAAATTGTCTAACAGGGATAGTGATGGTGATAGACATAGGCAGTGGGAGTAACAGTGTTCAAATAAGATCAGAATGAAGAGATGATAGAAAAGGAAAGAGTCAGCCCACTGTGCAAGGCAGAAATGCATGCCAGGCTAAAAGTTCACCCAGCATTCACACAGCATGCTCATGTAGAGAGATGAGAGCTGGGAGGTTAGTGGAATTAGAAGCAAGGAGTTAAAATTAGTTAGCAAATTGTGAAATGAGATGACCAGTACCACTGCTAACAAAAAATTGCTTGGTTCATTCATAAATTTATTCATTTATTCAGAAAATAGTCACTGAGGTCACCTTTATACCATTAACAGCTAGAAGACAAGCACACTGATGAGGCACTGGCCTTCTAAAGGGGGCAGCACACATACAAACAGGTTATTATCTGGAACAATGTGAGCGTGGAGATCAAAACGCACACAGGTGTCATGGCAGGTGGGGGTCAAAGTGCTCTCAGAAAGGGCTTTCCAGAAGAGACAACCCCTGACCGAGAGCAAGTTTGAGCTAACAAGAGAGTAGAGAGAGGAGGAAGGGCATTATGCACAAAGAGAATAGCGACGACAAAGGCGTAACCCTGAGAACTCAGAACAGTTTTGTTTAGAAGAACCAAGAACTGCTTACAAGGTGCAGGACACGGTCCTTGGTCCTGTACATACTTGAAAAAGTGGAGAAGACAGAGCCTCCTCTTGGTAAGAGGATGAAAATAGTTAGATTGAACCTGGCTTCTCTGAGTAAAAATAAAAATTCAATTACTGCATTAAAAAATAGGACCCAGAAATCTTAGCTCACTATTCCCATGACAGAAAAAAACTCTGAGCAGAGACATCACAATAGCTGGTCTGAGAAGAGGGAGTACTGGGTTCTGCCAGCTTCAGGGGGACAGGTGTCACAGGATGCAGGAACAGATGTGGGTAAGAGAACTCGATGTTGTGGTTCTAGGATTGAAGAGACTTTAACAGCTGGAAGGTCTGCAGGTCTGGTAGAATAGATTCCTGGAACTCTTGTCTTTTGGAAGAAGGGGCCTGAGCTTGGATAATGGCTCAAACATTTAATAAGAACATGAACAGAATGCTATAGGACAAATTAGAATTACATGAAAGAAGGAGGAGAACATGTTTAGTGAGGGGAAGGTATGAACAATCAAGTGGAACGTGCGAACCTTATACTAGGGTCAATGAGACAAGAGCTGGGATATGGCCTTGACTAGCTAAAGAGGGAGGAGGCAATTGAAAAGAGTGTCAGAGAAAATCAAGAAGATGCAGGCCAAGAATTGAGATTTGTCCTCTTGACCTTACATGCCTGACCCCCAGTTATAGAGTTACAGTGCACAGACTTTTAAAAACTGTCACTCCCCCTCTTCGTGGAGGAACGACACAGGACCCTGCGCTGTTCTTTTGTCTGCTCGGCCCTCCCCGGGTTTGCTGCTGGTTCTTCCCGGGTTGGCTACCAACCCTTCCACCTCCGTGGAAGGGCGGTTCCCCCTGCCACATTCCCCACTTCCGCAGGGGAGCGGCACACTGCCGGCCGGCTCTCTCGGGGGCTGCACAGGTGTTCCCCTTAGATGTTGCCCTTAGATGTTCCTGGTGCATGCCGTCTCTCTCCTCCTTTATAGTCCTCCTCCGCCAATCCCAACTCGGCTGCCCACCCGCCGAGTATGCTGCTCTCCTCCAATCAGGAGCAGGATCAGCTCCTGGAGGTCATCACTCAAGTTGGCAAGAGGCAGCTGCGCAGAAGCTGTTTTCTCCTCTCCCAGCGCCATATTGTGGGAGAGCAGATGCATAGAATAAGTCTTAATTCCAGTAACTTAGTCTAGTCTGAGTTGCTCCCAGTTGCTCCCCACAAAAAACTTTCTGTCTACTACCCATTCTTTGTTCCAAGCTACTTGCAGATCTTCCCTTGTGGTGCCACCCTTGCAGTTCCATTCTTGGTCCATTGGATACGAGTTCCTTCTTAGAATTTGAGTCTTGAGAACAAACGTGGTTGATTATTGATAAAGAAGCAAATCATATTATATACCTATACCTAACTAACCTATCAAATCATTCTATTTATTCTACAAGTTTTTGACTAGAATTACTTAAATTTCTTGTTACCAGCCCTATAGAATCAACAAAAAGAGACGTTTGCTTCTTTTGATGTTTATACCAGTTATTTTATTTTCTTGTTTTATGAACTTGAATATTCTAGCAAATGTAAATAGTGGGCATCCCTGAATATTTTCTTATTTTAACTAAAATGGTTTTGATATTTGTCAGATCTGCTATTGTTCTTGGTAAATAATATTTATGTATTATTTAAACAACCATGTTTTATTTCCATTTTACCTAGATTTTATTAAGAATGGCTGCTGAAATTTATCGAATGCTGTCAGCCTGTGTTGATATGACTTTCTTCTACTTTAATCATTCAGTAAAAATATCAGGTTGACAGTTTTCTTCATATTGATCACATATAAAATAAAGAGGCAAAGTTAGTACCTTTCTCCACCCTAGTAATAATAACTAAAAACAGAAATGAGAAAATTATATTATTTAGAACATCAATAAAATGTTGAAATATTTATGAACAAATTTCACTAAAAATGCAGAAGACAACACAAAGAAATGCAAAAACTCTTGCTGGAAGATATAAACAAAATTTGTTAAGAGAAAACATACCATATTTTAAATAGAATATTTAAATATGAACCTGCCAATTGTCCCAAAATTAATCTGTTGATTTACTTTGGTCTAAAGCTCAACTGGAATCCCATCAGCTATTTTAATTGAATGTAATATACATTAATTCTATATAGAGGGGCCAACACTGTGGTGCAGTGGGTTAACGTCCAGGCCTGAAGCACCAGCATCCCATATGGGCACCAGTTCTAGTCCCAGCTGCTCCTCTTCCAATCCAGCTCTCTGCTGTGGCCTGGGAAAGCAGTGGAGGATGGCCCAAGTCTTAGACTCCTGCACCCACGTGGGAGTCCCTGAAGAAGCTCCTGGATCCTGGCTTTGGATCGGCGCAGCTCCAGCTGTTGTGGCCAATTGGGGAATGAACCAGCGGATGGAAGACCTCTCTCTCTCTCTGCCTCTCCTCTCTCTGCATGTAACTTTGACTTTCAAATAAATAAATAAATCTTTTAGAAAATTCTATATAGAAACATCACTGCTTGGAAATAATCAAGAAATGAATGAAGAAAGAACAATGAGAAGGGACAGGACTATACTGACAGCAGACGTTATGTAACTATCACAATCAAATCAGTAAGGAATGGTAGGAATAGACAAATAGTTCAGGAGACAGAGACTATGGAAACAGATTCTCATAAATATGAGTGCAGAGGAAATGACAAAAGAGGCAATGCAATTCACTGAGGGGAAGGATGGCTGACTTCATGAATACTCCTGAGCCAACCCACTACTCAAGCAAGAGATACACGGTATCAGAGCGTGTTTCAGTGTCAGAGTCCCAGGTTTAAATCCCACTTGCACTACCTTCCCTGCTCTGTGACCTTTGGAATAGTTACTTAGCTTCTCTGAGCTTCATTTTCCTCAACTGTAAAATGCAGGAAGATAATCTGTCTTAAGGGTTGTAATGGACAAGGGTCAAGCTATTTAATGCATGTTATGTAAAGTGTCTACACAATAGTACCTAGCAAATCCAAAGCACTCTTATCATCATCCTTAGGAATAAAAAGAAGTGGACCTCCAGCTTCCACAAACACAAAAAGAAATTTCTAGGTGTGTTCAAACTTAAAAGTAAGCAATAAAAGCAAAAAATTTTTAAATTAATCTAAAAAGCTAAACATAATCTTCAGAGATGGGGATGGATGAAACATTCTTTAACAAAGCTGGAGACGAAAATCTATAAAATTAAACAACAGACACTTAACTATATAAGAAAGTAACTGGGCCCAGGGTTTGGCACAGTGGGTTAACCCACTGCTTGGGACATCTACATCATCTATCAGAAGAGCCAGTTCATATCCAGGCTCCTCCACTTCCAATCCAGCTTCTTGCTACATGGGAGGGAGCAGATGGTGCTCCAAGTACTGGGGTCCCAGGTACCCAAGTGGGAGATCCAGATGGAGTTCCTGGCTCCTGGCTTCAGCCAGGGCCACCCCTGATTTTGTAGACATGTGCAGAGTACACTAGCAGATGGGAAATCCTCTCTGTCTCTCTCTCTCTCTCTCTCTCTGCCTCTCCTTCTTTCCCTGTCACTCTTTCTTTCAGATATATAAATGGTTTAACAAGAGAAAGAAATATACTTTCAACAAAGTTAAAAAATAATCTTTGGAAAGACAAGTAAAAGACAAATGTCTCAACTGCAGAAATGAGCAAAAGTCATGAATAGTCCTTTCACAAAAGAACTCAGCTAAATGGCAAACAAACAAGCAAAGATGTTCAGATTCACTGATAGTCTGAGAAACACAAATTAAAATAACAATGAGATATCACTTTACACTCCTCAGAGTGGCACATTAAAAAGATCCACATCTCCTACCACCACCAGGATGTGTGAAAAGGATGCTTTCATACAGTGCTTGAGGACATGTGAAAGCAGCATTGTATCATCTGTTCATACGGAAAATGCACATTCCCTGTATTGTTCTATTCATTAACCTCACTTCTAGACTACACCAGATACAAAAGAACCAGTCCAAATGAACAAGAACATTTACTCAAACATGGTACATGGTACATGGTACACGGTACACGGTACAAAAATATCTGGAAATAAAATCACAGTCAATGGGGGGATGTCACCAATACATATAGCTTTATAATGGAACATTATGCACTCTTTAAAAAAGTGTCTATTGTAGCTCTGCCTTTTGACATGGAGGAATTTCCAAAAAGCAGTGTGGATAAAGAAAGCGTAATGTATTGGGGCTGGCGCTGTGGCGCAGTGGGTTAAAGCCCTGGCCTGAGGCACCAGCATCCCTTGTGGGTGCCAGTTCTAGTCCTGGCTGCTCCTCTTCTGATCCAGCTCTCTGCTGTGGCCTGGGAAAGTAGTGGAGGATGGCTCAAGTCCTTGGGCCCCTGCACCCACATGGGAGGCCTGGAAGAAGCTCCTGGCTCCTGGCTTCAGATCGGCACAGCTCTGGCTGTTGTGGCCATCTGGGGAGTGAACCAGCAAATGGAGGACCTCTCTCTCTCTGTCTCTATCTCTCTCTGTAACTGTCTTACAAATAAATAAAATAAATCTTAAAAAAAGAAAACATAACATATAAAGAAAAGCACTGAAATCCTTCTAGAACCTTCTAATTTTGAGGGAAGAGAGAGCAGAGGTTGCCAAGAGCACACAGGCAGATTCCAAGACACTGATAGCTTTCTATTTCTGAGCCCAGGGTGTAGATATAATATGGTAGCTTGTTCCACTAGTCTTTAAACCACATAAATACATTTTAAATTCTCCTTTGTATTTATTTTATATTTTGCAAAGTGTTTTTTCTAAAAAGAAAATCAGAATGCAAGATAAGTATATAATATCCCTAAAACAATTATCAGAAAGACTTGTATATACAAGTATATGTCTATGTTTATAAATTATATGAATGTAAAGGAAAACACAGCTAAAAACATAGTAGGTTATTAATAATAAGAACAATCCTGGAGTGGATAGTTTTTGCCCAAACAAAAATGAAGAGAATCCATTTAGAAAATCACTAGTTAGTTAAATCATCACGTATTGTGCGTGTGCGTATGTAAAGTAAATTAAGAAACAAGATTGAAAGAAGAGGAAGTAAGGCTAAAGGAAGGAAAAAAATAAAGTTCATTTCTATCTTAGTCTCCAGCCCCCCAATATAATTGCATCGGATTCTGCTGTTCACATGAAAGGGCCCTTAACTGGTACAAGCATAGTGTCTCACAACTTTGGTCTGCACATGCTTCCTCTTCACCTCACACAGGGCAGCCACTAGCAATGCTGCCCATTGTCCCTTCCCTTCCAGTTCTCTTCCATTCTAAACCTTCCTTCTAAGATTTACAAGACAGCAACCAGCTCATGAGTTCCACCAGGGTTAAACTATACTTGTGGCAATACCAGTAAGGCGATACTAAAACTATCATCAGTAGAGAAAGAAACGGAAATGAATTTTAAACCAATTAGGCTGCATTATACTCAGAGCCAGTATAATGGCAAAAGGATGCTTAGCTGCCTAACAGGGAGCCCAACAATTGCTGATGTTCAGGATCCCCCTGAAGACTTTTAGGTAATCTTTCCCCAGTCACCTCTGTGCCACCATCTCTACCTATGCTGTAGATAAAGCTAGCTGCAAGCAAAAGTCATATATGTGTATCCTCCCAATAAACTGACAAAACCATAAAACCCCCAACAGCACTTGGTTCTTTGGACTGTGTTTCCTCCCAGTAATGTATTGCCACAAAGTAACATGATGTAGAAAAGTTTGTAGGACCATGAAATAATGTTCCACAGTGCATTATCTATGGGAGTTTGGTCAATTCACTCCGTTAGCCTCTATGAACCCTAAATAACTTGCTTTAAAAACAGGAATTCTACTTACCTCAGGAAAATATTTGAGAATCAAACAAAATGGGCCATGGGAATCCTCGCACCATCCTTCCAATTTATAAACCTCAACCTTGTCCGCATTTTCCCACCGTTGCGATCCATGTAATTAGGTATTCAGTAAGGGGTTTGTTCAGCGGATATCCAAGGTTCTAGGTTCACTCTGGGAAACTAAGGGACCTAGGATCAAACTCATGACTTCACTCCGTTTTATCTCTACCATGTGCCAACAAGTTAAGACTGTCATGGTCTCAGGGAGGGGAGCTACTAGAACCAGGGAGGTGTATCAGTCCTGCCTCCTGGCCCCTCTGCTCCTCTTTGCTGTTCAGGGACTGCTGCTGCAAAGGCTGCCTTTAGGTCTAACTAGACAGCACTTTGCCTCAGCTGCATCCTGTAGCTCTCATGTTGCTCCCTGGGGCTTCTCTGCAACCAGCATGTGGAAAGCCTGCAGGAACCTGCGGGCCTCTGAGCAAACCTGGAAATGTAAGCAAGTGAACGCCCCAGGAGGAAACCCTTGAGCAAGAGGGCTTGGGAGCAATGAATAAATACTTCTTTCATCCTCAGGCAGAAAATTTGAAGGTGCATTCTACACAATTCCTCAGAGGGTCTCCAGTGGCAGTGAGCCTCTATTATCCACCATTATTTTATGCTTAATAGAACATGCTCCGATTTTAGCTTTCCATCCTTTGAACTTTCCCTCCATCAAAAATAGGCTACTTGCACACAAGAGTCCCACAAAGGCATGGAAAATCGATGAAATTATATATATGCAATACAATATTATATAAAATGAAATTATATGTAATATGTAATACTATATATATATATAATCAACAATATAGCAAAAGCCAGACTAAAAAATGGTAACATTTCATGTTACTCATGCCTTACTCTGCAGCATTACCCTACTAGATTGAAGGTTGCCAACTCCTTCCCATCCACCTGTATCCCCAACTCAGTCTACCCAGAAAGACCCTGTACTTATTCAAAAGTGAGTTCTACTTGTCAAAGGCTCCAGCTCTCAGCCTACGTGGGACCCCAAGGAGCACTATTATTACAAATGATAGCATCAGTGCTCAAAAACATCTCTGCACATTATGTTTAGCATTCAGATCAGACATCAGGCTGAAGTAGTTTTTAATATGCTGTGGATACCTATTAAACTCCAAAAGCCCATGGTTTCTTCCCCAGAAAAACACACATAAACATAAACTTTGGAACAAAATACCAGAGGTTTCATGGGTTCTTTGAAGCCCACTCATGATCTCAGGCCATGACTGTATCACACAAATGGTCAAATTCAGAAAGATTACAGAAAATGGAAATCTAACCATAGATGTCTCTTCCAAGGCCTCACCTGATTCTCAGCTAACTAGCACCTTAACTAAAGGCAGTCGGTTTAAGACCCTAATCAACAGGACACTATGTAAAGTCTGGGTGCTCTTTGAGCTACAATGACCTTCAAAATCTCATATGAAGCTACATCTACCAGATCCATACATATGAGAAGTCTTCAAAAAAGTTAGCAAAAATACATATTATGAAAAAGCCCATGGATGGATTTCAACAATTTGTAAAAAAAAAAATATTTTATCGTATTTGAAAGGCAGAGAAACAGAGATGGCAAGACAGAGACAAAGAAAGATCTTCCATCCACTGGTTTACTACCCAAATGCAACAACAGCCTGAGGTAGGCCAGGTCAAAGCCAGGGGCCCAGGATTCCACCTGGTTCTCCCACATGGGTGACAGGAATCCAAGTATTTGAACCACATTGCTGTTTTCCAAAATGTCCATTAGCAGGAAGCTGGAATTAGAAGAGTCAAGACTTAAATCCATGTACTCTGATACAGGATCCAGGCATTCCATGTGTGTCATAACCACTGTGCCAAATACTGACCCCAGTTCTTGGATTTTAACAATTTTTTGACCAAAATAAAACCATCTCTCTCTTTTTTTAAAGATTTTATTTATTTATTTGAAAGGCAGAGTTACAGACAGTGAGAGGTAGAGACAGAGAAAGGTTTTCCTTCCATTGGTTCACTCCCCAGATAGCCACAACAGCTGGAGCTGCGCTAATCCGAAGCCAGGAGCCAGGTGTCTCCTCCTGGTCTCCCACGTGGGTACAGGGGCCCAAGGACTTGGGCCATCCTCTACTACTTTACCAGGCCACAGCAGAGAGCTGGATTGGAAAAGGGGCAGCCAGGACTAGAACTGACGCCCATATGGTATGCCTGAGTCACAGGTGGAGGATTAACCTAATGTGCCACAGAGCCAGCCCCAACCATCTCTTAATAAGCCAAGACACTCTGGCAAAAAAAAAAAAAAAAAAAAAAAAAAAAAAAAAAAGGACCTAAATGAAAGATCTCTGCGAGTGAGATCCCAGTGGAAAGAACGGGCCATCAAAGAAGGAGGTACCTTTCTCTGAAGGGAGGAGAGAACTTCCACTTTGACTATGACCTCGTCTAAATAAGATCGATGTCCGAAAACTCAAAAGGCTTCCATAGCCTTGGCAACTCATGACAAGAGCCTAGGGAGATTACTGAGGCCATAAATAAGAGTGTCAATTTGTTAAGTCAACAACAGGAGTCATTGTGCACTTACTCCCCATGTAGGATCTCTGTCCTTAATGTGTTGTTCAATGTGAATTAATGCTATAACTAGTACTCAAACAGTATTTTACACTTTATGTTCTGTGTGGGTGTAAACTGTTGAAATCTTTACTTAATATATATTAAATTGATCTTCTTTATATAAAGATAATTGAAAATGAATCTTGATGTGAATGGAATGGGAGAGGGAGCGGGAGATGGGAGGGTTGTGGGTGGGATGGAAGTTATGGGGGGGGAAGCCATTGTAATCTATAAGCTGTACTTTGGAAATTTATATTTACTAAATAAAAGTTTAAAAAAAAAACAAATAAACTAAGATAAAATTGAAAAAAATAACATTTTCCACAAACCCTTCGGAGTGCCCTCAGACCAACTGAAAATAGTTGTGTTATAACCAGCACTGTGTAGTAAAAGTATCAATTTTTCTCTGTAAACATCGCCAGGCTGTCTTACTGGTGTAGCCATGTCAGGGTCTTCAGAAGCAAACTCAGGGGCCAGGATTGCAGTGTAGGCAGCTTACTTGGGAAAAAGACCTGGGGTGAGACAGCAGTCAATAAAGGGGGCGATATCAACCCAGCTGCAGCTAAGGGAATCTGGAATTTAAGCTCACTAAGGAACATCCAGGAGCCAGTGAAGGCACCACCACACTCATTGGTCGAGGGATGAGCAGAAGGGACCAATAGTTCCTCTGCACTTCTGGCCTGCAGAACAGGATGCAGAGTGGATCCAGTGCCGAGATATAGCGCCTGGGGAGAGCAAAGCATGCCATGTGCTGATAGAAATTTCACTAAAATGAAAAGGATGAGGGGGTGTGGGAAGAACTCTTCAGCAACTGACATTCACAAAAATACTCCCAGGCAATGAACTCTGCTCTAAGAATTAGGAGTCATGAGTCTCAGGAGAAAGTGGGGCAGGATAGGACGCATGAATTCATACAGCAAAACAGTCACAATGGAGGAACATAAATCCTAGTTTAGCTATATTCAACATCAATAGCCTAACACCACAATTACCGTTTATTTAGTTAATGCTAACAGCAAGATATGGCACTCACTGGGCACTTAATACATGCACTGTCTTGTTTAATCCTCAGAACTCCCCTAGTACAAGCACCATTATCTCTTATTTTGTGGAAAAAGATGACTCTCAAAGTATAAATTGTCATACTCAACATGAGACAGCTAATAAGAAACGGGTACAGGATCTAAGCACCTAAGTTCACCCTCTCAATGACGTTATATCATCCTCAGGGCTTCTTGGTCTCTTTGTACCCTTCTTTTTCTCTTTAAGAATATTGCCTGAGGGGCCAGCACTGTGGCAAAGTAGGTTAAGCATCTGTCTGTGGTGCTGGCATCCCATATGGGCGCTGGTTCAAGTCCTTGTTACTCTACTTCCAATCCAGCTCCCTGCTGATGGCCTGGAAAAGCAGTAGAAGATGACCAAATGTGTGGGCCCCTGTACCTGCGTGGGAGAACTGAAAGAAGCTCCTGGATCCTTCAGATTGGCACAGCTCCAGCCTTTGTGGCCATTTGGGGAATGAACCAGTGGATGAAAGATCTCTCTCTCTCTGTCTCTCTCTCTGCCTGTGTCTGTAACTGCCTATCAAGTAAATAAATCTTGCAAAGAAAAAAGAATATTGCCTGAGCCATGACAATATACCAGGCCAGCTTCACCAAAACCATGTGATGTAGGTCCTAAGATTCTATGATGGGATAACTCAATCTTGGAAAATTTAGTGATTGCCCAAAACCACAAATGAGTTAAGTAGCAAGGCCACTACAACATCAGAACTTCTTCACACCAAAGCTTCATCTGTGGGTCATTGAACTCTTTGCATAATCCTCAACCTAACATGGGAATGAATGGATGGGTGCCTGCTTCTGAGGGTCTGAAGAAAGCAATCTGCCATATAATCCAGAGGGAAAATGAACTTCAAATCCAAGTTCCCTTCACTTCCTCAGCCCACCCTCCCTCCACACTCTGCTTAGTAAACTGAGAAGCAAATCTCAGCTACCTTCCTGTGGTGGCAGAGAAGCAAGGCAGCTCAGCAGTCAGCCTCACTTTCGGAGGAGAAAAGAAAGTTCTTTTTTTTTTTTTTCAATTAAAAGACAAGACAGAAACATTTCAAGGAATTGGCTCTCATTTCCTTGCATTATTGCTCTAATTGGCTCATTATACACAATTATTAAATGTGCTTTATTGTGATTAGATGGTCTTTACTTATAACAAAGGAACCATCAGGTCTGTCCTTTTTTGTATTCATTTGTGTACATACACATATGGAGAAGGCAAAGAAAAACTAATTTTTAAAGTGAAACTATTGTTCATGTGCAAACAACTATTATCATAAAAACTGCATGTAATTGCGTGGTACAAAAATTACTGTACAAATACAGGTTGGGGAGCACCTGTTTCTGGTAAATAACAAAGAAAAGAGGAGAATCTAGGGGCCCCAGTAGAATACTGAATTGCTACTATTTGCATAGGGAAAAGGAATTCTAGGAATGTTGACTAGGAATGCGGTGTAGTGATCATCCCAAATTCTACATCAGAATCTGCTTGCAAGTGTAAATATTAAGAGAAAAAGAGAGCATAAAATATGTCTGAGAGATGTCATGACAACCATTTAAGTAAAATAGGATCAAGAAATAAAGGTTAAAGAAACAAGAATGCTTGCAACTAGTTAGCAGTTCTGCATCCTTAATACTTAATGGACAGGGCAGCCATGTAAATGCACAATCACCTTTACGCTGCTTTCTAAATATGAGGACACATTCCTGAAATTCTCACTTTATAAATTTTATGTTGGCATCTGTCAATGATTGACATTTTCTTCCAACTGACAGCATTTTATCTCTAGTCATTATTATCACTGAACAGTTCTTATTTATCTCAGTTTTGATACAAAATGCCATCATAGGTTTAAAAGTCTCCACACAACAGATTCATGTCATTCAAGAGAAGTGGAAAAATCTATGTTGCTTCATTATTTCCTGATGGTGGAGATAGGCTAAAGACTTCTTAGAAATTGTTTGATTTAAATCAGTATTTCCATAACTGGAACAGATAGGCTACAAACACTATCTTCAAAACATTTCCAATGCAGTGCTCTTGACTCAATGCAAAAAGACAGGATTTCTTCAAATCAGCTCTAAATCTGACATAAACGCATTAAACTCGTGGGTGTCACGAACTTTGCTCAGTGCTATGGATACTAATGGTGCAGTGAGCAAGTGTGGAAGCATACTGAGGAAAACACACACAGGAACAGCTGATCACCTAATCATAACTCATGATAATGAGTGCAATAGTAGCCATATGTATTTTATGCCAACAGAAGGGCAGACATCCAGCCCAGTGGGGTAAAGGATAGAGAAAGTGGATGGGAAATTATCCAGGAGGACTTCCTGGAAAGGCAATACCTTAGCTGATTCTCAGAGCATGAGTATGAATTAACTGAGTGAGCAGGGAAAGGCCAGCATTGGCAGAGAACTTGAGGAACCATGGATTTCAGAAACAATATCTTCTTTTCAGTTTTATTTATTTTTTTATTTATTTGAGAGAGAGAGAGAGATCCATTTATTGATTCATTCCCCAAATGCCTGCAGAGCCTGGGCCAGGTCAAAGCTAGAAGCCTGGAACTCCACTGGGCATTTGAGTCTCCCATGAAGGAGGCAGGGACTCAAGTATTTGAGCCAGCACTTCCTGCCTTCCAGGAAGCTGGATCAGAAGAAGAGAAGGGAGTTGAACCTGGGCACTCTAGTGTAGGATGTGAGCATCCCAAGCAGTGTCCTAATTGCTGTACTACAACATTTGTCCCACAATATCTTCAATACAGAGACCCACCCATAACTGGGTGTTGCTGAAGAGAAAAAGATAAGGTAAATGATAGTTGAAACAAATGGCAGAAAAATGAGTAGCAGCCAGCCGGTAGAGGGCCTCATAAGGAAAATTAGACAATTATCTTAGTGGGATCCTAGAGAGGTAACAAGAGTTACCTTGTTTAATCAAATTTTACCTTCAGTCAGGTCAGGTTTGCATTTTACAGTGAATGGGAAGAAGTGTAGTATGCTCTACAGATATGGAGAGATGGACTTGACTAGCAAAGGACTGGAGGAGGTTGATGCAGTGTTATTGTAAGAAACCACAAGGTTATCAAAATAGGCATTGGTCCTAGGAATAGAACGAAAGAAAAGAATAGAGCTATTAAAGGGAAAGTGAGGAGAAATTGACTGGTAGTGGAAGAGACTAAAAGTTGAGCCAGTTAGACGACAGTGCTACAGTACTCAGAAATGGCAAATATTGGAAGAAAAGCAAATTTGGTGAGAAGATAAATCCAAGCAAGATTCATTTGGGGAGAATTTAGATTTCAGCAAGTTGCATAATTAATGATGGTTTGGGTAAGAAAGATAAGAGAAGAAAGCAAAACAAAACAAGATGAAAGCTCAAGTGATGTGCGATTGGGGCACAGATCATTTCTGGGTGAGGACACAGGAAAGACGACCCTACATGGATAGGATGAAGCCAAATAGAGAGGGAGAGGCCATCCAGGCAAGAGAGAGAGAGAAGGGAGGATGGAGAAAAAGATCCTGAAATAAGAGAAGGGAATGGTCTTCACCCCCAGAGGACGACTCTCAGCCCAAGGAAAAAGTCCTGAGACGCTGGGAAAGACAAAACTTCCTATAAAGGAGTCTTTGGTGTGGAGATGCACTAAACATCACCAATTTTCTCCACATCACACATGTAGACTTTTCCTCTGAAATTCATGGTTGAATAAGAGAAATAAGACTCTTGCGCGTATTTGTTTTATTTTTTTTTTATTTATTTTTTTTTATTATTATTTTTTTTTTTTGACAGGCAGAGTGGACAGTGAGAGAGAGAGACAGAGAGAAAGGTCTTCCTTTTGCCGTTGGTTCACCCTCCAATGGCCGCCGCGGCCGGTGCGCTGCGGCCGGCGCACCGCGCTGATCCGATGGCAGGAGCCAGGAGCCAGGTGCTTATCCTGGTCTCCCATGGGGTGCAGGGCCCAAGCACCTGGGCCATCCTCCACTGCACTCCCTGGCCACAGCAGAGGGCTGGCCTGGAAGAGGGGCAACCGGGACAGAATCCGGTGCCCCGACCGGGACTAGAACCCGGTGTGCCGGCGCCGCTAGGCGGAGGATTAGCCTAGTGAGCCGCGGCGCCGGCCCTCTTGCGCGTATTTGAAAACCACCATTGAAGGAGATGGGGTGGGGAGACCAAAGCAAGGCAGATATTTTGAATGAAAAATCCAAGAGCACTGCTAAGATTGAGGATAATCCTAACCATCTGATAAGTTTTGGTGAGGATCAGAAATGCTTAGACACACATAAAAGGCTGCTTGACAATGGAAATGTTCCACTAAGCACATCCATACATGTGTTCATGCCATCCTCAAGATATCATTAGGACTACCCTGATCATTTTCTGAGAACAAGCATGACCAATGTTTGCTACAAGAGTTAACAAGAACAACGGGAGCAAACAGTATCCTGTTTGAGGCTGCTGATAATGGGATGCAAGGATTCAGGGACTTGGAGCTCAGGGCCAAGCTCAGCTCTCTTGGCTACTTAGATGTACACAGCCAGGGCACATGGAAATCTAAGCCTTAACTTACTTTGACTATAAATTAGAGACCTTGAGTATATAACTTAGGTTATAAGTTAAGTGTCAAAGTGAAATAGCTGATATAGTTTTATAAGATTAAACTTTAAAACTCTGTATTTGCATACAGATAATGAGGAAACAAAAATGAGTCCTTTGGAAAGGCAACTGGGGGAGTGTGTATCATCTTGTCCATAAAAAGGACTCAACAGAGACTGAGATTATTCAATCTGGCTTTGGATTCTTACAATCAAATATAATAAAACTGGAAGTTTGAAAATATTTTATACTCCTGAGTGTGTATATTCTACTGGTAAATCTTTGCAGAGTATACCTAATTTTTCCTAATTTTTGCCATGGCAACAGGATGACCTAGGTTTCAAATCAGGCTCTAAGTCCATGAATAGCTGGGGGTACTTCCTACCTCCAAGTGGTGAATTGGATGAGAATCATACCAAGCCTAAGAGTCACCAAAGCCATCAGTGACACATGACAATGGTGAGCCCCCTGGAACAACAAACTCAGAAGATATCAATTTCCATGGCAATCCCTCCCAATCTGCCACACACCCAAAAACCAACTTGCAGAAAGCCCTAACTGTGCAGACAGCTGAAAATTCAATTTTGCCAAGGGAAAGGGGAAGTAAAAAATGCTCTAAGTGATTTCTATCTGCTAAAAGGGGTGATTTCTGCCACCATAGGTGAAAGTCCTGTCCCAAATCCTGAGTATTTATTCATCCTACTTTTTAGGAATGTGTAGATAAAGGGAAGCTCGACACCTCTATCCCTGGTGCTGAATATCTAAAAAAGAGCAGAAACCACACCAGCAAACACGGAGACTGTTTAAAAGAGACCCACAGACCTTGTGCCTGGAGTACATGACTGCTTATCAGGCCACATAGGAAAGTTGGATTTTTTTTCATTTCTTCGATTGCCCAACCTTTTTTTTTGTTATGAAATGCAATGTATTTGGGCTACATCAAAAATTCCTATATGAATTTTAGGAGATAATCAATTTTGAGTAAATTAAATTGCAGTGTATAATAATGTATTTATTCAGTAAGTATTATTAACTTCTACTTATTAAAACTAAATCTAAAACTGTTAGATGATAAATTGAGTTACTGGTACAGAGTAAAGCAAAGCTCCTACCAATGTGATTTACTCATCCAGTCTAGATATATGTCCTGAATATAAGTTTCTCAAGAAAGACACTGTGTGATAGCAAGGTGACTTCTTGATGGCGTATGAGATGGGAAGAGTCTGGAAATACCATAATGGGGATAATACACAGAAATTATGAAGAGCACATATCTATTAGCATGGAAGAGAGCCACTTCAAAGGGTTAGGAAGTGTCATAATTCAGAAGACAAAGCTTCAATAATATATGATGGAAGTAAAGATAGGGGACTGGGAAAACACTTTCTTTTTACTAGAGCTGCAAAATCAAAGAAACAGGATCCAAGAAGTTCTAAGGAGGAGAAACGAGAGGATGTTGTCAAGTTGGGGTTCAGGTTGCTTCAAGAAAATAATTTTGACATGAAATTGAAGTGGTGGCTGGCGCTGCAGCTCACTTGGCTAATCCTCCACCTATGGCACCGGCACCCTGGGTTCTAGTCCTGGTTGAGGCACCAGATTCTGTCCCGGTTGCTCCTCTTCCAGTCCAGCTCTCTGCTATGGCCCGGGAGGGCAGTAGAGGATGGCCTAAGTGCTTGGGCCCTACACCCGCATGGGAGACCAGGAGGAAGCACCTGGTTCCTGGCTTCGGATCGGCGCAGTGCACTGGCCGTAGCAACTATTTGGGGGGTGAACCAATGGAAGGAAGACCTTTCTCTCTGTCTCTCCCTCTCTCACTGTCTAACTCTGCCTGTCAAATAAAAAAAAAAAAAAAGAAATTGAAGTGGTGACTTAGACTGAGAAAAAAGAAAAGATCCTGCTTCTCTAATGATCCATGAAATTGTAAACTTGATTTTCCCTGTCTGAAACAGTCTACGCCATTTACCCAACCAAAAGCATTTGAATTTGCCATTTTCATCTTCTAGGTATCTAAACAGTCCCTCACTTCCCCTATGCTCAAATAGTTCTTCGTTGGGCCTAATCTAAATTCCACTTGTTGCAACTTGAAGCTCTTTCTGCTTACTGGGTAAGTGGGAGATTTGGTGCTAGACAGACTTGTACAGTTCAAGGACTCTACACGTTTTGCTCTGGTGCACTTAGTCTGGCTGCCTTTTGAGGTCACAGTCTCCTGGTGTTCAACTCCCATATTACTTTAGCTCCACTTGCTGTAGCAGGAAGAGTACAATATTGTGAATCAAGAACCCTAGGTTCCGAGGGCCAGCTTTGTGATCTTGGGCCTCCGTTTCTTCATGTGGAAAATGATATGAAGGCTACGTAGCATTATGCCTTCTCCACAGAGCTAGAGCCAGGGTGAGAGAAATGCCTGAACTGCTTCAGGTACAAAATTCAAGGAAGCACACACACACACAAACCACACTCAGTAGCCAAAGTAAGTAATGTTTTAACATAATACTTAAAATATCAAAATGGATGCAGATTCCAAGGTGAAAAATTATAAAAATTTTAAATAGACAAGACTCCATCTTTGCTGTTGCACAACTCAGCCTTGCTCACCTCATGCTAAAAGACAAGTCCTGTAAGAATGATCCCTTCTGCTTATGGGAATCTATGATTCCCAAGAATTCAGATCAAAATAATTCCATGGGCAACTCTTTCACTATCTTTATCCTGAATCTATCTAAAGCCAATCTAGGGGCTAACTCGGCCATTTCTAACACCAGAGATTACACTTGGAGCCAAACTTGCCTGGCTTTGTGACTATCTGATTCTACTTTCTTTCTTTCTTTTTTTTTTTTTTGAAGATTTATTTTATTTATTTGAAAGAATTACAGAGAGAGGTAGAGCCAGAGAGAGAAAGATCTTCCATCTGCTGGTTCATTCCCCAAATGACTGCAACAGCCAGAGCCAAAGCCAGGAACCAGGAGGTTCTTCCAGGTCTCCCACGTAGGTGCAGGTGTCCAATGACTTGGGCCATCTTCCACTACTTTCCCAGGCCATAGCAGAGAGCTGGATTGGAAGTGGAGTACCTGGGACTTGAACTGGCACACATATGGGATGTGGGCACTGAAGACCAGGACTTTAATCCACTGTGCCACAGTGCCAGCGCCCTGATTCTACTCTTAAATGCAAGATGGCGCAATGATGTCCTGCCCTGGACACAACCGTCCCAGACTACCTCCAACACTCTGGTGATGTGGAAAAGTCAGGTGACGGTTCACTTTCAAACAGAGTGTGGAAATGGAAAGCAATGCACTCCCTCTTTCAGAACACTTATACAAAACGTGTATTCGAATAAAGGGAAGTTTTGGTACTACCACCATATTAAAAGGCAAACCCACTGAAAATCACGTCCCATCTTTGCCTCTGGGCCAGCAACTAGGCAAAGAGAATAACAGAGAGAGACGTAGCATGATGAGATGAAAAGCTCTCTGAGCTCATTTAAATCTGAGTTGTCTGTCTTCCCTTAACTCCCTCAAACTCACAGAAGAACTTGCCAGAGATAATCTGTAACTGGGACTACTTTGAAAAACAAAGGAGCTACAAAGGAAAGTGAATTGAGTTTAATATTTATGCAGGTCATTTCTAATTAAATTAACACACTCATGGATATGCTAAGCAGCAGTGGTCTGCTTTTTTACTTGTTATTCTTTCTTACCAATTACTGCACATTTTAAAAAAACTCTCAATTATACTTGATATAGTTTTATTTCACAGAAAAGGAAAAAATTAAGCAAAGTAAAAATTTTTAAAGGAGGAAATAAATATCAGAATGTTCTTCTTCCAATAAGAGATATCATTCTGCAGTTAGTGACAAATAATGGATCAGCAATCAACATGGTCACTGTTAGACACAATGGTTAAGTTCATTACAGATAAATATTTAATGTCTGCAATTTCCCTTAATTCTATTTATCACCTCCAATAACCAATTAAAGATATTATTAACCTCATTCTTTGGATCTTGAAAACTGGCACTTAGAAAGTTCATTAAGGCAGAACATGAATACAAGACAGAACAGGTGTAGGGAGAAGCCAAGGGGTGCACTCAGTTTATTGATATTATCCTTGGTGACATGAGGAAGTAGTTGAGAGAATCTCTTCATAAGTGGAATTCAAACGCTGCCTAAACAAGCAGTTTTGGGGCAGCTGATTTGTGAACAGCTTAGGTAACCTCTTGGGAGGCCTGTACCCCACATAAGAGTGACTGAGTTCAATCCTGGCTCCTCTCTCAGGGCTGGCTTCCTGCTAATGAGCACTCTTGGAGGTAGCAAGTGACCCTCGAGTGCTCACGTCTCTGCTGTCCACATGGGAGACCTGGAGTGAGTTCAGGATTCCAGCCAGTTGTTGTAGGCATTTGAGGAGTGAATCAGTAAGTGCTTCTCTCCCTCTCTCTCTCTCTCCCTCCCCGCTTTTATTTCAAATAAAATGAAAATAAACAAAAATTAGGAAGGAAATAAATTCCTATTCAGTCCTCACTATCCCCAGCTACACACCCCAGTACAAACAGTATTATATTTCCCCCTCACTGAGATGAAATGGATTCACACAGCCAGGACCAAAAGCAGAAAGCTCCTCTGGAGTATGTCTGGGTGATGGCAACTCAGCCACCTGACATGAACACTCAGGATACATGACGCCCCTTTCTTCCATAGGCTCCATTCATTCCCAATTTACCTCACTTAGTCCAGTTATGTTTCCATACTTGTAAAGTGGCATTAGTCATAATTCCTGCTTGCCTCTTAGGATACTGTAGTAAGTCAGTAACAAACACAAAGGGATGACCCTAGTGACTGATGCATAGTAAGCATTCAGTAAATGTGAGTTACTCTTACTAGAAAGGTAGAACATTTCCATTTTTATCAATAAGGAAATGAAGATCAATGGAAGTTCAGGAACAAAGATCACAACTTGAATGAGATAAAAGAACACTCAGCTCAATGCTTAGGCTAAAGGAAAGCTCAAACTTAATAAGGACATTACTTGTTTTGGGTTTGGGCCAGATATCACACTACATTGAGTTCTTCTGACTCCAAACTCTGTATCCACAGAAACATTTGCATTGGGTTGACATCAGAGTGCCAGGCCTGCTGGCTATAGTGCTATCTGTGCAGATTTGAAGTTTGAAGCCCAGGGGTCTCTTCAAAGTCGAGAGGGATTTTAGACTGCATTCAGACAGCTACTTGATGTCATTCTGCACGGCAGATGTCCACAATAGCCTGGCATCCTTTCTGATCGTATCAGCCTATTTTTTCTGCTGTTGAGCTGTGACATTCCATACAACGCTCCTTTGCAAACTCATCGGGGGTGCAGCTGTTCAGGACTTGCAACTAAGCGATTCTATAGCTAGCTAGGCTTCCTACAGTTTTTACTCTTTGGCCATACTCTCTTTGTTTCACAAGGCCCTTAATCATGTGGCCTGAGTTTCAGGAATACAATGAAGAAAGCCATGTTGTACGTAAGTCTTTCACAAATCCTGTCAGTCTGAAATCTAGGAGTGTATATGGAAGCAAAGTCAGAAATCCCATCGCCTTATTCCTTTATTTCATAAATGAAGAACCCAAGACCAGAGAAATTTTAAAAAGGGCACTCTGCCAACAAGTAGCAAAGCCAGAGGGACTCACTATCGTGATTTCCATTGGTTGCCAGTTAATCTCTCCTAAAGTATTAATTGATAATTACAGAGTTAATCTGATAAAAGGATTAAGGTTAGACCCCTCTCTGAGGTATTTTAATTTAGGTGGATTTAAATCTCCAAGTAGATGACGTTATCATAGTATGAAGTCAAGCCAAGGGACTCCATATTACAGGAAGTGGTGATGCCTTCCAGCCCTGAGATCACCCTTCCCTGGAAATAGAACACAGGAAGAGAATTCCTGCCTTTATCATGGAAAATGAAGGCTGCCCTCCTGTTATTCTAATTTCCTTGATGACACACACAAAAGAAATGGTGAAGCTTAGTAAAGAATTTTAACATTTTCTGAACAATGTTCATAGCACCTGGGCAAATGGGCCCAAGCTGATTTTCAAGGTTCTAGATCCTCTTATTCAGTTCAACAGTCCCCTGAGCCATACCAGCAGTGCCCAAATTAAGATCCAGCTTGAACAAAGAGGGCCTCTGTGTAGACCTCTTCCTACCAAATACTGAGTGTTAGAAACCTTCCCCCCAGATTTGTTACATTTTCCTAGGCATCCAACAACCCAAATTTGGATGGAAATAAAGAAACAGGGCTGACTTTCCCATCTAGAGCTTCTCAAAACTAGGGGACTTCAGTAAATATAGAAAGTAGATCAGATAAAACACTGATAGAACACACACGGTTAAGAGGATTATGCTGAGCAGATTAGCTGCCAGGAGAATGGGAATGCAGGGTGTGGGGCGGGGCAGAGACAGACTCCTACTGGAATCATCATTTCCTCCCCAGACAAACTCAGATCCAAGTCTAAAAGCCTCACTCTGTCCCCTTTCTTGATCCTCTTCCCTTCTCTGCAATGAATGTGATTGATTTACTCAGGCCCCATTTTTACTCTTTTTGCCCATATCTTTATAGGGTTCAAGTAACGACTCTTAATGGGAGAAGCATAATCTGTAAAATAATAATTAAAAAACAAATCCCAAGACAGAGACCTCAGAATCATGAGCCAGATGAAAAATAGGACACGGAATCCAGAAGAAGCTTAGAAAGCTTATCTGTGACCTGAACTGCTCTTCATGTGGTCTCAGTAGCAGCACCCAACAACAAGAACAGCACCATCATCAACAACAATAGGTTAAGATTGAAAGCAGACTCACTCTGCAATGCCAGGGAATTATATCAGACACAAGACAGAGAATTTTGAGCATGAAGTTTATCAGACAAAAGAAGTTGCTGCTGAGAAAGGTTGCAGATATCCTTCTTTAAACATCTTTGACTATAGGTTAGATTCTTATCTGGCTCATGAGATTTCAGAATGATGCTTTTAGACAAATAAACTTGAAAATAAAAGATAAAAAGGATGCCCAAAGGCTGCACCATGCAATGGGATGGCAGAAAAATCATACAGGGAAGTTGTCATCAATAAATATTCCTTCTCTCTACCTTTAGAGATTCTGATTCAGTGGCTCTTTGGTGAGCCTGGGGAACTAGGGTTTTTAATAAACTCCAGGCATTCTCCCATGCAGCTTGGCTTGAGAATCACTGGGTTAGAAAGATACTATCAAATATGTGGTCCCTTTGGGACCCTGGCTCTGGTTCAAGGCTCTGTTAACAGACATCCACACCCTATAACGTAATCTTGCAAAACACACACATACAGTAGTTTTCTCTGGTACATCACTACAGCACAGTGTAGAGACTTTCTCACTTTTCTATATCCCAGAAGAGTACAGTCCTAACAGAAATCCATGTATAGGAAGAACTATAAACATATCCAGCAAAGATAAATATGTAACATGCATGAAGTTTTCTGGAGATGGTACAATGATTCTCATAATGTCTGGCAAGTGTCAATCACCATGTTTTCAGTAAATGTCTGTGTCGGGATCACTTCTGTGGAGTGTGTCTAGAACATATTATGATATAGTAATCAATACTGAAATCTGTGGTTAATTATCTTCTTTTCTTCAATCTTGCTGAATCCAGGACATTGATTGAGTCATGCTTTCTAGTGGAAGGAAGTGATGAAATTCAAAGGGCAATCATCTTTGTGTGGTTTGCATCATTGTTCGCTTGCTATGCAGGAAGCGGACTCACATTCGGACTTTTGAGTAAAGCCTGATCTCTCTTATGTACTTAACTAAACACTGCTGGGCAGTGCATTCTTGCTACTGGCTGGAGTTAATATTTGACTTAAGGGGCAGACAGAATTTACTTAGATTTCAGTCTAAACCCTATGTTCCCATCACGTTTATGGGGCAGCTGTTGGGAATTATGAACACAAGTACAATTGGTAATAAAGCAATACATCATTTCTCATTTGGTGTTTATTCTTCGGGTTTACAGCTCTTGTGGGACTTCACAGGGAAGAGAGATGGCTCAATCAAGGTAAATTCAGGCATTCCACTAGGCATTCCATAGAACCTGAGGCACAAAAGGCATTTGTTGGCCAATCAGGTGACCATTCAGAGCAATCCAGAAATAATCAAGGAACCAAGGGCAGGTGCCACTCTTTGTGAAGTTTGGATCAAACTTTATATCAACTAGAACTAGATGTGATAGGGCTGTCCCACTGAGTAGAGATATATGGTTTATTAATCACTCATACAAAATAAAATGATACTGTCAGAGTTTATGTATTTTAAATCTATTGCAAATAACATAAACCCAGAAAAATAATACAGAATCAAATCCCTTTACAAATATTGATTTGGGTAAGACTGGATCCAGGATACTAAAAAACATCATTAAGGGTTTGACTCTCTTTTCCTCTCTACTATTTCATCCAAGCTGTTTTCTCCCCATTTCAAGCTTATTTCTCACCATTAATGGGAATAGTGCCTACTATTAGTCTACCCTTTGTCCTGTCTATTTAACGATCCCAGTAACAAGACAGTGTCTTACATGATAACCCTAGAAGAAAAATAAAATTGGCTTGGAGATACAAAAAATAAGGGTTATGAACAGAATAGGCTATTCTAGTTGAGCAGACCTAAATCATGTGGTCATCCCTATGATTACAGGTGAGTTGTTAAGAGTGGAAGGAATTCTCATCTCTACCAAAGATATAATGTGATTTTATTTACTCACAGAGGAAACAAATTCCATTGCCAATAGGGAAAGGGATGCTAGTCAGGCAACCCAAAGATGTCTATTAGCACAACAATATCATGAGTTATTATCATTAGAGTCAATTATTTCTGATAACAGATTCACGGAAACAACAAAGAGAAATCAATGAGCTCCTGCCTTGAACAAAGATAAGCCTGCCCACCACACTATTAGGCATCATCTCAGAATATGAAGAGCATGAAATTTAGAGTAGACACACCTGGATTTAAATACTAACTCTGATAACCCTGGCTACATAAAATTGATCAACTTTGGCCTCTTTAACTTTTAGTTTTCTTACCTGTCAGAATAGCTAATTCATAGGATGGTTGATTAAATAAGACTGTGCATATAGAAAAGCAAGGAACTCACTGTTTGGAGATACACAATAACATTAGTCCTCTCCAATGAACAACCCCTCCCTTCACCACTATGTCCTTTTCCTATGATAAGACAATACTCAAATAACACTGCAAGATAAACCTAGAACACAGGAAATAAATAATAACTATATTTTATGAAGCTTTACCTAAATCATTCCTCTTCATCTCTTATCTAAAATGAAATTAAAAATGAGTGGGTCACCATCCTTTATAATAACAATTTTTCAAACAACAAAAGAAGACAATTAGGCAGTTTTCACTGCTCACTTGGTTCCCAAATTTCCTTTTGAATGTAGTCTAAAAATATATGTTCCACCTTTTCTATTGCTACAGGATATACAGGTAAGATTTATGGAAAGAGAAAGCCTATTATCTGGTTATATGATTATAGTATCTTATATTGTAAACTACTCATTGCAATTAAAGTTTTTATAAATGTTTATAAAAGTGTATGATGCTAAACAAGACTAGTGTCTGCAAATACTAACCGATAGAATAAAAAAGGGAGAGAATGATCCAACATGGGAAGCGAGATATACAACAGACCCATAGAATGGCAGATGTCCTAAACAGCACTCTGGCCTCAGAATCTGTCGCTCCCCCACCTCCATGGAGGAAGGACACCGGACCCTGCGCTGTTCTCTTTCCCCAGCCCTTCTGGGTTTGCTGCCACTCCCCCGCTTTCGTGGAGGAGCAGCACCAGCGAGCTCTCCGACCGACTCTCTCAGGGGGGCGCAGCCGCACATGTTGTCTCTCTCCCCCTTTTAAGGGGTTGGGCAAGGAATCAGCTAATTAATGAAGCAGCTGTGTAAGATTTGTTTACTCCCTCTCAGCGCCATATTGTGGGAGATCAGGCACATCGAGTTAGTCTCAATCATCTCAGTGGTCTAGTCCAGTCTCGGTAGTTTCAGTACTTATTTGCCCATAGTCTCAGTACTTATTTGTCTCCCAGGTGCCTCGCCATGTTGTGGGAGATGGGCCTTGCTCCCCACAAGAATCAGCCCTTAAAGCACAGAGATCTGACTGAAAAGCCCATGAGAGTATTACAGGCATGGAAAGCCAAAACACTCTGGCAAAACAAAACAAAACAAAACAAACAAACAAAAAAAACCACCTAAATGAAAGATCTCTGCGAGTGAGATCCCAGTGGAAAGAACAGGTCATCAAAGAAGGAGGTACCTTACTCTGAAGGGAGGAGAGAACTTCCACTTTGACTATGACCTTGTCTAAATATGATCAGAGTCGGTGAACTCAAAAGGCTTCCATAGCCTTGGCAACTCATGACAAGAGCCCAGGGCGATTACTGACACCATAAACACGAGTGTCAACAACAGGAGTCACTGTGCACTTACTCCTCATGGAGGATCTCTGTCCTTAATGTGCTGTACATTGTGATTTAATGCTGTAACTAGTACTCAAACAGTATTTTTCACTTTGTGTTTCTGTGTGGGTGCGAACTGTTGAAATCTTTACTTAATACATGCTAAACTGATATGTATATAAAGAGAATTGAAAATGAATCTTGATGTGAATGGAAGGGGGGAAGGAGAGGGAAAGGGGAGGGTTGCGGGTGGGAGGGAAGTTATGGGGGAGAAGCCATTATAATCTATAAGCTGTACTTTGGAAATTTATATTCATTAAATAAAAGTTTTTTTAAAAAAAGTGTATGATGCATCTGAGAGTGGTTTTCTCCTCCCCAGAAGTTACATCTATTTCCCCAAAATAACAAATACAAGAACCTATAAAATGTTGCTCATTTCTCATCCTTGATTGCTAGGTGATCATCATAAAAATCAATCCTCGGTTTAGGTAGAACATTTCTCCTTTCGCACAGCTTTTGTCAATTGTCTGTCTGTGTATATGACTTTAGGTAGAAGTACTCAAAACTAAAATTTTTCTTCATCATATATCTCTGATGATTAATGTGGTATATGTCTTTTTGGGGGAGATATGTCCTTTGGCGAGGATCAGATGCCAAACCAACCAAAACATTGAGACATGGGCCAAAGAGAGTGAGAACAATCACTGACTATCTGGCTCATGCTTTTCATGTGTACAGGACTGAAAAACACAAAGTGTGGAAAAGGAATTACGGTAGAAAAAATATTACTGGAGTGTGGGGAGAGAGGAAGAGGAGGGAAAAAGAAGAAGAGAGAGGAAGGTAGGAAAGAGGGAGAGAAAAGCACACAAGGGAGAAAGCAATGGGCCTCCCATAAATTATTCCATCTGAACTTTATTGATTGATCTGTTTGCCACTGATAGGAAAATGCGACTCTGGTTCTTTCCAGCTTTGTTTAGCTCTAAATGGTAAAGTAAAGCAATATCTTTTGGAAGTCATAAATCTGGCTGTGGAAAAAGCCCACTCATAGCACCCATGAAGAGTTACTTAAGAAGAGAAACAAATTCTCAGCACCATCACATTAATGTCTGTATCTCCTCTGTCCCTGGGAGTCTTCTAAGCTCCTAACTTTTGCTGTAGTGCTGAGCAGTGTACTGTCTCTTCCCTTCATGAGTGGCACCCATTGGACAACTTTCCACCCTATCCAGTAATAATTCTGAAAGTTATCATTTTCAAAGTAATATCATAAGGATGATGGTATTTGAGATGCAGCACAACTTTGTGAGTACACAGAGAATAAATTACTCCTTTGACCAAAAAAGGATATTGAGGCTTCAAAATAAACTAAATGCCTTTTAAGTGCTTCTAAGTGGTAAAATGTACATTTAAACTTGGGATTTCAGTTCCAATATTCTTTCTCTACTATCCTATTAAGTTTATCTGAGTTCTGAGTGACATTATAGGACATGCCCTACTCTTTGAGTCTAATTCTCACTTTGAACTAGTTACCTGAAAATTCCATCAATAAATAGACAGCAGCAGTATGTGAGTTGGGCTAAAAGGCTAGAGAAATTCAGACTCTAGCAATTAACAAATTGTATTCCAATAAACTGAATGATAAACATATATAAGCAAAAGGTAAAAAGAAGCTTAAAGATCTGATAATCAATTTTCCTTTCTATCCATAAGTTTTTCAGGTTGATCAAATGCTATCTACAGGATCTGTAAATAGTAGACATAAGAATGTGACTTTAGCCGGCGCCGTGGCTCAATAGGCTAATCCTCCACCTTGCGGCGCCGGCACACCGGGTTCTAGTCCCAGTCAGGGCGCCGGATTCTTTCCCGGTTGCCCCTCTTCCAGGCCAGCTCTCTGCTATGGCCAGGGAGTGCAGTGGAGGATGGCCCAGGTGCTTGGGCCATGCACCCCATGGGAGACCAGGAAAAGCACCTGGCTCCTGGCTCCTGCCATCGGATCAGCGCGGTGCGCCAGCTGCAGCGGCGGCCATTGGAGGGTGAACCAACGGCAAAGGAAGACCTTTCTCTCTGTCTCTCTCTCTCACTGTCCACTCTGCCTGTCAAAAATAAAAAAAAAAAAAAATTAAAAAAAAAAAAAAAAGAATGTGACTTTACTGTTGGACAGAGTAGGATTCCAAGTCAGGGTTTTGGTAGAGCCAGTAAGTGAAGTGGTCAGGCAAGTAATTATTCTATGTGGGACCATGGCTAGGAACTTGATAGAAAGAAACAAATAATCCAAATAGGCAGATATAAAGGTTTGACCAGGCTGTTTCAATACCATGGAGAACACCAGGGAACTATTTCATAGCCATTTGAAAGATCCTACTATTCTTTAATCTTACAACTCAGGTTCAGAGTTTCTTTAAGTTAATTTAATAAGAGTTAAATATTTAGTATTCTGTGCTTGGTATTTTTAAAATTTTCTTTCTTAAAAAAAAAAAAAAACTATTGGGGGCCAGCACTGTGGTGTAGCAGGTAAAGCAGCTGCCGGCAGTGCCGGCATCCCATACCGGTGCCAGTTTGAGTCCCGGCTGCTCTACTTCTGATCCAGCTCTCTGCTGTGGCCTGGGAAAGCAGTAGAAGATGGCCCAAGTGCTTGGGCCCCTGCACCCATGTTGGAGACCTGGAAGAAGCTCCTGGCTCCTGGCTTCAGGTCGGGCAGCTCTGGCCATTGCAGCCATCTGGGGAGTGAACCAGAGGATGGAAGACCTCTCTCTTTCTCTCTGCCTCTCCTTCTCTTTCTGTGTAACTCTGCCTTTCAAATAAATAAATCTTTTAAAAAATCTTTAATTATTTGATTGATTGAGAGTACGGAGTGACAGAGAGAAGGCAAGACAAAGAGATGGAGATCTTTTATTTACTGATTCACTCCCTAAATGCTCACAACAGCCAGGACTCAGTCAGAATGAAGCCAGGAGCCAGGAACTCCACCAGGGGCTCCCACAGGGTGGCATAAACCCAAACACTTCGGTCATCAACTGCTGCCTTCCTGTATCATTAGTAGGAAGAAGTGTGGAGTAGCCAGGACTCAAATTGGCATTCCAATATGGGATGAAGTTATACCAAGTGATGGCTTAGCACATTGGCCATGATGTTTTCTCTGTATCTAATATTAAAATATGCTTTACAGGCAGTATTTTTATAAGGTCTTTTCTCAAAGTTTCATATAAATTCCATTTTTTTTTTCTATAAACATCAAGATTCTCCAAACTTTGCATGGCTTCTATATCTTCAAACATGCCAATCCCTTAAGGTTTATCCCCTTCTTTCCTTGAAAGATATAGAAAATTCCTACTCATTCTTCAAAGCCTTGAGTAAGTGTAACATACTCTGTGAATCCTCCCATCCAACTAAGACAGTAGACTGCTAACCCTCTTAGCCATTTGTGAGTCACTGCTATTTCTTATTCTGTAGTACAGTCGTTTATTATTTACCTCTACACATAGACTCAGATGACCTTGAGGACAAGTATAGTGGCTCACATTTTTTGTCTCCTAGGAGTAGGCATACTATATAGAAATTAATATATACTTAGTAAATGAATTACTGGCTAAATGGTATTAAATTATACATATGAATCACTTTGATGAAATGTGTCCTCCATAAACACATAAGAAGCAGACAGGGGAGGGAATAAAATGAGAAATTTTCTTGTGCAGACATCTTCTATCTTGATGACTGGAGTAGGCTAGAGAATGTGGGAAATTCAATCACTACATACATGGCTACTAGAGCCCAAATGATGGATAGGAAAGACCCTTTGGTTTTCCAAATTGGTCTGTAGCACAAATATATATATATATATATATATATATATATATGTGTGTGTGTGTGTGTGTGTGTGTATTTCTCTTTTTAATGAACATTATAATAATTTGTTACTTTTAAAAAGTTTATTTTATTTTTATTTATTTGAAAGGCAGACATACAAAGTGGGGAAGAGAGAGACACACACAAACAAAAACAGAGACAAAAGGAAACCTTCATTCACTGGCTCGCTCCCCTAAACGCCCGCAATAGCCAGGGCTAAGCCAGGCTGAAAAAAGAGCCCAGAACTCAATTTCTTGTCTCCCATGTGGGTTGCAGAGACTCAAGCACTCGAGCCTTCACCTGATGCCCTCCAGAGTGTGCAGTAGCAGAAAGCTGTAACAAAGTAGAGCCAGGCCACCAACCCAGGCACTCCAGTATGTAATGCAGACATCCAAAGGGCTTGTTAACTGCAGAGCCAAATATGTGGCTCCAGGTATATATTTAACAGCTGCAAAATGACCTGATCCTCCAAGATTTTATGCCAGCATGAGTCACAACTTGTTTGTAAGACTTTTCACATATAAGTTGAACCTATAGACAAGTCACATGGTAAATTATTGAGCCACTTTCTGACATGTAGCAGTATATTATATATCACAGCTTATCTGAAAGGGATGTCTCTGGGTAGGCTAGAGGAAAGCTGCCTCTCTGACTCTGGGAAAAAGGCTGACAACTCTTGGTTAACATTCTTTTTCCCTATGATTAGGTTTCTGGGAGAGCAGAATATATCAAAGGAGGAAATTCAGTGACTAAATTAGGCAACTGATCACAGACTTTTCTTACCTTCCATAACACCTCCAGAGTGAATTAATTTCCTTTTTGAGGTGTGCTTTAATATGTGATAACTCAAGAATTACTTCCACCTACCTCAAGTTGCATCTATCTGTGAACCAACAAGGGCAGGGGCTATGACCTTATCACTTTATGGCAAAGGAAGAAAAAACATGTAAGTTTTAATAAGTTTGGCTTCTGATTGGATGCTTACTTTTGCTCTCATACACATCATTGATAAATGCCAAACAAGAGCTATCATGCTGTCCCAAGTTACAACCTAAATAAACCCTATTTCAACTGGACCTCCTTAGGTTTTGACAGTTCACGGACATGCTCATTGGTTCTGAACCCACCTTTGCCTTGGGAACTTCATTTTCTTTTCCTTTATGGCACATATGTAGCCAAAATCAAATTAAGCATATTCCCTAATCTCCCCTACCTCCTGTGACTCCAGCCTGGGTCACATTTCTGCCTAGAGAGTAATTCAAATAATAAAAAATGTCACTGAACATAATGATTACTATTGTTTCAGGTGGGTGAAACTTCATGTAAGCTATCATTTCCTTAGAAACCTGCCAATTTTTTGACCTCTTCTAGCCTTCATTGTCACATTCAAGCACTTGTCTTACGTTACGTGAATATTAAAGTTGTCAAGGACCACCAGAATAAGATTCTGGGTGTATAAACCCTAACTCCCCAAAAAACTTTTAAAGATTTCATGAGCAGGGACTATAGCTAGATTTATTTTACATATTCTATAGATTAATATTACTACATATTATCTAAGTTTTAATAACTTGATAAAGCAGGTGACTATATTTGGAATTCCAGCTCAGATATTCACCTAAGACATTTATCATCCCCTGGGGTCCATTTGTCTAGTCAGAAAGTTTAGGCACAGGGAGTTGAATCCTTGGTTTCTTCAGTCAGAATACATAAAGAGTGACAACTTGATAGATTTTGGACAAGCTTTTCTGATGGTCTAAACTGACAGTGAACACCTTGTGTTTCCCTCTGATGACTTAAGAACAGAACAGGAACCTACATTTTCAGAGGTGAAAATTCAATTTTTGACAACTGGATAGTCCATCTAATACAACCAAGTGTTTTCCTTTTATTATTGCTCCCTCTGTTAGAATAACTGAATTGAAAGCCCAAACACCTTCTAGGTCTGTAAGCTTTGATAATGAATTACTAAAGGCTTTTTACTTATCTCTAAAGACAGAGAGAGAGAGCGAGTGAGCGAGCAGCTTGCCTGGCAGCTGACTGTCTAGTTTCTGAACTTGACTAATGCAATGACAAGAAATTGGTGAGTAAAGTGTGAATTGGAGATAACCTATGGGTTTTTTGATAATGAACATAAAGAATGTATCTCATGGCAAATATATTGACAGGGGAAACTGCTGTACTTAAAAAAACCATCTTTATTTCTATGTTCTGACAACTGTGGGGCTAGCTCCATAGATAGCCTTCTCTTACCAAATTCTAGTTACCTGTATGTATAAGACAAAGACGGAAAGGTGATGTCTTGTAGGCATCCTGTCAGTACAACTCATAACCCAGCATCACTTCAATCAATGTGTTACATAAACTAATCATCCTTTCCACTTTCTAGTCATGGAGCAATTGGCAAGACCTCAAGAAATTTACATTGATTAATTCATTTCCACAAGGCCTTTTTTCATTCATTTTGTGCAAAAGATAATCTAAATTATATTCAAATAAAATACATGTAAGAGGGAGGATCTCATGTTAAGTGTTGTTACCAAAATACAGTGAAATTAGAAACATTTGACATGACTGGAAAACCTAGGTAACTTCTCTGAACTCCATAGACTAAAAGTATTAGCACAAAAATATGAATTATGCATGTCATAATCTCATTCCCTTAGTTTTCAGACTGAGGAAACTGAGGACTAGGTAACTGAAATCCTTGCTCAGCATCACCAAGTTTCACATATGTTTGCCAATTCCCAGCTCAGTTCATTATAGGTAGCACCAGTAGGATGAGATTTTTCTCTCCTTTGCTAACTTCTTCTTGATAACTAACTAACTATAATTATTTCTCAAATTTTAACTCAGTTCTCTCCAATATTCAAATTTATCCACTAGATAAACCAAATGTGTGTTTGTTTTTTTCCTTATGTTTTACACAAGTTCTCCCCAAATCTTCCCCATTAGTTCAGATCAACTTTCAATGGATACACGGATCCAGAATTTCATACTGTAACTGTGAATGCTGATTTTGGTGCTTCCACAACCTTAAGCAAATGGTTAAAAGCTCCATGTAATACATTACTACCTCTAAGAGCTACCATTACCTTTGAAATAATATCGTATTTCCTGGACTTCAACGTTAACAACCTAATCTTTACAGCTACTCCCAGATTAGCTATCTAAGCTACAGCTGACTCATACTTTTCTCAACAATCACCTTGTCCAACAGGTGTCTACACCCTTCACAGCCACTCTTTCCACTGCATCTCTGCCCAGCTCCTTTCCTTCCTCATTGTTGGATGGATTTAAAGCAGATCATGTCAATCAGAGAGAAGCCAGTGCCTGGCACATGGTGGACACTGGATAAATATCACTTCACTGAATTTACTCAACTCATGATTCTTTCTGGACACGTGGGGCACTGAACTGAATTCTTAGCAAAGCTGTCCTTACTTCATTTTGAGCCTTCTCACTTTTATCATTGACTGTTGGTGAAAATGACACAGACTTAATGTACGCGTAGTGTTAATTATAATAGCAATTTTGAAGGTGGCAACTAGTACAACAATGAGTACTACCATGTAGTGGGGTCCATACCAAGTTCCAAGAACTGTGCCAAGTCTCTTTCATGCATTTTACATTAATCTAAATAACAACTAATGACTGGACATTGCTATTCCCATTTTACACACGAGGAAACAGAATTAAAAAGCTTGAAGACCTCATAAAATTTGGGCTCTAGAGTCCAAGTTCTTGCCTACGCTGGTTACTTGATGTTCTTGTTGAGGTCTGCAAATGTTTTTGGGGCTGGCGCTGTGGTGTAGCAAATTAAGCTACCATCTACAGTGTTGGTATCCCATATGGGAACTGGTTTGAGTCCCAGATGCTCCACTTCTGATCCAGCTCCCTGCTTATGTGCCTAGGGAAGCAGTGGTAGATGATACAAACACTTGGGTCCCTGTATCCTTATCGGAGACCTGAAAGAGTCTCCTGGCTTGGGCCTGGCACACCCTTGGCCACTGTGGCCATTTGGGGAGTGAACCAGCAGATGGAAGATTCTGTGTGTGTGTGTGTGTATGTGTGTGTCCCTCTAATTTTTTCAAGTAAAATAAATAAATCTTTAAAAAAGAAAAAAAAGAAATGAAGTTTTCACATACCCCATGTACCTCTTGCTGTCCATTCTTTCTGATCCCATACCATTGTTTTCTTTTCCCCTCAAATTGTCTTGGTGCTTAAGAGCCTTCTTGATTGAACTTTATCTTGTATGAAACAGATCTTCCCAGCCCCGGCAGCAGCTCTCTAACTCACAGCCCATCTCTGCCTAAAGCCAGT
Source organism: Oryctolagus cuniculus (assembly GCF_051225735.1). Lineage (NCBI taxonomy): Eukaryota > Metazoa > Chordata > Mammalia > Lagomorpha > Leporidae > Oryctolagus > Oryctolagus cuniculus. The sequence continues at coordinate 28,771,906 of NC_142886.1, read as the reverse complement.
TTTCTTCTATAGGATCTGTGCTCAGCTCCTGCCCTTATATTAAATAACAATCTATTTTTTTTTTTACAAACCAGATAAAGGAAAATTTAGTTTTTAAAGAAAAACAGTGTTGCATGTAGAATTACACTACATGTTGCCATTCTTTAAACTCCTTTTCACCAAGACCCTCCCAGACAGAAAGAAATATCTGAAGAAGAGCTTTTCAGCCAAGATCAAGTACTTATTCCCTACTCCTCTGTCATTTTCAGAAAATAAATAAGCCAAACTCATCTCTTTGATTCCCACTATAGTTGGAACAGGGAATTTCAGGAAACTGGCAAAGAAGACTAACTCAAGAGCGTTCTTGGGACAGGTCAGTCTGGGTTCCATTGGCTACCAGGTTAAGCCAAATCCCACAGGAGTACACTCTTCACACTGTTTTCCATCATTTCCTCTAGTGCCTTCTGCCTGCTCCAAAGCATCGCATCTTCTTGCGGCTCTGCTCTCTAAGACAGAGGTTCTCAACTCGGGTTATCTATTAGAATCACCTGGAAAAGTGTCCCTAAGGACCATGGCCTAGTTCTCGCCACGGAGACTGATCCAATTGGCCAATAATGAGACCAGTTTTTGCATTTTTTCTAATATTCTACTGTATCTCCCATCCTGTTTCCTTTGTGCACCTGCCTAACTGGCCTGTGCTATTTCTTGGCCCTACCAAACTCATTACCTCCCTATAGCCTTCACGTTGCTTGTCCTCACTGCCAGAAAGATCCATCACCAGATCTTTTCCTGTGACTGGCTCCTGTTCCTCATTCAAACATGAACTTAAATATCACCTTCTCCAAGTGGTCTTCTCTGGCTTCCCTCTCTATAATTGTGTTTAATCCCACCAGTCACAGTCTACTACATTTTCTTGTTTTAATTTTCCCTGGAACTCGACTGTTATTACCATATGTATATGTGTGCTTATTTTTAAGTATCTCCCTGCACTTGGAGTACAATCAGCATGTAGAAAATAATTGTTCTTTTTCTATTCATTGGTGTATCCCTGAGATCTAGTACAGTGCCTGGAATGCAGTAGGTGTTCAACAAATCGAATTTATGGAACTGAATTGTTGGATAATAAATGAACAGGAACTTGAAATAGTTTCAGGCAAAATCCATTAAACTCTCAGAATTATCCCCAAAGCAAAAGGCTTACTTTTAAGTACTTACCTGCTAAACTTGGTAATTCCACTCAGATCTCCTTGAGTATTTAGACCATTACATTGCCAGCTATGGCATTTTCCACCTCTATTTAGCTAACCAACATAATGCAGATCAAGTCTCACAACTTATGTGAAGCCTTTGCTGACTTCTTCAACTTGAAATGAGTTTCCTTTCTGTAGTCTCCAATAGCAATAATTTACCATTCAAATATTAGTTAAAGGGGATGGGTATTTGGCCCAGCAGTTAGGATGTTGGTTGGGACACCTGCATCTTATTTCAAAGGGATTGGGTTCAAGTCTCAGCTTTGCTTCTGATTCCAGCTTCCTACCAATGCACACCCTGGGAGGCAGCAGGTGCTGGATGGCTCAAGTCCTTATGTCCCTCCCACCCACATGGGAGATCCTGAGTGAGTGCCTTGTTCTCCCAGCTTCAACCTGGCCAAGCCCTAGCTCCTGTGGGCATTTAATAATCGAACCAGAAAATGGGAGATGCTCTCATTCTCTTCTCTCTCTCCTTCTTAAATAATTTTAAACATTTTAAAATATATTAGTTGCTGGCGCCGCGGCTCAATAGGCTAATCCTCCACCTATGGCGCTGGCACACCAAGTTCTAGTCCCCGGGGCGCCAGATTCTGTCCCGGTTCCCCTCTTCAAGGCCAGCTCTCTGCTGTGGCCCTGGAGTGCAGTGGAGGATGGCCCATGTGCTTGGGCCCTGCACCCCATGGGAGACCAGGAGAAGCACCTGGCTCCTGGCTTCAGATCAGCACGGTGCACCAGCCACAGCGGCCATTGGAGGGTGAACCAATGGCAAAGGAAGACCTTTCTCTCTGTCTCTCTCTCTCTCACTGTTCACTCTGCCTGTCAAAAAAACCACATTAGTTATTATTATGTTATAACTGTTCTGGCATTTCTTCCATCACAGTTTTGGGAATGTGTGCTGGAGGGACTCTGAACTCCTAGAGATGCTGGACATGTGATTATGAAAGTTACCTCTATGGGCTCACATTGTGCCATAGCAGATAAAGCTGCTGTCTGCAAGGATGGTATCTCATATGGGCTCCAGTTCAAGTCCTGGTTGCTCCACTTCCAATCCAGCTCTCCGTTAATGTGCTTGGAAAAGCAGCATAGGAGGATGGCCCAAGTGCCCGAGCCCCTGCAGCCACATGGGAGACCTGGAAGCAGCTCTTGGCTCCTGACTTAGGCTTGGTCCAGCCCTGGCTGTTGTGGCCATTTGGGGAGTGAACAAGCAGATGCAAGACCTCTCTGTCTTTCTAACTCCCACTCTACATTTCAAGTTAATAAAACAAATCTTTAAAAAAGAAAGTTACCCTCTGGTTCCACTAGCCTTGCAAATCATAAAAGAATATCAAAGCAGCAGCAGAAATTCAAGTACAATGATAAGAAATGTTCAGCCTATTACCAAAATACAGAGAAATACAGGAAAGGTGATGAACCAATTAACACAGCAGCAATACAGTTGGAAATTCTTCTGCATGTCAGGGATGCGGTAAATGTATTGCAGGGACCTTACACCTATTTTTATTTATCAATTATGTTGAACAAAAGATAACTGAGAAGGGGTTGGTCCATGAACCCAGGAAATGACCGTGCAGTCCATCATAAAATACTTCAAGCCAATAAATGTGATTCCAAAATGCTTGACATTTTTTTCTGAAAACTGGGTAGTAAGTTCAAAAAGTTATTTTTCAGTTTCAATGATACAGTCCTTCTGCCCTAATTGACGATGCTTTGCTTGGGTCTCACAGGACTGTCATGCTAAATGAGATTGTCTAGATAGCAGTCCTTTGAAACCTGAAATTAACCATGAAAATATGGAATAGGATTTGAATTGTGAAATAAGTCTAATTTCTCACTATTTTCAGATCCTCCATCGACCCTTCATTTTCTAGGCCCTCTTCCACAATTTGAAGTATTTCTCCTATTAGACTAGTGGGTAGGACCAAAAGGGAGAAAGAAAGGAAAATTAGATGATGATGATGATGATGATGATGATGATGATGATGATAATGATTTAATAAGTGCCTACTGTGTGCCATGTTTCTTATAAACATCATTTGAATCCTCACAACTAAGGCTTAAAGATTTTGTGCTGGATCACACAGAGCTAATGAATGTGTCAGTGGCAGAATTGGAACCTGGACAGTCTGGCTCCAAAGCAGGATGCTTTCTGTACTGCCAGGCTGCCTTCCTCACCAGATTAGCAGCCTTTGAGATTTCTGTTCCTAGACCAGAGATCCAAATGTGGGAAGGGAGTGACAAGGAAGAGGGTGTCAGAAACAAATGGTCTGGGATGAGACATATTGGCGTTAACAGAATCAGGCTACCTCTCTGAGCCTGGGAACAGGACTGCTTCAGACCTTATGGTGTACAAAGAACAATTGTATTGTTATTTCTCTCACAGACAGAAGCCCCAGACCTCCTTCTCAGTATGAAAAAATAAAAGGCACTTCTAAGAGATCACGGCTTAAAATCCTTTCCTACCTTGTGGTTTTTGCCTGCATGTTCCTTTTTTTATCTCTCTGGGTTGTAGGAGAACCTTGCAAGGAACTGATTTAGCAGACAACCTCCCAGGAAGGCAGCACATCTGTCCCATTTCCTTTTTCCTATCTTCCTGTGCCAAACAAATAAACTAAAAGTGACTGTCAAGCTGCCTGGCCCAAGGAACTTGCTTGGAAAGTTATTACACTTGGATTGCCACCTAAGAGTTCTTTTTAGAGAGTAAAGGTAAATCAGTGTAGCAGATGTTGGCCAGCTGTTATTAGCACCTGATTTCCTTTACTTTCTAAGTTCCTTAACATCTTCCCATCTCCTTTGCAGCTAGCTGAGGCCATGTGATGAATTTAGGAAATGAAGGATGGATATCACTTCTGTACCTGACCCCTGTGGACCTCACAAGTGTGATCCTTTCTGTATCACATTAACTTTTGCTGGATAAAAAAACCTCCCAAACTCAATGGTTTGACATCAACACTGATTATTTTCTTACTTCTGTAGGTCAGCTAAAATAGTTCTTCTGATCTGAAATGAATTGCCTAGGGCTGAACTGTCTAGAATGGCTTCACTTACACATCTGGCAATTGGCTCAAAGTCAGCTGACACAGGGATGACTTTACCATTAATCCTTCATCATGCGTCAGCATATCCTGGACTGATTTACATGGTGGAAGTTGCAAGGTCTCCAGTAGAAACCCAGAGGTGACATGTCTCCAGGCATTTTTCAAATCTCTATTTGCCTGACATCCCCTATTGTCTTGTTGGCTACTGCAAGCCCAGAGTCAGTATGGGAAGTTATACCTAGCCCCTAGATTCAGGGAGGGAAATTGCTGTGACCATGTGAAAATGTAGAATATTAATAATGATAGATTCTTTCATTTTATATGACCTTCTGTCATTCATTATGCATTGATACTACAATCTCTGAGAAGATAGCATCATCTGCTCAAGTCCCGGCAGTGAAGCTGGGATTTAAACCCACCAGAGGGACTGATGCCAGGGTGCCTCTCACAGAAGTGGATCTCAGGCAGAAGAAAAATCTATCATTTCACCTTGGACTGTGAAAGAAGAAAATGAGCAAGTTCATTTCTAGACTTTTTCCACGTCCAATACACCAGAAGTCTAGGTAATAAAAAATAAATGGCTAAAAAGTAAGCTGTCAATTTTGCCCTGTTAGCTCCTATTCTACCATATTGAATGACAGTTCTATCTGAAATATTAACTGATAAATATAATATTTTGCAAGAAGTACAAATTCAAAATCTATAAAGTTTTTTTTTAACTTTTATTTAATGAATATAAATTTCCAAAGTACAGCTTATGGATTACAATGGCTTCCCCCCCATAACTTCCCTCCCACCCGCAACCCTCCCCTTTCCCACTCCCTCCCCACTTCCATTCACATCAAGAATCATTTTCAATTCTCTGAGGGCCACTTTGGAAGCTACTTATCGAAGATGGTGGAGGGGCCAGTATTGTGGTGTAGCAGATAAAGCCACCTCCTGCAGCGCAGGCAACTCATATGGGTGCCAGTTTGAGTCCTGTATGCTCCTCTTCCAATCCAGCTCTCTGCTATGGCCTGGGAAAGTAGTAGAAGATGGCTCAAGTGCTTGGGCCCCTGCACCCACGTGGGAGACCCAGAAGAAGCTCCTGGCTCCTCACTTCAGAATGGCTAAATTCTGGTCATTGTGGCCATTTGGGGAGTGAAGCAGCAGAAGGAAGACCTCTCTCTCTGCCTCTGCCTCTCTGCAACTCTGCCTCTCAAATAAATAAATAAAATCATAAAACAAAAAGATGGTGGAGCCTACACTAGCTTGGTTTACTGAATGACTGGATCAAAGCTCCACTCCCCACCAATGGCTGCGTTTTTGTGTAGAAGTGGGATATCTGCATCTTTTTTTCTGTTAAACCACTGAGATTTTAAGGTTCATCTGTTAATCCTCTAGCAGTAATCAAGGTAATATAAGCAGACACCCATGATTAATTTTTGTACAGGCTTTCCAAGAGATGACAGAAGAGGAAACTGATAAAGACATACTGAATCATGACACAAAGATTTTAAACATGTGGTTTAAAACATGCCCGATATATTCATACATAAAATCCTGGAAAATGGCCCCATAGTTAGATGTTTCTCTTAGCTCTCTGGCAAGCAAGACAATAAATATTTTCTCAGTGACATCAAAGTAAGAGACATTGAGGATAAAAAGATTCTAGGGTCTTGAAGGTGCAACAAGTCAAGGACATGTTTTATTGTTTTGTTCAAGTAATAAAGAAAACAGTTCTATAATTTATGAAATCCCAAGCCATGCAAGCAATAAAATCTGCTCTAAAGCAATCAACCACACATAACCACAGAAAGAGGCAAAGATTTGGTGCTTACTAAGTGTCAAGTCAACTTGGAAGTTATAATCAAGATGAAAAATTGATATTAACAATGGGACATTAGTATCTATCACACTTAGATTTTTGCAGACCCCACTGGCTAAGAAAATCAAAGAATTTTCATGAAATCATGAAATGTGGCCTGCAAGACTTACAGCTCTTTAGGAAAAGAAATGAGAACTCAGCATTCACCTAATGGCTAGTGATTAAAGCAAATTACCCAGAATTGATAAGAAACAGGACTTGGCTCAATCTGCAAACGTTCCTGAAGTCATGTCTGAGTTCCAACAGAGTTTGATTAATTTGTGTTTTTCAGTTCATTTCTTTTTGTGCTCCAGCAAGAATTCTGGAAGCAAGAGGATCAGAATCTCATAAAACAATAAAATTGATGACATTGCTCTAGGCCATGTGGACATGTTCAATAGCCTAAGAGGGACTTTTTACAAAAGATTATTTGGAAACATTTCAAAACCAATACCAAATTTAGTGGAAAGGATTATTTTTCTTCCCTAGGCTCCATGAAATTGAACTAGGCATAGAGTTCCAGAGGACTGAAACTGAGTGGTCCGTGTCAGTGATGAAAAGTTTACAATGGGGCCGGCGCCATGGCTCACTTGGCTAATCTTCTGCCTGCAGCGCTGGCACCCTGGGTTCTAGTCCCAGTTGGGGCCCCAGGTACTACTCCCGGTTGCTCCTCTTCCACTCCAGCTCTCTGCTGTGGCCCAGAAGGGCAGTGGAAGATGGCCCAAGTGCTTGGGTCCCTGCACCTGCATGGGAGACTGAGAGGAAACACCTGGCTCCTAGCTTTGGATTGGCACAGCACCAGCCATAGCGGCCATTAGGGGAGTGAACCAATGAAAGGAAAGCCTTTCTCTCTCTCACTGTCTATAATGCTCTCTCTGTCTCTCTCTCTCTGTCTAACTCTGCCTGTCAAAAAAAAAAAAAAAAGAAGAAGAAGAAAGAAAGAAAGAAAGAAAGAAAAGTGTACGATGATCATTGTGAGAACTCTACATGACAAATACAGTGCTTTAAGTATTTACATATATTAACTTACTCATTTTCCACATTAAGTTCATAAGTGACAAAATTGAGACAAAGCAAAGTGGCCCAATTTACATGATCAGTGAATGGCAAAGCCAAGATTCAAACCCAAACTGCTTCTAAAGCCACACTTGGAAGTTTCATATTGCTAATACTAATATTATATGGCCAAATAAGTAAATACATATGTGTAATATTTTAGAATATTTGTGTCTGCATTTGGAATATTTACATCTAATACTGGCATATTCTAGCTGCCTTGGGCACTCAGAAGTTGCAAAAGTAATTTTTCTCTTTAGAAAAAGAGATTGAAAGACATAGATCTCCTACCTGCTATCTCATTCCCCAAATACCTGAAATAGCCAGCACTGGGCCAGGCTGAAACCAGGAACTAGGAATTCAATCCAGGTCTCCCACATGGATGGCAGGAACCCAAGTACTTGAGCCACCATTTGCTGCTTCCCAAGGTTTATATTAGCAGAAATCCAGAACCAAGAGTGGATCTGGGACTCAAACCCAGATACCCTGATATGAGATGTGGGTGTCCCAAGAAGCATCATAATTGCTGTGCCAACACCCCTGGAGAGGGATTTTAACTGTCTCACATAAAATCGTTAGATTATTCAGTTCTGAGTCTGAGATCCCTTACTTTCAAGATGACTAACAGCTTGTTTATCTAAGAGCAGAAAAGTTATCAGGCCCGGAGAGTTCCCCCTCCTTCAGCAAAGGTTTCCTGGGAATCTAGGCTCGCTGAGTGCTGGAGTTCAAACAGACAACAGAGTCCACCTAGAGAGGATGAGCTTCTCCGAGGTTAGATAAGGAACTGGCGAGTTTCTGTGGATATACAGAGTCCCATGTTGTCTTTGAAGTGATGCCCAGGATGGAAGGGATTACTGTAGGTTCCTAGGGAGGCTCAAGTCCAATACCTGCACCTGGACAAGAGAGAGGGCTCTTTGGCCAGGACTATGCTTTGCTTTATGATCACCAATCCCATAAGCTTAACCAACAGTGAAGGAACAAAGTGAAAAGTTGCATCATGTGGCCAACAGAGTAATGAATGCAAGAGTGACCTGTGGGAAGAATGCACCTTTTTTCCTGCTTTCCTGATCTTACATTAAGTCTCACCTGAATTTTTGAAGAATCATAGGAAATGTGTTCCCTCAGATATAATGCAATTGATTTGCTCACACACCCTTCCAGTAGATGAGAACTCTAAGACAAATTTAATTTAAGGAATAAAGTATAACATGATATTTCCTTCACTTGAGTGTTATAGACTGATATTCTCCATGCATACATTTATGTTACTGGGAATAAATATAACCCATGTGCTACAGATAATTCTGACAACCTCAATAGTTGATTAGGTGTTTACAAACTGTTATGGCAAGATGTACACAATATAAACATAATTTAAAATATACACTTCAGTTTCATTAAGTATATTTTTACTGTTGCATAAGCCTAAGACTTATAATCAATTTGCTTAAAGAATCCACATTGGAGGCAAAAAAGTAAAACTTCTAAAGATCCTTGTACATATTTAGGGCAGCAGTTGGCATTGGCCAAATTTTTTTTAACATTTCAGATAAAAAGGAAATATACTTTGACATTTAGAAGACTCAACACAAAAAGAACTTAATATTTACTTTGGTGTGCATGGTAGTAGCAATAGCTCATATCTTAGATGATCTTTACCGATTTTCTTGCATACAAAACAGATATAAGAAAAGTCAACTATAAAACAGCCCCAGAATAGACCTTCTGAAAACACTTCAGAGAGCTGGATGGAAAGAGCTGATAAAAACCCATCTGACCAGTACAGTCAGAGAGCAAATAATAATGCAAATAAAAGAAAAACCATTAACCTCTGCCTTCACCCGTGGGGTACTAGTGAGCCTGTGATTTACACACCATAATGCCATGACTTTGAGTAAACCTTGGGATGATTTGTCAAGCAATCTGAGGTTTATGAGATGCCTCACTAGATTCCAAAAGAACTCTACCTTGTTAGAGAAGACTTGTAAATAGGAGTGTTTGTGTCAGTCAACAGAATTTCTGTCTTGGTCACACCCTTCTGGTTTTTCTCTTTCTAGCATTTCCAGCTAGAAGAGAATATGGTTCCAGACTGAGATCAACATTCACATTCACCCATGCATTCCTGTTGCTCTCCTTCCCTAAGGAGGCAAGAAATTCAATCACCAGATCTCAGGAGTTTCATTTCCATACCATCATCCTTACTGAAAAGCATTTAGTAAACACCCAATTATAGATAATGCTGTGAACACCTTCCTCTCAGTAGAAGCAGAACTAGATACACACAAGCCGAACCCTCTACGAGTTCGTGGTCTATTCAAAAGCAAGTGACAGACAGAGACTGCAGCTTTGATTCTTTGCTCCAGTTTTGCAACAATTGGGTCTCTTCAGAGAGACCCAATGTGTCTCAATAAGTGATGCAAAATTCCCAACATGAAATGAATGCTAACTTATCTTTTAAAAAGAGTTTTCTTTAGGGGACAGCACTGTGGCATAGCAGGAAGAGCCTCCACCTGCAGTGCTAGCATCCAATATGGATGCCAGTTTGACACCTGACTGCTCCTCTTCTGATCCAGCTCTCTGTTATGGCCTGGGAAAGCAGTAGAAGATGACTCAAGTGCTTGAGCCCCTGCATCCATGTGGGAGACCAAGAAGAAGCTCCTGGCCCCTGAGTTCAGATTAGCCCAGCTCCAGCCATTGCAACCATTTGGGGAGTAAGCCAGAGGATGGAAGATCTCTCTCTCTCTCTCTCTATTTCCCTCTGCCTCTGCCTCTTCCTCTGCCTCTCTGTAACTCTATCTTTCAAATAAATAAATCAATCTTCTAAAAAAAAAGGTTTTCTTTATTTGAGAGGTAAAGAGCTCTCAGATGAGAGCTCACAGGTTCATTCTCCAAATGCTCACAACAGATGGGGCTGGACCAGGACTAGAGACAGGAGCTGGGAAAGCAATCCAGGTCTCCCACAATTTCTTGGGCCATCACTGTTTCCTTGCATTAGCAGGAATAGAGTCTAGAGCTACAGCCAGGAATTAAACCCAGTATTAGATGTGGATATCTAAACTACCATGTTAAACACTTGCTCCATAGTTTACCTTAATTTTAAGGACAACCAGTATATCCTTAAAATTTCACCACCACTATCCCCACATACACAACCCAATTAGAGATTAACAACCACATTTTTGTTCCAACAAAAGAGGGTCTACTTCACACATGAAGTATCAAAATCGGAATAATGTAGACCATGCATACAGACTTCAAGAACATGGAAAGACTGACAGAATGGAATAAATCTGAGTTTGACAGCTCCAAAAAGATTGGTGAATAGTTTCCAGCTCATAGCTCATGTTAATCAAAGGAGAGCCAGGGCAGCACTGCTTCACATGCCATTGAGGTCACTGATCTTTGGAGGAAAGTGGCATGTGATCCTGACCTCTGAACAACGACATCACTGGTAAAGTACTGACCCTAAGCAATGCTCTCCCCCCCCAGGAAAGGAAGCATGACTTGCCCCAATCTTCAGTTCTTTCTGGTTAAACCATCCATTGAATTCAGCCCTGTACCAGACACTTGGAGGCTGTGTGTACCTGGAAAAATCATTTAACGCCTCTGAGCGTCACTATTACCTAAAAGATGGGCACAACTGTTTCTAATGGGTTGGTTTGGGGAACTTGATTATGAGACTTATAAAATGTCAAAAATACCATAAACATCCAGTGAATGAGTGCTCTCTTACTTTAGTAACATAAGGTCTCCTACACAGAGCTATAAAATAGAAGTCACTAGCCAGGAGTGTATGCTTCACATGGCCTGTAGAATAAACATTCAAATTAAATGCAACATTAAGGTTTCTTTCCAAAATATATAAAAAATAACTACAACCCTATAACAAAAGTTATTTTTAAATGGGCAAAGGACTTGAAGGCATTTCTCCAAAGAAGATATAAATTATGCTAAATGAAACAAATGAGACACAGAAGGACAAATACTGCCTAAGTCCACTTAATGCAAGGTAGCAACAACAGCCAAATCTACAGAAACTGAGAATATAATAGTGGCTACCAGGGGATAGGGGAAGGAGAAATGGGCAGTTATCCAATAAAATTTCAGTTATGTTCAATGGATAAATTCTAAAGATGAGCTATACAACATTGTGCCTACAGGTCACAAAGTAGTATTATGTGCTTCAAAATTCAGGAGGGTAGTTCTCATGCTAAAAAAAAGAAAAAGGATCCAGGGAGGTGTTGGCTATATCTATGACTTTAACTATGGCATTGGTATCACAGGTGTTTCACCTCTCTAAACTCATTTAATTGTGTGCATAAGACATACACAGTCCTTTGAATATCGATTGTATCTCAATAAAGCTATTTTTAAAATCAGAAACAATTACATAAAATATGGATTTTCAACTCTGCAAAAATTGAAATTTCTTGGTCAACCACAGCCATATGTCCCATAGGCAATTCATTCATCTGATCCTACAAGGGGAAGTTTCTTCCTTCCTTCCTTCCTTCCTTCCTTCCTTCCTTCCTTCCTTCCTTCCTTCCTTTCTTTCTTTCTTTCTTTCTTTCTTTCTTTTTATTTTTGACAGGCAGAGTGGACAGTGAGAGAGAGAGAGACAGAGAGAAATGTCTTCCTTTTCCATTGGTTCACCCTGCAATGGCCGCCACCGCCGGCGCATTGCGGCCGGCACATCGCACTGATCTGAAGCCAGGAGGCAGGTGCTTCCTCCTGGTCTCCCATGCGGGTGCAGGGCCCAAGTACTTGGGCCATCCTCCACTGCACTCCCGGGCCATAGCAGAGAGCTGTCCTGGAAGAGGGGTAACCGGGACAGAATCCAGTGCCCCGACCGGGACTAGAACCCGGTGTGCCAGCACCGCTAGGCGGAGGATTAGCCTATTGAGCCACGACGCCGGCCATCCTTTATTTTTTCTTACTATTAATATTACTTTGATTGGTAAATCACAATTGTATATGCGTGTGGGGTACAGTGTGATGTTTTGATTTACATATATATATATACATACACACATACAATTTGAACGGCTAAATCAAGCTAATTAATATATCATCTCAATTACCTATCTTTCTTATGTGAGACAACTGAAATTTACTCTCTTGCTTATTTTGAAACAAATAGACATCATTAGCAAACCCTTTTAGTAGGGGCGTGTCCCCTTCAGATCGCTGCAGATCCCGCCCAACAGGCAGACTTCAGTCTTATCATGAGCCCAGCTTCTGTCAGCATTTGAGTTTGAAATCCTTGATGTAATTATAAGGATCCTGGGCCTTTAAATAAGATGAAAAAGGAGAAATTCTTCAGCCCAGCTAGAAACACGAAGCGGTGCCTGTCACTTATCTGGATCTGCAACTCTCTAACCAAAGTCAACCTATTTCTCCTTCTCTTGCTCTCTTGTCTCCCCGACTTCATCTTAAGAAAACATTTCCATGGGGGTTGGCTTCAGGCTGAACTCTTGATAAGGTCTATGGGATCAATGCTTCATCATTCTTCCCAGATTAGCTTATTTGATATTGACCCATTCTACCAGGCAGACAGATAATATGTGTCAGCATCTGATCTTTTTGTAATGGAATGGGCTTATTTTTATTAAGGCTCCAAATCAGTTCTCTATAGCCTCCGGAAAAAGGCTCAGAAGGGAGATTTGGCTCATCATGTTATTGTCATAGGGCCTAGAGGGGGTGGACTAAGACCCATGGCTTCTCTTGGGGTCTGAAAGGGAGAGAGTCATATAGATCAGATCTTTCTAAAGATCTATCTTTACACATCTACTATAAAGTGGGATATTACTAAATTTCAGTGTCAGTATGAGATTATTTCTCATAGTGTATGTTAAGCCCATATGTTCATACTCTAGAAAACACACAGCCTAGAATGTGGCATAGAGTAGGAGCTTAGCAAATACGAGATCACTAGCTACCATATCAGAGGACTCAACATAGTTAAACAAATTGCCATCTTGGTGTTTTACCAACAAAACTGTCCCTCATCAGATCCTACAGCAAATGTTCCTCAACAAATGCATGAGGACCACTTAATCAGAACTACCTGGAATGCTAATTGGAAGAACCTAGAATGTGAGGCCTCCTCCCCATTAAGAAACACACACACCATCTCTGCAGTAATCTCTCCTGTAAGAACACCACACAGGGCTGGTGCGATGGCGTAGCAGGTTAAGCCTCCTCCTGCAGTGCCGGCATCCCATAAGGGTGCTGGTTCGAGACCTGGCTGCTCCACTTCCAAGTCAGCTCCCTGCTAATGGCCTGGGAAAGCAGTGGAAGATGGCCCAAGTGCTTGGGTTCCTGCACTCACATGGGAGACGTGGAAAAAGCTCCTGGCCACCGGTTTCAGATGGGCGCAGCTCTGGCTGTTGTGGTCATTTGGGGAGTGAACCAGCAGATGGAAGACCTCTTTCTCTCCCTCTGTTACTCCGTCTCTCAAATAAATTTTTTTGTTTTAAAAAGGACACCGTGCAATGGAAGGCCAAACACAGAAACTTCTCTTCCTTTCTGATTCCTAAGGTGTCAGTGGTTTCGCCATGAGCTTGATAATTAGCCATCCTTCAGACAGCTGCACTTGCTGGTTACATACACCTCTGTAAATGGCAGTCAGAAATTAGCAGATTAGGAGTCTTTGGCAGAGTCTGGACCTATTCTCTCACATCGTTGTTAATTAAACCAATGGCTGCTGACTTCTCTGAGCAGCCTCAGAACCAATGAGTGATGACCCGCCTTCCTTTCTGACTCCATATTCAATTTACCAGGGTGCCCCTTACCATGTCCCACAGAAAATGGTCTCAGAGACACCAAACTGTCCCCATTACATGGAAAACAAAAAACTCTACCCCCTCTTGGATATCTGTATGATACTTTAGCATTCAGCCTATAGTGAAGAATCTTCCATTAAATTCCACTTCATTCTGGATATTTCATACTTATGTGGCCAGAGAAACCTCTGTTTTTGTGGCCTCTGGGGAACACTGTACCAAACAGACTTTCTAAGAACACATTTTGAGAAACTGCTATGACGACTGTGAGGCCTGGCATCCAAAGGAGTCACTTCCAAGTGAAATGGGAGTGTTGTTAATGGTCATGTGGAGCAGGATGTGTAATGTAGGCCTATCCCAGAGCAACCAGGGCACGGAGTGACTCAGGATTGACACCACTGTTGTTGTTTGGTGTCACAAATGCTCAGCTTTAGGCTTTACCTTGGGACAGTCCTGCCTCTGGTCAAGAAAAAAAAAAAAACACCAGTTCAAGAACTGTGAGCCTTAATCTTGACACTACCCTGACTGTGGTCCTGACAACCCCTATCTGGTGCCTGAAACCTTATTGTTTTCCTGCCCAACACTAGTACTTCCCAAAGACCCAAATCCCAACCCACATCCTAAATCCCTCCAGGCCTTCATGAGGCCAATCACCTGTTTTCCCAGAGCCTTCACTAATGCCAGTAACACTGGCTTCTGGGACACTTGCTTGTTGCCTGCTGCTTTTTTAGTCTTTGCTTTGCATCAATCTCCCAGTACTGTTCACAAGCCCACATCAACTGAGCCCAACTTTATTTTATAATTTTTTTAAGAATAGTGTTCTAAAAATAACCTAGGGATTAACAAACACCAAGTCAATATTTTGCCTGCAGGGAGTATTTTAATATACCAAGAGTTTCCACACACTAAATAAACAGATTGCAAATAATGTCATCAAAGCAGGTAAAAATCTACAAATTTTTCGATAGATATTTATGTGTCCCCACACTCCCACAAGGACGTCAGCTGTAAGTTAAATGGCATTGGTCCCTTCCCAAGTAATGACAGCTCTTCTAATGCATCATTTAAACCTCAGGTATTGTCCAATGCAAAAATAGACCTCCCTCATACATGCACATGAGAGTTCTTCAAAATATTCACAGAAAATGTATATTATGAAAATACTGCAGTATTTCAAAATATTCTTGCACCAAAGTAAACTTATCTATCTCCAAATTCAATTGACATCTTGCAGTTTCATCACAGAGTTTGTAAGCTGTCAAAAATCACATCAGACAGGTTCTGAGGGTCCCACATTATGGGAGAGGAGCCTCAGGAGTAGCCAACAACTGACACTTCCTTCCCCAACTATCCTAGTCATCTTCTGCCTCCTCCTCTCTGTTTAAGTAGTTCCAGATTTCCAGCAGGTCTCAAAAATAAACACAAAGCTGAGGGACATTAACATTTGCAGGAGGTTCCCTGCGACTGTTTTAAGTAGCTAATGGCACATCAGAGTAGCTGAGGCACAACTGACTTACTTTAGATTGCAAGACATTGAGAAAGTAAAAGCTGATAGTTTGACAGGTAGGTTGCTGTGTGCAAAAATAACAAATGTAAAATTCTTTGATCAAGCCATTATGTATTTTCAGTTATTTGAATACAGAAAAGACTATTCTTCCGCTTGTAGCAGACTGTCCAGCATACTCAATGTACAGCCTCAGATCTAGGGACATTTAGAAAGCAGCTAGTCCTGCAGATAAGTGATAACATTTATTGATCCAAGTGTGACAATAAATAAATACTGATCCCAATCATCATTTCTTTTGTAGGCATAAAGCAGAATAAACCTATGTGACAGAGGTATTGCTAGGTAGCAGGTGGATGACAAGGCTGGTGAGTGAGCCTTCCAACATGACATGTGTTTCTGGGACGGGGGAAGGAGATGGCAAACACTGATCACAGATCTCTCATGAGACTCTGGCAGGGACTAGAAGATGACAGCAATTATCTTTGGGAAATGTCCCAGGGCCTCTGTGTCTTACCCAAAGATCCAGTGTTCTACCACATCTGAGCAGGTAGGATTGACTCTAGGGGCCACCCAGAGAATCTCCAGGCCATACTTTCTCATTTGCATAAGGCACTCTAATGTCCTTGTCAAATGTAATATTTGATAATGCTTTGGTTGAAAAAAGTATCTTTAATCTTTTTAAATTTTATTTAGATAAGGTGAACAAATTTCTGTATAGATGTTAGTGCATAAAACTCTCACCCTCTCTTCCTTCCCATTCACACTTCCATACTCCTTACTCCTTCCTTTCTTATTTTTATTTTTAATTTTTTAAAGATTTATTTATCATTTATTTGAAAGGCAGAAATAGAGAGAAGGAGGAAAAGCGAGAGAGCTTCTATCTGCTGGCTCACCCCCCAAAATGCTCGAAATGGCCTGGCCCATCCCAGGCCGAAGCTTGGAGCCCAGAGCTTCTTCCCAGTCTCCCACGTGGGTGCAGGGGCCCAGGCATTTGGATCATCTCCTGCTGCTTTCCCAGGCACATTAGCAGGGAGCTGCATTGGAAGTGGAGCAGCCAGGATTCAAATTGGCACCCATATGCGAGCCAGCACTGCAGGTGTAGCCTTAACCTACTATACCATACCACTGACCTCATTTTTAATTTTTACAATGACATAGTTTCAGTTTATTTTATAATAAAGAATTCAACAAACAGTAAGTAGAAAAACCACTGTTCCTCAAGAGTACAAAGGCTGTAAACAACACCCAAAACTCAAAATGTCAATTTCACTCAGATAAGTTACATTTTTGGTGCTCTCTATAATAATTGCCACAAATCAGGGAAAACATGATATTTGCTTTTTTTGCTTATTTCATTAAACATAATAGTTTTGCAACTAACTCCTTATCCTTCCATCTCTGTACTGTGACCACAGGAAACAGAGAAAGGGTTGACAATTATGAATGTACAAGGATATAATAATAATAATAATAATTTATATGTCATAATAATTCATCATGTCAAGCTTTTTTATACCAGTCATGTTACTGAATCAGAAATCACCATTCCCATAGTAGACATATTTTTTTTTCAAGTTATTTTAAGACAAAGAGAGAGAGAAGAGGAGAGGAGCGCACTCCCATATGCTGGCTCACTCCCCAGATTCTCCCTAGTGATGGTACTGAAGGCAACAGGAAACTCAATCCAGGTCTCCCTTATGAGTGACAGGGACCCAACCACCTGAGCCACTGCTGCTGTCTCCTGGGTGTGCATTAGCAGGAAGCTGTAACTGGAAGCAGAGCTGGGACTCCAGCCCAAGGACTCTGATATGAAACACAGGTATCTCAAACTGGGTCTTATCTGCTAGGCCAAATGCCTACGTCTTTTAAAATATTTACATATTCATTCATTCATTCATTTTGAGAGGGATGGAGGGAGGGAGGGAGAGAGGGATAAAGAGAGAGAGAGAACAGAGAAAAAGAAAAACAACTTCTAAAACAGACACCAAATTCCTGTCTTCTAGTACAAGGGAAACTTAAGACTCACATGGAAACATGCAGTTAAAAGATGAGTTTCTTTAGCGTAAAAATTTTTTGAAATCCATGCATAGTTTTCCCATGAACATTTTGAAGACCCCCTCAAGTTCACACATGAATGTAATGTTCTCCACTTGAGAGTGGGTTAGACCTAGCACCATGCTTTACAAAAGTGATGGTATGCAACGTCCGAGTTGAAGTTCCAAATGATGGTAGCCTCTGTCTTGTTCACACTGGCTGGCTGTTGTCACTCAGTGTCTCTGATAAAACAGCTGCCTTGTAAAGAGGACCCCATGGCAGGGCAAGGAGAGCTGGCCAATAGCCTGCAACAGCCTGCAAGAAACTGAACCCTGCCAACAAGCACACGAGTGAGCTTGGAAGGAGATCTTTACCTGGTAGGCTGTACAGGTGCCTGCAACCTCAGTCCACACCTGGATTCTAGCTGTGGGCGAGCTCTGAGTCTTGCCATTCAGCTAAGGCATGTCTGAATTCCTAGGCCCCAGAAACCATGAAATCACAAATATGACTGTCTTCAGCTACAGCATCCCAGGGTAATTTGTTATGCAACCATAGATTGGTAATATAAAGTGTCTCTGTAGGAGCGGCACGTAGTGAGTAAAAGAAAGTAAAAGAATAAACTAGGCATGGGCGGGAAAGGAGGTTTGGGTATCTGCATTCACCTGTACTTGCTAGGCTCCCAAGAGGAGAAGACCAGTCCTTTATTCCCATTAACAGTAGACGGGCACCATAATAAAGATTTGGATGACATGTGAGCAAATAAGTCTTTGAGGACAGGGAATGTATCTTATTGTAACCCCATCACCTTGCACAAGGCTGGGTCAGAGAAAATGCTCAAAAATATTTGTTGAACAAATTAAGAGGAGTGAATGAAGCCCCATTTCTGGCTAACCAGTACTGACTAGAACTGTGAGAACAGAAACAATTCTGAGGGAGCTTTCTTGAACACCTCGATCAACATGCAATCATTTTAGCTTGTCTTTAACTAGAGCCTTAAGGGGATATGGGCAAAGCCTTTTTCAGGACAGCTCTGAACATACCTTTAAATCCATCCACGTGTGAGAAAAAACAAACAAAACCAAGAGGTCCAGATATACAGACTTACTAAACATATAGATTAGGGTCTAATCATCCTCTCTTTTTCATTGGTGTAGACAGCTTTTCTTTTCAAAGTGTTCCTTAAAATAGCAGCTCCCCTAACACCTCCAAGTACTTGCTTCCAGATCATTAACCACTCAACAGAGAGGAGAAGAAATTTTAGAAGGTTCCTTTTGTGAGGAATCAAAAGGAAGACAAAGCGTCCCTCACATTGTCAAGTTCATTAAGGGAAAGATATGCTCCCATTTACAGGGTGAGAAGAAGTAAAATGGAATTGTAACTTTGTGTGTGTGTGTGTGTGTGTGTGTGTATATATATATATATAACATATACATAGTTATAAAACTGTAACTTAAAGTTTCCAGAATTCTGCTGGGTAATGGCAAGGCAGGTGCACTACTTAGAACTGCTCTGATCAACTGCGGTCTTTAGATGGAGCTTAAAAAATCAGATTTAGAGTTAAGCAAAAGAAAGGACCTGAAAAGGCTAGATATACTACAGCAGAGAAAGACGTTCCCTCTAGTTCCCACCTTCTGGCATCTTACGCACATATAATCCTTTTTGTTTAGGCATAGGTGCAACGTATGACCTATTTCTAGCTAAAAGACTATGGAAAAGGTAATGGGATGTCACTTAAAGGGTTATATTTACATATATACATTGCAACTTCTATTGTGTTTTCTCCCCCACACCCACCCTATCCCAATGACTTTGATCAAACGAGCAGCCATAGTGGGGAAGCTGACATGGCAAGGAACTGAGGGCAGTCTCCAGCTAGCAGCCAGCGAGGAAAAGACCCTCCATCCAGTAATACTCCAGGAACTGCACTGTGAGGACCACTGTGTGAGCCTGGAAAAAGACCCTTCCCCAGGCAAGCTTTCAGATGTGACCTCAGCCCTGGCTGAAACCTTGGTCTCAACCTATGAGAAACTCTGAAGCAGAAGGCTTAGTTCAGCTGTGCCCAGGTTCCTGACCCTCAGAAACCATGAGATAATAAATACCCAATGCTTTAAGCTGCTAAGTTTGTAGTAATGTCTTCAACAGCCAAGGTTGTTGATAATTAATACATAGAGTTATCATTTTCACTCAACAGAAAGTCATGAAGAGTTATGACGTATAGCCCATTCTCAGTTATATGTAGCGAGCTCTGGGAAGATAAGGGAAGCATTATCTGTTTGTCAGTTGAATTCAGATTTTTCTTTGCACCAGAAATGTGAATATCTTCCATTAAGTTTGGGGAAAATGATGAGGAATTCCTTGAGACTTTAGAGAAGAACTTCAGAGACCCACATAAAAGAAAACTATACTTGCCAAGTGTTTAGTTGTGTCAGGAAATGCATTAGGTAATCACCTGCTTTGTAAGCATTATCCAATTGCAACTTCATGATAATATTACACTAAATAGTAATAGTAATTGCATTTAAAGAGAGAGAAGGAGGAGGACATGAAGAAATCATAGCTAACACTCAACACTTATAATGACTTTAGAAATTAAGCACTCTAAATATATCATCTGATTTAATCCTCTCAACTTCTAATGAGGTAGGTTAGAATTATGACAATCATTTTACAACAATAAAGCTAAAAGCACAGAGAAGCTAACAACTCTGCCCAAGATTACATGGCCAGTAAAAGATAAAGCCATGAGTGGATCCGAGCAGTGTGGCTCCAGCGTCCTCCATGTTTAATCCCCACTGAAGTCACCAATGTGAGATTTTTCTAGAGGCTCTCCAATATCTTTGCAGTAAGGTGAGTCACAGCAACTTTAAGCATAAACACCACCACTATATCTTACAAAGCTACAAGTCTTGTAAACCAAATATTTGTTAGCCCTAACCCCCAACAGGATGTGAAGAACAATACAGAGATAATATCAAACATACCCTGAAAAAAAAAAAAAACCTGGCCCTGTCTGCCAAGGTTAAATTCTTTCTGGAATGTACTGAGCAACACACATAGTTCCCCACTGGGATCCCACCTGCCAGGCCTGTGTATCAGGACAGAGTCCCAGAAATGTCAGACAAGTCACTGACACAATGACAGAAATGCAGACCACAGAACAAAAGAGGCAGTGCCAGGAAGAAATCACTTCAAACGTCTAGGCCAGCAGATGCAGGAGGAGGATCATCTCTCTCTGCCTAGGCTCAGTTGTTCCTGCTCCACTCCCTGTCCTTGGCTGGCTGCCCAGTGACATTCCCATCTGGCACTGGCCTTCTATAGACTCACTGAAAACTCCTCAAGGGCAGGGTCTTGCATTTATTCCATGAAACTGGGCATTATTCATGTGCCAAGCACTGTTTTAGGTGCAAGCGACACACCCACAACCTCTCTCCCTTCCTTCCCACCTCTCCCCACTACACTACCTCTCTATCACATCTAACCTGAACTGGATCCTTTATAGGCAGGTAAATGGACCTGGAAGGAGTTCATTAGTTTACTAATGAAGAAGTGAGATGCAAGATGATGGAATGCAAACTCAAACTACTGAAGCCATTCCACTGGAACAAAAGGAAAGGACCTTGAATCAACTAACTTTGTGGTTCCCTTAACAACACTTTGATAGGTTTGATTATCGTTCTCATTCTACTAAGGAGGAAATAGACTCTTAAATAATAGAACTCAACCAAGGTCATATAGCTGAACTAGTAGACAGGATTCAATTTCAGGCAGTTTGAGGTCATAAGTTATCCATACATCGAACCATGAAATATATTGTCTCTCTGTATGATACCTGGCACAAAATAGCAACTCGATAAGTAGAAACTTGGATGGAAGATGAATGGATAAATGGGTGGATGCATGAATGGGTAGGTAGATGAATGGATGAACAGGTAGATTAAGGGATTTACCATGTAGATCTACAACAGGAAACATAGTGGCAGATGCAATGTGGTGTCTATTTCCAGGTTAGTAAGAACAGCAAGTGATAGCTCCTCTCTTATGACAAATCAATACTATTCCTCCAAGTCTGGGGCTTGTGGCTTCTTTCATTATGTAGGTAGTGGGTAGGTGCATTCTTGAAGAGATTCATGGACAAATGTCATGGCAGATTTATGAGTTTAGGGGTAATGAGGCCTCAGGCAGTGGGATTGCGTAATTGTGTAACCACCAATTATGTTTGTGGCTATACTGGCTGAAAATAATGACAAAGGTAATCAAATCTTGTGCTCGGGGGGAAATTCATTACCTTTTTTACTGCTCTCTTCCTAGGCATCATATATTCTGGGATCTTTTTCCATAAAAAGTTGGCACAAGGAAGTTCAGAGTGAGCAGTACATAGGTGTAGAAGCTACCACACTTTCTTAGCTGGGGAGACCCACCAACTCAGTGTCATAGTGGATGAGATCTTTCAATAAGTGACAACATCACAGAAATAGAAAACAGGAGCCACAGGGCAAGACAACCATTCTCAGAACACTAAATACAAACAAGCCAAAGCTAAACCCAGCTCTGGTCCCCTCATCTGCTCTCCTCTCATCTGGAGTGGTTTTCATTTCAACTCAGAGTAAAAGCTAACGTCCTTTCCATGGCAAAGAAGCCCTATCTGCTCTGACCCTTAGTGGTTAATTTGCTTCCACTTTCATTTCATTCCAGATCCCCTGGCCTTATCTTCTCGAAATATAAGGTACTTCAAAAATTTTGTGATAATATGAAAGTTTATTTTATTGCAAAATTTTTTGAAATCCATGAAGTTTTTTCCTAATATGCATTATCCATGAGCAATTTGAAGATCACTTTGTAGGGATGGGACTTCAAAATTTTTTGCAACAAAACAGGTTCAACTTTGAATTCTGTTTTCCACAAATTTTTAGAAGTAACTTCATCTCTACATGACTAATTCCGTTGTTCTTCAATATCACATTTTCCTCCTACCCAACACCCCTAACCCCTCACCCTGTTCTGCTCTTTTTCTAGAATGCTTCTTACCACCTAACATTTTTCAGTTTAATTTTATCTTTGCTTGACAAATATTAATTTATATGGAATAGCACACACACACACACACACACACACACTATTTGACAACATAAAGAAGGGAAAGCTGAAAGAACAAAGCTAGAATTTCTTTTTTCATGGAGTTCCAGTCTCCCAAAAAAGATGATTGAACTTCTAAAAGAAAGACCACTTGGCCAATATGCTTCCATATTCAGTGGGCCAATCCATCTTGTTTCGACATCATAGCAACTCACTCAAAAAAATAGGGTTCCATTTTAAAAAAGAAGGAAAAAAAAAACACCTGTCTGATTAAGTTAAGAAACTGGTAAAGTATGGCTCACCTTCACAGGCAGCTCAGATTTTTCTAGTATTCCAGGCTCTTATTTCATTAAAGGGAGAATGATAGAGACAACAGACAATAGAACGTCTATGTTAATTTTTAATAGCAATGCATTTGCTCTATTTGGCTGGTGATTTATTCATGTACCTCATAATAAATACATATAGTAAGTGGCTCAGAGATAGCACTATCTACATCTCAGGGCAGGAGCCACATATTTTATGTGGTTGACTCTAGAGAAAGAACATGGAAGTCTACCTAAACAATTCAGAGGTTAGGTGGGGAGCCTGCAAGCATTATTGAAGTGGCTGTAGTTACCTACTGTGTTGCTTCTTGCCCATCCTCACCCCTTCTTCAGGTTAAAGCTAAACCATTTATGTCTGAAACCTCAACTCTGTCGAGTCAGACATTTTTGCCTATTACCATTAAATTTGGAAAGGGTAAATAAAAAAAAAAAAAAAAGAAAATCTCTGGAAGTCTTCTTCCAAACCATGGTGATCTCACTCTCTAAGCAACCAAAAAGGCTGGATGAGGATTTCCAAGTGATCAGAACATAAGCACTACCCTGACTGACCCTTCTAATTGAATTAGAGGGAATATTTATGTTGGACAGAATTTGGTGGCGTGAGCATAGTATCTTTCACATCACAACAGCTCTAAGAAGATTGGTGTTAACCACTGTTGCCAACGAAACCTCAGAAAGCACAGCTTAATGGGAAGTGTGTCTGCTATGAATGGGAGCTAGGTTTCCACATTTTTCTAATTAGCACTCCTAGCAACAACCTCTTCAAAACAGCCAAGACTAAGGAACAGCAGCCCTGAGATCTATCTCCTAGAAGAGCAAAATAAATAAATAAATAAATAAAAATAAAAATAAAAAATCTTTCTGCTTCCCTGGCAACCATCACACAGTTTAAAAAGGACAGTTCCAGGTTGCCAGGTTGTTCACCATTCTTCCATCCAGGGTGACACTGTACTTAACTTTTCAGTAGGTTTTGTTTCTCTATTAGTCTGATTTTGCTTGGCTTTTTAATTTTTTGGCTTGTACTTATTTTGTCTTGATTCAGAATATCCTGCAGTATAGAGAGTTGGGAACCGTCTTCAACACTGAACGTTATTTCACCTGCAGGTGGCAAATACTTTACATGAAGGTGACTCCAGAAGCTGGAGGAAGAACCACAACTTTTTTCCCAAGAGAGCAATTCAAAGATGAGATCTCTCTGTAATTTCTCCTCACTAATGAATACTCTATTTTTGCCTGAAGATAGTCTTTAAAGGCATGGAGTGGCTAGCAGATAGGCCTAGCACACAAAATGCACAGCATCTCTGGCCAGGCATTGGCAAATGAGTGCAAGTCAGTCATTTGTAGCAGTTCCCAGTTACTTTCTAGGCATCCTTTGGTTCTGAGAGGGTATTTTCTTCTAAGGACTTTCTGTAGAGAACCAGGACTGCTTAAAGGCACATATTAAGACTAAATCTGAGGGTTGAAAAGGCAATAATTTTTTTTAAAGATTTATTTATTTATTTGAAAGTCAGAGTTACACAGAGAGAGGAGAGGCAGAGAGAGGTCTTCCATCCGCTGGTTCACTCCCCAGATGGCTGCAATGGCTGGAGCTGCGCCAATCCGAAGCCAGGAGCCAGGAGCTTCTTCCTGGTGTACCACATGGGTGCAGAGGCCCAAGGACTTGGGCCATCTTTTACTGCTATCCCGGGCCATAGCAGAGAGCTGGACAAGAAGTGGGGCATTTGGGTCTCAAACTGGTGCCCATATGAGATGCCAGCGCTTCAGGCCAGGGTGTTAACCCACTGTGCCACAGCGCTGGCCCCAAAAAAGCAATAATTAAGTTGAATGAGTCCGAATAGTTTTCCAAAACTAAATCTTATACTAGCAATGTTATGCCCAGATGGTGTCTTCCAAACCCATTTTAAATGCTGGTTCTTATTGAGAGCTTGAATCCATGTCTAAATCAACAATGGAGGACAAAAGATAGACTGATGTCGCTCCCCGTCTTCGTGGGGGAACGACACTAAACCCTGCCTAGGCTTCATATCCGAGTCACGGCACCATTATGTCGCTCCCCCTCTTCGTGGAGGAACGACACAGGACCCTGCGCTGTTCTTTCTGTCTGCTCGGCCCTCCCCGGGTTTGCTGCTGGTTCTTCCCGGGTTGGCTACTGTCCCTTCCACCTCCGTGGAAGGGCAGTTCCCCCTGGCCACATTCCCCACTTCCGCGGGGGAGCGGCACTCCGCCGGCCGGCTCTCTCGGGGGCTGCACAGGTATTCCCCTTAAATGTTCCCCTTAGATGTTCCTGGTGCATGCCGTCTCTCTCCTCCTTTATAGTCCTCCTCCGCCAATCCTAACTCGGCTGCCCACACGCCGAGTACGCTGCTCTCCTCCAATCAGGAGCAAGTCCTACAGTTTATTGGCTGAACTGGAGGCAGCTGTGTAGAAACTGTTTTCTCCTCTCCCAGCGCCATATTGTGGGAGAGCAGATGCATAGAATAAGTCTTAATTCCAGTAACAGTCTAGTCCGGGTTGCTCCCCACAGACTGACATTATGCGAGAGTTTCCTTACCTACCAACTATCTACACTATTCAGTGACACTGTCCATCTGGCCTCTATTGGTACCTGTGTCTGGGACTCTCTGGCAGGAGCTGGGGTGTGTATGAAAGGAAATGAAGATTTTGGGAGACAGAATATGGTAGATATGGCTTATGTGAGTGTGAAAGGCCATTTATTTGCCATGTTAGGGAACTTGGACTTGATTTTTAGTTGTACCTACATTGTACCAATATTAAAATGAATATACATAAAAACCATGCATAGCACTTTTTAAAAGAGTTATTTATTTATCTGAAAGAGTTACAGAGAGAGAGAGAGAGAGAGGGATCTTCCACCCACTGGTCACTTGAGATGGTCGCAACGTCCAGGACTGGGCCAGGCCAAAGCAGAAGCTTCCTCCAAGTCCTCCACATGAACAGTGACTAGCAGGAGTCCAAGGACTTGGGCCATCTTCTGCTGCCCTTCTCAGGTGCATCAGCAAGGAGTTGGATCAAAAATGGAGCATCTGGGACACAAACTGGAGCCCATATAGGATGCCGCCATCACAGGCAGTGGCTTTACCAGCTACACCACAATGCTGGCCCTTATACATACACTTTTTATGAGCATTTCAAATGCTAGGAACTATATTAAGGTTTTAATATACATGACTTTATTTAACTTTCAAAAACTCTTTGGGGAAAGCTGAATTTTTTACAGTGTTAGACCAGCACCCATACAGGTGATGACATTGCAAGCAGCTTTACCTGCTAGGCCACACACCAGCCCTGAACGTCTATTTTTCTTTTAGGAAATGATATCAACTGATGGCAATTAGTTTAAAAATCTTCTTATTTAACAAAACTCTCCATAGGGACCAGGGCTGTGGCATAGTGGGTAAAGCAGCTGCCTGCAGTGCTGACATCCCATGTGGGCACCAGTTTGAGTCCCGGCTGCCCCACTCCTGACCCAGCTCCCTGCTGATATCCCGGGAAAGCAGTGAAAGATGGCCCAAGTATTTGGGCCCCTACATCCACATGGGAGACACGGAGCTAACTCCCCACTCCTGGCTTTGGATCAGCCCAGCTTCAGCTGCTGCGGCTATTTGGGGAGTGAACCAGTGGATCAAAGATTTCCTCTCTCTCTGCCCCTGCCTCTCTGTAACTCTGCCTTTCAAGTAAATAACAAAGAAATCTTAAAAAAAAAAAAACAAAACTCCAGAGTCTGAATCTCAACACGGAAAGCCCAAAATCAGACTCAGGCACTAAGAGTTCTTTCTACTGCACAACCACACCCCTTATCTCATAAGCTGCACCATAGACAAGTAGACATACTCTCTATTTGTAATCTTTTACTGCATTAAAGATATATACTATATGCCATGTATATTGTTTCATTTAACCCTAAACATAAACATACCTGCAGGATTATTATTATTTACTCCTAATTTTTAACTGTGAGTAAACAGAAGCTAAGAGATGCAAGTGACTTGCCCAGGATCAACATTGCCCAGAGAACGTCAAAGGTAGAATTTGAATCTAAGTGCACATGCGGTCCCAAACGCCACATTCTTTCTTCAACATCCCACAGACCCAAGGATTCCCACAGTAGGATTTGAAAGAAAAGGGTAATTAAAAGATAAGGAAGAGGACACTCTTTCAGACATATTCCCAACTGAGAATGCCACAGACTTCACTTAGTAATTCATGGGTACTATCTTTCAACAGCCCACACCGAGATAATGTAGGCTGTACGTTTAGTTTGAGAACAAGGAGTCAGAACTCTCTACCAGAATAAAACTGCATCGTTAGCACAATTTCAACTTATTCTTTGTTCCAAAAGGGCCATCAAATACATGATGTACAAGAGGACTTCATAAAGTTCACACAAAGGAGCAGCACTGTGGCCCAACAAGTTAAGCCACCACTTACAATGCTGGAATCCTGTATCAGAGTGCTGCTTTGAGTCTCAGCTGCTGCTCTTCTGATCCAGCGTCCTGCTGATGCATCTGAGAAGGTAGCAGAAGATGGCCCAGGTGCTTGGGCGGCTGCCATCCACGTGGGAGACCAGGATGGAGTTCCTGGCTTCTGGCTTTACCTTGGCCCAGACCTGACTATTGCAGCCATTTGGGAAGTTAACTAGCAGACTGACATAGATATTCATTCTCTCTCTCTCTCTCTCTCTCTCTCTCTTTTTTTCTCTCTCTCTCTCGGTGTTGTGTGTGTGTATCCCCTCCTCCCTCTTTCTCTGTCATTGTGCCTTCCAAAAAAATAAATAATTTTTTTTTTAAGTTAATGGATCAAATTAAAAGATTAGTTTATTTTGGTACACAACAATTTGGAATCTTACATAGAAAATAATCAGTTTCATGTTTATGTATTTGCATGTATGCCGTTGTGTGGACATGGGTCAGAGCAGTTTGCTATTCTGACAATCACAGAATTCCACATCCAGAATTCGTGCCTCTGGTGTAGATAGGAGAAGAAATTCCACCCCAAGCAGCCTTGGTGAGGGCAGAATTCTGCGAGTCCTCCTTTGTTTCTGCATCAGTCCTCGCCAGCTTCATTCTGAGAGGACAACAAAGAGCCCACCCCTTCAGCTCCCTCGGGACATCACTGGCCTGTGACCTTGGCCACATGGTAGTCGCAGGACAGACTTGATCAGAACCGCATCCATTTTCCCTCCCCCTCTGGGTGGTCAATGAGCTGGAAAATGAAGGACACAATGCAGGTTTACGAGACTCATAATTAGGTCACAGCTGATCCCAATTCCCATCATTTGGCAGCTGGGGCCAACGAACCAGCACATGCCAAGCTACCCTGTCCCGGGGAGCCCAGCTTGAAAGCATCCTTTCTTCCTTGCAGGTCCCCCTCCTGCAGGCCCAAGGAGGCCCAGCAACACAAATCTTCTCCGCACGGCACAAAGCACTCTTGGAAAGTGAAGACATTTTGGGGAGTAAAACTTTAACAGGAGGAACAAGCAGAAGAGAACAGGGGAAGGAGACGAGAAGCCTGCAAAGGGGGCACTCAAGGGGACCAAAGACCCGTCCTCAAACACTATGGTTGGCTGTGTGGAGAGGAGATCAAGAGCCAGTAGGTAAAAACTACAGCCATGAGCCCTAGGATGCATTTCCTAGGCACTCTGTGCCTCAGTTTTTGTGTGTGCAAACTTGGAATAATAGCAGTACTCACCTCCCAGGGTTGCCATGAGAAATAAATGTACTAAGCAGCAATACATATAAAATACCTAAAATATGTCTGATGCTGAGTAAGCACCCAATCAGTGTGAGCTTTTTAGTATTAGGTAGGTTTGGCTCCTGTGCAAATATTTTTTCTGAAAATTATAAATAGCAATTATACAAGATCATAATAAAATAAAATAATTTAACATTGATCCTCCTTAAAGGATAGTCAACTCCCCTCCACTAGGTAGATATAACCAACCAGGGCAGGACATGGAGACCTAGACACAAGCACACAGCAAGCTGCTATAGAAGAGTCTTGTGTGGGTAGAACAACGTCAAGAAAGCAGTATGTGTTTTATGACTCTTTGATGGTTTCAGAATATCTTTGTCCATGTGATTTTTGTTTTCAAAGTCAACCTGTGAAGGAAGCGGGGTGAGGAGATTATACCCACTCTATAGAAGGTAAAACTGAGGTTCAGTTAAGCCAGACATCTCGTCTGTACAGTCCAATAGCATTTTCTGGAAGCCTAGAAATCTTCAGCAGCTCTAACCAGAGATGTCTGTGGTCTCTCAAATTTCTTCTCCCTCCTGGCCTCACGTCAGACATGGCATGATTGCTGCTTCCTATTTCTCCCTGCGCTCCCATCCCTCTCTGCTTAATCCTGACATCTGCTTTCCTGAGCTTCCAAAATCCCGTTGCCTCACAAATCTGCTCACTTAATCCTGCATTTGTCTGTCCGTGTAGTTTGTTTGCTGTGGGAAAGGGAGGGTAAAGCATTTCTTTTGGAGCAAAGAAGCAGCTGCTTCGGCAGCCGGTCTCGAGCCTAGATTTCTAAGGTTCGGGAGAGACTTAGAAATCCTGAAACCAAGACAGCATAGGCCATCAAGAAAGTGGTTCCTCCTACAGAGATGAACCCACAAAAGCATGCTGGGTATGTGTGCCCCCCTCACTGCCCTTCCTCCTCACTGCCCATCTGCTGGGCACACTCACAGGAACCCATCTGCCCCCGCATCAGAATCTGGGGACAGTGAGAGGCCAGTGCCCAGCACTTTGCTGGGTTCCATTTCATGAATGGCTTGCAGGGGTACAGGAGGGCTGAACGGCCTGGCACACCAGGGCCTCAAGTCTGTACCCCAGATTGCCTGAGAGAGCGAGTCCTTTGTGTCTCATCCATCATTTCCAATGACACACACAGAGCTCCAGTCGCCAGAGTCCCTGGGCACACATGTGTGCTCATTGCTGTTGCACTGACCCAAGCCATGCACACGGAACACCCGAGCTTGCTTTCTCTCTGGGCCACCATTAGCTTTCTGCCCTGATTGACATCTCTCTGACCCAATTGCTTCAGCCTCTTATTTTCTTGGAAGGTGTTGGTTCTCTTAAGAGGAGAAGCACACCCTCTCTTTTCCACCCATGGAGAATGCTGGCTACATTAATTTCTCTCTCTAACCCACCTCTGCCTTGGTCACTCTTTCCCACTACCTCTTCTCATCTCTTCCCACCCTGCCTCCTATTCCCTCCATCTCTTCCTTTCCCCCACTCCATTTCTCTTTCTTCTCCTCTGCCTCATCCTACCCTGTTTTCTACTACCTCTTTCTCTCATCTTTTACTCCAACTAATTTCCCTTCAATATGACTTTCTCGCCCCACTCCCAACTCTCCGCCTCCCTGCACAATGTGTTAGTAAAGCTGACTGGCACTGATTCATTTCCTCATCCTTCTCACTGTTACTGTAAGTGCAGTTCTCTGCATCGATTTCTAAGACACGACAGGATCCCTGAATGCATAGTTTCAGAGGAGCCTCTAGAGTACAGAGTAGGCTTTGAGGCCACGGGAATCGTTGCTATTTCTTTGTCTTTGAAGATAGGCTTCACCCTGTGTTAGGGGCTGATTTCTGGCCTCCGCCTAAATCCCTATGTTTAAGCTCCAACCCCCAGCACCTGAGAAAATGACTGTATCAGGAGACCAGGTCTTCCCTCATAGAGATGAGTAAGTTAAACTGCCACCATTTAAGTGGGCTCTAATCCATTCCAGTGCTATCATAACAAGGGGCTATTTGGACACAGAAACACACCAGGGACACACACCCACCAAGGACAGGCCATATGAGGACACAAAGTGGCCATCTGTAAGCCAAGCAGAGGAGGAGTCAGGAGAAATCAACCTCTGACACCTTGCTCTTGAACTTAATAGCTTCCAGAATTGGAGAAAATGAACTTCCATTGTTTCAGTCCCCTAGTCCTGGCAAACGAATATACCCTGTTAAGTCCTTAAGGTTTTGTGAAGGGAATACATATATTGGCTTGTATTATCTTGCACTGCAAGATTTGGGGAAAAAAAATTTCCATGACAATCAAGTCTTTATTCTTTAAGGTTTTTTTTGCAAGGAAAAAGGATTAGCCCTTTGGCATTTTCCTTGTGCTAGCATGGCCCCAAGATAAAGCGATGACTCCAAGAGCAGTCATGGTTGTGGGCACCCAGGAAGCCTGCCTGGGCCTGCCCCCAAGCTGGAATGACATAAGGACACTTGTGTATCAAAGGAGCTCTCCAGAGTGGAATTGGAATGGATACCGATCATGCTCCAAAAATATCAACTAGATTCTACATGGAAAAGATGTCATTTGAGAAACCAAGCAAAAGAAATTTTAATACTTTAATGAGGACAAAAAGTTCACATTATAGATCTAAAACCAGACAGTGCTGAGTACATTCAAAAGGTCAGCCAGACCATGGGAGTGACTAGAAAAGGAACAGAATCAAAACTATGAAAACTCAATCATCCGGGGGAAAATTGCTCTTTGGTGTCCCTTGAGATGTGTTGCTTGTAGATTCTTGTGGGTATCATCCAAATCGTAAAGTCCTTTGAAAGTCCCTTCACTGTACATTCTTGAAGACTGCATACAGAAGACCCTCACATCTATTTGACAGTCAATAAACGAAACAGGCACAGATACTTGGCAAAGAACTTAAGATACAGCTTGGGATCAATTCCCAGTTACAGCTTCTTGCTGATGCATACCCTAAGAGACAGCAGTGATGGCTCAAGAAGTTGGGTGTCTGACACCAACACAGAAGACTTGCATTGAGTCTCTAGCTCCTGGCTTTGACATGTCCCATCTGTTGGCTGCTCTGTACATTTGGGGACTGAACCAGCAGATGGGATGTCTATGTCTGGCTTGCTGTCCATCTCTACCTCTCCCCTTCAAATGAATAAAATACTCAATTAATCAGTCAAAAATCAATAGAACAGAATCAGACTGGCTC
Source organism: Oryctolagus cuniculus (assembly GCF_051225735.1). Lineage (NCBI taxonomy): Eukaryota > Metazoa > Chordata > Mammalia > Lagomorpha > Leporidae > Oryctolagus > Oryctolagus cuniculus. The sequence continues at coordinate 28,740,049 of NC_142886.1, read as the reverse complement.
ATAAATGGCTCTTCTCTTAAGAATAACAAAAGCCACTCACTTTTATGAGCCTATTTGTGACCAAATAAATATTAATGCTGGTGACTGCAGTCCCTGATAACATCCTCTAACAGACAAAGCACCAAAGCTCACAGATGCACCTGGAATTCATGTGATGGCGCTATCTCCAATAAGCTGGAGATATGGCGGGGCCGGTGCTGTGGCATAGCGGGTAAAGCCACTACTTGCAGTGCTGGTATCCCATATGGGCGCCGGTTCTAGTCCCAGATGTTCTACTTTTGAGCCAGCTCTCTGCTATGGCCTAGGAAAGCACATGGGCCCCTGCACCCGCATAGGAGACCCCGAAGAAGCTCCTGGCTCCTGGCTCCTGGCTTCAGAATGGCAAAGCTCTAGCCATTGTGGTCAATTGGGGAGTAAACCAGCACATGGAAGACCTCCCTCCCTCCCTCCCCGCCCCCCGCCTCTCCTTCTCTCTCTGTGTAACTGACTTTCAAATAAATAAATAAATCTTTTAAAAATAAATAAATAATAAATAAAAAGCTGGAGATATGGCATCTCACTTGGGGTCCTATTTTCTCTTCCTCTCCTTGGGTCCATTCTTTGACCAGATGAGCCCAGACTCTCAGCAGCATCTCCTCCACCTTGCCAGGAGGGCAGAGGGAGACCATGGCAAGGCTGATCAAATCTACTGTCATCAATGCACTCTCCTCTGCTCTGGAAGAGTCATTACCTCCAAGTAGAAGAGTCGCCTACACTTGCCTCATGTCAACAGATCAAACAAAAAGAAAAAGCAAGACTAAATGGAACAGAGCATGTATCTCTCCCAGCCACAAGTCAGCCTCCTAAGAAGAGGCTCCTTGGTCCCCAAGGGAACAGGAGGCATCTCATATTAGCAATGTTCTTCTGAAGTGCTCTGAGCCACTGCAGGAACAAGCAGCTCTCATCATCCACCTCTCAAAGTTGACTTGGAGGAACAGAGACAATGGGGACCCAGAAAGTCCATTCATCTAGGCTTGCTCTCCCAAGGGTCCCTCCACAATTCAGCCAGTAGAATCGGCTTCACTATAGCAATGTTCAAACATCCATAAAAGCAGGAAAATTCCCCCAGTACCTATTGCCCACCTTCAACAATTATTACTAATGTGGTTACATCCAGCATGTTCAAAACTCTCTCTCTCTCTCTGTCTCATTGTGCAGTATTTTTAAGAAAATTCTAAGAACATCATAAAATTTAGTCTTTTGATATTGTTTCCAAATGAGTCTGCATATAGAGCCATTGCTGATGAGAACACACAAGGATACAGGTGTTGATTAACAAAACTAAACAAATGTTCCATTGCAGGGGCACATGCACAGACTATAATATGAATTAATATTATTTCTAAATTTAGTAATTCCTTCTTTGTGACTATACTGTGTTGGGTTTTGTGTTAACAGCAAATAAGTTTCTTAAATGTTAACATTTAAAGGTTATTATAACTGTGTTTTGAAATTTGTTCCTTTTGCCGATATGCCAAAAACTTTAAAGCATAGAGGAAGAAAAATAAAACATAGGGGGAAAAGCAAAGCAAATAAAAGAAACAAAATGAAAATGGAGTCTTTTGGAACCTCTAAAACATCCCCAGTGAAAAGTATGCTATGAATTAAATTTTCACTACCTGCCAAGCACTATTTCATGCCTTTGACAGAGAAAATGCCTATAAAAGGGTATTTTATCTATGTTCATCTATGTCCATTCCCCAGTACTTTGTATACTAGAAGTGCCCAGTAGTGTGTGTGTTGGAGTCAGATGAAGGCATTTCACAAGAAATACAGCTACCCTCCTATATGGAAATGCAGAGAGCAGGGGTGGCTAAGTCATTGACTATTCAGAGGTAAACCTTGGCATTGGGGAGAGGGAACAACTCACTGTGTAAAACTATTCCCTCCTCTTTCCTCCAGCTGACTTTCTGTCTGCTTGAATTACTTTGTAGTTCCCTAACCAAGGGACCCACAGTATTTGCTTGTTTTTGGTGTGGTTTCAATAATGTAATAAATAGATGTGAAATACTTTCATTTACCTTCCAAAAGGACACAACCAGCAGCCAGCCCAGTCTCACCTGGAGGCAGAGTTGCCTTTGGGAACCTCGACCTGTAATTCTGTAGCTCTGAGACTTTACAGGAGTGAGGCAGGGGCAGGTGGCCCAGAGTAACAGAGAGGCAGGACGGAGGACAAGGCAAGGGAAGAGTTAATGCACGATCAGGGTGGCTGAGTCCATAGCAAAGCAGTGGGCTGGCACGGCTCATTTTCAATACCATTCTGTGTCTTCTGCACTAATTCATAATCATTATCGTATCCGGACAAGCATCCCATGCTTCATTTACTGACATTAATTAATTTCCCCACCCTTTGCTTTTTATCTTCTTTTAAAAGAGTGCAGGGGGAATAGTGCATTCTCTTTGAGAAAGAATCCAGGTTTAATATGACAGGCAGCTGCTTTCTCTAGCGTAGATGAGGAAGGAGAAGCACACACTAGCTCATTGCTGTGTTTGCTGAACCATGGCTGTGACTGCACCTTTCACCTTCTGTTAGAAGCCTCATCCCACAGCCCTACCCCCAGTCGATCTTCATGTCCCAGTACCACTCCCTTTCCCACAGTGATGTACAAGCAGCGGTGATGGGAGAGAAGGGCCAACCTCAGACACATCTAGGCCCCTTCTTCCTCGAATAAAGGAAGACATCCAGAGCCAGAATACAGAAGAAAGTAAGAGATGCTTTAAGAAGATAAGCTGGTAACGGAGAAGCACAAGCCTCACTTCCTGGCTTAGCCACTGAGACCTGAAACTTCCAACCATCAGCTGAATTGCACAGCCGGGCATGTCCTGCCCACTGCTCAAGAGGGTAAGGCGAGGGGCTGGCAAGGCCAGTTCATCTGCATACACCCAAGTGTCCCCACTGGAAACGCTATCCTGTGTGTGCGTTTATTGTCATTTACTCTGTAACTGAATTATACAATTCCCCAACTGTATTATTTATTATTATCTATTATTAAACTCTGTGGCACCAGTGTTACTCAGCAGCTACATTAACATTCTGCGCTGCTGGCAGGATTCCTGAACTGAGAATTCTGCCTACGGAAACCCAAGAGACATCTGTCCTCATGCTTCATGATGGCTGTGTGTGTGAGAGAGAGAGAGAGGAAGAGAGCGAGAGAGTGAGTGAGAGAGAGGGGCTGTGTTCTCATTAAACAATGACTTGGTCTTTCCTCAAAAGGAGACTCCACCCAATGCTCTAGCTTTCCTAAGTCAGGAGCAGACACTTACATAATGTAGAATGTGTCCTTGGGAAGCCATGTTTCTCTGGGCCTCAATTTTCTCATTTACAAAATGAAATTACTGGGTGTGAATGGACTCCCCAGTCTTTTAAAAAGCACTACAGTTCTGTCTTTGTAGGCTTTTCCTGGAGATTAACCACTGAGTTCCATGTCCTCCTCTCTCACCTGCAATTTCCCAGGCTACAGAAACACCTGGAGCATTCTGAGTCCTAATTTTGTTTGAAATTTTGTTCCTTTTTCCATGTTATGGGTAATGGGAGAAAACTATGTACAGCATGTGTGAATTAAATGCCTTGTTAGAACCAAGTTCCTGGATAATAGAGAACATAGTTGAAATAGCAAACTTCATTATTGCTTGATTTGCTGGAATCTCTCTTGGATTCACTGATGACATGCAGCTGGCAGAAGCCATAGTTCATTCTTTCCATGGCAGTTCCGTCTCCACGATGAAGAGTGAAAACTTCAACTGCAACATGGAACCAAGCACTAGAAACCTGACTGTTCCAGGCATTTCCAAGGTCTTTTGCTGAAGCTGAAGTCTAGATGTGGTCATTTTCACTACCGCTAGCTTACATCTTTCAGTGAAGTCACTCTTTTTAAAAATAAATTGATTTTTTAAAGATTTATTTATTCATTTGAAAGGCAGAGTTACAGAGAGGCAAAAGGGAGGGGGGTATTCCATCTGCTGATTCACTTCCCAAATGATCTGAAGACAGCAGACTGGAGCTTCTTCTGGGTCTCCTAGGTGAATGCAGGGGCCCAAAGACTTGGGCCATCTTCCACTGCTTCCCAGGCCATAGCAGAGAGCTGGATCAGAAGTAGAACAGCCAGGAGTCAAACTGGCACTGATATTGGATTCTTTTTTTTTTTCAGATTTTATTTATGTATTTGAGAGGTAGAGTTACAGACAGTGATGGGAGAGACAGAGAGAAAGGTCTTCCTTCCGTTGGTTCACTTCCCAAATGGCCACAATGGCTGAAGCAACGCCGATCCGAAGCCAGGAGCCAGGAGCTTCTTCCTGGTCTCCCATGCAGGTGCAGGGGCCCAAGGACTTGGGCCATCTTCTCTGCTGCTTTCCCAGGCCACAGCAGAGAGCTGGATCGGAAGAGGAGCAGCCAGGACTAGAGCTGGCATATGGGAATGCCAGCCCTGCAGGTGGTGGATTAACCTACTGCACCATGGCGCCGGCCTGATATTGGATTCTGGCACTGCAGGTGGAGGCTTTACTTGCTATGCCACAGCCCCACTTACTTGATTTTATTTATTTATTTGAAAGGTAGACAGAGAGCAAGATCTTCCATCAGCTATTTCAATCTCCAAATGCCTGTAACAGCCAGTACTGGACTAAGCTGAAGCCAGGAGCCAGAAGCTCCCTCCGAGTCTCCCATTTGGTGGCAGAAACCCAAGTACCTGAGCCAACACCTGCTCCTCTCAGGGTGTGCATTAGCAAGAATGTGGAATTGAGAGCAGAGCCAAGACTTGAATCCAGGTACTCCCATGCGGGCGCAGGCATCCTGAGTGTCACCTTAATCACTCGGCCAATTGCTCATACCCTTAGTGAGCTCACTCTTCCCAGGACTACTGGAAAGTTTTTGTAACAGGATTCAAAAATAAGATTTAACACACTGAGGAAAGAACTTAAACTAATAGGTAAATGAGAAAGAGGTCTGAGATGCTGGGTGCAGAGGCAGGGAGGTGAGTAATAGGTTATACACAAGACGGACAAAGACTCAGAATGACCTAAGAAAAGGAGAGTGGGCTGGCATCTGAATCAGAACAATAGTCTAACTTGATTGGTGACCAACGCAAAGTGAGAAACAACAATAAAAGGAGTGAAGGGCATTGCTGACCAATTATCCATCCTGTCACTCTAATATTTATCCCTTTAAAAGTTCAGAACCTTCATTAAAATGATCTCAAGATTGTCCACAAAAGCAAATCAAGAAGGTCACCACGATTGTAGTAGTCACACTGTCTGTTCTTTTAGTCAAAATAGAAAGAGCAGGTCTAAAAATAAGAACAATCAAGTCAGTTAAGCGGAAAGTCCTTGGTGAAGCAAGTGAGAAAAGTATTAAAGAACAGGTTCCTGAATCAGTGCATCAGTCACTCCATCGACGAGCATTTATTGAGGGCTTATGGTGTGCTCAGCAGTGCCCCATCCCAACAGCAATTCAAGAATCTTGGGAGTGGGGAGAGTCTAACCACAGCTAGGCCATCGTCTCCCTTTGTGACCGAAACAAAATATATGGTCTAGTTTGACAGTATTCATCAAGTCTTTGTTATGGAACAGCAGAGCCCTGGGTACACAGGAGAGGCAAGAATTAACAAGGTTCACTTTCTGCCTCAACGAGGAAGATAAGGTGAAAGCTAGGCAGGTATACAAATAACAGACAACACATATAAAATAACTCCGAACAGCTTCAGTCCCCTGATCTATAAAATGGAAATTATCAATTAGTAAAGGTATACCAGCTATGAAAACAATAGTCCATTGACATAAGCACACCCAGAGTTTTGCATTTGCAGGGGTGTGGGATGGAATGAGCTCTTTGATCGAAACTTAAATCTATTTTCTGGGATTTTTTTAAAAATGTGATTGAGTTTCTCTGTTTCGTGGGGCTTACCCTTTGGTTGAATCCCTGATGTAAGGAATCACATAATAATCTTGTGTACATTCAAAATATACCTTGCTCAAGTCATTTGGGCTCCGGGTGGAAAAACATGATAGGAGAGACACCTTCAAAAGTCAAAGGAAGACTAAGATAATATACAAAATATTTACTAAGAGATCATTATAACCTAAGAGTCAAGGGAGAGATACGGAGAGCAGCCAAGGGCTCCGGGGGCCCTAGGGAAAAATGCCCTCTCTTTTGGTGGCAGCACCATACACTGAACATCCATCCCAGGGATTTTATTCCCTAGGAAGTTCTCCAAAAACCTTCTGGTTAGCAAGACAGAACTCCTTGAACATTACTAGGCCCTTCACTGTGTCATTATTTCTCTCCCACAAATTACTTGCTCTCCTTCCATGTTCCCCACTCTTCATTTCATCCATCTTAAAACCCAGTCATTCCCGTTCACATTCTGTGATCCCTCTGTCTCTCTCCCTCTTCCTAGCCCCCTGTGTGTGTCTCAGTGTGCATGCACAATAACACAATAGCCATTTATCTTAGTCTTTGAGCATAAGACTTTTCCTTTTTCCTCCCCTCGAAGAGGGATTATATAGGTCCTGCTGTGCTCACCACCACTTTTTTGTCCTAGTTTAGGCTTGGCAGTTCCACTTTGGCACATGCCTCAAGAGAAAGCAAAGACTATAAAGAACAGCTTTAGCCAAATTTAAGCTCTAAGCCTCTTACTACAGATCTCGGAGAACCCAAAGTGCAAGAGGAAATGCACCAGGAACAAACATCACTTCTCCTGTCTGGTCAACTCAAAACCCATCACAGTCATCCAGTGACCAGTCGATGGTGAGACCCCTCAGCCTTTGTCTGGACTCTACCGCTGTGGGAGGCTTCGATGTCCACAGGTGAACCAGGCACAGAAGACAGTGCTGCCACACCTGAATCACCTCCAGCCTCAATACCAAGTTGCTTCACTAGCAGGTCCATCCTTCCTTCCAACTTGGAGATGCTTCAGTAAAAGCTATGGATTGAGCAGGTGCATATGAAGGAAGTTTGAAACATAAAAGAAACAAGCTCATCCTAGTGGCTGTGATCTCAGACAGTTGAGAGTTAACTTGATGGGTATGGCCAGCCATGCTGCAAATCCATTAGGATTCATTTTGCACAGGTTTCCCCATAGGGAGACTAGTACTTACTCGCCAAATGTACAGTTCTTCCCCAGGCCTGTCTCCCTCTTATCTATCAACTCTAAGTTTTGGTTAAAAAAAAAAAAAAAAGAAATCATCTTATCTGGTGCTATTACTCACACACTCAGATACCAAGATACGGTAGAAGAAGTGTGTAGGTTTTACTTCTTTGGGCTTACTCACCTCCTGCCACCACTACCCACCCCAGGAGAGAGAACTGTGAGGTGGCAAGGCTACTTTCCCTCCCTGCACACTGAAACAGCAAGAGAGAGAGAGGTCACAGAGGACAGACAACACAGAGTGGAGGTGGAGCATGGCATGGGGTAAAAGACACATGCAAAAAATGAGAGAGAGAGAGAGAGAGAGAGAGAGAGAGAGAGAGAGAGAAATTGTAAGAAAAAAAAGAGGAAGAAAAATAAGCTGGACCAGAAAAGGGGGAAGAAAACCCAACTGAATGCAAACTTAATGCTCTTCATTGTAAATATGTATCTGCTGTATGGCTTCTGTAAGAGGGCGGATGACACAGGAAAGCAGCAAAGAAGCACAGCTACACAATATCTAAACAATGGAGGGAGACAGAGCTGGGCAGGTAGAAAATGTTACACACCTAGGGGCAGGTGTTGTGGCACAGTGGGCAAAGCCTCAGAAGGAGACAACTACTTCCCATATCAGAGTGCTGGTTTGAGTCCTGGCCACTCTGCTTCCCTTCCAGCTTTAGACTAATGCCTTCTGGGAGGTGCTAAATCGTGGGAGACACAGATGGAGTTCTGGATTACCAGCTTCAGCTGTTGTGAACATTTGGGGAGTGAACCAAGTGGATGGAAGATCTCTCCCTCCCCATATTCCTCTCTTCTCTCTCCCTCTCCAGTTCTATCTTTCTGTCACTTTGCCTTTCACATAGATGAAAAATATATATATAAACATTTCTTTAAAATTTCTCACCTAAAGAATATATCCTGAAACATTCACATTTCAACAACACTTTACTTAGCTCTTAAGACGCTGACATATATGCAATGTGAAAAAATAATAAATATATAGAATATATTTTAGGAGATACTCAAGTCAATTATAAAAACAATCTTTTTCCTTCATAGTGCCCAATCTACTATATTTTAAGGTGGCCTTCTTAGACCCAGTATAAGAACTACCTCTTTCTGCTAAATAGAGATTCCTGGGATACCACCCAGGACTGAGGCTCTCTGGACCTGAAACTTGGGTCTCTCACTTTTAACAAGTGCCCTCAGTAATTCTAACAGCCTCTAAAACATGAAAGATGCCCCTCCAACCTTTACACAATCCATGCTGTGTGTCATGACCTCATTATGTTGAGTGCTCAAAGCACATTTCTGAAAGTCACTCCTTGAACATCTCGAATGCAGCCAGAACTGCTGCCACCACCTAATAGTCTGTTATATAGCATAAACCCCATAGCGAAGCCTGTTTCCCCAGGTTTCATCAGTCAATGATTGATGATACTCCCCAGGGTATTTAATACAATTCATTCTATAATTTTTCCCTTAAAAATAGCATAATTACAGAAACCTTCATATGGTCACATATTCAATTAATCTAAAAATAATATTTGGTGCAAGAAACAAACTATTCAGCTCCATGGTTATTCACAAATGACAGAGTCCAAAAGGAAAAACCTGCAGAGGTCATTTAAAATTGCAGCAGCCCAGACATTCTATCAGAGGCTTCAAGGAAATAGGAGAGTCCTTCATGAAGTTTCCGAGGGCGAGGGTGGGTGTTTGGTGCAGTGGTTCACATGCTGCTTGGGATGCCGACATTCCATATCAGAGTACCTGGCATCCACTCCTGGCTCTGCTCCAGATTCCAGTTTCCTGCTAATTTACATTCAGGGAGGCAACCGGTTATGGTTCAAGTTCAGCCTGGCCTGCACCTGGCTGTTGCAGGCATCTGGGAAGTGGATGGAAGATCTCTTTGTTTGTGAATATCCCTCTGTCTCTCTGTTTTTTTTTTTTTTAATATATATATATGTGTGTGTGTGTGTGTGTGTGTGTAAGCTTTTAATAAAACTTATGTGGAAAATGAAATGAATTTTTTTATATCCATGCATAATAGTGTTTTTTATATCCATGCATAGTGTTTCATTTTTCCACGAAGACCCCTCATTTGTTCAAGGGCCAGACTAGGAAATGCTGACTTAGTCTAATCTGGGCTGACCTGCCTTGAGTGGGTGTTTCTCAGACTGTGGTCCTCCCAATGCCAGCAGCATCAGAACACCAGAGCACCTGAAGATGCATCAGAAATACAAATTCTTGGGGCCCATCCCAGATCTAATGCATCAGAAGCTGTGGCAATGCACACAGCAGTCTGTGGCTTAACAAGCTTTGCAGGTGCAAAATCCGCAGAGCAGTGGTTCCCAACCTGGCTGAACATGAGAACAACCGGGGGAGTCTTCAAAAACCCAAACCCCAGGCTGCTCTCCAGACTGCTGATACCTCTTGGGAGAGAGGTTGAGGGCAGGGTGCAGGCATCAGTACATTTGAAAGCTCCCTGGGGGACCCTCATGTGTAGCCAAGGTTGCAACCCACTGGTGTCGAGCAGTTCTACCTTCCTCACTCAGGAAGCACAGGGACATTCACACCCTGGCTCCCCACTGGAACTTGCTGCTTTGTCATCAAAAAGCCTCTACAATTATCCTGGCAACTCCTACCTGCTCTGTGCACTTCAAGCTCTTGTACATCAGTGGTAAGACAACTCTCACATCTCTACAGAGAGCTTAGGAGAGGAGGAAATAAAAAGAGCCCCATCTAAGGCACTGCAGGATCAAGTTACACACCTACAATATGGAAAGGAGAAAGGCTGACATTCTGCAGTGCTCCTTCAGCGCTGGGTTCCTACTTCTAGATCAGAAACACCCCTAATGGAGGAGGGAAACCTACCCTGGGTCTTCTTCCTCCAACCTGCCATGAACCGCATGATTATTTCCTCCATCAGCCTAGGTGAGTGGGCTGGGAGTCACTTACTCTCCTTCAAATTGCCCCATTTGTGTCAAAGTTGCTGGGTACAAAGTGATGAGCATTACCCTCTAATTCTCTTCTGCGCCTCCTACATTTCCCCAAGTCTAGGCCCTCAGAAAGCCTTCCTTTTTCTTCCTCCTGGCTCCTTCTTTTTTCAGAAAGAGCTTTAAGACATAGTTACCCTGTGGGCTTGGCATGCATTTCTGTACTATAATCTGTGAGCCGACAGACAGATGTATTGTTATTCATAAAAGTGAGTTATTATCATTACACTCAAAAGAAAACATTGTCCAGTCCTGAATCTCCCTCCAGGTCCAGTTAAGCGCCTCCTCCTCCATGCAGTGCTCCATGGTGGCTCCACCCAAGAATGTTCCTCTCTTTCTCTGTGGCCTGCACTACCTAAGGCTTCATTGCATACTGACTTGCATTGTTTTTGAGTTGTGTAATACAAAGCCACACCCTCACACCCATCACTTGTAAACTTACCAAAAGCAGACACTATATCTTCTTCTTTTTTTCCCTTGTTAATCTATTCTTTTTTTTTTTTTTCCCCCAAATAAACCTTTTATTTAAGGAATACAAATTACGTAAGTACAACTTTAGGAATGTAGTGATTCTTCCCACGATACCTGCCTTCCCACTCACACTCCCACCCCTCCTCCTCCCTCGCCCATTTCCAGTCCCATTCAATATTAAGATTCATTTTCAATTAACTTTATACACAGAAGACCAGCTCTATACTAAGCAAAGATTTCAACAATTTATGCACACACACACACACAAACTGTTTGAGAACAAGTTTTACAGTTAACTCATAATACAACTCATTGAGGACAGAGGTTCTGCACAGGAAGTTAGTGCACAGTGACTCCTGCTGTTAATTTAACAATTAGCACTCTTCTGTAAGACATCAGTGACCACCCGAGGCTCTTGACATGAAAGACACTGTATCTTCTAGTTCTATTGTATCCCATATATTCAAGCATAGCACAGAAGGCAAAAATCACAGAGCAGAAATTCAATAAACATTTGACTATCATTATACTGATTTTACAGAGCATTAAAACTGCCCCACCATTGTCTTGGTTTCTCAGATGCATTTTCCAGGTTAGAAAATAAAACAAGGGACCAACATTTTGGCATAGAGCTTAAGCAGCTGCGTGCAACACTGGCATCCCTTATGAGCATGAGTGCAAGTCCAGGCTGCTATGCTTCTTATCTAGCTCCTGCTAATGTGCCTAGGAAAGCAGCAGAAGATGGCCCAAGTGCTTAGACTCCTGCCACCCATGTGGGAGACCCGGATAGCGTCCAGGGCTCCTAACTTCGGTGTGGTCCAGCAATAGCCCTTGCAGCCATTTCAGGGAGTGAACCAGTGGATGGAAAATTTCTGTATCTTCCTCTTTGTAACTATGCTCTTCAAATACATAAATAAATGTTTAAAAAGAATTTATTTTTTTTTTGACAGGTAGAGTCATAGACAGTGAGAGAGACAGAGAGAAAGGTTTTCCTTCTGTTGGTTCACTCCTCAAATGGCCGCCACAGCTGGTGCCATGCCGATCTGAAGCCAGGAGTCAGGTGCTTCCTCCTGGTCTCTCATGTGGGTACAGGGGCCCAAGCACTTGGGCCATCCTCCACTGCCCTCCTGGGCCACAGCAGAGAGCTGGAGTGGAAGAGGAGCAACCAGGACTAGAACCTGGTGCCCATATGGGATGCCAGTGCCATAGGTGGAGGATTAACCAAGTGAGCCACAGCGCTGGCCCTAAAAGAATTTCAAAAAGAAAGCCAAACAAAGATCAGCATCCTGTCTGTAATTTCAATTACTAAACAGAGATGAGTTCTCACAGGTCATAAAATATGACTGGACTGGGAGGGTGTGTGTGTGAGAGAGAGAGAAAAACACCTATCTCTCCCACAATCCTCTCTAGTATGACTGGACTAGGAGGGTGTGTGTGTGTGTGTGTGTGAGAGAGAGAGAGAGAGAGAAAGAGAGAGACAGAGAGAGAGAGAGAATCTATCTCTCATCTCTCCCCAAATCCTCTCTTTTCCTACCCTAATGCTTCTCATGCAATATCTTGGACTTCAATGAAAATTAAATACATTTTGTTTCTTATAACTCAATCTTTGTTCTTGTTATTGCCTTCAAGTTTCTGCTTTTGTCCTTTGTAATTATTATTGAACTTTAAGAAATAGTTCTCAGACATAATTCAAACATATTTATCATAAGGAACCATTACAAATCTTGAAATTCAATTTTAATAATTGAAAAGACATTTGTTCCTTATGGGTAGCATTTGCATTTTAAAGCTGGTTAAGGCTGAGGTAGTGTAGAATTTCAAAACTGATTTGAATTGGTCATGAAACAAATTAAATTTTCATTCTAAAAACAATACTGCGTTTGGAGAAACTGCTCTATTCTTTGGAGAAGCATCAGGCTTAGTGATTCACAATGAGGGAGCTGCTAAGTTTATTTTGGAGATTAAAAAGACATGACATTCTAATATATGGCAAACATTTATTTATTTGAAAGGCAGAGCTATAGAGAGGCAGAAGCAGAGGTTGAGGCTGAGGCAAAGATAGAGATCTTCCATCCACTGGTTCACTCTTAAATGGCCGCAATGGTTAGAGCTGGGATCCGAAGCCAGGAGCCAAGAGCTTCTTTCCAGTCTCCCATATGGGTGCAGGGACCCAAGCACTTGGGCCATCTTCTACTGCTTTCCCAGGCCATAGCAGAGAGCTGGGTTAGAAGTAGAGCAGTTGGGTCTTGAACCAATGCCCATACGGGATGCTGGCACTGCAGATGGTGGCTTTACTCACTACGCCACAGCACCAGCCCCAAGTTTTCATTACATTTTTAGCATATAAGTAAGCCTCTATAGAAACACAATCCATCTACCTGATTTTCATATATACAAAGGGAGTTCAAAAATTCATGGAAGAACTATGCACAGCTTTCAAATTTTTTGCAATAAAATAAACTTATTTTTAAATTTCATTTTCCATGAACTTCATGAAGTACCTTCATACATACATAACCAGTGTTAGTAGAAAGACATTTTAGAAAGGTATGAAATGGAGAGGTTGAGTGAGCAGAAAGGCTCATTTATGAATAATGGGGGAAAAGGGCCTACAGACCAGTTATTCTCTAGATAGTACAAGAAAAGCAACAAAAAAAAAAAAAAAGAAAGAAAAAAAAGAAAAAGATGATAGTGAAGACCTACAAGAGGAACTGCTTCCCTCTCCAGAGGCACAAAAGAGAATTTTGGGGTGGGAATTTGGTGTAGCCATTAGTATTCTGCTTGGGAGTGTCTGGGTTTGAATTCCAGCTCCACCTCCAATTCTAGCTTCCTGCTAATACACATCCTGGGAGACAGCAAGTGATATCTCAAGTACTTGGGTCCCTGCTACCTATGTCAGAGACTCAGACTGGGGCTCCTAGCTTTGGCTTGGCCCAACCCTGACTGTTGTAAGTACTTGGGGAGTTACCCAGCAGATGGGAGATCTCTGTCTCTCTGACTTCCAAATAAATTAATAAAATTTTCAAAAATAAAAGGAGAATTTGGATAATATATGTACCCTAGAACAAAATGCACAAAGCTACTACATGGACAGCAGTTAAAGAGATAAAACATCCAGGGCTGGCGCCGTGGCTCACTTGGTTAATCCTCTACCTGCGGTGCCAGCATCCCATATGGGTGCCAGGTTCTAGTCCCAGTTGCTCCTCTTCCAGTCCAGCTCTCTGCTGTGGCCCGGGAAGGCAGCGGAGGATGACCCTGGCTCCTGGCTTCAGATCGGCATAGCTCCGGCCACAGCAGCCATTTGGGGGGTGAACCAATGGAAGGAAGACCTTTCTCTCTGTCTCTCTCTCTCTGCCTAACTCTGTCTAAAAAAAATTTAAAAAAAGAGATAAAACATCCAGGAAGATGAAGTGGAGACAACTAAAGAAAGGTTTAGGGTATTTCTCTGTCTGCTCCAAACTTCAAACAGGTAGGCAGACACACACAGAAAGTATAGATCTCAAATATCAGCCCAAGAAAGCAGCATTACATCTAAGGTATTACAAAAGATAAATGGATCTGCAGACTAATATTAACCAAGAATTCCCAGTTATGGCATGTGTCAACACACTTAATGACTGGCATATTGCTATACAGTATTTTTGTTAATTATACTATCTAATAAAATTTCAGTATAATAATACTTGCCTTGCATTTTAGATTTTCTCAGGGGTACTGGGGAAGAGAGAACTAATTACAGGAAGAAATTCACATTATAAATCAATTGATTTAAATGTTACATCTGTCTCTGATGAAAGAACTAGGCAATATTTAAATGGTAAGAAAAATAGTTTTCTAGGACTTGCATGGGTTCTCAAAGTCACATCTGTGAAGGAAGGAGCATACTTTTCTACTTAATCACTTCAACTGGACTCCCAATGCCCCTAGTCTATAGAACTCCACTGGCCTTCTCTATTCCCGGATCTGATGAACCCAGGGCCTTCATCCTCATGCCCTCCCCACTTTCTGCACAGCTGGCTTCTCCTTCTTATTCAGATTCCAGTTTAACATCACCTCCTTGGAGAGAATTCCTTCAACCAAAGGAAAGCAGCCTTCCCAGTAACCTTACCAGTTCTCCCTCTCTTCCTTTACTGGGTAACACTAATCACTAACCAATATGTATCTTATGTACCTTTGATCATTTTGTATTATTATGCTCTCTTTTGTTCAGTCTTAAGAAAAGGCACCATGAAATCAGAAAACTTGTCTTACCACTCCATGTCCGACCTCTAAGAGCTTCTCATCTGGTAGAAGGTGTGCATTTACAGAGATAACTCCAATGAAAGGCTCTCCCACACCTGTCCAGACCTCACTGGACCCATCACACATGCCGTTAGTTTATCTCGTATGTCCCATCCATTCATTTATAGAATGAAAATTCTATAAAGTAGCCCCTTATATGCCACTCATCTATTGATTGAGCTCTTACTGTTAAAGATTAAATAGACATAAGGACAATACATTGAAGTAAGTTAGGCAATGCCTAGAACAGTGTATCTCAAAGTGTGGTCCCAGATCACTCATTTCAGAACTACGTAGGGTTTACTACACTCATTCAACCAGAATCCCAGAAGTATGCCTGAAGTGCTATATTTTTTACCTTCTCCAGGCCACCCTTTGAATACTATTATTTGAGAATCACTGCACTAAAATGTATGCAGAATGTGAAAGCATCTCTGTACATGATCATGAGACCAGTCCTTGCATATACTGACAGAGGAGCTTAATGATGGCAAGTCAACCTGTTGCTATTGGCCAACCGCCTCACCTCCTGCTCTCCAGCAGCCCTGTGATATGTGAGCTTTCTACTTTCCGCATCCCCTTTTTAAAAAAGTTTTGTTTGTTTGTTTGTTTGTTTAAAAGGCAGAGTTACAGAGAGAGGGAGAGACAAGGAGAGAAAGTTCCTCCACCTACTGATTCACTCCCCAGATGGCTGCAATGGCTGGAGCTGGGCCAATCTGAAGCCAGGAGCCTCCCCTAGGTCTCCCACGTGGGTGCAGGGGCCCAAGGACTTGGGCCATCTTCCACTGCCTCCCCAGGTCATCAGCAGGGAGCTGGATCGCAAGTGAAGCAGCTAGGACACAAGCCGGTACCCATATGCAGTGTTGGCAGTGGCTTTATTCGCTAGGCCACAGCTTCAGACGTTATCTACATACCTTTCAATTAGCACTGCACTACATGAAACCAACTGTTGATTTCAGTCCTTAGGCAACTGGGTGCTCAATTTTGAGTTGGTTTTCAGATGCTAAGGAAAAGACCATAGATATATATTAAACAAACAAATAGGACTTCCGGCTGGCGCCACGGCTCACTTGGCTAATCCTCTGCCTGCGGCGCCAGCACCCCAAGTTCTAGTCCTGGTTGGGGCGCCGGATTCTGTCCTGGTTGCTCCTCTTCCAATCCAGCTCTCTGCTGTGGCCTGGGAAGGCAGTGGAGGATGGCCCAAGTCCTTGGGCCCTGCACCCGCATGGGAGACCAGGAGGAAGCACCTGGCTGGCTCCTGGCTTTGGATCGGTGCAGCACACTGGCCATAGCGGCCAGCTTGGGGGTGAACCAACGGAAAGGAAGACTTTTTTCTCTGTCTCTTTCTCTCACTGTCTAACTCTGCCTGTCAAAAAAAAAAAATTGGACTGCCATTAATGGTCATTCTCACTTGGCACAACTTGAAGCTACCACTGCCTGATAAGGTGAGCCAGCACGGGGGGGGGGGGGGGGGGGCGTCCATCTGCACGAGTAGAAACCTTGTATCTGCATTTTAGGCAAATACCTCAATTGTTCCTTAGTGGTTAACACAACATTGATTCATAGACCAATAATGGGAACCAGTGATCCAGTTTAAGGTCTGGGACAAATATTCTGCTCCTAAATATGAGAGCATCACCATAGCCATGTACACATCAAGACAAGCTAAAGCACTTAGCTATTCATTCTAAACCTACAAATAACTAAAGACTTAATTGCACCATTTTCTTTCTATCAGAAGATGCATAATGTTTAGTTATCTAAGTTGCCTTTTCAGAGGACCCTCCAATGCTATCACAGATGAACTCCTGCTCTATGTGTCTTACCATGGTAGACTGCTCCAAGAAAGCCCCCAGTGTATCTTGCTCCCTGATGTTCAGGACGTTGTGTAGCCCCCTCCCACAGTAAACAGAGCTGACATTAGGGAAATGATATCCAAAGGTAGGTAATGAGGACAATGCCATTTCCACATTCTCTCCCTCAAACCCCTTGCAGTGTCATCAGGACACGGAAGCAGCCTTTGGAGAAGTCCACATGGTCAAGAGCAAGCACCAACTCCCCATCCAAGTGAGTTATTCTGCAAGTGGACCGTCCAGGCCCAGCTGAACCCTAAGATGACCTTTCAGCCCTGCTGACCTCTCCATTGGTGTCTTAGAAAACCTCCAGCCAGGATCACTTAGATAAGGTACTCTGAATTCTTGCGGCACAGGAATTGCAGATGATAAGTGCTTCTTGTTGTCTGAAACCACCAACCCTGTGATGCTTTGTTCTGCCGCAATGGCTTATACACCTAGTTTAACCCAAGAATGATATCAACACACCAAACTCAGGGCTCTGTCTGCAACTATAACTGAGCAGGCATCCCAGACAAAATTACTTCTCCCCTTAATTTACTCTATTAAAAAGAAGTTTCACAATAGAGAGGTTTTTCCTTTTAAAAGCCTTCATAACAGTCCTACTGTATCAAACAGGATTGGTTTTAAATGAACATCCTTGTACTTCTCTGCCTGCCAGGGGACTCGTGAGGTTTAATTAATTACAGATCCTTGGATGAAAGGAGCACTGAGCACTGAGAATTATCATCAAACAGGACCAAGAGAAATGAAAAAGAAAGACATTTTCTCTCTTTGCTTGCTAAATCCGTTTCACCTGAGATTTAGCACAAGCTGAGTCACCTATTGTTTAGAGAACATTCCATTTTTGCTGAGTACAGAGTGGAAACCAGTCAGCTCCATGGCAGAACAGGGAGCCCCTGTCCACAAGCTTTAAATAGACCCCTTTCCCAAAATAAATCCCAACCCCTTTTTTGGGAGACAAAACTTTAATTCAGATCACCTGAATTTTCAAAAAAGTAACAATGAGATGGAAAAGACATGTGATCTAAGTCCCGTGGCGCTCCCTCTGCGTGTAGCCAGAAGCTTCTAAATTGAGAACCAGACAACGCACACCCCCACCAGTGATGCCTTCCCAGGGAAAACACTTGGTGGAAGACATATATGACATATGCTCTTTGGGTTCTTTCTAATGTTCCAATGGTATTGCTCTTGTCACAGGAGACTCAGGAAAGCAGAACTGATTTTCTATATAACAGTGACATGATTGGTAGTGCAATGAGAAAATTGCTAAGTTTCATAGCCAAGATTCAAGTGTTAAAATCTGGGCTCCTCCACAAACTAAACAAATGACCTTGGCTGAGTATGTGGCTCCATTTCCCTGACCCTCAACTTCCTCACAACAAAATAAAGCTGCCAGTAACATCGGCCAGGCACTAGGCATCATGCCATCCCTCAGCCCCCTCAGAACTCAAATTGCAAAGACAGTGCTCAAAAAGGAAGCAAAAGTAGTTCACAGGGCCATACGCTGGGGGTGACCATCACTGATGGGGCTGATTCATCCTCCAGACTTCAAAGGGCAAAACACGGCCCAGGGCCTGCTACCACACTCTATAGAGCACACTGGGGCTTTCTCTTCTGATGAGCTGCTTTTTTCTTACACAGCTACAGAATTTTTGCTTGAAAGCCTTGGGCCTTACCTCTTACACCCAATCTCTTTTCTCTGAGGCTTCTACAGACAGGCAGATTAAATTTTCCCTCACCAAAGAAGCACATCAGACACGTATGTACAGGTATGTCAGATTTTTAAGTTGCTTGGGTCTTCCCAGACTTTCTGGATAGTACTACCTAGTTCACCAGAATGCTGCTCAGTATTGGGGGGCCCTCTGCCCCAACTAGCCCCAGAGTTTCCCTTTACATGGCTCTACTTTCTCCCAGCAGACTTTTACCGCTGTACCTCCTGGGGATATGTGGCAGGTCTAGGGATTCATGCAAGCATTCTTGGACCAAAGCTATTGCCAATAATGCACGAATATTACTTATCTACATTACCTGACTATTCTAACGAACAAGAAACAGGGCTAAAAGGCTCATAAACATCAAACCATATCACCATGGGTAGTTATTAATATTTTAGTCCCGGCCAGAGCCGCGGCTCAACAGGCTAATCCTCCGCCAAGCAGCGCCAGCACACCGGGTTCTAGTCCCGGTCGGGGCGCCGGATTCTGTCCCGGTTGCCCCTCTTCCAGGCCAGCTCTCTGCTGTGGCCAGGGAGTGCAGTGGAGGACGGCCCAAGTGCTTGGGCCCTGTACCCCATGGGAGACCAGGAGCACCTGGCTCCTGCCATCGGATCAGCATGGTGCACCGGCCGCAGTGCACCGGCCACAGCAGCCATTGGAGGGTGAACCAACGGCAAAGGAAGACCTTTCTCTCTCTCTCTCTCTCACTGTCCACTGTCTGTCAAAAAAAATACTTTAGTCCCAAGAGGGTCAGTACTAAGCCTGACCTACAACAAAAGGAGCTGTTCTCCCAAACAGAAGGAGAGCATGACTGGAAGCAGGCCCAAGCAGGCCCCCGCCTTCCTCGACAATATGTGGAGCCAAGAAAAGGATGAATGGTGCTATTAGCACCTTGATCCATCTCACTGAAGTCCCGAGACCTCATCACGGTGACAGTCTCTGCTGGACATTGCTCGTCTCCCAGAGCCATTGCTACATTTCTGGGTGTGTGTGTGTGTGTGTGTGTGTATGCGCGCGTGCACTTGCTCACACACATGCAGATTGGGTAGAAGATGAGAGGAAGAGGGAATAAAGAATGAAGGACCTCGGGTGCCACTGCCAGTTTTTTTTTTTTTTTGTAAAGATTTATTTATTTATTTAAAGAGGTAGAGTTACAGAGAGAGAGAGAGAGAGAGAGAGAGAGAGAGGTCTTCCATCTGCTGGTTCAATCCCCAAATGGCCACAACGGCCAGAGCTGGGTGGATCTGAAGCCAACAGTCAGGAGCTTCCTCCAGGTCTCCCATGTAAGTGGAGGGGCTCAAGGACTTGGGCCATCTTCTACTGCTTCCCCAGGCCATAGCAAAGAAGTAGAGCAGCTGGGTCTTGAACCGGCCCCCTTATAGGATGCTGACACTAAGGGCAGAGGCTTAGCCCACCATGCCACAGAGCCGGCCCTGCCAGTTTTATTCTGTCTGTTACATGTGACATGAGCTCCTTCAGCAGTGTTTTTAACCTTTATTAAAAGAGGTAGCAGAATTTCAATATTATGCACAGGACTCTATTTCCAGAGTCAATGCCATGTACCTCTTCTAAGAGCCACTGCTCATCAGATCACAAGGAGGTACTTACCCATTGTAACAGAAGAGCAAGGCTAGGGTACACAGGCCTAGGAAAGATTAGGTTGGACAGAAAAATCCATGCTTTAGAGTTCTAGGAGCCCTTGCTTTCATTTTGTCATTGATGAAATTTTTGACCTTGGGCAAGTGATGGCTAGAAGTCTCATTTTTTCCATCTGTGAAATGGGAACATTAATGTCGCCTCCAGTCTCATCATCCTAGGACAGTTATGAAAATCACATATAAAAGACATTTTTATACTGTAAAATACTTCCAAATGTAAAGCCTTATGATACTAGACAATGTCAGAGATGACACTGGACCATTTCTACACATCCTCCTCTTCTTTATAATCATCGCCATTTACTCTGTGTCTCACTATTTCCTATACTCAGAATCCTTCTATTTCTCCTTTTTCCTTTGCATAATCTGAGGTCTGTAAGTTGCATACAATGAAATCCAGTAGCTCACCAATCCCACTGATATTCAACATGGACATGAAATGGTGATCCTGTAGTATAGAACATTTTTGGAAACTCTTTAAGGAAGGGTCTATATCTTGATAATAAATAAGGATTTTAAAGCAAAATTTCTCCCTTTTTTTTTTTTTTTTGACAGGCAGAGTGGACAGTGAGAGAGAGAGACAGAGAGAAAGGTTTTCCTTTGTTGTTGGTTCATCCTCCAATGGCCGTCGCGGCTGGCGCGCTGCGGCCAGTGCACCGGGCTGATCTGATGGCAGGAGCCAGGTACTTCTCCTGGTCTCCCATGCGGGTGCAGGGCCCAAGCACCTGGGCCATCCTCCACTGCCCTTCTGGGCCATAGCAGAGAGCTGTCTGGAAGAGGGGCAACCGGGACAGAATCCGGCGCCCCGACCGGGACTAGAACCCGGTGTGCCGGCGCCGCAAGGCGGAGGATTAGCCTAGTGAGCCGCGGCGCCGGCAAAATTTCTCCTTACCATACCCCCACCTCCACCCCAAAATACTCTGAATTCTCTGAGCGTAATATGTTATGCAATAGCTATAGTGACCGCTTTAAAACGGCATTACAAGAAGCTCCCAAAACAAGTGAACACAAGCAGATGCCTGAGACCTAGTCTCAGGAATCTGTGGTGCGGTTTAGACATTCACCCTTTCCATTATCCTTTCCTCACCAAGCTTCAAGGAACCCTGAACCTGGAGACATTGTCTGTGGCATGCCTATCAGGAAGCAGAGAGATTCATACCTCTCTCCTATGCACGTAAATATTTCTCCAAAATAGAAGAGGCTTACAGAAGCCAAAAATAAACTAGAGGGAAGTCAGAGAGGCCAGCCAAAAACCCAAATGATTACAGCTCTGCCAAGAATGATTTATGAACACAGAAAAAAATAAACCCTAAATATTCTGCTGTTGACTCAAACTGCCCATCGACAGATAATTGGTCTACAAATATTTGTAACACATTAATAACAAGAAGCCTCAAGACTTTCCTAATATAAAACAAGGTCAAAGCGCAGAGTAATAGGATAAAATCAGAGAAGAGTTATTTTTGGCTTTGTAATCAAGACAAACACTCATCTACTCAATATACTGAGATATAAGACATCATGAATTCACTCATTAGAGAAAATAGTGGAATTTGTATCACCTGGAGGCTCCTGTAGAGAGTCTATTTGAATTGAAGAGCAGGTGGTCAGGTGGCCTGACAACAGTTCATACTGTGGACTTTCTAGGAAGGTTACCCAACATCTCTCCTTCAAGCAAGATTAACACTGAGAAGCCCTTGTGCTTCAGACGCCAGATGTTGATCTGGGCTGGGTCTTCAAAGCTGCTCGGATTCATCCTCTGCCTGCTCCTGCCCACGCCCTGGCTGGCACCCAGCAATTTCATGCTAATTCTGGACCTGTCCAGAGCTTAAAGAGACTCTGTCATAATGCCCCTTTGCCATGGTTTGCAACCCTGAAAACATCGATTATTCACAGTGAAAATTAACTATCTAGGTCAGTGGTTCTCAATTCTGGCTGCTCACTGAATTAACCCAGACAGACCTTATCCTAACACAGGTGCCAAAGCCCTATTCCCACCCCCATCCCCCATGAAATAGATGCTTTGGTGGTAGGACCCAGGCATCAGTATTTTCATAAGGTCTTCAGGTGAGTCCAATGCACAGGTACAAGAACACTGATCTAGAAAGTGATTCTGCTTCAGCTGTACACTAGAATTTCCTGTGAATATTTTGCTAAAATCCCAGACTTCATCCCCAGACATTTAAATGTAACTGGTCTGGGAAGAGACTCAATTATACTTAGTGAAATAAACCAGTCCCAAAAGGACAAATACCATATATTCTTCCTGATCTGTGGTGATTCTTAGAGCCCCTAAAGGTAATCTATAGAAGTGAAATTGATACTTTGAGATGCAATGACTTTGAGCAGCCCTTGCCTCGACTGTCCAGGAACAGTTTTTTTTTAATACTATTTGTTGAACTCTTTACTTAGTATAGGGTTAATCTTATGTGTATAAGTTAACTGAAAATAGATTTTAGTAAAAAAATAAGAATGGGAATAGGAGAGGGAGGAGGCAGAAGGATAAGAGTGCAGGCAGGAGGGCAGGTAGAGTCAGAAGAATCACTGTATTCCTAAATTTACATTGATGAAATGCATGAAGCTTGTATGACTTAGATAAAAAAATAAACCTCTTTATTGGATATTTTAAAAAGAAATTGAAAATTTCCTTAGGAGACTTTAACATAAACCCCGTAGAGAAGAACTCTCCTGTGGGAAGAGTTCAACCAAGTTAAACTCTAAACTGGTGGCTTCCTCCACTTTTGACCTCACAATTCCCCAGCTTTCAGTATAAAAACCCAGTTTTCCTGCTGAAAATCTTATTTTAACACCTTTTCCATTTTCTCTGTCACCCAGACTTGAATTTACTTATTTATATATTTATTTACTTGAGAGGCAGAGGGAGAAAGCTCCCATTTGCTGCAATGAACAGGATTAAGCTAGGACTGAGGTAAAGGGCTGGGAACTCAGTCCAGGCCTCCCACGTGGGTATCAGTAACCCAGTTACTTGAGACATCCCTGCTGCATCCCAGGGTACACATTAACAAGAAGCTGTATGCAGGAGTCACACCCGAGTACTCCAATATGGGATACAGACCACTCGGCCAAGTGCCTGCTCCATCTGGAGTCATCCCTATTTCTGTTGTTCGTTCCCACACTAGAGAACTGGAAATACATCTCATCTGTCTGTTTCTTTCTAAGGCAGTATCTCTCTCTCTTCAAGAAGGCCGTTCCCACTACTTCCTAATAGATTTCCACATCCTGAGCTCTTCTTTCACCTAGAAACGGAACGTGGAGTCTGTTTCCCCAGAATATGGCCTTGTGATCTGCTGCAGTCAGTAAAAGTGGGGTGTGCCAGGACTCAAGAGACCTTGTGTGTGTCCACTCTTTTCCCTGCTTCTCTGGAATCACCATAAGAATCTGTCCAGGCTATCCACAAAACAATCCCAGGCTAACAACCTACTACAGGTTGAGAGATAACAGAGCGAAGCCAAGCCATCCTAACATAGGCTCCAATGATGTGAGAAGGGCCAGATCAGCAAAGTCAAGTAGCTTACCTATAACTGACCACAGGCACTGGACAGAGCCGCCCTGTGCCCACAGATCCTATCAGCAGATCTCTCAGACAACCCAAGACTTGTGAGAATTAATACATGGCTGGTGGTTTGAAAGTACTGAACTTCGGGGTAGGTTCTATGGCAACAGCCAAATATACCTGCCAAATCAAAATCATTAGCAACAGTAAAATGATCACTAATGATAATGCGACTTTTTAGCTGTTACACACACACACACACACATTCTCTCTCTCTCTCTCTCTCTCTCTCTCTCTCTCTTACTCAGAGGAGGTGTAGAACCACAGGAAAGCTGAGAAAATGTATGTAGGACCTAAATTCTCATGGATGATAATATTTTATTTTTAAAGATTTATTTATTTGAAAGTCAGAGTTACAGAGAGGCAGAGGCAGAGAGAGAGAGAGAGAGAGAGGTCTTCCATTCACTTGTCCACTCCCCAGATGGCCACAATGACCAGAGCTGCACTGATCCAAAGTCAGGATTGAGGAGCTATTTCCAGGTGTCCCATGTGGGTTCAGGGACCCAAGCACTTGGTTCATCTTCTACTGCTTTCCCAGGCCATAGCAGAGAGCTGGATGGGAAGTGGAACAGCCGAGACTCGAACTGGCTCCCATATGGGATGCTGGCACTACAGGCAACAGCTTTACCTGGCTACATGATGATAATATTTTAAAAATGATCCAGATGTCCACATCATCATTTAGACAAACTATGAAATTTCAATGCTCATATTTGCATATTTTTCCAAAACTATACTGGTATCAAGTAGTTTGATGTTAGTAGTCACGCTCCAGTGAGAAAATAACAGAAGTTGATCCAATACACAACGATAAGTTCACGCTAAGCAGAGGCTAAATAGCACCACTGTGGAGTAGGCATTTAGCCTAGCGGTCAAGATGACTGTGTCCCATACTGGACTGCCTAGGTTTCATACCTGGCTTCAGCTCCTTACTATAGCTTTCTAAGCACACTGTGGGCACAATAGAGATGGCTCACGTACATGGGTACCTGACACTCACATGGGAATCCTGGGTTGAATTTCTTGCTTCTGCCTGGGGCTCAGCCCTAACTGTCACAAGCATTTGGGGTGTAAACCAGTAGCTGAGAGCACTCTCTCTCAAATAAATACACATTTAAAAATAATAATACTGTGTATTATCCAATGATTTGAAGCAGGAAAAAGTAGAGGGAGAACATACACAGAGAGAATGAGAAACGCCAAAATTTAAATTACGTAGGCAGAAGTTAGGGCTATCATCACATCATTCATGAAGATGAAGATTTTAAAATAGATTACTACTGGTTATATTAAATTAATATTGCTCCAGTTAATTTTGTTCTGCTTACATTTTTTTTTAAATTATCCACTTTTTCTTCTGCAAGGAGAGAGAGAGAGAGAGAGAGAATCTTCCGCTGGCTGGTTCACTTCCCAATGACCACAACAACCAACCATGGGCCAAGCCAAACTCGGGAACCAGGAACTTCATCCTGGTCTCCCACAAGGTTGGCAGGAGCCCAAGAGCTTGGGCCATCCTCTTTTGCCTTCCTAGGAGTTTAAACACAAAGTTGAAAGGAGTGTGGAGCAGTTGGGACTGATATGGGATGCTGGTGTCACAAGCAGCAGCTTAGCCCATTGCGCCACACTGCCCCTCCCTGCAATCTGCTCCCTCTCTTGTGTTATTTGCATTATACAAGTTTGTTTTCTGTTTTAGACCTGTAGCAGAGCAATCAAATAAGAAATTTATGAGGCCGGCGCTGTGGCTTAATAGGCTAATCCTCTACCTGCAGCACCGGCACCCCGGGTTCTAGTCCCAGTTGGGGCACCGGATTCTGTCCCGGTTGCCCCTCTTCCAGTCCAGCTCTCTGCTGTGGCCCAGGAGTGCAGGGGAAGATGGCCCAAGTGCTTGGGCCCTGCACCTGCATGGGAGACCAGGAGGAAGCACCTGGCTCCTGGCTTTGGATCAGTGCAACGCGCCAGCCATGGCAGGCACTTGTGGGGGGGGGGGGGTGAACCAACGGAAAAAGGAAGACCTTTCTCTCTGTTTCTTTCTCTCTCGCTAACTCTGCCTGTCAAAAATAAAAAGAAAGAAAGAAATTTATGACATATTTTAGTTTTATAACTATTTAACATTATAAACAATTTATTAATGACAAACCTGAGGTGGAGTGTTGCAAACATTTTTTTTTTTACTGTTAAAAACTCTATCATATTTTCAAAACTCTATAGTAGGTTGTTAAATCCTCTTGTGCACATATGAAGCTACTGCCCTGAAGTAACGGAAGAGGAAATGGGAGGTGAAAGAGGTTAAGTGTCTTTTGCCCAAGCATTTACCCCTAGAAACGTGCAGAGCCAGGATTCTGACACTAGGTCTGTCTGATTCCACAGACTGCACTCTCTACTTTCCATCTTAAAATGCTCATGCAGTTCCCATTCACCTCCCTCTTTCCAAATTCCTCTGTGATTCTTTATTTCCTTGAATTACATTTTAATTTCCCAGCAAGGCATTCCAAGTCCTCTGCAAGCCACGAAGTCCTTTGTCAGCCTGGCTCCTCTCTGCATCTTCCGTCCCACAGTCTGCCAGCACCTTCACACAGCTTCCTCTTCCCACTAATGGCAATGCCTTCACATCCAGGCACACTCTCTTCTGCCTATAGAAATCCTACCTGGGCTTCATAGAGGAACTCAGATGCCAACAGCAAAGCCTTCTGTGGTATTCAGACCCCATCTACCATCCATACTCAGTCCCCTGCACAGACCTGGCAAGGATTCCATGACAGCACATGTGATGACACTGTGTTCAGGAATGTCTCCTAAGCCAGTTGAGAATCTGCCCCTTGAGGGCAACGACATTACACTATTTATTTTTGTGAAGAGAACAAAGTGGCTGTGTGTTGTTTAAAGAAAGAACTTGTTCATCTTAGAACACTTAGAAGATAATAGAAGGTTTTCTTTAAAGAAACTTTAACTCAACTTGTCATCACTTTGTGACATTTCCTGCCAGTATCTATCCTTTTTCAAAACTTCATAAAACTGGGCTGATTCTACAGATCCAGTTCTATATCCTATTTCTCTTTTTCCCATTAAAATTAATAAATCATAAACATTTTACCATGTGATTTCCTTTTCCTTTAAAAATGAGTTTGACAAGACTAGTGTTTGCTAATACTAACTGATAGAATTAAAAAGGATAGAATGATCCAACATAGGAAGCGGGATACACAGAAGACTCATAGAATGGCAGTTACTCTAACCAGCACTCTGGTCTCAGAGTCAGCCCATAAGGCATTCGCATCCAGCTAAAAGCCCATAAGAGTATTTCAGGCATGGGAAGCCAAGACACTCTGGCAAAAAAAAAAAAAAAAAAAAAAAAAAAAGGACCTAAATGAAAGATCTCTGTGAATGAGATCCCAGTGGAAAGAACGGGCCATCAAAGAAAGAGGTACCTTTCTCTGAAGGGAGGAGAGAACTTCCACTTTGACTATGGCCTTGTCTAAATAAGATCAGAGTTGGCAAACTCAAGAGGCTGCCATAGCCTTGGCAGCTCATGACAAGAGCCTCAGGTGATTACTGACATCGTAAATAAGAGTGTCAACTGTTAAATCAACAACGGGAGTCATTGTGCACTTACTCCCCATGTAGGATCTCTGTCCTTAATGTGTTGTACTATGTGAATTAATGGTGTAACTCGTACTCAAACAGTACTTTATACTTTGTGTTTCTGTGTAGGTGTAAATTGTTGAAATCTTTACTTCGTGTATGCTAAATTGGTCTTCTGTATATAAAGATAATTGAAAATGAATATTGATGAAGAATGGGATGGAAGAGGGAGTGGGAGATGGGATGGTTGCGGGTGGGACGGTGGTTGGGGGTGGGGAGTCGCTTTAATCCAAAAGTTGTACTTTGGAAATTTATATTTATTAAATAAAAGTTTTAAAAAATGAGTTTGAATTGTTATGATTCCATCACATGTAGATGCCATAATTTATTTCATATTTTGAAATATTTAGTTATCTAAGAATGTCCTGGTTACTTTTAACCTAAATAACTCCTGAATGCATCTGTATGTAAATCCCATCTATTTTCTCTTTCAACCAACTTTAAAAATTGAGGTATACATTTCATGTTTTCTTCCCAAACTTATTCAACTGTCTTGCACAAAATACTGTGAACACTCACACATATTTTGCACATAGGCACATACCTGACACAAAACAGGTACCCAATACTTATTGAATAAGATAATTGAATGAAAAAAAGAATAATAAGCACTTCATTCAAATAAACTTTTTAGAATTAACTGTAAGGCATGGCAAACCTGATTATACTCAGAACACAAGAATGATACTGCACCTTGAAAATGATTGAGTGTTAGTAAGACTTAGAATTCTGGAGGAGGAGCAGTAGAAGAAAAACAGCCTGGAGGTTTGTGGCTCCAAATCCCTCACAGCAAGGAATCAGAAGACAATGTCTAGATTTCACGATCAAGAATGTTTAGGGGTTGATGTTGTGGAACAGTGAGCTAAGATTTTGCGTGTGCACCCCATATTGGAGCACTGCCTTGAGTGTTCACTGCTCTGCTTCCAATCCAGCTTCCTGCTAATGCACCTTGGAAAGCAGCAAAAGATGACCCAAGATTTGGGCCCCTATGACTCATGTTGGAGACCAAAATGGAGTGCCAGGCTCCTGACTTCAGCCTGACCATTGCAACCATTTGGGGAACGAACTAGTGATGGAAGATCTCTCTTCCCCTCTCGCTCTCTCTGCTTTCAAAGAAACAAATAAGCCTTTTAAAAAAGAAAAACAGTCTACTAGAATCCTCATGGTGAGACAGAACTAAGAACAAAAGACTTTAAAAGAACAAAAGTTCTCTCACTGGAGAATGAGAGTCATAGGAGATGGTTTTACTTTACATGGTTCTTTGTGTAAATAATTAGTTTTATTTATAACATATATAAATTTCTTTCATAAATATCTGCTTTCTTTTGCTTAAACAATTAAAAAATTATTAAGGATAAAAATATAATTGACCTTTTTCCTTCAACAGAAATTGTCACACAGCCTAGTATATAGAGAATCCAGTCCTTCAACTTGTACAGATACCTGAACAAATTCTCTTCCCCATGTGGCCCTAAGATTACAAAACACACTTTAATTTCCCTTTTCAATCAACCCATCAGCCTCCTCCCCAGTGCTCTAGTCACAATTGTGCTGCATTAAAAATTATCATTCTGAAATTTAAAAATTTAAATAATAAACATATTAACATATAAGTAAATAAGCACCATAAAAAAGAATGGGAAATAGTACCAGGAATGGTCAGTTCCCACAGACAAAGAGATCAAAGAGCACTTTATAAAGGGTCAATACTGAACCTCCCTGTTTTACCAAAGGATCTATACAAAATAGCATGTAAATGCTAGCTGAGGAGGCCATCATGCCTTGTCTATAAATAAACACATTCAGCAAAACCTTACCAAATTTTGTCTGGAAGAATCCCAGCATTGGCCACAATGGTTATCCATAAGGAAGAAAATTCCATAGCTCCTACTGATTTATCTCCTATAGTTATAAATAGAATCAAGGCATCTTTCTTCTGTATTGTACCCTCCAAGCATCTATGCCTTTAATACAACTCAACATGTAAGAGTACACCAGCAGTCCACCACTGTGGTGCGACAGTTTAAGCCTTCTCCAGAGACATGGGCATACCATATGGCAATGGTCCAAATCTCAGCTGCTCCACTTCTAATCCAACTCCCTGTAAAGGTACCTGTGAAAGAAGCAGAGGATGGCCCAAATTCTTGTGGCCCTGAGCCCATGTGGGAGACTTGACTGGAGTTAAAGCTCCTGGCTTCAGCCTGGCCCAGCCCTGGCCATTGAGGCCACTGGGGGATGAACCAGCTAATGGAGGATCTCTCTCTCTCTTTCCCTCTTCTTCTCACTCTCCCTCTCTCTGTAAATCTGCCTTTCAAATAAATAATCTTTTTTAAAAAAAAGATTGCATTGAACATCTGCTATGTGTCTATCATTAAAAAACAAAATAAGAAATGAAAACATTAATTTGCTGAATATCGACCATGTAACCGACGTAAGTGATAACAATCACTTCAAGTATGTGTTTGTGTGCATGTCTGTTCACTTCAAGAAATAACAGGACAGAGAATTCCAGCAGGTGCCCATCATTCACACAGTAGATTGAGGTAGTCCAGAGGAATGCATTTTCAAAGCTTTATGAAAACAGCTTCTGTAACTGAGGCACAAGACCCAATACATTTCTGTTACAAAGCTTGAGAACATCATTAGGTTATTCTCCAATGACTACAAATTTCACTGACAGATTTTCACCAGGATTACTGGCCTTCCAGTAAGATGGAATAGATGAGCAAGTTGCACTACCCCATTCCAAGGCAGCTGATGGTTGGAGGAAGTGGGAAAAGAGTACGGGGCTGTGCTGAATGAAGGAAAAATTTGCAGGGTTAAACAAGGTTGAACAGACATTGCAAGAGAAGACAATTTCGTCCCCAGCCATATGGGCCATGAGGTCACAGGTGCTCAAGGCCAGCACCGCGGCTCACTAGGCTAATTCTCCGCCTTGCAGCGTCGGCACCCTGGGTTCTAGTCCCGGTTGGGGTGCCGGATTCTGTCCCGGTTGCCCCTCTTCCAGTCCAGCTCTCTGCTGTGGCCCAGAAGTGCAGTGGAGGATGGCCCAGGTCCTTGGGCCCTGCACCCGCATGGGAGACTGGGAGAGGCACCTGGCTCCCGGCTTCGGATCAGCGTGGTGCCCCGGCCGCAGCAGCCATTGGAGGGTGAACCAACGGTAAAGAAAGACCTTTCTCTCTGTCTCTCTCTCTCTTACTGTCCACTCTGCCTGTCAAAAAAAAATAATAATAATAAAGTGAAAAAAAAACCAGGTGCTCAAAACCAGGATCCTTTATCCCCTGTGTTTTATTTAATAAAATGATCTGTTCCAAGAGAGGAACCGAAGTCAGCTTCCAATTACTGTCAAACAGAAGAAAAGGGCAGTAACACATTTTGGTACTGGTAATATAAGCCCAGGGTTTGGAGACTTTACCTAAACTTATTCTCCATTTTCCCTGTACTCTGACCATGACCTTAGTGACCTTCACCCACTCCAGGTTCATTCCAGCCCCTTTGAGTTCA
The DNA here is from genome assembly GCF_051225735.1 of Oryctolagus cuniculus. Taxonomy (NCBI): domain Eukaryota; kingdom Metazoa; phylum Chordata; class Mammalia; order Lagomorpha; family Leporidae; genus Oryctolagus; species Oryctolagus cuniculus. The sequence goes on along the minus strand of NC_142886.1, from coordinate 28,709,195 downwards.
CTGCTGCATCTCTCAAAGCTCCCATTCACTCATCACTTGTTAAATGAATTAATAAGTGACAGCAATCGCTGAGTTAAATACATAAGGATTCAAATCAGTGCCAAATTAAGGGTGAGTAAATTTGTGACTCTCAAAGCTGTTTGGAACAGAAGTACTGGTTAACTCCAAACCATTACTAAAAGGAGAAGGGTCAGAGAAAATGACACTTTCTGAGGCCACAGGTATTGTCCAAGGAAAGACATCACATTCCTTAACTTGTAGGAAGAGTTTGGATCAGCTGCAACCAGTTTACACCATCGTATTGTCATTTCTCAATCAGTGTGTGTGTGTTCAGAGTCACCCGAATAAAAGACAGGCAGCCCTAGGATGTATTTCACAGAACAAGGCCATTGTCACTGTCACCAAAAGAACTGCTGGTACTAGAAGGAAAACCTCACAACCCAATAAGAATTCTACGTAATTATTGCCATTTTATTTATTCGTTTTGCCAAGAGATCATTTGACATATATCAATGAAGGTAAAATAAGGGGGGGTGGACAGCAAAGCGCAAACTCTTCTCTGATTCTCTAATAAGTAAATAAGTTAAGATGTCTGATAAGGGGAGCTGGAGAGAGACAGATGCTTTCATTAGCACATTCTGGCGCACAATCTGAGATTCTCTGAGAGCAGAGAAGCTCTTTCCTCATTGCTGTCTATTTCATTTCACAGGACAATTACTCCTGGTGTCTCCTGCGTTGAGCTTTCATGTCTTCAATGAGAAAAGTGAAGCAGGTGAGCCCCATCCTTCCCCACTGCTTATCAGAGCAAGCCCACAAACACAGAGCGACAGGGTGCCTGGTGGCCATCACCTGAGAGACCCATCCTTCTGCCTCCACATGTGTCTGGTCTGTGCGACAGAGCAGGGAACATGGCCACTTTGGAGACTGACGGTATCACACCCAGTGCAAAAGATGTCCTTGGATCACAAGGCACCTGCAGGGACCTGTGAGAATCTGAGGAAGGCTTCACAGGGAACCAGGAAGCCAAGCCTCCTTCATATAGAGAACAATGGCCAAGGGTAGAGCAGGGCAAAACAGGTGTTGTATGGGGCTTTATCTCCTTTATCTCTCACGCAAGCCCATGGGGAAAGTATTACTTTCCTCATTTTATTAGGAGGAAATTTAAAGATCACACAACTGTTAAGTGGAAAGCTGAAGCAGTGAACCTGTCCTCCCAGCCCCAAAAGCACTTCCTGTTCTGTGGAACAGAAGCCAATCTGAGAGCAGGTCTGACTTCAGACACACACACACACACACACACATACAGCACTTGCTGGAAATGTGCACTTGAACGAGTCTGACGGTGAATCACATTTCTAAGGTGAGCAACAGTTCAGGAGTTGTGCCCCGGCAGTCCTCATAGAGTCTATCTACCCCTGCCAGCTGTGGGAAAATGAATTCAAAAGCAACAGACTCACACTGCAATCCTAAAACAGGTCAACGTGTCATTTTACACCTCTGTTTTCCCCCACAGTTTTACAAAAAACCTCTGCCTCTCTTTACACCAGGGCTCTGTTCTGCTACTGGTTGGAAGCCTGGACACTGGGATAGGTCCTCCAGGGAAGAGTGCAACACAAAAGTGCTTCTACAAGTGTGAGACAAAATAGATTAAAAGGTAAGTTTCCGGCCAGCATTGTGGCACAGTGAGTCAAGCTGCCACTTCCTGCCAGAATATCCTATCAGAGCTGTGGTTTGAGTCCTGTCTACTCGGTTTCCTATCAACTCCTTGCTCATGTGCCTGGGAAGGCAGCAGATGATGATCTAAGTGCTTGGGCCTCTGCCACCTACATAGGAGATCCAGACAGAGTGCCAGGCTCCTGGCTTTGGCTTGACCCAACCCCAACTGCTGTGACCATTTGGGGAGAGAACCAGTAGATGGAAGATCTCTTTCTCTATCTCTCCCTCTCTGTCTGTACTCTGCCTTTTAAATAAATAAATATTTTTAAAGATAAAGTTGGGTATAAAAAATTTTGCAATCCATGCAGATAAGGGGTCTTTAAAAAGAACATATAAAATCACATTTTGAAAAAAACTATGAAAACTTTTCAAAAACTTTTTATACCAAAATAAAGATCTTTTAGTCCTATTTTGAAAGAAGTTTTGAAGTACCCTTGAAATTGTCCCTTTACAGAATTACCTGAACACAGACAAGGTGAGAGCCTCAGAAAACACCCAAGCACATGAGTTGCACATCGTCCATGGCAGCAAAATTTTTCACCTGAGGCAACTTTGCAAAAAGCTTTCTGGGAGTGAAAAAAAGGAAGGGATTAAAGGAATATCCATGCAGTTCCTGGGATATTCATAGCCAAACTCCTATCCCTGGAGTGGGCTCACGATTGGCATATAGTGACAGTGTGAAGACACCAGTTAGGACAACAGCATCCCACGCCAGAGTGCCTGGGTTCAATTCCTCACTCTAGCTCCCAACTACAGCTTCCTCCCAATGCAGTCCCTGGAAAGCAGCAGTGACATCTCAGGTGATTGGGTTCCTGCCAACCACATGGGAGACCTGGATTAGGTTACCAGGTTCAGGCTTCAGGTCAGCCCTGATCTCTGTGTTGCAGGCATCTGGGGGAGTAAATCAGCAGACTGAAATGCTTGCTCACTCTCCCTCTGCCACTCTGTTTCAAATTTAAAGAAAAGTTTTAAATGATTGGCAGCACGGCTCTGGAAAAGGTCTACCTCTTGCAATTCAGCTTTTATTTGATTGTTCTAAACATTGCTTCTGTAATGTTACTATATAATTCTCCAGTACATTTCCCATGAGTACTTAGCTTCACAGCTCTAATTAACGAAGCACCTCATACACATACACACCCACAAATGTGCACATGTGCACACGCACACACACACACGTGTCATGAGAGTGGAACCAGGAGAAATGCTGATGTACACGAGAACATCCTAAAACATTAGCATCGGGGGCCCAAATTAAACCTTATTATTAGGATTTGGCAATCTATATGTTAGTTTATGGACATTTACAAATATTTCTATGACTATCTCTCAGCTAAAGAGCATTTAGACATGCCAACATACCTGATATCAGAGATATTAATATTCAGTTACATTGGGGTATAAATAAATATTGGTTGAGGGAGGGAGTTAGGAAATGAGCTGATAGACTGGCTGTGTGCTTACCTGGTAAACTGCTGAATTCATTTCAGATGCCCACAGAGGTCAGAAAGAAAAATAAATTCCCAATATTACAGGCCAGTGGGCACCTTCTGAGCATAATAGCCATATAGCAAATAATTCATGACTCAAGGATGGAGTCTCAGACCCAGTTCAACGACTGTTTGCATCACACTTGATCGGCATGCATAGCCAGGGTTATTGTGACCCATGTTGTATCCAGCAGCGCCACCTGCATTGACAAAGTGGCTTCCTGTGATAATATAAAATCCCCTTCTCATCTCCATCCAGTGTCCTGGCATAAGGTTTCTAAAATCCTGGGAATCTCCAGACTGTGTCGTGTCTTTTATATGCTAATGAGATAGCTGGTAGTTAGGGCCCCCCAGGTAGCTTCAGAGTGAGGGCTGGGCACCTGAAAGACCAAGGGTGATTACAGAGTGGCGACTTTCAGTCCCACCTCCCAACAAACATCTGAGGAGAGGAGAAGGCTGAAGACTAAGTTGATCGCCAATGGCCAAGGATGCGATCTATCATGCCTAGGTAATGAAGCCTCCCTATGGATCCAAAAGGCAGGGTTCAGGGAGCTTCCAGATGGGGGAAGACCTGGATGTTCCTGGCGGGTGGTGTGCTCAGAGAGCATGGATGCCTCACACCACTTCTCCCTTAATTTGACCCAGGTAGCCCCTCCATCTGGTGTTTTTTTTTTTATGCTTTGTAATATCCTTTCAAAAAAAATGGGCAAACATAAGGAAAGAGTTTCTTAGGATTCTGTGAGCCACTGTAACAAATTAATCAAACCCAAGGAAAGGGTTTCGGTAACCCCTAATTTATAGCTAGTTATGAGTATAGGTCACAGCCTGTGACTGGAATCTAACTTGGAGGAGTCTTGTGGACCCCGAGCCAGTGTGATATGACACCACCTCAAGGTAGACAATATCAGAGTGAACTGAAGTGAGAACACCCAGCTGTTAGCTGAAGGATTATTTAGTGGGAGAGAAATTCCCATACATTTTGGTGATCATGGGTCACAGAAGTATTTCGTGTTCATGGAATATAGTAGGAGAAACAGATTGTTTTTTCCCCTATATCCGTTCACTCCCTGGATCAAAGAACCCAGAATTTGCTCCACAATTCATAGCCTCACCATCACATGACAGCCTTTATTATCCCATAGCAAAGTGGGGGTGAGTCTTTTCATCATCATCATTCTCCTCTGCCCCCCATTTTATGACCCACCACATAACACAAGTTTTCTTCCATTAGGCGCCAACAAGAAGTAATCCTACAAGGGCTAGGCAGGGAAGAAAGAACTCATGAAGGATGGTTTGATCAGAAACAGCAGGGGCAGCCCCTTCCATGAAGAGTGTGATCAGGAGTAGGAAAAGGGTGATGAGATTCAGAGCAGTGAAGACCAATTTTACATTCGGCCAGCATCTCCCCTCTGAGCACTTCATACACTGAACACAAACTCATTTGCTCTGCCAATATCCCCTCCAGATAGATAGCCAAGCTGGTATTGTCATCTTCATTTTCAAGAAAGGATACTAGAGGCACAAAGAGGTCAGGAAGGTTGTCCAAGGCCACACAGCTCATCAGCACCCTCTATCTTGTGATGCCCAAGTCAGAGTTCACAACTTTTCCCATTATTGTCTTGATTCCTTTGAATTCAGTATCAATAAGATATAACCAGGTTGCTAAACTACAGAAACCCCAGTACATTAGCCACATACTTCCACACCTACCCACTAGACAAATGCAGGAGGTGAAATACAGGGCAGAAGAGGGTGGAGAAGATTAGCTACGCTGGAGGAGAGTCCACATTGACTCAAAGGCAAAAGGGATGTCTTCCTATTGCCCGGGGAGCATCACTGAGTCAATGGCACAGGTGCAAGACATCTCAGACTGTATCTACTCTGATGCAGGACTCCTTCTCCAAGCACACATTCCTGGGCACCATATTTCTTAGAAAATCCTAGTTGGTTCTAATCATCAAAGTTGGGAAATCCTTTCAAGGAAGGTAAGACAGAAATGTAACAGTGGATGACCATTCTTCCCCCAATCCTTGTTTGGAAGGGAAGCCTCTCTAGGTCAATTGTTAAAAGTGCCGGGATTTAAGGAAATGATTTAAAATGTTTAATAGGATTGGGAACTTGCTTCTTTTGAAAACCTCCACCTATAAAATTGCCTGAGAAAGTATGATCTATTCCTCCCTCTGCACTTAGGGAGAGAGAAAGGCATAAATAGATAGATTCACAAAAGTAGAAAATACAGAACACAAGGGGAAATGTGAAGAATATGATTTTACACAGCTAGAGGGGACTTAGGTAATAACCAGTGTAGTACAGACTACAGAGGGTTTTGCACCAGAAAACCCCAATTGATTCCTGATGGCTGCCTTAGGCATAGATTTGGAGAATGGGAGTACACAGGTCTCACAATTTCCACATCTCTAAAGTTGTCTACACCTTTCATTCTGTACCTGTGAGGGTCCTTGGGGCAAGCTAATTCTCCACGCACATCTCACATTCCTGTCTGGGTTCTCTGTGCAGAGGCATGAACTGACCATCTTTGCAGGGTGTCTGCTGAGTAAACATCCTTGGAAACTGAATATGGCATCTCTGTACAGATCAGAAAGCAGATTTGCATCCTGATCAGTCTACCAGATAGAGGACGTCTCCCTCCCCTAGAGACATCCTAGGATAGTCAGCTCTCCCTCGTCTCTCTGAACATGTGCTCACATGTCAGAGCAAAAAGAAGGCCCTCTCTTTCTTCAGGGGAGAAGATGAGCAGCTCACCAGGAACCCTAGATAAAGCCAATGAGTTTAGTAAGTTGTGGCATTGGGGAGCGTTCTCTCTTTGATAAACTTCCATTGTATATTCAGGTATCACCTGTACCTCACTATGTCACCTGTGGGTACCAGGACTCAGCAAACTGATGTAACAGACTCCTTTGCATTTGATCCAGAACATGTGTCATTTATGTTAGTATATATAAGGGTACTTCAAAAAATCCATGGAAAATAACATTTTAAAAATCTCTTTATTTTGGTAGAAAAAATTATAATTCATGCACATAATGAGTCTAAAGTTTATGGGAAGTGTATATGATGAAAAACTGTTTATGTATATGATTATAAAAATTGTATGTAGTGGCTAGTATTGTGATCTAGAGCTGGTTAAGCTGCAACTTACAACACTGGCATCCAATATCAGAGCATAGGTTTAAGTCCCAGCTATTCCACTTCCAATTCACTTCCTGCTAATGTGCCCAGGAAGGCAGTGGAAGATAGCCAAAGTATCTGGGCCCCTGCCACCCATGTGAGAGACCCAGATGGAGCTCTTGGCTCCTGGCTTCAGCCTGGCCCAGCCCCAGTTGTTCCAGGCATTTGGGAAGTGAACCAGTGGATGGAAAATCAATTCAATTCTCTCTCTCTCTGTCTCTCTCTTCCTCCCTCCCTCCCTCCCTCCCTCATCATCTGCCTTTTAAATAAAATAAATAAATCCTTTTTAAAAGCTACATGTACACAAGTATATATACACACAGACCCCTGTGGTACATTAACCTGTTAGCTTGCAAAGTAATCAAAGTTTCTGACTAAACAATGTTGCCTAGAGTTCAACGGTCTTTTTACTGTGTTACTGGACCAAATTTTGATGCATTCTGTACTCTTCAGTTCTACTTGCTCCTAACCAGAAAGTAGCTCCCTAAGCAAAAAAACCCAGAATCCCCTCACCTAGTCCCAGCTTCACCCTCACCCCAGACCCTCTGTCACTGCGTATCACAGGAAGGAAAGGGTGCTGGTCCCTTCATCATCACCTCACTCTCTGTACGTCCTACGCAGCAGCACAAATCCTCCATCAGGAACTCCCAAGAGGAATTCTGCAGGGCTGGGGAAGAAAGGCAGAAATCTTATGGGATGAAGCCATTAGATTCACAGAGGGATACTCTTCCACAGACTGGAAGACAGAGCAGAACGATGAGACCTAGGGCAACAGTAGAAGTAAAAATGAAAGTGAGAGTGCTAGTAAGGAGGGAAAAGAAAGTTAGGTGGAGAGAGGAGAAGCAAAAGCAGTAGGCACTTGGAAAGCAACTGGGGAGGGAACAGCACGGGAGGTAAGAGATTAATCAGTGATGGGTTTAAAAGTCAACAATGGTGTAGCAAAGGGTTCCTTCCAAAATGCTTCAGTCATTAAAGCAGAAAACCCGCCACATCCTTGCATTTCCATTAATATCTCCATTAGCCAGAAGAGGACACTAAGGCTGGAGAGTTAAGTGAACCTATTAACGTGCCTCATTCAACTGCTCGGACAAAGCTTGGGGATGCAAGGCCAACAACTTCCAGTGAAGGTTTGTTTTCCCCTAGAGTTCTTCCAGAGACACCGTCTCTGGGAGCCAGAGGCATCCTACCAGGACTGGGAGGTTGTCACATCCAAAGAGACAACAGTGCTGTTTGCCCGGCTAGTGTTGACAAAGGACAGATCACGCCAGACACACACACAGAGCTGTTGACAGGCTTATGAGAGGGAGCAGAGCAGACAACAGGCGCGGCCTTGTGAATGCAGGATGTTTGGATGGTCAGTGAGACATTGGATGCCAGACAGGAGATTTGACTTGCAAATTCATTCAAATGGACTAAGAGAAGACCAAGGCTTTCCTGAGCTAAAGACAGAGAATTATAAGAGAAAGGAATGATATTCAGAGACCAGAGCATGTACATTGAAGGGAGGCCAAAAGAGGTCAGACGGGCCCTGAGGGGCCCCTGCTGCACAGTGAATCGAGTTTGGGGCAAAGAGGGGAGAGTCCTCCCAACGGCCATGGAGAAGGCTGGCTGGCCACAGGCCCCCCACCAATCAGTGAATTCCCAAGGGCCTTCTCGGTAGAATGAGGACAGCAGCACTTAACAACTTCTTGGGGCTACTGCTTGGAAAAGAGTACAAATGTTTTGAAGGCACTTGGTAAATATGAAGAGCTGTACAAATGGTAATAATAATGTCAAATTTTATTTAACATCTTCATTAAGGACTCAGAGTAGAGCAGGCAGGCTGTTAATGAAATCTATAGAGAGTCCTAAATTGGGCACTGCTGGCAACAGCATGATTTGGACAAGCGAACACCCAAGAGACAGGAGAGTGAAACTGCGTGAAGGAGGTTGGCCCTCCCCCAGCTAACACTTGTGCTGCCCAAGAGTAGCCAGGTCTGGGAGATCAAACTGGGCCTTCTCCCCCCTCTACTTTCCCCCCTGACTCATCCAGATAAAATCTGGTTGAAGTGAAAGTCTGGAAGGATGGGGAAAGCTCCTCCAGGGTCCCCCCAAAATGTGAAAGGAGGGCAGGGAAGGTCTCACTCCTAAGTCCTAGAGAATGTGAGTCACACACAGGGAGTGCGATATAGGTACAACACTTGGTGTTCTCTCTGGAGAGATGATGGGCCTATAGGCCTGCATTCCAGGACATCACACCCTCTCTGGGATTCCAAATTCAAAGAGGAAAAGCACCCAAGATTCTTTTGTTAAATTTTATTTATTTATTTTATTCATCTGAAAGGCAGAGACACACAGAGAGAGAAAGGGACAGAGAACTCCCATTCCCTGCCTTTCTCCTTAAACACCTGCAAAAGCAGGTGCAGGGCCAGGCCAGTGACAGGAGCTACCAACTAAACTCAGGTCTCCCAGAAGGGTGGCAGAGATCCAACTACTTTCAGAGTGTGTATTGTCAGGAAGCTGTAACCAGGAACACAGCCGGACTTGAACACAAGCACTCTGATTTGAGATGTGGCTGTCTTTACTGCTACACTAAAACTACCTGTCATTCAAAACACCCAATAGTCTAAACTCACATCCAGATTTATGTGAGCATTAAGGCTAGAAATATCAAAAGTCAGCCTTGCATGCAAAGCCAAGACACTCGGCAAAAGACGTCCTACACAAAGGACCCCTATGGGCGAGACCCCAGAGGAAAGAAGGGGCCACCAAAGAAGGATGTCTTTTCTCTGAAGAGAGGAGAGAACTTCCACTTTGCTTATGGCTCTGTCGAGCTAGTTGATCCAATTACGGATGTCATACATAAGAGTGTTTTTGTTAAATAAACAAGAGTCACTGTGAACTAACTTCCCATGCAGGATCTCTGTCCCCAAAGAGTTGTACTGTGAAACTTAATAGTAAAACTTGTTCTCAAGAATCACTTCCTTTTAGCATATTAAAAGGAGGATATTATTATGTCTCATAAGTTATATGTCCAAGAGCTCAAAAAAGAAGTAACATTTTGGGTTCTTCTTTAAAGACAATTAAGTTTCTAAAAGAAAAGAAGGGGGAGTAAGGAAGGGAAAAGAGGAAGGGGGAAAAAATCAAATCACCTTTGAGAAGCAATAATATAGATCAGCCCTTGTGTAGACAGTTGAGGAACACTTCTCTTAGTTGTTTTTATGCCACTTGTTCTTTTTTTTTTCTTTTTCTTTAGCAGGAAGGGTGGGGAGAATGCGTGGGAGGACGGGCATGATAGGAAGAATTACTATCTACATAATGTTGTATTTATGAGACACATACAAATTTAAAATAAATTTAAAAAGAAAAAAACAGTCAGCCTTGAGAGCCCACGGTTGTGCCCACTTCTCCTCTTCCACCCAGGGCAACCCAAACAAGACACTGGCTGATTACAAGCAAGCTCCACATCAGAGCTAAGAGCCTCCACATCAGGATCATCATGACTCACCTGCCCCCTTGCTTGCCTTCCCATGTCCCATCTGTCCCCACCCACAGATGCCAGCTATGTGAAGCCATGGCCAGCTGCCATACACTCTTCTCCCCTCCTCGTTGGCCCAAGGAAATCAGCTTATCTTTGGGTCTCTTCCTTCCAAAAGCTTCCCTGGGTACTTACCATCTATGTGTCCATTACTCCTTAAGCTTTTCTCATCACCGTCCTAACTCAACAATCATCTATTGTTTACCTACTGGTTACAGACTGTTGGTTAGGACTGCTATAACAAAGCACCACAAATGTGTTGGCTTCAACATAAATCTATTCTTAATAGTTCTGTAGACCAGATGTCAGATCAGAGTGTTTCTAGGGTTGGCTTTTTTTTCTAGGGGCTGTAACAGACTGCTCCATGCCTCTCTTCCAGTTTCTGAAGCGTTATTTATGATCTTCAGAATTCTTTAGCTCGTGATGTTAACACACCAGTCTCTGCCTCCATGTTCCCACAGAATTCTCCCTGTGTGTTTGACTCTACATCTGCATGGCCCCTTTTAATAATGACACACTCCTATTGGCCTCAATCATGTGCAAAGACCCTGTCTCCAATAAGGTGACATTCACAAGTAGCTTAGGACTTCAATACCTTTGGGACACAATTCAGCCCCGAACAAGTGGGATGTTCTTTCTGTGCTTGAAGAAGGAAAGACAAACTCTTAATTATCTTATTTGAGTGGGATGTTCTTTTATGCTGAATCACAGCTCCCTGTTAAAACTTCAATCAGAACTTCTTGCAGTAGCTCTTTGCTGAGAAAAAAAAAAAAAAGGCAGAGAGAAGAGCTGGCCCTCTACAAAATCGTGAAATGGCAGCTATCAGCCACCATCTCTCCTCCCAAGGCACCTTGCCTATCTTCCAGCTCTTAATTAATTGACCATCAAGCAACAAGTAGCCTGTAGCATCAGAACAGGGAGGAGGAGATTCCATATAAGATACTATGTAATTTCATTTGAGGTAGTACCTTCTTGAAAATATTGGAAATTATTTTTTTTTGAAAAATAAACACTAGCAACGTCCAACAGAATCAGTATGTAAGAGTGGAAATGTGGGCATTAGAATCAGAGAGCTCAAGGAGAGCTAGGGGGAGGAGGACCAAAGAGATCTCCTTGGTGACCACCTTCCTAGTCCACGTCTTCATCTGAAACACATGGGGACTGACTGGGCTGCTTCTAGGTTATTGAAGGCTTGTTCTAGGGAAGGAAAATCTAGAAAATGTTTGCTTCCACTCCACCCACACTCCATCCTAACTCATCAATGGTTAGTTAACATATGCTGTGAAGTAGCCATTTATCTTTTTCCTAACGGAAACTCAGAGCTTGATCTGTGATCCTCATATAAGCTGGTCCCTATCTGGGCGGTAAAGCCTCTCTAAATCTGGTCTCAGTGGTAGTCAGTTCTGGGCATGGCTCTAGCCTGCCTGTCAACCCCAGTGCCTCTTATTCATAAATCCACCCGTTGCTGCTTAAACTGTAGCTGCCAAGATGAGATGAGCACCTAAATTGACCCCATTTGGTGTGAAAATTTATTTCACATGCTTTCAGGGACTAGCGTGTAATTAAACAAGCTCTGAACTCTTCAGTTATTCTCAGCAAGGCTTTTAGCCATTCTGACACTGTTACTTATGACTGACAGCTGCCATGCAAGATGATAATGTGGGAGAAATAAAGGGCTCTGCACTTTTTTCTCCTAACAAGGGAAAATCACCAGGATGGGAGTCTTAGAACACCAGATCCTTGACCTGGGCCTGTCACCAGCTGGGTGTCATTGGGGATGTCACTTTCTAGCATCTGTTAAATGGAAACATGATAGCCAGATGTTCCTCTAATCATTTTACACACATTGAATTACTTAATGCTCAAGACAGCCCTATGGAGTAGCACTATTCCATTCCTACTCTGTATTTTGTTTTCTTTTATTTGAGAGATAGAAAGGGAGAGCTCAATCCACTAGCCAGCTCCGCAGTGCTCACACTCGCTAAGTCTGAGCCAAGCTGAAGTTAGGAGCTGGAAATGCAATGTAGGTCTCCCACATGGATGGCAAGTACTCAACACTGCTGCCTCCTGGGGTCTGCAATATCAGGAAGCTAGAATCAAGAATTTGAGCTGGATATGAAAACCAGGTACTCTGATATGGGACAGAGGCACAGAAACTGACATCATAAGTACTAGACCTAAACACCCACCCACCTATTTTAAATACAAAAAGATCAAGGCACAGAGATCTAACTTGCCTAAACACCTACTCCTAGTGTGGTGAGCTGAGATTTAAATCAGGCAACCCAGGTACAGCATCTTTGCTTTTTACCACTATACTCTAAATAACAACATAATAATAATGGTGACAACATCACCAGGAATTGAGACAAAATGAGATAATATGCATTAAAACTTGGTGACATGTTGTATGAATATCATGGAGTACGACTTCAGTGTGGGGTAGGTGGGTGGCTTGATGTCTTCTCCAGAAACATCTGGAAATCTTCTGAAAGTATGGTCCATAGTCTTCCAGTTGCCATTACTTTCTAGTCTTGATGAGGGAATATGGAAAGGACAACACCACACGAGTTTAGAGAAAAGTGTCCAGATGAGTGTCGCTCCCCCTCTTCGTGGAGGAACGACACAGGACCCTGCGCTGTTCTTTCGTCTGCTTGGCCCTCCCCGGGTTTGCTGCTGCTTCTTCCCAGGTTGGCTACCGTCCCTTCCACCTCCGTGGAAGGGCGGTTCCCCCTGGCCACTTTCCCCACTTCCGTGGGGGAGCGGCACACCGCCGGCCGGCTCTCTCGGGGGCTGCACAGGTGTTCCCTCAGATGTTCCTTGTGCATGTTGTCTCTCTCCTCCTTTATAGTCCTCTTCCACCAATTCCAACTCGGCTACCCACACGCCGAGTACGCTGCTCTCCTCCAATCAGGAGCAGGTCCTACAGTTTATTGGTTGAACTGGAGGCAGCTGTGTAGAAGCTGTTTCCTCCTCTCCCAGCGCCATATTGTGGGAGAGCAGATGCATAGAATAAGTCTTAATTCCAGTAACTTAGTCTAGTCCGAGTTGCTCCCCACAGATGAGGTAATACACAATTACATTGTAAGGTCTGAAAGATAAGGCTTGAGTGAAGAACAGATTGAGTGGTAACACTTTCCAATCTAAACATAGTCCCCTCTATCAAATGCTACATTGCAGGGCCAGCACTGTGGCATAGCGGGTAAAGCCGCCACCTGCAGTGCTAGCATTCCATATGGGCACCAGTTTGAGTCCTGGCTGCTCCACTTCTAATCCAGCTCCCTGATAATATGCCTGGGAAAGCAGCAAAAGATGTCCCAAGTGCTTGGACTCCTGTACCCACATGGGAGACACAGAAGAAGCTCCTGACTTTGGCTTAGCCCAGCCCTGGCTGTTGCAGTCATTTGGGGGAATGAACCAGTGGATGGAAGATCTCTCTCTCTCTCCCTCTCCCTCTCCCTCTCCCTCTCTATATATAACTATCTCAAAGTAATAAATTTATTTAAAATAAAAACACTATCTTGCATAAAATCCTACCATCTTTTTATTAGATGTTGTTTTCTACTTGCCCAGATAGGATTCTTAAAGTCCAAATGCCCACCAAGACAAGAGACCATTAAATCTCACCTGCCACAATGCCCATTTATTGCAGTCATTCTTTGCAAAAATCACATATGCAAGCTGTGGATATCTATAGGGGAAAGGAGCTAGAAAGAAGTAAAATACCCCAAACTTCATTAGTTTCACAAATTTGGCTTGGGTCATTCTGGCTCCAAGCCCAGTGCTTGTGCTTGCTTCAATCTGTCATGGAAGTTGAGGCCAGGCACAGAATGGAATAAAATGTCCAGCAAGCATCAGGCCCCAACAGTGTGATTTCTCCAGCCTTATTCTCTTTAAGCCTTAACACAATACTGAAAATGGTCACAATCTTATCTCCCACATATTCTATCAGCTGTTTGGTTTTGAGATTTGTTGTTGTGTGGTTAACTTTATGGATACAGAAAGATTTTTCTAAGTCCTGTAAGTGGCGATTGGCACTATAACTTCTTATTCCACAAGTTAACAGGAACTAAGACTCAGATGTGTGCATTTCTAAAGTTTGTTCTGTGTGCATGCTTCATACGACCTCACAAAGGCCCAGGGCCCTGCAGGAGCAGGTGGGACAGGTGGCCAGAGAGAGACCATACAGGGCAGCTGAGGAAAGGACACAGGTGCACAAACCCAGTCCCCCTTCTCTGCACTCATCCCTCACTCAAAGCTCCAGTCTGGAAGAAGTGGCAGCAAGGGGAGCACAGGCTCCAAGATCATGCACACATGTATTCACACACACACACACACACACACACACACGGAGACACCAGGAACAGCCAGCCCCTGTGTGGCTGAGAGGAAAGTTATTTACAGCAAGGTCTGGCCTCTCATGCCACCATGTAATTCCAGGCAATTGCACTTCCAAATAGATCTTTTTGGAGAAAATCAACAGTGGCTTTGCTTTCAATCTACTGGAAAATGAAGTCCTGTGCAAGTGTTACATAAGCCCACAGCAGGTGGAGTGAGGAGCTCAGGAGTCACAGCTCTGCCAACAGAGGTTGAGTCTCAGATCCCCGAGGCCTGCAGGGGCCCCTTGCCACCTGCCCCTGGCTGCCAGGCCAGGGTGCGTGTATGACTTTGTGGAATCAATAGAACTGCAGGGAAGGAGCAGGGTGCAAGTGAAAGCTACCAAAAACTATTTGTGAGGGTTCAAAGGGAATAATGGGCATTTCCTGCCAAGAAAGAAGGCTGGAGCACAGTTCCTGCTCCCATCCTACCTGGGTACAATCCAACTCAACATGACAACACACAGGTGCACAAACACACCCAATACCTGTGCCACAGGAGCTTCTGTTTTCCACTGTTTAATGTTAATTTTTCTATTATAAAAGTAAGAAAGTATCACTGAAGAAATTTTTGAAAGTACAGAAGCACAAAACAACGAAAACAATTGCCAATAATTGCATTATGCAAGCACAGTCAATGTTAGCATTTTGACCCAAACAGAATCATTGTCAGCGTTTTTGATGGATTATTTTCGAGACTTTGTTTTTACCCATTTTTAATTTTTAAAATGATTTCTGATGAGCTTTCCACTATGTCTCAAGACATTCACCTCTAGGACCTCTGTCAAATGCTGACTGATCCACATTGTAAAATCTGAAGGGGACAGATGGCAACTGACTACACTGGATGGGTAGCCCATGACTTGTCAGACTATGCAGAGAAAAACCTGTTAGTGAGATGAAAACAGCATTAACACATAATCAGGAGACACTAAATCCAGCTCCATTACACTATTGTTGACTGTAGGACCTTGAAAAAGCCATAGCTTCCTTTTCAACCAATTTATATCACCCACAGTGGCAAGCAGAATAGTCAAGCACATTTGGAAGCAAATAAATGTGCTTTTATTTCTTCTAAAGTGAAGAAATTCACTTTCTTTTTGTCTGAGTTTTTCCATCTGTATAATGGGGCTTTTAGTACTCATGACACAAAATTTCTAATAGTTGTCATCAGGATCAAATTAAACTATACATGCAAAAAGACTTGATAACCCTAAGCTTTCATTCTAACAAAAAATAGAGAAACAAAATACCATGCACGTCTCTTATGAATATTTTGTGAGAATACAAGAAGATAATAAATGTGAATAACATAAGCAATAAATCCCAAATAGGAGTGATATGAGGAACAGACAGTGCTGTTTCTGAAACTCAGGCAAGAAATCTAGAATAAAGGCAGGCACTGTGGTGCCTCCATCCCATATGAGAGTTTGAGTTTGAGTCCTGGCCACTCTACTTCTGCTCCAGCTCTCTGCTAATGAGCCTGGAATGCAGCAGATGATGGCTGAATTCCTTGAGTTCCTGGTACTCACTTGGAGATCCATATGGAGTAACTGGCTCCTCTCTCCTCTCTTCTCCTTTCCTCTCCTCTCCCTCCCTATTCCCTCTTTTTCATTCTGCCTTTAAAACAAACAAATAAATCTTTAAAAAATTAGGACTAATGAGGGCATGAAGATAGAATGAGGAATGAAAGAGTATAAGAAAGAGATTCCCCCCTCCTCTGTTTATCTCCTTTATTTCAAAGGCATTGACTTCTCACTCTCTAAAATTGAGATGTTAGAGTCTAATGCAACCAGTATGATTTGAGTTGGGTTCTAAACCTATGCAGAAATTGAGCCAAAATCTTTCCTAAGTGGAAGTCCAAGTGGAGGAATTTTTATTCTCCAGACTGGAGGATCCAGGCTCATCTTTAAACATCAGGAAAAAGAGGAGTGGAATGGAGGCAGGGAGGGGATATGTGACAGCAGCTTTGAACCCACAAAATGCAGGAGAGAGCCACCCATGAGAATATCCACACCAATTTAAGAGATCCCCAGAAGCAAAGGTGCCAAACAGTGGAATTAGTAACAGTGTGCCATCTTCTGGCATGACTAAATATTGCACAATTTCATGTGCCTGTGGACTCTAACCCTTGTTAAGAACTTGTTTGGGCAGGCATTATGGCATAGTGGGTAAAGCTACCACCTTCAAGGCTGGCATCCCATATATGGGCACCAGTTCAAATATCAGCTACTCCACTCCTGATCAAGCTCCCTACTGCTAATGGCCTGGGAAAAGCAGCAGAGGATGACCCAAGCATTTGAGCCCCTGCCATCCATGTGGGAGACCCCAGTGAAGCTCCTGGCTCCTGCCTTTGGCCTGGCCCAGCCCTAGCAGTTGAAGCAATCTGGAAAGTGAACCAGTGTTTGGAATATCTCTCTTTTTCTGCCTCTCAATCTCTCTTATAACTCTAACTTTAAAAATAAATAAATAAATAAATATTTAAAAAATAGTTTGTAAGGCATCTTTCCAAGTCAATACACTACGGAATAGACCTGTATGATCAAAGCCAGGCTAGGACAAGCTACCACAATGAGGCAGCTGCCATTTCTTTATTCAGCTTTCTCTACTGCTTTTCTTTTCCATTCACATTTGCTACCTAAGTCCAATGCTCTTCATTCATGTATAAGTACTTATGAGCTATTGGGTCAATGCTTCCAGCAATACTTGTATTTCAAAGAAGAACTAAGGAATTCAACATTACATAGCTTGCATCCTGCATCTAATTTAAACACTGTGGGCCAGTGTGGTCACACAGTGGATTAAGCCACTGCCTATGACACCAACATCCCATATTGAAGTGCCAATTTGAGTTCTGGCTGCTTCAATTCTAATCCAGCTCCCTGCTCATGCACCTAGGAAAGCAGCAGAAGATGGCTCAAGTACTTGGGCCCCTGCCACACAGGAGATGCAGTTAGAGTTCCTGGCTCATGGCTTTGGCCTGGCACAGCCCTGGTTATTGTACTCATCTGGGGAGTGAACCAGAGAATGGAAGGTGTCATGCTCTCTCTGTCTCTCCCCCTCTCTTTCACTGTGCCTTTCAAATGAACAAAACAAATCTTTAAAAGATAATATAAAATAATAGGCACTGGGCAATTCCTGGGTTCTAGGTACTGGGCTAGATATGGTCCCATCTTCCAGGATCTTTTAATCTATTCAGGAAAATAAAAACATACAAAAACCTCTACACTATCACAGTGCAAGAGTAACAATGTGGATAGTAAAGGCAATAGGCTCTCTAGTTCTAGAAAGGAAAAAAAAATCATTTATGGTTGGGGTGGTAAGGAAAGTGTTGTTTGAGCTGTGCTTTAAAGGACAAGTAAGATTTTAATAGGCAGAGAGATAAGAGAGGGTACACCTCTCCTACATAAAAGGAATGTAATATACCCAAGAATAGAAGAGGGGAGAAACCAGACCTGCTCATGTAATACTTTGATCAGAGAGAATAATAATGATTATTATTACTATTTACAGAATTTTATAAATCCTCTTTCTGTGTTTTTTGTTGTTGTTGTTGTTGTTGTTTGTTTGTTTTGATAGTGAGAGAGAGAGACAGAGAGAAAGGGCTTCCTTCCATTGGTTCACTCCTCAAATGGCCACCACAGCCGGCGCACTGCGTCGATCCAAAGCCAGGAGCCAGGTTCTTCCTCCTGGTCTCCCATGTGGGTGCAGGAGCCCAAGCACTTAGGCCATCCTCCACTATCTTCCTGGGCCACAGCTGAGAGCTGGACTGGAAGAGGAGCAACCGGGACTAGAACCCAATGTCCATGTGGGATGCCAGCGCCGCAGGCCGAGGATTAACCAAGGGAGCCACGGTTATAGATAAAGAAACTGAGGCTATAAGAGGTTAAATTAGTTACTTCATGAAGATTCTATAACTAAGGAAAAAACTTGAACCCAAAGATTCAATGTTTAAATCCCAGGCTATAGCAAGTATGGTTAAGTTAAAAAGGGAGATGAAAACCAATCTGAGAATTACAAGGAATATCAAGCTAAAAATTCAAGCTCATGGGGAGATTTCAGGCCCTGAGTGGAGTTTCTCTCTGAGGTCTGTGGAGGCGATGAGCTGTGACGTGCTTTGTCTTCTCCCCTTCCAGACAGAGGATGACCTCTCATTGGTCATTATCTTCCCTCTTCTTTGAGATTTACCTTGAGTTGTACAGCCCCCCAGGCACTTGGAAGCATCACATAGAAAAGTTACTTCTTTTTCCATCTAGTGCACTTGTCTGTTTGTTTGATTTCCTGCTCACTGCATTATATGTTATTGGGCCTCAGGGTGCCTCAGTGAATTAAAATGATACAGTCAAAATGTATGATTGAAAGACTGAAAGGCAATAATATCAGCATAATCATACTATACATTCATATCCCACTTTAGCATCTGTTATCTCATTTACTCACAAAGACATCAACAGCACTCTGAGAGAGGAATGACCAAACGTAGCAACTCAATTTTACCAATGGGAACACTGAAACAGAGAGGTTGGGTAGTTTGCCTGAGGCCAAAAAGTAAGTGATTGGAACTGTAACCAGATCCCTAACTCCAAAACCAGGCTTCTTTTCTCATTAGCCTACTCTAAGCTCAAGCAGGCAGTGGAGATGAAAAGGACCATGTGGTACTATCTGCTTCCAATTCCCAGCTCTCGGTTCAGAACCATGGACAGAGACATGCAGCCTAACACAGTTCTTTGAAGGCATGCAATGCTAGTATCCAAAGTAAAGCTCCAAAGCTCAATTCTAAAACACTGAATCCTGTCAGGCACCCTGAGAATGCTGCACACATAGATGCTTAGAAGGAATGGCAATGAAAATCTCTCAGAAACACATCAGAGTTAGCCACAGAGACCTTCATCTTCCTGACCTAGGTTGAGGAAAATATAACCTTTAACCAGAGTAAAGGTAATTCTTCACCAGCTGAAATCTAGAATAATTAGATGATCAGTCATGTTTATCCTGGTCTGCAAATACTGGACTGGCTCCAATTTACCTGCCATAATTTCCCCTTTCACCCTCCAGTACATTATGAAGACCCTCTCCCCAAGATACTAATTGTGAAAATAATGGCAATATCATTAATGTCTACTGAGTTCTTGCATTGTGCCAGGCACCAGGCTAAACACCTAAGTGTTATGTCATGATAAGATCCTTTCAATATGAAGTGTGAAGTATATCTAACATAGAAAGCATATAGGAAAAACTTTTGGGGAAGTGCATTGCAATGATGCTATACTAAAAAATATGTTTACTCTGGAGTCATACAGCTCCGCTTCCTACTAGCTGTGGCTCTGGACACTCACTTAATCACCCTGAATCTCAGTCTTTGCGTTTGTAGAAATGGAGACTCATGCTTTACTCACAGTATTATTAAGGAGAGTATAAATAATGCAAGTAAGGCCCTAAGCATATTCTCTAGACACATAGTAGGTACTCAATGAACACGATTTTACCAGTCCTCTCCATGTTCCATATGTATATTTTGTCTACATTCTTCATCCTTTCTAGATCTCACTCCCTGCCCAGTGGCCTGCTATCATGATAAAAGTAAAATTCAAAGAGTAGGGATTAGGTCAAATGAGAATTAGTCCACAAATATTTACAGAACAACACTTGTGTTGAGTTTTAAAATGACAGTGCCTTCAATAATGATCCTAGAAGTGTATAGAAGGGGGAAATACTATGATGGTTGGTTGATGGCCATAGGTAAGGAAAGGCATATTCAATGTCAAGTTTGCTGTGCCTGGCCACAGGCCAACAATGGGCATAAACCACAACAAAGCTGTTAAAATGACATATGCAGAACATCTATGGAGAAGCTGGAATCTAAAAGGGCTTAACTGATGCACTCATTCTTTCTTCTTAAAAAAAAGATTTATTTATTTGAAGAGTTACACAGAGGCAGAGAGAGAGAGAGAGAGAGAGAGAGAGAGAGAGAGAGAGAGAGAGAGATGGCCACAAAGGCTGGAGTTGCATCAGTTTGAAGCCAGAAGCCAGGAGCTTTCCCCGGGTCTTCCACATGGGTTCAGGGGCCCAAGGACATGGGCCACCTTCTACTGCCCTCCCAGGCAATAGCAGAGAGCTAAATCAGAGGAACGGCTGGCACTCAAACCAGCACCCACATGGGATGCTGGCACTGCAGGCGGCGGCTTTACCCGCCACACCACAGCACCAGCCGCATTCATTCTTTCAACCACCACTTACTGATCATCATGGAGAACAGCTGATCTCTGTCATGCAGCTCAAAGTTTGGTAAAGGATTTGCTGCCCCATGACTCTAGAACCTGGTAAATGTGTTAATATCAATGTGTCCAAGGTACTTTGGAGAACAAAGACCAAGAAGGATGCCTAATGACAACCATGTTTCTCAGAGCCATCCAGGATTATTCCTTCTCTAAAAGTTTGTTTCTTTTTATTTATTTGGAAGGAAAAGTGACAGAAAGGGGGGAGGAGAGGGGGGAAAAAGAGGGGGGAAAGAGAGACAGACAGACTCCATATGCTGGTTTACTTCCCCAATGCCTCTAACAGCTGATACTGGACCAGGCTGAAGCCAGGATCCAGGAACTGCACCTGGATTGCCCAAGTAAGTAGCAGGGACCCAAGTACTTGAGCCATCTTACACTGTCTCCCAGGATGTACACTGGCAGGAAGCTGGATCAGATGGAGAGGCAGGACTCTATCCCAGGCACCCTGATAATGGATGAGAGCATCCAAGTGACAGCTTAACCTGCTGTGCCACAATACCCTGCCCAATCCTGGTATATGTCTTGACCCACTAGTTATGCAAAGACTGGCACCAAACTCCTTCTGCACCTCCTGAAATGCCTCCTGCTCCATCTGTTAAGGCTCTACACCCTCCCTCATTTCTCCAGCTCCATGACTGCACTAAGACTCAAAAACAACCTAGTTTTATATCTCAAGGAAATCCAAAACATCATCCTATCTGACCTTGTATTTTATGACCCAAGTTCCAGAGAGATAGTGACCTCTTCTAGGTTGCAAAGCTGGTGGCCAGGAACCAGGCACAGGTCTTCCGACAGCAAAGCAGGAAAAATAAAGAGTGATAAGTCTCATATGTGGTTCCTCAGCCTCTTTGGAGAGTTTACAATTCTGTCTTCTTTGCAATCCAATATCCCCACAAGTCCCCCCACTGCCCTGCAAAGCCTAGCAAGATGAACAGAAGCTTTAACTCACTGGTTAACTACCACGACTCCGGGGTTTAAGTCAGGGAGAAGTGATGCAATTTCTTTACTCCAACTCTACTCACTCAGACTCACAGCCCACATCCTGAGTGGTCTTGCTCAAACAGTCCTCAGAATGATAATGGACATCAGGTCCACAAACAGCAGGACCACTGGGTCTGGCTTTGTCTCGTTGGTCAAGTTCTATTCAAACTCCTCCGTCCCCTGGAGCTGAATGATTGGGAGCAAATCAGCACCAAAGGACTCTGTAATGGAGAGTGACAAAAAGCCTCCCCCTGAATAATCTTTACACATAGACTCTCCAGGGCTGCATCTTCCCCAGGACTCCTAGCAGTGAGGTATAGCAGAAAAGCCCAAGAGTCAGGCAACCGGGGCGATAATGCGACTTCTCTGCTAAGTCATCTAAAGTAGCTAGAATTCTCTTCATCTGTTTGCTCATCCATAAAATGGGTATAATATCATTAACAACCTCATCATGCTGTTGTGACAATGACAAAGTATTTTGGCAAAGTACCTGGCTTGTATGAGGGTCCCAATAAATACTGATCTATTTCCCCTTCCATTAAAGATTAGCATCATTATTTCTATTTAAATGCTAACTCTGATTTTATGTGGAATCTGAATAGTTATTTCGCCCTTCAAGTCTTCAGTGTCTCCTTTACTTCACGACTAGGGGATAACAGAATACTAATGTTCCCTGGGTAAAAATGTGATTTTTAATAGAAGCATAATCGTAGCAACAGAATGAATAAGTGAGGATAAGAGGGAGAAAATAGACAATGACCAAATGCCTATGATACGCCAGGCACCTATTTCACAAACCTTTGTAAACCCCTGGGAGGAAGGATATTTGTAAAATTCCATTTTACAGATGTGGATTGGCAAGGTTAAGTAACTCAAACCAACACAGATATTAAGAAGCAGAGTGGAATACGACCCTGTCAGACTCCAGGGCCACTTCCTTTCCATTTCTTGCTCTTACTCTGCTGGGGAGAGGCGCCTCTTTGGTGAGCAGAATCATCCGCTGTAACTCTTAAAGAGAGCATGTGCAAACATAAACCATGTTAACTCTAAAGACTCCCCCAGGGCATTCCTTGTGATCTTTTCACAGGGATTCTAAAGGGATCAGGTGATGGATTTATGCCAGTGACCACCAGAGGGGGATAACAGCTGTCTGAGTGCAGAGTGCAGGCACGCACTTGCATGGCACGTGCACACACACACACAGACATCCCACAGTATCCTCCCCAAACAATAACAGAGATGCTGAATAAAGAGGGCTTCTTCTGTCTCTCTACTTCTAGCAAAGCCTGCTAAAGTCTGAGCCTATCTTTCTAGCAAACAGAAATCCCTAGCTCAGTTGAAAGATATTCCAGTTTTGGAAAGAATTTTTTAAAAAGAGAGAGATCTGACCACTCAATCTTATTATTAAAGAACATCATGTTCATAGTTTAAAAGAAACAGATTTTGAGCCAGCAGACAAGGGTTTCTGAAGTTTTGGCTCAACCATAACTGCTGTAGGGCCATGTACAAGTCCTTTAACACATCTCATTGTCCATTTCCTCCAATGGACAATGAGGACCCCAACAGCCCCCTGGCAGGGCTACCCTAAACAAAATGCAATAAGGTAAGGCAAAGTACTGTGCAAACTGTAAAGGCTATACAAATGTCACTTGCTCTTCCTGGTATTACATCCTGATTATTTATTCAGTATTGACACTTTCACTTCAACAAGGCCTTGCCCTGGATAACACAAGAGGTCTGGCACTGCATGAGAAAGAAGCAGAGGAGCCAGGGTAGCAATAAGCAACTGGCAGGAAGTAAGGATTCCTCACACCGAGCTTTCTGCCCTCTTCCTGCATTGCCCACCTCCCCTTTCAGGGAAGGTGGCTGATTTCCTGGGGCTTCTGGAACAAATAATCACTAGCTAGTTGGCTGGCAGTGCTGTATTCTCTCGCAGTTCTAGGAGCAGATGTGTGAAATGCATTTGTCAGTAGTGCTACACTCCCACTGGAGGCTCTCAGGGAAGTTCCTCCCTTCCTCCTCCATCTTCCAGTGGCTGCTGGAATTCCCTGGCTTGTGGCTGCATTATTTACATCTCTTCCTCCAACTTCACATAACTTTCTTTTCTCCAGTCTGTCAATTCTCCTCTGTGTATCTTTTATAAGGACCCTTGTCATTGCATCTGGGACCCTCCTGGGTCACCCACTATAATCCCACCGTCTCAGGATCATTAACTTCATAATATCTGTCTGCTATGGCCATTTTTTTTTTCACCTAGGTAACATTCACAGGTTCTAGAAATTAGGACATGACCCGTCTTTGAAGAGGTCATAGTCAATACGTTACAAAGCTCACCCAGTACAAACTCAATCTGCACTGTGTGGCACTGTGCTGTGGCATGCAAAAAATGAGAGGCAAGGCCTGAACTGAAGCAGGGAGGGGTATGAGATCCAATAAATTCAGAGCACAGAAAGCAAGACAAATTCATTCTGCCTGGGGAGGACGGTGAGAGGGCCTCCTGGAGGTGGTGATACTTGAACTGAGCCTTGAAGAACGGATTTTGTTACAGAGTGAAATTCTGATGGAGCAAAGAGCAAGATTAAAGATGCAGGGGTTGGAAGAGGATATTTAGAAAAGAAAACAGGAGAAGGAAGGATGGCAGACAAAGGAGGACGACACTGGGCTGAGACTCAAGGTAGAAGGACCTCACACTTGTCCTGGGGTGCAGCAGAGAAAGCTAGACACCAAACACAGTGAGAGGAGATTCCACCCCACTGCTCCTCCGACTTGCTTCCCTGGTTCACCGTGGGCCTGCACACTCACTCTCTGCTCCAGTGCTCAGAAGGAATAGCGGTCCAGCTTGGCCACGCTCCTCTGGAAATGCAAGCCCTGCCCTAATTCTGCCCAGCCTGTAATGCAAACAGCTCCACAGAGAGGTTCAGCGTCCAGGATGGGAGTCTGCGGGCTGCAGACAGACAGACAGTAGTGATGCAGGACCACAGCAGCAGGCACAGCAAGCCCAGCCCGGTCTCTGCGCCTCAGGATACAGACACTTGGATCCAGTTAATTGAAATATAAGCTTCAGGCAAGAGGATTTATCCAAACACCAAGAAAATAGCAGGAGGACGCTAACGGCATGCAAATAGATGAGACGGGATCCCTTTAAGACAGTCATTCTGATTGTGCGGCCCAGGTGCGGACCCAATCACCCAGCACAGACCCACCCCAACCCTCTCTCACCTCCCGCATACTCCCTCCACCCCCATCCCAGAGCTCCAGGACAGGCCTGATTGGCTCTAATAAAAGCAGCCTCGGCCCCAGGGAGCCTGCAGGAGGAACATAGCTGATTTCACCTCTTTAACCCTGGGACTAGAAAAACAGCCAAACGCTGACTCTGGCCTTCCCCAGGGAGGATCCCAGAGCTTTATCTCCTGAGCTGCACGACCTCTAGGAACCTCTGCACGCGTGAGATAAATCCCCAAGCCCAAGAGGAAGCCGACTTATCTCCCAATAAAGCATCTGTGCAAATTACATTTTTTTTATTCTCTGGGAAGGGAGTATTTTAAAAAATAATAACTGCAATAACAGTAATAATAATCACCATCTGCTGATGCCTGCATCTCAGCCAGTTCCTCAGGGAAGGAGGAGACAGGGCCTATGGGGCAGGATTGTGGAGGGACTGGGGGTGACTCACGGGCCGGGGTGGGCAGCTTCCCTGCGGATCCTGGACACCATGTCTGGTTTGAGAGATATGGCCGCCACCTCTCTTCATACAGAATAAACAAATGATTAACTGTCTCATTAGTGACTGTGCGGGAAGACACACAACTCACATCACGGTTGGTGGTGCAGGAAAGAGATTTATGTTATTAACAATTAAAGCAAAGTAAACGTGGCCTTCTGCCCCGCTGCCTGCCTGCATGGGGCCCCTCTTACAGAAGCAAGGCAGTGGCGCTGGAGAACACAGGTGGTGTCCACCTGGCAGGACTTGGGTCTAGCCAGAAGAAGAGAGCAGGTGCTGGGACATGTCACTGGCAATTCAGAGCTGGGGCCAGGATCAGGCAGGAGTCAGAATGGAAGGATGGGAAGAGGGAGTACAATTGCCCAGAAATTCATCATGGCTTATAATCTGTTTGTAGGTATTCACTCCACAAGAAAGAGAATAATGACCCCAGTCCACCCTCTAAGGACTAGATACTAATGATCGCAGTTCTGATCCTAGCTCCAACCCTGCCCAGATGTGTGGCCAGGACAAAGTCTGGCTTGGTTTCCATATTTGAAAAATACACACAGAGATTTTGTTTTTAAAGTACTGTGAGAATGGAGCTGGTCATTGTCACTTTTTATTGTTTGTTGTTTTGTTTATCAAATGTCACAGCTGTACAAAGAGCCTGCTCTGAACTCAGGTTTCCTGGGATCCAATCCCAATTCAACCACTTACTAGCTGGCTGACCAATCATCTTCTCATGCAGCACTGCAAAATGGGTATGCCACTGTCATTTACCTTTGGCATGTCAAAGCAGCTCACTGGTACCAAGGTACCAAGCACTAAGCAATGCCCAGCACAGAGGAAGCAGTGTCCCACGTGCCATCCATGCTACCACGTTTGCACTTGCTCCTCACCAGTACCTGCACTTTAAACACACAACTGAGATTCATGCTTCTAGACGCTCCGGCTAGGAATGCGTGCCCCTCCCTCTAAGATACTCTCTACTTTTACCTTCCAGCCAAAGAAGGAGGTATCCCAGTCTTTTTCTGAGATGTGACCCACACTCCCCTCCTCTGAGGTTTTGGTCTCAAACTCTAGATCTCTTCTTTTTACTATCTCTAGACTCTTCCACAAAGCTGGCTTCATGTCCCTCTCCCTACAGACATGGTCAAGTCTCACTCATCCTACAATCTTCTGTCAACTCGGTCCCCACCAAGCCAGCAATCTTCCCCCTACTTTGCCCTCTACACCTGCAGTCCTTGCCTTCACCTGGACACCTTCATCACTCCTTGGTTCCCATCCCCCACCACTGTGCCACAAGTGAAAGACAGCAAATGCGCACGCCTGGCCGAGTCTCTCCCAAGGCTCCCCTCCAGCCATCAGTTTGACTTCTCTGCAGCTTGGGGCTCGGCAGACCACCCCTAAGTGAATTCCTTCTTGTCTTTGTCCTCCTGGAGATTGCTCTGTCCTTGTATTTCTCTGTCTACATTTCCTCTGCATCACCTGGCCTTCAACACTGCTGTCCCTGAAGGGTCTTGGCAACCTTCTCTTCTAGCCTGGGCAGTACCCCACTGCCCACAAGAGGCTCAGGCTCCAGAGTGCCAGGTCTGTGAAGGATTTGAGGGCAGTTTGATTTGCTTGACCAAGTCTTTTCAAAGGCTGAGTGACTGGGCAGGCCTTGGATTTGGCAGTTCTTATACCAGACAACTTCCCACACGTAGGGTCAACTCTCCAGCCGTGGCAGTATGTGAGTCAGTGAGCCTTGCGACCAGTTTCTCCTGAATAATCTCCCCTAATGCATAGGCTGTATTCTAATCCGAATCCTGATGGAACCCCAAACTTCATTTCTGTTTATGCTTGTTTTGCATTCAAACCCAAATTTCCTGCTGTTCAGTGAAGCCCAACATCCAGATGTCCCATGAATAGGAATTGTGGCTGTCACTAACCTAAACCTCACTTTGCACAGGGCAACATACTAAGTACTTCCTGTGGGTTATTCCTTGTAACCTCTCTGACCAGTTTATAAACTGGCTAAGAGCATGGATTCTGGATCCAAAGTACTGCATCAGAGTCCAGCTCTGCTACTCATGGATTTGACTACCTTGGGCAAGGTCCTCTATGTGCCTCAGTTTTCTCATCTGGAAAATGGAATAAATAATAGCATTTACTTCATCAAGTAGCTGGGATTATTGCAAAAGTCTGTGCATTTAAAAGGCACAGCGCTGTGGCATAGTGGGTAAAGCCACTGCCTGCAGTGCTGGCATCCCGTATGAGCGCCAGTTCATGTCCCAGCTGCTCCAGTTCCGATCCAGCTCTCTGCCATGGCCTGGGAAAGCAGTAGAAGATGGCCTATGTCCTTGGGCCCCTGCATCTACATGGGAGACCCGGAAGAAGCTCTTGGCTTCAGATCAGCTCAGCTCTGGCCATTGCAGCCAATTGGGGAGTGAACCAGTGAATAGAAGACCTCTCTCTCTCTCTCTCTCTCTCTCTCTCTCTGCCTCTCCTTCTCTCTGTGTATGACTCTGACTTTCAAATAAATAAACAGATCTTTAACAAAAAAATGCATAGCACAATGTCCAACATGGGACAAATACTCAGTGTCTGGGAGGTGTGGCTATTCCTGTTATACTTCAGATGAAAAAATGCACACACAAAGAGTGGGAATATCACACAAAAAGGCATAGTTAACCAAGGAACAGCTGGAATTCAACCCCAGGTAGCCTGATTTCAAAGTCCAGGCTCTGAACTATCCTA
Source organism: Oryctolagus cuniculus (assembly GCF_051225735.1). Classification (NCBI taxonomy): domain Eukaryota; kingdom Metazoa; phylum Chordata; class Mammalia; order Lagomorpha; family Leporidae; genus Oryctolagus; species Oryctolagus cuniculus. The sequence goes on along the minus strand of NC_142886.1, from coordinate 28,681,206 downwards.
TGGTTTGTGATCAGAGTTTCCACAAGTGTGATTTGTAGAGAATTGGCATGAAAATCCTCCAGGGTGCTTGTTAAAAAATATTGTCTTGGGGCCAGCACCGCGGCTCACTAGGCTAATCCTCCACCTTGCGGCGCCGGCACACCGGGTTCTAGTCCCAGTCGGGGTGCCGGATTCTGTCCCGGTTGCCCCTCTTCCAGGCCAGCTCTCTGCTGTGGCCAGGGAGTACAGTGGAAGATGGCCCAAGTCCTTGGGCCCTGCACCCTATGGGAGACCAGGATAAGTACCTGGCTCCTGCCATCGGATCAGTGCTGTGCACCGGCCGTGGCAGCCATTGGAGGGTGAACCAATGGCAAAGGAAGACCTTTCTTTCTGTCTCTCTCTCTCTCACTGTCCACTATGCCTGTCAAAAAAAAATATTTTCAAGTCAATGAAAACTACTGAATTAGTTTCTTTGGGGCTGAGACCTGAGAAACTGTATTTTTAACAAGTTCTGTAAGTGACTTACAGAATACCTTAAATAAAGAGAAATCACTGAAAAAATTTGGTTCAAAAGGAAGTAGAAGGAAAGAACAGATTTTGAGGTATGAAAGGTGTGTGTTAGAGGGTGGGGTAATTCTGCAAACTGGTGGCTAGTTTTCAAAATAAACTTTGTGAAACGATTAAAGTGGGGGAGAGGAATGGCGAGGTCACCCATTGAGTAGACAGGGAGACAGGAATATTCTTTGGGTATCTCACAGATAAGGTTCTCAGGACATGACAGCTTACTAGAAATCAGGGAGCAGAAAAATTAATTGGGAGTTAAGTCTGATCCTGAAGTTTCTGTTTAATACCTAAGTAGGTAGTGATACTTTTAACCAAGATGGACGAGGTGCTATGGAGATTGTGATCCCTGAGAATTTCTCAGGATATCCAGGAGGACAGCTCCATTAAACAGCAGGACTTTTGATTACTGTTTGAAAATGTCAGTTAATATTTGTACTTATCTATGAAGTCTGTATTATGATTTGATACATGTATACAATGTTATGATGACATCAGGATAGTTAGCACTTCAGTCTCCTCAAATACTATCAATGCCTTGGAGGGGCACTTCCCACTCCATCCTACTGTGATACTGAACATTAGAATTAATTATATTTCAGTACCCACTGCCAAACTCTGTTCTCCTGTGCCACTACCCTTTCTAGCCTCTAGTGACCTCTGCTCTTCTCTCAACTTTAATGGGGTCAACATTTTTAGCTTCCACAAATGAATGAAAACATGCAGCGTATATCTTCCTGTGCCTGGCTTCTTTCACTTAACATAATGTCCCCCGGTTCCATCTGCCTGTGTAAATGACAGGATTTGTCCTTTTTAAGGCTGAATAATATTTCACTGAACATGAATGCCCCCTTTTAGCTATTCATCCATTGATGAACATCTCAGTTGATTCCATAGCATGGTTATTGCAAATGGTGCAGCATTAAAAAGGGCATGCAGTGAATCACTGTGATATAAACATTTCATTTCTTTTGGATATATACCTAGTAGTGAAACAGCTGGATCATATGGTGATTGTGTTTTGGTTTTATGAGGGATCTCCATGCTTTTTTCCATAATGGCTGAACTATTTACAATCCCATCAACAATGTGTAAGAGCTTCCCATTTTCTGCATCCAAGCAAGCATTTGTTATTATGTTTTTTGGTAAGAGCCACTCTACCTGAGCTGAGATAGTATCTCATTATGGTTTTTAATTTGCCTTTCCCTGATGATCAATGATATCATATATTTTTTGTTATCTTTGTTGGTCATGTATATGTTACCTTTAAAGATAATAACCAAAATTAAATAAATCCAAAACTCATTCCCTCAGTCACATTAGCCATATCTCAAGTGTTCAACAGTTATCTGTGGGTGCATATAGTCCTAGAGCATTTTTATCATTACAGAAAGTTCTATGGGACATGAGTGCTGTAGAAATAAATGCTAGACTACAATCCTGAATCAGTCATTTGAGAGTTCCTTGTGTTCCTCCCAATGCTTCAGTTTCCTGAACTATAAAACAATAATAATAGTGCCCACCTCATATGATTGCTTTGAAAAGATGAGATAATATAGCTAATGTACTCAGAATAGAATTAATGCACTTTTGCATGCAATAGACAATATGTAAGTTTGTGTGTTTATTATTGTGAGGCAGATGGTGTTGTCGTTTATTTATTTATTTGAGAGGCAGAGAGAGAGACAGCTCTCAACCACTGGCTGACTCCCCAAATGCCTGCAATGACAAGGCCTAGATCATGCTTAAGTCTGGAACCAGGAATGCAAATGTGGATTTCCCATGTTGTTGGCAAAAACACAATTACCCGTGCTATCACCCCTGACTCCCAGGGTGTGTGTTAGCTGAAAGCTGGAGTCAGGAGCCAGAGCCCAGAACCAAACCACAGCACTAAGATTTAGGATGCTGGCATCTTAACCATCAGACTAAAAGCCTGCTCCAGTGTCATTAATAACATTATCATTTACACTGATGCACTTAGAACTCCAGGTGACAGTGAAGTCTTTATATCTTGCCTATACTTGAGATGTCCTTTTTTCCCTCCTGAAAGCTCCTACCCATTTGACATTACACTGAATCCAAAGCCCAATTAACTCATGTCTTTCTCCCCCTAACTTTTCCTGAAGAAGAATTCTCCATTTCTTAGGCCTTCCAGGTATGATCACCATGCCTGCTTTTCTCATGTTCACAAGCCTGCGTTATAATTGGTCTGTGTTTCTGCTCCTGCCCTGCTTCTTGGAAACACCTCCTAAGACCCACAGTTCTCCTTGGAAATGAGAACAGAGCCCACGTTCAAGGGGAAGTTTCCATTGTATGTCAGCAGATGGAGCTTTGCAAACCCTTTTATGATGAAACGCATCCAGATAGAGCAGCAAATGTGATGTTTTGCCCTGGGCGCTATGTCTATCGCAAACCCCTGGGCATCAGTGTATGACCTTTGCAAAAAGTCATCCTGGCTGAAACGTCTCTGTATTGTTGTTTGCCTGGCAGTGAGTTATTCTGGGTGGAGGCAAACAGTTTTCATTATATAACATCTCAAAGAGCTGACCTGGGAGGCCCATGAGCTTGGGACTGGTAGGGGAAGAGAAGAGGAATACTACTGTTTTGTTTTCACAGAGCACTTACTGCTCTAAGTGCATGCCAGATAATTTGCTTTTCTTTACAAAAAGAAGAAATTTGTCAACCTTCCCAGGAGGAAGGGTTGGATCTGAGTAGAGCGACTAAGAGAGTGGTACAGAAGACAGCGTACATCACTACTTACTAGTTCTGTGACCTGAGCTGTGGTCCTGAATTCCGTGTGAGGCTCGGTTTCCCCATATGTGAAAGGAGGTGCTAGTCTACTGTGTAGACAGTGGCTGAGGAATAACGTGTATGCACATTCCCCCAGGTCCTGTCCCATAACAGGCCCTCAACCAATAGTCCCAGCACTATTACAGAGTTCTAGAAAAAACGTGCCTTCCAAGAGAATCACATAAAATTTTTAAAGACTCAGGAAAGTAATAAAGAACAAATAGAAAAACATTCCTGTGATATTAAGACTAAGAGTTTCAGGGCCACTACAGGTGACACTGCACACAGGGGACTCCAAAGTAACTAAAACTCAGCCAGATCGCACACGTGTCTATTTGCAAAGGCCGTTTAATAATGTGTGGAGGTCTGTAAAATCCTGCACATGGTACGACGTCTCCATCAGAGGGGACGTGTGGACAACCAGACGCTGACACAGGCTTTAGCTGGCTGCAGGTCCCCCTCTGCCCATTGTCTCAGGTTGCTTGTGTTCCACTGAAGCTCTTGTTCAGAGCTGTTTTTCTCCCTTCTCACCCCCTCTTTCTTGCTCACAGCTGCATCCTGGGTGGGGAGGGCTCTGCATTTCCTCCTGTTCCTATTCACTTGAAGCCCTTGATCATGAACTCTATTCCCTCCTCTGTACTGTGGCTGTTGCCATCACTCTCAGCAGTCTTCTCCTTCTTGTTTATTGTGATTGTCCTCACAGCCCAACCACCACTCAGTACGGTGACTCAGGGACTCTGATGAGCAGGATTCCAGGAACAACTTCCTATGAACTTCACCCTTGTCTAAGTCCCTTCCATTTGAGTATGAATCACTGAGACGTCACTGTCATCATTATGTCATGCTGTAAGTTTTTATGGTGTCCCCCCAAAACTCCTATGTGGAAGTCCTAGCCCACAGCATCTCAGAATGCGACACTGCTTGAAACGAAGGCTCTTACAGATATAAGGATTCATAATGAGGTCTTCAGTGTGGGCTCAAATCTAATACAAATAGTGTCATAATATAAAAGGGGGAAAGCTGTGTGAAGGTGAAGCTAGTCATCTCTCCAGGGTAGGAGAGAGCCCTGGCCTAGCTCCTTCTCTCATAACCCTCAGAAGGAAGTGATCTGGCTGACTCCACACTTCAAGCCTGCAGAACCGTTTGGTGGTTTAAGTCACCCAGCTGATTACTGGAGTCCATGCAAACCAACACATATGGCCCAGGGAAGATGATCTAGATGGATGAAATCTAATCTCTAGAGTCTTTTTAGGGGTCGGCACCATGGCTCACTTGGTTAATCGTCCACCTGCGGAGCCAGCATCCCATATGGGTGCCGGTTCTAGTCCTGGTTGCTCCTCTTCCAGTCCAGCTCTCTGCTCTGGCCCAGGAGGGCAGTGGAGGATGTCCCAAGTGTTTGGGCCCCTGCACCCACATGGGAGACCAGGAGGAGGAACCTGGCTCCTAGCTTCAGATTAGCACAGCACCGGCCATGGCAGCCATTTGGGGAGTGAACCAGCAGAAGGAAGACTTTTCTCTCTGTCTCTCTCTCTCTCACTGTCTAACTCTGTCTGTCAAATAAATTTTTAAAAAAAAGAGTCTTTTTAAAGCAAAGCATTTTCTCCAACTCTTGACGGAAGAGGAAGTCAGAGACTGGAAGCACAGGTAGGAACCGAGGCACCCTTGCTGACCCTGCCTGCAGGAAACCCCAGAGCTGGATGTGGTCCTGATTGACAGCAAGAAATGAAAGGGAGTCTTCAGTCCTAAAACAGTAATTGAATTTGGCCAGCCAAAGGCTTGAGCTTCAAGTGATTCCTCCCAGAATCTGCAGATACAGCCCATCCAGTCAACACTTTGATTTTGGTCTTGGAAGACCCTGAAGAAAGGGGTCATCAAGCCTGCCTGCACTTCTGTATATAGAGTTCTGAGCTAATGCATGGTGTTTCTTTAAACAACTAAGTTCGTGAAATTATGTGACAGCAGAAACAGAGGATAAATACAAACTCCAACCCCCCTCCCCGAAGGTTTTTCTTATAGGACAATGGGATTTGGGAGTCCTTAGCTGTAGACTTCAAGTCCCTAAGACTTCTTTATCACATCCTGCCTCCGTTTCCCCACTGGTCATACATGCCTGTGTCCACCAATTATAGCACCGCTAGTGAAAGTAAGGAAATGATAAGCGACCTGGAGTTGCAGGTGTTAGGAGAGGAGGAGAATGAGGGCAGAAGAGATCAGCAGGAGATGCAACTCACAGCCAGACAAGGCTGCACCAGTGAACTTGTCTTTTTAACCTGAGGCTTTCTCAGTTCACTCAAGCTTGCTACTTCCCTGTGGTCTTCCCACCTGCCAGAAGGAACTATTTCCTCCCCTGTGCCCATGCCTCTGGCATCTTCAGCTACCCCACACTGAGGTTTTTCACTGCGGGGGTGACAGGGTCAGGAGAGCTTGGCCAAGCCAATGCAGAACAGCTTGATACCTCTCCCAGGTAAATCTTGGCAGTCAGCAAGGGACAACAAGTTGCAAAACCCTTTCAGATAAACAGCAGCACTGCAGGTACACATGGAGGAATAAGGAGCTGACAAATGTTTAAAAAAATAATGTGAGTGCATCTTTGGAAGATGAGTCTAGCAAACCATGCACAGGCTAGGGAGCAGCCTTGGCGGGTGAGCTGCTAGAATTCCCATTTGGAAATTCTGCAGGATAAGTCAACGTGACTGGTGTTCTGAATGTGCCAGCCTTAGGATGCAACTTTCAGAAACTCTTTTTCTTTCAAATCACTTCTCCATGTTCCAAACTCACCCCTCATCATGGAGGTCTCATGGGCATTTAAGACTACACATGTCCAAAACGCACACATCATCTCTACCTCACCTACACTGGCACCATCACTCTCTGAACACCTAGGATAAACTCCTGGCAGAAGAAAGAGGGTAACCTCAGGCTCCAATCCTAGTTCTGTCCCCCTGCCGGCTCACTGACCTCTGAGCCTTAGTTTTCATTTGCCAAGTAGGAATAATAGTAACACCTCCAAGGAATGTTCTAAAAGAACAATAAAAAAATGCATATAAAGCATGTGTCTCAGTAACTGCCTGCTAAAAGCACACAATGAAAGGGAAGTTCAACTGCTGCTAGGAGGAGGAGGAAGAGGAGAACTATGATGATGATGATGTTCCAATCTGTAAAACTGAAGAAGCCGACCAGTCACTAAAGCTTATTTAACCCCTTAAGAGTCCATGAGGTCTACACTTAAAATATTTCAGATGTTCCTTCCTACCTTTCATATGAAAACCAAACATACACCCACACTCCCACATATACACCCATAAACATTTCCCCTCTGCTTTGTCTTTCTTTGCTTATGTTATTCCCTTGCCCGTATATTTCACACTTATGTCTCTCGAAATCCCGTTAACCTTCCAAGGCTCACCAACAATGCCAAATCATCAATCTAAACGTCGCTGATTCTCAGCAAGAAGTGATGCCTCCCATCTTGAAGTGCCAACGTAGGGAACGTTGCCCCGTGTTTGGTGCAGATGTCCGAAGATACTCACCTTGTCCATCTGATTTGAGCTTCTTGAAGTCAAGGACTAAGTCTAATTCACCTTAACTTTCCCTTCATGCCAATCAAATTCCCTGAACCTAGGAGGAATCTATAAACACTCTTCGAATGAATGACTAATGAATGCAGAATATCCTATGCACCCTAGGGTAATAAAGAAACTTTACCCAGGGAAAATGTACATGCTGCCTTGCTCATCTGTTTCAGAGACTTCCATGTTTCATAGATACATCAAATAAGGACTCAAGATGGATTTCAGTCATCTGTTTAGAAGTAATTATTTATTATAAATGCATCAAAATCTAGAAATCTTTCAAGATTATAAAAGAAGGGAGTTGAGCTGAAAGGCAGGGGGATAAAGCAGTTGCTAATAGCACTGGACCCATAATTCCCAGAATGTTGTTGGATGAATATGAACGCAAAGTGCCCAGCAGGGAAAAAAAAAAAGCAAACAAAGTAAAATTGACTCTCTTACATTGCAATCCATCTCTACAAGGTCAGCACTAAATGAACACAACCTTCAGTTGTCTGGTCAAGGTTGGTGGATTAGGATTTATTTCTTTATTCTTCCAAATGGGTTAGTGGAGAATTGTTTCCACCACAGTATACCTCCTTCTCTGAACAAGAGTCAGCCAGTGCAGAGGTGTGAAAGCCTTTAAGCTGGTTGCACATGGGTTGAGCTGGAGTACCAATCATTGGGAAGGTCCTAAAGTGCATCCTGCTGGTTCCATTGTTCTTTGGCTATAAATCTAATGAAACAAGATGAGAAGGGTGTGATTCCTGGAAAAGAGCCCTAGACTAGGAGTTAGGAGACCTCGAATGCTGTCTTTACTCCTAGATGTTTGATTTTTACAAAAGAACCCTAGCCTCTAAGATACTCACTTTTTCCATTAAAAATGATGAGTTCAGGCTAGAATGGTAGAACCATTTAGCAACTCCCTTCCCTAAGCCAGGTTAGAGGCACTTTCCTTCCAGGAAGGATTCGGTGCTGCCTGTCCTAAGCAGCAGGCAGCCTCCCTGTCCATGTCCTGCTCGGTGACATCACCAGTGAGTTAGCTCCTCTCTTCAGATCAGCCTCTTGTGGGATCTACCCAAAGACACAATTTCTTTAGATTTTTCTTCTCTTTCAAAAGCCTCCTTCCAGAGACTCATAACCACCGGATTCATTAAATCAGTTCTCAGGTAGATGCCTGTGTTAAAGAGCCTTCAATCGATCCTTTAAATAAAGCTGGCCAAATATTTCACCAGCTCGGGGCTTTCTACTCCCTCAAGTAGTCAGAGCAGCTTTCCCTCCTGGCTCTGCTCTGCCCAGCCTCTTCCCAAGGCCTACAGTTTGGCTCCTAACAAACACACTGAGAATTTGAGCAGGTTCTTTTATCAGCAGATTTTTAACTCTCACAGTGGAAAAGACTCATTGTTTAATTCCTATTGCCCTGCTGTGGGAGGGAGAGGAAGAAGAGAGCAGTGACTGAAATCAAGGGGATCTGGAGCACAGAGCTGCAGTCCTTCTGATCTCCAGGTACCGCTTCCCCCTCACCCACTGCCCCTCCCTGTCCCTACCCCCCCCATTCCTTTACACCCTGGTGCTCTTAGATCCAGCTCTTCCCTCCTAGGCTGATTTCCTTCTAAAGCAGCCAGGCAGCTGGAAGGTCCTGCAATGAGCATTAAACGTGGAGGTCAGAAAGACTGCTTTTCAATCAGCGTGGCCACCGCTGGCTTGGGCAAGATTTTTAACTCCTCTGGGATTCAGGTACCATGGTCCACGATGGCATTCAGGCACACTACCCCCAGAATATGGCACCTGGGCACATAGAACATTTTAACCTGAAGGAAGGGTTCTCTGACCTCCTTGTGAAGCACGGCCCACGACCGTCACATGACAGGTGGCTTCCCAACACCAGGGGAAAGGGCATCCCCTCCGGTCAGGAACACAGAGGGGATCCCTGCACAGGGCCCTGCTAGGCCAGCAGGGCAGGTGCTGCCCTCCCACTTGGCTCTCCAGGCTGCTCCATGACTATCCCCTCTTCACCAAAACCACCACAGGGCACACTCAGGTTTCACGGTTTCTTTGGGCTTTGATTTTCTCACGAATGCCCCCCATGTCTCGTAAAATATACTCAATAAATGTGCAGGCTTCTCTCTGGTTAATCTGTCCTGTCATTACAGCTGTGAACTGAGAAGAACGCAAGGGAGAGATTTTCCTCCCTACATCTTGGGAGGGCCATGGCAAGGCCTGCATCCCCTACGTCCCTCCCATCAGAGAACTAAATGAAGCTGCAACTCACATACCTGTAGACGAGGCCAGCTGGAAATGTCTGGATGACCACAGACCTAAGTATCTTTGTGGGAACACAGTGTGTGGGGTACCCCATGGGGGAGACCTCACGTCTTTTCCCCAGTTCCCTCTAGCCTCCATTCCATCTTCCTTTCCATTTCTTCTCCAGGCTGGCCTTTGAAAAGACATTTAACCTGAAGAAAGTAAAGCAGCCCTTTATGAAATTACATGAAGTGGACAGTTCCTCATGCTCCCCAGGATGGCCCCCTTGGTCCTCACGGCAGGCAACACCTGCTCCCTGCTGCCCGTGACCTACGCAGCGCACTCTGGCCTTCCTGGAACAGCACAAGGAATGCCACTTCTCGAGCTGCCAGGAATCAGGTGCCCGGCCACTCGCAGGGTCTGTATTTATAACTTCTTGGGCCTTCACTATGAGTCAAATGTTATATTCACAGCTAATTTTCTATTAATTAGATGCTTCCGTTCCTCAGCTAAATGAATAACCAGCCAAACTGGAGGCCTGGAGTTCAGAAATGCTGTGGACAGTGGTATAAATAAAAGCTGGGTAGACGAGGAGGGGTTGGGGGGTCAAGAGAGAAGTGGGGAAGCAAGAAAATGCCCTGTTCTGGGAGCTGCTTCTAACACAATGAAACGATGACTTGGTGACCTAACACAACCTTTAGCAGGATGCTTGAACAGTTCTACTTCTGACCCTCGGGGTGAGAAGGCTCTGGGGGATGTGGGAAATCCAGCCAGGGGGGTGGAATGGGGGCTCTGAAGGCCTCGGAGACAGTGTTTCTTCTATGGCGGTTTCTGGATCTTTCCATCAGCACCACCTGGCTCCATCTGATCCACCTGGAGGGGGCTCTAGGCAGCCATGTGTTCAGTACTTTGCCCCTCCAGCTCAGCCCTAGGGATTCTAAACTTCGGGAAACACTGTTCCAGGGAAACCCAGACTCCAAGGTGCCATCCAGGGATAAGGGACCTCAGCTAGATTTTAGAAACATTTCTAAATCTGTTAACTGTTTACCATGTGTCATTCATGTATTCTCTCTTCTCTTTTATCCTCACAACACAGTAGGAAGTAGAGGCAACTGTTAGCCTATGAATGGATAACTGAGACTTTCAAATATTAAGTACCTTGGATCAATCAATGATCTAGGAGAAACAAACTGGTTCATCCTGGACACACTGCAATCTGGTCTATTTGTCAGACATACCCCAGTCCCCCCCATAATGTCAAGAGGAGACTCCTGGTAAACTTCTGAGTGCGCAGTCCAGCTGTAGAAAGGCAGAGATGACCAGGCAAGCCAGGGACATGAGACAGTGAATAACCAAGAGACCAGACAGTCCATGGCAGGATTCCAGGCTGAGAGCAATAGATTGCCTCTTTCCAAGTCTAGATTCCACTCCCCTGTGTATTTTAGAGACTTTGGGAAAGGTACTGTACTTTTTAAAAAAAATATTTATTTGAAAGGCAGAGTTACAGAGACTGAGACAGAGGCAGAAAGAGAGGTCTTCCATCTGCTGGTTCACTCCCCAGATGGCTGCAATGGCCAGAGCTGTGCCGATCCAAAACCAGGAGCCAGGAGCTTCTTCCAGGTCTCCCACACAGGTACAGGGGCCCAAGGACTTGAGCCTTCTTACACTGCTTTCCCAGGCCATAACAGAGAGCTGGATCGGAAGTGAAGCAGCCGGGACTTGAATTGGCGCCCATACGGGATGCTGGCACTGCAGGCGGCGGCTTTACCCGCTACACCACAGCACCAGCCCCTGTTGTATTTCTTTGTGCCTCAGTTTCCCCATTGTGTAATGATGATCATGGTAGTGGTGATCACCTCACTGTGTTGTTGGGAGTAATGGGACAGCACACAGATCACACAGCCCACAGATTCTAGGCTCAGCTAATGAGTCGACCAGAGTGATTGAACCCCCACCAACTACAGATGTCTCATCCTGCTTTTCCCCAAAGGTAACACCTGAATCATCAGCCCTGATACTTCGTTTTGGCTCTGGGGATGTCTCGGGTTACAAAGATTCCTTGATAAATGCTTTATAAAACATTTCCTCTAGCACTATGAATGTCCTTCCATAAATAATTAAACTACACTAGTTACTGAAAGAAATGATCAAAACCCACATTGGGAGAACAACGGGAACTTAAATATTTTTCTTTATTCAGACAGTCTGTCCAGACACTTCCTGATTTCCTTTGGGGTTCAAGAGGGTGAACGCAGGAGCACAGCCCCCACTACTGAGGACTTTTCAGACTGAACAAGCACAGAAGAAAGGCTCAGGGACTAAGGGTAAACACCGGATGCAAACTCAGGACCAATATGAAGATTAGCAAGGAAAAAATCTGTCCTAGTAGAACTCTCTTAATGGCATCTCCTACAGGCCAGATACAAGGACAATGTGGCAGGCAAATAAACAGAAGATAGCAAAAAAGAAAAAAAAAATGAGAGAAGGAACCTCCATCCCCAACAGAGGCAGGGTCCCCCTGCCAAGCAACCCTAAGAGAGGCCTCGTCTTCCGGTCCAAAGAGAAGTTTTGAGTTTATTCAAGAACCCCCATGGGATGCATCTCTCGTCCATCTAGACTATTAATCACCTGCCTGCAATTCACTTAAGACATTCTCACTCCTTAGCCTGAAGTTTTTGCATATGCTTGTTCATGTATGCCCCAGGGGAAAAATATTTCCTTAAGCACAAAGCCGCCCTCTCTCACAGCTAGAATCCCAGATTTTCCTGTAATAACACAGTAGACCCTTGCAAAGAGGCCCTAACTGGAACCACTGTAATGAAATGGACATGAAAGAAAATTTGAGAATAAATGCAGGGTGGAGGCAGTTTGCACCAAGAGAAAAGAATCAGCTGTAGCTAAAGCTTTTAGCCTTCAGGAGAATATATTGGCCTTTAGTCTGAATTAGGAAACTTCTCCCTTTCCCAGACTACCTAGCTCTGTTATGTGGACAAAGTCTAGTGCATCTAAGGAGCAGATTATGACAAATAACAGTGTATTGCATTGATGAAGCCGTGTCATTCCAAAGACAACTCTGCTCAAAGCTCCCAAGTAATAGGGGCAGGTATAAAGAGCTCCCAGTAAGTAGGTCATGAGAACGGGCTGATTTTTCTCAGCCTGAAATGTGAACTTCAGTCATAGATCCCAGAAGAAGTAAAACAAATTGAAGAGGCTGAATGTGAGCAGTAGGCTTTGGCACCTGGAGGTATCTGCAGCCCTTCCCTCACAGTCTATATCATCCTTCTCTTCCTGTCCTCAGAGAGAACATGATTGAGAAGGAATTCTTCTTTTGCATGTTTAGACAGCAACACTTCAGGGTGGCTCTTTTGTCATATTTCAAGAGGGAAATGCTAATTAAGCCAGACCAAACCGCCCTTATCCCCACCTCCAAAAGGCAAAAACCCGCAAAGCCAACACAATTCAAAACCACTACCTCAACACTTATTCCGCTTGCAAACAGTTTGCTTTGTTTCACGCTTCTGAGTTTGGGTAGGCGTCTTGTGATTTTCATTTGTTTTCAAGATGACACCTTTGCAGTAATTACCAGGAGCATTTTCCTATCCACATCTCTCAGCAGGATTAACCCCGGGTTTCAGGATGTTGGACCACACTGATAACGCTAGGACTCATGTGCCATTGGTTTTTCATAGTCCTTGTCCAGCCACTGTGGTCATTGATCAGTTTACCCATTCCCACTCTCAGCTCTTTCTGACTCCGATTTACTCAAGTATTACTAAGCTCCTTTCAACTGAACCAAACAGGTAAAGCTACTTCCCAAAAGTCTTAATGTCTCTAGCACTGCAGTGGGCGCAAGGTCTGGATGACACACATAGGTGTTGACTGATGTTTTGATTGGCTGATCCACATTAGGATGCAGAGTCTTTGCTGTGTGGTGTGTTGAATCATATACTCTTACTCAAGGGATGGCGAATGACAAAGTGACTCTGCCAGGAGACTTCCTCTTGATGAACACTATTGCCTCTCCAATCCATCTCAAAAGACTAGCTCTGCCCCGGCTCCAGCCTAAGCATAGACCTTTGCATTGTAGAGTTTATTCACTCATTTACCAAATATCTGTGAGATTCCCATGTGCCAGTAATGGGAAGTATTCAAAAGGGACAGTTCAATGGGGGGGGGGGCGTGTAATTATCTGAGAATCTCAAGTGTAATGACGGGAAGGGCTCTGGGGTGTCACAAGCACATCCAAAGCTGAAGTCAGATCTCATGTGGGGGTGCATGAAGGTTATCCGGGGCAGCACCATTGGAGCCAAGCCCTCAACAGTGAAAAGAAATAACTAAGGGGAGATCGGCAGACATGAACAGGGAGCTAGGGCCCTGCCCAGAGACCTTCACTGTATAGAGCAGGCAGCACATCTCCAAACCTCCAGTGACCCATGAGGAGGGCAGAGCTTGAGTTCACTCCAGACTCAGAAGCTATGTCTGCCCTCCATGAGTCAACCAACAAGTGGAGCACCCAGGTCCAAGCCCACCCTTCCTGCTCCCTTACAATATGGCATGGACTTCACATGACACTGGAAAAACATCTGGTATTTGCTGCTTTTTTATTGTTGCAAAAATAATATATAATTTCAGGGAACAGTTTGGTCAGAAATATCTGCATTATTAAATATTCTTCAAAAATAATATTTTTTAATGAATGAAAAGTATTTCTACCAATACTATACACTATAATTTAACTATTTATGTTTTTCTCATTAGGCCAGTGATTTTTAAAAATATTTATTTATTATTTATTTTTGAAAGGCAAAGTTACAGGGTATGTGTACGGGGTGGGGAGGGAGGGAGGAGATCTTCCATCTGATAGCTCACTCCCCAAATGGCCACAACAGCCAGGGCTGGGAAATGCTGAAGCCAGGAGCCCACAGCTGCTTCCGGGTCTCCCACGTGGGTCTCCATATGGGGCCATCCTCCTCCACTGCTTTCCTAGGCACATGAGCAGGGAGCTGAATCAGAAGTAGAGCAGCCAGGTCTTGAACCAGCACCCATATGGGATGCCAACACTACAGGCAGCAGCTTAACCCCCTATGCCACAATGCCAGCCCCAGTAGAACATTTTTTTTTACTGGTCATTATTTATTTTTTATTTTATTTTATTTTATTTTTTGACAGGCAGAGTTAGTGAGTTAGCGCTGTGCCGATCCAAAGCCAGGAGCCAGGTGCTTCCTCCTGGTCTCTCATGCAGGTGCAGGGCCCAAGCACTTGGGCCATTTTCCACTGCCTTCCTGGGCCACAGCAGAGAGCTGTACTGGAAGAAGAGCAGCCAGGACAGAATCCGGACCCCAACCAGGACTAGAACCCATCATTATTATGAATGAGTCCTCAATAACTGTCTAACTCCTAGTTCTACAACATGCTCACAGTTCCTAAGGAAAATGTCTGCAGGTGGGCACACTGGGTCCCCATGCTGTGTGCTCCTTACATACTTCACACTGTCCACCTGTCATCACAGGTGGCAACCAGTGTGCCTCTGTCCCCGAGGGAAAGGCTCTTCTCTCCCTGATGCCTTCTCCAGACTCACTTTTGAGAACCTATTTAGAAGGTTCTGGGACATGGCTTGAAAACTCTGCCTGCAGACATCAACCACAGTCAGGGCCACCAGGTTCCAAGAAGGCAGACACCTTGGCCTTGGGTTCCTAGGCACTTAAACCATCAGTGGTTTCAAGCTACTTCAATATTTTTAAATTATCATTGTCCAGATCCATGGGGCGTTCTTTACACCGAGTTGGGTCTCCTGTGTGATGTTGAAACTCAATGTGTTTAGGTGTCAATGCCCATTCTTAATCTAGTCCTGAGTTCTTTATTATGTATTCTTCACATTCTTCTATATATTCCTCTTCCATCCTCACCCCGAAGCTTCACATTTGTTCCCAAGCGCAACAAATGATAGCACCACAAGGTGAGCAGCCTAAGTGTTTGCCTGGAGGTGGAAAATGTTCGCATTAGTTTCATAGCGACCCAGATAAGGAACATGATGAAAAAGATAAATTTTATTGCATCCCTCCCAATAACATCCTCTTAGCCTTATTATTAATAATCATATTTCAAACCTGACACTTCCATGTAAAAGCATGAATCCCTAACTGAAAACTGATATAAACTTTGCTCTATTACCTTTCCAGTATAAAGATTATGAAAATTTTAATGATTCACAAAAGTTGTGTGATTTCTAAAATACTGGCAGGTCTTATAATTTCAGGAAGCTTGAAAGTCCACTTATCAATCAAGCTAATCTATCAAAATATCATTCATACACTCACCTGCCTTATCTCTCTGCTTAGATATCTAGGTCAGTGTAGGGTACTGGTCTTATCATTCATCTTTTTTTTTTTTTTTTTTGGACTGGCAGAGTGGACAGTGAGAGACAGAGAGAAAGGTCTTCTTTTGCCGTTGGTTCACCCTCCAATGGCCACTGTGGCCAGTGCTCCACGCTGATCTGAAGCCAGGAGCCAGGTGCTTCTCCTGGTCTCCTGTGGGGAGCAACCCGGACTAGACTAAGTTACTGGAATTAAGACTTATTCTATGCATCTGCTCTCCCACAATATGGCGCTGAGAAGGGAGAAGCAGCTTCTACACAGCTGCCTCCAGTTCAACCAATAAACAGCAGGACCTGCTCCTGATTGGAGGAGAGCAGCGTACTCGGCGTGTGGGTAGCAGAGTTGGGATTGGCAGAGGAGGACTATAAAGGAGGAGAGAGACAACATGCACCAGGAACATCTAAGGGGAACATCTATCTGAAGGAACACCTGTGCAGCCCCCGAGAGAGCCGGCCGGCGGTATGCCGCTCCCCCGCGGAAGCGGGGAAAGTGGCTAGGGGGAACCGCCCTTCCACGGAGGTGGAAGGGTCGGTAGCCAACCCGGGAAGAACCAGCAGCAAACCCAGGGAGGGCCGAGCAGACAAAGGAACAGCGCAGGGTCCTGTGTCGTTCCTCCACGAAGACGGGGAGCGACATAATGGTGCCGTGACTCGGATATGAAGCCTAGGCAGGGTCCTATGTCGTTCCTCCATGAAGAGGGGGAGCGACAGTCTCCCATGCGGGTGCAGGGCCCAAGCACTTGGGCCATCCTCCACTACACTCCCGGGCCACAGCAGAGAGCTGGACTGGAAGAGGAGCAACTGGAACAGAATCCGGTGCCCCGACCGGGACTAGAACCTGGTATGCTGGCGCTGCAAGCAGAGGATTAGCCTATCGAGCCGTGGCGCTGGCCTCATCTTATTTTCATCTCCTTTGCTTAAAAGCCCAAGTTGAACAATCTGCAAACAGTAGACACCCTTCCTTCCCCCCACTGCCCAGAGAAGCACTTACTAGTACCATTGGCACTCAGGATTTTACATGTGCATAGATAGACGGACAGATACCGACAGATGTAGATGTAGATGTAGATATAGATGTATAATACATAACAAAGAACATTTCAAAAGGTTTATGGAATATGGAATTAAAGGATACGTTTACTTTGGTAAAAATTCAAAAATCCATGCATACAAGGAGTCCAAAAGTTGATGGAAAACACATATTATGAACAAAATACGCATGGACTGTGTCGCTCCCCCTCTTCGTGGAGGAACGACACAGGACCCTGCGCTGTTCTTTCGTCTGCTCGGCCCTCCCCGGGTTTGCTGCTGGTTCTTCCCGGGTTGGCTACTATCCCTTCCACCTCCGTGGAAGGGCAGTTCCCCCTGGCCACATTCCCCACTTCCGCAGGGGAGCGGCACACCGCCGGCCGGCTCTTCTCGGGGGCTGCACAGGTGTTCCTTCAGCTAGATGTTCCCCTTAGATGTTCCCCATAGATGTTCCTGGTGCACGCCGTCTCTCTCCTCCTTTATAGTCCTCCTCCGCCAATCCCAACTCGGCTGCCCACACGCCGAGTACGCTGCTCTCCTCCAATCAGTAGCAAGTCCTACAGTTTATTGGTTGAACTGGAGGCAGCTGTGCAGAAGCTGTTTACTTCTCTCCCAGCGCCATATTGTGGGAGAGCAGATGCATAGAATAAGTCTTAATTCCAGTAACTCAGTCCAGTCCGGGCTGCTCCCCACAGACTGTAAAACATTTTGCAGATAAATTGATCTTTTAATTCCTATTCCATGAATTTTGGAAAACCCTCATCCATACTTTCACACACATAAAGTCCTGACTACCTATGATACTAAACACTTAACAGAAGATTTTCTGTGGTCACCAGTGTAAAGTCTGTAACACAAGTCAGTGTTATGATGCTCTAAATTCAATCCCATTAGAATGAAATAAGTTCCCATTCACCCCGTCTCTAGATATGTTCCCTCTATCTCATTTTCTCTCTCTCTTCCCTGCCCCTACCCCAACGAGGTATGTTTCTAAATTCTACATCCCCCCTCAGGGGCTGGGAATCAACTACACTCTTCACTGCCTCATCCTTATGCTCTTTGTTTTTAAGGAAAATCAAAGTTCTCTGTGTCCTAACCCTGGAAAGGGATGAGGATCGGCTTCTGAAAGGCAGATCTGGATTGCTGGTATGGAAAATGCTTTCCGAACCAAAATAAAATGGAACGTGAGTCCAAGGAGATAGGCAGCCTGAGAAGAGTCCAAACTCCATCGTCAATGAGCTCTGTGGCCCTGGCCATGTGCCTGGAGCTCCCTCTAAGTCTCAGTTACAGCATCTTTGAAATAGAAATAGTAACATCTCTCAGATGCAGGGCTGAGGAGTAACCAAGGCTCTAGATGATGTAAAGAGGTCAGCAATGCATCCAATATAGAGTTAGCATCCAATAAACATTAGCTGTACTTGTTTACCATTATTTCTTGGAAAGCAATAGAGAACCAAGTTTACAATATACAGTGCTGTGTTGGACTTCCTAGGATCAAATCTCTTCCAATGACAAGCTGAGACAACGGGGGCAAGTTTCTTTGCTCTTCTGCAGTGCTGACATGAAAATATATCTGTCTCATAAACCTAAGCCAGGTAACCAGTGCCTAGCATGCAGAAAACATCCAATATATGGAAATCATTAGTGTTAATGTACTATTATCATTACTACCAGAATAACTTTCACATGGCATGACCTAGAATAAAAGGAAATAGAAAAGACTTGCTTTGAAAGACTCATCACCACCAAACAGCAGCTCAACTTGCTTTTCCTCACATGCCTTGTTTCTTTGCAAGGCACACTCTGACATCTGTCTCCAAGCCTGAACAGGGCTTCTTGTCCCCATTGGCCTACAAATCGCAGGAAGAAAGGGAAGATCCACTTCCTGAACTCAGTAACCTCTCTCTTCTTCCCTATCTTATGCACCTTTGCTAGAAATATGGGAATGCATTCTCCTTCTCTTATTCATCTCCAGAACTCAGTAGCAGATTCCTTATTTCTACGGATAGGATGAGAAGCAGGGAGCATTGAAGGCAAATGGATTGGAACTCTCAGTGATGTTTGGTACTACAGGAATGAAATGATCATCTGACCTCATTTCTAACATTCAAAAGCCTCCAGACATACAGCAGAATTCAAATCCACAGGTGTGAGAATTTGCTAAATTTGTTATTTAAGACTAAATGTAAAAACAGTCCCAACCTCCATCAGATTCACATATCTCTTTGTCCTTGCCTAGGCTTTCATCCCAAAGTAATACAAAATTTCACCTTCATGTTGAATGCTCGCACTAATTCCATTCCAAATGTGCCACTCAACCAAGACTGCTCTTGGCAAAAAGGAAACAGACTCTAAGTCTTCACTGCTCATGTGTTTCTGTGACTACCCAAAGAGATATTTGCATAAATTAATTAATTCTACACTTGCTGCATACCTCCTCTGGGTCAACCAGTTACTGCGCTGGTTGCTTGGGATACCAAAATTATTAAGATGGGTTTCTGCCTTCAAGGAGCCCACAGTCTAACCAGTGATAGAGCTAAAAGAGCTAAATTGGTAGTAACGATGCAATGTGACAAGCACAATTACAAGGGAGACTCCCCAGATACTATAAGCTCAACAAGGAGCAGATCCTGATGCTGCAAGAACAACGCATTGGCAGTGCATCGCCCAGCACCAGGAGGAGCTGTTTAGGCAAAGGAGGTCAGATTAGCATAGTCTAGAGAGCACATTTCATCCACGCAGAGGGAAGTACAGGAACAGCACTGTGGAGAAATGGAGCATGGTGGCAGGTAGCACAGAAAGTTCAGGATAAGACTGGGCAGGTGGGCAGGAGGCAGACCAGCATTAGCCTTGTAGGCCAAGGTAAGGGGCATAAATAATATCCCACAGGTATTGGGAAGTTATAGTCTCAAGCCACAGGCTGGTACGGTTCTTTATGTATCCTAGGAAGATCTTAAGGGAAGGAGAGGGGGCCATTTGACAAGATCATTTTGAGACTGCTAATCCTTCAGCGTTAGTTACAAGGCTGTAGCAAGAGCCCCTGTAAGAGATCATTTGAAGGGCTAGCATGGTGGTGTAACAGGTAAAGCCACTGCCTGTAGTGCTGGCATCCCATATGGGTACCCATTTGAGTTATGGCTGCTACACTTCCAATCTAGCTCCCTGCTAATGCACCTGGGAAAATAGCAGAAGATGGCCAAAATGATTGGCCCCTACATGCACATGGGAGACCCAGAAGAAGCTCCTGGCTTTGGATCAGCCCAGCTCAACCCATTGTGGCCATTTGGGGAGTGAATCAGCAGATGGAAGACCTCTCTGTGTATCTATCCCTATCTTTCTCTCTGTAACTATCACTTTCAAATAAATAAATAAATTTTTTTTAAAAGATTAGTTTGTTTAAAAAAAATCATTAGTCACTGTGTATTTGTCTAAATAGGTCCTTGCATTTTCCTATCAAAGCATTTATCACTCACCTAATAGAATTCCAGGCCCATTCTAGTTCACACTGACCTAAACCCCTGTGGAAGAGGGTTCTGCATGTCACAAAACCACAGGTGTCTAAATTGAGCTGATCTGCAAAGATTGCTGATAAGAACAGCTTCCTTACTGACCTCTCAGTCCTAGCTGTGGCCAAGCAAGTGGAACCAACAGCTCCCATCCTGAACTACACGCCTGTTGAGTGAGTGTGATTCAGAGCTGCAGCCGAAACCAACGACATGCATTAGTTATTGCTGGAAGATGGCAATTTGGTGATAAAATACAATATTGTCATTTTCAATATGTACTAAAAGTGATTTACCAGAGCTCAAGGGGAGCAACTTAGAAGACGATCTGATTACAATACACAGGATAAATCACTCTCATTTGAGGGTTAAATTATCCCGTCTGACAACTCTAGATCAATTGACAGTTAAAATCAGGATTCCCACACTCCCTGCCCCATTCACACAGAGTTTTTCCTGGTTCATGTGGGCGGATGTATCAAAGCATTAGAAAGACCCTCTCCTTTTCCTCTTATAGTGATTTCCCATCCTTCATTCAGGGCCCAACTGAAATCCCAGGTCCTCCGTGAAGCTGTTTCTAAAACCATCCATCCACTCCACAGAGCTTGAGCCAGTAAACCTCTGTATTGCACATGCAGCCTTCTACCAGGAAAGTAAGGATTAAACTTGTCATAAGACACACCTGTGTATTAACAATCTAGAATGAATGTATCCAAGAAAGATAATCTTCAAATGTGCTGCCAATTATTCCTCCCCTGCCAGTACACACAAGCCCACCTGCAAGCCAGACCTGGATTTTTGTCCCTCTCCCCTTCAATCTGGACAAACCATGTGATTTACTTTACCTACAAAAGTAGCAGTGCCCCCACTCAAGACCTAAACCTTCAGGAGGTAAGTATCTTAGTCTGGATTGCTACCAGAGAATACAAGAAAAGGGTGAGTTAACCAGCAAACATTCATTTCTCATGGTTCTGGAGGCTGGAAGTCAAATAATGGGGTACAAATACGTTGGGTTCTTGGTGGGAGCCTGCTTACTGGTTATGTGGACATGGCCATCCTTGATATGGAAAGAGAGAGGAAGAGGATGAAGGAGAGGGGTGAAGAGGTGAGATAGGGAAAGGAGAGAGAGAAATGGTGTCTCTTCTTAATAAGGGAACTGGATAATCTCATCATGAGTTCTCTATCCTCAAAGTTTCATCCAACTCTAATGAGCACCCATAGGCCACGCCTTCAGACATCATCACTCTGGGAATTACGGCTTCAACACATGAATCTGGGGAAAACACAAACGTTCATTTCACAGCAGCCAGGACACATTTACTTTGGGGAGTCCAGTGCAGTCACCATGCCAGAAGGTTGGGCTAGATTGCTGAGTCATGAGAGGCCTTGCAAAGGACACCACAACTTTTTGAATATACTAGGCTTCACTATGCTCCCAGCTGAACGCGCCTGCCTGAGTGACCAGGCTGATGTTATGTGTAACATAACCAGATGGTCCACCCTGTCAACTCATGGAGTCATGAGGAACACTAAATAATTGTACCACAATGTTGTGGTGGCCTGTTATAAAGCAACAGAGAGCTTAAACACTGTCTTCTTCCCAGCTTTAGACTATTGCTCCTCATGGACATATTAGAATGCATGATACAGACTGAATGCTTCTTCCATGATAGCCATTTTATATGCATGATGCCATTTAATCCACGTGACAGTAATGCAAGCTAAGCATTACTATGACCACTTGACAAATGAGCAGAGGCCTTGAGAGGTTATGTAATTTGTCCCAAGCACTAGACAATACTCAGGTTTGTCTGTCTCCAAGACATCAGTGTCTGACCACTCTTCCCACTAGAATTTACAGTTCTGAACTAAGTGGGTATTTGAAACTTTGTTTGTTTGTTGTTTATATTTATTTGAAAGGCAGAGAGGCAGAGACAGGAAGAGACAGAGAGATATCTCTCATCCACTGGTTCACTTTCAAAAGTCCACAACAGCCAGGACTAGGCCAGGCCAAATCAGGAACTCTATCTCTTGTGTGTAGCAGGATGCAAGGACATGAGCCATCACCTGCTGCCTCCCAAGGTGTACATTAGCAGGAAGATAGAATCAGAAGAAAAGTTGGGACTGGAACCCAGGTATTCCAATGTGGGATGTGGTATCCCAAGCAGTATCTTAACCACTGCCCTAAATGCCTACCACTAAGCAGAGATTTTTAAATCCTATGTTTATTAAGACAGCCCATCAGAGTAAGATGCTTCAGATTTTGGGTCAGGCAGCACTGAAATCAAACCCAATATCTATCCAGCATGTGACCCTTTTTCTAATGTACTCTCTGATATTCAATATGAGGAGATTTGGAAATCAATTAAAAGAGTGAGACTTCTTTTTGCTGCCCTACAGTGATCTTGTGTGTTGCTTTTTAAATCGCTTTCTCTTAACTCCTAATTCTTTGACGATATAGTTTGCTTTGGTTACCACTTGTATACACACTGTTTTCAGGGCATGCCCATGAATGAACTGCCAGCCTCTTTCATATGTGCTGTTCTGGGCCATAAAACAAAACCTAAGGTTCTTATCTTGCAGGGGCATGGAAAGGGTTAGGTCAAATAATGCCAGTAACACAATTACATCTCAGGCAAACAGAAGACATTTAATAGTTAATTGAATTTTGGTTGCTGGTGGTATTAACATTATTAATCTGAGTTACTGATTCTAGGCCTACCAGGTTGGAATGAGGTATTTCATTGGGAGGGAAAATAACCACAAGTTGCCAAAGCACTTTTTTTTGCAGCCACTTTTCCCATTGAAAAAGGCAGAAAGTGAAAAAGCTAACTCACTTGGTATTCAAATCAAATGGATCAGTTCCAGGTCTAAGGGTTAGGACAGGGTGCACAAGGCCTACCATGCCTTCACACAATCACACACACAAAGCTTGAAGTCAACCAAAACCATGTACTGAAGCCTTGCAGAGGTCACATTTCACTGTGTTAACTTGACACACTTGACTGCCATTTCTTAATTTGACCCAACTATCCTCTGGAAAAAAAAACACAAATCCACAGAGGATTTGCCCCTAACCTTAAATTCTGTAGTGGATAGTGTTAGCGCCCCTCCCAGGTCTCGGGCACCTGGCAGTACATTCATACTCGAACTGCTGCCAATGCTGCCTGCTACCCCCTCACACCTGCATCCTTCTCTTGAGTATTGTGCTGAGTCAGTGGGACCCTCCTTACTTAACGATGCCTGGGAGGTTATACCCAAAGCCAATGACCAAATGATGCTGGAGTGTAAGAAAGTTTCACTCCATGTCCCAATCCAGGACAAGCTCTGTGTCCCTAATCCTGTTCTATGCTCCCCAGTGAGATGAAGCTGCAGCTGGACTTCAGCTATACCACACACTTGATTAGCTGTCTCACTTACTCCACCATGCCTCCCTCACTTCCTCATAGCTTTCTCTAAGAACACACCCTTAATAAATCACTCCAACAAGAGCCCCCATCACAGGTGCTGCTTCTAGGAACACCGACTCAAGACAATCATCTTAACTTCTTCAAGCAAGGGAAAGAAGAAAACAATGACTTCTGTACTCTTAGGAGGCTTCCTGTCTCCACATCAAAGACTTGGGTTTAACTAATAGGTTAGAAACCAAAAAGTGGTCGAGCAAAGCACAGAAAATGAGAGACTTCCTGTGACAGCCTCAGCATTAGATTCCCACAGCAGGCCACTTTGCTGCTTTCTGAAGCTCACCGCCACTTTGAAGAGTCGCAGCCAACAGAGGAAGTTATTTCCAAATGAAACTGGAGCATATACGGTTCAAGAGAAAGAGAAAGCAGAATTATTATTGGCTATTGGCTAATCATCCCAGGAAACCACAGCCTTGGTCTATGGAGTCTGCAGAAGAGTGAGTAAGAACACTTATCTTAAGTCAGACCTTGTGGGTTTAAATCCTTGCTCCTCTACTTACCAACAGGATGACCTTGGGCAAGTTACTTAACATTTCTGACTTGAGTTTCCTCACCTAAATACAAGGCTAGCAATATATACATTCTAGAGCATTACTGTAAAATATGAAAAACCTTTACTGTCACAAGCAAGTATCCAGCTAATACTAGCTACAGTGTAGGAGCATACACTATGTTCATCAGTCAGTATAGACTAGGTTATGGAACAGTAAAAAAAAATTAAAAAAAAAACTCTGAGGACCTTAGAACATGGAAAATTATTTCTTCCTCCTATTGCATATAATCATATGTTGGCCAGACACTCAGGGACCCAGAGCAGCAGAGCAGAAACCAGGCTGAATATTACAGAGGACACGCCAAAAGTCACACATCAGCACTTAAATGCTCTGAACAGCAAGCTGCAGACTTCTTTTTGACTCACAACTCAAGAATCGGACTCAATCTAATGGCCCCACCCCATAACAAGGGGATCAAGAACTGTAATTCTATTATGTCCAAAATTAAAAAAGAACTGCACATTACAGAGTACCACTAATGCCTGGTCACAGCATGCTACATACTTAAATCTCACAACTATCCTGGAGGTCCAGATCATAATTAAGGACTGGCATTGTGGCCCAGCAGGTTAGCCACCACCTATGTCACTGGCATCCCCTACCAGAACACTAGTTCAAGTCCCAGCTGCTCTGTTTCCAATCCAACTCCCTACTAATGAATCTGGGAAGGCAGAAGAGATTCTGTCTCTCCCTCCCTCCTTCTCTCCCTTTCAAATAAGTAAATAAATACATCTTTAAAATGATACTAATTAGCCCCATTCTAAAAGCAAGAAATTGAACAGAGGAATTAAGTACTTTGCTAAAGCCCATATCATTGGGTAGTCTATAAATGCTATTTCCCAATAAGTAAAAGTGAAATCATATACATATAGAATCTCAGAGTTGAAGAAGGACATTTGAGGCCCATAAAACCCAACCTGTAATCCAACATGGAACCCCCATTCAAAAGTAAATGCTGGAGCATGAAATCAGGGTCATTCCTTAGAAAGAGTAAGCTGTTCACCACCTTGACCCCAATTTGGACAGGATAGCCTCAGGGACATTACACTGACAGACTGATTTCAAATTATATATCTGGCCAATCTGGGAACTTCCCCATCACCAGATGAAGCACTCCAGGCCCCTACCTTTCCAGGGATAGCTACACAAAAAAAGTGGAATTTTAAACTATAAAATCCCAGAGTGGCCACTAATAATGTTTAGATATAACAGAGCTAGGATTTATGTAAATTGTCTCAAATTCTTGCAATAACCTATGGGCAGGCAATTCCATCCCCTTTCACTGATCAAGATACTAAAGTTAGAAAGTTAATTCACTTCTCAAAAGGATATGTCCAATCTGTGGCAGGGAGGTGATTTCCATACAATAACTCTTACCTAGGGTCTATGCCCCAACATAGGGAGGTTCATCTTCTTCAGAACACCCCCTACTTTTCTGTGAACTGATATAATTTCTCAAAATACTAATTTGAGAACGAATCAATAAACAAAGAAACATAAATTAATGACAAGCTCGTTTCATTCATTAACAACATGCTTGGTGTTACAAAGTCATGTTGTGTTAGGAGAAAATCCTCCAGATAGTTGAGTTTCTGGACTAGAGTTTAGAGACTGAGAGAAAACAACTGAAACTAATGTTGATTAAATTGTAAATTATAGGCCAAATTGATGATCATTTTATATAACATTTCATTTCACTATTTCTGCATGAAGTGGGTACTTCCACTACTCCCTTCTACGGATTAAGAAATTTAGACTTGAAAAGTTTAAATAAATTATTCAAGGTCACCCAACTAAGTAGTACAAGCTTGCTCTACTCAGTTGCCTTTTCCAGGAGCAAGGAAAGAAATCAATGACAAGAAGTGCCCACACAGGAGCCCTTGACTTCCCATCTAGTAAGCCCTACAGAGGATCCCTCAAGACTGTGCCTAGTGGACTTTTAATCATTTCAGAAAGATAGGTTGCCTCTTTATAATCCTTGCAGGGAGAATGCAAGAGTTTTACATGTCTCAGCTAAGGACATTTTTCTTCATCAAATGATGCCTCAAGACTTTCCCTTTGATTTAAATCCAATGTTCCAACTCAGCCCTCCTGACATCAGCTGTTCCAACCCACACATCTCTCCATATGCTGATACCCAACCAGCACCATCTGTAGGACCAAAGATGTTCTGAGTCCCTCTGCTCGGAATAAGAATGCTCAGGAGTAATGGAACTTAAGGACCGCTGAACAAAGCAGTTTATGCTTTACAGTTCACTTTGGCATTACTTCCTATTCTTCATGTCATTGAGCCACTTTGGCATAGTACTGGGAACAGACTAAACATGTTGGTGAATAAGAAGAACATGGAGGTATAGGACTTAGGGATGCCCAATATCCCCTAAAGGAGCTAAGATATGGG
This sequence comes from Oryctolagus cuniculus, assembly GCF_051225735.1. Classification (NCBI taxonomy): domain Eukaryota; kingdom Metazoa; phylum Chordata; class Mammalia; order Lagomorpha; family Leporidae; genus Oryctolagus; species Oryctolagus cuniculus. The sequence continues at coordinate 28,654,757 of NC_142886.1, read as the reverse complement.
TCAGCACTTGAGAAGTTTCTGGTGGACAATGTCACCGCCATTCTCCAGGACAACTGAATTTTCTTGGGAATCCAAGTTGTCTACTCTCTTGCTATGCTAACTGACCTAAGCTAATCATTGTAATATTTACATGCACACAGCAACTGCTCTAGGAAAAGGCGTGCAACTTAACAGGTTCAATAACAGAAAAATCCAAGACAGAAGCCAAGTAGATTGAGTTTTGGAGCTGCTGTATTAATCCTGTGATCATGAGGCAAGAGGAAAACAAAACAGGCTCTAAAATGAGAACACGAAACCTGGCAACATCACATGAGACACTGTAGTAAGCCATACTTTGATTCAGAACAACTCCTAGATTTTCTTCTTATGAAATCATCTAAAATTCCCTTTTAGTTCAAAGAAGTTTGAGTTGGGTTTTCTGACATAATCAAAACAGTTCTGATAGAACATATTTGGTATAAAATGTCTCAAGGTCATGCTGTCTGAAGAAACAGTAGGTTGAGGTCTACCTTCCCAACAGTCTCATTCCACTTGTGTGCTATTTTATTGTCTATTCGCCTTGCAACATCTTGACCAGATTTGATTTAATCCAGGAGACCCAATGCATCTTGAAGGCCTTTTGCCTACTCAGATCCAGCCCTACCCAGGTCAGGTGCAAATATTTGAATGCTAAGTGTATTTCAAGGTATTAGAGACTTTGATCCCTTCAGAGGACTAGCTCAATAGAGTAAGAGATACAGAATTCAAGGAAAGGGTGAGGAGCCACTTAGGGCAATGGCTAGCTCATAATCATTGGAGACATTCCCAGGTATCTATCCTGCTCCCTCAACATCTCTTGCTCTGTTCTCAAAGTGTCTTGTATATATTAATCCTGCAAATTTAGGCAAGATAGTTAGTAACCCAGTGTCCCAATTTTCTCACCAGTACAATAGTACTGGTAAGAAATGAATAAGTGACAATGAAATGACTCAAACTCAGCAAGCACATAGAGGAATGCCTGGCATATGGTGGGTACTGTCTAAGTTAGCTCCTGTTCTTGTTATTCTTAGGATAGACATTATCCAGACTGTGAGTTCATTGGCAGATTATACATCTTCATAATCTTTGTATGTGTACCAACCAGTGCAGTTTCTAACTCTAGGTGTGTTTGTTAAATGAATGACCCTTGGCAGGGCTCTGTGAAGAGATTCATGGATTTATGTTTCATCCCATGATATTAAGAACAGATCTCTACTAGTGGAACCTCAAGCCCTGATGTAGTGTTTATGGGAGAAATTCTGGAGCCATTCTTACTTTGACAGTTTCTACCAACAGCTGAGAAATAAACAAGTTGGGTAAAAGCCATCTAGGAACAGCTCTTGACCTGGGATACAATCCCTGTCCCACTCCACCAGCCACCTCTGTCTTAACCCAACTTATGACTGTGGCTTGAAGTATTTCTTTATTCTTCCAGCATGCAGAAGGATAAACCCACTGGGAATTCCCTCTCCTTGCTTATAGAACCATGGCATCTTCTAATCAGATAGTTATCTTGCAGCTGCTTTAGATTGGCTCCTTAAAGGCAACTATGGAATGGGCTGATTTTTCATCCCTAGGCTGCAGGGAACTGTCAACCAGATGTTTTCAAATGGAAAGTACCTTCAGCAAAGACCACTGAAAAGGGAAATTTGGTGCAATGCAAATGAGGGGAGGGAGGCAATGCTGATGGGAAAATAAAAAAGATTCATCATCAAAGAAAGCAAGCATTTTCAAGTGATAAGTTTATTTTGCATGTGGACTCACCAGTCCCATGCAGTGTTAACAATTTCTTCTATTATCTTCTTGTCCTAACATAAGCTTGGGAGATCAGAAGTGTAAACAGGTAATTCGATTGGGCAAGTAAATTGCCTCTCCTCTCTACCAAGCTGTTAAGCAAGAACTTCTAGTATTTCAGAGGCTTAGATCACCTTTCTCAGAAACTGGCCCAATGAAGATGGTAAAATGAGACTGGGAGAAACAAGGGAGGGCATAGGATTTCCCTTGGGGTGTGGGAAGACTTGGGGATAGTCTTTACTGTAGAAACAAACATTTTGGCTGACATGTACTAGTCAAACATCTCCACAAAACAGAAATAAGGTGATCTCAGTAATTTGGAGGCAAAAGGACTTAGTTGTTTTCAGAATTATTCCTAAAAATACTAATCTATGCCTAGCTCATGGTCTGTAGATGGTTGGGAACTCAGGGCCTGTTCAAACTGCCCAATTTCACTTGTGTCATCGCATCATTCCATAATCACCCAGCAACCATCTGCTCAGAATCTCTTACAAGCCATGCACAGTGAAGCAGCAATTCTCAAAGTTAGTGATGGAAGAGGCAGCATTGCAGCATTGCAGCATTGCAACATTGGGGATGCGCAAGATGGTGTGGGTTTAAGAGGAATTTGGATATAAAACCTATAGGAGGCTGGCATTATGGTATAATGGGTAAAGCTTCTACCCATGATGCTGGCATCCCATACGGGCACCACTTCATATTCCAGCTGCTCCACAATATTTAAAGATTTATTTATTTATTTATTTATTTGGAAGGCTGAATATAGACAGAAAGGAATAGAGGGAAAGACAAAGAGAGATTTTCCATCTGCTAGTTCACTTCCTAAATGGCTGCAACAGCCAGGCCAGGCTGAAGTTAGCACTAAGGAAATTTTCCTAGATCTCCCACATGAGTGGCAGGGGCCTGAGCATTTGGGCCAACCTCCACTGCTTTCCCAGATAAATTAGCAGAGAGCTGGATCAGAAGTGGAGCAGCTGGCACATGAACTGGTATCCATATGGTATGCCATTATCACAGGAGGCAGCTCGATCCATTGTGCTACAATGCCAGCACCTTAAGTTGCTTCAAATTTTGATGTAGCTCCCTACCAGTAGCCTGGGAAAGCAGCAGAGGATGGCCCAAGGATTTGGGCCCCTTCAACCCACATGGGTGACCCAGATAAATTCAGCTCCTGGCTTCAGCCTGGCCGAGCATTGGCCATTTTGTCATCTGGGGAGTGAGCTAGCACATGGAAGAAATCTTTTTTTCTTTCTCTCTCTCTCTTTCTGGAACTCTTACTTTCAAAATAAATAAATAAATCTTTAAAAATATACATTAAATATATATATAGCTTATACATAATCTACATATATTATATATGTAATATATAGAGAGAGATATTAAAGACTAGGAACCAGCATTGTGGTGTAGCTGGTTACGCTGCTTCCTGCAGCACCAGCATCTCAGATGGGTTCATATTAAGTCCCAGCTGCTCAACTTTTAATCCAGCTCCCTGCTAATGTGCCTGGGAAATCAATGGAAGACAGCACAAGTGCTTGGGCCCCTGAATGCACATGGGAGACCTGGATGAAGCTCCTGACTCCTAGTTTTCAGTCTAGGCCAGCCCTAACTGTTGCAGACATCTGAGGAGTGACCCAGCAGATGGAAGATCTCTCTCTCTCTCTCTCTCTCTCTCTCTCTCTGCCTCTGCCTCTTCCATTCTGTAACTCTGCCCTTCAAATAAATAAAATTTCTATTTATGGGACTTTTTTGACCAATGAGATGTGTAAAGGCAGCCAAGAGAAGCTGAGCAGCTGAAGGAAAAAGAGAGGCCAAGACACGAAGTCTAGGATTATTCCCTAGTGTGATGGGGGCTGATGTGGCACCACAGAGGATGCAGTATGGTTGGAGACAGCTCAAATTCAGGCTGTAATTGTATCAGCCATCATCTCTCTCCTGGAACCCTTTGAACCTGCTAAATCTAATTTGGCCTACACAGGTTGAGCTAGCCTTTCAAAGCATAACCCCAGGTTTCTCTGCTAAAATAACATAGCTGGACTGTAAAATAATTCTATCTAAGTAAAAAAAGAGAAAGAAAACCTCTGCTGGGTCCTAGTAGCAGAAATTAAATAAATGTAGGCAAAATAAAACCAGGAAAAGTACATGCAAGCTCAAACCAAATTTCTATCTCCTGAGCTTTCCTAGCATGATATTATTTCTCACTGCCCATGCACCTGCTTTGATTCCATGAGAAATTTAAAAATGAAAACATCAACACATGAACTCTATGGTCTGATGAACTAAGGACTAAACTTCCTATTTAGGACAGCTATGTACAAGGAATTTTCAAAAACACTGTGAAAAACACATTAGGAAAAACAATGCACAGATTTCAAAGTCTTTTGCACTAAATACATTTACCTTTAATTCCATTTTTTCATGAGCTTTTTTGAAAGTTTTGTGTTCTTTCAGAAGCATAAAACCCTTATTGAGCAAACCTAGATACTATTTGGTAATGGCCTGGTGAAACAACAAATGCCGCCTCCTCTTAAAGCCATCCAACAGGCTCCCAGTCCAAGATCCTCTCATTTTTTTTTTTTTAACAGGCAGAGTGGACAGTGAGAGAGAGAGACAGAGAGAAAGGTCTTCCTTTGCCGTTGGTTCACCCTCCAATGGCCGCCGCGGCCGGCGCGCCGCGGCCGGCGCACCGCGCTGATCCGATGGCAGGAGCCAGGTGCTTCTCCTGGTCTCCCATGGGGTGCAGGGCCCAAGCACCTGGGCCATCCTCCACTGCACTCCCTGGCCACAGCAGAGAGCTGGCCTGGAAGAGGGGCAACCGGGACAGAATCCAGTGCCCCAACCGGGACTAGAACCCGGTGTGCCGGCGCCGCAAGGCGGAGGATTAGCCTAGTGAGCCGCGGCGCCGGCCCCAAGATCCTCTCTTTGTTTCCTGCATCCTGCTCCGTGGATAAGCAGCTACCGACTTTTTTTTTCCTGAGTGTATTAATTTACTATTTTGTTCAAAGAACCAAAATATTATGCATTTTTAATTTTTAATTTTAATTTTTAATTTATTTTTAAAATATATTTTGTTTAAGGAATACAACTTCATGCATTTAATATATACAGATTGGGAACATGATGCTTCTTCCCCCCCCTCTCCCTCCCACCCATACTCCTGCCTTTCTTCCTCCTCCTTCTTCTGTTGCCATTCTTGTGCTCTGCAGAGATCAATTTTCAGCTAATTTTTATGCTCATAAGATTAACCTTACACTAAGTAGAGAGATCACCGATTAGTATGAAGAAAAAAGAACAAAAACTCTACTGAAGACTGAGTAAAGAAATTATGGTATATATACACCATGGAATACTATACAGTGGTTAAAAAGGAAATCCTGTAATTTGCAACAAAATGGATGCAACTGGAAACCATTATACTTAGTGAAACAAGCCAACTACTGACTTTTAAGACATCAGTTACACTGAACCTGTTGGCTGGGAGTTGACACCAATAAAGTATTATAGCAGGAAGCTCATGCAGTCTCAGACCAGAGACAAGAAAGTCATTGGGAGGATCTAGGTGAAAGTCCCACTGACAAGATCCCACCCCACTGGCTGTGTTGATTTCTACCAAATCATTCGAAGACCTCCCAAAGTCCAGGAGTGAGCTCTCAGGCTATGGTAATGTGCTTTCAAGACTCAGAAGACACTGATTTAGACCCATCCACCCAGTCACTAGCACTGGTCAGTTCTGGAGGATTTCTATCCCACTGGCCTTTCTCAACCTCCTGCTAGGCGATGCCTCCAGGCTCCCAGGCATCCATTTCCCTTTGTCTCACCCTGGTTTTCCTGTGGGAAGATTGCTCCTCTATTAGCCTCACCTTCATTCTCTAGGAGTAAGACTAATAACCTATTGTCTCCCATCTTCCCCAGCCACAGGTGGACCAATGAGAAAAACTGCATCTAGGAACCCCATGCTAGCCTTAAACTCCTGAAATCATCCTAAAGCGTCTGAGTGGGAGTGCCTGAAGGGCACTGGGCAGACCTTAGGATACACCCAACTGCAAATAGATAACAGACAAAAAACCCAGACCTTGGGGACACTATTCTCGGCTACACACAGAAATCCTGTCTCATTCAGCCAGTTTGGGCTGGGCTTTTCTATCATATGCTTATCGTTCTTAGCCCATTTTAATCTCTACTCCTCTATGGGGGCTTTCCCTCAACAAAGTTTCCAGCCCTTAGTATGCACTCTTATAAAAGAGTGAATTCTTCCCTGAATGTGTCTTCCTTACAGATGACCAGCGCAGCAGGTGTTAACAGAACCAGTTTCCTTCATTATTCATCCACTCGCTAGCTGTACAATCTTAGGCAACATGCATAAGATGCCTGATTCTCAGACTCCTCACTTGTGAAACTCCTTTCCCTTCAAAGAGAAATAGACAAGATATGTAACAGCACCTGCTAGACAGGTAGCAGAGGAGACTACTGAGGGAAAGGGACCCCTGTGTTTGACTCCTTGAGTATGCCAAGAACTCTATGCCCTGCCTGCAGTGATGGTAAGTCAACATTTTCACATGGGTTGCATGAATCAGTGAGTCCCTCCCCCAACTCCAGGTCAGATATCAGCTGAGCCAAGTTGAACCAGCATGCCTAGCATCTGTCCACAACCCCCTTGGCTTCCAGCTCTCACAGTTGCAGGAATTCATCAGATGCCCGGAATCTCCCACTCCTTCCAAGCATCCACTATAAAAGCAATTCAAGCTCCAGGCAACCTGTACAGTTTGTATGTAAACTGCAGAGAGTGACAAACACTCTAAGCTATGGAGGAAGTGATTGGCAATAATAGAATATTTTAGTAGCAGAGAAAAGAATAGAATACTTTATTAAGCAGGCTGGGGAGGGAGACCATGCTCTTCCCAATTCAGTTTCAAACAGGGAAAAAAAGCAAGGCACTGTGCAGCTTAAAGAGCAGCCCTTACCAAGGAACAGAGAAGGGCCACCCACTCATCTGGGTTATCATCTCCCAAGGGCAAAATGTCCCTTCTGCATTGTGCAGTCACCTGCGTGACTGTTACCTGCCATTTGCTAGTGGTTCCTCATTAGGATACTCACTTTACTCCACATTTGCAGCAGTAAGTATAAAGTTGGTGGAGAACAGGTTGAAATAAATGTTTAAATTAAAATTAGTTACCCTTAACATGTCACTCACCGGTAGGCCATGGCACTGCGCAATCACAGAAGATTCACTGTAGAATGAAGACTGTGTCTTAAGTCACTGTATCCCTAATAAAGCTCATTTTCATTAAGTTTATCTGATAAGCTGCCTGCTACTCTTCTGGAAACAGGTGATTAGTAACAGGAAAGAGGCAGCAAGAGATACAGATAGGCAGACAGATGCAGAGATAGCCAGGCATGCAGAACCTGTGTTTGTGTGCCCTTGTCTAGTAATTCTGCTGGAAGAGATTATTCTACTATTCAGCAGAACTTGCCTCTGTATAATTAACCACCAATCCGCAATAGTCTTCCCTATTACTCCATCCTGTTATTGTCAGTGGAAGCCAGAATACCAATCGGAGCTGATCCAACAAGTATACATCTTGGTAATAACATTCAATCAGCACACACTGATTGAGCATCCACTCTGAGCTGAGCACTGAATTCAATGAGGCACAGTCCCTGGTCTCAAGTCCATCACTACCACGCTAATTATTATCTCCAGGGTTATATTATGACTTCTGCCAAATGCTTGAGCAGTAGAACAGTTAACTTCCTGCAGTAAAATTTCCAGTTCCCTCGTTCCTGTCCCTTGCCTGGACTTCCCCCTGCCCCCTAGAAAGCTGACCCAGGTGCCTCTGGAAATTGGGAGGCTGCAGGCAACATCTGGCGCACTAGGGGAATGTGTTTGTCTCAGCCCAGCTCAAAATAGTATCTGACAAGCCTGAATCACACAAGTTCTGAAAAACTCACAAGAAATAACCTAAGAAATCTATAGCTGCCTCCTCCAATTTCACTCCCTGTCTGGCTGCTTATTGACTTCTGCAGCCTGTATTGACAACGTGCAACCCTGGTGCTGTCTGTCTGCTCCTATGCAGCAGTAACTAAAAAAAAAAAAAGAAAAAAAAAAAAAAAAAAACAGGGACCATCACAGCTATGACTCATGCCGAAGACCCTGTTCTCAAGCCAGACACTAGCCTAGAGACGAAATTTCCAACAAAAATGGGAGATTTATTAGACGGAAAATGCCCGAGTCCCCCTCCTTCCTTTTACTCATCCCCCTCCTCTTCCCCCAGTGCCACGTAGTTCATCTGGCTGCTTCAAACCTCTGCCCCACATTTAAGCTTGCAAATGCCACTTCTGCACTAATAAAATATGTCCAATATAAGGAGAAAGGGGTACAGCCCACCCCCACCGCAGCTCACATGCCTTTTTTTTTTTTAAAGGTGAGCTGAAAGACTTACCTGCCAAGCTCGAGTTAATTTCACTGCAGAAATGAAAGTGCAGAGTACATATCCCTGGGAGAGCCCAACTTCAGGGGTCAGAAACAGCGAAGAGAGAGACCACCACATTCCCTAAGTCCTCCAGTCCTGTGTCTCTCCCGGAGCAATTGATAATCTCACTAACACCTACAACAGTGTGCAGGAAGCTGCCTTCCTAACACCGCCCTCAGTGTTCGTGATTTTGCAACTCTCTCACCCTTCAAATCTTAGTGCAGCACAGGCAATTAGAAACCTGCACACATCTGGAGCCTGGGATGGGGTGCTTTGTGCATACACTGGGAGCTTCGGCCAGCAAAGAGGACTCTGAGCAGCCTCGACATCTCCCAGGGGAGTTATTTGAAGCAGCAGATCGTGTCATGCCAAAACCGTCTCCTTTCTCAGTGTGAATCACTGAGATCCGACTCAGGAAGTCACATGCACCCGATATTCCCAGAATATATAAGCTGTGTTCTGGGAAATACCAGGGGTATCTACTATCCTATTAGCCACAGCCTTGAAATAACCACTTGGATCATCAGAATAGATGGCTAGAGAGGACACTTTCAAGCCATGCAGCTATTGCAATGAACAAGACAGAAGTCAGGGTAAGAGCCAGCATTCCTTCCTGAGCAGTTACCTGGGGTCCCTTCTTCCTACTGGCTGGTTCAGAGTTTCAAGGCAGCTGTAAATATTTGGAATATTCTGGAATAAATGCATGCAAGGGTGTTGAAATCCTCTTGTTTCAGACCAAAGTCCTAAATTTTTCAACCAATCACAAGCTTAGCTGAACTACCCAAGGAAATTTTGAATTGAGCTTGTCATTATATATTTTTGGTTCTACCTTAGAAAAGCAGCATAAATTAGGAGGTAGGGAAATATATACAAAATTGACATCTTGTGATGCTAACAAATATAGCTTTGGTTATCACCTATAAGCTCTCACAGGGAAAAAAAAAACTCATTTTTTAATTACTTCCTATTAACAGTGCTAACAATATGAATAATAAAACAGTTAACATTTATTAAGTTGCAGGTGTAGTTCAAAGCACTTTTCATGCATTATCTCATCCAATATTCCCCAAATTTTATGAGCTTTGTGTGATTAGTATTCTACTCATTTTAAAAATGAGCTTATCTATAGTGCTAGAGATACCAAGTACCTTGTCCAAGACCACAGGCTTAAGAGAGGTTTCAGGATTGGAATTCAGATCCACATTAGTTCAAAGCAAGTAGTTTTAATTGTTTCACTCTGCCATGTGAACCAAGTGCTCAGAGTAAACCCTAAATCATCTCCTTCTGTCATATTTGAAATCCATGACCATTTATATGGGAATCACCTTCAGTTCAGTCCTCTGTGATATGAAAAGGTTTGTTAAGGAATATCACCATACATTGAAGGTCTCAGAAGGAACAATCAAGGTTCTTAAAAGAATAACTTGCTTTTAAGCACTCAGCACCCAGCTGTTTCTAATTCACATATTGATTCCCTAAGAATTACCATATATTCAATAAAAATGATCTCTTAATCCACTTAATAAATCATTGTTCTTGGTACTGAACATGATTTTTAAGATAAGAGCAATCACATATTCTGACTTTTTGCAAATTTAGACTTTTCTTACTATTAAATAAGGTCTTCTTGTAAATCTTTCTATATATACGCTAGCTTATTAATACTGATAATATCCTTAGAGCAGAAAGACAGTATCACTGCCCTTATCTTATCAGTATTCAGAACAACATGCATAGATCATAAGCAGGTCAGTGGTGCACAGCACACAATGTACAATGTATAATAAACCACACCATTCAGAACAGCTCATCTTCCAGTCAGTGATTCATCTCTCACCACGGGCAGTGAGACGGGAACACCATTTTAAAGGGTACAGCAAATCCCTCTTTTAAGTTCTATGGCATTGAATTCAGCAAACCTGCAATCAAATCCAGGCTCTGCAGGCTACAGTTTGATCTGGTCGAGGCATTACAAATTTTCAAAAACTAAACACTTATAAATGAATCAATGTGTTCCTTTGTTGATCATTACCTTTTAGACTGTGCTGATTAGTTCAGCTGGCTAAATCAAGGAGTTCAGTGTACATTATGGATTTAATACTCACATGGGCCAGTTAGCTTCATGCAAGTGGCAAAGCAGCCCATCACCAGGAAACAGAGAACAACCAGCCATAGGGCCTGGCCTAGCAGTCATCCTATCATTATCATAAATCCAGCCAAGATGGGGTGGGCATGGTAGCACTATGGGTTTAGTCGCTCCGTGGGTCACCTGAATCCTGTATCAAAGTGCTTGGGTTGGAGTCCTTCTTCTGATACCAATACAGCTTCCTGCTAGTGCACCTGGGAGGCAGTATATGATGGTCCAAATACTTAGGTCCCTGCCATCCACATGGGAGATCTGGGGATAGTTCCTGGCTCCTGGCTTTGGCTTGGTCCAGCCCTGGATACTGCAACAATTTGAGAAGTGAACCAGAAAATGGAAGATTGATCTCTCTCCCTCCGCTCTCCCTCTCCCACCCTCCTTCATCCCTATCTATCACTGTGTCTTTCAAATAACTAAATAAATAAGATTAAATAAATAAACTAAAAAATGATGGACAAGGCCCAGACTTCAATATGCATAAACACCTTTAACCTTAAAAAGTTAAATAATAAGAGAGTATTTACAATTTGAAGCAACAAATAATATTTACAGACTAAATCCACAACTTAGAAAATTGTACGATTTAACTAAACAATACTCTAATGCATTGCGCACAGCCAGGGAATGAAGAGGTGCTCAACAAATACCTTCACGAACTTCTGCTATCTCACTAGGATCCAAACTCCTTAAGTCTGTATCCTGTAGTGCCTTTTTCAAATGTCTAAAATTTCATGAAATAAGCTAAATATTCGAGAGTTACAGACTAGCAACGAGGTAAAGTTTCTATAAAACATTCCCATAAAGCTCAGGAAGAGAAAAATGCTGCCTCTGGAGGTTTTAAGTCCTAAAATATTGCTCTATAAATATTATTCAAATGAAGAAACAAACTATGTTTAAAAGCTGCTGAAATTTTCAAATTAATTTTTCTTCCTTTAACCTATTGTTTTAGAGATGGAATGGAGGGAGAGAATAATTACTACATCTTAACTTCAGGGTCAACTCATAATATGAGATTGGTTTTTTTATTTCTGATAGAAATTTTTCTTAAGGGGGAGAGACATCTTTCTACCATGGCTACAGCATCCACTTTCAATATTTCAATTAGAATAAAGTAAAATATTTTGCAGTTAATTCTCTGTAAGTGTTCAAAAGTGAAGGAAGAAGGAAAAGAGCAAGCCTCAGGGTGGCAAATTATTTAGTTTATTTTCTGTCCCTTATACCTTAAAAGTTAGTAATGATGAATACACTACTGATGAATGTTCCCAGGAAAATTCCCTTTAGTTTTTCTTAACTGTAGTCCCCACCACCACCACCAGAATCTATTAGTTTCTTCAGAGTAATTCCTCTCTTCTGATCTGCATTTTTCCAGAGGACTTGCTCTACCAATCTGCAAACAGGGCTACTCAAAAGCTAGATGTAACAATGACACAAAAAACTGTTGTTCTGGATTTCCCAGGGACCCAATTAGACTGGGAGATGGCGAGAGAGGACAGCAATAAAAGTTTTGTCAAAAGTAATTAGTCAACTTACAGGCAGTTATTAAGGCTCAGTTAGGCATGAGTTCACGTGTGGTAGACTATGGCAGAGTAACTTAGGCAGGGATCAAAGTAAGTAAAAAAAAAAAAAAAAAAAGAAGGGTTCAAGGCTATTAAATGGAAAATTGTCATCCATGGGGTGTGAGAGCGTCAAGGAGACTTCAGTACCCTGGACAGATCTCTAGAGATACTGGGCACCCCTAAAATCATCCAAAGATTGATCCATCATCAAACCAAATGACTGTGTATCGGTGAGGCTGCAAATACAGTGTTTTATCAAAATGTGCTTTAAATCTTTGTCAAACAAACCAATAGGTATTACTATAATTTTAATAATTTTTTGACTTTCAAAATTTAGGTAAGTGAAGTCAAACGTACTTTCACGATTATTGTTTACAGCCTTTGCTTATTTTCCTGCTGGACATCTGTCATTTTAGTTTTCATTTGTTAAACTCTTCATTTAGTGCAGCCATTAAGACTTTGATTGTAATATAAATTAACAATATATTATCTCAGAAACTTTTAAATAAATGAAGAAAAAAATCACAAATTTATAAAATATTTCAGTGTTTTCAAAACTCATGCATAAGCTTCTGAACTAGTAAGATATAGTACACATATTTGTTTTTATTCTTTCTATTAAATACAACTACAGACCCTACACAATATATAACACAAACATAAGAAGACTGAGAAACAAAAAGCAGACTGATTAGGGTTGTTTAGACCTAAATAATGATACTGCCATGAGTTGTGTGAGTTTTACTTTTTTTCTCCTACACCTCAGACTGGGTCTGGAGAAACTGGTAATGTGGAAAAAAATAGGTGCAACTGAAAAAACATCCAAATAAATGTCTACTACCTCTACTTAGCAGACCAGAGAAGAACTAGGAAGACAGAACTTTGTACAATATAATCACTCTACTCTATCAAAACACCAAAGAAAAAGTGTGGTCCCACACCTACCTAGACAAGCAAAGATGAGGTGGAAACCTAGACCTCCAACATTCAGGGAGCCATCCCACCTCATCCACCTAAAGTAAACAAGACACTTCTAAATAATACCTGAGTTAAAGAAGAAGTCCCAAGAAAACAGAATATGCTAAACTGAAGGAAATGGAAAATGTAACATACAAAAATTTATTATATCTCAGCTAAAGTCACATTGAGAGGGGAATTTATAGCATATATTGGGAAGAGAGGAAGGTATCAAATCTGTAATCTAAGCTCACATCTGAAGAGCTTAGAGAAAGAAAAATAGAATAAATTCAAAGCAAGTGCTAGAATAAAGACAAAAGGAAAAACATGAAAATCTAGAGAATCAATAGAACAAAGAGACAATTCCTTGAAATAATCAATAAAATTGAAACATCTCTTATAAGACTGACAATCAAAGAGAGAAAATAAAAAGTTACCAGTGTCAGGAATAAAAAAGAGAGTGTCACTACAGACCCTACAGAAATCAAAAGGATAATAAAGGACACTACAAACAGGTCTATACACATAAATCTGACAACTTAAGTGAAATGGACCACTTCCTCCAAAAATGCTATTTACCATAAATCCCCAATATCAAATAGATCATTTGAACAGTCACTTAAGTAGTAAGGAGATCAAATACATAATTAAAACACTCCCCAAAATGAAATCTCTAGGCCCAGATCATTGCACTGATGGATTCTGCCAAACATCTAAAGAAGGATTAACATCAACTCTATCGAATAACTTTCAGAAAGTAGAAAAGGGAATACTGCAATTCATTTTATGGAGCAAGTATTACCCTGATACCAAAATAAGCAAGACAGCACAAAAATAGAAAACTAGAAATCAGTATCCTTCACAAATATAGATGCAGAAATCATTCACAAAAATTTGGCAAATAGAATTTAGCAATATATACACAGAATTACACTCAATGTGATTTATTCCAAGGATACAGGTTGGCTCAATATTCAAAAATCAATAAATGTAATGCCAAGCTCAAAAGAAAAAAATCACGATTATATTAATTATTGTAGAAAAAAAGCACTTGACAAAATTTAACACCCATCTGAGATTAAAAATTTTTAATACTCTCATGAAATATGAAGAGAGGGGGAATTTATTCATCTCAGTGAAAAGATATATAAAATAGTAACATCTAACATGCATGAACAGGGCTGGCTGGCACTGTGGGGCAGTGAGTTAAGCTACCACCTGCCATGCCATCATCCCATATGGGCACCAGTTTGAGTCCTGGCTGCTCCACTTCAGATCCAGCTCCCTGCTAATGCAACTGGGAAAACAGTAGAAGATGGCCCAAGTGCTTGCACCCCTAAACCCACATGGGAGACCCAGAAGCAGCTCCTGGCTGCTGGCTTTGGCCTGGCCCAGCCCTGGCTGTTGTGGCCATTTGGGGAGTGAACCAACAATCTCAATCTCAATCTCTCCCTCAGTCTCCCTCTTCTCCCTTTCCTCCTCTCCCCCTCTCTCTGCAAATCTCTCTTTCAAATAAATAAATAAATCTTTAACAACAACAAAAAGCGTGAGTGAATGCTTTCCCCTTAAAATTGGGAAGGAATGTCTACTATAATTCTTACTCAACATAGTGTAGAAAGTTCTAGCCAGTGAAATAAGGCAAGAAAACACAGACTTGAAAGGAATGATTACAACTGTCCCTATTTGCGGATGACATAATTTCTATATAAACAATCCCAAGGAATTTCTATAGAGAAAAATCAAAGGAATCCTACATTTATACACCCAGAACTATAAAGTGGGTTCAGCAAGTTCACAGGATACAAAATAAATACACAGTATTTCTATATACTAACAACAGACATGTGGACATTAAAAATACAATACCATTTGCAATTGTTCAAAAAATTAAAAGTTTATATATCTACCAAGACATACGTGCAGAAATCTATACAATGCTGATGAAAAAAAACAAAGAAGCTCTTAACAAATGAAGACACATACTGCACTCATGGATCGAAAATCCAACATAGTAAGGATTTCAATATCCCCAAATTGACACATAGGTTGAATACAATTTGTTAAAATTCCACAACAATTTTTGTAGATATAGTCAAGATTATTTTAAAACTTATACGGACAGGAAAATGAAATAGAACCCCTAAAACAACACTGAGAAAGAAAAATGAACATATATGAACTAATCTACCTGATTTAAAAACTTATTTTACAGCTATAGTCATAAAGATAGCGTGTACTCTCAGAAAGAGAGATATATAGATCACTGGCACTGAATACAGATCGCATAAGTAGATCTACACGGATATACCAAGCTGATTTTTGCCAAAGGTGCAAAAGCAATTCAATGGAGGAACAGATTGTCAACCAATGGTACCAGAACAAGTATATATTCACATGTCTAGGCAAAGACTGAACTTCTACCTAAGGCTTACACTTGATAAAAAAAATTGTTGCAGAGCAGACCATGGACATCAAAGTAAAAAGTAAAAGTGTAACATTTTTAGAAAAAAATACAGGAGAAAATCTTCAGAATATAGGATTCACTGAGAAGTTCTTAGACTTAAAAAACTTATTTATATAAGGGGATCAAATTTCACTTATTTCATATATGCAGATTCAAGAGCATAATACTTCCCACCCTATCCTCCCTCCTTCTCCCTCATCTTCCCTCTTTCTTAATTTTTACAGTGACATACTTTCAATTTTTTATTTTATAATCACAAGCTTAACACTCCACTAAATAAAGAATTCAATAGGTAGAAAGTAGAAAAAAAACTGTTTTTCAAGAGTATAGACAAGGGCTATAAACAATAATCAAATCTCAAAATGTCAATTTTGCTCATATTCATTACTTTTTTGTACTTTGTATATTAGTTGCCACACATCAGGAGAAACATTTTTGTCTTTTTGGGATTGGCTTACATCAAAAGGACAATTATAAGAGGAAACACTGACAAGTCAGTCTTCATGAAAATTAGAAATTCTCATTCTGTGAAAGAATTTATTCAGAGGATGATCTGTTATTAATCTGACACAGTGGTTCAGACACCACTTGGAACATCTTTTATATTCCATATCAGAGCACTTGGTTTAAGTTCTGGCTCCTTTCTTCTAATTCAGGTTCCTGCTGGTTCAAACCCTGGAGGCAGCAGGTCTTCATTCAACTACTTGATTTCTTGACATCACAAGGGAGACCTAGATTGAGTTTCTGGCAACTGTCTCAGTCTGGCTGTTGAGGGCATTTGGGCAATGTCGTTGTCTGTCTGTCTGTCTCTCTCTCTCTCTCTCTCTCCCAACCCCTCTCTGTCTTTCAAATAAAGTGTAAATAAAAAAAAAAAAAACTTTGGGAGTAGGTGCTATGGCACAGAAGGTTAAACTACTGCTTGAAACGCCCGCATCCCACCTCTACTTACAACCCTACTTCCTTCTATGGCAACTGGGAGGATGGCCCCAGACACTCAGGTCTCTGCCACCCAACTGGACACTTTCATGAAGTTCCTGACTTTTGTCTTTGCCTGGCCCAGCCCTGGCCATTGGGGGCATTTGGAGATTGGACCAGCAGGTGGAATATCTCTCTGTCTCCCTCTTTCTGTCTCTCTGCCTTTCAAATGAATAAGTAAAAATTTTAAATTTAAAGTAATCAAATAAAAACTTTGTAAAAAGAAGATGAAGAGACAAGCTACAGAGGGGGAGAACACTCTCACAAATCACATCTCTAACAAAGGTCTAACATCAAAATTATGAAAGAGAACTCACACTCAAAACTCAGTAGCTTTTAAAAAGTATCTTTGAGAAAATAAGCAAAATACCCAGAGACATTTCACTGAGGAGGGTATACAAGATGGCAAATAAGCTAATGAAAAGTATTCAACATGATTTCTGATAAGGGAATTGTAAATTAAAGCCACAATGAGATATAACTATGTACCTGTCAAAATGGCTTAAAAAAATAGTGACAACACTATGTAAGGCACAGAAATAGTGTATCATTTACTATTGGCAGGAACATAGAATCACAGAGTCACTCTGGAAGACACTTTGTTTCCTAAAACCCCAAATATGCAACTGCCTAGCAACTGTAGTGAGCATTTTTCTGGAGTAATGAAAACGTATGTTCACGCACACACACAAATTGCACAAAAATGTTCCTATCAGCTGTTTTCAAAATAGTCAGGTCTGGAAATAGGATCAATATCATTCAACAGGTGAATAGTTCAACAGAACTGCAGATTATATTTTGCTAAATAAATAAAGCTAATCTCAAAGTTTACATAATCTATTTTCACATTTATATCACGAAATTACAAAATTATGGGAATGGTGATTTACTGGGTTTAAGGTGAGGTGGGTGTGAGGGAAGAGGGTCTGCACATAGAAAAGCAATTTGAACTATCCTATGGTGATGCAAAGTTTTGTGTATCAACTCCATCAATATCAACATCTTGGTTGTTACAGTGGATGGTGGTTTTGCCAGATGGTACCATGAGGAAATTATATAAACAATACTTGAAATCTTTCTGTACTATTTCTTACAACCATATATGAATAGAAAATTATCTCAAGCTACAAAGTTTAATTTTTTAAAGTAAGGAAAAATACACATACTTTCCTTCACCATTTCACTTTCCGGGTTCTTTGCCTGGAATTCTCTGTAACATGGACTATGCTAACAGGGCATAAACACTGAAGCCTGGCCTCTTATTTAATGGTAGATTAGAGAAAAACA
The DNA here is from genome assembly GCF_051225735.1 of Oryctolagus cuniculus. Lineage (NCBI taxonomy): Eukaryota > Metazoa > Chordata > Mammalia > Lagomorpha > Leporidae > Oryctolagus > Oryctolagus cuniculus. The sequence continues at coordinate 28,637,093 of NC_142886.1, read as the reverse complement.
CAGGTCTCCCAGGATTAGAACTTGCTTTCTTCTAACTTTTCCCATTTTCAGATTCTCAAAGATTAAGGTAATCAAATCTCTCTTCCCTTCATCCACTTTATAATACTCCAGAAACTAAAGTTTTCTTGCAGTAAATAAAACTGATTTAATATGTAGCCTCATCCTCCCCACACACACACAAAGTGAATCACCTTCTTTCTTTACCTCAAGGCCCAGCATACTATATTTATAAAAATATTATTTTAGCTTCTGTGATGAACTTTGTGTCTGAAGCAGAAACTACTACCAAAAGTATACCCAACCAATAGTACCTAGCATTAAACACTTCAGTTTGACATCTCCAGGGTCAGAGGTCTTCTGCTATAATCCACTAAGGTAGATGGCTACTTTTCCATATTGGTCTTATTTACAAAATGGAAGAGACTATGAGCTATAATAATATGTAATATAACACATGGTAAATTAATAGTCAACATGTATTCTATACCTTGTGTAAAGCATTACCCTAAGTGATTCATATCATCTTGCTAGGTCCTCATCACATTCCAAAAACACAACACTATTATCATTCTCATTTGTACAAGCTCTTTTAAACTTAGGGTGTTGAATTAACCTTCCCATGGTGCATGTCACCAGTGCATGGTGCAGTGGAGATTCAAAATGAGGCCCTCCATCCCCACAGCCCAAAATCTGAGCCACTACCCTATGGATTGTTTCCTTCAACATCTAATAACTCCACTAAATCAGAAATATCACAGGACAGGATTCCCGCCCTGGTGGGGAGGTTGGTCTCAATAAACTCTTATAAACTATGACTTGCAGTCTTTGAGGAGTTCACATGCAAAGTAACAGTGGTTGGAGACAGGGGTAAGAACATTTCTATTTTATTGAGCACAGATACACAGCAATGCCAGACCTCATGTTTGCTACTTCTTCATAGAGGAGCCCTGGATAGCTAAACCTTTGTGTCTTGTATGAGGGTACTTCAAAACATTTGTGGAAAATGGAATTAAATAAAAGTTTCTGGTGATGCAAATACTCTGAAATCTATGCATAGTCTTTTCATAACACACATTCCTCCAGACCCTTTGAAAGCTTCTTCAGTTATCTTGGCATGTTTGTCGACGTGACACAGCCAGTGACTTTTTCCTGGAAGTCATAAACTGTATTTCTCTTCAGGTAGTCTCTGCAACTCTTTGTTCTCCTCGGTGTCTCTTCGCCCCCATATTTACACTCACTCTTTCCTTCCTCATGGTCTCCCCATCAGCAGAGGAATTGCCACATTCTTATTCAACCAATCTTGCAGGGTTTGAAGGCAATAATTATCTTGAGGCTGGTGAAATTACACCCCCTCCTCCCATTCAGAGAAGCTGGAAAATGATATTAGAAATACTTTCCTTAATTCTTGGTTGTTGTGAAAATCACTTATGCATCCACTTGCTGATTCTGTCAGAACATACACATAACTTTAAAAAAAAAACTTTTTCCTTTTCTATTTTCTTTCTCTTCTTTGTGTGTGTGTATGTGTGTGTGTGCACACGCAGGTGCACAAGCAACTTTTTAGCTGCTCCTGCCAGCCTCTCATGGGACTCTGAGGAGGTACAACAATCCTTCCTAGCACACTGCTGAGTGCATAAAAGCTCATTTCATATCATACAAAAAGAAAGTGAGTGCTTCCCACTGAGAAGTGCCAGAGTTTAAAAACTGTCCTAAAATAAACAAGCAAACAGAGGCTTGTGTGTTCTCTGTGGGATGCTGTCTGTCCTTGTGGAGATAGGGTTATTCAATTTTTTTTTTGAATCCACAGAAGCCCCGCGTTAGTCCTTCTCAAGTGCTGCATGAGCACAGGGCCCGCACCTGCCACAGTGAAGCACCATGCAGCCTCTTTAGATGTGCCCGTGCTCTTGCAATATGAACCTTCATGATCCCTGTCGCCTTGCAGGAGCCTGTATCTCTTGCTCCTCCCATCAAAGCACCCCAGACTCTCCTATCTTGAGTCCTCAGCTAATCCAGACATAGAGCCAACTTCAAAATAGTGATGCAATCATCAGAACAGTGGATTATCTAAAATAACCATTTAACAGACCGTGAAATGATTTTCTTCCAAGCATAGATCTATCTGGCAGTTTACTTTGTTTAAGGTAACACTGTATACTGAAACCACCCAGAAGAAGTGTTCGGGACTGCGGAGAGAAGTCAGGCTGAGAAGTGTCTGTCATTGACATACCAACCAAGCCAACGGGAAGGCCATTAGCATATAAGAGAACGTTAGCTCCATCTGGACCTCTTCCTTACTAAGAAAGTAAAAGGAGAGATGCCGTAAGCTGAAGCAGGGTCCAAGGCTTTAGTTGGAGTCTGATGGGTATCCCAAGAAGCAGTTCCTAAACCTTATAACATTGGTTTCTTATCTACCTGAATTCCTCTTACAAATCTTTTATATCACAGGTAAACAAACTTTCTATAAAGAACCAAATAGCAAATATTTTGGCCTCGAGATCCACACAGTCACAGTCATCTCTGCCATTGTAGTGCAAGTGACACAATAGAATATACACAGACAAATGAGCATCTCTGTGTTGCAATAAAACTTTATTTATAAAAAATGGGTGGTGGGCCACATTAGGAACATGGATCACAACTTAACAACCCCCTCTCTAGACACTTAACTGTTAGAGCCCAGTACACATATTTTTTTAAACAGTATTCCTAAAAATAATAATGGAGGATTTGCCCTATGCATCTTTGTCTGCACTGTAAGACTGTGTAACTCAAACCATGTAACATTAGTAAAAGCAGCACTGAAAGACTTGAACACAGTAGAGAACCCAGGATCTTGCAGAAGCCTGTGTAACACAGGACTAATCAGCAGGCATTGAGGGATAAGATGCAATACTAATGAGTGGTGCCAAGTCAATTTGCAATTTAGAAAACAAAAAGAAGTAATTTAGTTTTTAACATGCTAAAAATCAATTTCATAAACATTCCATAAAAGTGAAATTTAAAAAATCAGAAAATGCAAATTAATATTTATCTTATCTCTGATTTGGAGGAGTTGCTCTGAACATAGAAAAAGCCCTGTAAGAAATAATAAAAAGAAATAGGCAGTTTTTACTGCAAAAAAAACATTCTGCCTTCAAAGAACATCATAACAAAACTGAGGCAAAATTAAGAACAATGTTTTCCACGAGTATGTATTCATAATACCAAACGATAAGAATGATAAAAAGCCCATCAAAATAAGAGAAACTTAAATTTTTAACAGAGAACAGTTGAATGACACAAATATTTCATAGGAAAAGAAGTGAAACAAAGAAAATGTTCACTTTAAAATATTATAAATTTCAAAGGTAAAAAAAAATCCCTTGGTAATGATGATAGCTTACTGAGGGGGCTGGTGCTGTGGTGTGGTAGGCTAAGCCTCCCATATGGGTACCAATTTGTGTCATGGGCCCCTGCACCCATGTGGAAGACCCAGAAGAAGCTCCTAGCTCCTGCCTTCAGATTAGCCCAGCTCCAGCTGTTGTGGCCATTTGGGGAGTGAACCAGCAGATGAAAGACCTCTGTGTGTGTGTGTGTTTCTACCTCTCTCTTTCAAATAAATAAAAAATAAGCCTTTAAAAAATTAGTACTCTTCTTCAAAGATATTCAATTTAACTATTTTTTTTTTCAATTATAAATGATGCTTTGATGAATATATGTGTTGTTGCTTTGGCATCAAGTCCCACTAGTGAAATTATTGGATTTAATGCTATAAAATATTTAAGGTTCTTGAGAGCTATTGAAGCACTTCCTTCCAGTGAAGTTATATCAATTCACCCTTCACTTGTGTGCAGAGCATGAGATCCAGTGTCTTCCTCAGGAAGTCTTATTTATGTATGTATGTATGTATGTATGCATGCATGTAAGTATGTATGTATTTGAAAGGCAGAGTTAGAGAGAGGCAGAGAGAGAGAGAGAAATCTTCCATCCACTGGTTCACTCCCTAAATGGCCATAATGGCCGGAGCTGTGCTGATCCGAAGCAGGAGCCAGGAGCTTCTTCCAGGTCTCCCAAGAGGGTACAGGGGCCCAAGGACTTGGGCCATCTTCTGCTGCTTTCACAGGCCATAGCAGAGCGCTGGATTGGAAGAGGAGCAGCTGGGACTAGAACCAGCACCCATAAGGGATGATGGTACTTCAGACCAGTGCTTTAATCTGCTGTACCACAGTTCCAGCCTCAAAGAGAACTAATTAAACAAAGAAGGGAATATTAAGACTGAAAGAGGCCAGCGTTGTGGCATAATGGGTTAAACTGCTGCCACCAATGCTGGCATCCCATACGGGAGCCAGTTCAAGTTCTGGTTGTCTCACTTCTGATCCAGCTCTCTGCTAATGCACCTGGGAAACCAGAAGGTGGCCCAAGAGTGTGGGCCCTTGCCACCAGGTGGGAGATCCAGATGAAGCTCCTGGCTGCAACCCAGGCGAACCCTGGCTGCTGTGGCCATTTGGGGAGTGAACCAACAATGTCTGTCTGTTGTCTCCCCCCCAACACACTATGTTTCTGTCTGTCTCTCCCTCTCTGAGTGACTCTGCCTTTCAAAGAAATAAATATAATCTTCAAAAAACTAAAAAGACTGAAGAATATTATTCAACCATTTAATGACTGGGGAGTAAAAAATTAAGAAATACAGCAAGGCATAGTTGGAGTTATTTCTGGGTTGATCATTTTCTACCATTTTCATATTTTTTTATCTTCTCCAAGAGTTATAAATCAGAGATCAAATTGTTTCTGTAAAGGTTCAGATAGAAATATTTTAGTCTTTGCAACTCATGGTCTCTATTCCAACTACTCAACTTGACCATTGTAAAGCAAAAGGTGCCAGAAATGACATGAAAAAAATGGACATAGTTGTGCTTCAATAAAACTTTATTTACACAGGCTATTATGTACAAACACATTCTATATAAACACAAATTTCTTTTAAGTTTATTCTAAGAAAAATAAACTTCTATGAAAAATGTTGAGGCAGGCCTTTTTTCCTAGTGCTTAAGATGCTAGTTAAGATGTTTATATCTCATAAAAGAGAGTCTGGGTTTGATATCTGGCTTCACTCCTAAATCTAGCTATCTTCTAATGCAGATCCTGGGATGATGGCTGAAGTGAAGGGGTTCCTGACACTCATGTGGGAGACCTGGAATGAGTTCTTGGCTCCCAGCTTTGGCACCTGTCCCAGAATATAGTGGATGGAATCTCTCTCTTTTTCCTCGCTCTCTACCTCCTCTTCTTCTCAATAAATAACAAATTTTAAAATGAACAACAATGTTATGCTTATTAAAGTGCTTTTATTTTTTAATTATTTAATTGGGAGGTAAACAGACAGAGTGAGGCTTCATTCATTAGTCTACTTCCAAAATAGCTGTAACAGTCAGGACTGGGCCAACTGAAGCCAAGAGCTGAGTTAGCCAAAGTCAGGAAACAGGAACTCGGATCTCCTACATGGGTTGAAGAAACCCAACTACTTGAGCCACCACATGCCGCCTCTCAGAGGCAGGAAGCTAGAATTATGAGCCAGAGCTCAGTATCAAAACCAGGGGCTCCAATACGAGATACCAGACCCTAACTGGATACTTAGCCACGAGGCTCAATGTCCACCTCATTACAGTGTTTTTAAATAGATTGCATTTACCAATCTCTAATCAGAATTCTCACTCTTTTCCATACCTCCCCACCCACCCACCCAAGTTTCAGGATCAATGGTACAACGGTGGTTACAGGTTGGTTCCTCACTCGTGAATGATGCACTGATTTACTATAGCAGTGTGTGATTCATTTCACCAAGTCTGGGTGTGCACCTGACAAGTCTACATAGAGTCAAAAGAGTCCCATACTTGGAATAGAAATTTGAATTCAAATCTTGGCTTAGTCACTCATTATCTACAAGATCTCAGGCAAATTATTTGATAGGTATATCAGTTTCATCATCTACAAAATAATAATAGGCATATCTATCCCACCTGGTCAGTTAGTCTTTGTGGAAGTATGGTCCTGGGCTGATATGTATGAGCTACTTCAAAGAGAGCAGAATTTTTCTCTGAAGATTAGAGTGAATTGAGTTTTGAGAGTCAATTTCACTTTGATGAGAAAGAAGGATGTTACAAACAGGTAGAAAAGACCAAGAAAACCTCCTATTCTACTCAAATTACACAGCACTTAAATGGCCCAAGAATACAGCCTTGTCACATCTATAAGATGACTGTTCATTCAGTGAGATAAGTAATTTATATTAGCAACAAGACATGGAAGATTTTGCTATAAACATTAACACTACAGGACTTAGGTACCAGCTTCCTAGCACTCCCCATTCCACATTTCGAGAACCCTTTTTGGAACAGAGATATCCTGGGAGTAGGAATTAAACTAGATGGGAAACAGTAGGACATATGAGTCTGTAGAAGAACTATCCAAGAATGCTATAGTCATAGATTATTTACCTTCATTTACAGAAGAGAAGCCACTTGGGCCACTGGTTAGGCAGGAGCCCTACTCCCCACAAGAAATCAAGTTTCACATATATCCAATGATTCGCAGCTACCATTTGGTACCATAGAAACAGCCCCATGAGGAATGTTAAGACAGGTGTGACCAAATGTCTTCTTGAGAAAGAGAAAAAAAGGATAATAAGAGGCTGGGTTACTTATTCAAGGTCACTTCAAGGTCACTTGGGGCTTCTAGTTGAGTCCCTCCTAGATGATATTCAAGACCATCTTCTGATCCATGACCTTGCTCTCAGCTAGCTCAGTCTATATAGAATAAAAAAAAAAAAAAAAACATTTTGGGCTGGCGCCGCAGCTCAACAGGCTAATCTTCCGCCTGCAGTGCTGGCACACCAGGTTCTAGTCCCGGTCGGGGTGCCGGATTCTGTCCCAGTTGCCCCTCTTCCAGGCCAGCTCTCTGCTATGGCCCGGGAGTGCAGCGGAGGATGGCCCAAGTGCTTGGGCCCTGCACCCCATGGGAGACCAGGAAAAAGCACCTGGCTCCTGCCATCGGATCAGCGCGGTGCACCGGCCGCAGCGCGCCTGCCGCGGTGGCCATTGGAGGGTGAACCAGCGGCAAAAGGAAGACCTTTCTCTCTGTCTCTCTCTCACTGTCCACTCTGCCTGTCAAAAAACAAAACAAAACAAAACATTTTGGTATATCTTTTTTGGTAAAGATGAAAAACTTTCTCCAAACTAAAAACATCATTATTTCTTTCAGTATTCAATTAGAAATAAAGTAAAAATGCCATTTAACTGTTAATTATTATACATAAAGTACTGAGGGTGGGTGTGGCAGAGAACCTCAACACCAATTTAAGGTATAATCTGATCAGTTTGGCTAAGAGGTGCATCATCTTTGGAATCTGAAGTCCAGGACTCAAGTCCTAACTCTGCTGCTTTGCAGGCTTTCTGATATAGGTCAATAGAGATTCTAGCTTCAGCTTCTTTGCTATAAAATGAGGATAACTGTATCTTCATTTTAGATCATGTATTCCATAAACAAACGTAAGGCAATCGTGCTATGCACCTACATGAAGACCTGGTATGAAACTCAGGCACATGAGAGACTTGAACATGACTTAGAGTTCCTCAGTGGAATGCTATAGACTATCCTCTCCCACCCTCCTCTGTGTTTCAACAGCTCCATCACAGAGCCAGAGGGAAGCCAGTTGCTCCTGAGTGTTTGGTATCATCTTCAAATCAGCAACCGCTAGCTAAGACCATGGAGTAACTTTGGAAAGCAAATTTGAACATTGATTTTTCTTCCCTTTATCTCCTTTTAAGTTACAGCAAAGAAAGGAAGATGGGGGGAAAAGACAATTTTAAGGCAAAACACTCAATTAACTCTGAAAATCAAACATAATAAACTGAATATAGATCTGTCTGGCTACTGTAACCATTTCTGTCTGCCCACATCTATTTATCCATATATTATCTGCCCATCTCTCTTTAAGGAGACAGAGAGTGAAAACAGGCCTTTTTTCCTTTTTATTTTGCTCATGAATTTAATAAACCTATTTACTACAAAGCTCATTATAGAGTAAAGAATAAAAAGCAGAGGATGTTTTTTTTTTCTCATTTGTTCCACAGCTTTGATGACTTTCATGGGACTTAAAGGGTAAGATGTGGTCTAACAATTGTCATAGGTATCCCTGAAGGCTCAGTCTTGACAGTGGAATCTCATCACATTTATCAAGGGTTTCCCTGTGGGTATCATTAGGCCAAGGCTGCAGAAAAGGAACGGACAGAGTGTTTACCTTCAAAAATCTTCATAAAGATCTGGGACATGGTACCAAAAAATAAGGAGACTGATTCTTAGGTGTCTAAGTTGAATCTACTACCAATCTATAAACATCTGCATTGAACAAAACTTTCATATACAAAATATTTAAGACATTTCTATGTCATGGCCTTTTGCCACCTCCTGTACGAATATTTTCTAATCATTGGTCTTTGATCCCTTGAAGAAAAAGGGACATTAATCACACACAGAGTAAGAGGTCCTCCTCTGTGGGAATGTGGACTCTCAGATTTATAACTGTGCTAGCTGATTGAGCTTAAAGTCAATAAAATGCTAGTTTAGCACGATTAATTTCAATTTTTGTGCTGACTTAATCTTTTTAATTAGCTTAATTACTTTTGAATAAAAATGTGCCCATTCTTAACATTTTATGATTAAGAAAGTTATATGTGTGTGGGTATGTTGCTTAAAGTACACAAAACAGGAAGAAGCAAAAAAGAAAAAAGTCAAAATTATCATTAGCCCCTTTAGCCACATGCATATGTGAAACTATGCAGTGTATGGAAAGTATGATGCCTTTTCAGAAGGAAGTCCTTCTTTTATGTGGTTAGCTAATTCTTTTAGACAGTCTGTAGATGGAATAACCTTTGGCTCATAAAGAGTGACAAGTAAAAGAAAAAATTTGGAGCTTCAAAAATGTTTGATTTCTCTGGCTCAATTTTTTAAGATGAAAGAAAATCATATTCAATAGAAGCTCTTAATTTCTTATATGTTGAACCATGATTCAAAGTCTTAAAGTCTAGAGTAGGAGTTAACACAGATAAAATTAACAGCATTTTAAGTCTTGGAGTTATGAAATTACTGAATGGTGTATCTGAATGAGACTAGAGCAACCGTAAAAGCTAGTGGTTTTCAAACTGTGCTCCACAGAACCCTGGAAGAACAGTAAAGTATCCCAGGAGCTTCCAAGAAAGGCCTGAGAAGGCAGAGGCAAGATCAAGCAGACTCAGGGTATAGAGAGAATGGAAAAGGGATGCTGAGCAGATTTCTCTTCCTCCCTCATGCCTTACCCAACTCTGAGCAGGACTGCTTTATGTTTTACACCTCAAGTATCTAAATAAGATTTCATTTACTTAAAAATAAATGTTGAAAATTATTGGCATGGTCCAGACCTCTCACATTACAGGGAACAGAGAGTCAGGAACATGAAATGGCATCCATAGTCACAGAGGTAATGAATAGCAGAACACAGTGGCTGTTTGATATCCAATATCCCATCCCATTTCTGTCTTGGGGGAAACCCCTACAGCATACAGAATCTACAATAGCAGAACAAGGAAGAATTTCCCTTTTGCTACACACACACATGGACACGACAGGCTCAGCCTATTGAATATTTCTTCCCCAATTCTGAATTTACAGCAAATGATTCAGAATAGTGAGACCTGGCTAGGTTGTCCTGCTGCCTCATCCCCCCCCCACCCCCAGTCATACTGGTTTCAACCTGTTTTCTGCACCTGCTTCTTGAGAATCCCAGAGATTCTACTGTCTTCTGAGAAACCAATGCTTGGCTTAGGACACGCAGCGCTTTCTGATACACAGATCACTTATTAGAACCCACTCCTCCTTACAGCTAATCCCCCTTTCTTTCTTCTGTAACATGGGACCTCTCTATTAATTCAAGTGGGTTTACATAATGTAGACCTCATGTGAAACATTACCCTCTGTTAGGAATGTGCTCTTTATAGAGGGATGTTACTGGGTCAAGGCATAAATGTTATCCTGTATTGGAAATTGGGCAAAGACAAAGATTCATATTTGGTGAACATTTACTGTTCACCAGGTACTATTCTCCAGTATACATGCTCTGGGAGGTAGACATCATGAACCCTAGTTACTGGTGGGGAAATCTACACCCCAAAGAGTGACTGATGTATGGCAGACATTTGGCACATCATTTAAGATATAATTTGGGAGGTCCACGTTCTACATCGGAATCCTAGATTCATGTTCTAGTGAATTCAAGTTCTAACTCTTTTCCCAGTTCCAGCTTCCTGCAAAAATGCAACCTGGGAGGCAGCTGGCAATGGCTCAAGTAGATCTCTACCATGCACATGGGAGACCTCAGTTGAGTTCCCAGTTTCTGGCGTGAGCCTAGCCTCACCCCAGCCATTATGAGCATTTGAAGAATGAACTATCATGTGGGAGATCAATCTCTACGTCTCCCTTTCAAATAAATAAAGCTTTTTAAAAATTTAAAGGAGTGACTAATCCATTAGTTGCAAAGTCAAGATTAAAGCTCAAAGCTCAAAAAACTACGAAGATTTAATTTAAAATATGGTGCTGGATTTTACACTGCAGACTTTGGGGGATCTTTTCAACCTCTAAGAGATAGTGCATTTACAGTAGACATCCTATCAAGCAATCTTGAAGGTTCAATACCCAGGTCTTGCACGTTCAACTCATTCCTATTTATTTGAAATTAGATTAGGATAGAAAGAAAAACAGAGGTAATGTGATAAATAAACCTATCGCCAACAGAGTGACCGCCCCCACATCTCTCTCCTCACTGGTTTAAAGCCACTGTAGTCACCATGTGGACTTTCTACCATGTAGAAAGCTTAGCACCAGGGCCACCTGGTGTCAAAGGCTAACCGCATTTCCCATTACTGAGGTTCACCCTGCTTTCCATAACTAAATGAGCATGGCTTGAGTCAGCCTGTGAGCAAACCTTGGCAGAGCAGCCTGAGGAAGCAAAGACACCATGCCAGAAGTAGCCTCCAGACACTACCAGTTGGCTCCAAGCGCAGATGTCTACCCTGAGATACTAGCACCTGAGGGCAAAGCCCAGCCCCTGGTTAACATGTACAATGGTTGTTCAGAACAGAGTCTGGCACATGGCAGCCTTTACTGGAAGGAATTTGATTAATCATTCTCATTATCTTTCAATTCCACGCACCTGAGCTCAGTCACCCTCTGCCCAGAACCAACCATTGGTGGCTTACACAGCACAAGAACACCCACGCTGACCATGAGAAGCAGATGGAAAAGGAGCCCTCCATTCCTACAGTATACTCTTAGGTCATGGAGATCATGCTGACCTCACAGCACCATATCACATTCCTCCATCCAGCCTCACGGACTTCAGGAGGCAGTATCTCTACATGTATCCTGAGTATTGTCACCTTGGAATTCTAGATACAAATGGGCAACCAGGAGAGGGAAGAGGAGCCCACTCAGAATCAGTGCCATGAGTACCTGCCAATAGAAAATGGATAGAAAGAGGCTACAAGGCAAATAATGTCCAATACTACTAGTAAATGCACATTTGGCCATTTCTCACTTGACTCTTCTATCATCTATGCATACTTCAGGCTTTTTCTGAGACTAGCAATAGCCACAGATTTTTCTAATCTTGACTTAAGAATTTTATAAAGCTAGATCTACAAGACTCAGACTTACTGCAGTATCATAGGGAAAAAATACATTGCATAATTTGTTTTCCCCAAAGCCCTTCCTCCAACCAAATATAAGATGCATCACTAACAAAAATCCTCTTTTCCTATCTGCTTTCATTCTGTCCTGTCAATGATCTAGAGTATCTCCAGGCACCATTGTACAAATCCTCTCTTCCACCTCAACTTACCCAACTCTTCCTTCACCCCTCTTTGTGCCTCCACTTTGGTTCATTATATTGATCGAGGAAAGCAAAGTAGTTTGCAAACAGGCAATATCTGGTCTCCCCATGCATTCTTACCGACCAAACTGATATTTTTATAATACTTCCATTTTGAAATAATTGTACATTCACATGCATGTTTTAAGAAATAATAGAGATCTAAAGTATCCTTTATCCAGCTTGTCCCAATAAAATCATCTTGAAGGGCCTGAAGTACAAGTTCACAATCAAAATATTGATATTGATACTGCCAAAAAAGATACTCAAAGAAGACATTTCTGTCACAGTGATACTTGAAGTTGACCTTCCCTTCTCCTAACCCTGGATATTATAAACCACTAACATGTTCATTATTTTTATTTAGTTATTTTAAAAACATTTAGTTATTTTAAAAACATTTATTTATTTATCTGAAAGGCAGAGTCACAGAGAGAACTTCTACAATGGTCGTGGTTGGTATAGGCTGAAGCCAAGAGCCTAGAACACCATCTAGGTCTCTCACGTGGGTGACAGGGGCCAAAGCACTTGGGCCATCCTCTGCTTCCTTCCCAGGCCATAGCAGGGAGCTGGATCAGAAAGAAGCAAAGCATCTGGGACACAGACCTGTGCTTATACGGGATGCCAGAACTACAGGAAGCAGCTTAACTTGCTGCACCAAAATGCCCATCCCTTATTTTTTTTTATTTAAAGAATAGAAAAATGAAATCAGTATGTGAAAGATTTATGTTTAGAGCAGCTCAATTCACAATAGCTAAGATATGTAAGCAACACAGATGTCTGACAACTGATGACTGGATAAAGAAAATGTGCTAAGTATTCAAGATGGAATGCTACTCAGTCATAACAAAGAATGAAATCCAGTCTTCTGCAACAAAATGGATGCAACTGTAGACCATTACGCTCAGGGAAATAAGCCAAACCCAAAAAGGCAAATGTTATGTTTCTCTGCTTTGTGGTAGCTAATGTATAGAATACAAAAAAAAAAAAAAAAAAAAAAAAAAAAAAAAAAAAAAAACCTAAATGTGTAAGAGTGAAATTGGCATCTTATTATTTAATTATTGTTTATAGCCCTTAACTATATTCTTGTGGAGCAGAGGTCTTTCTACTTTTTCTTTGTTGAACACTATATTTAGTGGAATATTAAGCCTGTGGTTATACAGTAAGTTGAAAGTATGTTATTGCAAAAATTAAAAGAAAAACAAAAAAAGGAGAGGGAAGGAGAGAGGGAAGTATGATTATGTTTTAATCTTTGAAACACATAAAATCTGTTCTCTTAATTGTAAAAAGAAAAGAATACAAATGGAATCATACAATATTTAACTTCTGGAATTTGTTTTTCACTCAGAATAAATTTCTGGAGATTCACCCAGGTTGTTACATGTACAAGTAATTTTTCCCTTTATTACCGGGAACTATTTCGTGGTGCAGATATACCATGATTTTCCTAAAAGTTCTAAAACTTTATAATTCACATTCATGTCTGTGATCAATTTTGGGCTAATTTTTGTGTAAGCTGTGACAGGTTAACATTAATTTTTGACCCATGGATATTCAGTTGCCCTAGCACAATTTCTTGAAAAGGTTTCCTCCATTGAATTGCTTTTATTTTTTTTTAACAATCAGCTGGGCATATTAAAGGGCTGTTTCTGGGTTCTCTGTTCCATTTACCTGTGTGTCAATCCATTTGCCAATAGCATACAGTCTTGGTGGCTTAAAACAGAAATTTGTCTTCTCATAGTTCTGGAAGCCAGAAGTCTGAAATCAAGTGATCAGCAATGCTGCAGTCCCTCTGAAGGTTCTATATGAAAATTCCTTCTAGACTCTCCAGCTTTTGACACTGGTGACACTCCTTGGTTCTCTGTGTTCTGCCTTCACACTGCCTTCTCTGTGGCTCCTACAAGAACTTATCACTGACTCTATGCCCACTCAGGTAATCCAAGATGACCTCCTCAGGTCATGAACATTAAATTAACTATGCCTTTGTAGACTTTTTCCAAATAAGGTAACATTCACAGACTAGAAATTAAGACGCAAACACAAATTTGGGGAACCACCATTTAACCTACTACAACCTGGATATCAACTAAAGGAGAATTAAAACGTTTACTATCTTGAGTTTTTCAATTAAAGACACATATGCTCTCCATTTATTGATACCTCTGATTTCTTTTGTAAGCACTGTGTACTTTTCAACATACAAGTAATGTGCATGTTTTATTAAATTTACACAGAAGTATTTCATTTTTGAGCATATAGAAAGGGCATTGAACTTTTGACATCCATGTGTTCATTTTTAATATACAGAAATACAGTTGATTTTTATATGCTTATATTAGATCCTATGACATTGCTGGAATTATTCTATGAATGTTTTTGGTAGATTTCTTGGTGGACACTCATGTCCTCAGCAAACAGGGACAGTTTTGTGTGGGGAGCAATCCGGACTAGACTAAGTTGCTCGAATTAGGACTTATTCTATGCATCTGCTCTCCCACAATATGGCGCTGGGAGAGAAGTAAACAGCTTCCGCACAGCTGCCTCCAGTTCAACCAATTAACTGTAGGACTTGCTCCTGATTGGAGAGCAGCGTACTCAGCCGAGTTGGGATTGGCGGAGGAGGACTATAAAGGAGGAGAGAGACGGCATGCACCAGAAACATCTATGGGGAACATCTAGCTGAAGGGAACCCGTGCAGCCCCCGAGACGAGCCGGCCGGCGGTGTGCCGCTCCCCTGCGGAAGTGGGGAATGCGGCCAGGGGGAACTGCCCTTCCACGGAGGTGGAAGGGATGGTAGCCAACCCGGGAAGAACCAGCAGCAAACCCGGGGAGGGCCGAGCAGACAAAAGAACAGCGCAGGGTCCTGTGTCGTTCCCCCACGAAGAGGGGGAGTGACAGTTTTGTTTCTTGTTTTCCAATTTATATGCCTTGTATTCCTTTTCTTATCTATTCCACCAGAATAGGACTAGAACCATGTTGAGTAGGAGCAAAAGGGGCAGATGCACTCGGCTTGCTCCTAATGCTAAGGAGAAGGCATTTAGTCATTCATCATTAAGTGTAGGTGTTTGATAGATACCTTTTATCAAGATAATGAAGTTCCCATCTATTCCTAGTTTTCTGAGCATTTTTGTCATCAAGTTGTATTAACTTCCGTCAAGTGCCTTTTTTGTATCAATCGATGTGATCACATGATTTTTCTTCTTTAGCCTAGTAATATGGTGGGTCATACTAACTGATGTTTGAACACTGAACCAGCTTTGCATTGTTGGTAACCTTCCACTACCCTTGTTAATGGTATTAAATTATTTTTATATGGCACTGAGTTTTACTCACTAATATTTTGGTAAAACTTGTGTGTCATATTTCTAAAGGATACTGGTCTGTAGTTTCCCTTTTTTGTTATATCTATGCCTAGCTGTGGTACCAGGGTAACATTAACTTCATCAAGTTAATTGATAAGTGCCCCTTCCTTTACCATTTCCTGAAGGAGACTTCGTGCAACTAGCGTGGAGCTCTCTGATGCAACCATCTGAATCTGGAGATAACTTTTTTGGGAGTTTCTAAATTATGTATTCAATTTCCTTAATAGCCATATGGCTATTCATATTATCTATAATATATTCACTATGTTTTGGAAGATGGTATTTTTTTCAGAAATGGTTCTGTTTCTTCTGTCAAATTGATGTGGTTAGGTTGTTTTGTGATATTCCCTTATTACCTTTTGTTCTTTACAGGGTCTTTAATGATATCCTGTTTCATTTTTTATATCAGTAGTTTTTTACCTTTATCAATATAGCTAAAGGGTTTTCAATTTTGCTGATATTTTCAAGGAATCATTTTTTGTTTTAACTGATTTTCTATGTGATTTTTCTGCTTTATCTTGATTCTTCTGCTTGCTTTAGATTTATTTTACCCTTTGCTCTAAAGGCTTTTGAGGTGTGAGTCTAGATTACTGATTGCAGACTTTTCCTCTTTTCTAATAAGTGCTTTTAGATATGCATATGTCCCTCTCAGCACTGCTTTGGCTGAGGTTCACAAGTGTTGCTTTTCTTCCCATTCAGTTAAATTTTTAATTCCTTGAAATTTCCTCATTGGATTCTGGGTTATTAAGAAGGATCATGCCTAGGTTACCAGTATTTGGAGAATTTCCTAATATCTCCCTATTAATTTCTAGTGTGGTTCATTTTTGGTCCATGGGCACATGCTGTATGATTTTCAGTTGTTCAGGTTTGCTGACATTTGTTTCATGGCCCTGATAAAATCTATTCATATATGTTCCATGGATGCCCAAAAATAAAAGTGCATTCTGCTGCTTTGGGTGAAAAGTTCTTTGAATGTCAACTAGAGCAACTAGATCCTGTTAGCTGTTGGTGGTGTTGAGTTCTTTTATATTATATGAAATTATTCAAATGTTGAATCCATTAATATGTCAAAGTTTTACCCCCTAATGACTCATATTTGAATCCAGGGCCTTAAAAGAGGTAGTTGGGGATAAAGAGGTCATAAGGGAGGAACACATGTGAAGAAGCATCAGGGGTGTTCACGCACTGGGAAGGGCAAAGGAGTCATAAAGACGAAGGAGAGAGGGCCCAGGAGAAACCAATCTCTGCTTGCTTGCTCTGGGACTCCTGGATTCAGAAATTTGTGTTGTTTAAGCCACTTTCTCTTGAATCCTTAGTACTCAAAAGCACATCCTGCCGGCGCCGTGGCTCACTAGGCTAATCTTCCGCCTTGCAGCGCTGGCACACCGGGTTCTAGTCCCAGTCGGGGTGCCGGATTCTGTCCCGGTTGCCGCTCTTCCAGGCCAGTTCTCTGCTATGGCCCGGGAGTGCAGTGGAGGATGGCCCAAGTTCTTGGGCCCTGCACCCCATGGGAGACCAGGAGAAGCACCTGGCTCCTGCCTTCGGATCAGTGCACTGCGCCGGCCGCAGCGCGCTGGCCGCGGCGGCCATTGGAGGGTGAACCAACGGCAAAGGAAGAGCTTTCTCTCTGTCTCTCTCTCTCTCACTGTCCACTCTGCCTGTCAAAAAAAAAAAAAAAAAAAAAGCACATCCTTTCTGTTCTACAAGTTCTTGACAGAGGTGTGAAGGCTCCAATTGCAACTGTGGATTTTTGTCTATTTCTTTTAGTCTACCTGCTTTTACATCGTGTATTTTTCAGCTCTGCTATTTGATGCACACCCATTTAGAACTGATAACTCTTCCTGTTGCACCAACTCTTTTATCATTAAATAATGTTCCTCTTTGTCTCTGGTAACAGGCTTTGCTCTAAAATCTAATTTATCTTGATACTAATATAACTACTCCTACTTGCATTGAATTTTCATCCTGCCTATATAATTATATTAGAAGTGAATTTTCTCATGGATAACATACAGTTGGGTCATATGTTTAATCCATCCTGCTACTTTCTTTTTTAAAAAGACTTATGTATGTATGTTATATATGTGTGTATGTATGTATTTGAAAGGCAGAGTGACATAGCTCTTTTGTCTGCTGCTTCACTCCCTAAATGGCTACAATAGCCAAGTCTGAGCCAAACTGAAGCCAGGACCCAGGCAGTCTATCCTAATCTCCCAGATGGGTGGCAGGTGCCCAAGCATTTGGACCATCAATTGCTGCCTTTCCAGGCAAATTAGCAGGAAGCTGGATCATAAGTGGAGCATCTCGGACTCAAACTGGTGTCACAAACAACAACTTAACCCACTGCGCCACAAGGTCAGTATCAATCTCTTTTAACTGGTACATTTAGACATTTACATTTAAAGTAATGATTGATACACTGGAACTTAGGGATATTAATGTAATGTTCATTCTCTGTTTTTCTTTCCTTTCTCTTCTCTTTTTCCTCCCTTCCTATTGGTTATCTGAACACCTTTTAGAATTCTGTTTTATCTATAGCATTTGTAAATATATCTCTTTGTGTGACTTGTTCAATGTAGCTTATATAGCTTACATTATATATATTATATATACATGTCACAGCCGATTAATGTTACCATTTTTCTAGTTCAAGTGAAATATAAAATACTGTCTGCTCAAACAAATCCTGATGTGCATACACACACACACGCACACACACACACACACACACATACACAGAAAAGAAATGCTTACTTTCCTTTATCCTCCCCATATTCTCTACATAATTGTATTAAATATCTCTGTGCTATTCATCTCAAAGTTTTCTGTCTTGCTAGGCTTCCTTGTTCCTCTTTTATTGGGGCTTCTTGTCTGTGCCCATTGCTGTTTCCAGCTTTTCAGCTTCTTTAGCTCCAAACACAGTATTTATGAGCCAAAAAGGAAACCCAGGGAACTAATCATGGTGTATCTCTGTGGGTCCCAAGGCCCTTAGATGATTTCCCTTTTTCTCCTTGTCTTTGTATGCTTCTTTTGGTTATAACAGAATACTGAGATTGCATAATTTACGAAGGAGAAAAGTTTATTTGGGCCCATGTTTCTGGACGTCCCAGCATGTGTGCCAGCTTCTGCTCAGCTTTTGGTGAAAAGCAAGTGGACAAAGGCTGGGGGTTGGAGGAGAGGCAGGAAGGTTTCTATTTATTTATTTATTTATTGCTTAGTTATTTTTATTCTTTAGAAAGTCAGAGAGAGATCTTCTGACCACTGGTTCACTCCCCCAAATGCCCACACTAGCCGAGGCTGGGTCAAGCAAAGCCTGGAATCAGGAAGTCCATCTGCATATTGCACATGGGTGGTAGGGTTCCAAGCAGCTGGGCCACCCCCCACTGTCTCCCAGCATACACATCAGCAGGGTGCTGGACTGGGAGCACGATTATGACTCAGTCTCAGACTCTGATGTGGGATGTGTGCATCCCGAGCAGGAGTTAACCAGCTATGCCACGACGCCCACCCTCAGCCAACTCACTCTCAATATAACTACTCTCAAGGCACCTACTCTACTCTCACAGAAACTAATCAATTCTTTCATGAGGGTAAACAGCCGCCATAATCCAAACAGCTCCTAAAGATCCTGCCTGCCACAATTCAAAACCAACACATTAGCAGTTAAATTTCAAAGTGAGCTTTGGCAGAGATAATCGCATCTGAACACCAGCATTCTCACCTTTCAGAGTATTCTTATATTTTATATATAATGTCAAGGGTTTGTAGTTACACTTAATGGGCGGAACAGGGACAAGCATGTCTACCTCATCTTTCTGAAAGTGGGAGTCCCTGTGGCAGTGTTTTTAAAATTAGAAAATCTCCTGTAAAAGCCAGCTCTGTTACTATTCTTGAAAAGTTGGGACATATGGTAGTACTGAGTTTGCATTATGCATTCCAACAATCTGCTCCAGGAGAGTGGAAGCCGACCTTTCTAAATGGGTTCTACCACAATTGACATAATGGCCCTTTATTACATTGTATGTGACCTGTATCATTCATTCACATTGTCTCTGGTACCTGGAGGAATTTGAGTTTACAACTTCCAGTGATAACTAAATGATAGCTAAAAACACCCATTTTCCTCCTGCTACTCTCTCTCATTTCTCAGTCTTTCTTTTCTGCATCACACAATCCAAAGAACTGAGCTGGCAAAGATGATATTATATTAGAGGAGGAAGGGAGGCGGGAGGCAGGAGAGAGAGAAGAGAGAGAGAGAGAGAGGCAGGAATGTCTGTGTGTGTATGTCTGCATACGTGTGTACATATGTGTGTTAAGAAGGAGGAGAGAAGATGAACAAGCAAGAAGGTCAATTTTCAATGGGCTTTTTTTGTTAATATAAAGAGGACAGATTTCATAGGAAAATTCTAGAAGATAACCATATTTCCTCCCCTTCCCTTGCCCCTCCCTCAATTCTCCTCCTTCCTTCCCTTTGTTTTTCTTGAACTTTCACAAAAACATAGTTTCAGTCTATTGATGATCACAGGAACCCCAGTGATTGAGCTTGGTAAGATTTCCTTGGCAGACTTACAAAGGGGAAAAGCTATACACATCCATCCAGTAGTAACTTGTCACATCATTCACGCATCTGAGTCTCTGCAATTGGAATCTCTCTCTACCCAGAACATCATTCCCCAAAAGTAACGCACTGCTCTGTGGTCTCAGGTCAAACGCCACTTAGATTTTATCTCAATTACCTGTGTAAATTGGGCCTGAGACAGGGGTTTGGTACAGCAGCTCTTATTCTCCTTTGGGATGCCTGAATCCCACACTGGAGTGTCTGGTTTGAGAGCCAGCTTCTTCACTTCCAATCCAGCTTCCTGCTAATGAGCGTCCTGGGAGAAATCACATAAAGGCTGATGTGCTTGGGTCTCTGCCACCCAAGTGGGAGACATGAATGGAGCTCCCATCTGGTGGCTTTGGTTCAGTCCAGCCCTAGCTGTTGCAGAGAGTGGTATAAAGCTGGTAACCATGGGGACTGGAGATGCTAAAAGGTGAGACTGTCACTCCTCAAGTATTTAAGGTTTTATTCACTGGACGAGGGAGTCACCAGATAAGTGTATCCTAAGTTGCTCCAAAGAGCACCTCTATCATCAACTTGCAGGGGGACAAATTTGCCCCCACCATAAACAGAACTTCCTAATAACTAAAAACTCTTCATCAATGAAATGCAGGAAGTTCCCAGTCCCCAAAGTAGGTCAGAGACTAGAAGGTCTTCCTAAGGGGTGACTGTCCAAAGAGCCCTAACTCCGGGAATTTTGACCAGTAACTTCCAAAATCCCTCCTAACCACAAAATGCTAACTTATTTTAAGGGAGAGGGAGCTCGGCTTCCACTTTTCTCAACCTGCGGATGTTGTCCATGAGGGAAAAGTGTAGTTTAAGGTTAACTGTAGGGAGTTTAGGAAAAGTCAATCTATCAGGGTTAAGATCCTGCTAACACCAAGTGGAAAATAACTGATGTTTACCTAAGTTTATGTAAACGATTTAACTCAAGGGCAGTTAGCTTTCTCTGAAAGTCAAGCTATGAAGCATCTCATAATTGCTAAGAGCATTTTCCTAATACGGCTTTGAGTTTTACATGGTTAGTGTGCTTAAGGCTATTTTTTCACAGATAGTGTGAGGTGACTACCAGTGATGAGTATGATTATGGAACTTAGCTCAAATAATTAAATATCTTACAATCTCATACTGATGGCAGTACAATTTTTCTTGAAATTATGCTTTTAAGAAACATATTTGTAAGTATTAAAAATAATTATGAACTGTGTCACACAACACAGTTCTTTTAAATAAAAGAACAAGACAGTTTGACAATATATAAAGAACTACAAATTCCCGGGTGTAATTTGATTTGCTCTCCTTCACCCTTCCTATTAACAGGCAAGTAAAGGGAAGTTAATGAAACTTTCCTATTTAAGCAGCAAACAACTGTAAAACTCAGACTACAGATCTCCTTGAAGCCAAAGTGAGTAAACACCATTGGTCCACCCTATAGCAGTCCAGAAGTTGCTTGTCCCAATGAGAATATGAACAGATTTCAATATCTAAGATTTACAGTATGTTTAAAAAAAAGAGATTGATAGATGGATTTAAAAGGCAGAGATTGATGGATTGGTTTTCCATCCACTTGTTCACTCCCTAAAGGTACACAATAGCCAGGGCTAGGTCAGGCCCAAGTCAGGAGCCAGGAACTCTATTCATGCCTCCCTCATGGAGAGCAGAAACCCAGGGACTTGGGCCACCATCTGCTAACTCCCAGATGCATTAGCAGGGAATCAGATCAGAAGTGCAGGGTAGCAGCACTCAAACCAAGCACTGCATCATGGGATGTGGAAGTTCCAAGCTGCAGCTTAACCTGCTACAAAACAACATCCACCCTCAAATTACTTAACTTAATGCCACTATAACTAAACAAGATTCAGTATGTGGAAAGCACCAGGAGCTACTAAGATACCTTTTTTTCCTCTAACCACTCCATGTTCCTACCTACACGGACTTCAAACTGTCCAACTTCTATTTTTTAAACAAACCATGAAAGCTCATTAACACGCAAACTTAATGCTGAATGGAAGCACAGTTCAGAACAATATTTTGAAAATGAACATGACAAATATTATTCCAGCAGCTCAAGTTAGGAGCCTGCTTCAGATTCAGACAAAAAGTTTATTACATACAAGTCTTTCCCCCCACAGAGATAATACAGCAAATGTGGAGGATGAATTCTCCCACCTTCCTTAGCAATTCCACTTACGTGGCTCTGCCATGAATTCAAGAAGGCTCCGCTTCATTTGCAGACGGCCCTGGCAGCCCCCTCTCTGCCTAGCATCTGCATCATACCGCTGTCTTCTCCTCCCACTCCCACCCCACCCATCCCACAGTCCTTCTTGTGCTATAGGATCATCACCACACAGAGGGCAGCACAAGTAGGTTTTCTCTTGGTTCCAGCCAGAACATACACACAGCCACATAACACAAGCACTGTCTCAGTGCACAACTGTCATTTTCAGGCAACACAGAAAGGCTACACAGTCACCTGACTTTGCCCCTGGTTTCCAGGGAGTGTCAATGTATTTAAAATCCAGCTGTTCTGCTGCAGCTATTTCCATGCAGGTGGAATACCAGCTCAACTACTCAAAAAAAAAAAAAAAAAAAAAAGACCTCAAAGATCAAGGCAAAACATTTCTAACTGCCGGCATTTAGCACAGCATTTAAAATGCCACTTTGAATGCCTACATCCCATAGTGGTTCTGGCTCCATTCTGATCTAGCTTCCTGCTAATATGCAAGCTGGGAGGTAGCATTGATGGCTCAAGTAGTACTTGGGTCCCTGCCACCCACGTTGGAGATCTGGATTGAGTTTCCAGCTCCCAGCTTGGATTTGTCCCAATTCCAGCTGTTGCTGGCATTTGGGGACTGAACCAGTTATGGGGGCACACTCTCTCTGTCTCTCGCATCTCTCTGCCTTTCAAATAAATAAAAATAAAAGAGCTTCTATGGGTTGCTGTTCTAGCAAATGTGTTTCCTCTGGAGCAAGGCCTTCGCGCTGACTGAGGCTCCTGCACTATCAACCACAGCTTCCCCACCTCATCCCTCCTGCCCCAACCTATGGACAACTTCTGTTCCCTTTGGCTTCAAATAGAACCCAGAGAAAGTCTTCCTTTGGCTTTGGACTTGGCATTCATGCTCAACATGCTTGAGTCATGTCTAAGGCTAAGGTTCATATGGGGGGCAGTGTCATGATGCAGTAGGCTAAGCCACTGCTTTCAACAGTGGCATCACATATCAGAGTGCCAGTTCAAGTCTTGGCTGCTCTATTTTTTTTCTTACTGATGATTTCATTTTTTTTTTACCCAGAAACCTTTTATTTAAGGTATACAGACTTCATGAATTTCCTAAATACAAATTTAGATGATCCAGATTTTAGCTTATGCACCTGGAAAGAAGCAAAGGAAGCAAAGGATGGCCCAAGTACTTAAGCAAAAACCACCCATAGGGGCCAGGATGGAGTTCTTGGATCCTGACTTCAGCCTGGTCCAGCTCTGGGTATTGCCATTCTTTTGGATTTAACCAGTGGATGGAAGCTAGCTCACACTCTCACTCCCTGTCCTGCTCCTTTCTTTTCCTCTCTCCCTGTACCTTTCAAATAAATAAATATTTTACAAAAAAATGTTAAAGTTAAGGTTTAAACAGAACAAAGCTATCTGGGTCTTAAACCTGCACACCAATTTCAGATACTTCCTGTTTAATAAGCCCAGAGCCCTAGTGATGCCATGAATATTTGATGGTGTCTTTGGTGCATTAACCCAGAATGTCACTATTCTATGTTCCATTATTCTACCTAGGCGTCCTGCCCTAATCATCCCAACTCACTTCTTCTAATGTCTACTATATTATGATACACTGCCACTTTTTAAAAGATTTGTTTATTTTATTTGGCCAGCACCGCAGCTCACTAGGCTAATCCTCCACCTGCGGTGCCGGCACACCAGGTTCTAGCGCTGGATTCTGTCCCGGTTGCTCCTCTTCCAGTCCAGCTCTCTGCTGTGGCCCGGGAGTGCAGTGGAGGATGGCCCAAGTGCTTGCGCCCTGCACCTGCATGGGAGACCAGGAGGAAGTACCTGGCTCCTGGCTTCGGATCAGCGCGGTGCGCCAGCTGCAGCGCGCTGGCTGCAGTGGCCATTGGGGGGTGAACCAACGGAAAAAGGAAGACCTTTCTCTCTGTCTCTCTCACTGTCTACTCTGCCTGTCAAAAAAATAATAATAAATAAATAAAGATTTATTTATTTTATTTGAAAGGCAGAGTTACAGAGGAGAGAGAGAAAGAGAGAAAGATCCTCCATCCACTGGTTCACTCCCCAATTTGGCTGCAATTGCCAGAGCTGGGCCACTTCAAAGCCATGAGCCAGGAGTTTCTTCAAGGTCCCCCATGTGGTCTGGGGCCCAAGCACTTTTCTGTTGCTTTTCCAGACACATTAGATTGGAAGTGAAGAAGCGAGGAATCAAACCAGTGCCCATATGGGATGCTGGCACTGCAGGCCATGGCTTAACTCACTACCCCACAGGGCAAGATCCCTCATATATTGTCATCTTTATAACATACACATTTTTTGAAAATTTTATTCCAAAGGAAAATGAAGAATATTCTTTGAAAATAAGTAAAGAATATTCTTTGAAAATAAGTAAACTTCTACTATGTATAAGCAGCTGTGCCTGATGTTTTTAACATTCTTTACCACGTCCTTAATCTTCGGATGACCTCAAAGAACTCTAATAACACACACAACACCTCTATCTTGCAAGCAATGACTACAGAAACAAATCCAGCACTCTCTGACTCCATAGAAAGCACGCTTTTCTCTATGACAAACTCTCATCTCATTCTTCAATTCTTCAGAGTGTAGTTATACCACTATGTGCACAGGACTGATTAAGAGGATAGATTTTCTGAGCCAGGAGGCCTAGTCATCACTACCCAATGACTTTAGACAAATTCACTTGCTATCTCTTTGTTTCCTGCAAAATAGGACTAAGCCTAATGCCCATTTTCTGTGGTTCAGTGAGGATCAAGTGTGTCAACATAAATTAGACCTTAGAATAGCACCTGATGCACATTAAGCACGATGAAAGTATTAATTATTTTTGTAAATCTTGTTTCCCAGGTGGGTACCAGCTCTTTGACTCTAAATTTAGTATGACCATAGCAGCCTATTGCTATTATTCAAAAGTATGAGAGTGATATAAAGTTGAGATTGACCATTCACTCATTTGCTAATTTATTCTCTCATTAAAGAGACTTTTTTTTATTAAGCATTGTGATAAGTACTAGGGAAAAATGTCTAGATGTGAGTCAAGGTAAGTAAAGCAAATAACCAGAACGTGATGTAACAAATGGAATAGAAGCTGTAAAAATCCCTTAATGGGTCAACATTATCTGGAAGGCCAAGGAAGCCCCTAGATAGCAGATAGAAGGTAAAGAACATTTCAAAAAGGGAAAACACATACAACACACAAAAAATATGCCTGGGTAAAATCAGAGAGTTCTGCATGCCTGGGGTATGGGCAACACTGAGTGGATTTCAGAGTTAAGGCCACAAAGCTAGGGGAGGGGTACATATCACCATGTTGGAGTGAGTGGACAAGGAAATCGGCCAGGAGAGATAGGCAGGTGTCATAGTCAGCTTTTCGCTGTTATAACAAAATACTGGAGGCAGAATAACTTTATAAAGAAAGGAGGCTTATTTTGGTTCATATTTCTGAAAGTTCACAGGCTGAGATGGGATAGGCCCCTTTGGTTCAGGTTATGGTAATGGCCTTCTAGCTGGCTGAGTTCCAAAGTAGCACAGGGCATCCCATAAAGAGAGTCAGGAGTGCATGTGTCTAACTATACGGTCTCTTCTCCTTAGAAAGCTACTAGGATTCAATTATGGAGATTCTACCCTAATGGCCTGATCTAATCTTGATCATTACCCAGTGGTTCTATCTCTAAGCACCATGACTGGACCAAGTGTCCACCCTTTTAGTATCATTAAAATATAACTTTGGGGCTTAAACCCCTGCATGAGTTTATGAATCAAATATATGCAAATCACAGCAGCAGGATAATGGCATGACCTCAGTCTTAGCACTGTGAACAGGGAGGGGAAGTGGTTATAAGAATTCCTCAGGAAGCAGCGTTGGCTTCATTACTGACAAATGAGCAGTGAGGAGTGACAGGGCAAAATGACCTCAAATATTCTAATTTGCCACTTTGGGTAATATATTTAACTCAAGCAGACTCAAGGTGAAATTATTTAACCAGCATAATGAGTACACAGAACCCCTCTCTAATTACTGCTTAAAACTAGTCAGCGTGGGGCCAGTGTTGTGGCACAGCAGGTCAAGCCACTGCCTGAAATGCCCACATTCCATTTGGCTACTGGTTCAAGTCACGTCTGCTCCACTTTGGATCTAGCTCCCTGCTAAAGCACCAGGGAAAGCAGCAGAAGATAGTCCAAGTCCTTGGGCTCCTGACACCCAATGCAGGTGACCCTAATGCAATTCCAAGATCCTGGCTGTTGTGGCCATTTGGGGAGTGACCCAGCAGATGGGTCCGAGAGTCTCTCTCCCTCTCTCTCTCAGCAATTCTGCCTTTCAAATCAATCAATAAATCTTAATTTAAAAAACTGTCAGCTGAGATTATTTGAGACATCATTTTCCACAGTGTCTCTGGCTTTTTCTTAGTTATGTTTCTTCTTGAACCTGTCCTACATCATCAACAACAAGTCTAAGCCTTGCAACAAAGGGAGACCCTCTTCTGTACCAAAATCAGACTAGCTTATAGACTTCAAACACAGCCAAAAAGAAACAATAACTAATCCTTGGCTTCCCGAATACAAACAGGTCTGTCCCAGACTTTAAGTCAAAGCATTCTGTCCAATAAATACCAGTTAAATGAAGGGTGGGCATTAGGCTTAGTAGTTGGGTCCAGTAGTTGCGACACTGCATTCTATCTCCATGTGCCTGGGTTTCAGTCCCAGATCTACTCTCAATTCTGGCTTTCTGCTAACTAGCACCCTAGGAGGCAGCAGTCAGTGCCTCCCGTATCTGGGTCCCTGACCTCCATGAGAGAGACCTAGACTGAGTTCCTATCTCCTGGCTTTGGCCTAGCCCAGCAACGGTCCTTGCAGGCATTTTGGGAGTAAACCAGTAGATGGGAGTGGATGTTCAATCTCAATCTCTCAATCAATCTCTCTCTCTCACTCTCACTCTCCCCAACTCTCAAATTAAAAAAAATTTCAGAAAATGCAAATAGAAAACATATAGTAGCTAATACATTGACCCACTTAGACAAGTGTCAGAAAAACACAGAATAAGATAGGAAAACACGTTTTGAAAGACCCACAGAAAGAGTTCACTGACAAGATTGGAAATACCAAAAACCGCCCAAAGCTGCAAGATTCAAGAGAGAAGAGGTAAAAGAGTGAGATGAGGAAAGGCAAAAGGATACCAAGCACTTGGGAAAAAGGAATAAACATTCCAAAAGCAGGAAAATGCAATGTTGAAGAGATTGCCTTCAGGTATATGGTGATGGTATTTTCCTGCACATCGTTTTATCAGCAAAACACCACTGCATCTGGTGACTCTACCACTTACACTGGAAATGTGATTTAACCTCTCAGCCTCTTTTTTTCTCATGTATAAAGTCAGGATGAGGTTTGATCCTCAAAATCCTTGTGAGGTTCACAGAATGAACTTTATCAGATTCACAGGTGGATAAATGTAGATACACTGGGGATTAGGTGGTTGATTCAGGGACCTCATAACCTACAGACACTCAGCTGGAGTCAGGATTCTCTGACTCCCAGCTCAGGAAGTGTTTCATACTCACCAGTGGTACTGGTCCTTCCCAGAGACCAGTAATCCTAGGTGAGGGGTCATTTGCAGAACAAATTGGGTTCCTCTGTAACCTTGTCCCAATTTACAGCTATAAGATATGGCATCTAGTCGTCAAGATATGACCGTATCACAAGTCTTTCTTTTTTTAAAGACAAAATTATTTATTTATTTATTTGAAAGGCAGAGGCAGGGATGGGGAGGGAGGAAAAGAGAGAGAAAGGCTGAGGGAGAAGAAGAGGGAGGGAGTGGGAGAGAAAGGAAGAGGGAGAGTGAGGGAGAGGGAGAGATCTTCCATCCATCCATGCTGGACCAGACCAAAGTCAGGAGCCACAAACCCCAGTCTGGTTTCCCACACAAGTGGCAGTGGCCCCAGTACTTGGGCCATTTTCCTCTCCCTGCCTAAGTGCATCAGCACAAAGCTGGAATGGAAGTATGGAATAGCCAGGACTCTAAGTGGCACTCCAATTAGGGGATGGCAGTATCACAAGCCAAGGCTTAAACCACTACACTGCAATGCTAGTCTCACAAGTCTTTCTTAGGACCCCCTACAACCTCAAAAACTCACTGTTAGGGGTTTGGGAATTCATCCACACCTAAGGCACTTTTACATCTCCAATTTATCACGTCCAGGTCTTTGAAGCATGTGAATGATTAATTCCCACAAGAGCACCCAGCTCTATCCCAGACATAAACTGGGGCCAGGCCAGCAGGATTCTCAGGCTCTCTCCCCTCATAACTGATGTTGCTTTCCACATTGTTACTAGAGGCTCTGGAGTTTTTTCCTGTGTTAAACTTGTTTCACTTTGCATGTTCAATTATAATATCTTCAAGCAAACTTAATTGGATAAGGGGTAAGTAAAAAGACTAAATAATTGCATTTTAAATGTACTTCTCGGCCGGCGCCGTGGCTCAATAGGCTAATCCTCCACCTTGCAGCGCCGGCACACCGGGTTCTAGTCCCAGTTGGGGCGCTGGATTCTGTCCCGGTTGCCCCTCTTCCAGGCCAGCTCTCTGCTATGGCCAGGGAGTGCAGTGGAGGATGGCCCAGGTGCTTGGGCCCTGCACCCCATGGGAGACCAGGAAAAGCACCTGGCTCCTGGCTCCTGCCATCGGATCAGCGCGGTGCGCCGGCTGCAGCGGCGGCCATTGGAGGGTGAACCAACGGCAAAAGGAAGACCTTTCTCTCTCTGTCTCTTTCTCTCACTGTCCACTCTGCCTGTCAAAAAAAAAAAAAAATGTACTTCTCTTACTTTCCCATAGTTAAAACTGCTAAAGCATTACCTAGCAAAATTTTTGGACAGCTAGTTTCAATAAACAGATCAGAGAGGCTTTTAATTAGCATTGCGATTCCCTGTAAGCAATAGCTACTTATAGGACCTTTTGAAGCCATCCCCTAGACTTTTGCTGAAAACCTATTTAGTGTAGAAATAAGAAAAATATTTGTCTTCAAAGTGTTACATTAGGACCCACCTCCCCCACAGCACCTTTGTTTACATTTTCAATGTGTATTATCCAGTCCTTGGAAGAAAGCCTTGGAGACACAAAAGTAAACTTCAAGTCAGATAGGAAAAAGTCCAAATAAAATCAGAATCAGATTCAGAAAAATGCCAAGCAGCTCCCAACACATATTTGCCGGCTCACTCCTTTCTTGCCTGTCCCCAAAGCACTTCTAAAATCCCTCCTCAAAAATACCCTTCCCTAGGGAAATGTGATTTCAACCCCACCAAATCCTCGATCTGAGATCTTTGTTTCTTAAAGAAGATAATGGTACACTAAAAGGTCTTCACGGACGTCCACGGAAAATACTTATTATGGAAAAAAATGCATGGATTTCAAATATTTTGTGCCAAATATACTTACTTTTTAATTCCATTTTTTCTGCATTCTTCTTGTAGTACCCTCCTATATAAAGGGTATAATACACATGTCTAGCAATAAGTTTTTTCTCAAAAACATGATTTTTTTCATGGATTGTGAATATGCCATCAATATTACTGGTGGATGCACATAAGGTCACTATTAGACCATATTAAACATTGAGCTACTTCACTCCTCCAAAGAAAAATGCTGATTAATCAATCTATTAAACAGACAGCCCACAGAAGTTACTAACTTCCGGGGGTCAAGGCAGGTTAGAGACCACCATAGGCTAAGCAAGAAAGAGCCAGGAATTCACCTCTGTTTTTGAGCTATGCATATACGCATGAATGCACCTGATTCTACCAACTGTAGAGAAACACAGAACAAGCTAGAAAATGCTAGTTAGTATTCAAGGAACTAAAGTTTCCAGCATGTTTAAATTAAAGAAGTTGAAATTATACAGAGAGGCTCAGGAATGAGAATCAGATAGCTACCAAAAAAAAAAAAAAAAATCCTCTGGATCGCCTGAAGAGCTGCCTCTGTTGCTACAGAGAACCTCCTCTGAAGGACCCTGCTGGGGCAAAAGTGAACTCCTGAACAGCCAAAACCAAGCTGAGCCCCAGCTCTGCATCCAGGTAGAACAAAGGCAGGAAGGAAATACACCAACATGATAAAAGACCTAAATGAAAGATCTCTGTGAGTGAGATCCCAGTGGAAAGAACAGGTCTTCAAAGAAGGAGGTACCTTTCTCTGAAGGGAGGAGAGAACTTCCACTTTGACTATGACCTTGTGTAAATAAGATAAGAGTCGGAGAACTCAAAAGGTTTCCATAGCCTTGGAAACTCATGACTGGAGCATAGGGAGATTACTGAGGCCATAAACAGGAGTGTCAATTTGTAAAGTCAACAACAGGAGTCACTGTGCACTTACTCCTCATGGAGGATCTCTGTCCTTAATGTGCTGTACATTGAGATTTAATGCTATAACGAGTACTCAAACAGTATTTTTCACTTTGTGTTTCTATGTGGGTGCAAACTGTTGAAATCTTTACTTAATGTATACTAAACTGATCTTCTGTATATAAAGAAAATTGAAAATGAATCTTGATATGAATGGAAGGGGAGAGAGAGCAGGAAAGGGGAGGGTTGCGGGTGGGAGGGAAGTCATCGGTGGGGGGGAGTCAATGTAATCCATAAGCTGTACTTTGGAAATCTATATTCATTAAATAAAAGTTAAAAAAAAAAAGTGGTTGTGTCTGAATGGTAGGATTATGACGATGACCACTTCTCTTTACCTTTTTCTATAATTTCAACATTTTCAAGAGATAAGCATCAATCTTAAATATGATTTTATTAAATATGTATTTGAATTTAAAAATGTTCAACATTAAGCACAACATCGTCCTGAAAACAATATAGGTGGCACAAAAGGGGAGAAAGCTCCCTCAGATCTTCCTCATTTTGGCAAACCATTAGCCCAGGTAACCAGCATGGGTAATGACATCATCCTTCTCAGTCACTGTATTTTTTTTTTTTTTTTTGACAGGCAAAGTGGACAGTGAGAGAGAGAAAGAGAGAAAGGTCTTCCTTTGCCATTGGTTCACCTCCAATGGCCGCTGTGGCTGGCGCACCGCACTGATCCGAAGGCAGGAGCCAGGTGTTTATCCTGGTCCCCCATGGGGTGCAGGGCCCAAGGACTTGGGCCATTCTCCACTGCACTCCCGGGCCACAGCAGAGAGCTGGCCTGGAAGAGGGGCAACAGGCCAGAATCCGATGCCCCGACCGGGACTAGAACCCGGAGTGCCGGTGCCGCGCTGGCCTGTATTTTTTCCATGCCATTTTCAAAGCTAACATTTGCTGAAAGCTTACTGTGTGTTAGGACACTACAGTAAATGCTTTATGTTGATTCTCCTATGTCATTCTCCAAACACTGTCTGTGGTAGGCACTGTTATTACCCCCATTGACAGAAGAAGCAACTGAGGTTTAGATGACGTGCTGAAAAGTCATGTGGCCAGGAGGTGACTATCAGAACCCGAATATGAAGCCTTATCTGTCTCTGAGTCCATAGTTAAAACAGCTTTCTCCAATACCGCCTCTTACTCTCTTCTCCACTGTTGGCTGCTCCTAAACTCACTGTAGCCTCTTTCACTGCAGACCTCCTATCACATATAAGCTTCGCAGAAGAAAGCTTTGTCTGTGTTGTTCACTGTTTTATTCCCAGAACCAAGAACATTCCTGGCACATGAGAGATCCTCAGTAAACATCTGATGATTAATAAACTCTGGTACATCAAATTCTAACCACACTGCTTTATCTTTGAGTTCTCCAACTCCTAAGCCAAAATAGTCTCCACTTGTTTCATCTTCCACTCTGATCAAGACTATCTCACTGTTCAGCTTTCTTTTTCTCCAGCTGGACTCCTAGCCAGACAACATTTCCCAGCTTCACCTGCAGCTGGATTGGAGTCATGACTAAGTTCCAGTCAATGGAATATGGAGGGAAGTAATGTAGCCACTTTCAGATCTGGCCAAGAAACACCTCATCTCCCACATTCTCTTCTCTCATCTGTCAGCTGGATAGGTAACATAAATGAAAGAATCCAAGGTCTCTAAATGCCTACATGGAGTAGAGTTTTACTCTACTCAGGTGACCTATAGAGGCTGAGACATGAGCAACAAATAAACCTTTATTTTGTTAAGCCACACCTTAGAGTCAATTGTCAAAACAGGCAGACTTCCCTAACACTTACCTAGTTAATAGCACTTTAGAAAGTTCATGGAAAAGTTGAATTAAAAAATAAGTTTAGGGGCCGGCACTGTGGCTCACTTGGTTAATCCTCCACTTGCAGCACCGGTATCCCATATGGGCACCGGGTTCTAGTCCCAGTTGCTCCTCTTCCAGTCCAGCTCTCTGCTGTAGCCCGGGAAGGCAGTGGAGGATGGCCCAAGTGCTTGGGCCCATACACCCCATGGGAGACCAGGAAGAAGCACCTGGCTCCTGGCTTCGGATCGGCGCATCGCCAGCCATAGCGGCCATTTGGGGAGTGAACCAACAGAAGGAAGACCTTTCTCTCTGTCTCTCTCTCACTATCTGTAACTCTACCTGTCAAATAAATAAATAAATCTTAAAAAATAAGTTTATTGTAGTATAAAAATCATTGAAATCCATGCATAGCATTTTAAAACTATGTGTTTTCCATAAACTTTTGAAGATCCATTGTGTTCATATGCATGTATGCTGCTCAAATATTCATATAAAATCCGCACAATTACACATGTGTGTATATTAGGTATATGATCTACTGTAACATCATTTTAATTTTAAAATTTCCATTAAAATATCAGATATTAATACAATGAAATACTTTAATATTTTTCATTTCTTGCTACTTATGTTGGTTCAATTATATTATCAGGCAACTTTTCAAGGCATAGTAGGATTTAGGGAAAGGCTTGAGGTTAACAATAGTGCCAATCTGTATATTAAATGATCTTCTTGGTGACTGTTTACAAACTGAGATTGTGTCAGCTTTGATAATCCCATTATTGTTTTCACCTTATAACATTTCTGACAAGGAACTCAAATTAGGAGTACAAGTCACAGCTATGCCATTTTTTGGTTGTTGTTACTCACTTACTAATACTGGTATTATCTTCAGTCCACAGTTTATTTGAAGGAGTTTGTGTAAGTCACTTGTCTATTCTGTGAAGATTGGTTTTATAAAACCTAGATAATATAATTCATGAGTGCACATAACCAGGTGCAACTGAAATGTGACATATCCCAGTTACCTGAGGGCAAACACAAATACAGCAGCACCAACACCAAATCTCCCTTCATGTGAATACTGTACGACCCAGGCAACCATGTCACCTCAGATCATTGAAGGATTTCAGAGTCATTCCATGTATCCAAAATCAGCAAAAATAAACGGGAGTTTTAGCACATATGAACTCTGCAGGGTACATGACCTGTTTTTGAGACCATTTTCTGGCAGGTATTTTGGACATCCAAATCCTATTGCTCTTGATTTTTGAATCCATGATCTGCCTTCCTGGCCACACATAGAGAAGGAACTCTTGCCAAAACTCTTCACCTTTCTAGCCTCTCACCCAATCCCAAGCCCAGAGTTCTCTCTTCACATGGGTTAAAAGCCATAGTCTCAGGCCGGCACAGTGGGTTAGCAGGTAAAGCAGCTGCCTGCAGTGCCGGCATTCTGTATGGGCATCAGTTCAAGTGCCGGCTGCTCCATTTCCAATCTAGCTCTCTGCTATGGCCTGGGGATGCAGTAGAAGATGGTCCAAGTCCTTGGGCCCCTGCAACCACGTGGGAGACCTGGAAGAAGCTCCTGGCTTTTGATCAGCACAGCTCCCGCTGTTGCAGCCAACTGGGGAGTGAACCAGAGGATGAAAGACCCCCTTCCCACCTCTCCTTCTCTCTGTGTGTAACTCTTTCAAATAAATAAATAAATCTTTTTTTTAAAAAAAAGCCAGAGTCTCTTTTCCTAGTGACACTACAAGTTATTATCCAGGTTCTCTTTGATTTAATCTAAGGCAATCACAGAAGAAAAAAAAAGCCCTATCTTATCCACTCAAGTGCACACTTACAGCTAAAGAAAGTGACTGGCAGACACTGTGATGTGACAAGTCACCAGCACCTCTAGTAACACTATCTAGTTACACTATCCATTGTCCCTTCAATGAAATACACGTAGTCCTTCATGCCTCAAAAGGAGCAAAGATCAAAGGTGTCACAGAGCCCTGGCTTGGGTAGACTGTGTGAGGGCTCCCTGTATTTAAACTGGATGAGAATGCAAACAAAGGAGGTTCTCAAAAACCATGAACACTTCGACAATGCTGTCTTCCAGGAAAATCTTGAGGGAGGCTTTAAAAAGGCACAGAATATGATTTGAGAAAAGCCCTGAAAGATTTTAGAACTTTATGCCCCTAATCGGAAGGCTTGAGAAGATAAGCTCACAGTGGGTAAATGGAGAGTAAGGCTGCCTGGAATCTACCACGGTAAATCGCACAGCAGACTCTCC
This sequence comes from Oryctolagus cuniculus, assembly GCF_051225735.1. Taxonomy (NCBI): domain Eukaryota; kingdom Metazoa; phylum Chordata; class Mammalia; order Lagomorpha; family Leporidae; genus Oryctolagus; species Oryctolagus cuniculus. The sequence goes on along the minus strand of NC_142886.1, from coordinate 28,602,484 downwards.
AACCAGCCAGGGAGCACCCAGCGGAGCATCACACTGGCCTTTGAGTTTTGAGTGAGGCTCTAACACCAACTAGCTGTATAATAACTTAATCGTCTTGTTTGGTCCTCAGCTTTATCGCAAGTAGAGATACTAATGCTTGCTTGGTGTCCTATTATGAGAACTTAATGAAATAGCAGCTATGCCTGATATAATCTAAGACTTGGCACATGATAGGTTCTCAGTAGTTATCTCATTGAGCATCATTATTATTCGATCCTCTTGCCCTTGCTTAGCCCATTTTTGAAAGGAAATAGATGAGGCATAGATAACATTTGCCAAGTACTTTAAAGTTATCTTGGCAAGCACTTATCAATGTTGGGGTTAGAGAAGTGCTTCATGGCAGGTCATGCAGAGTGGAAGCTCATGCCCTGCAAGACCTTGCCAAGAAGTCACAGATGATGAGCTGTAAAAACAAAGACACAAACTCAAGCCAGGTTGGAGGCAGGGCAGGGCAGCTGGTAGGCAGCCAGTAGCCCACGGCAGGTACGACCTTACTGACTCAACGATGCACTACATAAAGTAGGTGAAGGACAAAGAGGAAGCAAGAAGTCTTGGCCAGTTTGACATGAGGATCTTACTGCTTTATTAAGAAAGAGGACTCACTTAGTAAAAGTCGTTAAAACCAATCTAACTTTTCTCGTCCAACAGCTATGGACTCAAGCCATGCTCAAGCACCCAGGCTTTTGAAAATTCACATTTTTGTCAAACTCTGTTTTTAGAAAAGCTACCAGAAGGTTTCCCTCAACAATGTGCCCCACTATCAAAAGCTTCACATAAATAGAGTATCATTGAATCAATCCAGGGGGTCTTATAAGCTGTTTATCAAGTCCAAAGACATGTGTACAGATCTTAAAGAGAACAATGACATAGGATCTACTCAATAGCCATGAACAGTATCCTCCAAACATGGCCATAATTCTCACAGAAAACTTCAAAAAAATTTTTTCCCAAGAGCACCCAAAAAGATTAAATACATCCCTACTCCATGACAGACAGTTCAAAATTCTTCCCTCTTTAATGGTAAGCCCTTCTCAAGGGTAATAATACAAAAAATATCCTTATTAAGAGCAGGTTGTGTTTGAAGTGTTCTCATTTATTTCCTTTGGAAAAAAATAATTTAAATTCTTCCTGGTAAGAGGAGAGGCATTAATTATTTCATTAAACAGAGTAGTTGTTGACTTTTTAAAGGCAATAGACAAATTACCCATAAATAATGGAATTTTAATTTCCTGTCCCTGAAAATAAAATAGCTGAAAACATAACTGCAGAGTTGAATAATCAAAAATGTTTCAAAGGAGAGAAATCCAGAAGAAGAGCAGGTAGAAACAAGAGTTTCTTTTTATGATTGTGACTTGGCCCCTGAAAAGCATCTTGATGTGATAGTTATTATATTATAAATTACAAGAGCTTTACAAATAAGGGGGGATCATTTCAGGAAGCAGAACTGAGAGCAGAACCAAATCCACAAAGGATAATATTTGCAAAATACCCTGTAGATAATACAGATTATGCCGCTTAATCAAGTATTGAAAAGGTTCAAGTTTTTCCTGACTTCACTGCAGTTAATATAAATGTCCCAAGTCAATAAATCTTGGTATTGATTTATACCCCCACCCAACTCTATTTTTAAGACTCACTCGTCCCCCAGGCAGAAGGGCCAGACGTGACAATAGCTATTTACAAAATCAATACAGCGCAAGAGATCTAGAGAAATTAACTGTAGGAGAGATGACCTCTTAAATCACCCAGTCCATTTCCATCTCCCTGTTGTCCCCTTGCAACCACTTTTACATCCAAGCAAGCTGTAGAGTTCAGCAGCTACAAAGACTATCTCGTAGGAAGGTAGTCCCATTCCTGTCTCCCCATTCTGAGTCCCATGCCTTACTCTTCATCAGTGATTCTCAACTCTTACAGTATAGTAGAACCAACCAGGGAGCTTTTTATAAACTCTAATACCAGGCTTTATGACCAGAGAGCTGTATTTAATTGATCCTAGGTGGGATTTGGGTGCTATTGGTATACATATTTTTCATACTCAAGTGATTCTAATGTTCCAAAGGGTTGGAAACCAGTTATCTACAATTTCAACACCCTTATTCCTCCTCCAGTTTTCAATGCTTCTTTGTTGGCCACACTAAAATTAACTAATACTACCAGACTAGGAGTAATGTCACGGATAAAAATATGTCATGGCTCTCAGTCTGTTGATAGTCCCAGATGAGAATCACTACCGCGGGAAATAAGTATCACATTCCTCTGTTGGTCTGAGTCACCTGAAGAAAGAAGTGGTTGAGGGCCATGGCTCTACACTACCTGGGAAAAGACAACTTTCCCAAGCAAACATGTCTGGAGCACTTAACTACATGGAGAGTTGCCAAAGGCAGAAACCCATCCTATTTGGAGTTCTTCAGTTGATAATCTTCAGTGTTAGGGGGAAATAAAATTTACATGGAGTATTTACAAAATATATATATACCACCTAACAGCTCATCTTTTTGCATGGCTACTCTGTACAGGTGTACTAATTTGTTTTCCATGACTGTAATAAAACACATGAGACCGGGTAATTTCCAAAGAAAAGAGGTTTGCTTAGCTCACGGTTTTTGGAGGCTTAAAGTCCAGGAGCAGGTGGCCCCACTGGTTCAGCTTCTACTGAGGGCCAAAAAGTAGGAGCGTGTGTGAAAGGGAGAGATGACATGGTGACAGGAAGCCAGGGGCAGAGACAAGTTTCAGTCTTTGCCCATAAACCTCTCTTGAGAACCAACCAGGAACCCAGGAAAACTGCATAAATTCCTTCCAAGGGCAATGCCCCCAGTGACCTAATTGCTTTGCCTGAGGCCTACTCTCAAAGATTCTAACACCTCTCAAAATTGCCTCACTGGGGAACAAGCTTCCAACACATATACCCTTCCAACACATATACCCTCATATCCCAACCACAACAGCAGGCACTGTTCTAAGTTACTTACATTTGTTAACTCACTCAAGTCCACCCCAGCCCTATGAGGTAGATGCTATTACTATCGCACTATAAGAATGAAGAAAACTAAACCAACCAGGATCATAGGTAGCAAGTGAAAGAACTGGAATTTCAATTTGGGTAGAATATCTCCAAAACACCGACTCTTGATCACTTTATCTCAATCACCTCTCAGGAGTGTACAACTTAGACACAAAACAAACATCTGATCTTAGAAGCTCAAGGATACAATTTATTCATATCTATAAAACAGTAGTGTCAAATATATGCATGCATAAGAATAACCAGAAGATATTTCTAAAACAATGATAGGACTCCCACCACAGGAGCTTTCAATTCAGTAGTTTCAGTGGGGCTGATGAAGGTGAAGTCATTTGACAGCGGTAAGTCCCCCCGAGAATGTCAGGCTGGGAGCTAAGACAAAGCCTTGCAGAAAGTCCTTCTAGGAGGCTGTGGTGGTGCAAACTAAGGGACAAAGAGTTAAGGAATGGCTTTGAGGACATGGAGCCAGGGTGGGGGCTGCCCCTCTTCCAAAAAGCTTCTTGATGAAGAATAGTGCTTTGAAGAAAGTTATTTTTAAGTGAGGGGAGAGTGCCAGAAGAAAAGGAGAGATTAAAAATTCAAGAGAGACAAGAGGAAATTGATGATGGAATGGGCTCTGGGTAAGACAGGAGGGCGTGGGGCCACTGCAGTGAGCCACCTGCCAAAGTTTCTGTGGGAAGAGAGGCTTGCTTAGAAAGGCAGGCTCATGCCAGGCCCTTGGCATTGTGTCTAGTAGTGCAAGTACGGACTTCCCATCTAGTACTTGAGAGAAAGGTTAAGAACTATCATAGGAACAGGTTTTCAAGGTCTCTTGAAAAGAAAAAAGTATTGCAGGATGCAATATTACCAAGGCATCATCCAAACCCTTGTGGGTACCAGTGCTTCGCTTGACTGACATGTTGCTCCTATAAGGACCATCAGCTGGCATGTGTGAAGTTTTCTCTTACATGAGGTTGTCTGTTTAGTCCAGTGGTTCTCAACCCTGGCTGCAGAACTGGCTATCTAACTCACAGAACTCAGCAAAAAATGAAAAAATAAAATCCTTTGTTGGAGAATTCTTAAGAATTTTGAGATGTCAATGAGAGAGCACTAATCCAAGGTGGGGCCCTGCTGAGCATAGGCCCCTCTGTGACTGCATGGTCGCCGGCCCATGAAGCTGGCCTTGTCTGGCTGCAGATCACAATCATCTGGAGAGCCTTTGGAAATGCAATGGCCAGGCTGCACCTGGACCAATTAAAACCAGACCCTCTAGGGGGTGAGAATTGTATATCAGAATTTTTTTAAAGCTCCCCATTGATTCCAATGTGCAACCAAGTCTAGAACCACTGCTTACTTGACATAGAATCTGACTTCATACCAGCTTTGAAAGTTACTTTCTATAAATAAGAAATTTTATTTGGAAAAAATATAATGACCCTATGAAATGGGCTATAGCCCATTTACAGTGGTGAATCAACATTTTTCTACCTACCCATTTCTATAAACTGGCTCAAATTATTAGTGTAAAAGAATATTGCAAATCTCCTCCTACAACAAATACATGTATTATCTCACAAACCAAAAATATGAGACAACTTGAGCAAAAGAGACCATGATAAATTCCTTCAAGGCCCCTTCCTGAATTTTCTTGGCTCTACCAGATAAATTCCTCCAGGGCCCGGGCACTGGCTCAGAGCTTGTCCACCCTTCTGAATAATGCATGACACTAGGTCTTTCCAAACAGCAGTGATCTCTGGACAGAATGCTCAGTTAAGGTGGGAGAATCAACTGTCACCGTATCTAAAGCTTCAGGTTTATCCCAAGGGATGGGATTAAATGAGGATGATCATCCAAGCAGCATAGCTGGGCAGCAACCAGCCGAATACGTAGCTACCCAAGCCATGGTAAAGACTTCCTCACGGGAATCCTCAACCCAAATGTACCAGGAAGTAAATCCCTTTTCACTGATCAGGAGGCAATTAACTGTGTAGACCTCCAATAGGTGCCCCCCTCAGGATAACAGCAACAACCAAATCTTTCATTCTGATCCTATCAGCATCAGAGTAATAAGGAATGCTTTAGAGGGACATTTCAGGGGCTAGAAACTCAGCTCCACCCTTAACAGCCACACGACCTCTCTGTGCCTCAGCTTTCTTACCAGAAAAATGGAGTTAATAAACGACCATAGAATTTCTATAAAGCTGAAATGAGATGATCTGTGCCTGGTGCTCAGAGCAGTGCTTCATATATAGTAGCTTAGCCACTCTCCTCGTTACCAATACCACCAGAGCATGCCACAAAACTCCCAAGACTCACTTCTTTCCTATTTTGCCCAAAGGAAATGAAGGTTTGAAGGGCTTAAGCAACTGGCTCCAGGTTAGTCCTTTGTGACAAATCTCAAGCCAGGAAGGGTAGCACCCAGGATGGCACCTGTTTTGGGTCTTATGTTCTCAACCCCTTCGTCTCACTTGAGAACTAAGCAGAGGCATTTCCTGTGGCTCTCTGGTGTAACAGGCAGCACAGCCGTATCTTACTCTCAATGGAGATGAAAGATGATTGAGGATGCTGTTTGTCAGATCATAAACACTCAATCCACGACAGCTACTGTAATTGTGATGGTTACTACTGTCACCACAGAGCTGATGAACTTTCAAGAAAACTGCATGCAAATTTTCCATATCCACCATACTGTAGACTCACCTGAAGAGCTGTCTGTCTTAGGGAATTCAGCATTGAACTGATAAAAACAGGATTCTCCCTGGTAAAGTAAATAAAATTGCCCTGATTGATGATCCCCTGCATACAATGGGAGCTCCTCTGCTCTCTCTCCTTGGAAGCCAGGCTTCCAAGCTATTAGGAACAAGAGACTGGGCAACATTGTAGTTTTAGGAAAAGAAGTCCAGTTTCAGAAACCTATAGTGCCACAGACTCATCAGTATGAAAGAGCTTAAAAAAGAGGGGGGGGGGTGACTCTTCCCTCTCTGTCTTTTAAGGCCTTCTTCAAGGGAAGTTGGAGACCACCATGTCAAACCCAACTTACCTTTCTCTGCTGATATTCACATGAACACAGCACGAAGTCCCTGGTGTGGGCCCACAGGCAGCCACTGTGGGGTTGTACCCCTAGCATTTGGGGAAAACTTCCTGACTAATCAAATGGCATTAAATCACTGCATTTATTCTTCCAACCAAGTGATTGTCTCTTCCAAAAAGAAACCTGCCCTATGGCACCAATTTCCTTCTTTTGCTGAGTGGTCTAGGAAAAAAATAAAAATGTAAAAACAACAATGAATCCGTGACAATTAAACTGGCACCGAATGAAAGCCACAAATACATAATTACCATGTCCCACTTGGTACAATACGCTCCAGAGTTGCCAAAAACTGCCCACTCTGATAGCAGTTGCCCTTCTGCAGGCCCCGGCTCAGCAGCTGCATCTCAATGAGCCCAAGTCGGCTGCCTGGAATGGTTTCCCTGGTAACAGGGTTCTGGCTGAGAGGGACATTGATTACCCTGAGGAATGAGTTTCCACTTGGAGGGAGACTGGGTGAATGCAAAAGCAGAGAATTTGGAGGGGGAGGAGGGTCCACTGGGGTATGGACTCATTGGAAGACCCAGGAGGCATCCAAAGCGTGTCCCTCCCTGAGCCAGAGGAAAGTAACACAAAATTGGTTCCTTGAAGACTTCCGAGGCAAGGCCTGGAGTTGAAATATCCTGTCCTTTCCTGATTCCCCTCCATTCCTTATCAGAAGAACTGACCTGGTTTGCAAGAGACTTGGAGTCTAGTCCCAACTCTCATTAATTCACTAGGTGACTCTGGATAAACCAAATCTATGTAAAACCAAGAGAATTACAATCAGCTGGTTTTTCTAAGGCACAAAGATTAAAATCACATGTAAAGGGGGAGAAGAAAAAGACTCCATGGAAGCAAAGTGAGAGAATTTCTAGGTCAACAGCTGTCCTTTTCCTCATGGCATCTGTATTTTGTAAAATTCTCCCTCCCCATCTCCAACATATTTTTTACAAATAAGTTAAACATTTGTTTCTAAGGTCGCCTTGGAAATAAAGTTTAAGGATGCCACCAGAGTGGGCCACAAATGGAACAAAGTGAGTGTTTCACTGTATCAAGAAGCTCCACTGTTGCCCAGGGCTGGGAGCAGCTGGAGCAAGCCCCTTTCCTGTTACAGTCATATGATTCTCAGAATGGCTCAGTCCGCCTCTTCAATCATGCGTTAATGATTGATGAATGATATACCCACGGACTGTTGGAGAAGGAGAAAGGGAAGAGCATTCTAGGTAAGGGAACGACATATGTAAAGAATCTATGGCTGAAGGAAGTAGGTTCACATGAGGCCAGGGGAGAAAATGCCAGTGTGGTTAGAAACCTGAAAACAAGGCACAGGGGGCAGAGAGAGAAATGGGGAAGCAAGATAGGCAGGTGTTGGGTCATGCAAACCTTGGGGACCATGCCAGTGATTCTGTTTTTTATCCTAAGAGTTTTGAGAGCTATTAGCAGGAGAGAAAAGTGGAGGTAACACGACAAGATTTTGTTTAGAAAACATTAACTTAGTTAAGGACATGGTGGAACAAATAAAGAGTCTATTGCCATGACCCAATCAAACACATGATGTTGGCTTGATGGGTAATTTTGAAGAGGAGGGAAGGGCTAATATGTGTGGAGGTTATGATCCTCTTTCTTCTTCCTCTAATTCCAGGGAAGTCTCCTGATTCATCTGCCTCCCCTTGTTCTATATTCTTTCCTAGAACTTGTGTGCTGATTGTCAATGTCTCAACCCCAGGGAATGGATTCCCTCTGCCCCCTACCCCAGTAGTCACCATCTCTGTCCTCCTACTTGGCACATTTCTAGTCCTTGGGCACATAAACTTTCTTACTTATTAAGTTTTTCTCTCATAATAGTCACTTACAACAGAGAAAATGATTAGCAAACACACATGTTTAAAGCATCATAAAACAAAAATCAAAAATGAGAGAGATAAATTTCTTCCTTCTCACTCCTAGATATCAAGAGGTGGTGCGAGTTTGTCTAGGAACAAAAAAATCCAGCCCCAGAGTCTTCACATGTCCAAAAGTATGCTAAGAGCTGAGGGACAATTTTTGTGAAACCTGTCCCAGTGATCACTTGAGACTGTAGATACAGTCTTGACTGAATTCTAAGCACCCAGTCGGGTGGGGAGCAGAAAGAGGCACGTGATACTTCTGCAACCCACCTCTCAAAGATGGGTAATTTGGTTCCAAAGGGCTGGGGGTGACTGGGCAGGAGAGGCTGGGGCCACAGCCTGGGCAAATGCTGGCCCTGATTTCAGGTGAAAAGGCAAGTGTGGAAGTTACACATTCTTTGGTATTTCTCCCATCAGGAGGCAGGGCCTGTGTCCCCTCCCCTCAACTCTGGGTTATATGGCTACACTGGCCAAAGCAACTTAATGGAAGAAAATGGATGTGACACTGTGCCAATTTCTCTGTCACACTCCACAAGCCTACCACGCTTTCTGCTTTAGAATACATAGACGTGGGTATATACAATGATTTTATTCAATTTTCATTTTACTTGAAAGGGAGTGAAATCTTCCATACACTGATTTACTCCCCACGCCCTTAGTCGCTAGGGCTGGGCTAGGCCAAAGCCAAGAGCTAGGAAGTCAAGGAGGATCTTCCATGTGGGTAACAAGAGACCCAGGTACTTGGGCCATCACTTGCTGCATCCCGGGTGTGAATTAACAGGAAGCTGGAATGAAGAATGAAGCAGGACTCAAATGCAGGCACTCCAATATGGAATGCGGACATCCCAAGTGGCATCGTAACTGCTGTGCTAAAGGCTTCAATCTACACCATTACTCTCATTTCAAATGGATACTTTCTATTTTTTTTTATTAATAGTGGCTTTCCTTAGGAGCATAACTACTAGATGGCAAGAAAAGCACCCAAAGTTACAATATGAACAGTCACCAACAAGTAAATTATCAATCAGACACGAAGCTAGAAGACTTCTGAGATAATAGCGTAATTCAATGTGACTATGAGGACAGCGTTTGTTAAGGTTTGATTTACAAGTGACCTTTTCAAGGAATATAACCATAAAGGGAAGGTTACCTACATAAACTCTTCAATAAATTACAACTGCTTTGTGTGTACGCATGTGTGTGTGTGTGTAGCCAGAAGCTCAAGATTATTGTAGGTTTATTTTATTCCCTTCTGAATTTCAATCTATACCTCCCCTGGGGCCCATTTCTGAGGACAGAGAATTTACCTATTTCCAGGTACAGACATTTTGGAATTGTCTGGAATGCCTACACACTCTCTAGGAAAGGGTCACAAATCAAAAGAATTTTCAGATGTATTTCTTCAAAATCTTTTTTATATGAACTTTCTGTCCTTCCCCCCTAAAAATTCATATGTTGAAAACTCATTGGCAGTGTAATGACATTAGGAGATGGTAATTTAGGTCAAGAGGAAATCAACCCCACGAATGGGAAAGAAGACCCAGCCAGCACTGTGACGTAGTAGGCTAAGCCTCCACCTGCAGCGCCAGCATCCCATATGGGTGCTGGCTGCTGTCCTATCTGCTCCTCTTTTTAACCAGCCCTCTGCTATGGCCTGGGAAGGCAGTAGAAGATGGCCCAATTGCCTGGGCCCCTGTACTCACGTGGGAGACCCAGAAGAAGCTCCTGGCTTTGGATCAACCCAGCTCTGGCAGTTGTGTCCATTTTGGGAGTGAACCAGCAAGTGGAAGACCTCTCTCTGTATCTTTGTTTCTCCCTCTCTAACTCTGCCTGTTAAATAAATAATTAAGTCTTTTTAAAAAAATAAAAATAATGGAAGCTCCAGAGAGCTGCCCTGTCCCTGCCACTATGTGAGGACACAATTGCAAGGTGACTTCTATTAACCAGAAAGGCCTTCGCCAAACGCCAAATCTAGTGGTGTCTAGACTTCTGGACTTCACAGCTACCAGAACTGTGACAGACTGGCTGTTCAGGAGCTACCCCTTCTACAGAATTTCATTACCGCAGTCTGAATGGACTAAGACACAGCTGTTGAGCAGAAGAGTGACAGTGAACTTGGAGGGGAAACCGGAGACCTGGTTCTCATGTTTCCCTGCCTCTCCCTAGCATTGTACCCTGGCCTCACAACGAAGTCTTTCTCCATCTGTCTCATTCTCATCTACAAAAACAAAAAAATCATCTGGAAGGGTCATGCAAACCCCAAACAATTAGACTTTTACACTTTTGACAGGGAGTAGGATCAGAGTCCCTTGGTCATGACTTTGGAGGAGAGTCAGAAATCCCCAACCCAATCCTCCTTCCAAGGGCATATGCATTTGGCTCACTGTGTCCACTGGGGAGGCTCCTCAAACGTGTCTGCTCCAAGAGCTTGGTCAGCCCAAACCAAGACAACTTGTACAGTCATTTACAGGTCTGGGGTGGGGAGGTACCAAAACTGCTTCTCTCGCAGAATTAGAGAAAGATGATGTTCCACTTCCATAGCTTCCCAAAACCTTCCTGATGACAGCAAGTCCTCCAAGGCTAGGTCCAGCTGCCAGCTGTGTCTTCTCTGCTTCTATCTAGATCTGAAATGCCACAGAGCCAGAAACTTCTGAGCTGCTTCCTTCCTATGTCCTCGTTCCCTTTCTCAAATGCAAATCACCCTCCTTTTATCCTGAGACCTTTTCTGAGATAGCAGAAAATCCAGAGATTAGTTTTTGTGCCCTGTTGACCACACAGAGTCTTCTGACAGTGCAGAGGATACACTCCCCCAAGGAGCCCAGCCAGGGGACCCATTTTCCCCAACAATGGGGGTCATGGTGGCCTCAGACTCAACAGGAGCACTCTGGATTTACTGGGAGCAGTTAGGAAGGTGCTGGATGGGGGTAGGGACTGAAGGGATGGTTTTGTTTGTCTTTTTTCTTTTTTAAAAATTTTATTTAATAAATATAAATTTCCAAAGTACAACTTTTGGATTATAGCGGCTTTTTCCCCCCATAACCACCTTCCCACGCGCAACCATCCCATCTCCCACTCCTTCTCTCATCCCATTCTTCATCAAGATTCATTTTCAATTATCTTTATATACAGAAGATCAATTTAGCATATACTAAATAAAGGTTTTTAAAACACTGATGCTTACTCAGAGGAAACACAAAGACTAGCAGAAAACAGACAAGGCCCCAACAGAGAGGAAGTCATAGAAGAACTGAGTGTAAGACAAAGAGAACATTGCAAGTCAGTTGGCAAGGGATGTACTGGTCAGAAAGTGTGGGGGTAATTGGCCTTTAAAGTAAGAAACCAAGATAAGCAAGTTCCCTGTCTCTCACATCACACACAAAATACATTCCTGCTTAGAGACAGAGGCCTAATGGTCAGGAGCACATCTTTGAGACTACTGGGAGAAAATAGTGGGCATTGCCTACCATGCTTATGCCACTTGACGTAGGAAAATATTTCTTAGAAGAGGCATTAAAAACACAACATATGGAGCTTCACATTTATAAACTTGCCAACGTTAAAATTTTAATAATTGGCGGGCACCGCGGTTCACTAGGCTAATCCTCTGCCTGTGGCGCCAGCACCCGGGGTTCTAGTCCCGGTTGGGGCGCTAGATTCTGTCCCATTTGATCCTTTTCCAGTCCAGCTCTCTACTGTGGCCCGGGAAGGCAGTGGAGGATGGCCCAAGTCCTTGGGCCCTGCACCCACATGGGAGACCAGGAGGAAGCACCTGGCTCCTGGCTTTGGATTGGCACAGCGCCGGCCACAGTGGCCAGTTGGGGGGTGAACCAATGGAAGGAAGATCTTTCTCTCTGTCTCCCTCTCTCACTGTCTAACTTTGCCTGTCAAAAAATTTTTTTAATAAGCATGTAATACAAATATAATACTGAAAATCATAGGGTATAAAATTATATAATACTTTCCAGAGAAAGAGTTGGTAGTCCAAATATATAAAGAACACCAAATCTGTAAAAAAAAAAAAAAAAAAAAACCCTAAAAGAAAATGAACAAAGGGGGTGAATGGGGAACCTGATGAAAAGGAAACCATAAGGTCAATACACATATGAAAATCTCTGAAAATCAAAGCAATGCAAAGGAAAAATCACTCATGGCAGAGTATTCTTGCTGAGTAGAGAACACTAAGACATGAGTGACTTGACAGCTGCAACCAGGTAGTATATAACTGAAAGCTAAATTGAATAATGCCCAACTCCAGTAGATTTCCCTTAAAGCATTTAGACACAGAGTTTGTAAAAATAAATGAGGGGTAGGGATTAGGAAAGAAGAGCAATGGAGAACCAGAAAGAAAAGAGGATCCAAAAATTACTGACACTTATTCCAAATGTCCCAGCTGAAATCCTGTCGGGAGCAGACAGTAAAAGTTGGAATAAGCCCAAATCAGGTTAGGGCCCACGTGGAAGACTGCCTGTCAAAATGCCCTGCATGCCCAGGGTTTATAATTCAGGGGGAAGAAGTGGCTGGCGCTGCGCGGCAACTTGGCCAGACAACCCCGATCCTGCTCCTGTACCTGGGCTCTGCTGTTCAAATCAATATTCGTTAGCAGGCGGAATGAGCTCATTTCACGCATGTTCTAATTAGACAATGGAGATGATTACAAAACACCTGCAATGTTTGTAATCGTTTAAAATAATGAGAATCAATATCAGTTTCCAAAGACACCATATGGTAAATGCTCATTCCAGGCATGTGGTCCCTCACAGGCTCCCAATGTCTCAAAACTGGTCATTAACATTTTTTTCATTTGCAAGAAGTTGCCCTCTGTTAATGAACTGGCTGCCTGGGTGCCTTCTGCACAGTGACCACCTCTACATAATCCCTTAATCATAATGTGAAGCCTGTGCCCTCTGGAACACTTGGCGTCCATACAAAGGACACCCCCAGACTCAAGAGTCGTCCAATATCCTTCTTGACCCCTGCCACAGGCCCTTTTCAGGTCTCCGACCTCCTAGTCCCTAAAGCAGAGGTGCTCAAATAGGGAGCTTTTGACAACACAGGCATGGGTCCCGCCCTCTCTCTCTGAGTCAACTGGTCTAGGGTGTGGACCTAGGAGTCTTCATTTGCAACAGATTTCTTGGTGGAGTACTTGAAGGTGTTGATCTAGGGACACTTTGAGAAGCACTGGGCCAAAGGATGATATTCAGCCTTCCATTCCAACCCAACACCTTTCCCACCTGTAGGAGCCACAGGAAGAAGAGTAAGGATTGAGGAGGACTGCAGTTTCCTCCATATTTTTGGAGCAAACCTTTGGGTCACACCTTGTAAGGTGGGCAGGGAGCACCATATAAGCTATGTTGAGGCAGAGGCTACACTAGGCATTTCCACATTGTAGTTAATCCTTACTAAAACCCCAATAAAGAAAAAACTGTGGTAGAGGCCAAGGTAGCCAAGAATTGGAGAAGTTAGAGTTCTACAAGGGTTTTGTGTACCCAAGGCCTACATTTTGTCAACAACAGAATACTGTCCATATGACCACAAATATGGGCCACATCATTCCTCACCCAGAACCTGTTCCCTTCATCCTGTGGGCTCTCTCGACCATTGTGCTTTGTTGAGGAGGATCCTGTAGTCCAAGCACATAAACAGTACAGATTTCCAGAGCCCACAGCCAGTATTTACTCTCTTCCCTCACACTTGTTCTTAAACTCTCCCCTCTGCATAAACTGAGCACACAGTCCTTTTGTCACTTTGCTCTACATCCATTCTGATCCACCAGAAACGTGCGTCTCAACTTCTGGTATACATGGGAACACCCTGGGAACCTTGTTAAAGGGACTGCAAGATCACAACATAAATATTATTAAATGCACAGGTATAATTGAGCCAAGAATTAGCAAATCTGGCTCAGAGGACCTGGTGCAATGGCAAACATGAGCCTTGATCCCAAACACATCCTGACTCCAATCAATTCTAATGTTTTTCCTAGAGCAATTGAGCTAACCTCTTGGAACATCAGTTTCCTCGCCTATAAAATGAGAAGAACTCCTACTGCATGAAAGTTTGTGATTAACAAGATACTAAAGAAGTGACTTAATACCATGGCACCCTCTGACCGCCTCCACAAAACTCTGCAACTACTCCACCCTCCAGTATGCCCCTTCTCTCTTCCTCTCATTCAACTTCACAAGCCCAGGAGCCCTGGCATTTTTGCCTCACTTCTAAGGGCAAGGAAATCACAAGCTTTGGCCACATTAAACACAAAGCCAGACTACAACAGATCTCACAACACAACCAAGGACTCCTGGTTCCAGAGAGATGTCGTTTCCAAGGTCTCACAGGCTGAGGCCAGAGGGAGCTCAAGAGGATTAGTGTTCACAAGCGTACTTCAAACCATCCATGTGAAAATGAAATTAAAAGATAAGTTTCTAGAAAGGGCATTTGGTATAACAGTTGAGACAATACATGGGAAATTCACATCCCATATCAGAGTGCCAAGGTTCAAACCCTGGCTCCGTTCCCATTTCAGCTTCTTGCTAATGTTCACCATGGAAGGCAGCAGGTGATGGGTCAAATACTTGTGTCCCTGCCACTCACATGGGAGGCCAGGATGGGAGGCCAGGATTGGGACCTTGGCCTAGCTAGCTCTGGTTGTTGATGGCATTCGGGGAGTGAACCAAGGGTTGCAAGTGCTCTCTCTGTCTCTGTATTTTAAATAAAATGAAAATAAATACAATTTTTAAAAAGTAAGTTTATGTTGGTACAACTAATTTTGAAATCCAGGCAACCAAGGATCGTCAGAAAGTTGCAAAAAAATGTTTTTTTAAATGTCAAAGCATTATCTAGTAAAATGTTTGGACAGTCAACTTCAATGAACAGATGAGAGGGGCTTTTAATCGGTACCACAGTTGTCTGGGAGCAATCGGTACTTACGAGACCTTTAAAACCATCCCCTAGACTTTTGCTGAAAACCTACTTAGTGTAGAAATAAGAAAAATATTTGTCTTTAAAGTGTTACATTAAGACCCATCTCCCTCACAGCAGCTTTGTTTACATTTTCAATGTGTATTATCCAGTCCTTGGAAGAAAGCCTTGGAGACACAAAAGCAAACTTCAGCTCAAATAGGGAAAAATCCAAATAAAATCAGAATCAGATTCAGAAAAATGCCAAGTAGCTCCCAATACACGGTTGCCAGCTCGCTCCTTTCTTCCCTGGCCCCAAAGTACTTCTAAAATCCCTCCTCCAAAAACGCCCTTCCTTAGGGTAGCTTTGCTTTCAACTGTGCCAAATCCTCCGTCCTCAGATGTCTGTCTCAGGAGATAATGGCACATCTGCGGGGGGCTTCCAAAAGTTTACAGAAAATGCTGACCATAAAAAAAATTTATGCATGGATTTCAAAACTTTTTGCACCAAAATAAGTGTATCTTTTTAAAAAAGATTTATTTATTTGCCTATCTGAAAGGCAGAGTGACAGAGTGGCAGAGAGAGATCTTTCATCTGCTAGTTTACTCCTTAAAGTCCTGAAATAGCCAGGGCTGGGCCAGGCCAAAACCAAGAGCCAGGAACTCCTTTTGGGTCTCCCATGGGGTTGGCAGTAACTCAAGTACTTGGGCCCTCATCTGCTGCCTCCCAGGTGCGTGAGCAGGAAGCTGGATCCTAATCAGGCATTCCAACCCCAGCACTCTGATACTGGATGCAGACATTCATTAAAAAATTTTGTAACAAAATAAACTTCTCTTTTGATTCCATTTTCCAGGAACTTTTTGAAGTTCCCTTATAGAAGTGGAGTTCTGTGGGAGTGCCCCCAAGTCCAGTTTACCTTCTGCTATCTGGAAATAAAAATATCTGGGGGCAGGGGGCAGGTATGGTGATGGGGCAGGATGCAGGTATCATATTGGAAGTAGAAGGAATATTTCAATGCTACAAAAACTTAGAAAGTCATTATACGCATGTACCTACTCTTGTCTCTATTTGGAACTCTGTTCTCATCCAGGAAGTGACTTGGTAAAACACTTCTTGGGATAACATACAGGCATGTCTTAGCCCAAGGCAGTGTGCTTGGAGAAATGTACAGTATCAAAGGAAGAAAAACAGATAAAACTGAAAAATCATAGATAGGATTGATGGCAAAGTTTGCTCACGGGCAGGCAAATTCACCAGGCTCCCTGAGAGCTTTCTTTCTTCCTCCTTTGATGCTTTGAAAGACCTAAGCCTGTTGTTTTAAATCGTCCCCATAAAACACTGCCTGCTACAGAAGCTGCAATCACGATTCTCCCGGCATTGGCATTTGTCACCGGGGCTTGTAATTCACGGCAATTCATAAACTTTTTCAAAACGCTGTGAATGTAACTTCAGGGGGTTAATAAAACAGCTTTCTACTCCTCTACTTCCTTCCATTGATAACTTATTCAAGTTGTAATTGCCCATAATGCGCACTCTCTATCACATTACTCCTCACGCCCCGCGCAGTTTCACACCCCATCCATCACTCCCAGCTGTCAGCAAAGCCCTCACTCTGTCCTGAGCACAAAAATGGGGCTGCTTCTGTTTTCACATCTAGCGGACAAACCCCTGCCCACAGGCGTTGGCTCAGCGGTGTCCTTGTGGAGGATCCCATTGTCCTCTGCCCTTTTGGGGGACAGGCATTTAGTCCCAGGACTGTCCCTATTCCAACCACATGTCCCATGGCATTGGGGCTTCTTGGTTAGATGGTGGAGCCATCAGAGGATAGCACTGACTGAGTCCCTACTGGATAAGGTGTGGTGTTGAATGGATCACAGATCCAAGAGTCAGAAGATTCCATCTCAGGCCAGCGCTTTCTGTGGGAATGTGGGTAAGCCACTCAACCCTGGAGCCTGGCTCCTCCCCTAGAAAGTGCAGGCTATACATTGTGCACCCCTATTCCACAGGGCCCCTGCAACTGTCTCAAGGAGTCATTCTTTCTGAGGCTCACTCCAACTCACACAGAATCAGATATTTCCCTGCGATTTTTCCCAGGTAGAAATATCAATGATTGAGGTCTGGGACCAGGGGGGAAGGGAGGCTGGAGAGGTGGGACTCGTCCCCCAGGAGCAAACTCTGAAGGGTATTGGAGGAGGTTTAATTGCTTATAGTTGGAAAGAGAGACGTCTCTGAGCCTGGTGGCCCTGAGAGGGGCAACATCAGCATCAAGGCTACAGCCAGGGAGCAGCTAGTGTCCCTGAAGCAATAATGCATCCTGAGATGCTTGTCCCCAGCCACCCTTGCTGGCGGTATTAACGGATGCCAGCATTTCAGACCCTTTGTTCCCAAGCCAGAACCAGTGGCCTCCCTTTCACACACCCAGACTCTCCGAAGCCTGGAGTTACAGCCTTTAATTTAATTAAGGGCCTTCCCGAGTGAGAATAATCCCATCTTCTCTGAAGGCCCTGACAGATCCAGCCCAGGCCCCAGAGTGCGGCACTCAGCTCTCCCAGGGGAGCTGACTAACCAGAAAGCAGTATCTTGGTTCCCCATGGTCCTTTTGAGCCTCAGCCATCCTTGATCTTGTTATAGTTCCCCACAACAAGTGGCAGCAGTAGGTTGGCCCAGCAGGTGCCTGAATGTAACCAAGAAGAGGGGAAATCTTGGAGATTGCCAAGAGACTTCCCAGGACCCCCATCATCCCAAAATGTGTTCCTCTTTACAACACATGAGGGAAAACAATTGGTTTCCTATACCAATCAAGGCTGAGAAGTGGCTATAAAAGGGAGGGAGAGGAAAGAAGTAAAATCTTCCCTGAATCCCACAGTTAAGCCTTTGGCCCATTGCCTGAGCCCCTGGGAGCCCTAAGTCCCTGGGGAAGAAGCAGGTGTAAGAAAATTCTCTTTTCTGCAGCTGCTACCATTTAACACAAATCATTTATTTCATCTTCTTAGCAATCTCAAAGTGTATCCAATGCCACGAACTGCTCTCTCAACATCTTAAGACTTAGCATTCCCTAGTAGGACTTCCACCCGCGCAAGATTGCCTTCTTTGTGAGATTTACATTAGCAGGGAGTCTGTTATTAGCTTGATATTTTATCTCTGACACTGTGAGAAATATTGCTGCCATAAACCCAGGTGCCCTTAGTAAAAGCTGAACTACTTGGCAAAAGCTAATAAAGTGACGAACAAGGAAAGCAATTGGCTATGAATATCTTAGCAGCCAACAAGACAGCTGCCCCCCAAGTCGGTGCTGCAGGCCCGTGCCCTTGCACACATGCACACACACACACACACACACACACACACACACACCCTCCCTTATCACACTCCCTACACGCTGCCACAATTTCCTTTTCTCTTGACTTCCCTGATTCATTCCCACCTAACACAATTCTCTATAGGCCAAGGGACTCACTTGCTATATTATGGACCAGCAGATTCAGCCCCTGTGAACAATGTAGTGGTCCTGACTTTAGCAGGCACAGGAAACAACTGGGAAGCTTGCTAGAGGTTCATGTTCCCAGCCCCGACCCCCGTTTGGAGCTCTGAGAGCAGGATGGGGTCTGCGAATCTGTATGTGCAACAAACCCCTCCAGGAGCTCCAGGGAGCCCAGATTTTGGTGAAGGCTGCATTTGCAGACAGGAAGATAAGCAGTGCTGGATCTACACACCACCATTCAGGGAACAAGGCAAGATGGGCTCAGTCCCCACTGGAGAAAGCTTAGTTATCAAAGTGCCCCTTGGAAGGTCTCACCAGAGTGGCACCGTCCCCTGCCCTGCCTGGCAATGCCAGCCGAGTTTCTGCATATATAGCGGCAGGTGCGGGAGAGGGGATGCCTGCTCGCTTGTATTAATGAGCATGCGCTCTGGACGCGCCCTAAGGAATTTGAATCAAGTCAGCACCTCTTCCTCCGACTTTGACTACGGATTCAGGAAAACTTGCCCTGGGAAAGACTCCTAAGTGTCGTTTCTGGACTCAGTGCTGACTGGTGTATTTGTTGGCCCTCACTGGTTGACAGATTCTGGTACGCCCAGTGATGGCAATATTGGGTGTGGCTCTGAGGATAATCCTTATCCACCTGCTGCTCCAATTCTGGTGATGAGCAATAAAGATGAGGCTGCACACAGCACGTGTCTGCATTTCTGACGGAGCTTCTCTGCCTGGGGAGGAGGCTAAAAGTTAAGAGTGGGCCACACCATGATGCAAAGAAAGCCTGGGCCAAAGAGCTGGTGCAGCACTGTGATTCTCAACACTGACAACGCAATGGCATCGCTTGAGGAAGGGAAAAATCTCCACTGGGGAAGCAAACTCAGTGATCTGGAATGAGGCTGGGAAAGAGGTTTTTTTAAGGTTCCTTGGATTATTCTAAGGTGCAACTGGAGTCAAGCATCACTGCCTAAGAGAACATCCAGAGAGCTTCAAGTCACGTACTCAGGCTTCACGGCAATCCAGCGGGGAGCTCAATCATAAATTGATGCACAGGTCTCAAACCCAGAGACACTAATTAATTTGGTATGGGACTTTTAAGATCTACCCAGGTAAGGTGGGTATTGTGACACAGTGGGTTACACTACAACCTGGGACTCCTGCATCCCATATTGAAGTGCCTCATTCAAGTGCCCAAATACATTGAATTTCTGATCCTGCTTCCTGGGAGATAGTCAATGATGACCCAAGTATTGGAGTTCCTGTCCTGTGAGAGATTCAGATGCCTTTTTGGGCTTCTGGCTTTGCCTTGGCTGTTATGGATATTTGGGGAGTAAACAAGCAGATGGACGATCTCTCACTCTCCCTGTTCTTTCCTCCTCCCCATCCTCCACCTCTCTCCCTCTCCCTCTCCTTCTCCCTATCTCTGTAACTCTCTATTGCCCACTCTTCTAAGTAGATGAAAATAAACAAACATTAAAAGATAAAACTTGTCCAGTGACGGCAATGTGCAGCCAGGGTGGGGAGTGGCTGGCTGGGGCGTGGCATGCAGGAGTCAGCCTGCTCTTGGTGATCGAGTGGGAAACACTGGATTTTTCAATTGAGACTAAATTTAAGCTTTGTCACAGACTTGCAGTTCCAACTTGGACAAGTCACCAGCACTGGGAACTTGAGCTTTATGATTCTATCTCACGGATCTGGTGTAGGAATTAAATAAAGCCACTTGAAAGTTCTCTAAAGACAGGTGACCTGCTAGATAAGCACTGCTTACTCAGCTGATTGCTGTACTCTTTCTTTGCCAAAACTCAGTATTGACGGGGATTACACCTCAGTAAGAAGAGAGAGGTTCCCAGACGGATCATCATGACAACAAGGGTGTGTATGATTAAAATGCATTTTCCACCATTCTTCTCTCTAGCCTTCACCCTAGATACAACTGAGTATATGATGTCCCAAATTAGAAAAGAGGAAGCAGGCCGGCGCTGCGGCTCACTAGGCTAATCCTCCGCCTTGCGGCACCGGCACACCGGGTTCTAGTCCCGGTCGGGGCACCAGATTCTGTCCTGGTTGCCCCTCTTCCAGGCCAGCTCTCTGCTGTGGCCAGGGAGTGCAGTGGAGGATGGCCCAAGTCCTTGGGCCCTGCACCCCATGGGAGACCAGGAGAAGTACCTGGCTCCTGCCATCGGATCAGCGCGGTGTGCCGCCGGCCGCGGCAGCCACTGGAGGGTGAACCAACAGCAAATGAAGACCTTTCTCTCTGTCTCTCTCTTTCACTGTCCACTCTGCCTGTCAAAAAATAAATAAATAAATAAAAGAGGAAGCAAAAGCTCATGAGGTTTACAGTGCAGGGTTGATGTGAACCTACCCCAAGCATCAGAAGCAAAATCCAACTTGGTTCCACTGACTGAAGATCCTGACCACTTTTCATTAGGCCAATGGTTCTCAAACTGCCACAAAACAGTATTGAATCCCACCCTCAGGAGTTTCTCATTCAGATTTCAGTCTGCAGTGTGGATCAAGAAATGTGCATTCTGAACAGGTTCCCAGTTACAGCTACTCACATGACCATACTCTGACATCCACTGAACTTTCTTGGTTGATACAGAACTGCTCTGCCAACTGACACAACCATGAGCATGGAAAAAAAAAAAAGGTGGAGCAGGGTTGCCAGAAGGAAGATAAAGATACGAACAATGTAAGCATTATAAATTGCCCCCCACTTTTATGCATATAAGGAAACAGCTCCATCAGAGACATAGAAAGTGGGTGTTTCCCACTACATGAGGAAGGGCACAGGAAAGGAGGCCTTAAGGCTACAGAAAGTGTCAGGAAGGGCTTTGGTGTTGTGGACTCGTGAAAAACTGGGACCCCAAGTCCTCGAGGTCTGAGTCCAGTACACCAGTCACACGGCTTTGAATAAGTCAACGCAACTCTCTAAACCACAATTTAATTACCTATAAAGTTGAAAAAAATAACAGAACCTAGTTCACAGGATTGCTTTGGGAGCATTTTAGTAAGATAATGAATGCAAAACATATTCATTTATTTGGCATATATTAAATCCCAATAACTGCTAGCTGTTACATATGAGTACAATCATTATTAATTCTGTCGCCATCCCCCACCCCCTGCCACCATCAGCAAACACCAGCTAAATGCCTCACCAGGTAGAGTGCCATGAAATGTGGCCCTCCCTCGGGAGCACTGCCCAACCGTGTAGAAGGCACCACCCTACACTCTGTCACCAGCAGCAGTGCCTGTTCAAAGTACAGAATGGCATGGACTTCTCAAATTCAAGAGAAACAAAATGGATATTCCTTTGAAACTCTTCTAATAGCCTGTGAGCTAGCTCCCTGAAAATATGTTGTGTTGTCACTGAACCAACACCAGGAACTGGTTACTTGAGAGCTGACTTTCTCCCCTAGCTTCTGTATCCCAGTCTGCTCTGGGACGGTCCTGGTCTCAGCCCCCAAATTTCTCCGTCCCAGGACATCCCTCAGGCCCAGGCAAACCAGGACAACTGATCAGGTGCCCTTTCTGTCCCATACCTAAGTACTTTGCAGTGAGATGAATATTTTCATTACCAGCACAGGGAAGCACACCTGAAGGGTAGAAAGCAAGGTATAAACCAGCTCTCTTGCCCTAGGTGAAGGCACAAGTGATAGATGGTCCCGATGTCCCTAATCTCAAATCCTCCTATTCCCCTGCAAGAAGTGAGCCCAAATGAATACATTTATATGAGGATGTAAAGGATGTTTATCAGCTTAAAACTATTCCTAGTTCAGGGATTTTACATTTCAAGAGAGAACCAACCATTAGCTGAAGACCTAAAGTAATTATGAGTAGAGAGAGACTTGTAAATGGTGGTATGGAATTTAGGGCAATGCACTCTGAACCCTGGCAACTGTAAACTTCTAGTACAAGTATTCCTTCCCCTGCACAAGGCAGTACATCAGAATCACCCAGCTCAGGGGTCAGTAAACAATAGCCTACTACAGGCCAAGCCCTGACCACTGTCTATTTTTATAAATAAAGTTTTATTGCAGCACAGACTCATTCATTTGTTTGCATACTATCTGTGGCTGACTTCTTGATGTCCCCCAGATACTAAGTGGCTGCAAAGGAGGCACTACAGCCTGCAAAACCAAACATATTTCCTATTTGGTCCTTTACAGACTAAACTTCTTCATATTCAAAATGTGGCTCATGGGCCAGCATGGGCACCATCTAGGTGCTTGTCAGAAATGCAGAATTTCTGGGACCAGCATTGTAGCACAGTGGGTTAAGCCACCACCTGCAATGCCAGCATCCCACATAGGCAACAGTTCCTGTCCTGGCTGCTCCACTTCTGATTCAGTTCTCTGTTAATGTGCCTGGGAAAGCAGTGGAGGATGGCACAAGTGCTTGGGTCCCTGCACCCATGTGGGAGACCTGGAAGAAGCTCCTGGCTCCTGGCTTTGGCCTGGCCAGCCCCAGCCATTGTGGCATTTGGGGTGAACCAGTAGATGGAAGATCAATCTCTTTCTCTCTCTCTTTCCTTCTCTCTCTCTGTAACTCTGTCTTTCAAATAAATAAAAAAATCTTGTTTAAAAACAGAAGAAAAGAGATAGGAGCCAAGATGGTGGAATAGTGAGGGTGCGCACCGATAGTCCGGGAAAAGATAGTTTAATAAAAGTGGAGTTACTGTAGCCTCAGTAAAAGGCTCAGGGAAAAATTGCAGAGGAAACTCTTCTGGATCTAGTGGATGTGACACGGAGGACCTACGGGGAGAGCTAGGTCGCCCACCGCGTGGAAGCTGAGCCGCGGGAGCTGAGCCGCTGCAGAAGCCGAGCCACAGAGTGTGCACGCCAGCGCAGAAAGGGGAGGTGAGACAAAAACCCCGGTAACCCAAGACACTGGTGGGGAAAGGCAGAAAGAGCCTACAGGGAACGAGGCCTGAAGCCCCACTGGGGAAAGTTCACCAGGCTGACTGGAGGAGAGAAAAAAACGAATAAATAAGGGGAACCGGCACGGACATTAGCCTCTCTCTCCACTCACCTTACAAAGCCGAGCAAGACAAAGAGCAGGAGCCATTTTACGTATGTAAAGCGGCACCCACCATTAGCCAAGCAGAAAAACTTGACTCTGGTGGGGAGAAATAACAGGAGGTTAAGACCTAGTGAAAGTATGGAGCTAACGAACTGAGACTGTGAAAATCGGGGGGGGGGGGGTGGAACTCACCGGGTACACAAACTCGGTAACCTGGGCAACCTGGTGAGAGACTGCGGAGAAATTTGAGACCACAATGAGGGCTGCATAAACTCTGTGTGGTCCCAGGGATAAGCAGACGAATACCCACAGGAGCCAGATTTCATACAACTACCCTCAATTCCACTCAGCTGTGTGGAATTACTTCCCAACTGAGTCAAAAAAAAAGAGAGAGAGAGAGAGAGAGAGAGAGAGAGAGAACGAGCGAGAGAACAATCTGGGTGAGTCACCTTTGGCACACCCTTAACCTTGAAGAACCAAACAGAGCTCTCTGGCCACACCCATCACAGCCTCTAAGGATCCATCAAAAGCAGACAGTCCACTTAATCTAGAGTCACAGTATAACGAGAAAAAACACCATACCGAAGAAACCAAAGAATACCTCCAATATGCCAAACAACAAATGCAGAAACTGAGGTAACAAGAACAAGGAAGACACTATGACGCCCCCAAATAAAACAGACACCCCAATTCAAGATTATGAAGATGATGAGATAGAAGAAATTAAAGAAACAGATCTCAAAAAATTGATCAGAATATTAAGAAGTTCACAAAAAAATTCTTGAACTACAGAAATCCTTAATGGACAAGATTGAAAATCTCTCTCACGAAAATGAAATATTAAGGAGGAATCAAAATGAAATAAAACAACTAGTAGAACATGAAACTGTGATAGTGACGAGAAATCATAATGAAATGAAGAATTCAATACATCAAATGACAAACACATTAGAGAACCTTAAAAACAGAATGGGTGAAGCAGAAGAGAGAATATTGGACTTGGAAGACAGAGAACAGGAAAATATACAGTCAAACCAAAGAAAAGAAGAGGAAATTAGAAATCTAAAAAATATTGTCGGGAATCTTCAGGATACTATTAAAAAACCCAACATTCAGGTTCTAGGAGTTCCTGAAGTCATGGAGGGGAGAAAGGATTAGGAGGCCTTTTTAGTGAGATACTAGCAGAAAACTTCCCAGGTTTGAAGAAGGACAGAGACATCCTAGTACAGGAAGCTCATAGAACCCCTAATAAACATGATCAAAAGAGATCCTCACCACGACACGTTGTAATTAAACTCACCGCAGTGAAACATAAAGAAAAGATTCTAAAATGTGCAAGAGAGAAACTTCAGACTACTCTCAGAGGATCTCCAATCAGACTCACAGCTGACTCTCATCAGAAACCCTACAAGCTAGGAGGGAATGGCGAGATATAGCCCAGGTACTAAGAGAGGAAAACTGCCAGCCCAGAATATTATATCCTGCAAAGCTCTCATTTGTGAACGAAGGTGAAATAAAGACCTTTCACAGCAAACAGAAATTGAAAGAATGTGTCACCACTTGTCCAGCCCTGCAAAAGATGCTTTAAAGATGTGTTACACACAGAAACACAGTCATCAATATGAAAGAAGGTAAACGAAGGAAACCTCACAGCAAAAGATCACAGGAAGTTCAAAACATATGTTAGAAAATATCTTTGGCAAATGGCAGGGCAAAGTTACTACTTATCAATAGTTACATTGAATGTTAATGGCCTGAACTGTCCAGTTAAAAGACACTGATTGGCTGATTGGGTTAAGGAACAAAACCCATCTATTTGCTGCTTACAAGAAACACATCTTTTCAACAAAGATGCATACAGACTGAAAGTGAAAGGCTGGAAAAATATATACCATGCCAACAGAAATGAAAAAAGAGCGGGTGCTCGCTTCGGCAGCACATATACTAAAATTGGAACGATACAGAGAAGATTAGCATGGCCCCTGCGCAAGGATGATACGCAAATTCATGAAGCGTTCCATATTTAAAAAAAAAAAAAAAGAAAGAAAAAAGAGCGGGCATAGCCAACTTAATATCGGACAACATAAACTTTAACACAAAAACTGTTAGGAGAGACAAAGAGGGGCATTATATAATGATTAAGTGATCAATTCAACAGGAAGATATAATGATTATCAATGTATATGCACCTAATTACAGGGCACCAGTTTATTTAAAAGATTTGTTAAGGGACTTAAAGGGAGACTTAGACCCCAATACAATAGTACTGGGGGACTTCAATACTCCACTCTCAGAAATAGAGAGATCAACAGGACAGAAGATCAACAAGGAGACAGTAGATTTAAACGACACTATAGCCCAAATGGATCTGGTACCAGACCAGACAGGGATGCCCACTCTCACCACTGCCATTCAATATAGTTCTGGAACTTTTAGCCAGAGCTATTAGGCAAGAAAAAGAAATTAAAGGGATACAAATTGGGAAGGAAGAACTCAAACTATCCTTCTTTGCAGATGATATGATTCTTTATTTAGGGACCCAAAGAACTCTACTAAGAGACTATTGGAACTCATAGAAGAGTTTGGCAAAGTAGCAGGATATAAAATCAATGCACAAAAATCAACAGCCTTTGTATACACAGGCAATGCCACGGCTGAGGAAGAACTTCTAAGATCAATCCCATTCACAATAGCTACAAAAACAATCAAATACCTTGGAATAAACTTAACCAAGGATGTTAAAGATCTCTACGATGAGAATTACAAAACCTTAAAGAAAGAAAAAGAAGAGGATACCAAAAAATGGAAAAATCTTCCATGCTCATGGATTGGAAGAATCAACATCATCAAAATGTCCATTCTCCCATAAGCAATTTATAGATTCAATGCAATTCCAATCAAGATACCGAAGACCTTCTTCTCAGATCTGGAAAAAAATGATGCTGAAATTCATATGGAGACACAGGAGACCTTGAATAGCTAAAGCAATCTTGTACAACAAAAACAAAGCTGGAGGCATCATGATACCAGATTTCAGGACATACTACAGGGCAGTTGTTATCAAAACAGCATGGTACTGGTACAGAAACAGATGGATAGACCAATGGAACAGAATTGAAACACCAGAAATCAATCCAAATATCTACAGCCAACTCATATTTGATCAAGGATCCAAAGCCAATCCCTGGAGTAAGGACAGTCTATTCAATAAATGGTGCTGGGAAAATTGGATTTCCATGTGCAGAATCATGAAGCAAGACCTCTACCTTTCACCTTACACAAAAATTCACTCAACATGGATTAAAGACTTAAATCTATGACCTGACACTATCAAATTATTACAGAGCATTGGAAAAACCCTGCAAGATATAGGTACTGGCAAAGACTTCTTGGAAAATACCCCAGAAGCACAGGAAGTCAAAGCCAAAATTAACATTTTGGATTGCATCAAATTGAGAAGTTTCTGTACTTCTAAAGAAACAGGAAAGTGAAGAGGCAACCGACAGAATGGGAAAAAAATTTGCAAACCATGCAACAGATAAAGGGTTAATAACCAGAATCTACAAAGAAATCAAGAAACTCCACAAGATCAAAACAAACAACCCACTTAAGAGATGGGCCAAGGACCTCAATAGACATTTTTCAAAAGAGGAAATCCAAATGGCCAACAGACACATGAAAAAATGTTCAAGATCACTAGCAATCAGGAAATGCAAATCAAAACCACAATGAGGTTTCACCTCACCCCAGTTAGAATGGCTCACATTCAGAAATCTACCAACAATAGATGCTGGAGAGGATGTGGAGAAAAAGGGAGACTAACCCACTGTTGGTGGGAATACAAACTGGTTTAAGCCACTATGGAAGTCAATCTGGAGATTCCTCAGAAACCTGAATATAACCCTACTATACAACCCAGCCATACCACTCCTTGGAATTTACCCAAAGGAAATGAAATTGGCAAACAAAAAAGCTGTATACACATTAATGTTTATTGCAGCTCAATTCACAATAGCTATGACCTGGAACCAAATGCCCATCAACAGTAGACTGGATAAAGAAATTATGGGACATGTACTCTATAGAATACTATACAGCAGTCAAAAACAATGAAACCCGGTCATTTGCAACAAGATGGAGGAATCTGGAAAACATCATGCTGAGTGAACTAAGCCAGTCCCAAAGGGACAAATATCATATGTTCTCCCTGATCAGTGACAACTAACCGAGCACCAAAAAGGAAACCTGTTAAAGTGAAATGAACACTATGAGAAACAGTGACTTGATCAGCCCTCACCCTGACTGTTGATGAACAACTTAATATGTTATCCCTCTTAGTATTTTTTTTGTTTGTTCTACTTAATACTTTTGGTTGAATACTGTAATCAATACACAGTTATTCTTAAGTGTTGAAACTTAACTGAAAAATAATCACTGTTAAATATAAAAGTGGGAATAAGAGAGGGAAGAGATGTGCAATTTGGGACATGCTCAAGCTGACTTGCCCCAAATGGTAGAGTTAGAAACATACCAGGGGATTCCAATTCAATCCCATCAAGGTGGCATGTACCAATGCCATCTCACTAGTCCAAGTGATCAATTTCTGTTCACAATTGATCATAATGATAGGACTAAGATCCAAAGGTATCACATAAACAAGACTAGTGTCTGCAAATACTAACTGATAGAATAAAAAAGGGAGAGAACGATCCAACATGGGAATCGAGATACACAGCAGACTCATAGAATGGCAGATGTCCTAAACAGCACTCTGGCCTCAGAATCAGTCCTTAAGGCATGCGGATCCAGCTGAAAAGCCCATGCGAGTATTTCAGGCATGGAAAGCCAAGACACTCTGGCAAAAAAAAAAAAAAAATGACCTAAATGAAAGATCTCCGCGAGTGAGATCCCAGTGGAAAGAACAGGTCATCAAAGAAGGAGGTACCTTTCTCTGAAGGAAGGAGAGAACTTCCACTCTGACTACGACCTTGTCTAAATATGATCAGAGTCAGTGAACTCAAAAGGCTTCCATAGCCTTGGAAACTCATGACAAGAGCCTAGGGTGATTACTGATGCCATAAACAAGAATGTCAATTTGTTAAGTCAACAACAGGAGTCACTGTGCACTTACTTCCCCACGTAGGATCTCTGTCCTTAATGTGCTGTACATTGAGATTTAATGCTATAACGAGTACTCAAACAGTATTTTTCACTTTGTGTTTCTATGTGGGTGCAAACTGTTGAAATCTTTACTTAATATACACTAAACTGATCTTCTGTATATAAAGAAAATTGAAAATGAATCTTGATATGAATGGAAGGGGAGAGAGAGCGGGAAAGGGGAGGGTTGCGGGTGGGAGGGAAGTCATTGTGGGGGGGAAGCCAACGTAATCCATAAGCTGTACTTTGGAAATTTATATTCATTAAATAAAAGTTAAAAAAAAAAAAAAAACAGAAGAAAAAAGGTCCCAGGAGATTCTTGGACATATTAAAAGTTTGAGAGGCATTGCTATAAGGGGATTTTACAAACTATCCAGGCCTGTGTGCACATGCTGTCCCTCTCATCTAGAGGTACAGCGTATTTCCCCTCTCCATGAATCTGGCCAGAACTTCAGACTTGCCTTAACAATGGGAACTGGCAGAAGAAATTCCGTGTGTTGTAGGACTTGCCCTTATGGATCCAGGACATTCCTTTGGAACCTGGCTGCCACTCCCAGAGGAAGCCCAGGCTTCCCCACTGGTTTCAGGAGTCCATAGAGAATCCCCAGAAGATGAGGAGCAACAAGGGGCTCCACCTCCACTCAGCAACGAGGTCTCGGATGTGAAGAGCAACCTGCCTGACCCAGCCCAGCCTACATAAATATAGTTGTACGAGTGACCCCAGCAACAGCACAGGGGGTGCACTGTTTGGTCAGTATCATGACCAAACAGTATCATGACCAAACAGTATCATGACCAAACAGTATCATGAGAAATAAATTGTTGCTGTTGTCTGGTTATGAATCAACAGATAACTCATATATTTCTAATACTCAAAGTAAACACGTAGGCCAGTGCCACGGCTCACTAGGCTAATCCTCCACCTTGCAGCACCAGCACACCGGGTTCTAGTCCCGGTCGGGTACCGGATTCTGTCCCGGTTGCCGCTCTTCCAGGCCAGCTCTCTGCTGTGGCCAGGGAGTGCAGTGGAGGATGGCCCAAGTGCTTGGGCCCTGCACCCCATGGGAGACCAGGAGAAGCACCTGGCTCCTGCCTTCGGACCAGCGCAGTGTGCCGGCCGCAGCGCGCCAGCCATGGCGGCCATTGGAGGGTGAATCAATGGCAAAAGGAAGACCTTTCTCTCTGTCTCTCTCTCTCACTGTCCACTCTGCCTGTCAAAAAATAAAAAAATAAATAAAAATAAAAAACAAAGTAAACATGTGGCCTCTCTGCCAAGAATCTCTTCCTGTACAGCGGCACCTGGCAAAGAAAACATCAGTCTTCAAAGATGGCCTGACAAAGGCTGTCCTGGCCCTCTTGGGGAGAGGCAAGAGGCAGCCTCCCCTCCTCCACTCACCATTCTGGAGGAGAAAGTTTTGTTGCCTGACTAGTTGGTGGCTGGTGTTCTCAGCTCCTCTTTGGGCTTGAGGCTGCAAAGCAAGCTTCGGATGAGCTGGTATTTCCAAGGCATGCTTCTCTCCCAGGGACCTACACAACTCATCTGATGAGACCTGCTCTCTACATTTAGATCAACACTGTTTTATCACCTCTTCCTGCCTCCACCAATTGGAGCTATCAGCCAAGCATGTGCTGTCCTCGTAGTGACTGAAGCTTCTGGATTAAGAGGGAGAGTCTAAAATCTCTCTTCCCACCTCTCTTTGTGTTTTCTTCCCCTTCTTTGCCATAGGACATTTCTTCTTGTTGCTCTCCTATATTTTCCTCCTCCAGGGACTCCAGAGCACCTGCCCCTTGTAATCCTCATTAAACCAGTCCCTGGCACTAATGTTGGGGCCACTCAGCAGCACAAAGATATCTACCTTTACCTGGAACCCAGAGTCCAGGAAATCCACTAAAGAGGCCCACACATGGACACGCCAGGGGTCAACTAGGAACCTCTCTCTATCTTTAAAGAGCCAATGCCTTTCAAATACAGCTAAAAAGCCCATGAGAGTTTCTCTGGCATGGAAAGCCAAGACCCTGTGACCAAAACAAACAAACAAGCAAACACCTAAATTGAAGATCTCTGTGAGTGAGATCCCAGTGGAAAGAACAAGCTATCAAAGAAGGAGGTACCTTTCTCTGAAGGGAGCAGAGAACTTCCGCTTTGATTATGGCCTTGTCTAAATAAGGTCGGAGTTTGTGAACTCAAGAGGCTTCCATAGCCTTGGTAGCTCATGACAAGAGCCTCGGGTGATCACTGCCTTCATAAATAAGAGTGTCAATTGTTAAATCAGCAACAGGAGTCACTGTGCATTTACTTCCCCATGTAGGATCTCTGTCCTTAATGTGTTGTACTATGCAAATTAACAGTAAAACTAGTACTCAAACAGTACTTTATACTTTGTGTATCTGTGTGGTTGCAAACTGTTGAAATCTTTACTTAATATTTACTAAGTTGATCTTCTGTATATAAAGATAATTGAAAATGAATCTTGATGAAGAATGGGATGGGAGAGGGAGTGGGAGATGGGATGGTTGTGGGTGGGAGGGAGGTTATGGAGGAATAAGCCTCTATAATCCAAAAGTTTTACTTTCAAAATTTATATTTATTAAATAAAAGTTTTTTTTTAAGAGCCAATGCCTTCTTAACCCACACAGTTGGAATTCTAAATACTCTGGCAGTTTCATTTGTCCACCCCACCCCAAAATCCTGTTTTCTGTTCACATCCGTGGTTGGAAGAACCCTGTGTCAAAGATGAGATGAACCAAGGTCTTCTGACACCCCTCCCACCTCATACTACCAAACATAGTCAGTTCCACACACACACCACCTCTTCAGGGGCTTGGTCTCTCGCCTTGTTGCAACTGATTAGGTCTGCCTGTTTCAATGCTATGGAATGATGCAAAGACCAGAGTGTGCAGTAATATGGCCTAAGTTTATATCCCATCTGCTGATTAGCTTTGGACAAGATGCTTACCCTTTCTGAGGCTCCATTTCTCCATCTGTGAAAATGGAAAAACAATACTGGCTTTCCCTGTTATAATATACATGGGATCTTCAGTAAGTTCATAGAAATTGCATGGTATAAAAAATGCATGGGTTTCAAAAATCTTTTGTTCTGCAAAAAATCTAGCTTTTAATTCCATTTTCCCCAGAATTTTCTTTTTTTCCTTAAGATTTATTTATTTATTTGAGAGTCAGCGTTAGACAGAGGGAGAGACAGAGAGAATGTCTTCCATCCACTGGTTCACTCCCCAAATGGCTGCAACAGCCAGAGCTGGGCTGATCCAGAGCCAGGAACTTCTTTCAGGTCTCCCACATGGGTGCAGGGGCCAAAGCACTTGGGCCATCTTCTACTGCTTTCCCAGGCCATAGCAGAGAGCTGGGTCAGAAAAGGAACAGCCGGGACAGGAACAGGTGCCCTTATGTGATGCCAAGGCCTCAGGCGAAGGCTTAGCTTACTACATGACAGTGCCAGCCTTAATTAATTAATTAATTTATTTGAAAGGCAGAGTTACAGAGAGAGGAGGAGAGATAGAGAGATCTTCCATCTGCTATTTCACTGTCCAAATAGCCTCAATGAGTGGGACTGGACCAGGCTGAAACCAGGAGCCCAGAGCTTCCTCCAGGTCTCCCAGGTGGGTGCAGGGGCCCAAGCACTCTGCTTCTTTCCCAGATGCATTAGGGAGCTGGACAGAAGTGGAACACCTGAGTCTCAAACCAGCACCCAAAAAGATACTGGTGTCGCAGTCAGAGGCTTAACCTGCTACACCACAACGTCAGCCCACAAAGAACTTCCTGCAGTTCCCTCAAATGTAAAAGCCCTGGGGGCAGGCATCATGGCAAGCAGGTGAAGGTGCTCCTTGGAACACTCACATCCCACATCAGGGAAGTGCTGGGTGAGTCCAGCTGTTCTGCTTCCAATCCAGCTCCCTGCTAATGACGGGAGTCACAGATACCTCTATGGGCAACATTTTTCCACTGGGGATGAGTTGTTCTTCAGGGGCAGACACGTCTGGCTCAATCCTAGCAGTGACAACCTCATCACTCAGGAACAGAGAGGAACACACAACAGCCACACCCTACTTTCCATCCACCCCACTCCTCCACCCCCAGCCCTCCTTCCTCCCAGCTCCTCTGAGCTCATCGTGCACCAGGACAGCCTAAGCTAGGTCATTAATGAGCTCAGGATCTGGGACTTGGACTGTAACCCCACCCTCCTACCTGCTCCATTGTCCCCTCTCCCCAGTTTTTTATTCTTCTATTTCTCCTCGGATTCTCTAAACAACAGAAGTGTGAAATATAATGGTCCCAACCACTTGGGAGAATCCTATCAGCACTGAACACCTGGCCTTTGCTGGGCCTCAGGAGAGTAGAATCAATAGGATGCTACAGAATGCTTTATTTAGAACCTAATGCTTAAAGAAAATTTCTAGGACTCCACCCAAAACATAAGCTTAGACCACCTGCAAGACCCCTGAGTGAGCCCTGTGCACAGGTACATAGCTACCACTGGCTAATGAGTCCCTCAGCCCCATCCACTGATGGAGGCAGGAGCCTGTCCCTCAGCCCAGGTGAGTATTTTCTTTATTACTCCCTGAACCGCTTAGTTTGCTGTGTGTTCCCTTCTGCTCATGCTGTCCCTATTAACTCCCCTTTCTCTCAGAGCCACTACTGCCTCTTCTGTGCCCCTGGTACTTACAACCCAACAAGACTTGGGCAAGCGATGGTCTGGATATGTCTGTGTCCCTCCGGGGCTCCTGTTTTGACATCTAATCCCCACAGTGAGGTAGCAAAAGAGGAGAAATTTAATCTGACTGTGAGGTTTAAAGATGGGGCTTTGGGGAGGTGATTAGGATTAATATCTTCAGGCTGGAGCACCAAGAAGTGAACACGGGTGGCTTTCTAAGAAGAGGGAGAGAGAGCAGAAGGAGCAGTTCTGCAGGTTGCCCCATCTCTTGCCATGTGAGGCTCTCCACCCCCTCAGGACTCTGCCAGCAGCAAGGCCATCACCGGGTACAGTCCCTCAGCCTTGGACCTCCATAACCACAGTCAAAATAAACCTCTTTTCTTTACACAGTATGTAGCCTCTGGTATTTCATTATAGGAATGAAAATAAGACAAATACAATCCATAACTAGAAGGGATGAGTGGCACTTTGTTCCAGGAACACAGAATTTGGAGGGTATGAAAACCAGTGGTATCTCTGAGCTCAAGGTCAAGGGCAGGGAGGTTATGCATTTTTCCCTGTTCAACCAGCAAGCCCTCCATCTCCGAGGTTTTTTTGTTTTGTTTTGTTTTGTTTTGTTTTGGCCAGGCAGAATTAGTGAGAGAGAGAGAGACAGAGAGAGAGTTATAGATAGTGAGAGAGAGAGACAGAGGTCTTCCTTCCATTGGTTCATCCCCCAAGTGGCCACTACAGCCAGCGCGCTGTGCCAATCCAAAGCCAGGAGCCAGGTGCTTCTTCCTGGTCTCCCATGTGGGTGCAGGGCCCAAGGACTTGGGCCATCCTCCACTGCACTCCCGGGCCACAGCAGAGAGCTGGACTGGAAGAGGAGCAACCGGGACAGAATCCAGCGCCCCAACCGGGACTAGAACCCGGGGTGCCAGCACCGCAGGCATAGGATTAGCCTAGTGAGCTGCGGCGTCGGCCCTCTCCCAGGTTCTTAGGGCTCTTGGCTCTCCACTCCTATGTATGTCTGTTACACTGAAGGCATTTGTGACACCAGCCCCAACAAGTAAAAAGACTGCTAACTCTAACTTCACATCTGAACACACCACTGAGGCAGACCTAAACGTGCTTGGACAAAAGTCAAGGCTTAGACCAAAGTTGAGAAAATTAGAAATTTTAGAAAATGGGAGTAGGACCTGGACAATGCACTTTTATTTATTTATTTGAATAAGATAAAAAGAGACATGCAAAGAGAGTTTTTCCAACTGCTGGCTCATTCCCCTGAAATGCTCCAAAGTTCCAGGTTGAAGCTGGAAGCCGGGAACTCAATCCAGGTCTCCATATGGATATCAATGACTCAGCCATCTGGGTCATCACTACTGCCTCCCAGGGTCTGAGTTATCAGAAAATTGAAACCAGAGCCAGCGCCGTGGCTCAATACGCTAAATCCTCCGCCTTGTGGCGCTGGCACACCGGGTTCTAGTCCTGGTCAGGGTGCCAGATTCTGTCCCGGTTGCCCCTCTTCCAGGCCAGCTCTCTGCTATGGCCAGGGAGTGCAGTGGAGGATGGCCCAAGTGCTTGGGCCCTGCACCCCATGGGAGACCAGGAGAAGCACCTGGCTCTTGCCTTCAGATCAGTGTGGTGTGCCGGCCACGGCGGCCATTGGAGGGTGAACCAACGGCAAAGGAAGACCTTTCTCTCTCACTGTCCACTCTGAAAGAAAAGAGAGAGAGAGAGAAAGAGAGAGAGAGAGAAAACTGAAACCAGAAGCAGAGCCAGGACTTGAACCCCGGTACTCCAACATGGGATGTGGGCATCTCAAGCAATGTCTCCTGTGTTATGCCAAATGACCACCCCTACACGTTTATATGACTGATACACCACACCACCAGAATTTGCACGTAGAGAGAGGCCACAGGCTTGAATGGCTTGCCTTAGCCCAAGCAAAAGCCATGGTCCTAGTCCAGTGTGTTGTATCAGACAGGACACTGTCTCCTAGCCATCTCCTTCAAAAGTGCACTCGCAGGAGAACAGACAGCAGGGGGTCTGGGGTGGTCAGATGTGGCTATTTACCCTTGAGAACATGCCAGGAGTGGAAAGGACAGCTCACTCTGTGCACCTGTACTACTAAGAGTCACCTCAGACAAGTCACTCAGTCTTAACATTCAAGAGGGTCCTTACCTCTGTCTAAGACCCACCAAGCACACATATGCTAACGTGAAGCTCTGGAACTGTCTTAGAGCTGCAGTGAAGGGAGTCCTACTGCAACCACAGATGTTGTCCCAGAAGCTGCCTGGAACAGACATTGTGCGAGAGTAGAGTTGTCGTGGTCTGCTTTGTGTTGTAGCGAAATACCTGAGGCTGAATACTTCACAAAGAAAAGAAGTTTATATGGCTCACGATTCTGCTGGTTAGACAGTCCAAAGAGTGTTAGTGCTAGTGTCTAGTAAGGACCCCTTGGCATCACATAGCAGGAGC
Source organism: Oryctolagus cuniculus (assembly GCF_051225735.1). Taxonomy (NCBI): domain Eukaryota; kingdom Metazoa; phylum Chordata; class Mammalia; order Lagomorpha; family Leporidae; genus Oryctolagus; species Oryctolagus cuniculus. Next base: position 28,566,803 of record NC_142886.1, on the reverse strand, counting down.
ACAATAGAGACAGAGAAGAGGTCATATGACAAGCTAGTAAGCAAGAGAGAGAGAGAGGGAGAGAGAGCACCAAACTCACTTTGTACCAACCAGTTCTAGAGGTAAATGATGGAGACCAAGAACACTTTCTCAGGAGACTTAACTCCTGGGAGAAAGACAAGAATCCCTTTCAAGACTCAATTACCGGCCGGCACCGTGGCTCACTAGGCTAATCCTCCACCTGCAGCGCCGGCACCCCGGGTTCTAGTTCTGGTTGGGGCGCCAGGTACTAGTCCTGGTTGTTCCTCTTCCAGTCCAGCTCTCTGCTGTGGCCCAGGAAGGCAGTGGAGAATGGTCCAAGTCCTTGGGCCCTGCACCCACATGGGAGACCAGGAAGAAGCACCTGGCTCCTGGCTTCAGATTGGCACAGCGCGCTGGCTGTAGTGGCCACTTGGGGGATGAACCAATGGAAGGAAGACCTCTGTCTCTGTCTCTCTCTCTCCCTAACTCTGCCTGTCAAATAAATAAATAAATAAATAAAGACTCAATTACCAGCTGTTCAAGGCTCCACTCTCAAAACAATTACCTTGGGAACCAAATTCCATCATGAGCTTTTGTGAGGGCAACCTACATTCAGACCATTGCAAGGGTCTTGGGTGAATTCAACCCTGTTGATCCCAAGCACCTGGAACTGCCAGCACCCAGCACAAAGTAGGTGTTCAGTAAACAATTGTTGAATAAATTGATCTTTTGCAGTCTGCTTTCTTCCAGTTCAAACTCAAGTCTGGGATGGCAGGCACAACTGTAGGTTAACTGAGAACCGAGGAAGCGTGAGAAAAGACTGTTACTGGCAAAGGGACAATTAACACATTAACAACAATCAAGCCCATGTCAGGAACCCAGCCCTAGCCTCACCCACATCCAAAAATAAATAAACAAATCAACTACCATATTAAATGCAGCTCCCCTGTGCCCCTACACCATAAGTACTGAATAGGACTCCCAGTGGGGAGGGGGATGACAGAACCCAGGGATCTGAATTCCATTTGCTACCCCAGTGATTCTGAGATACTCTGGGCTTTTACAGCTCTGATGCACTTTTTGTTTTTTGGTTTTTTTTGTTTGTTTGCTTGTTTTTTTTTTTTTTTTTTAAATCTACTTTGTGGAATCCCTTTTTAAAAGGAAAGTTGGAAGGTGTTTGTGAACCCAGGCAGAACCTTCAGAGTTGGAGTGCTGGTTACCTTAGCGACGCTCTCTCTGGACACACACACTTGCCCATTAGCCTCACCTGGTTGCCTGTGCCTTTCTCAGTGTTTCCTGCATTTACATTCCATTGAGTTGGAGACAGGGCTTTCCTTAGAGGGAGTTCTGCTGTCTTTGAAATGATTTTTGCCATGATCCAAAGACCTCAGTGGATCCCCAAAGAGCCTCTTGAAATGTTTCCTCTTTGCAAAATAAAGGCAGGTAGGAGAGTGGGAAGCAGGCTACAACTGCCTTCTTTTTGGTTCCCAGCTATTTTAAACTAATTAATTTATCTTCTCATTCTATTTCATTGAATAGCTGAACCTTTTGAACTAATGATATTAGTAATCAGTCATTTTTAAACAGCAATTAGGAGTGGTGAGAGCGACAGGAAGGGAGACTGAAGCCACTGAGGCAGAGTCCTGGCCCTCCAGGGTCTTCCTCTTCTATCTGGAAGAGTAAGAGATCAAACCATGAAAGGACAATTAATGATAAAGACGTGCTGACCACATGCAATGGGTGAAGCACGTCAGCTTCCTATAAAAGCCTGAAAACCAGAGAGAAAGGGATGGAGGGAGGGATGGAGGGAGGGAGGGGGAGGGGAGAGGGAGAGGGAGAGAGAGAGAGAGAGAGAGAGAATGCAACAGGCTTTTTCCCTCCTAGGGGAGCCTTTGCCCAGCACTTGACATTGCCCAATTATTTCTATCATCTCAAATGAGACTCAATATTAAAAGAGTGTTTTCTGAAACTCAAAAGGGATTTGGAGAGAAAGAACTTGCAAATTTTGAGCCAGAAATTCGATGTCATGAGGGTCGAGTTCAAGTCAGAGAGCAGCTGAAATGATATCTTCCCTGGTTTATGTACACGAAGGGCACCTGGGAACCAAGGGAGGTTCTTCAAAGGCTCCACCTTGTGCCCAACTCCAGTTGACTCCCCCTGTTCCTTTCAAGAGGAACGATGCTCTGGTCCAAATTCCAGCATTGCTATAAGGATATAATGTTGGTGAAAGTATCCTCTGTCTGACCCCAGTAGGTGTATCAGAAAGTGTTGGTGGAATCTTAAATGAGGTTCTCATCTACAACAGGCAAGCTGTGGACCCATTTTGTTCCAACAGGGATAAAGAAACAGGACTCCCTTATTATCCATTCCCCTTGCAGGTCCTGATGGAACCAAGTGCCCCACTCCCCTTCATTCAGGCAATGATCTGAAAGTCTTCAATCTCCCACTTTGTTATTAAGAAGCTTTTAAACATACATCCTCAGTAAATGAATGCTTACTTTGTAAAGTATAACCACATATCAAGTATATTATAAACCAAACACACAGACAATTTGAGATCAGACATAAACATTCTAATGTGTTATTTCTGCATCCAGGTGAATCCTCTTGTATTCTCCTTGAAGACAGGCCTTCCACTAGGAAGACACCTGACCCAACCCGTGTTAACCTCAGACAGGAAGTGGCAGTGAGCTGAAACTAGACATGTCACTCAAACTTACCCCTAGGGAATATGAGTTCTGTCAAAGAAAAGAAAACTCCACTCAAGAGTGATTCCAGGAAGTGCTCTGGTTTTAATGATCAGCTCAATGCTGATGACTCCAACACTGATATCTCCAGCCTGACCCTCTCCACTGAACTCACTGTCCCCTCATCATCTGTCCTGGGACGTCAGACTTAACATGACCAAACCAGGCTCCTGTTCATTCTCCCTAAATTGCCAACCCCCTACCCCAATTACTCCCATCTCAGTGAAGGGCAATGCCTACCTGCTGCTCAGCACCAACACTGTGGAGTCATCACCAGTCCCTCTCTCCTCATACTCACATCCAATCCAACAGCAAATCCTGGAGGTGCTACCCTCCAAAGAAATCCAGAAAACAATCATTCTCACCCCGCCTCTGCCGCCACCTCTGGCCACCACCATCCTCACATTCATCTCTCACCCAGCTTCCTGCAGAAGCCTCCTCACTGCTTCTTTGCTTCCATCTGGGCCCTGCACAGTCTATCGTCTGCACAGCCACCAGACGCATCCTACTGAAAGATAAGATCTGCTGAAAACCCTCCACTGACAGCTCATCTCTCCAAGGGTGGAGGGGAGGCATCACAACAGCCATCAGAAGCTTATAAGCTGTACCCTTCCCACAGCCCCCTCACCTCAACCAATCTCTACCTGACTCCTCAACAACTTGCCATCTTCATTCAGCATCCTACCGCACATTCTCAGGGAGGTCTTGGCAACCACGTTACATACTCTTGTGTGCCATCCTCACCCACTGCTCAATTCCTCTTTCACTGACAAATTTTCCCCACTATAGAGTATTATCACCTACCAATATCTGCTTATCTTTGTACCGACCTAACATTATTATTCCAATTATTCTTTGTTATAATTACCTCCTTCCACTAAAATGGAAAAGCCACACAGGCAGGAATGCTTTTGTTTGTTTTATTCTCCAGCATATTCCCTCTTCCTGGATAGTGCACAGCACACAGTAGGCACTCAATAGACCTCCGTGAAATTTGGATGTAGAAGTCACAGCACAAACCCACAAGGCACCAACCTCATGCATTCACTTACAATATGCTCCCCAACAACTCCTTCCCCTACAACAGCCTGTGAGACCAGCATCCCCGGAGGCTACAGAACTCCCGGAGTCCACAAGCCTGCCAGTCTAATGCCTAGCAACCTGCATTGAAATATTCCTGCCTCAGGTCTGGATGCTCTCCAGAAACAACCAGATTAGCACTTGTAAATTTATCCAGGGACCAAATCAAGAAGCACAATCTCTGGAAAAGCCCAGCACAGTAAACTTCCTAATGAGCTATGAGCCATCTCCCTGGCACACAGACCCCTGCCATAGTAACTGTAAGTTATTCTGACCTCTGATTAAAATAGTCCTGGGGAATCCTCCATTTCCACAGGCTGGCTTTTCTAATAGACAGAAAAAGAACATACAAGAAAAGCGGGACAGTGCCCAATTTTGCAATGTGTAGCCAAGATGGTACTGGCCCTGGACAAAAGTACCTTCCATACCAACAAACCAAGAACTGGAAATTCTACCACGAGCAATTCATTTTTTTAGGTCGTGATGACTTCCCAACTTTCCTAAGTTGCCTGGAAAAGGCAGTAGCCATTCCACTTGGGTTACAAAGTGCTTCAAGCCGTTGTGGGCTGGCTCCAAGGGAGGGGCACTGTGACAGCAAACTGAGAGTACAGCTCTAAGGAAATGTCACCCAACACGGGGTCCTGAGGTAGAGGAAGAGAATGATGAGGATGAAGAAAGCAAAGGAAATAAAGACTCTTACGGAGGGCTTGTCTCGTGCCAGGGGTTCTACTGGCTGCTTTGCAAACACTAATTCATCCACTCCTAAAACACTGTTATGAACTCCCCAATCTAACCCCCAGATTAGAAAAGAACATGGAGGTTTGGAGAGGTGAAATGAGCTGCCTAGAGTCACAGGTCTAATAAGGATAGAGTCATGGCTCTGATTTCAGATCTGCTTAGTCTCAACATTCAAGAGTATTTCTCAACATTGAACTCAAGAGATACTAACATTTAGCTGCCTCGTGGCTCTCCAAGTGGCTTCACCAGCACAAATCGAAGCGGCCCTTGTTTTAAAGGATCCTGTAATACCATACACTGATGGATGGGCAGCACACTGAAACTGCAGAGGTCAGGGTAAAATCATCTTTTACATTTTTATTCAGTCAGTTTCATTTTATTTGAAAGGTAGAGAAAGAGGGAGGGAAGGAGACAGAGAGGGGAAGATAGCTTCCACTCATCTTCACTCCCCAAATGTCCACAACAACCAGAGCTGGGCCAGTCCAAAGCTAAGAGCTTAGAACTCAGTCTCAGTCTCCCACATGGATGACAGGAACTCAAGTATTTGAGCCACCATCTGCTGCCTCCCAAGGTGTGCATTAGCAGGAAGCTGGATCAGATGCGGAGGAGCTGGGACCCAATCCAGAAATCCTGAGACAACTTAATCACTGCACGAAACACCTGCCCCAATGATATCATTTTTATTTGGAGTTCAGATGCACTCACATTCGTATGCATCACATAATGGCACTCACCCTCGTTGGCCCTTTGGTCTCCAGTGTGCCAATCACTGCCCTTCAGCCGCCTTCAACTCAGAGCCATTTCTCAAGAAGTGAAGCACTCTTCCCCTTCGACCTACAAAACCTAGAACTCAGAAGCTCTCCATTCCAAGAAGCAGCCTTCAAGCACCATCTTCTGAATTATATTCAATTCTAATTGGTCCTTTCTGGGAATAAAAATTTGTCAAAGATTTGGTAAACACACTGCCTTTTGCTGTTGCTAAGGTTAGGGGTGGCATGCACGGTTTGTTGCCTCCACTGCGCCATGCTATGCATCTTAGGATCTTGCAACATTTTTCAAACTTATCTTTTCATTCCATGTTATCTTTGCTTTATTCCATTTTCCATGTTTTAAATACTGATGAAGACAAACTTTTATGTCTTTTGTTCAGGACAGTACTTCTTAAGACAGTGCTCAGTTGCTAAACTGGCAGAGAAAGCAGGATAGGAAAAAAAGAATGGCCATGGCTGGATCTTTAAACTCTCAGCCAGCAGACTAGCATTGTGGTGTAGAAAGTAAGGCCAATGCCTGTGGCATTAGCATCCCATATGGGCACTGGTTCCAGTCTTGACTGCCTGGCTTCCAATCCAGCTCCCTGCTAGTGTGCCTGGGAAGGCAGCAAAAGATTGCCCAAGTCCCTGGGCCCCTGCACCCATGTGGGAGATTCAGATGAAGCATCTGGCTCCTGGCTTCAGACAGGTCCAGCTCTAGCTATTGGTGTTGTTTGGGGAGTGAACCAGCAGATGGAAGATCTCTCTGTCTCTGTCTCTGTCTCTGTCTCCCACCCCCCCTGCAACTGTACCTTTCCATTAAATAAAAACAAATATTTAAAGTAAAATAAAATCCCAGCCAGGTTTTCCACAATGTTTAAGATTTAATAGTGCTCAATTCAAGCCCACAGGATTCACTTTCAAAGTCAACTTACACATTTTGGTGACCTTTCTCAAACTGAGCTTTGCAAATCCTGCTGGTTATTATTTGACATTATAGGCTCATGATGAGCAAAATACCTTTCAAAAATATAAATAAATAAAATATAAGAGCCAGAGCCTTGACCCTGTGGAATTTGCATGCTCAAACACAAAAGCAAACAAATGCTTGCTCCAATCTTTAAAATATAGGAGAACATAAAGCTAGGAAGTGTCAAGGAAATTTACTGATATCTTTTATTTAATAAGGAAAAGTGGGTATGCACTCACATAATGATGAACTGCTAAAAAGTTTTTATACATAAGTCCTTTTGAAAAGATACTAATAATATTCATGATCAGCACATAAAGGAAATGTCTAATTGCCAAGTTTCTCATTAGTTAATATAAAAACTCTAAATCTTGGTTCTAGGTATCAGCCCATTAAAATATTGGTTGTTCTTTGTTCCCCATTATGAGGTGAGACAGACAGGGTAAGTTAAAATAAAACACAAAGTGTATTTTATATGGCAATGGCTTTAATCACACAGCAGAGTATATTTAAAGTAGATGGGGGGGGGGCGCTTTGCCTGGTGGTTAAGATGTCCATGCTTTATATCAGAGTATCTGGATTCGATACTTTGGCTTCTGAGTCCAGCTTCCTGCTAAAGCAGATTGTAGGAGGCAGTGATTGGTCTCCAGCCACCCATATTGCAGACCTGAACTGAGTTCTCAGCCCCAACTTTCAGTTTGGGCTAGTCTTGGTCATTATGGCATCTTAGGTGTAAGCTAGTGAAAGGGAGTCATCCCTCCCTCCCTCCCTCCCTCCCTCCCTCTTCTCAATCCGCTTCTCAAATAAATGAGTAATTTTTTTAGTAGATAAATTATGCTTTGGAAAGAACATGGGTTTCAAAAATTAAAACCTGAGTTTCAGTTCTGAGACTGATGTAATATGATGGGCAAAATGTTGTTCCCTAAAAGTCATCCAAGAAAGATATAAATTTGTTTGGGAAAGGGACTGGAGTGGAAGAAGAGTTTATCAAGGCCACTGGTTTGGGGTGGGCTCATTCTACGTGAAACGAGAGGCAGCTTCCTCGTGTTCTAGAAAAGGAAGGATTTGAAAGAGAAAAGAAAAGAGGGCTGGAATGAGAATTCAGACATTGGCTCACCTAAGGCCATGTTACAGAGGCCCTTGTCAAGCTTACCCAAATCTCCTAGGGTCAAGGCGGCCTGACCAGACACCTAGGTTATACTTCCCCATTGCTTAAATCTCTCTCAGCTTCAAGGAAATGGAAGGGAAGAAGATGGGATTAATTATCTCTAAGCTTACTTAAGCCTCTCAGATTTTAAAATATTCCATTTAATTGTGAGAGCAAGATTAGAAAAACCATCCTACTTTACACAGACATCAAATGCTGGGCCTTTGAATAGTACACCAAATTCAGCCCAGTGAGCATCCATGGTTTTGATGTTCATAACTGCAGTAATAACCAAGGTAAGGATACGTGGATCAAGGTTGAAGACACACTACCATTTCCAGTTCCTTCTTGTGAGGCCTCTGCAAACCTTAATCTCTAACAACTATCAAAATCCAAAATACTATGAAGGAAAAGAAAACGAACTTCCTATTAGCTTCCTTAATTCTGCTTTGCTATCCAAGTGGCATTTTAAAATGAGAAAATGTTCATGGAATTATAGCTGCTGATCCCAACAGCCATGAAGAACTTGAAGTAGAGGTAGGTGTATCTTCTGCCTGGATATTTCCCACTCATTCCCACTGGCTTCTGTTTGCTTCTTGGTGGCCTAATGCACAAAACTGTCAGTAGAATGAGAGTCATTTGGCGGTGACTGCAAGAAACAACTGTGCATTTTCTAACAGTCCATTAGCGCGAAGCTCTTAATGAAAATGAAAGCCGTTAATGAAGCCAAAGGCAGTGGAAGCCTGCATTCTGGAGAGGGCAATTAGATAGGAGCGGGAGGGAGAAAAATAAATACAAATCCAAAACAAGGTACTCTGTGATCAAGCACTACACATGATGCAATCATGGCAAATCAGCCATTTATGGACTCCTTCCTTAAAGAGATATATACAAACACTAAGAACTGTCATTCTCCAAGCAGCCACCCTCATGCCCCAGACTCCATATCTCAGAGTGATTCAAGCTCAAAATTTTGGACCCATTGACACTTTCTAAATGCAAACAGCAAGTGGGTTTTTAACTCTGAGAAGGTTTCCCTGTGGAGTGCCACGATTTAGAGCAAAGTGAGTCACGAAAGTGAACTTTGTAATTACTATATTATTTTTATAACTCCTATGAATCAGAAGCTGTCTTATTTTAACACACTGTAGACAAAGGCAAAAATTGCAGAATGGTTCCCTGCCAAACACAAGGCTCTAGAAATCATGCAGTTTCTCTGAGGTGCACCCAGAGATCTCAGGTGTTCCAAGTGTGACAGAGAGGCGGCTGTGGAATCCCGCCCTGCTCCCAGCCCAGTCGCCTGCTGTGTTTCCTCTGAAGCCCAGGTTGTGAGCTATGAGGCAGCATCTTGTTTGATACACAAGTCAGCTCCTCACCTAGACAAAAGGTTCTTTAAGAGTGGAGGCACCATCTTACACGTGGGTAAGAAATGATGCTGTCTCAAAGTCTTTCTGCCTTGCCAAGAGACAGACACTCATTTTGTGTATGTCATCTCCATTCCTGGGCACGCTTCTGCTTACATTGGGTAAAAACTGCATATCTAGAAAATTCCTCATAGCAAGAAGAATGGATGTGAATGTTTATGTATCACTTCATGATCAGCCATTGAAGTGTCTCTGCTAGGCGGGAATATTTGCGTAATGAGAAACCAAGTAAATGAATGAGTAAATTTAGTTGGAGTTCTCACACTTGCATCAGCTTTTCTCTTCTTTTTTTTAATGTCCCAGAGAGAATCTCTTGTTTATTTTTTTTAATTTTCTGTTACACAGAATAATTATGTCAATCAAATTCTATTGCATCAAATGGCTACATACAATGCTGTGGCTAATGATGATTGATGCAATGAAAATCTTCCTCCCCAGGGAACACACATCACATCTCCTCCCCATTAGCTATGATCTGAGCACTGCAGAAGCTGCTGGAAAACCAAAGGGATCTCACTGTGAGAAAGAGTGTTAGCTGGAGAGTCGCTGTCTACTGAGCCAACCATCAAGAAAGTCTCTTGAGGACTTTCTTCCTGACCGCCAAGGATTGCCCACCCACCCATCCCCTGATTGTCATGTGTCCATTTGGCTGGCCTGAAATGCATTTTCCAGAATACCTTTCCTTGAATGTTTTTGTTTGGAGTGGGCCCCAAGGGAGACTCTGGTGGGGGGGTCATTTTTATAAAGTTTATTTATTTATTTTATTCATTAAAAAAAAGAGCAAGAAAGAGAAGAAAGAAGAGAGAAGAGTGAGAGAAAGAGAATCTTCCATCTACCAGTTCATTCTCCCAAATGCCTGCAACAACTGGAGTTGGGCCAGGCCAAAGACCGGACAGGAACCTGGAACTCAGTCTGTGTCTTCCACATGGGTGGCAAGGACCCAAGCACTTGAACCATCACCTTCTGCCTCCAGATACTCATTGGCAGGAAACTAGATGGGACTCAAACCAAGGCACTTCTTTCTTCTTTTTAATTTATTTGACAGATAGACAGTGAGAGAGAGAAAGGTCTTCCTTCCATTGGTTCACCCCTCAAATGGCCGCCACATCTGGAGCTACGCTGATCCAAAGCCAGGAGCCAGGTGCCTCCTCCTGGTCTCCCATGTGGAGTTGGGGGGGAGCCAAGCACCTGGGCCATCCTTCACTGCCCTCCCAGGCCACAGCAGAGAGCTGGACTGGAAGAGTAGCAACCGGGACTAGAACCCAGCGCTCCTATGTGATGCCGGTGCCACAGGCAGAGGATTAACCAAGTGAGCCATGGCGCTGGCCCCCATCAGGGCACTTCTATATGGGATGCAGGTGTCCCAGGCAGCAGTTTTACCTACTATGCCACAAGGCCACCCCAAAAACACTAGTCATTCTGCAGCCCATACACCTGCCACTGGTCTGCTGATTTGCCTCATTGGCATGAATGGCAGCAGGACCCTGCAGCTTCTCCACCTTCCCCAGGGCCCACCTGACTGTGTGGTTTCAGCTCCCTGAAGAAGGACCTATTAATTTTCCTCGCAGCACTTCTCACCTCTGATACAGGGCACCCTTTTTCTCTCACTGCCTGCCTTCCCCACCAGCATGTAAGCTGGCTGAGGACGGCAGATTCCTACTACTGTGTGCCAAGAATCATGAGAGTGGCAGGCATGTAGTAGAGGCTCCACAGAATCAATAGACCAGACCATGAAATTGCCAAACAAAAACATTACCCCAGGGAGGTGCAGAACAATAGAAAAATGTGTTGCGTTCAATCCTGGGGTTATAGACTTTCTTTTGGTGCTGCATTGATCAGCAAAAGCAGCAGAAATTGCTACAGAAGGCTTCGAGGAACCCAAAGACTGAAAGACCAAACTTCCAACTACAGCCTCAGGCCCTGGGCCTGGTTCACGTTGTTGTCTTCATTTAAGATTCTGTCTCCCAACTCCTGATCATTCTCAGCCCTGTGCAAACAAACATTACCTTTACGTTGGCGGTAGATGTCGGTGATCTTAACTCTTCCTTTCAGCTGATTTTGCCTGTTGTGTTACTTTTGCTAAGCCTAATTTGGACATATTATTAATAATAATAACTAATACATATTTAGTGATTACTATCTGGAAAGTCCTGTACTGAGCATTTTGAATGCATTTGTTCATAACAGCAGCACAAACTATGCACCAGGCATTCTTCTGAGTATTTTAAATGCAAAAACTGGTTTAATTTTCACTACCATAATAGCAACTATGGTAATGTCCATTCCACAGATTAAAAAAAAAGCATTAAAAGTGTTGCTTTACCAAAGGCCACAAATTTCATAAGCAGATGAGCTGGCTTTGAATCCAGGTACACGCTTTTCATGACCTCACATACTGCCCACACACAGAATAGTTCACAGTCCAGAGTAAGTAGATACTAAATAAATATTTGCTCAACTGAGTGCATGCCTTTCGGGTAGCTCTGCCTCGCCCTCATCTCTCTGTAGATGCCGGGCCTCATGCCGCCCTGCTCCTGGACGTCCTAGCTCCTTCTCTTGCCCTGCATGCACGCGCATGCACCCTACCACACCACACAGCCTTTTGTTCATTCCTTTCTTCCCTTCAATTACTTCCTTTAGCTTGTCAATCACGGGGATGACTGCCTCACAGCACCCTTCAACCTGTCACCTTTCTGGTCCCCGAGGAATCCAAAAGTGAACACGTTACTCACTTCAGGCAGAGATGTGGAAAACAAGACCAACTCCTCTTTCCAGGCCACTCTTTGCATGGAGGAGCCTCCCACTTACTGAGCCTGTGAACCAGCAGCCTCCCGAGACCCATGACTCTCCTTGCAGCAACGAGAAGGCCAGCAGCTGCCAGCCCTGAGTCAAAGCACTAACTAGGACTGGGTCAACAGAGCTATGCCACGTGGCCACAGTGATCCCTTTATGGGTACCCATGCCTTTGGCACCTACACCCCCTCCCCCCTGGAAAACACACATCTCTGAGAAGTCCACTCCCTGTGAGTAATCTTGGGTGGATTTCTAAGGATGGTTCCTACAAGCTTTTGAGAATCATAGAATTCTTACAGACTACCCTGCAATGCTCCTACAGTCTGGCAATTAACATACGTGCAAGCTGACCAAGCACGCTGATCCACTTGGGACCAAGGGGTTCCTGGAATGCAGGACTTCCAATACTGAAAGTGTCAGAGTCAGTTCCCTACTCTGCATGGCGATCCCTGGTAGAGAATAGGTCTACAAAGTGTCACAAGCCAGAAGACACACCCCAAAGATGACAGCGTGAATAATACAAGGTTCCACTCGTGGGCAATGCATATAGACTAGAAGAGACATCAGCAATCACCCAGCCAAGCCCCAGATGTTTGTACACAGAGCAACAAGGCAGAGAGGTTAACTGATTCAAGGTCATTTATGACAGAGTTTGGGGAAGACTCCATGTCCCCCTACTTGATGATCTTTTTAATCTATCAGGGGCTTTCCAAGTGTCCTCTGAACACTTCTTCTCTCCACTTACACAAGAAACACCATTTTCTGTTTGAGTGGGTGTACACAGGGCAATGATGAGGCAGATGATAAAATGATAAATGACAATAAAAGGTAACATTTATCAAGCATCTGCTAAACATCAGGCATGACGTTGGCACATTACATTTAACTCATAAAATCCTCAACAGACTATTACTGTCCCACTTTACAGATGAGGTGGTAGAGGCAGAACACAAATGTGCCCCGTGTGTGCATGCTTTCAAGTAGATCAGTGGCACTGCCCAACTGAGTAGTTTTGCCTCTAAGACCATCACACTGAAGAGAAAGGAGGGGACTTGATCCCACACAACAGGATCACAACTGTGAAAGCACCCACCATGGCTCAGGGCCTTCCTACTCCCTCTGTGTTCAGTTTAAATCATGAAAAGATAGATCACCGGACAGCCTTGCACCTTTGTCTCATTCTAGTCCTGATGCTAAAACACATTTGCTCTTATACACGTGTGTGCATACGAATTATAAATGTTCGTATATCGTCCTCAATGAAGTTCCCCCAACTAATGCGTGCCTGCACCCTCAGCCGCTGTTCCTGCCTGCCTGACCTTGACTGCTGCCCTTTTCCACCGTGCTTCCTTCCACAGCCATCACGGTGACACCTCCCAATTTAGCACCACGTGCGAACGTCATTACCAGGCGCTTAGTCGTTCTTCCAGGTCATTAAGTGATGATGGCTAAATTGGGGCTTCTCACCTGACCCCATCACATCCCAAGAGCGCTGGCCATTTATCATAACACCCTTGGCTCCCATCTCCTAGCCGGTTCTCCTTCTGAGTGACATGGCTTCCCCCACTGGCCAATTTGAATTAATTTCTCAAGGAAGATTTCAAGCCATTTCTCCTTCAAATGATTTTACTAAAATCTAGATATATTACATCCACTGCATAGTTCTCACCTCCTAGAACTATGAGTTGGGTTTTTTTTATAACAATCAGAATGTCCTGACATGATTTGTCCTTTGATAAATGCACTCTCTTGACTTTTCTCTGTTTAAGTGTCTTGGTAAATTTCTCACATTGCTTAATCTCTTAATTTGGTTTTGTTATTTACACTTGGGGATGGAGGTGGATTTAAAGGGCAATAGCCAGCCATTAATGAGACTTCTGCCTTTTCTAAAAACAAAAACATTCTTAGATTGTTGCATGTTATTTGTCCCTTGACAGCTTCCTCTAGTGACACATTACTGCTAGAGTGTACCTTGAAGCAGGCAGGCACCTTAGCTGTCATGCCCCTGCCTGTGACCCAGCACCACAGCAAAGATGGGTGTGTAGTCAGTGCTGGAAATATTTGTATTATCACAGACATCGTGCAGGACAAATTTCCATTTCTATTCTCTCACCAGGTCCCCACAGCCCAAGTCAGCAGTGATTCCCATGATACAAATGAAAAGACGGAGGCTCCAAGGAGCTGGTGGTAGCAGGGCTGACTGCCGAAGAGCTCAGGCCTGGATTCTAACCCCAGCTCCTGTTTCTTATTACCTGGTTACTTTGAGCCAGTCTCCACATCCCTGAGCCTGTGCCTTTGTCGGTGGTAGGAGGGTGACAACATGCATTATTGTACACCCAAGTTACAGTGTTGTTGCAAGGATGAGATGAGGTCATGGCTGTGAAGTACTCAATTTTTGCACAGAGTATGCCAAGATTACACTTGGAAAAAGGACTCAACTCCAAGTCCAAGGCTGGGACCACAACCCAGGTCTGCTGCTAAGTCCAGTGATCACACTGACACCCAGGACCCATCTACAGTAACCATGGTAACCAGGAGCATCACGATCCTGCAACTGGACTCCAACCTGTACCAGCCACAGACCCAGTAATGACCCACGCACCTTACCCTTCATCCCCAGGCCTGGGGAAGAATTTCCCTTATATGAGAATATTTGTACAGATGCAGCATGACCATGGGGCCTGCACCTCTGACCACAGGCTCCTTCCAGTCTGCTCTCTTCCTGCCTGTCACAACAGACCTATCCATCGATCCATTCCCCTGACCACAGTGTGGCTTTGGGAGGATTCAGACAATAAGCGATCATGCTGTTTATAGTAACATCACCCCCTTCCATTCACAGTGCACCTTACAGTTTACAAACTGCTTTTTCATTTGCTCTCCCCACACACCTAGGGCAGGCAAGGCAGGGTTCTAACTCCCTCTCGACAGAGGAGGCTGTGTATGCTGTGACTTAAACTACACAATCAGAAACGTAGTACTGAGATCCAGGGCTCCCCACTCCACACACAAGTCGCTTCAATTTGGGGTCTCCCTTCATTATCAATTCACCTCCTTTTGTTTTGTTTTTCCTCTTCTCTCCCCACTTTCAATTTCTGTAGTCCCCCTGGCACCCTATCGAACCCTCAAAAAGGAAAACACTGCATTTATTGGACTCATAGGTTGAGATCTGGGAATACAAAAAATTCACTCTTAATTTCTCAAGTTCTTTTCCACATCTTTTGGCCATACATTTATGCCTGGCACTGTCTTCAGCTATGCAACAACACTAATTAACACTAACTAACCATCAAACATCCATCTGTAGAGGCATTGCAGTAGTCGTGAGGTGCCTGGCCTCCAAGAGTTTATAGGCCAGCTGGAGAGACATGAAGAGTCAGACATGAACACCAGAAAGCAACATTGCAGGCCAGCCAGTCAGGGAATGGCACAATTAGAAAGCATTATGGCATTCTAAAGAGCTGAGAGGACCATGCAAAGTGTTACCGGGGAAGTGAAACTTGAATTTCAACAGAGGGCTAGAACTGGGAGAAGATACCCAAGGCAAAGCCAAAAGTATAAGCAGAGATAAGACTTGGCCTGGGGTTTTGGACAATCATGGATTAGCAGTGTCTGCTTCTAGCAACTTCATTCATTGGGATGGGAGCTGAGGCTGCACCAAATTGGGAAGTACTGAATGGCAGGCTACGGAGCTTTAACTCTTCCCCCGAGGAACAGAGGCAGCCATCAAAAGTCTTCCTTCCGGAGAGTGACACATGGAGTAGAGTTAGGGGAAGAGGTCTTTGTCCCACAGAAGATAATATTATCAAGGCAGACAACATAAGAATGAGAGAACAAAGGGAAATTGAGAAGGCTATAATATAATGCAGTACGGCTATAGGAGTGCGGGGACTCCAGGGTGCCTCTTCACAGACCATCAAGTGCCAGGGGGAGCAGGTACAACAGAGCTAGAATCTAGAAGAAATGACTGCCTGCCTTCAGATAATCAGGACGTACAAGCACCTTGGTCTGCTTCCCTACTATGCTTTTCACCTCTGTCCTAACGTCCACGTTTCACATTACAATTTGGCAGTCATCTTTACCCAGGGAATGAGAGCATTCATAAGACAAGGCCAGGCCTACATCAGCCACACCATAACCCCAAACCCACCCCTAGTAGCACACTGGCTCAGTGAAATCTACGGGTATGGATTACATTGAAATCCTAGAGCTGATCAAAAAGAAGAGCAAGGCTGCTCTCTGGAGCAAGGGTGGTGCTGGAGAAAGGAATAAGAGGCCTGGAAGGAAGAAAAGTTTGGTGCTAACCTCATGCAAGGTGGTAAACAACCACAAGTAGAGAGCGTATGCCAGAGGGCCCCTGTCCTACCTGCCACTGAAGCCCTCGATCACCAGCGCTCAGGTCTCCACTGGGTAGGAACTACTGGTTGTTAAGGAGCATGATTTCCCCACCTGATGCCCAGGACACAACAGACACTCAACAGATGGATTCGGGGTGGAAAATCAGCAATGGTCTGAAGTCCATGGAGACCGTGAAGGTAAAAACACTTTTTTTTTTCTTTTTTTGACAGGCAGAGTGGACAGTGAGAGAGAGATGGAGAGAAAGGTCTTCCTTTTGCCATTGGTTCACTCTCCAATGGCCACCGCGGCTGGCGCACCGCGCCGATCCGAAGGCAAGAGCCAGGTGCTTCTCCTGGTCTCCCATGGGGTGCAGGGCCCAAGCACTTGGGCCATCCTCCACTGCCTTCCCTGGCCACAGCAGAGAGCTGGCCTGGAAGAGGGGCAACCGGGACAGAATCCGGCGCCCTGACCGGGACTAGAACCCGGTGTGCCGGCGCCGCAAGGCAGAGGATTAGCCTAGTGAGCCGCGGCGCCGGCCAAAAAACACTTTCAAACACATTATTCTGTTTCCATGGGTTCAGGGATCTAGAAATTTCAAAACTATGAAGGGAGGATGTGGGCATAGTGGTGTAGTGGGCTAAGCTGCTGCTTGGGTCCCTGCATTCCACATCAGAGTGCTGGTTCAAGTGCAGACTACTCTGCATCCAATCCAACTTCTTGCTATTGCATCTGGGAGGTAGCAGAAGATGCCCCAAGTCCTTGGGTCCCTTCCAACCACAGAGGAGACTCAGACAAAATGACATTCCTCATTTCAGGGTCTGTCGTGGCCCAGCCCTGGCTACTGTAGGCACTGGGGAGGGAACCAGCAAATGGAGGAGTACTCGCTTGCTCTCTCACTCTCTCCATTCCTCTCTCTTCTCTGTCACTTTGCCTTTTAAATAAATAAATACTTTAAAAATCTACTAAGGGAAGAATATGCCAGCCTTTCCTCCTCTCTACCACGAAACCATGAGCTCCACCTTGATGTGTGCAGACACAAAACATACAAAGCATCTATACTTACCATGCCTTGCTTCAGGCAACTGTCTCCAAAATGGTTTAGCAAGCAACAGCAGAATAATCTTACAGGAGTCTTGATAGAATTTTTTAAATAAAAACTCCTTGTGTTCTTTAAAGAGCAAAGGAGAGGAAGATACACTGATAAGCATTTATGAGTCCAGGAGGAAGCAGAGACAGGGGAGTGGGGTACGAAGAACATTTTGTTCTGTCTGTACTGGTGGTTATAATCCCCCCATCCCCACGTAACTATTTACTTCTCCCTTCCTGGCCTTGGGAAAGTTCTTAAATGTTTCTCTTGGATCTGCTACCTTGCGACAGATGGGAAGAGGCAGCATTGGGGCCGAGGGTGGAGCTCAGGGTAGGGGTATGGAGAGCCGCCTGGACTTGAAGTTCAGCAAGGACATTTGAGGGCTGGGTGATTTTCACTGAGAGACTGAATCTCTTTAGAAGCCTTTGGCTTCCTCATCAGTGAAATGGGAACAATAGATGCTCCCTCGCTCGATTGCTATGCAGATCAGGAGCAGGACACGCTCAGCTCAGGCACAAATCCACACCGTGCATCCAGCTCAGGAGACCAAAAGTGTGGCCACTTCAGTTCTTCCCTTGCGTTTCCCTCCCCCTTCAGATCCTCTGGGAAATTAGGGGATTAAAAGAAATCACAGACACAAGCACTTCCGACTCTTGCGAGGACAGGCTGGGTAAACATTCACATTCTTCTGGGGAACAAGGTAAAGGGGTCTTATTTGGATTATTCTCAAGGCAATTTAGCCAAAGCCGAGGTGTCTGGCCAGGAGCAGATAAGGTCAGATCTTGCATAGGCGACCTCAAACCTGGCCCAGAGGCTCCTGTTCAAAGGAGATTAACACCCACTCCATGCTTGCAAGACCCTAGTGATGGAATAAATAATTCATTTCTTGCCATGTTGTTACTCTTGCTGCCTCAGTTCAGATTTAAGTTTCAAACACTTCCATTTGTAACTATAATAACCAATATCCCAGGCAGGGCTCATCCTCCCAAGTGGTGTGGCTTCTCTCTGACTCTCCTGTTACTGGTTTAGTCTCTAGAAAAGCCCAAACACCTACCCATTCGCCTTTCTCAGAGGAGACTGAATAACCAGCTCTACCAGCAGTGGTTTAGGCAGCATCCCTGAAGAGCCCAGGTAAACACAGAAATGCAGAACACTACCAGTCAGCAAGTGGAGCAGGCCTGCTCCTGAATCCATCAGCCAGGACAGACAGAGGCATCCAGTTGTGAAATCAGAGCTTCCTAACTCACTTTGATTCCTTCAGCAGCATCCCATCTTTTTATGCTGCTTCTGTCTAGCCCAAATAAAACAACGAAGCCTATCAGAAAGCTATACAGCCTATTTTAGTAATAGATTATATTTTCTAAGCTTCTTCCTCCTCTATGTTTATGTTTAAATCTGATTCTTCCTAGGAGATGATACAGCCAGGAAATAGGGAGGGTGCGATAAAATAAGGGTGAACGGAACACAAGGATAGTCAGACCGACAATGCATTTCTAGAACAAACTGGAACGAGGTCATATGCAGAGGACATGCCATGTCCACAGCTGCAGCCCCAGCGCTCGCTCTGTGCTGATGAGAACATACACTGTCATCGCTGTGGGTCTCCCAGACTATAGCAACCACCAGTGCGTAAGAGGAAGCTCTCAGGAATTTGGTTAAGCGGTCAGGGCTTGGAGTTGAGACACATGTAATGTTCCTTCCTGCTAACAGCAGCTTCCAATGTATGCTTAGTGAAATCATGCAGACCCCCAGAAACCTGTCCCCATGCTGAATCACTAGAGAAACTGGCCTTTTTAGGATCCCAAAGCAGAGTTTGGCAGACTCACGGGCTGCTCCTCCTGTTTTTCTCTTTGTGAAGATAAAACAGCACATGTGTACTATCACAAATGCCATGACCTGAATAATCTCTAGGCTCCTGGGACCCAAGTTATTATCATACTACCCTACCTGGACATGGAGACCAAGGCCAAGACTGGCCCCCAAGGAAGATGAGGAGACTTGGCTTTCACCAGGCACCTACTTGATTACCTAAAAGTAACAGCTGAATCTCAGAACTGGAATCCCAGCTCTCCCATCTATTCCCAGAGCAGTGGCATTCTCTCCCTTTGGACTTTTGCCTTCTGACTTAGAAAAGAGGAGAGTAAACCAGTTGGCCTCACTTGCAAGATCATTCAAGGAGAAAGCATTAAAAACTTGCCCCTCCAAAGTGTGTGCCATACACAGCACTACCCTGGGCTCCCCCTAGGAACCTATTACAAATACAGAATCTCAGGATCCAAGCCAGTTGTCTCCACTGCAATCCTGCGTTTAATGAAATTTCCAGATGATCCCCATGCACACTGAACTGTGAGGCCTGGAAAGTGCTTTGAGAAGGTCAAACACTAGATTGGTACTTAGAGGCAGGAATCTGTTGAAGTGGGGTCTTTGCTCTTGTGGTATCTAGTTTGGAGGACATAATCACCACAGCCATACAACGATTGCACCCACCTCCTTGGCTGCCTCTCGGACCGAAGGCTCCTCCTACACTGGAGGGCAAGTCAGGTGACAAGAGCAGCAGCCCCACAGCAATGCAGAGAAGGTGCTGCCTCAAAAGGCGAGACAAAGTGTGTGGCTGAGAATCAGGTCAGTGCTAATGGGCAGCAGCTGATTAAGCGGCAGCTAAAAAACAAAGACTAGAAGAATGAGAAGAGGCAGATGAAACAGAGATATTTACCGATAGCTGCTCTGATAAAAACACACTTGAGACTAAGGGCTGCCCCACTCAGCTATCCATCAATAGCAATCCATGGCAGGTGACCTCACAGCGGCCTCAGATCAAGGCCAATGGCGAAGACTCCATCAGAGTTTTCCTTTGCAGTAGGTTGGGCCTGCCCTTCACGTCATTCCCCAGGATGTTCTCCTGCCACTTTTCACATCAATGAACCAAGATCCCAGGATGCTGATTCCCTGACTACACAGATGCTAGGATACCAACAGCCTTCCTCTCCTGCTTCTCTGCTTCCAAATGGTGCACCAGCTTCCTCAATGGTATCCTCTCCTCTGCAAAAGAACCACTGGAAAGCCACATGGTTACAATCAAAGACACATACCCAAAACATCCTGAGTCCTTACCTAGGAGTCAGTTTGCAGTTTGGTTTGGTTTGGAATTTTAAAAGTCTGTCCAGGCAGAGTCAATATTTGGTATCCAATATCTATAACCCCAACTCCCTAAATGTGGGGACAAATATCCAGTCTCCCCATGCACCTTACTGCTGCAAGAAAAATCAGCTCTTACTCCTAATTCTGGAGTTTAGGCACGTGGCTCGGGCCTAAGACAATCAGCAAAGTCCATCCCCCTGATCACAGTAACTGAATCAGAGATAAACAGGTCCCGGGAGTCTGAAGCCTAGGATTTTTGTTGGAGAGCTAAGAAGGGGGTTATTGAGCTGCCTGGGATAATTGCACCTGACTGTCAAGGAAGAACTGGATTGCTACTGCACAGTGGAAATGAGGAAGAGCATTTCTGGAGACAGACAGAACGGTCCTTCATGTGCGCCTTAGCATTTTCATACCCTGTGATTCATGCTGGCGGAAGACTATAGCAACCCAATCCAGGCAGGACCACTAATGGCCCAGATCTTCAGGAGTGAATTTTCAGGTCATCCCACCAGATGCAGAACCACTACCAGATGAGGTGTTTATTGAAAGCAAAGCAAATACAGAATGGGAAGTGCAAAAAGGTAGTTTTAAGTATCAGTTATGATTACATGCCCAGTAGCAGGACTGCTAATTCTAATTATCCTAAGTACTTCCTTACTTTGTCATAAATATGTATGTACAATTATCTTTTTTCTTTCCTGTCTATTCCCTTACCATGTAACGTAAGACATATTGCTTTCATATGACAATATTTAAATATTGCTGATTTACATCACTGCATTTAAGTTATGGATTATTAAGGAGAAACGTAAACATCACTCAAAGACTTTACCTCTTCTTCTAAGGAAAGGTCTAGTACATTTTCAATTGCACTTGGGATAGCCAGATCATGTTAGGAGGAATTATGCCCTTGTAATTGTCTTTATTTGGTGATTAAGACTAATTTAAGGAGATGCATGAGTGTCAAGTTAACAAAGGGTAGACTTGTAATGTTTAATTAGATGTATCATCGTGATTGGGTCCCAGAGTACCCAGATTAAACATCATCTGGGCGGGGCTGTGAGGGTGTTTCTGGAAGAGATTAGCATTTGAATTTGTGGACTAACTCATCCTGGATGTGAGTGGCTATCATCCAATCCATTGGCATGGAGGGGCAGAGTGGAACGCAACAGTGCCTGATCGCTGGAACTGGGACCTCAGTCTCCTGGCCCTCAGACTGGGATTGGCACCATTAGCGGTCAGGCTTTAGAACTTGGGCTACAGCTGCACAATCGACTTCCCCTCCAGCCCGCAGTCGGCAACTAGATCCTACCTTACAACTTCTCAGCCGCCATCACCCCCATCACCGTGTGAGCCAATTCCTTGAGAACTGGCTACACATAACTCCTTGTGGCTACACACACTCATGTCCTGTGGTTCTGTTTCTCTGGAGAGCCCTGAGTAACACAGCCAGGGAAGAGTGTGATTCTGCTTCACTTAAATGAACCAATAAGCCACTCACCCTGGGAATGGACCTCGGTCTTCTTTGACACGCAAGGAAGGCAGCCAAGAAGGAAACCAGCACCAAGCAACAAAAGCCAGAAAATGGAGGATGACAGACACTAGGTCTTGTTCACATTATGAGTTCCTAGGCTTTTTAGGAACTGAGCCCATAAATCCTCTGTGTGGTTTAAGGCAGTAGAGTTGAAAGTTCTGTTATTTGCCACTGAAAGCATCCTAACTGACATAGCAGGTGGATAAATCACTCTCGCCTGGGAAAAAAGATAATGTCTAAACAAAATTCTCTTGGCTTGGGCATATATTAGAACCTCCCAGCAAACTTCTCCTCCATAAATAAATTGTCAGAGAGAAAAAGAAGAAGAAGAAGAAAGGACCTCTCCGATGAAGAGGCAGGTAAAGTAAGTCGCAGAGTTCTGGCTTCCTGAACCCCCAGCTCCCTGAAACAGTAACCTCAAACCATGCTGGGTTTCCAATTTCTCTTTCTTTCATTGGGAGTTTCTTCCTTCACTCTGTCTAGGGTTTTAAATATCAGAAGCAAATCATCCACCCTCCCCCAACTGGTTCTGCCTGCCCCCCTCCCCGCAAGCCTCCACTTCCCTCCTGCCACTGTATTTAAGGTGGGGGGGAGTCTTTATTCTAATCCCAGTGCAATTCTCTTGGCTCTTTCCTAATCCTCCACCTGTGAGATAATTGCTGGCATTTAGGAAAAAAACTCAATAGTAATCATAGACTTGCACACAAAGACACAAAAAGAGGCAGACAGAATAGGGAAAAGAAAAATAAAAAAAGCCCAGAATTATCCACGTTCTGACATCCATTCCAGTAGTACAGCACAGCCAACCTCTATGAGGGAAAAAGACACAGCTTTATAAGAAGAGGTTCATTTCAAACATCATGGTTTTAATAGTTCCTAAACATGCAGTAGAATAAGACAAACATAAAATGTAAGATAGGTTGCCACCAGTTAACTATTCACGGGCCAGCCACAATCAATCCTAGTCTCCTCTTTATTGTCTTAATGCAACAAGAAAATTTTCTTATGTGTGTCCCTTTTCAGGGGGTAAAGGCCAAACAAAGTGGTGCTGAATTTTTTTTTTTATATGCAACCATCAGAGTAAAACAAAATCCCACTGAATCTGGCATTTGGCTCTACTCCATCAACTCAGGCTAACATCCAATCACACTTTTAGCTTTTGGTTTACGGATGCAAGAGAGAGATTAAATCCCTGAAGACAAAATGTACAACAAAAAAGGTCTATAAATAACAAATAGGTTTATAAGCTAAAATAAATGCAAGATTTGTCTTAAACTACATACAACAAAATACTTGCAGTTAAGTCTCTTACACTTCCTTTTGGTTGTTCTATTCCTGGACTTTGTAACACCGTATGTCTCAAATGCACCTGGTCACAGAGTGACTTAGGGATGCAGGCTGTGATGATGCCGAGGCAGAAACTGAAGTCCACAGTTTCACCAGCTCCCCAGGGGAGTCGAATGAGTTTGAGAAACATTTCTATAACTCTGAAGGGTTTTATTTCAAATAAAGTGTATGCAGATTATAGCAAAAGGAATGGCAGTGATTCTTCATCTCACAAAGACCATGGATGCATTTTGTTTGTTTGAATGAATGAAAAAAAGCTACAGAAAGCCAATGGGATGCCAATAAGACCATGTAAGAACAGCGTACAATTCACCCATGGACACAGAGGCCAACATCGGAGCCACCAACCCTTCCCTTCAGATCACATGACTGAGTCAGCCTCTCCAGCCTCCTTGGCAATGGGCTGGATCATGTACTGGAGCTCTGGGCATCAGGAAATGAAGCACACTATTGCAGAGGCTGGCCCTTTAAAAACATCATCCACTTCTCTCCACATTTACCAAGGGACTGCAGACAACACCACAAGATGAAGGTACCTGAATGCTACATGGAGTGGAGAACCCCAACTCCACCGCCTGCCAACTGGTACCATACACGGTGATGTGAGAAGCTGTGGCTAGCGTTAAGCTTCTGTGGATCGGGAATTGTGTATCCTAGCAGACAGCCTCCCCTGAAGAATGCGCCTTATTACTTCCTTGTGCCTCCCTGTTTTTCCCCATTTCCAATCCACTCTGTGAATTTTAAGATGAAGTAGACAACTGTAGGATGCAGCAAGCCATAGGAGCAGCCCTGCAACATCAAGGTGATATATCAGCACCACAAAAACCTACTTGCCCCAGAAGAAGGCTTTTATATTTAAGTTGCATTTGGTACAAAGCCCATAGCAAGGATAAAAAGAGCTACGAATAGCTTTTGAAATTCATTATTTAGGGATTCCTACAGTATTGTGACTTGTTCAAATTGATTTTTTTATTCACTTTGTGTATTCCTTGTGCTCAATGCTGTTAAATTCAATTATAATTTATTGTTATTGTCAAGAAGGGAGGAAACATATTTATTAAAATTGTAGTTAGAGCCAAATATCCTATTATACACTCAATATGTATTGACTCTTCATACACTTCTCAATTCCAAAAGTAGAAAAAACTATGTAAAACTATTTATATGCCTTATTAGGAATATATTAAAATAATGTGTTATCATCAACCTATTTTACAGAAGAGAAAACAGAGATTCAAAAAAAATTAGTTACAGTGACAGTATGATAATAAATAGAATCAACTTGGGCTTTGGGGTCACACCAAACTCAGTTTATTCTAGTTCTAATACCAGTTCTGTAACCTTGGGCCTCTGCTCTCTTGCCTGTGAAAATGGGGATAATGCCATGTTCTCATTTAGAGCTCTCTTTCAAATGATAGAAGAAATAAAGTTCAACAAAGCAATCTTATTGGTAGGAAAACTTAAGCATTGTCTTAGCCAAGATAAACCATTTCTGAGAAAGAAGCTCTGGGTCTCTGAAACATACTGTCATGAAAGCAAAGCCAGAAGAGCCAGGGATGGAGATTCAGCACTCATCTCCAGGGAGCACACACCTGTCTCTGTCCGCTGAATGGATGAAACAAAAAAATGCGAAACAGGCTTCCAACTGCCAGGTTGGCCAGAGGGGGCATAAAGGATGCCAAAGAGAAAGTGAGCCCGTGAACTCTCAAATGTATTTTTTTTCCTATTACTTTTGGATGGAAGCTGACTCAAAACAGGAAGAGATTTGGAAAGTTAACAAAAATCACTATTTTCCACAAATTACTTTGACCTTGCCTGGGCAGTGACCTTCACTGTGTCACTGGTTTAAAGGCATTTATTTCAACAGTAGCTGATTTCACTATTAAACAGAGACTCAGGGTACAAGATAATACAACTAAATCACTCTTGTAAATATTTAATACCCCTGCCTTTCTTTTTTCCTTTTAACAAATCACTATCAAAGGATAAGCACATAGTAGAAAACACATTTATTTATTCTATCCTGGGGGTGGGCTGGAAGTTTAGTGTTCATGCATTTCTTGTATCTAGTTCTCCAAATGACTTTGTTACTTGAGAGCCCTTGTGAGTAACACACTTTGAAGGTAGGCTATTTTGCAACAATTTAAAGACTGATTTCTTCCACTAGTTAACATCACCCGAAGTTGCTTTGTGGAAGGGACTAAACAATTCAGCAGACACAGCAAATCCAAAAGGAGAAATTAGAGGAAAACAAAGGAATAATACTGTCTTAAAGATAAATACATTGTTACTTGATAAAAACAGAAATTTTTCTTTTTAGCTAAGCAAAATCATAAATAAAATGACAACTACTCCTAAAGGAAGAAAGGAAGTGGAAAAAATTATTAAGCAGCAGTTTAAAAATCAGTCCCTCATGAATACAGTCACAGCACAACATGCATCCGCTCTGTTACAAACAGTCAACTTGGGACAGAAAAATGGAAAGACTATAAAAAGTTTTTTGGTTATTTTTGTTTTGTTTTAGGTCAATTGCTGCTATCATCTATACTTTAGCTGAGACAAAATGGTCAACAAGGCACGTCCCTAAGTGGTACAAGGTATTAAAAAATTCTGAAATTCAGAACGGATAACTTGGAAAATTGGGGTTGGCTTGGTTCCCAGGAAGTTGAGTAATTTAACAGAGAACTTAGTTGAGAAAGTTTGCATATTGATATTTCTAGAATTTTTCCTACGTGGCATAACCAGTAATGGTCTCAGCAGGCTGATGATGATCCCTAACAAATGCCGTTCATCTGTAATGAGGACCAAGACTTCGAGGCAACTTGGTGGGAAAGGCAGGCAAACAGCAGAGAGTCAGAAAGCCTGGTCCAAACCCCAAAGTACTGTTGAGTTATCAGTGCAGCAACAAACGTGTTGCTCACACCCTCTCAGCACGTTTTGTCATCCACAAAATTACAGTGGGATGGACTAATGGGATTCTAAGCTCCCTGTGAGCTCTGAAATTATATGCTTCTAAAATTTGGAGAGGCAAATCAGCATTCCTTAAAAGTAACACTTAGCCAAATGTTTTTGTTTTCTTCATGGCTCATACAGTGTCATCAAGTAATATACGGAAACCCCATAGCTCTTTGTATGTACAAAATGAGCAAACATCTCTCTCAAAGACAAACAGGTTTTATCACAGTTATATTCTGCAGTGAGGGAGGTTCTAAAGGAAGAAGCCAATGGTTCCCTTTGGTGATGTCCAAGGACCTCCTATTGAAAGCACCGTGGGGTCACAGGGAGGCTGGCTCTGTCCATTACTGACTTCTGTTACGAGGTTCTTAGCTCAGAGACTGCGCACACTCAAGTCAACATTTCCTGATTTTTTTCAACAGGGCAGGCACTGATACAGGCACTGGATAGACACCACGACGGACAAAACTACACTCGGTTAACACTGTGTAGAGCTCTTTTAATCTGTACAGCACTTCTACCTACACTGTCTCAGTGATTACCTACAACCCACCAAGTACCCATCTTACAGGCAAAGACCTGGAGGACCAAAAAAGACATTCCCAGATCTCATAAATGAAGCAAATATCAACAGCATGTATTTATGAGGATGATAATTAATACCTGTTAATGTCTATGATAGCTAATATTTATTTACATTGGAGACAAACTCTAACCTAAGTCTTATATGCACTGTCTCCACGGATACTTCCAGTGGTTCTGGGCAGTGGGTTGTATGATGGTTTCCATTAGGTTGAAGAGGCTTGAGAAAATTATGTGACTTGGGATTGTCAAAATCTAATAGCAGAGCTCTTTCCCAGTACCCTGAGCTAGGCCCCACATTTATCTCAGTGCTCTTCTTACTCCCTAGCGCTGACCTTGGATTAGAATTAATCACACCTGGATACCTGGTGTCTTGGGTTCAGTTGGCACTGGATCAATTCGTTTAGAGCTGGGAATCTCACCTATAACCACTATTGGTCACTTGGGGAAACAAAAGAGACCATGCTCAGCTCAGCAAAGAAAATCTCCCCAGGCAATTAAACAGCCCCAGGCAAATGGTCCACTAGACTGGATCAATGACAGTCACTCCACACTGAGCAGACAGCACAGAAACAAGACCAAGTCCTCAGCCACACAGAGAGCGCCCACAAAATCTTCAGCTGAGCCAATGACTTCTAAACAAAGTACAAGAGATTCTTACCAGGAAGAGATTTTTTTTTTTCACCTATATGTTCACTGCTTAGAACAAAAGCCATTCAAAACCAAATTCTCAGAGTTTAGGACGAACGGCTTTAGATACAGTATGGAAAAATCACCATTATGACTGGTTACTAGCTCCAAATTTCTAAGCCAATAAGACTGAGGTATTGCTTGAAACTTTCTCATCTCAGGCTAAGATCAGCTCTTCCTGGAATTAACCAGGTCATTTTCAGAAACCCTGATAACACACACTACATGGATATCCACTTAAGTTCTTAGTTAATACAAACTGGAAGAGTTTTAACAAGACTGGTATCTCTTAAACTATAGTTGTTTCAGTGTCTGTGCTATACATTTTACCAGGAAGCAGTAATTTCCCTATTGAAAAGACACATCCAAAAAATAATAACTATTTCAAATCAAAACAGAAAAAACATTCAAAAGCATTCTTGAATGAATCGGATCCAAAGCAGCCTTCAAATTCTAAAGGTGTTAAGGCTTTTAATGTTAGATTTGGATGGAACTTCAGGATTACCTTGTCTAAAGTTCTATTCCAGCTCTTCTCATACACAATGAAAATAATAAAAATTGCATGTCAAGTAAATTTGGGTGACTTTAAAAAGTCCACTTTTCTTTTTAGAAATCATAGGTTGATAAACAAAGCCTCAGAGAAGACCTGTGGTGAAGAAGCCTAAACCTGTGTCTTCAGAACATTTTTCCCAGTACTTTTTTTTCTTGCAACACAAACATTTCTCAAAGTTCTTTGAAATGATGTTAATTGGACTTAAATACACCATATAGTCAAAATATCAGGTTCTGAAACCTGATCAAACTTCTCCAAACTTTTTTTTTTGGACAGGCAGAGTGGACAGTGAGAGAGAGACAGAAAGGTCTTCCTCTTCTGTTGCTTCAACCCCACAATGGCCGCTGAGGCAGGCACGCTGCAGCCGGCGCACCACAATGATCTGAAGGCAGGAGCCAGGTGCTTCTCCTGGTCTCCCATGTGGGTGCAGGGCCCAAGGACCTGTGCCATCCCCCACTGCACTCCAGGCAACAGCAGAGACCTGGACTGGAAGAGGGGCAACCGAGACAGAATCTGGCGCCCCAACCGGGACTAGAACCCAGGATGCCGGTGCCACAGGTGGAGGATTAGCCTATTGAGGCACAGCGCCAGCCTCCCCAAACTCTTAGGCACTTCTATTCTTACATGGGGATATTTTCAAACTAGATGATATACTGTTATAAAGAAATACAACATCCCACACTTCTCCGGTTAATAAGCCAATGGTTATGCTTAAGAAGTAAACAGTATTAGACTGAGTTCCACAGCCATCCCTTCAACTGCGTAACACATGAGCTGTGACAGGTATGTTACTGAAGTATAAAACTCACATTATGGAGTTCATGTTCATAGATACCACTAATAGGGCAATGTGTTTTTCAGTGCACATTTTAAACCATGTAGCAATTCTTAACAGCAACAACAGGGAGCAACTGATTAGCATCAGGAGTTCAGTTTAACTATTTCAAGACAATGCATTGAGAGCTTTTCCTCCATTTTTTCGTTGCTTGCTATACTTTGTTTTGCTTTGAGAGAAGCATAATGCATACCCAAACACACACACACACAATAGTTTTTGAGGTCTGGGATTTATTTTTGAAAAGTATCAAGCCAAAGCACTGACTCTCATTTCAATAACGGATATGCGGGCATCTGCAAGACACAGTCATTAGCTTATCTTTAAGTCAATATTTTGATTGTCAGACAGCTCTTTACAAACAAGGTTCCTTTCCACTCACTCACTCCTGATGCATCCAACACCTCTTACAAATCATTCATTTAATAATCTGTGTCTTTGCTAAAACGTAAAATCAGCCTAAGGGAGCCAAAGTACAGGGGAAAAAAGGCATTTTTGGCAGGCTTTTCATTTAAAAGGGCTCCGGAGGATGCAGGACCAGGTTCTCTTTCAGAGCTATAGCCGTCACTACGCCACATTACCATAAAGCTTAGGAAATGAGCTATTACACACCATCATCCCTCCTAACTGCTCTCCCAGAAAATCACACACTCACAAAACAGCATTAATTGTCAGAATTAGCAACCATTTAAAAGGCAGCTGTTCTTTCCCTCTTAAAGAGCCTCCAAATTTCCCATCTTCTCCCCATATTGGCTGCCTGATCTACTGCTCTTACACACACATACACACACACACACACATGCACACACAATGGATCCGTAGTCCGCTTCTGTAATTATCCATATTCCAAATGCCCAAGAAAATATCGTTTATTAAGCAACATTTTTCACCCCAATAATAGTACTTGCCATCGGTGTGACAATCGGCTGGAAAGCTTCCAACCGCAGGGAAGCACTTTTCCAAGCTCCAGGCGGAAGGGCTCTGTTTTGTGTGGGTTGAGGGGAAAAAGAGCAGTATCTCTTTAAGAGTCAACAGTAAATTAACTTGCCCAAAAGAGTGAAATAATTAGCAGTTAGTAGCTTATTAAAAGGATGGCAAAGGCCAAGCTGCCATCTGGGATCTGCAGTTTCTTGTGACTGTTATTATGTCAAGATGCACAAGTTGCATTAGCTTTCATGTCGCCGCGCCTGCCCTTACTTTACATGTAAATTTTAATGAAAGATGGGGCACTTTTAAAATCAGATGTCCATCAAAAGCATTATTAGTCTGGCTTTTTTTTTTTTTTCCAAACCAAATGGCCTTTTCCACCTCTGTTGTTCATCTCACCACTAAATGCCTTCGGAGAAAAGAGAAAAAACCCAATGATACCAATTGGATGGCCCCTTTTATAGAGGGAAATCTCAGTATCATCAAAAACAGGGCCAGGACACCTCACAAGAGGACAACGTTTTTGCCTGTATTTACACACAGTGCAGACCACAATGCCTCGGTCTGTCACGAGGTTAATCCTTCTTAATAACAGTTAAAGCAAACTAGAGCCAGCCTGCTAAGTGTTACATGGTTACACAGTCATAAGCATATTTATTAAAAAGGCAGGGCCAAAAACTGCACAATGGAACCTCTAGAGTGATGGACACATTCTATATCATGACCATTTTGTTATTTACATGGGTTTAAAAAGTCTTTATGCAAAACGCTTATCAACACGTATTTGACACACTTAACACAGAGCATGCTTTCCTAAACAAGACAGGCAAATGATTACAGAACTAATAAAGTATTCTCTAAATAAAAAAAAAAAAAAAAAAAAAAAAAAAAGATGAAGTGAAAAAACTCTCTAGGGTGTTCACATAAAGCATATTTTCCTTTATGAGTCTCAGAATTTAAAAGATGGCTAATTTGACTAACTGAATGATCACCCAAGAGTTTCCCTTTAAAATGAGAAAATAATTTAAAAACCGCACTTAAAAGCTACCATTTTTTTATTTTACAAAAAGTAATTGGCATTGGAAAGTCATTTTCCAATACCCATTGCCTGTCAGCAAGGTGCATGTTTGCTTGGTCAGCACTGTATACTTAGCACCTAACATATTGTTGGCTCTCCATCAATATTCATTGAATGTTGAGTAAACATTGCTTTTCTAATGTTAAAGCAGGGACTCTGTTAAGCTCAGATACATAAAATCCTGGAATTCATTCTTTTCATTTACAAAAGGAAGCTACATGTGAAAACATGCTGAACAAGTATAAACCTATCAACATACAGTTGCATACATTGCACCTGTGCTCTGGTTACCGAGATGCTGGCCTGCACACCTGAGAAACAGACCATGGCAGGTACGAGCCTAAGCACACACATAAATTCACCTTGCTTGTTCTCCTATTAAATCTTTTCCCATCAAGCCACTCTTTATGAATTCTTTAGAAATGAGATGCATCATAAAGATAATGCAATTTTTTTTTTTTTTTTGACAGGCAGAGTGGACAGTGAGAGAGAGAGACAGAGAGAGAAAGGTCTTCCTTTGCCGTTGGTTCACCCTCCAATGGCCGCCGCTGCAGCCGGCGCACCGCGCTGATCTGATGGCAGGAGCCAGGATCCAGGTGCTTTTCCTGGTCTCCCATGGGGTGCAGGGCCCAAGCACCTGGGCCATCCTCCACTGCACTCCCTGGCCATAGCAGAGAGCTGGCCTGGAAGAGGGGCAACCGGGACAGAATCCGGCGCCCAGACCGGGACTAGAACCCGGTGTGCCGGCGCCGCAAGGTGGAGGATTAGCCTATTGAGCCACGGCGCCGGCTTAAGATAATGCAATTTAATTCAAAGCATCTTTTACCTATCAAAATTTATATGTGCAGACATAGATCTATGGTTGAAAATTATATAGCCTCTAAGATGAACCAACGTGATAAGCAAACGTCTCTACAAATAATTATTCATGCCTTACATGAGAAAGTCTTTCATGAAATATATACACAGATATAAAATCTGTGAGTAACCATTAAGTCCAAACTGATAATTCAGAGGGGGAAACAGCCATGTTGCCTAGACATCTGAGAAATGCCTTCTTTTATGCACGGTCAATCGGAATTACTTACAACATTCCCTCGAAACATTATAATTTTATTAATAAATCTACTTTTCATATCTACAGTTTTAAGTGCTCCAGAAAACCACTGTGCAAAAATGTCTTCAGTGTCCAATGGAAATTTCTATACACACAAGGGGAAAAAAACACTTTTTATATTTTTAAAGCATCAGTTTAAAGACATCACTGCCAAAAACACAAAGCTGCTAAAATGAGGCAATTTACTTTTTATGTTTAAAATAAATCTATTTTCCCCCAAAGATTTTCAAAACACTATAAGAGGAAAAAAAATGGACATCAGGCTTCTTAAAAAAAAGTTATTTTATTCTTTGTCAAGAGGGCAAGTCAGTAGTGGATGAGAACCAGATGAGACAAGAGATGGAAATGTAATATTGCCCCTGTTTTATTATAATTAGATATTTATAGAGCACAGATGAGTTTATTTTCATAATTAGTAGCTGGCATTGCATTCACTCATTTGCATAAACAGTTGGCTATCAAGGCAGTAACTTATTTGCAGGGCTCTTGAGTCCTGGCAGGGACAAGAGGGGGCTCAGCTCCTCAAATCAGCTTTCTTAATGTTATTACCAACAAAATACAATCTACATGAAATCATGTTCAAGCTCATGTCGCTTGATGATTGCTTTCCAGTTTGGCCAGTGTTGATTAGTTCAGCATTAGAAGGCCAATGATGCAATCTACATGGGTAAAACATATATAAATAAATCAAAAGGGGCCTCTATGTTCTAAAGGGCTGGCATAGATCTTTGGGTCAACAGCATACAGTCCAGTAAATAAAGAATTCTGTTGAACAAAAGGAGGACATAATTAACTACCTCCCAGCCAGCCTGATTATCGAAAAATATGCCAGCTCTCTTCTCCTAGTCATACTCACATTCTCCACATCCTCCCCATACGTGTCCATGCCACACTACAAAACCAGCTTCAACTTTCCCATGGATCAAGCCCTCTGGCAGCAGCACTAATGGAAGAAAAGGTTCCAGGTACCCTCAGCACTATTTCAGGATAATTAGGCATCCTGTGATTGACAACCTCCTACTATTGACATCTAGAAAGAAATCATGGAGGAATATCTTACTCCTTTCTCCTCAAACCAAAGGTCAAAAACTTGTGGTTCTTGGTGCAGCAGTTAAAATGGTACTTGGTACACCCACATCTCACATCAGAGTACCTGGGTTTGAATCTCGGGTTGGTTCCTAATTCCAGCTTCCCGTTAATGCACACCCTGGGGGCACTGGGTGACAGCTCAAGTACTGGATCCTTGCCACACACATGCAAGACTCAGACTGAGTTTCTGGCTCAGTGCCTGACTTCAGCCTGGCTCAGGCTTAACTACTGTGGGCATCTGGGGCATGAACCAGTGGATGGAAGTGTGTGCACTCTCTCTCTCTCTCTTACTGCCCTTCTGACTTTCAAATAAGGAAAATAGAAACAAAAGAACTTGCAGCTTAAGGGCCAACTTACTTGGCATTCCAGGCTCACTCTGTGTGTATTCATACATATGTCTACATACACAAAAGTGCCACGAGGTGAAATTTTTCTAAAACTCACTTCTGGCCTATCTCAAGGCTCTGGTGAGTTTGAGCCTGTATTCTCACATGGCACCATGGGCTGGAGCACAGGACAGCCTTCTGTCCTTGACAGGACTTGTGCTGTCCAGTTTGCCATGGTATTCGCCCTTCCCTGTTATAACTTACGTGAGGATTTTTTTTTAACCACAGATCTATTTCTTAATGATACTTACCATGTCTCATCTGAGTCTGCAGCTCCAGCTCCAAGTTCAGTTTCAGGAAAAAGCACTTGGTCCCCAAACCCAGAACAGATACCCCTCCAATGGACAAGGTAATCGGGGAAGCAGCTAAAAGCACACTGGCAACAATGAAACAGGCTGTCAAGATCAAGTCAGAAAAGCTGCCCACAACTGGATGCTGGCAAACACGATAGCCACTTCTAATGCTCTTCTGTGGCCAAACGCTTCCCAGGGGACTTCCCAACCTTGTGACTACCGCGACAGCCTGAACATCCCGCTTGGTTCTGTAAATCTGACTTCACAATTCTTTCCACAATGGGTTGGCGGCTTCGTCACTCAGCTTTTAAAGAATGACAGTCTTTTCTCCAACAAACTTCCTGGCGTAAATCCAGAGGCCTTTCCCAGTTCCATTCTCACATAATCTACAGTGATTCCCCTCTGCCACTTGTGCACACACAGGGCCCAGAGCAAGTCAAGTGAGGAGAAACCAGATCCAAATCACCTGCTGTCACTCCAGGAATCACTGGGACTCCTTTGCTCTGGGTTGGGCTAATGAGGGTATGGGAAGGGACACAGATGTTAAGTAGTGAGGCCATTATCAGCATCATAGCAGAAAATCTACTCCTGTCCATCTACCCCTACATAGCTGAAACTATTGGTTTAGATCAGTTCAAACAATGACTATGTGATCATCCATGAAGCACAGCTCAGAACCAAGTCCTGAGCTCATGCAGTGTGGGTAACAAGTGATGGCCAAGATATAGCCTCTGACTGTTGCGGGTAGGGATGATGCCTGAAGTACATGAGTAAATCTGATTCCAGGTACTTGGACAGAGGAATTTCATAGCAGAAGCACTAAGTCTGGCAGACCTAGGAGGCTCAAACATGCAGGGCAATAAAAGTTAGAAGGGTGGGGCTGACACTAAGGTATAGCAGGATAAACCTCTGCCTGCGACACTGGTATCCCATATGGGCATGGATTTGAGTCCCAGCTACTCTACTACTGATCCAGCTTCCTGCTAATGTGCCTGGGAAAGCAGCAGAGCCTGGCCATAGCCCTTGGGTTCCTGTACTCACATGGGAGACTCAAATTAATCTCCTGACTCTTGGCTTCTGCCTGGCCCAGCCCCAGTCATTGCAGCCATTTGGGGAGTGAATCAGTGGATAAAGATCAATCTCTCTCTCTCCTCTCTCTCTCTCTCTCTCTCCCTCTCCCTCTCCCTCTCTCTGTACTCTACCTTTCAAATAAATAAAATGAATCTTTTTTTAAAGCTAGAAGGGTGTTCAAGGATATTCGAGAAAGGAGGTGGGACAGATGTTTGGTGTTGTGATTAGCTTTTTCATTTGGATGACCAATGCGAGTTCCAGCTACTCCAATTCCAGTCCACCTTCCTGCTAATGCACCCAGGAGGCGGCAGGTGATGACTCAAGTGCTTGGGCCCCTGTCACCCAGGTGGGAAATGCAGATGGAGTTCCTGGCTCCTGGCTTCAGCCTGACCCAGCTCTGGCTGTTGTAGGCTCCTGGATGCAGCCTGACCCAGTTCTGCCTGTTGTGTGCATTGAGAG
Source organism: Oryctolagus cuniculus (assembly GCF_051225735.1). Classification (NCBI taxonomy): domain Eukaryota; kingdom Metazoa; phylum Chordata; class Mammalia; order Lagomorpha; family Leporidae; genus Oryctolagus; species Oryctolagus cuniculus. The sequence goes on along the minus strand of NC_142886.1, from coordinate 28,531,676 downwards.
AGTAGACCCATGAATGGAGGTCTCCCTCTGCCTGCCTCTCTTTCTCTTGTCTCTCTGCCATTCAAATAAAAAATGAAAATAAATAAATGTTTTAAAAAGAAAGAGAGGGTAGAGCTTGAGCAAATGCCTATAGGCAGGAAGGTAGAGTGTGGGTTCCGGCAGGGTGAGCAGGCAACTTCAGGACAGTGGAGGGCTGGCCACAGTGATACTGGGCAGCAGGGCTTAGCCTCAGAGGAAATAAGGCAGGGGAGGCACCTTGACAATGGTACAGTGAGTACCCACCAGAAGCTTTAGAGCAGATGAGCTCTGTGATCCGATTTAATTTTAATTTTGCTTTATTTTCACATTTAGGAAGGTGACTGACAGCAGGATAAGAGGGATTAGAGATTTTTAGTCCCTTCCATGCAAGACAGACTCTGCTAGACACATCTGGACATTCACATACAATTCTATTTTTTTTTTCAATGTATCTTCAGTCTAGTAAAGGGGAGAGACCTAATCCCCCAAATAACTGAGCTCAACTGTTAGACACATGGATGGAGAGCCCAACTCTGAATGGAGCACTAAAGAATAGTATCAAATGGGGAAATAAGTCCATGTATGATTTCAGTGGGCAGAAGGAAAGGAAGCAGGGCTGCTAGAGAGGACGGAAAGCAAGCGAGGAGACTAGGGAAGTCTCATGAGGTTACTCGGTGTTCTGTTTGGCTAGAGCAGAAATTTCACCTGTAAGCTTAGCAGGGGAGACAGCTGAAGTAAAACAGTCATATTATGACAACCTTTGAAGGTGACATGACTACACGCTACTTGGTGGACAGGAAGGGTTAAGCTCGTTTTTCTGGACACACTGGAAAAGAAGAAAAGGGAGACTAACTAGGACAGGGCAATAGTCAACCAAGTGGTCCAAGACAGCAGGAATGCAAAGAGAGTCCCCCCATTCTCTCAATGAATTGCCCCAGAGGAGGAAAGTTCATGGAGAAGAATGGAAAGGAATCCCTGGATTTCAAGCACAGGGGATAAGGAGAATGGGGCTCCATTAACAAAAATAGGGACATCCTAGACAAGGCAGCTGATGTGTGGATGACATGAGATCAAGGTTAACTCTGGACATACGTAGGTACCACTGGGACATTTAGGTGGACATGTGCTACAAAGAATGCAAGGTGGTGAGCTGGAACTTCAGACAAGCCAGTGCCTAAGAGGTAGTCAATAGACACAGCCATGGAGGTCATCCTTGGATCCAAGAGAGGCAGCATACAGCAGTGGTTGGGGCTCAGTTTCTGAGTTAGGCCCACTTACTAACCATCTGACTTAGGTTGTATAACCCTCTAAGCCTGGTATCCTTATCTACACAGTGAGGACAATGCCATATCTACCTCATGGAAGAGTAGTAACGGTTAAGTGTGACAAGATACATAAAGCTCAACAAACATGGGAACTCCACCTGTGTTGGTCGCTGCCAACAGAGGCCACAGCAGTGACCCAGGGAAGGAAAATAAGACGCTCATATGCAAAACCTAAAAACACTAAAAACACCAATCTTACGGGATGCATTCAGGGATTAAAATGGGGGGACAGAGACGAATTCTCACATCCTGGAGTAGGAAACAATGAAAGAAGGGACAAGTGACAATGCCACATGCATCAGTGAGATGGAGACCTGGGCAAAGACTGGTGTCCTTGCCTACCAGTGACCACAGACAGCCTTCTACTGGGTATTGTCATAGTGAGGTAGAGGTACAATGAGACACACCTCCTTAATCACATTGCTCTCCCTCTACTTCCTTCCACTGGGGTCAGGGTTCCCCATGAGAGAGTTCTGAGACTGAGCCCACCTGGGATTAGCATAAAAGCAACAATCAACCAATCCCAAGAGGAAAAGGATTGATCTGCTTCCAAGGCAGCAAGAACTAACTTTTTAAAAACCTAGCAAAGCAGAAAACTCAATGGGAAGTGGCCAGTCCACAGCCTAGGCATCAGATCAGCATTTTCAGTAACATGTCAAGCCCTTCCTTCTCCAAGATCCTCATGCCAGGGTCCCCATTTCTGTTATTTGTCTGCCTCTGAAGGGAGTAGCAGCAATGGCTTCACCAAGAGATGGCCTGGACACTTAGGGAAGAAGAGGGAAGGACTGGAAACAGATACATATTTATAATTTATCAATTAACCTCTCCCTTCACTCTCGGAGAGCTAATCCAATTGGAGCCGGTGTGCCAGGTTCCTCAGGCTGAGACTCTGACAACTTTGATTAGGAACGGATGAGTGAGCTGAGCTACACAAAGGTGTGAAGCTTGGAGAGGCATGTCAGAGCATCAAAGCCAGCTCGCCCACTCCGTGTCTCTCCTTTTCCCTTGCCTACCTGGATGTTAAAGTCTCATGTCGGTGCTTCCTCCCTGCATTTTCACACATTTCCCTTCCCACACGCTTCCATATCCTCCCAGTCCTTCCCATCACCCCAGTCAGAAAACTGACTCCCACCCATCTAGGCAGTGCAATAAAGGATAAAGAGCAATAAATAAATAGCTCTCAAATTATACATTAAATAGAATTTTAGACAATTCACCAATCCTTCCCCCACCATTATTATCCCCAAACTCAGTTATTCTCAAGTAATAGCAATGACCATATTTCATTTCACACTGCCCTTGTTCCATCAATTTGCTAGGAGGCAATCTTTGATACCCTACACCCAAGTAAAATGCAGCTTCCCCGCACCACAGAACCATTTCCAGAAACAGCACGCACACACGCCTCTGTCTCATAACGGAGTTATAGGGAGGTAGACCGACTCAGAACCATCCCGAACACACTCTGAACATGAGGTACACTGAAAGGAAATGATAGTGTTGGATTTTTCCTTTTCCTTTTTTCATTTTCAGTTAAGTGCATTAACTTATCATCTGGACCATATTCATCAGAATCAACAATTCCCTTTGGGTACATGAATAATTCAGGAGGCAGGTTGATAGGTATAGTGATAAAAATAAAGTGGTCTCTACCTTTACTTCTACCTACAGAAATGAAGTAGGAGGTCCAATTAAGTAGAGGAAGCATGGTATCCACCATGGAGGCAGAGCAAGCGAGAGAAAGGAGAGGAAAATATCAGCACACTGCGGACACACACAGAGGCAACACACACCACAGAAACCCACAAAGCAAAGGCCACAGCATGGCAACGTCCTGAGAAGCAGCACAAAACCAACTCGCGATGGAAGCCTCAACGAACAGTCAACACAGTGACCAGAAACGCTTCCATCAGCTTCGTGTTTAACCTTTGTCCCATTTGCTTTGGCTCAGTCCCACCTCCGGACACACAGCAAAGTCAGCATGCAGAAGCACTGCACAGGCACACATCAGTGAAACTGCATGCATTTAGCTGGTCTAAAAATGGTTACAGAAAGTCGCCGGGAAGCTAGGTTCTCCTGAGGTTCCCAACATGAATATAAGTCGTGCGGGCCAACAGTGTCACCTACACGTATAAGTGGTGAACATACAACATACATAAATATTTTCACACATTTATGGGCATCAAAAACAAATTCTGGAAATTCAGTGGGAACCAGACAGAAGCCTTATTCTTTCATGTGGAAGGAATAAGGAGAAGGCAACAAATACCAGTGGGAACAAGTCTACTGGTTCCTCTAGGCAGTCATTTCATAAACAAAAACAGAGAAGGGTGTAGAAAATGGAAAAGAATGAGAGGAAGAGAAATGCAGTCAAAGGACCTTCATAAAAGCAGACTAAGCTGCAAGTTGCAATATAAAATCTTAGTGGCACCAATCACCCAGAAGAATTCTGCACCCTTCTTGGAAACCGTGCTAAAGAGGAATTTACAACATTCACATCTGTCACTATCCCTTTCCTTTTTTCAAGGAGGTAGCTGACCTACTCCCCCAGGGCACAACTGTGATTGAATACTCCTCTTAAATGCAAGGAAGTATTGGGTCAGATAAAGAGCATGGTGCTCCCAACACCTTTCACACCAATGTTGAGATTCAGCCTTCCAACCTTGCAGCCTGAGCCTCATCTGTGTTTGAAATAAGCTTGCTAAATCAAGATCAAGGAAATCCCCATCAACCTAGGCCTTCTGCCACACTTTGCTCCATGACGTCAGCCATTGGGTGCAATTAGTCCTCCAAGTCACTCTAAAAACTAGGAGAACCACTGAAGGACAGCTGAGAGCATGTGGCCAGGTAATACAGGAGGAGTTTCTGTCATCAGGGCTCAGGGCCTGCTTGATCTGGTGTCACCTGACACCAAAGTTGGGCCATAAAGCTCTAGTAATTCAGAGTTTGATTCCTCTCACTTCAGAGAGCTATGTTTATGTTTAATTCTCTCAACCTACCAAGATACTAGGTCAACATCAAGGACATCCCCTACTCATGCACTTCATAGCTCCTGTTAGCACCTGCTTCCCTCATCAGTTACAAGGAGAAAAGACAGGATTTGTCCCAGCCTCTTCCTGACCTCTTCCCGGCAGCTCTGGTCCCTGGTATCTACCCTCTACTAAGCCAAACCTCCACTGAAATTTCTTGAACTTCAGGACTTGCCTAAAGGCTGAAGGACAAACTTATACTGGAAAATCAGGCTTCCTCCTTACTCTCTCTTATCAATTCAGGATGCTCTCAAGTGCCCAGATCCACAGCGACCTGGACACCATATACAAACTTCTCTCAGCCCCAGGTGCTTCCTTCATCTGGTCATACTCCCCTTTATGGCAAAACTGATGGACCCAATGGAAGGGACAGGGAGGTAGGCTGTCAGTATTGTTCTACTTTCCTCAAAAGATCAAGAAAAATTGGACAATATGGAAGGTCTCCTCCTTCTCCTTTTCTTCACTCCTCTAAAAGAGGCACTGATTCCTATGTGTATTCAGAAAAGAAATAGGCAAGAAAAATTAAAATACAGTTTTTTGGTGACAGGGCAAGGTAGGTAGCCCAATCTTGCAATCACTGCAAGGTTCAGAGGAAACACAATAGTAGCAATTGAACAGTGAAGAAAAAGACAATTTTAAGTAGGCTCGGTTCGCAAATCCTGATTTAGGCTGATAATGTGGAAAATTTTTATTTAGGAGGAAAAGGCTTCATTCACAGCCCACCCTATGCTTCGCTGGGCTGAATTTCCTGCTCAGTTCATTCCTTGCATATTTGAATATTTTAGGTTGCAGATGCTGAATTTTCAGATCTTTATATGCAGTTTTCTTCAGGGTGTATAATGAGTTAGAATCCTGCCATGAAGATATTAGCATGTTCTATGGGTGGTTTTTGCTTTAATATAAAACTGACAACAGTCAAAGTCCCCAGAGTTTTCCTTTGACCAGGGAGGGCAAAGCATTATTACGATGGGCAGTGGAATGGAAGGGAAGACAGAAGGCCAACCTTTACTCCTAGGGAAATTCAGGGAGAAAGGCAGACCCTCTCCCTGGAGCTGCGGTCCAGCCTGGGGCCTGGGGTGGAGCAGGAGGAAGCTAACTGCTCCAGTGCTCAGAAATGAGCTCCATTCACCCCCAGGATGCACCTGTCACGCCTTGTTTCATGCTTCCTTCTCCGAGGCAGCCCAGCAGGGCCAGCACCAGGACACAAATGATGGTGGAGAATGGAAAAGCCAGAGAGATGCGCCGGAATATGTCCCCCCCATGTACCCCCCAGAAGGGCACCCGGCTGCCAGCCCGCCCCACAGCAGAGGGGACAGGCAGTGAACAGCCTGCCAGCCACCGAGAAGCTCCGAGTGACCAGCCAGAGGCGCGAAGGCAAGCGGTTCAGGCAGCTGCAGGGCCACGAGCACAAACCACCTACCTTGTTCACTCATCATGAGGTGGGAGAGGCCTTGAGGAGGGAGAAAGGGCAGAGGAGGGGGTGAGGGGAAGAGAAAAACAAAGAAGAGACGTTAAAATCCCACATGCAACGCAGTCTTCCCTGCAGTCTGGGGTCCTGAGCGCAAGGAGGAGTGGCAGGGCACACACATGCACAAACACTGGCCCTCTGGGCCTCTGGTCGCAGGACAGAAAGCTGCTCTCCAGTGCACTGGAGAGGCTTCTGTTAGCTGCCCTACTCTGCGCCTACTAACGAGAACTTTCTTTTTACCGCTGTTGTATACAGTAGTAGATCTGTTAAAGATTAGCCTCTTATCTAATCTGTTAAAGATTAGGATGCCAGGAATAGCAGGTTTCTTTCTTTTAAAACACTTACAAAAATTCAAGTAATACATGGTCACTGTAGAAGCTTGAGAAAATTCATAAAAACAACAGGTTGCAATCCCACCACCAAAAGATTACCTTCTGACTTTGTCATCTAATAGGGTTTTTTCTATAAAAATCAAATCATATTGGACATACCAAAAAAGTTCCTATTTGCAAGAGTTTCTCAGACAACTCAAAACTATTTCTCCTATCACTCCTGTCTTAGCTCGACAATAACGACTCTGCATTCACTTCTCTACACTGTGTCTTCCTAGAGATCACCCCCATGCTTGTTCGGCAGCACTACACCAGCACTGAATGAGTTAAAAAAGGTTCATAGAGTCCCAATAAACAAATAACTGAATCTCTGGCTCTGTTGTTAAGGGCGGGAAGGGAGACTATTAAAAGCTTCTTATTTCAAGGGAAGCTCAGACAAACATATGAAAAGAAACAGTTTCCAACCCACAACCAAGCGCACCAGTTATTTGATCTTGTAATGCCTCTGTCATTACTGGAGGTATTTTACAAAATCCAGATCACCCCAGAGAACCTTTACTTGGAGCAAAATTCAGGGATATAGGAGATTAACAAAGGAGAAAAAACTCTAAAGTATGGAAATTGCTAAATGTTTTTAGAGATTACTGGAGATTTAGAAAAGTAATCAGAGCCAAAATATAGGTCAAGCAAGTGACTTTTAGAAGATCAATGATATATTAAATACATAGGTACATGTGCCGGAAATGTCACAGAGTCTATTTTTTAAACAAACTTCATTAAAATGTAATCATATTTTAAATGCACAGTCTTGGCATTCATTGCTCTAGGACTAGGATTAATATTCTAGGAAGAATAGAAGACGCCAAAGCAAGTCATTCTCGTGATTTGTTTGGTTTGAAAAATTAATTTTTGGTCATTTTGAGGGGCGGTAGAGAGGACAGGGAGAAAAAGAAGGGCCCTAGTAAGAGAAACCTCCTCAGAAACAGCCATTCTTTATATATTCTTTAAAGATTTACTTATTTATGTGAAAGGCAGAATTAGTCATGGAGAGAAGGGGAGGAAGAGAGAGAGAGAGAGATCTTCCATCCTTTAGTCTATTCCCCAAATGTCCACAATGGCCAGGGCTCCAGGACAAAGACCAGAGCCCAGAACTCCACCCATGTCTTCCATGTGGGTGGCAGAGGCCCAAGCACCTGGGCCATCTTTTGCTGCCTTCACAGACACATTAGCAGGGAGCTGGATCAGAAGTGGAGCAGCCAGGACTTGTGCACTAGCGCCCGTGGGTGGGGTATGTGGAAAGAGGAACAGGAACAAATGAATTTAGTAGACAACTGTTCGAAAGAGCTTTAAGAAATGAGAACAAAGGGCAGGGCATTTGGTGCAGCAGTTAGGATGCCCTTTTGGGATGCCCACTTCACGTATCACAGCAGCAGGTTTGAGTCCTGGCTCTGCTCCCTATTCCTGCTTCCTGCTAACGCACACCCTTGGAGGCAGTAGGTCATGGCTCAAATCTCTGCAACCCTGCCACTCATGTGGAATACCTGGATGGAGTTTCCAGCTCATGGCTTTGGACTGGCCCAGCTCCAGCTCTTGCAAGCATTTGGAGAGTGAACCATCAGATGAGAGATCTGTCTACATTTGTCTGTCTCTACTTTTCAAATAAATTTAAAACACAAATAATTACAAATTTATTTTATAAACAAATGAGAATAGAAAAGATGGAAAGAGACATCTAAGAGAAAAATAGGGGTTAAAAAAATGAAAGCAAACATTTTACACCTGAAATTAAAGATGATTGGCAGCTACAGCTAAGTATGAGAAGAAAAGAGATGGAAGAGTTTTTATTTGATACCAATAAATTTTTTTAATTTACTAAAGGAAGAGTAAGCAGGATACTTAATAGTAAAGGTGCTTTTGAGCCCTGGAGAAACCCCTGCAGTTGGATCTCATTTTACACACTTCCCAAAGTGCATTTCACCAGAGCCAACACCTGGGGATGCTCATTAAAAATGAAGATCCTGGGGCTGGCACTGTGGCACACCAGGTTAAGATGACAGATGATGGCCCAAATGTTTGGGTCCCTGACACCCACGTGGGAGACCATGTTATAGTTCCTGGCCCCCAGCTTCAACCTAGCCCATTCCTGGCCGTTGCTGCCATTTGGGTAGTGAACCAGTGGGTAGAAGATCCCTCTCTCTCTGTCTCTCCCTCTCTATGTGTCACTCTGCCTTTCAAAAAGTAAGTAAATAAATAAATAAATTTTTTTAAAAATTACGATACTGGGCCCTACCCCAAACCTATCTTGGAGAGGAGTTGGGGCAAGATCTGAATTTTAAGTCAGTTACCCAAGTGATTTCCATGTTCGCTGGAGCTTGAGAGCTCCCCCTCTAGAGAGGCATATAAATCAAATCTTGGGAAATTAAATTGTATGATAAATGTACTAACAGGAATTGGATATTTAATGGAACCCTGCAGTAGGTCCTTTTGTGAGGGGCCGAATCCTTTTAAAATGCAAATAACCCTCTACCTGTGTTTTTAAAATTCAAATACACACTTATCAGGTTTTATTAAGCTACATATGTAGTTGCAGTATTGGCACTCAAGTGAAATGCTCATAGTCGTGAACTATAAAAATCTTAAATAGAAATATTGGGCCAGGAATGCAAACCTGAGATCCTCGTGCCACAACTTTGGCTTTGCAGAGCAAAAGCAAAAAGGGACGTGATTAAGAGCAATGGGAACAGATCGCGGAGGCGAGGAGTCACGTAACCATACACTGTGGCTTCATTCCCCTTCCCAGAGTTTTCCCATTACTCTGTTGTCTTGTATAAGCCTATCCTCATAGCCTGCAGCGAGAACTGGAAACGAGGAGGTCAAGAATGTCTGAGTACTTTCTGAAATTCTGTTCTTCCCCCTTCTGCCACAAAGCACAGTACTCGCTGCTAAAAATCCAATAATCCAATAATAATCTACCAAGCAAACAATTCAATTACCTACTATGTGCAAATAACGCATAAGGGAGTGGGGATACTAGTACTGGACATCATCCCTAACCTCTGACAGTTTAGCGTTTAGCTGGAAGGGAATGTGGGGGGGGGGGGGGGCAGGGATATGCTTATATATATACAAACAAAAAATGTCACATTCATATGGTACCTGACAGTGAAGCAGAAAGATGAAGATCAAGGATTTCAGGGCCAGATTTGATTCCCATCTCTGCTACTTCCTATGGTGTGACCCTAGGAATCTCTGCCTTGATGCCCCCACCTTAAAATCTGGATACTAATAATGCTTACTTCACGGACTGTTTTCAGGATTTAGTAAACATGTGTTAAGCTGTCCCTGCACCTAGAAAGGGCTGAGTATGGAAGGCAGTGGTTGTCGTTTTTAGTATGCTATAAAAATGCACTGCTGTGAGAGGACATACACATTACAGTGCCTGGCACAACAGGTGCTCAGTGTGTCTGATTGCTAAATGAGAAATAGATAAATACTAAATATCAAAGGATGAATTCAGACAATGAAGCTGATAGAGCCATGAGGAGGGCCCTAGACACTCAGAAAAGGTTTCTGCAGGACAAAAATGTGAAACAGGCATTGGAAAGTGGGTCAGGATTTAGACAGAGGCATCCTAGTTGGCACCACCAAGTTTCCAAGACCACAAAATGTTTGTAAGGGCTTTTCTGTTCATCCTTTCAGAAACAACCAGAACACCAACAGGTACATGTTGGGTTCCTAATAGCATGCAATGCAAACAAATGGATGTAGGCACACAAATGGGTCATAAAAGGAAGAAGTGAGACATGATCCGAAGAATCAGAGTATGGAGGACTCATGTTTCGAAGCTAAGGAAAATGGACTTGATCTTGCAACTGATCAAACAGATTGAGGCTCATGGGCAGGCAGAAAGACGTAGAAGAAATGGTGTTGAGGAAGATTGCCTTGGCAATAGTGTGGAGTGGATGGATTAGAGGGAAAGAGATGGAGGCAGAAAGATCAGTCACAGGCAAAGGGAATAAATGAGATCATGGCAACAGGAAGGAAAAGGGAAGAAGAGGGTTCAACAGGTTTTGCTGATGAATGAGGACAGGGGTGGACGGGAGACTCAGGGACGCCATGGGAATTGGGAGGATTGCTTGGGGTGGGGCATGGATTTGGAGTGGGGGAAATGAGTTTTGTTTTAGGCGTAATGAGTTGAAGAGAAATAGGACTCTCAAAAAAAAAAAAAAAGTCTTGTGTGCCTTTAACACTCTAAGACTGCGTTTCTCAGAAGAGTCAGGACAAACCTAGGGGCTTCTGGCCTCCCCTCATGGAAGAATGTCACCACAGCAGGTGAACGAAGCCCTGAAGGAAATGGCCTGGAGTACTGAGTCTTAGCCTGAGTCGGGTGGGAGGATATTGAAATATCTTGGAGGTTAATTTTTTCAAGCACATTCAACATTAAAATATTTTTTGAAAATCTGCATTTAAAAAAAGAAAATGGATCTATATGGCTTTCCAACATAAATTATCGAAAATAATGCTCAAAAAATCTCAACGGAGAAGAACAGAACTAGCAAGAAAGGAAAATGGAATCTAAGCTGGGTCTATGTTTTCCACTTGAGTGATGAGAAAGGGGGTTACAAAGAAGATGGGCCTTCTGGTCAACCTCAGACACAGAAGTTCAGTAGTGCCTCCCCATGTTCCCCACCACATGACCAGTTCCAGAATCAACAACCTGGCTGGGTTTGGACATCTCTTCTGGGCCTGATGTTCCCAAGCTGCATGCACTGGAACAGGGCCTCAGGAAAGCAACGGGGCCACCTCTTTCCAAAGCAACGTCTCTGTATGCCCTGGATTTGAAGAGATCCCCAACTATGACTTAAAGGTCAGCTCCACAGAAGTTCACCAATGGTAGGGAACAGGAGATGGGCTTGGATGACTCTGATAGGCAGAATAGCCATTGTAGAATGCTTATGCAACTACAAAACCTTTTTAAAAATAATTATTTTAAAAGTATGGCAAAGAAACTAAAGTGTGGCCTACCTGAGGTCACATCCTGGAAAAATACTACCTTAGCTGGATCCAGGGACCACTTTGGATCCCAAAAAGATGTCTCATCCTGCTAACCCTTCTTCTCTGTTCTCTCTTGTGCTACATTTACCCTCCTTGTGCCTGTCCATCCATGGTGCAGAGGTTCTCAGGGTACACCCAGGAACAAGAAAAAAAAAAAAAAAGATCTCCAGGAGATAAGACATAAAGATGAAATTGCCTTAGAACAGACTGTAAATCATATGTAAAATATATGCAATCTACGTAAGGCTCTCTAAACTGTTTTATACCCTTTGGGAAAATCCCCATGGAGATGGCTGCTTTTGCAGCTCAGAAAAAAATGAAAATGACTATGAAAGCAAAGTCATTTGTAAGCAGCTGTGGCCATCATGAAGCCTGTCACTAGAATGACTAATACAGAGAATAGAAGTCATTTAGAAGAAGATGCAACGTGCAGCAACTAGCTAGGGGAAGGCTTCCGTCCGTTAAGCTAATCCACGCCCCTCTCAAACTCTGCTCTCCCACTCACTCTGGATGGTGTTCTAGCTATCTGTCCTTGCTTCCTTCAACCAGACTGAGTAATCAGGGAAAGTAATTCAAGGAGGAAGGCAGTCAGTCACAGGCAAAAAGAAAAAAAAAGTTATCTCTGCCAAGACTTTTATTTCATTCACTTTCAGGGCAACTTTTATCCCTGGGAACAATCCACATATATCATCTCTTTTTTCCATACTGAAGTAGAGAAATTAAATGTCACTAATTGCCGCAAGTGCCAAGTGCCGACATTACAAAGCCACAAGGACTTTTTAGAAGAGTAATTATGTAAAATTGGAAGGTCATGGAAACTTTCACCCAAAGTCTCTACAAGAACTAAGGAGGTGCTGAAGGTGGAAGGGGAGGGGCTCCCAACATGGAAGAGACCCTGAGTGACAGAGTCTGTACATGGTGACCAAGAATTTCAAAGAGAGGAAAGAATCTCCCGTTCAGCTTTGCATTTTAAAGATGGAAGTAGCTTAATGTGCATTTCTACTAAAACATAAAATTGTTCCTTTCCTGAGTCATTTCTCTGGGTTAGTAAGCAACTTCCTCTGTGAAACACAGGTATGATCGGGCATTAACACCATAATGTGTGAGAGACCATAGGGCAACAGACTATGCAGAGGAAACAGAGGCAGAGGGACTTGCAGGCTGAAGACCCTGGCCTCAGTAAGCAGGAAAAAGCCACTGGGGACATGGCAGGACTTGGGGACAAGACTGCTTTGGGAAGAGACTGACGGAAACCTCCACCTGAGTCCAGGTCAGCCCTTCCCCAGGCACCTGCTAGACACTGACCATGGACTTCAGTGTCTTTGAAACACCTTACCGCAGAACCTAGTCTGTTCCCCATTACGATCAGTGATTTGGCTGAGGGCATTCATGGCATGCTTTCTGGATGTTGCAACAAACCAAAGCTGAGAGGAATAGCTAGTTTGTTAGATCTTAGAGTCCAAAACGATGAGACGAGACAGAAGTGAAATTTAATTTTAGGAGACAAATATAAATTCTGGCACTTAAGAATAATCCCATACCCTCAAACCCCAACTCTCCCAAATGAAAACAGTACAGCAGTCCTACCTCTTCTCATCATTGAGTGTGCCATATGTAGTGTTTGGGTTGAGTTCCAAGCATGTTGCTGTATGTTAGGAGGGAATTTACCATGTGGGGCAAGTCCAAAGGAGAGTAACCAGGATGACAAGGGGTCCCCAAAGGATGTCAGCATACAGAAACACAGAAACGCTCTGTGCAGCCTAAACAAGGGGAGCTAAGGCATGAGGGTAACCTTCAAGCATTTTAAAAGGCTTGAAATGCTTAAAATGCCTGTGGTTGAGATTCTAGTTAAGACACCACATACATAATCAGAGTAACTGGATAGGATTCCCAGCTCCAAATTCTTACTCTAACTTCCTGCTAATGCAGATGCGAAGAGTCAGGTGGTGATGGCTCAACTGTGTTCCTATCACCCATGTGGGAGAACTGAATTGAGTTCTCAGCCCCCAGGTTCAGATCAGCGTGGCCCATATCATTTTGGTCAATGGATGGTTAAACCAGTGGATGGGAATGTTTCTTTCTCTCTCTCTCTCTCTCTCTCTCTCTCCCTCTCTCTCTCTCTTACTCCTTCCCTCTCCCTACTCTTCCTCCCCACCTGACTCTCTGCCTCTCAAATTAATAGCTAAAATAACTTTTTAAAGTGATATATGTCCTCTGTGTGTATGTCTCTACCTCTCTCTGTAACTCTTTCAAAATAAAAATAAATATTAAGAAAAAATATAAATTGGGGCTGGCACCGTGGTACAGTGGATTAAAGCCCCAGCCTGAAGTGCCAGCATCCCATATAGGCATTGGTTCAAGTCCTGGCTGCTCCACTTCTGATACAGCTCTCTGTTATGGCCTGGGAAAGCAGCAGAAGATGGCCTAAGACCTCGGGCCCCTCCACTCACGTGGGAGACCCGGAGGAAGCTCCTGGCTTCTGGCTTCAGATGGGCTCAGCTCTGGCCATTGCAACTATTTGGGGGAGTGAACAACAGATGGAAGACCTTTTTCTCTCTGTGTGTGTGTCTCTACCTCTCTCTGTAACTCTTTCAAAATTAAAATAAAAAATCTTAAACTATATAAAGTGACACGTGAAAGATAAAGGAACAAGCACATTTAGGATGAATGATAAGTAGAATAAAGGAAGTTTCAAGGGTCAGAAATGAATAGAAGCAGGTTTGGTGGAGTTTCAGAAGATAACTATCGAAAATCCCTGCCGATGCTAAGATTCTTTGTCTCTATGATTCCATATGATCTCTAAAGATTCCAAGTAACATAATGGATTGAATCATATGAAACTGCTGATGCTCTACTGGTTTTGACCTGTAAACTGCAATTTTTTCAAAGGGTTCAAACAAATACCCTGAGAATATTACCCATAATGATAGATGATTAGTTTCAACTACTCTCGCAGATATCATGAGCTAACCATCAGGAAGATCAACTGGCTGCATACCCGATTTTGGCTTTTCCAGAAGTTATAGACAGTAGTGAAAAAGAACTAAGTAGCCGGGTTAATGATGATGATGATGGTTTTGGGGACACAGCAGAGAAGAAAACTGATACTACTCCTGCAAGATAGGGGCACCCAGGCCCCAGCCTCTGGGTTTTTCTCTTCCATGATGCCACCACACTCAGTCCTTACCATCTAGGCTTTTGTAGGATGTAGCTGCACTGGCCCACTCACCGCTTGCCTATAGACCAACTTGGTCCTATAGCATGATGCATGAGCTGAGCAGAAACTGTTTCTTCCAGTTATGTCCATAAACCACCAACAGCCCATTTACGGCTTAACTGTAGGTTAAAACAAAGAATGTCAGCAGCATTTCCCCAAAGTCTTCTACCTCTTGACTGGGGAAGAGCAGTGAGAATTTCTCATGCATGAATGTCATGGAAGACAGAGAGATGAAGGCAGTCACGCCTGTCATTCTGAGGGCTGTAAGACCAGCAGTAATGACATTTAGAAAAGAGTTGTCCCCAAGGAGAGGTAGCCCTCGTCTTCACCTGTCATGAACTTCTCTAAAATCGCCCTTCATTTATCAACGACATGAAGACTGCAAAGGTAACCGATGTGCTAGATGAAAGAAGTACACCCAAATGGATCCTAGTATGCTGGGTTTGAAAACTCCAGTGCTGGAGTTAAGAGGATCAAAGAATGATCCTGTGATTAAGTCAAATAAACAACTGTGCAAGCTCAGAAGGAGAGAGCAACAGCCTAGCAGCAGAGAAAACAAAAAATAGAAGAAAAAAAAGCAAAGATTTTCATTGACTTTAATTTCAATAATATTGCCATTTTAAAAAGCTAAGATGTTTAGTGCTGCCATTAATAGATACAAAGTCTAAGTAAATGGAGCAATGGAAGCACTCTCCAGTGTACCAATCCCAATCAAGTCCATAATACTTTGTGCTGTGTGAGCATCCTTCATTGGAAACGATGCAGGGGGAAATGTCATTTTTCCAGAGAACAATTACTTGGATGAAAGAATTTAAACCCTTCTATGAGGATGCCCAAAGAAACTGGAGATGCTTTAGCTTTTAGAAAAGAAAATCCTTAAAGACAAAAGCTGTGTCTTCCTACACTGGGAGTGTAATTAGATCTATTCTGTGTGTCTCGAGGGCTGGAAGCCATACAGGTGGTGAAAGCTATAGTAACTCAGGATAAGAAAGCTTTCCAACAGTCAGTGCTGTTGGAATAGAAAGCCTAAAGGAGCAATGAGTTTCTCATTGCTGGAGGGGTTCAAGCCAAGTCTGAATAAACTCTTTGAGCAGTGATTCAAACACTAGGTGCACAGAGAGCCTTGACAATCTTTTGGGCCCCTTCCATACATGAAATGTTGATTCTAAAAAAATTTTATGAAAATGTGCAGTGTGACCTGAAGGCATGGATAAATCTCTGTTCTCAAACAGTAAGACCCTCCCTGTCCTTCAAGATCCCTTGGTGGGAGATATGGAGACAGAGGAGAAAGACACAGCCAGCTATAATAACCTATCATCCTCATGGCTCTACTAGCCCTGTGACCTAAGCTCCATCAGAACTCAAAGGGGAATCATTTGTCCCATCCTACTTCTCCCCCCAGCAACCTTTCCCATTTCCCTTAATGTGCATGGGGTAATAAAATAGTGACCAAGAACAAAGCTTTCAAGGCCCTTCCTCACCAAGCTCACTTTTATTAAAACAGTGTCCCACTAGGGAGAACGATCTTACCTTATCCAGCCTCATTCTCCTTCATTTTGTTTTAGATTTATTTGAAAGGCAGAGTTAGAGAAAGAGGGAGTGACACAGAGAGAGAGATCTTCCATCCACTGGTTCACTACCCAAGCAACCACAACTGTTATTGGTTGAGCCAAGTCAAAGCCAGGAGCTTCATCCAGGTCTCCAACATGGGTAGCAGGGGCCCAAGTACTTGAGCCATCTTCCACTGCTGTCCCAGGTACATTAGCAGGAAGCTGGATTGCAAACGGAGCAGCCAGGATTGAATCAGCATCCATATGGGCTGGTAGCATCACAGACAGCAGCTTAACCCGTGGAGCCACAAAGCCAGCCCCTAGCCCTCCTCTGTTAGCTTTCCAGATGATCTGGATGCTACCACAATTTACAAACAGCTGCTCTCAATGGTCCAAAGCTTGGATTCAAATCCCAGTTCTGCCTGCCTCTTCCTATGGGATCCTAAACAAGTTCACTTTCCTTTGCCTCTTCCTCTAAAATGGTTGCCCCTTATCTGAAAATCACCTTTAAAGGCTCTGCCTTTCATGGGTAAAACAGCCTTTCAGAATCACTGTGACCGTAATGGGTGAAAATGGTTGGAACCCACAGCCCATGGGTAGGGACTCAAACACTGGGCGCCATGGCTGTCAGCATGAAGGAAGCTGACTCACTGAGGAGCCACCCTCTTCCTCACCCCCGATCTCTGGCCAACACAGTCCTCTAACAGAGTGGCAGCACCAGCAGCCCAGCTGCCCGGGGTGTCCCCAGGTTCCTCTGCATGGTCACAGTGAGATCAGCTGGCACACAGAGAGCCAGCGTCCCTAACACCGAGCCACAGCCTCTTTCTCCCACCCCTCCTGGGGCTACCCCAGCAAATTCAGCAGCTTAGTGCACGTGCCTGCTAGACTCCTCTGGACAGGTCTGCAGCAAGGGTTTCCGAGTCTGCCAAATGAGCTGTGCATCTTAACTGAGTGACAAAGTTCGACAGCCTCAATTTCCCCTCCGGTACAAGCAGGGAAGTGGTCCAACAGCTTCTCAGCGTTCTCACCAGCGACACTTCGAACAGCACAGATCTGTGAATGAGGCTCCCCGACATCTCAGCACATTCCCCACGTACAGCCCCCTCCCACTGAATTCCACCGATAGCCCTTATCAGAGTAGCCAACACCCCCACACAATGGGCAGGGTCACAGACAGGGCAGTACTACCCCACTGAGACTACAGGAGATTGCTAATGATTTTTCCAGCTCTAACTCTGCCCTTGCTCTCCAGAACTGGAAATGAAATGTGACATAGCCAGCACCCCAGTGGGTCTGCCTTTCTAAGACAGTCAAGGAGAAAATTTGAAGAGGGGCCTTAGGAAGGCACCAAGGCCCAGGGATCTGCTTCCTTGAGTTGGCCAAAGCTGGAGGCAGGCTGGGAAGCAGCTCCTTAGGAAAACTTACCAAGAACAGCAGTGGGAGCCAAGGGGGTCTTCCCCAGCCCCAGGCATGCAATTGGCTGGGAGCTAAGCACCATTCGCCCAGCCGAGGGCCCCTTCCAGTCCAGTTATGCACAGCAGAAGTGAATTTCCCTGCAGCCCGAAACCCCACTGAGCTGAACCCGAGGTGGGCACTGAAGAAGGAGGTGCTCAATTATCTGTCTCAATGTGAATCGCAATAGCAGACTTTCTTCATGGGATGGGGTGGTGGGCCAAACTGTCTATTCATTATGTATTTATTCTGTGTCTCTAATGCACTGGCACTGTTCCAGGCTGAGGACCCAGCCGTGAACAGCTCTATACATTTGTGGTATGCACACTCTGGTGGAACCCCCAGTGAGATGTTTCCAGGGCCACACAGACCAGGGCCCAACCACACTTAAGTGGGTGGTAGCAGAGGTTACTTATTGTCCCTGTGTGTCAGTTTGCTCATCCATGAAATGGGCCTAGTGACAAAATCTACCTCCTGGGGATGTCATAAGAATTAAACAGAGGTGCAAAACTTAGCATTTGAGTGGCTTAAAATACAAACTTGCGAGTGTCAAGCATTTTTTGTTCTAATAAAGTAATGAAAGAAAAGCAAGTGGGAGTATTGTCCAAGAGACTAGAAAAGCAAAGACCAAATACATTCACAGTACTACTGGGTTTAGTCTTTGGGAAGGGAGGTGAGGCATTCACTAGGCCCTGTTCCCTAAACGATCTGTCAAATAGTCTCATCAGAGTTAATGAGGGCCTTCAGTTCCTGAGAATAGTGGCAGAATCACCCAGAAATCCCAGACGTGACTTTAAATCAGGAATCTTACCATACCTGCTTCTGACCTACTTGGTGTCTAGCACACAGTAGGTCCTCTATAAACATGGGCCCTCTTTGCCCCCTGTTACAGCCATGGCTGGATCTGTACTTGAGGAACCTTGTCACCGTAAACCTGAGAGTCAGAATGGATGGAAGAGAAGGGGGGCCAAGGGGGGGAAAGCGGTGTTTGAAAAGGTTCAGCACAGCACCAGTGCTCCTGGGACAATTAGGGAGACTGAGACCCAGGTGAAGGAGGGGTTAAACCTGAACATGGGACTTTATCTGTAAGGTGGAAACATGTTGGAATCATCAGATGAGAAGGCTCATGAAGGCTATTTTTATGCATTGCTTTCTACACAGGTGCAGTTCAAAGGACTTGGCATGCGTGAGCTCAGGAGCTTCCAAACAGCCCCCGGGGACAGGTGCTCCTACTGTCCCTGTGTCACAGATGAAGAAGGCAGACCCCACAAAGATGAAGTAACTGGAACAGGTCACGTTGCCAGACCACGGCCAGGCAGCCCGTTAGCCATGCGGCTTCCAGCCTGTGCTCTGACCCAGGGGTAAGCACTTTTCCCTGGGAGGGCCAGATGGTGACTCCTCAGGCTGTGGGGGCTGTCCTGCCTCCAGCCCATCTACTCAACTCTGCCTTTGCCACACAGAGGCAGCCAGAGACAATGTGTGAAGGAGTGAGCCATGTTCCAAGAAGAACCTTGTTCACCAATGCAGATCCAAACTTGATAACACTTGTATATTAGAGCCGCCTCTGTGGCGTAGTGGGTAAAGCTACCGTCTGCAGCGCCAGCATCCCATATGGGCACCAGTTCGTGTCCTGGCTGCTCCACTCCCCATCCAGCTCTCTGCTATGGCCTGAGAAAGCAGTGGAAGATGGTCCAAGTCCTTGGTCCCCTGCACCTGTGTGAGAGAACTGGAAGAAGCTCCTGGCTCTTGGCTTTGGATCGGTGCAGCTCTGGCCATTGCGGCCAATTGGGGAGCGAATCAGCAGATGGAAGACCTCTCTCTCTCTCTGCCTCTCCTCTCTGTGTGTAATTCTTTCAAATAAATAAATGAATCTTTTAAAAGAAACTTGGTTCACCCCACAATGGCTGCCGCGGCCAGCGCACTGCGGTCGGCGCACCACGCTGATCCGAAGCCAGGTGCTTCTCCTGGTCTCTCATGCGGGTGCAGGGCCCAAGCACTTGGGCCATCCTCCACTGCACTCCTGGGCCACAGCAGAGAGATGGACTGGAAGAGGGGCAACCGGGACAGAATCCGGCACCCTGACCGGGGCTAGAACCTGGAGTGCCGGCGCCGCAGGCGGAGGATTAGTCTGTTGAGTCGCGGCGCAGGCTCTCAACTGTTTTCTACCATTTAAGAATGAAAGGGGGAAAGCCACACTTCGCTCACAGGCCACGAAGAAGAAGCAGGCAGCGGGCTGGATGCAGCCTGAGCCACAGCTGGCCGGCCCCTGCTCTATCCTAGGCTAACTTGCCTGGTAGTGTGTAAACTCACAGAGAAAGCACCTGAGCACTCACAGGCACAGACCAAGTGGTTACTAAATGCTCATTCCCTTTCCCTTCCCTAATCTTGTTCTTCCTCTTCCCCCTGCCAACCACAGGACACAGAAAACTCTAAGCTCTGCCCAGCACCGGCAATGAGGCTGACCTCTCGCCAGGTGAGGCGAGCTGTGACTTCCTCAGCAGAGACGGCCCTGTGGGCCCCACAGGGAGGAGCCACCGGGAACAACCTGCCACAGCCTGTCTCAGATGCTAGCGTGCAGTACCTGGAGCTCTCGACAAAGTGCACACTCCGACTTAAGCAGGTCTGAGCGAGGCCTGAGCCTTGTTTTCCCGACAAGCTCCTGGGCGATGCCAACACTGCGGGCAGCTTTGTGTGCCCTGTGGAGCCCCCATGGCCCCTTCTGTGCCCACAGAGCCAAGCCAGGCCGTTTCAGAACAGCAAGGCGTCCGCAGGCTGGGGTAAGCAACTCCCTGGGGACAGGACAGGGTTCAGGGCAGACAGTCACATCCTCTCCCCCACGACAACCCCGAGATGACTTAGACCAAAGGGGCACAGGCCAAGGGCAGGCAGAGGGAGGCTCCAGCCAAGACTGTCAGATCCTTCCGGCAAGAGCAGACGAGGCCTCCTGGGCACCTGGCAGACAGGAGCCCCTCCCCCAGCGCCTGCCAGCGCGCTGACGGACCGAAGCAAGAGGCCTATTTCTTCACCAGGCCTCTGAATAACTAGGGCACTTCCACAAGGTCACAGTTATTCATTTAAATTCCAGCTCTAATCAGCAGGCAGAGCCCGAGAAATGATCCCTTCTGAGGACAGGATGTCATTGGGCCACAGGAAGAGTCCCTCCTGGCGGGATGGGGTGCTGGAGGGTGAGGGGGTCTCACACCCATGGGCCCCTGCACTGTCGCCTGCCACCTAAAACCTTCTACCACCTTCCCTCCCCTCCTTCCTCTCCTCCTACTGGCTTCCTGCCCTTATGGGAGAGGGTTCTGGAACATTCAGAAGCACGTTGAGGGTTGGGGAACAGCCAAGGGCGACCCACGACAAAGCTCAGTGGGCCGAAGTGTGGAAGAAGGCAGCTGATGGGGTCCCTTTCAGACCACAAAAGGGTGGCCCAGCCTTGAAGATGTCACTTCTGCCCTTTGGGCTTCACTTTCCACCTCTGAAAAGCAAGAGTGGCACTTCCTCGGAGAGGGCACCCCGAGCTCCCACAGGTCTCAGCTCCCTACAGACTCTCCATGTCCCCTGTGCGGCTGGCCACACTGCCTGTTCCATGACAACTTATGAGGTTATCTTATGTGCCTCTCAGCGTGCAGAGGCAGATGCAGGCAAGACTGGGACTCAACCCCGGTGCATGGCACCGCCGTGGGAATGGCAGAGTTAGAAAAGCAAGAACGCAGGCTTCAGAGACACACAGATGTGAGATGCTGGTGTCGGTGCTAGCAAGAGGCCCCATGGGCAAGTGACTGAAGTTTTCCGGGGCTGGAAACACCTACCTGAGGGGCGGGGACCTGGAGAGTTCCACGGGGGAGGTGTCAGAGCTGAGCTCCCCCCACCAGCTCAGCACCTCACCAAAGCTTCTAGTTGCCTTTATTGTGCAGAACCTCCTTCCCCAAGGACTTCCCCGTGTGGAAGTCAAGAGAACTGCACCTGCCCCTTTCCCCCTGGGTATCCAGGACCCGCTGAGTCCTGTACCTGGGGACAGTGCCACCCACCAGGCCCCTCTGCAGGCTGCATTTTACACAAGGGTTACTTCTACTCAGTCTCCTCGGCCTGGGAAATTCATCAATTAATCAATCGGCCCTTTAGAGTCTTGCAGCGGCCCCTGGGTAAACAGTTGCATTAGCTCGTAAAATCCCCAATCTGTCTTCCTGAGGGGAAGCAAAGAAAAAACTCAGAGAACCACTGAAGGCTGCTTGCTGCGGAATCACAACACCACTGGCTCCGGACTGCCTGGCCAGGGGCTGCGAGAGGCGGGAGGCTGCCCACTGACCTCAGCCGGGGCTGGGCCTGCTGGGGCCACCTCCTGCCACAGCCAGGGCCACAAGGGAAGCGTCAGAACCAGAGATTTGCTTCTGGCTCAGAAACACCAAGAAGCAAGGGGGTGGTGGGGTGACAGGGTTGGCAGTGTGCCTTGGCCACTTCAAGGGTAGAAGGAAGAACACAGGATTTGGAACTCGGCTGCATCCTCTCTTGCAGCTGCTCCCAAGCAGCCGGGTGACCGCAGCACATCGCTGAACCTGCCCAGGCCTCCACTGCTGCTGCATTGGCACATGACTCAAAGGGATACTGAGATTAAATGAAATGATGGCCTTGGACTGGTGCTGCGTGGGGCTCGTCCCAGCCGCTGCTATCTGAGCACCTCCACTCTCTGACTAGAACCAAGAGGACCTTGGCATCTACTGCGTTTTCGTTCCACCCTGCTATTTCTCCCAGGACCAATATGGTACTTTTATGAGAATTGGCAAAAGGTTGCCCTTTGGGCCAAGGCAGCCCCATGGGGACAGGACAAACAGGAGGAATGCAGGAAGCTGATGGCCTCAGCTGGGAGAGCCCATGGGAGGCACACCCACCATGCACAATGGCCAGTGACTCCAGGTCATCTCTTCTGTGAGTCAGCTGGGGGCAGGCAGGGCGAGGTAAGCCAAAGGGCATACTGGCAAAACAAAACATGAAGAGTTGGGCTTACTCCCTCTTGGAGTAAATATCCTCCCGGAGATCTTCCCTCATCACCCTCTGTAAACTAAGGACTTCTCTTCCATCTTGCTCCAGTTTTTCTCTAAAACACATCATTCACGGCCAGCATTGCAGCACAGCAGGTCAAGCTGCAAGGCTAGCATCCCATATGAGCACAAGTTTGAGTCCCAGAGACACCACTTTTGATCCAGCCCCCAACTAATGTACCTGAGAAAGCAGTGGAAGATGGTGCAAGTGTTTGGGTGCCCACACCCGAATAGAAGACCTGGATGGATTTCCTGGCTCCCTGCTTCAGCTAGGGCTGAGTCGGGCCATTCTGACCATCTGGGGAGTGAATAAGCAGATAGAAGGTCTCTCTCTCTCTCTCCCTCTCTCTCCCTCTCTCTCCCTCTCTCTCCCTCTCTCTCCCTCTCTCTCTCCATCCCCATTACTCTGCCTTTCAAATAAATAGATCTTTAAAAAAATAAATAAAAAATAAAAAACATTTGTCACCTACCTCCTGCTATGATATGTATGGAATATACACAAAAATATTATAAATGTGCATATACATTCATATGTGATATGTACATGTGTATATATGTGTGTGTGAGTACTACACACACACACAGACACATCACACACAAGGAAAATGTGTATCATGAAAAAACTCTACATGGATTTCAAAAACTTTGGCACCAAAATACACCTCTTTTAATCCCATCTTCCATGGACTTCTAAGTATCCATGTGTGTGTGGGTGTGTGTGTGTGTGTGCACATGTGTGTGTTTCAGTTCATTGTCTGCCTCTGTTTAGAATAAAATGCCCATGAGGGCACAGGTTATTTTCGTTTTGTTTACTATTTTGTCCCAAGTGTCTAGAGTAATGTCTGGTACGTGAATATTTGTTGAGTGAGTGATTGAACTAATGTAGTATTAAATAGAATGCATTGAACGTTATCTTCCTAGGAAGCTGTCTTCTGCCTTAGTTCAACATCAATTATTTTCAAAGGGGTGGGTAGGGAGGAAAAAGAGACACAGAAACCCTGTTATATAGCAACAACCGAGTGGCTCTCTCGCACTGTGTATCGTCCCATGTAGAACGTGATAAGAAGGACCCTAATGGCTGATTATTTGGGATTTTCTAGAACAACAAGGAGGTGAGCATGTGATGCAGCGGTTAAGACGCGTGCATTCCACACTGCGGTTGCGGGGTTAGAGACCGAGCCTTGCTTCTGATTCCGATTCCTGCTAATGTAAACCAGGGGAGGCAGCCATGATGGCCCAAGATCTGGGTCTCTGCTACCCATGTGGGAGGCCCAGGTTGGGTTCTAATTTCCTGGCTTTGGCCTTTCCCAGCCCCAGTTGTTACAGGCATTGGGGAGTGAACCAGCAGATGGAAGATTTACCTCTGCCTTCCTCCCGGCTACCCATCTCTCTGTGTCACCCTTTCAAATAAATTCTAAATAATTGTATAAGATTTAAAGAACAATAAAGGATATATGTAAAAAAAAAAAAAAAAAAAAAAAAAGGAAAAAGGACTGCCAGTGAAGAAAATGCCACATTACCTCTAAGCAAAACTAAACAACTAATTAATAGCCCCATTAGGAAATACTTACCAGATTTTCAGTCCCTAAGGATTCGGGGCCCTTTTGTTCCACTAGAGTGTGTATCAGTTTTTGAATCAGAAGGTCCTAAGTGCAAATCTCAGTGCAACCATTAACAAACTATGATGGTGGACAGCACTTCTTAACCCTAAGTTAGGGCCCTAAATACTGTGCACACTAAAATGATTATAAAAATTACTATCTTATATTGATGCTGTAAGAATTAAATGCTAGCTGGGCCAAATAAAAAAAAAAAACATGTAAAAATACCCAAAATGATGCCCCTTCCTATTGAGTGGAGCTAGTTACTCTTAAAGTTTTAGCCAGTGTAGAACAGTCTCCAAGCCATTTAAATCATCTGACTTGGTTGCAACATCTCATATGATTCCATATATGTGTATGCACACCTATGTGTCTAAAATAGACATGGCCTAAAATTTGGACTCTGGATAAATACTAATTTTGAAAAGAGAAATGTACAATATCATCAGGATGGTTCTCCCATTGTGAAAAACCATTCATTCATACCATTCCTCTTCTTTATTCATTTTTTTTAACAGTGAGCATGTATTACTTACATATCCAGGAAAAGTAAATACTGTTATTTTAATCGTGAGAAAGAAGAGACAATTCTCAGGATAAAAAGAAAGAAACCTTTCACCCACATCACAGTTCCCATGCAAAGCATGAATTTTCAACTGCAAGAAGCCATAGAAAATATGAATTAGAAAATGCATATCTAATGCATACTAAAATGCATATTGAATGCATTTTAAAATATTTTCCAAAAACATGCTTATTTGCCACTTCTTTGATTCACTTACAAATATTCATCAGAAGGACATGATTGTATAAGTATGGGAATCACATTCCTTCAGTTTTAAAAGTTTTTCAAAACCAATCCAATCTGTCAATTCAAGGCATTTCTTCTTCAAAAATGCAAGACACTTAGATATTTGTCCCTGGGAAAGGTTCTCACTTGGATTCAAACCATGCACCACCCAGCAGAGGGAAAATGCCCACAGCAGCTGTGCAAACACAAAGACTCACCTGGACCTTGACTGACGTCTGTGGCAGCATTTCAAAGGGAGGGAATGGGAGAAGAGAAAGAGAGGGAGAAAAAGGAAGAAGAGAGTTAGCAGCACACACACACACAATGCAGTGTGCCCTTGCATGACGTCCAAGCTCATGCAAGCCCCAAGGGGGCTCAGTTTCAAAGCTCTTACTTCTACCTTCACCCAGAACCACCCATGCAAGCTCAGGGACCAAGCTCCCTTTCCACTGTGCATGTTAGAAGAGTTTCATTTTGCATCTGTCCGGAAAGACACCATCCTGGAATCAGATTGGGCTGCAAAGAGCCAAGCAAACTGGAATCCTGCAAGAATATTGGTTAAAATATTCTGGTTGATTTCCACACACCAACACCCAAGCCAATCCTCCTTTTCTCCAGATACCAAACACTGGACACGAAGTCAAGCAAGGCTTCCCAGCAGAGAGAAAAATTCATAGTAAACCATATCCTGAGGAATAAAGGAAAAAAGACAAATGAATTAGGAACGAGCATTGCTGCATTATTTACCACAGAGGGAGAAGGACACAAGGTCACAAAACATTCCCAAGTCCCTCCCAGCATTCCCAGTAACCACTCCTCATCACAGACAGCAGTGCCTTTGCGTAAGATTGTATCAGTAGAGCATTCGCCCTACAAACTGATACTCGCGATACTCGCTTCCCCCTTTAATTTTTCTCCTCGCTTTTCACCCCATTGCTAATGACATGAATTGCCATTTGAAATCACTTTTGACAGCTACAAATAAACATCCAACTCTGGAAAGGCTGACATTTGAATTAAGCCAATGAACTTTCTAAAAATGAACACCGGCTCATTCCCATCATCTACACGAACAGCACAGTCTTATCCTCCTACACCCGGATGCAAAGTAGAATCCAACGGGAGGTGAAACGTGAACCCCCAATGCATACACAAGTATACAACATGTACCAAAAAAAATCAGAAGCCTCAGCATCTCCATCTCCCCATCAACACCCATGTCCAGAGATTCTGACCTCCTCTGGATCATCGAACCATGTGTCATTAGTACACATTCATCAAAAAAATACTTTAATAAAATGGAAATTCCATTTGAACATTATGCATTATATTCATATAATGAAATATCACACCATACCTAGCAAAACATACAATAGCAACTTTTTAAAATTAATCCTGCAGGAGAAGCCTAACAAAGGAAACCCAAGGCATTGTCAAAACTTTTAGACCCAGCCCAAGGGATGTATTGCAGCAGAGGAAGAACAAGGGGCTGATTCAGAAAACCACACTCCACCCAACAACTCTCTGTGACTCACGTAGCATCACTAAATGGTGGATCTGGCATAGTCAAAGACATTAATTAACTAGCTTAATTCTTTTTGTGAGGATGGAGGATGAAAGAGATTGAGAGTCTTGCCCAAGCTCACATAGCTGGTTCAGAGAGGGAGATTACAAGTAGATTCTCCATCTCTTGGACCCAATCTAATTCAATGTCCATTCAACTAAATTCTAGGTCCCTGAAGGGAATAGGGTACCCAAATCCAGTTTGTAGACTCAAGTGAGTACCTGGAAGCCAGGGGGACTCTGCATGAGAATCTCCCAACTATCCTATGAGTGGGTTATGATTTATCCTCTACACCTCTAAGTGCATGCCTTGAACAAAGTGAGTAATGCTCTTCATGCCACCAGTGGAAACACTGGCATTTGTATTTGTACATCAATAGGTCCGTATGGCCGTTGCCCAAAGAAAATCCAAGGCTTGGATAGTCTGTGCTGTACCCTAGCATCCAGGAAGGGGACACCCATAGCAACCGCTGAGAGTTCCTCAACCCACACCCTGTATCCCCTAGAAGCTGTGGCTGCCCAGAGAGACTTCTAGAGAGTTCTGAGTCATTCCTCAAGCACACCTCCTTTCAAGTTTTCTGCTAAGTTAGATTTAGGGGTGGAGTGGCAAGAGGGAGGAAGAACAAAGGCAAAATAGAAGAGGTGGGAAGGGAAAACAGGCTGCATAAATAACCAAGCAGGGCCATTAACTGTGACTGATGGATCACCTAGAATAATGGCTGTTAAAATACCTCTTAATTCAACTGTTTACATGTGGTGGAAGTTCTGTGGTCGACCATCACACAGTTCTTCATACAAACACATTCTTGTAGGCGCAAAGACCCAGGGATATAAGGTTTCTGGGAACCCCAAATGTTTCTTGATACTCAGTGGTTGCCCATTTTGGGGGTTGTAATTACAACCTTCAGCTTTGGAGAGGGACATGTCTGAGTTCAAATCCCAGCCTAGGCTGTGGCCATGGGCCCATCACGGACTTGTAAATCATTTTCCTAGAAAACAGGAGTAACAACAGGGCCTTCCCCCATGGGGTGTTAGGAGAATTAGATGAGATTAAATGCCTGTAAAGCCCTTAACTCGGTACAAGACAAACACTGCATAAATGTTATCTGCTCTGATTGTTATCATTGTGAATTACCACAAACAGAAGTACCCAAAAATGTTGACCAGATGGCTCACTGGAAACACCGAGACACCACAGGAATTAAGTGGATGATGATTTGGGTTCAATTCTTCTGCTTCTGAATGAGGATACCTGCATCGGCTCCTTCTCTCTCTGGTGCTTTCCTCCCTCTCCAATCCTCAGCATGAAGGGGAAAAGGGAGATAGAGTTCTGGGTGAGCAGAAACAGGGGTTAAAATAAATTTCATTCTTATTTCTTCTGTTTTTCTTCCACAAGACTTAAGGTAGGTCAGTTCTACTGGGCTTTAAAGTCCAGCCCAGCTCTTCCTGTCAAACAGCAGCAGCAGTGGTTAAGTTACCACTTGGGAGGCCCTCATACCACACTTGCGTGCCTGGCTTTGAATCCCTGATCTACACAGATTCCAGGTACCTGCTAATGCACACCCTTGGAGGCAGCAGGCGGTGGCTCAAGTGCTTGGGGGCTCCTGGTTTTCACTTGGTCCAGCCCTGGCTGTTGCAGACATTAGGGGAGCAAAGCAACAGTTGGAAGATCTGGAAAATTTCTCTCATTCAAATACATAAAAAACATAAATTAACTTTAAAAAAAAGAAGAAGAAGAGCAACACTACCACTAAGACAAAACCCACTTAGCTGGGGATCAAGATCCAAGCTTGGTTCTTGGCTGTGGCATCAACCCGGGAGACATTTTGAGTGTTGTTTCAACTGCAGGAATAGAGACACACGGCTACCTGGCCCCTGGCCCAAGAAGCAGCGAGTGACCTGAATTGGTAGACTCCATTCTGACCAACAGAATGAGTTGGCAAAAGCAGGAGGTTGATGGGAAAAGGGGGATGGTTAAACAGGACTTTGGCAGTATCCATCTGCTACAAGGTCTACCCAGCTTCCTTGCCCACCCTGTCTCCCAACAACTCCCAGCTGTCTTCCGGGCAATGTTTCTCATCCCTAATCCACGTGGCTTGGTAGAAGTGCCCCCCACTCCCACCTTAGCTCCCAGGGTAGTCGGTCCTCTGGACTCAATAATAGCTCAGGAACAGAAATGCAACCCAGACTCAACCAGTGAGTTTTTCCAGGGAATTTTACTAGAGCTACCAAGAAATGGGGAGCTCTTTTATCTCCGCCAGATTCCTTCTTTGTCACCATAGGCAGATATCCCACTTCAGAAAGAGGCCAACGTAGAAGCAAACAGGGTTTCTTACTATCATAAAGGAGAGTGGGACAGATCGAGAGTCAAATCGCAGCCCTGCCTCTCTACCCACCCACAAGCACCTATACTTCTCTGAGGTTCCGTCTTCTCGGGTGTCAATGGGCACCTAACAGCGTGGATCTCAGTGACCCCTCGTCATCTATCCACCCTTCAGCGCACCATGACTGAGCACATGTTATAGGCCAGATACTGAGGATATAAGCAGCGAATGAAACAGACAATACCCTTGGGTTTTAATGCTGTAAATAATAAAAACAGAGATATGTAACACCCAGTGGTGGGCCGTGCCATGAAGAAAGGAGAGGCAGATTAGGCAGCAGCAGAGGGTGCCCATTTAGAGTTGGTAATGAACAAAGACCTTTCCTGGGACGTTGCATCTAGGCTGGTGCCTGGACGAGGTGAGGAACAGTCTTACATGCACCTGGTAGACCAGGCAAAGACAGTTCAGACAGGGAAACAGCAAATGCCAAAGCTCCCCACGGACCCTGCTCGATTACTACTGCTGCTGCGACAGAACCAAGGACTGGCTCACGCGACCCCGCACCTTCCCTCTCCTGTCCTCCTGTCACTCACACACGGTCCTTGCCACATAATGGTAACAGGTACTCGAGAAACGCACAGGGGGCAGAAACCCCTGATGAGAACTAGTTGTGGCCCCGTCTATGGCCACCTTCTTTACAAGGTTGCCACACAGAAAAGAAAGGATTTGAAACCCACCACCCACCTCCACCTTCAGCATCACAGCCAAGCAAGGGGCAAATTGGGGCGTTCCCACCTCCACTCAGTACCCCACAGACATATTCAAAAATACCTTCAGCTTCAAGGTCACATGCTCAGCAATGTCATTGTCAAGTTGAAAACAAGGGCCCCTCCAATTTCCCCTGTTGCACCTGTAGAAGAGCTCAGCCCAGGAAGACCCATATCACTGTTCCTTCAGGCTGGATCACCCCCAAAGGAAAGTCCCCAGGACCCTCACCTGCCCAGTATCTCCTCACCCCCTCCCCACATCCCTGGAGGAGCTCTGAGGAGCATGGGGCAGCCCGTACAGCCAGCCTGCTGCCAGCCAAACCTTTGGGATGCCACCAGAAGAACTCTGAGTCTGACCCATTTGAAAGAGAGAAAATAGAACATAGATGTAAATGCAGTGGTGCTCTGAAAACTCCAGGCCCAGCAGTGTGAGAAAATAAAACAGCAGGAGGTCGCTGAGGAAGCACTGGCACGGGTGAGGATGCCACTTTCCCCACATCAATCTTATCTGGCTGTCAACTGCCTTTTCTTGGGCAATTTGCTAAGTCTGGTCTATTAAAAAAAATCCATCCATACAGGAGGTTTAAAAAGTTCATGTAAAATGTATATTATAGAAAAAAACATGCATGCATTTAAAAGAAATTTTGCAGCCAAATTAGCTTACCTTTTCAGTACATTTTTGCATGAGCTCTTTGAAGAGCTCTTGTATGAAGATACACGCACATACATATTTATACGAATTTTTTTTCTGTGACCAGCCTTGGGATCTAATGCTGCTCCCCCATGCACACATCCCAGACTGAATAACAGTAGTAAGTGTAGGCAGAGGGAGCTCTGGGAATGACAGCTTCAGACACTGGCAGGTGGTGAGACAATGAGTCAGAAACACCTGTGGCTGTGGCCCAGGTGAACCTTCCTTGCTGTGTGACCACAGGAAGGGTTTTGGTTGCTTTTTAAATTAATACTCTTATTTAAGAGAACATCAGAATCAGCAGCTAACGCTGACACAGGGCACTGGATGATCTAGGCACTGTTCTAAGCCTGGATGTAGGACGAACTTTCACACCCATTTTACAAATAACCAAAGTGAGGCCCAACAAAGCCAGGGAGCAGGCCCGGTTGTGTTGTTAGTAGAACTGGAGCTGGAGCTCAGGCAATGCAGCCGTGGACTCTTTCTCTCTGTGCCAGCTACCATGTTGGCAGCATCACCCCGGCAGAAGGTGACTGGGAAGATAAAGCAGGATACACGCGAGATTAATCACAATTAAGCTCATACTCCCTGAGCCCTCGCTGTTGCTGGATGCTGTGCCACGTGGTTTCTATGTGTTATCTTATTTAATCCTCATGACAAGTCGACAGGTGGCAATGTCATTCATCCCATTTTACAGATAAGGAAACTAAGACCTCAAGAGGATGTTCTTTGATTATTAACACCTTGCAGACTCAGGAGCACATCAGAGAAGGACCAAGCTGTGTTTCTGAATCACAGAGAGCCCAGTCCCAGGGAGCTATGAAGCCGGGCTAAGAATACTGGGCCTTGCACAGGATGAGAAATATGTGTCACACAGGGCAGAGGGAAGAACTCAAAAGCAGTATGGCCACAGGCCTGGAGAGTGGGAGCCCCTGTCCTGGGACCCCTCTGTTCCTTCTTCAGCCACAGCCCAGCCCAGGCACTGAGCAGTCCACAGAGCCACATGGATGTTCCCACACCTTCCTTAGCCCTACCCCCAGAGAACACTCTCCAGTCCTCAGGATCCCTTATGCAACTGCCACAAATCCACACAGGCCTCTTCCTCAGGGCCATTCTCCCACAGAAAAGCAGCCCACTCCAGTGTCAAGAAGAGGCCAAGGGCAAGCTGCCCGCTGGGTGTGTGGACTTCCAGGAGTGGAGGTGTCCACCCAGGTGTGCAGCAGGGCCCCCATGGCCTGCAGGTGCATAGAAGAGAGGCTGGCCACGGCCTCCCTGGGTACTCTTGCTGCAGGCCTCAGAGATCAGGGCCGGCTTCCACTGAGGACTGCACTGGGCCCTAACCTCAGAGCGAGGAAGAAAGCAGAGCCAGCTCGTCCCCAGCACCCACCCTCTGCTGTCCCCAGGAGAAGGAGCACAGAGCTGTCCCTTCTTCCCCAGACATAAGAACTACTGTTTTAGTGACAACTAAAGCAAACTCTGGGCAGGCAGCAAGCAGGTTGGGCTCTTCTCAGTGGCTGGGCTGTGCCAACACAGGAGGAGCAGCCACAAAAGGCCAGTGGCCTTAGCTTTATCCCAACAGCTGAGCCCATTTATCTGCCTTCATACAGGACTGAGCCCTAGAGCCCTGCAGCTGTTTGCTTTTGTTTCTTCATGCTAACAACTGCAGATTCTGAGACGTCTTGGTGAGGTAGCATCGCGGGAACCAGGCAGCCCAGGAAGGCAGCAGCATGGAAGGGGCCAGAAAGAGCAGGAAGAAGCAAAGAGGACCCCTTCTCTGGGCCGGGTCTCTGCAGGGCCCTAACTCTGTTAGGAGCTCTCACAAACAGGCAGTGGCCTTGGCTTAAGGGACCGATGACCATTGGGAGCAGAGGCCAAGGGACAGTCAACTTGTTACAATCAGTGCAGATGGCCATTTCATAAATGTTGGATGCTTTGGAAATTTTGAGTATAGACACAAGGATAAGGTAGTCTGGTCTTCAAATCCCAGTGTTGCTACTTGTTCTCAAAGTGTTTTTTGGCAAATTTCTTGGTTTCACAATTCCTCTTGTGCCATCTGGGAACAATGGTAGTAAAGTCAGTTCTGCTAAAAGCATCTACAAACATACTCCTCAAGTCACTGTGCTATGTGAGATCGCATTGTAAAAGCCGCAAACTGCACAGCAAGCATTGAGGCTGTGGCACAACCCCCGAAAACTTTATCTGTGACACATGGTAAAAGCTGGAAGCCAGTTTCACACCCATTAAAGAGTGAAGAAACACTAAGTACTGCAGCCACTATGGTACTTGAAAAAGACCGCCAGTTCTCTTTTGGGGAAGCTCGTGAATTGCCGTCACACAGGGGAAGGCAGACCTCCTGGAATGGGACAGAGAGGTGGCATGAAATACGGCAAAGGACTCCTGGTGCTGGTGGTACCCACAGTGTCTGGTCCAGGTTAGAGGAGTGCGCCTGGTGTGTGTGTTCCTACACTGGATTCAGCTGGCTGCAGAGTTCTGCCTTCACCTCGTGCTTCTCATGGACAAAATCATGCATAATCAAAAGCCAAATTATTATGCTCATACTGTTCCCTAATATATCAATCGCATTGGGAACAAATTTGCATTTTCAAAACAAGCATTAGAACGGACTGTCCTGAGTTTTTATGACTCTTGCAAAGATCAAATGAGATGATCCATAGACAACATATAGCACAATGCCAGGCACATAGGGAACATTCAGCACACACTCAACTAAGTCATTAATGTCCCTGCTGGCTGTTGACACATCCCCTGGAAACTGGAGGTGACAGGTTGAGCTTCTGTGCACCTGTTTCAGCCTTGCCAACAACAGGTATCTCTAAGCGATATTTCCCAGCCTTAGGAGGCTGGCATCTGCAATAGTCTCCCACACCACAGGACAGGAGTTCTGAAAAATCCTCATAGCAGATGGGCACTGCTTGGTACAGGGTTCATACCCCAGATTCCTAGGCAAAGAAATGGGTGCTATCCTCTCTAAATTGCTGTTATGACCCACCAGAAAAGGGCACACACACACACACACACCTGCATCTCAGAGAACGTTGGAAAATCAAGAGAAAGATTAATCTAACAATAGGGAGTCATTTCTTCTGGTAGGGCAGAGAGGAGGGCACCACAAGAGGGGAATGAAATCCATCAGTCCTGTGGTGGCAACACACTAAACAGACACCTTCAATCTCCCACCTCCTGCAGGCTGCACATAGGTTAAGAGGCGGCTTCTGGGGGCCGGTGCTGTGGCGTAGTGAGTTAAGTCTCTGCCTGCGGTGCCAACAGTCCATATGGGTACCTATTCAAGTCCTGGCTGCCCCACTTCCGATCCAGCTCCCTGCTAATGCACCTGGGAAAGCAGTGGATATGGCCCAAGTGACTGGCCGCTGCACACCTATGGGAGACATAGATGAAGCTCCTGGCTTCAGATCAGCCTAGTTCTAGCCATTGCAGCCATTTGGGGAGGGAACTAGCAGATGGAAGACCTCTCTGTCTCCCCCTCTCTGTCTTTAACTCTGCCTCTCAGACAACTAAATAAAATCTTAAAAAAGAGGCAGCTTGTGGAGCCACACGGACTTAAGTGAAAATCCTGACTTCTCCCCACACATGAGCTTGGACATGTTAACTAACTGAGCCTGAACTTACCCATATGTAAAATGGGGCAATAGATCCACTTGGTAGGATTTATCTAAGGAGTTAGTGTACGCAAAACCCTGAGCAAGGTGTATGGCACAGCAGAAGTACTAGTCCATGTCAGCAACCTTAATTATTAGATTACCTTGAGATGATCTGCCCCCTGGGGAATTGCTTACTCATTGGGAAGGCTAACTTCTTGGAGTTCATGCTAATCGAAGAATGTTACCAGAGACGTAGTGTGAATAGATGTGACCGTTGCAAACTGCAATCGGATTCCATGAAGATTTGGAAAAATAGTACTACAGCCCCTCTATAGGGAGCACTGTTTAGAACACAGAAAAGATCCCTGAGTTGGGAGTGGCCTCTTGAAGCCTCCCTTTATGCCTTCCTAACCATGGGAATAGAGACACCAAGTGCATGACCAGGTAGCCCTGAGGTTCAGATGAGACCATCCATGTGGAAGTGCCTTGTATACAACCAAGTACTATTCACTCCAGAAACACGAACCTTGAGTCACTGTGTGAGAAAGAGGACTAAGCAGGATCCTTATCCACAAGGATATCATCAAAGAGTTTTTTAAGGCCAGCTGCAGGGGTTTTTATCCACGGAATCCCTGCCAGTTACCGAAAGCCTCCTGTATGTCAAACACCTGTGGCAGCATGGAGTAAAGAAACTTCACAAATTCTGTTTGTGGAAAAACAGAATTAGAGGACTTTTTAAAAAATACAATACACATGGTATTTATTATGCGTCTGCACTTCAGAGGGCTTCTCCGGGTCCCTAATGTGGCAAATCTCCTGAGCACTGGGGCAGGCGCTGTGGCATAGCTGGTAAAAGCTGCCAGGGATGCAAGCATCCCACATGGGCGCCGGTTCCAGCCCCAGCTGCTCCACTTCCGGTCCAGCTTCCTGCTAATGCGCCTGGGAAAACAGGAAGATGGCCCAAGTGCTGGAAGAGGTTCCTGGCTCCTGGCTTGGGATTGGCCCAGCTCAAGCCATTGTAGCCATCTGGGGAGTGAACCAGCAGGTGGAAGATTTCTTTCTCTTTGCCTCTGCCTTTCTGTAATGCTGCCTTTCAAATAAGTAAATGAATCTTAAGAAAAAAAAAAAACACTCCCAGGCTCTGCACAGGGAAACTGAGAGCTGGGCACAGTAAGGGAGATTTGTGATCCAGTGCCCGGGAGCCCTCAGGGAAGGGCTGGGGCCAGAGGACCAGGCAGGAAGGACAGCAGAGTGGGAATGGGCAGTGCACCTGGCCCTTTGGCATTCCTGACAAGTTTATTTTAATGCAAAAAAAAAAAAAAAACTAAGTCCATGCATGGTTTTTTATAATACGCATTTTACATGAACTTCTTGAAGACCCCTAATGCAACAGAGCGTATTTATGATCTTATTTACTTCTTCTGGTGTTTACTGTTATCCCCAAATAACAAGGACACCAAGGTTCTGGGAAGTTTATAACCCCAAGTTCACTCTACCCATCAACAGTGGCCAAGATGTGAACTCAGACTTCTCTGAACCCATAGCCCTTCGTCTTCACACTGCACCACCCTTCCATCTCAAATGATTTCTTCCCTTGCCAGTCTAACCTCCCAAATCTATCCCCATTCAGCACATGGGGTGAATCTCAGGAGACTGGAGTGGGCTTGTCAAAGCCGGTGGGAAGCATGTGGAAAGAGCTGATGGTGATGCAGGATTTCACAGTGTCTGCTGCAGGGCGGGTTGGGGGTGGGGCCCAAGGGTCCATACAGCAGAGACAGGATTGTGTTGGGGCAGCACCTCCAACTGGATTCACAGAGATACAATATCCAGCAAGACGTGAGCAGGTATGACTTGCAAAAACAACACAAAAATCTATGGTCAAAATTTTAAAGACCAAGTTAGGGCTGGTGCTGCGGCATAGCAGGTTAAGCCACCATCTGCATCGCCCACATTCCATAAGGTTTTGGGCCTCTGAACCCACATAGGAGACCTGGAAGAAGCTCCTGGCTTCCAATGGGCCCAGCTCAAGCCACTGTGGACATTTAGGGAGTGAACCAGCAGGTGGAAGCTCTCTCTCTAGCTCTGCCTTTCAAATAAATAAAAATAAATATTTTTTAAAGAGAGCAAGCTTAAAATGGTAATCAAGTATTCTAAGACTTCAGAAGCCCTTGCCTATACTAAGATCCACTGGGGAGTCTGAGAGGGCACATCATCGTTAGGGATATGAGGGCACTCTGAGACATTCACGGAAAATAGAATTAAATTCATTTTAGTGCAAAAAGAAATTGAAATCCATACATACAAGGAGTCTTCAAAAAGTTCATGAAAATGATTATGAAAAAACTGCAAGGATTTCACAAATTTATGCACCAAAATAAACTTACCTTTTAATCCCATTTTCAAGGAACTTTTTGAAGTACCTTTCCATTGGTGTTTGCCAACCAAACTCTTTGCCCACATAAAACACCCAGTATCATCTCATAGGGTTCAGCTGGAGGATGCCTGGCTTTGAGAGTCTCAGAACCAATGAGGAAGCTCATAGTTTGCCATGAGCCTCATTCCCACAGGGAATTCTGTGTCTGGTTCAACTCAAAACAGCTAGCAGTTACCAGCCACTCCTGCATGCCAGATCCCCACGTAGGCACTGAAGACACAGATAGCAGTAAATCTGATACACCCAGAGCGTGTGTAAGCATGATATGGTGGCCATATATAACCATCTGTTCTCACACTTGGCTCTAATGGGCGGGAGGGGGGTTGGGTTGACAGAAAATGCTTCAAAGTGTTTTACTGAACAAATCTTGAAGTGGTACTCAAAGACCGACAGCAACAATTAAGTGGAGAGAAATTGTGCAACAAAATCCCACCCCAACTTGATGCTGAGGCGGACACTGAGGGTGCAGGATACACAAAGTTTTGAGCTCAAATGCCAACTCTGCTATTCATCTCATTACCTTGGACAAGTTACCTGTCAAATGGGGATCACTGGGCCCATTTCCGAGTTGTCAGGAGGATGCAAAGAGGCCAAGGCACATGAAGCACCTACGGACTTGTCTGATACCATGGTCAGCACACGTGGCTTTTTTCAGAGGGTTGAGGGTGGGGCGATTGATCACATCCTGGGATACCGTGTCAACAAAGAATCTGCAGCTGAACACGGGTTTGGCATAAAAGGAAGGTCATGACTGGTTAGCAGTGTCTGCCAGGACTTGAGAAGGAGGCAATCACATACTGGCTCAGGTCAGCTTTAGAGCTTTCCATCGAATGTCTCCCAAAGGGTCCCTGCCCTGAGAGAAGGAGTTCCTGTGACCAAGGAGACCCCAGAAGAAAGCCAACAGTCCTACTAGAAGGTTCTCTCGTCTCTAAGCCCTTGCAGATGTTCTGCTTTCTTTTATACCTCCTCCTTTCTTATTTATTATTTGAAAGGCAGAGAGAGCGGTATAGAGGTAGACAAGGAGGGAGGGGCAGAAACAGAGAGAGAGAATATCTCCATTCACTGGTTCACTCCACAAATGGCTGCAATGGTCAAAGCTAGGAGCCCGTGCTTCTTCCAGGTCTCCCACATGGATGCAGGGTCCAAGCACTTGGTCCATCTTTCACTGCTTTCCCAGGTGGATTAGTAGGGAGCTGGATTGGAAACGGAGCAGCCGATTCTCAAACCTTGGCCCATATGGGACGCTGGTGTTATAGGCAGCAGCTTAACCCTAAGGCCCCATCTCTTCCTCTCATTAACAACAACAACAAAAAAAATTACCAAGGCTTGTTGCGACAACCATTTCTTGTGATGCTCTGGGTCTAAGATAATTTTGGGGTCTGAGATCTGCATTCAGCCTACTAATTACTGACAGTCCATTCTGAAGGTTCCCCAGGACTCTGCAGAGCCTTTCAGAAGGAGCTTCAGAAGCCAGGCAGAGATTTTCCAACTTCCAGGAGCCACAGAGACAGAGCGAGAGCAGGGGACATCCCTAAAAAGAACTGTACGTCTCACCTTTCAGTAAAACACTCATCAGGTTATAGTCGTAATTCATCATAATCTTTATAACTGTCGTGCTCTGACAATTAAAAACTGTACAAATCAACCATAGGAGAGGGGCCTGTATGGTTGTTTGAAAGAGAGGAGAAGCAGAAAATTTCGGAGGCAGGGACCCAGGTGGTCAAGCAGGTTCATCCCTTCCTCACCACAGGTTCATTCTGTTGGCATTTATCATTTATTTGCTTGCAGGTTATCCACATCCTGGATCCTGAGCTAGGGGCTGGGGGTGAGGCTATTGGAACAAGACAGACACAAGTCTTGTATTCCTGGAGCTTCAAGTCTAGCTGGGGAGATGGGCCACAAAACATCAGACAGGGGCCGACGCCGCGGCTCAATAGGCTAATCCTCCGCCTGTGGCGCCAGCACCCCGGGTTCTAGTCCTGGTCACTGCTCTTCCAGTCCAGCTCTCTGCTATGGCCCTGGAGTGCAGTGGAGGATGGCCCAAGTCCTTGGGCACTGCACCAACATGGGAGACCAGGAGAAGCACCTGGCTCCTGGCTTCGGATGGGCACAGCGCACCAGCTGCAGCGGCCATTGGAGGGTGAACTAACGGAAAAAAGAAGACCTTTCTGTCTGTCTGTCTCTCTCTCTCTCTCTCTCACTGTCCACTCTGCCTGTCAAAAAAAAAAAAAATCAGACAGGCAATTAGCTCATGAGAATCGTGATCAGTGCGGTAGTCATACAGGACACTTTCAGACACAGTGGAGGCAACACAGACCCCAGAGAGGGGAAATTAACATGTCCACCCAGATAGATGGTGTTGGAGCAGAAGGCAGAATTGAGGTCATTGCACCCCAGCTCACTGCTCTTCCTGCAAAGCCATACTGGCTCCAGGAGGGTCTGGGTCAAGAAGCCAGCATTCAGAGTGCAGTGGTGGCAACCGGGAAAGAAAAGCAAGTGTGCAAATCTCTGAATCCTCTGTATTGGAACAAGAGCACAAACTCAGAGTTACAGCTGCATTGCTGGACACTGGTGCGTTTTAGCCATGGGAAATGGTTTCATGTGTCCCACCAGGGATCCTCAACATCAGCCTTCTAGCGTGAGGACAAGGGACAAAGGGGGAGCCTCCCCTGACACAAATTATAAAGAGCAGACAGTGGTGCTGACCCCACTCACACACAGCCACAGAGCTCTGCTCTGTTGTACTTCGCTTTGGAATTAATCAAACAAATCCCTCGATAAATCTGAGGCTGTTATTAGACAACACTAATATCCCCTTTAGAGTAATCCAGGCAAATGCACCCAGGATGGGGGCTCCCAGTGGCTGGAAAGCAGACCTCCTGCCCGCTCCCACACGTCTACACGAGAACACGCACACGGACACGGCCCCCGGCACCCACCCCAGATGTCTCTTCCCAACAGCCCCAGAGGCGTCTGCCCGGATTGCTTCAGGCAAGGGGGAGAACGGAAGGATGGGAGGACAAGGCCTGGATTCCCTCCCTCCCCTCCCCAGCTCTGCCACTGACCTAATTTTTCGTAAGAGAGGATTTTTTTTTCCTTTCTGGTGCTGCTTGTTTGTAAATCATGCCACCCCAGCATGCACATGGCTTAAGGCGGGGCGAGCTAGGAGGTAGGGAAAGGCCGAGGGGCTTGGAACTGCGGCCCAGCTGCCATGTCTTAGGGAAACTGGAAATTCTGTTAGCTCAGAGCGGGGGTTGGTTAAGTAGACGCTACAATGAGGAAGACACAACATCAAGATCAACCGCATTTTCTAGTTGTACTCTTCCCTTTCCTAAACAAGAGGAGGTATGAATTCCAAAATGATCCAACATGGCTCTTCCGCTAGCCTTACTCATGAGTTTATTAGGTTTCTTCATCCTTCCTCTACTGTTAATCCTTAATAGGACACATGATATTCTTACCCTGACGTTGTGACCCCCTCAAGTATGCTTCAGATCTGTTGAAAACTTATCAGGAAAGGCATGGACTTTACTGGTAGGAAGATGATGTGGTTTCAAACTGCAAAGATTGACCTGGAAAAAAATTGACCTGTCAGGGGGAAAAAAAACACACACAAAATAGAAATGACAGCGGCTAAAAACGCACATGGTAAAATTTGTTATTGACTAAAAAATTGAAGAAAGAATCAAACATTCTTGACAAAATTTAGACCTGCAAACTTGACGTGAGAAAATTGGATGTGGTAGAAATAATGGCCACGAAAGAACACTCAAAATGGACAGAGCGACATAGGTAAACATGTGATGGGCATGCACAAAAAGGACTGAGCCATGGATCGAATCTCATTACAGAATGCACGTGAAACACAACTGATCCTGTCCAGTTCAGTAAAACAGACAAGAATTGGAAAAATAAGAAATGGTTTAACTATGCTGAAGAGGAAAATGGATTGGAATTACTTGAGCTTCATATTATTTGGTTCTGAAAAATTGTCCCTTGGTAAGAATGTTCTAGTCTTTGTCAAATTCTGCCCATGCCAATGTCGAGTTAAAGGTCTCAGGGTCGAAGCTGTGCCATCAAAACATCTTAAAAAATGCTAAATAAAAATAAGTTCTATGATTCTGGAGGTCCTGTCCAGTCACAGTATTTTTTTCTGATGAGAGATCAAACAGTAAATAAAATTACACAAATATTTTACTCATAGGAAGAACATAGCATGGGAACTGGCTAGCACAGAGACTCATAGTTCTCAGATTATTAGATTATATTCACCAGGAACATATTTAAAGCAATGTGAAGCCATTTTGCAAACAAACATAGGCTAACCCCAAAGCTGGCACTTCCTATTAGCTTATTTTCTTTCAAAGAGAAGGCATTTGATATCCCCTAAATTAAAAGGCATAAGGCATTTAATACCCCCAGGGTAAAAGGGCACAATATCAGAATTAAAAAAAAAATTGAATGCCACTTTACAAAACACTTATTTCTCTTGCTTTTATGATGAATGGTGAAACCTCCCTCTAGCCTCTGTGTGTCTTTGTAATGCAGGGTTGAAGATACACTGAGCAGTCTCTCTGTGCCTCAGTCTCCCCCTTCATAAAACAGGGAGAAAAGGTAAGGTTACCACAGTGCCTGAAACACAACAGCTGATCAAGGAATGTGAGCCTGAACCCCAGGAGACACCAGTCAGAATCAAGCTGATTCCCAGCCTCCCCTCCACGCTGAGGAGTCTTCAGCGGTCTGGGGGAAAAAAAAAAAAAGAAAAAACCTCCAGCAAGAACAGCTGGAGAGCATGAGCTGATCAGGGCAACCCCCTAAGCCTCCTCATGTGCCTCATGTGCCAAGAAAACACACTGAGATGGTGGGAGGACCCGGGAGAGCAGGACAGGGAGCTGGGGCACTGGCACGGAAGGACAGCAATGTGGAGGTGCTCAAGCTCGTCCGCAGGCTGTGGGTGGGAGTCACACCGTGCGGCTGTTTGAGAAACAAGTTTCTTTAGGCTGGGAGCAAAGGACACTCACGGAGGCTTTCTAGTGCCGAAGCCTTTCATCTTTGCCTTCCCTGCAGGAAAGCCTCTTCAGAGAGCCTCACCTCCAGAGTCTGCACACAGGATGGAGACGACAGGGGATATCCTCTTACAGCCCATCGCACAGACGGCTGCACTCTTTCCCAAGCCCAGCCAGCCTCCAGGCATCCATCCGCCCACCCCTTTATCCACGCATCCCTCCATCCCTCTACCCCTCAACCAGAGCGCGAGACAGAAAAGTGAAAGACACAGTTCCTGTCCAAGATATCATACCAATCAGCCTGTCCCCAAGCCAAGCAAGTGACAATGGATACACGCAGTGCCATCTTTAGGTACCATCTGCCCCTGAGGTTTTTCTGCCACCCATGTTCTCATCACATCTCTCATCCTGTTCTTTCCCTCTCTATTCCTCATCACTAATATTTACTTATTGAGCTTTCATTGTATTTAAATAGACAGGCAGACTGACAGAGATGTTCCATTTGCTGGTTCACTCCCCAGCTGCATCACCCAAGGCTGGGCCAGGTTCAATCCAGGAGCCTGGAACTCAATCCAAGTCTCCCAGAGGGGTAAGCAAGGACCAAGACTGGAGCCATCTCCTGCTACTCCCCACGTGTGTATTAGCAGGAAGCTGGATCAGAGGTGAGGCTGGGACTCGAACCCAGGAACTCTGAAATGGGATGCGGGTATCTCAAGCAGCATTGTAACTCTGTCAAATGCTCACCTGCACACTCATCATTATGAATGACACATTTATTGGTTTACTTTTTTCTACAATGATATTTTTCACCCACTTATTATAGATATCATAGCCATTTCTGTCACCACTGATCATGCCTGGGAAATAGGGTTCTTTGGAATCAATTAATTACTGCCACATATCTTCAAGTGCTGCAGGGAAATGGACGCTGGACTGGGAGTTAGGATTGCTGGGCTCCAGTCCTGTTCCCCCAGCCACTTGCTACCTGAGTGCTCCACTGTAAGCCACCTTTACTCTCAAGGTCAAGGTTTCATAAAAGGAGGTTGGATTATGATGCTCATGGGGAAAAGGAGAGTAAAATGCATGTGTTAGGAGAATATGTAAATTGAAATAATATTTATTTTACAATTTAATACAGTGAAAGATTTTCACTAAATCTTGATTCTTGGATAGTTGGGACCATGCTGACAACAGACCAATAACAAAACAACTCAAGGGTCATAGGTTTAAAAGATGGAGAGACTATGGGATTTCTGCCCAAGCAATGAACAGTGCCAGTCATTTCAATTATGGCCCAAGGGATTATATAGATGCTAAGCTAAAAAAAAAAAAGTGGTAAGTTGAGGGCAGCTTGTACATTTCTCTTTGCAGAACACACGTCCGAGTCGTGATCAGAGCATAGCCTAATCAGTTGTGTGCAGGAGAGGGGGAAGGTTAGGAGACAGGTCAGTGGAATGGGCAGTGCACGCTGGAGGCACACCAGCTAGGACAGTCAGAAAAGGTTCGGGTCACTGGGGGTCACAGGAACCACCATCCAATGATAGGATGAACAGGGCATGGCAGAGAGAAGTGCACGCTCCACCGTCAACTCCCAGGGCTCCTTGCTGAAGGAGACAGATGGCTTTCTCTCATCAACCCAAGGCTCCTTGTTTGGAAAGCCAGGAAAACCAACAATCTCCTTGATAAGGGTAGTTGGGAGAACAGAAGGGAGTCACAAGGGAATGGACTTAGTTCAGTCTCTGGCTTGTAGTGAGCACTTTATGAGCATTAACGCTCATTATTATCAAATCTAGTCCATCAAAATAGCAGA
This sequence comes from Oryctolagus cuniculus, assembly GCF_051225735.1. NCBI lineage: Eukaryota > Metazoa > Chordata > Mammalia > Lagomorpha > Leporidae > Oryctolagus > Oryctolagus cuniculus. The sequence continues at coordinate 28,488,585 of NC_142886.1, read as the reverse complement.
AAATAAATCCAAAATATGCCATGAAATTACAATGCAGCCCATGGCCTGTTCAGGAGCTTGGTTACAGATGACTCCTAAGCCAGACTCGGTCCAAGTCCTCCAACTACTGGCTCTCTGCTGCTGACCTGCAGGCAGGACACTCAGGCCAGCACAGCCAGGCTGAGTCCAGAGAAAGCCCTGGGCTCCCATGACTTCTGTCCCTTTCAGAGCACCCATCACTTTATAATAGCTCAGTTCAGCCAGTGCCGTGGCTCAATAGGCTAATCCTCTGCCTGTGGCGCCGGCATACCGGGTTCTAGTCCCGGTCAGGGTGCCGGATTTTGCCCTGGTTGCCCTTTTCCAGGCCAGCTCTCTGCTGTGGCCAGGGAGTGCAGTGGAGGATGGCCCAGGTCCTTGGGCCTTGCACCCACATGGGAGACCAGGAAGAGCACCTGGCTCTGGGCTTCAGATCAGCGCCATGCGCCAGCCACAGCATGCTGGCCACGGTGGCCATTGGAGGGTGAACCAACGGCAAAAGGAAGACCTTTCTCTCTCTCTCTCTCTCTCACTGTCCACTCTGCCTGTTAAAAAAAAAAAAATAGCTCAGCTCATCAGGCAGCATGAAGATGTGCCGCTCCTGAGCCAGAGTGGACCTGCGGTAAGCATTCCTTGCTGTGGGTGGGCATGGAAAGAGGCGCCTCTCCAGTCACACCATGGGGTGTCAGGAAGAGAGTTTGTGTGAGCACGCATGCCCACGTAGGCTCCCTTCCCTGGTTCCCATCGCACGCCAGCTGGGCCCCTAACACCTCAATTTCTTCTGCCTAGAAAAATGTTGGAAGGCGTCCCCCTCCTCCCCAGGCTCCCCGTCCTGACTTACGCTGGATAAGCAACTTCAGATTGCTGAGCAGCAATGCCAACACAGCTGGGCGAAAACTCCTGTGTCCTGAAATTCCTGGAAAACTGTCATGCAGAGCAAGCATTCGGAGCTCAGACACAGCTCCCACCCCCAGCCCTCGAGAGCTGGAGACGGGAGGAAGGCAGCAAGCAGACAGCAAGGGCCTAGCCTCCATTTCCTTAAGAAAGTATTTTTGTTTCCATTCCAAGCACCCCACACCTGGGCAAAGACAGAGGAACCATGAGTGGATTAATTACCAGCACTTTTGTTCCTAGCTGAGCCATGGCTTCCAGCATCCCTAAGGTGTGGAACAACTGGTCCATCAGAACTAGAGCAATCTCTCCATCTCTCCTCTCAGCCCAAGACAAGGTGGCTTTGAGCTGTGCTTCGGTGACAAACCCCCCATAGTTCTTCGTGTGACTCCAAAGAAAAACTTAGCCAAGGCATTTCATGTTTCACTCACAGAGCCTCAGAGAAACACAAGGTTCAAAGCAGAGAACTAATCTGCAGATCTTAGGCAAGTCACTGCATTTCTCTGGGTTTGATTCTTTCACATCTTCGAGTCCTTGATGGCCAGAGGATCGTGATGTTCCAAGAGCCAGATGCTCATCATGTGTCAAACATCCAAAACCCTCAGTTTCATCACCTGTATGTGAAACAAGTTTCTCTTTGTACAAGAGTTCTCAAACAGACAAATCTCACTGGACTGAAGGCAGAAGAAAGATCAAGATGAATAATTTTGGAAACTAAATGATACAATTTTTGAAAAAATATTTTATTTATCTAAAGACAGAGTTACAGAGAGAGGTCTTCCATCTGCAGGTTCACTCCCCAGATGACTGCAATGACCGGAGCTGCACTGATCCAAAGCCAGGAGCTTCTTCCGGGTCTCTCATGTGGGTGCAGGGGTCCAAGGACTTGGTCCATCTTCTACTGCTTTTCCAGGCTATAGCAGAGAGCTGGATCAGAAGAGAAGCAACTGGGACTCAAACTGGTGCCCATATGAGATGCCAGCGCTTCAGGCCAGGGCTTTAACCCACTGCACCACAGCGCTGGCCCCATTTATGCAATTTTAATACTGTCATTACATTCAAACACATGCCCCAACTTCAACCAGGTTAAGAAAGTGTACTCTTAGGGCTTGCGTTGTAGCACAACAGGTTAAGGCACCACTTGCAACACTGGCATCCCTGATAAATGCCTATTCCAGTGCCAGCTCTCCACTGCTCATCCAGCTCCCTGTTAATGTACCTGGAAAGACAGCAGAAGATAGCCTATATGCTTGGTTACCTGCCATCCACGTGGGAGACTCAGATGGAGTTCCAGGCTCCTGGCTTCAGCCTAGCCTATTTGGGAAATAAATCAGCAGAGGAAAGATCTCTCTCTCTCTCTCTCTCTCTCTCTCTCTCTCTCTCCCTCCCTCCCTCCCTCCCCTGCATCCCCACTCCAACCCCCACCTCTCAAATAAATTTTTAAAAATATTTTTAAAAAAAGTATACTGTGAGTATAGAGCAAGAATTTTTAATTTTCCTTTGTTACCAATTTCCTTCCCCATTGCTGGCTATCTGCTGTGGTCTCTTTTATGAACTCCTTTCCTTCCATGATCCTAAATGTTAAGATTCTCAAAAGGTCTCTGGTTGAGCTTCTTCTCTCAACTACAGTCTTTCCCTGGGCAACCTCAACCACATCCAAGTCTTTTACCACCTCCTATAGTAGCAGCCCTGAGTCGGTACCCAGCCCCACCCTCCTGTCCCTGTGCCAAACACTGCACCTACAGACCTCTGTATGTCTCCCCGCAGAGGTTCTGAGGAAAAGGCAGGATGTGGCCAAATCAAAACATATTTTCACTCCTCTTATCTTCATCCCAAACCTGCTCCTCCTCACACTGACTTTCCTGTCCTATGTACCTGTGACTAGTGGAGCATCTTACCACCATTTCTACTTCCTCTTCTCAATAACAACAACAATAATAATAGCAAATATTCACCAAATGCCTACTACAATCCAAGCTTTGTTCTATACACTCTACATGTGCAATCTCATTTAAACCTCACAACAACCCTGAATGGTGAGGACTATCATCCCCATTTCACAACGGAGCTGATACACTGAGGCGTGAAGTCATTTGCTGAAGCTTGCACAGTTCATATGCATGTGGCCAAGCCCAGGAGCCTAAATCTAAAACCAAATGCCGGTGCCCACCCAGTGATTGAGTTCCACTCAACCACATCTCTGTAGTTGGACCTTCTTCCATCACTACTCCCCTAGAACAGACTCGTCTCTCACCAAAACCACACAAGAGCCTCCCTGCTGTAAGCCTTCCAGTTACCAATCTGATGTGCAAACTGCCCCTACAGCTGTCTTTCTAAAATTCCAATCAGTCACTACTCGGCTACGAAACTTCTGATGGCTCCCATGTGTGGAAAAAACTAAGGTCCCAAATCCTAACAAGGCATTTATGACCCTAACTGTTCTCACTCTCAGTCCAGCCACATTAACTCCTGCAAATACCGGAAGCAGCATCCTGATGTTTCACGGAGCTGCCCTGAACGCTCTTTCCTCCCGTCTACCAACCAAAACTTCCAAGGTCTGCCTGAGTTTCCTCTGTGAAGTGGCCCCAAACCCTGACGCCCACTACAAGCACACATCCCATCTCAAGGGGGTGAGACTCTCTTCTAAGTTGCTCTACAGACATTCTACAGGCTTTGCAACAACTCTGGTTTGTTGCACTTCTTTGCCAGATGGGCTTCCAGACTAAACCCTAAGCTCCTCCTAGGCAGGGATCACATGGGAGCATAACAAACATTCACTCAGTGAACACCAGATGGATGTACTTGTTCTAATAAATAGATGGCCTATTCTACCAACGCACAACAATGGTACACCAAGGACTGCTTCACCAAAGCCTGATGATACTGTGAGGACTTTGTTCTCTTATGCAATCCAGAGTCGTCCCAGTCAATGCTCCCACTGTGACTTTCATGCTCAAGGTGACTCTGGAATGGTATTAGAAATCCCCAGGCAGCCTGAGGCCTCCAAAAAAGTAGGTGTGGCTGGAATTCCTCCCCTCCCCCAGGAAGCCCTCCAGAACCATTTGCAGTGGTCAAACAAGACCACCACATACCAAGATGAAGACAGAGTCAAGGAGCCCAACACACCTACCACTGGCATCAGCAGCACTTCAGGCATCAGCCTCCGCCTAAAAATTCTAAGCTCTGGGGTTGAGGGACTGTTATAGCTAGCCTGCAGTAACTACAGCCAATCCAAAGAGAGATAAATGTGGTCTTGAGTGTCAATCAGTGGCCTCCAAACCTTTCTGAACAAACTCCCCATTAGAAAAAGTAATTTCTCCTTGTCTTCCCCGTACATGTATATCTGTATCTAAATAACTTGCATAGCACTGTAAATTAACAATGCATTTTATTGTGTCCTTCCTTTATCTCCAAAGAGGGGTCTTGCATATCCCCCAGTTTGGAGGCCACTAGTCTGTGGAATCCCCTTCCGCAAGCCTCTGAAAGACAGAGGATGACATGAGCAAACAGGCGCGGGGATGAGTCTGAAGGCTCTCAGAACTGTGCAACCCTTGGACTGAAGTTGTTCATGCACTAGTACAAGCTATTGACAGCCAAAACCTGCTGTACCCCTTCAGTGAGGGCTTGGCTGAGCCAGGTGGCTTGTGGTCCAGAAGCACCAGCCACCAGAGACTTCTTCCTCTATAGCTCTGATTCCTCCAACCTGAGCAGCCACTCCCTTCCTCTATGTGACAGCTCGTCCAATATCCGAGGACAATTATCCTGTCCCCATTGAGCCTCATCTTCTCCAGGGAATACACACGAGCTAATGGGGCCTCTCCATCTCCAGTGACAACAACGTGCTTGCCTCAAACAGCCGTTCCACAGCATTTACAAGGTCCCAGGCTGGCTGCTGCCTGGAATTGTTACAGGAAACCATTGGTCTGTAAACAACAAAAGAATTTTCTACTTCATCGTCAACTACATCAAACCAAGTGGAATTTGTACGCGCTTGACACAAACTCAAAAGAGCTGATCTGGAGCTGGTGCTGTGGCATAGTGGGCTAAACCTCCACCTAAGGCGCCAGAATCCCACACGGGCGCCAGTTCTAGTCCTGGCTGCTCCTCTTCCTACCCAGCTCTCTGCTATGGCCTAGGAAAGCAGTGGAAGATGACCCAAGTGCTTGGACCCCTGTACCTGCATGGGAGACCCAGAGGATGCTCCTGGCTTCTAGGTTCAGACTGGCCCAGCTCTGGTCATTGAGGCATCTGGGGAGTGAACCAGCAGATGATAGACCTCTCTCTCTCTCTCTCTCTCTCTCTCTCTCTCTGCCTTTGCTTCTCTCTGTATCTCTACCTCTCAAATAAATAATCTTTTTGTTCAAAAAAGAAAAAGAGTTGTTCCACATGGAACTCATCACTTTTTCTGTTGAAAGAGAGAAGGTAGTGGTGCCGGGGCTGTGGGTAGTAGGTTAAGCATCTGCCTGCGGCATCAGCATCCCATATGGGCACCAGTTTGAGTCCCAGCTGCTCCACTTCTGATCCAGCTCTCTGCTATGGCCTGGGAAAGCAGTGGAAGATGGCCCAAGTACTTGGAACCCTGCATCCACGTGGGAGACCCAGAAGAAACTCCTGGCTCCTAGCCTCAGATTAGTCCAGCTCTGACCATTGTAGACATTTAGGGAATAAACCAGCGGATGGAAAACCTCTCTGTGTCTCTCCCTCTGTCTATAACTCTGCCTCTCAAGTAAATAAATAAATCTTGAGAGAGAGAGAGAGAGAGAGAGAAGGTGTTTCTGATGGTAGCCAATGAGATCCAAGACTTATCTGATTTCACTGATGAATTTTTTCAACAGACGCTATTGAGCTCACGTGTCTGGGAAACTGCATCCATCCACCAGTGTTAGAACATACACACAAATGTGAACACAGGAACTCTTGTGCAGTGTTCTGTTAAGCAACATTTACTGAGCACCTGCTTTTCATCAGAGACTTGCCAATTAGCACACAAATGCCTGTGTGCGTTCATTAACAAAGGGAAATGGAGCGCTACTTGGTGTCACGCGTTACAATTCCCAAAGATAGCACTTCTTCACATCCCCTCCCACAAGAGGAAACCCAGCTGGACAGTCCCAACTTGGATTAAGGGTGGGAAAGCCTAAAGGAGCCAATAGACCAATAGACTCAGGGAGGCCATGTTACCTAGCAGTTAAATACCCACATCAGAGCAGCTGGGGTTGACATGGACTCCCAACTCCAATTGCTTGCTAATGTAGATCCTGCGAGGCAGTAGGTGAGGACTCAAGGATTTGGGTTCACGCTGCCTATTAGGAAGACTTGGACTGAGTTCCTGGTTCCTGGCTGCAGCCTGACCCACCCTGACCAATGCAAGAATTTGAGGGTGAACCAGCAAACGGGAGCTCTAGCTGCCACCCAAATAAATACAATTTATGATATTTATTTATTGATTTTCATCAACCTGAAAGGCAGAGTGCCAGATCTCTCTCTACATAGATAGAGAGAGAGAGAAACAGACAGACAGACACAGACAGAAATTGAAAGAGAAAGGAAGACAGAGATCTTCCAGCCACTGCCTCACTCCCTGAAGGCCTACAAAAGCCAGGGCTGGGCCAGGTCAAAGACAGAAGCCTAGAATTCCATCCAGGAGGCTTCTCATGAAGGTAAGAGACACAAGCACTGCAACCGTCATCCACTGCCTCGCAGGATGCATTAGCAGGAAGTTGGATCCCAAGCAGAGCAGCAGGTCTCAAACCAGCACTCCAATACAGCATGCAGGCATCCTAAGCAGCAACTTAACCCTCTCTGCCACAATGCCCACCCTCCCTTCAAATAAATAAATTTTAAAATAAATAAAATAAAATATTTATAAAATAAATAAAACCATAGCCACTAATTGTATACTTTACATAGAGTTGAAAAAAGCCCCAATTTGCATTAACACAAAAAATGAAAACTTAACATCAGCACGAGCAAACAGCCAAGTTTCACAGCAACTAAAACCCAACCGTTCTCTGCCCACGTGGCAATTAGTGCACAGTGGTGTGAGATGGTCATACCCACTCCCGGCGCAGGTGTGTGGTTGGCAGAGCCCGGCCAGGCAGTGAGACCACAGATGAGAAACCGGTGATTCTGCATGCATTCCAATGCCGGACTCAAATGATGTCTGTGGGATTTGCCCTTAAAAGCCAACAATTTCAAACCACCAAATTATGAGACAAGTTCATTTTCTTTACTGCTCTGTCAGTAAAACATAGGGAGGTGGCCAAGAGCCAAGACCTCCTCGTCCCCTTTAGGGTGCCACAGGGAATTTGCGTACCAGATTTCTAGTCTGTGCCAATGAGGGAGTAACACCCTTTAGCCCTGCCTCTGCCCTTTGCCTAGGAGAGTGTCGTCCAGTGGTGCCAAAAACATGGGCTACCCAAGGCAGCCTGGCAGGGTGGTGAGCATCTCCTCATAAGGCATATGTTTGCAAGGCCAGTTTCCAAGAGTAGCTACTCAATGCCTGCTGCACTACATGCCCTTATCTATATATATGAGAAAAAAAACCCCTACTGGCTCTTAAGCAAAACCTTTATTTCTGTTGGCACGTCTGACCCCAACTACTAGGATGGGAATGCCAAGCAAGTCCAATCCAATTCCCTTTTCTTTTACTCTACTGCTTTCCACAACTCCCCATCTTATTGCAAAGCAATTTGGGATTTCCAGAGGGCTCCTTCTCAACTTAGAGAGTCTGAAAACCTAGCTGGGTATGGAGGAAGATGGGACATCTTAAGGAGGAGTGAAATGAGGCACAGACAATAGAGCGAGCCAGAGAGGGGGCTAACCACGAATCCTCCACATCACCAGCTCCCCTGGAACAAAATGACTGGAGCATGAATCACCTCCTTGCATCAAGATCTATTCCCACATCAATCCCTCCCACACTGTTTAATCACAAGCAGTTAATTCCAAATACCTCAGCGGTATCTCTACTGCTTGTGCCATGTTTGAAAAGTCCTTGTGAATTTTACTTGACACAAGGGTCCATTCCTGCAAAGCATAGTCCAGCGCTGTTAGGATCCACCTACCCATCCATACTCTGGCCCCCACGGCCCACTGCAGAGGCCAGATTGCTTTACGCAGAGTGAGGAACAGTGGAAGTGACAGGGAAGCGGACTGACCTGACCTGGGGAAGAGTGCAGACTGGAGATACATCAGGCTGCCTTGAAAAACACAAAGGTCCCTTCACTGCAGTTGGCTTGGGTCTTTTTTTTTGGGGGGTGGGGTGGGTTAGAAGAAACAAGAGCTCATCTTACACAGTGGAGAGGACAATGGAGATGAGGATTTCGACTCAATGACCTGTAAAGTCCCTTCTAAACCCATCACCCCTTGATTCTTTACAAGGTACCCTGGTTTCACTGCATTACACAGGGCAAAGCCACAGTGCAAAGGCAAAATCCATAGGATGGCATTCTCTCTAAGGGTCCCAGGATCTGCACTTTATCCCTCACAGATTACTCCTGGGACATGGGCTACAGATACTAGATACCATGTTTCTCATCATATGTGGAAGAAAGGTTCTAGAATTGTCTGCAACACACTGGGCACAAGAGTGGACCCTGTGGCCCTAGCGCCACCAATACCCATAGCGCCACTGAGAGTCTACCTTCTAAGGACTTCACCCTGGCAAACAGAACACCTTCAGGAGAAGCAAACTGTCAGATGAGAGGTAAAAGTGCAGGAAGAGGAACAGATGATTAGCGGCTCATCTGGAAACCTGAAGGCAGAGTTCCCCAGTCACTTTCTTGGCTGTAAAGACACTGGACTTAAACAAGCATTTTTTTTTTTTTTTTGACAGGCAGAGTTAGTGACAGTGAGAGAGAGTCAGAGAGAAAGGTCTTCCTTCCATTGGTTCACCCCTGTATGCCGTCCTGGCCGGCGTGCTGCACCAATCCGAAGCCAGGAGCAGGTGCTTCCTCCTGGTCTCCCATGCGGGTGCAGGGCCCAAGCACTTGGGCCATCCTCCACTGCCCACCCTGGGCCACAGCAGGGAGCTATAAAACCAAAAGGATCCGAGTGCATTGCACAGCTAGAAAACCTGAACCAGGAGCTTCCCGGCGCTTGCGGCTCCTGTCCCAGGCTTTCTTCCAGTTCTTCCCCTGTCAGCCCGCATACACCCTGATGAGTGCAGCATTTTCCCCAAAAGAGATCAAATATTTCACAATTTCTAGGACTAAATTCAAAGCAAGTTTTATCACAGAGTGGAACTAGGTAGCTTCGCTGGATGCCTATGAGGTCAATTTGTTTTTAAAAGCCCCTGGTCCTGGTTCCTGGATTTTCAAAGAAAAACAACTTAGGGAAGTGCATGATTTACAGTGTGGCCAGCAGTCAGGGTTTGAAAGCAGACATGAGGATGACACATTTCAAGGGGGGGCCCATATTGCTTTTTAAATAGGTCACCCAAAGACATCCATTGCTGGAGACGAGCAGCAGTAATGACAACTCACTGGCAATGTTGTCTCCCAAAGAGATCACGGGGACAGGCGTGCAGGGCCCCACTCTGTCCTCCTCGTCCACCCTTAGCCTGTCACCTGCAACAGAGGGCCTCTGAGAGCCACACAAACCACACATCTCAGTGTCAGCAGGAAAGATCCTAGGACTGGGACAAAGACTCGGTTTACAAACCAGACTATTGCTGTAAATCTACAGCAACTCGCTGCAAATACTGCTTCCCTTTTCCCTACTGGATTTACTCCATATCTCCTCCCATCTCGCCTGCCTGAAGGCTTTCCTCTATGCCGAGAGCCTTGTGTGCTCTTTAGCCGTGGCTCCTCCCTACTGCTCGGTACGAAGCTAGAATTATGTCTGTGATGAGGGGGTCATCGGTGGCAAGGCAATCATGCAAACACCTAGAGCAGAATCGTTGTCTCCTTCACAGAGCTGGATCCACACACGTTTGTCCTGAAACATAGGATATTGGAGGGTCCTTAAAAAAAAATCGCAAATATAAAATTAGGACCGAGGCCTCTAAAGGATGTAGGAAACGTTCAGTATCATAGCCAATCCACCTCTGTAATCCTCTCTCCTCCCCACACGTGGAGCAAAGGAGAAGAATTAATACAGAGAAGGGAGTTTGGCTGCTCTGTGTGTGAAGAGAAGCAGGAAGAAGCAGCACAGCTAGAAAGCATCTGGCCAGGTCACCTGCAAGTTCCATCTTCCACCTCTAGCCCCGAGTCAGGTGCTGGCTCTTTCCTGGTACCTGGGAAGTCAAAGGGGAGTCTGAAGGGGTCAGAAGCTGTGCTCCACCTCCCCAAGACCCTTGCGTCCGGTCCCCAGGCACTGCACTGCAAACCAGGGTCTTAGGACAGGGAATTAAACACCCAGGGCCACTCATTTCCATTTTTTTCTGATTTTCTCTCTGACTGGAAGGAGCAATGCTCCTGGGACCAGCCAAGCTGATAACCTGCTGCACCAAGAGTCTGACATTTTGCTTATCGGCCGCATCCAGGGAGCCAGCACTCCTTTTCACGTCAGAGACACAGGCCATTGTGTTAATGAAGGGAGCCTGGGAGCAGTAAAATGCCACGGTGGGGATCTGGGACCTCGGTGGCCCAGAACACCAGCCCAGCAGGCAGCAGCTAAGCTTGCCCCACGCCCTTGACCCACAACAGTTCAATGGCTCCGCAGGGCCTGGGGCTGCTCATCTATTCAGTGGGATGGTAAAGCCTGCCCTACAGCCTTCTCAGGGCCTCAGAGCACTGTACATGTGCAAAGTGCAGTGAGTATGGTCCAACCGTCACAACCATCATCAGCCACCCCATGCTCCCAGGCAGAAGCAAAAGGGCAATGAAATGGGATTTTATCCCTTCCTGAAAACATCCTCCTTTTCTCTTCTTCCTCCTTTCAAGCTAAGATACAGGAAAATGATAATGTCGGGAAAGGGAAACATTGACTCTGTGGAACCATAGATGGACCCGGACAGCAAGAGACCAGAATGTGTGTTTGCTATGCAGAGAACTCCACACAAACTTTATCTCATTGAATGATCAACAACTCCCTGATGTAGCATTCCTTATCCCTACTTTACTGAGAGGCAAGATAGCAAGGTGGTTATGAGTGTGGGCATTGAAGCCAGGCTGCTGAGATACCAACCCCAGCTTGGTCTCTTACTATCTACAGGATCTAGGACAAGTTATTTAGCCTCTTTTTCCTCACATTCTTTATCTACAAAATAAGAAGAATAATACCATGTCAGGAGCGGTTGTAAGAGTTAAGAGCTGGGACCTGCGCTGTGGCGTAGCAGTTAAGGCTGCTTGCCTGTGACGCTGGCATCCCATTTGGGCACTGGTTCAAGTCCTGGCTGCTCCACCTCTGATCCAGCTCTTTGCTAATGGCCAGTAAAAAGCAGCGGAAGAAGGCCTAAGTCCTTGGGCCCCTGCTACCCATGTGGGAGAGCCAGATGAAGTTCCTGGATTCGGCCTGGCTCATCCATAGCCATTGTGGCCATCTGGGGAGTGAACCGTCAGATGGGCGATATCTCTCCCCTCCCTCCACCTCCACCCGGTAACTCTTTCAAATAAATAATTTTTTTAAAGATCCTTTAAACAGTTCAAGAAAAATACATGTTATAGGAGAGTTTTACATGGATTTTAAAAAAAAAAAAATGGCACCAAAATAAACCTATCTTTTGGGGCTGGCGCTGTGGCTCAGCAGGTTAGGCCACTGACTGTAGTGCTAGCATCCCATGTGGGTACCAGTTCAATTCCTGGCTGCTCTTCTGATCCAGCTCCCTGTTGGTGTGCCTAGGAGGGCAGCAGCAGATGGCGTAAGTGCTTGGGTCCTTGCACCCATGTTAGAGACCAGGAGGAGGTTCCTGGCTCCAGGCTTCATACCAACCCAGCTCTGGCCACTGTGGCCATTTGGTGAGTGAACCAGCAGATGGAAGGGTGCTTGCTCTCTCCTCTCTCTCCTCTCTCTCTCTCTCTCTGCCTTTCCCTCTAACTCTGCCTTTCAAATAAAATAAATCTAAAAAAATTTTAAAAACTCACTACTTCTCCATGAACTTTCTATATTACCCTCATACATGTAACGCGGTTAAAATACTGCAGATGTGAAGGGCTCTGAGACTGTTACCCACCATTAACATTATTATTAATGAATGTATTAAATCTTCCAAAATCTTCTCCAAAGACATGAAACATGTAAGTGGGCAAGCCCCAATTTAAGTCATTTTCACTTCAGCACCCATACTCTTAACCACACTGCTGAACTACGCCCAAGTTCCAGTTGTCTCTGTTCCTCAGTGTCCTCATCTGTAGGATAGGGTTAGTTCATGGCATCAACCTTATGGGAGTCTTGGGAGCATTAGATGAGCTGACAAATAGAAATGCCCCTAGGATGTCAGGCACACGGTGATGTTGAGTAAGAACAACAATAACAGTAATGACAGCATTTGTACTTTGTCCAAGGAGAGGCACCGCATTCAGATCCCTGCCCCAAAGCCTCCCCTCTCTAGTTCCACTTCTGAGGCCCCACAGCCACAGGCCTGCAGCACACAGCCCGTGAGAGCAGGGCAGTAAGAGGAGCCGAAGAAGGGCACGCGGTTCCATCCCCAAGCGAAGCCTGCAGCTGACACCCCCACCCCTTCTGCCCTGTGATGGACAGGGAGGACACAGCTGATGGGCAGCTGCCCCAGGAACTGGAAACCATCTTTCCAGGGCAGCCTGCAAAGGGAGATAGGGGTCTGGAAAACAATTAGCCCCCAGTGCTGGGCCCGGGGTTTGTCATTACCAAATGCAAATGCAAGTTCACATGCCACTCCATGGCTCCTGGCAAAATGCCTGCCGACCAACCCTCAACGTGGCTGCATCTGCACCAAAGCATTATCCGCGGCCCAGCCCCCTGTGCAGACTGCAGCTGGTGTGCAGGCCCCGCGAAGGGAGAAGGCTGTGCTTGCCCCTTGATAGGGCAAACGAGGAGGAAGGGTCTTATTTCTTTAAAGGAGGCAGAGAGATTATGTGAAGGGGGTGGGGGGATTAAAAAAATTGCTCTTCCCTCAGCAGTTAAAAGAGGGATAATTGGAGCAAGTAGCAGGCGGCTGTTCTGCCATTTAGCATCCAGCATACCCAGGAAATCTCACTTGGTAATCAGGAGGAGAGGAGGGAAAAGGAGCAATCAGGCCCCTATTCAGCCTCCGTTTAGCGACAGCCCCTGCTGGCTGGCTGGGCTGGCCCCCTTGCAAGCCTCAATGCTAGGTGTCAGAAGCAGCAGGCCCTCCTTTGTGTGCATTTAAGGCCTTGCTTCCACAGAGCTTCCTTCTCCAAACCGGGAGGCATTCAGAAAGGAGTTACCCTTTCCTCTCTGATCACCACCACCCCCTGCCGTGGCCATCCCTTCCCAAAGCATTCAGCAGGACACAGGTTAGGAACAATGGCATGTCACAACTCCACAGGGTGTGCACCCGGAGCAAGAGCAGAGACGCCTATGCTTTCACACAAGTGCCCACGACAGAAAGATCCCACAACAGAAAGATCCCACTGGGACAATCACAGGTGCCTTAACAGCAGCGGCCAATGTCTCCAGACCTCATTGGCAGGCAGGGATGAGCAGCGTCCCCTCTGTGTCTGCCATTGCTTCCCCGTTTTGAATCTGAGAGGTGGAGGAAGAGTCACAACATTCTCAATAAAAAGAAAAGTAATTGAAATTCACTTTCAGGAAGGCACACGGAGGCCACACGGCGGTGTTGAGCCATTAATCAAACCAACCCAAGTAGGATGTCAGCATCCGACAGCAAGAGGGAAGGGGGATGGGGGATGGTCACTGGTGAGTACCACACAACAGCCAGCTTGTAATAAGGCTCTGGTCCCCCATCACCAACACCCACTGCTCTCCTCCAATACAGGATTCCAACACCTGAAACCCAAACAGCTGAGACTTGAGACAAGCACCTTCTGGTCTGGGCACCTGCCCAAGTCAGCAGGAAAAGATAGCAGACAACGAACCCACAGGGGCTCCTGCCTCTCCCCTCAATTAACCTGAAAATGTGGTCACACACAAGGTATGTGACTTGTGGAGGCACACGTTTTGAGATGTGGGAGTCGAGACCAATTCACGAAACCTTCTCCATCTTCCCCAGCCCCAACTACCTGCAACAGGCTGACTTCATGCTGCATGAATTTTCAGAAAAACTGGTGCTGAAATTCATATACCTTGGCAGCCAATCAATTCTTCACAACCATAAGGTTGTTGAGAAATTCCATGCATGCATTCATAACCAAAAAAGCTTTTAAAAAAAATAATGAAGTTTCAACTCCTTCCAAGGTAATGACAAACTCTCAAGGACCTATGAGTGGACAGTTGTCCCAGGGGAGCTCAGGATACCTCTTCATTAGCCACTGGGCTTCCAGGCTGCCCTTAAGAGGACAGAACGAGCTCAACAAAAAGCCAGGTGAAAAATGCCAGGCTGTAGCTTAACTATGCTCCAAAGCAGAGATGTACAACTTGACAGTCACTTTGAGTTACCTACAGTTCTTTCAAGGTCGTTCCTGAAAAGGCTCAAGCTGGCTGAGCAGGAAAGCATTCTCTGTATAAACAGAACACCTGGGAGTCGGGGACTACTTCCCCAGCCATCAGGAGCCATAACATCCAATACGAGCCGGCGCCGCGGCTCACTAGGCTAATCCTCCGCCTTGCAGCGCCAGCACACCGGGTTCTAGTCCCGGTCAGGGCCCCGGATTCTGTCCCGGTTGCCCCTCTTCCAGGCCAGCTCTCTGCTGTGGCCAGGGACTGCAGTGGAGGATGGCCCAAGTCCTTGGGCCCTGCACCCCATGGGAGACCAGGATAAGTACCTGGCTCTTGCCTTCGGATCAGCGCGGTGTGCTGGCCACAGCGCGCCGGCTGCGGCGGCCATTGGAGGGTGAACCAACGGCAAAGGAAGACCTTTCTCTCTGTCTCTCTCTCTCACTGTCCACTCTGCCTGTCAAAAAATAAAAAATAAAAAAAAAAATCCAGTACGACTATTACTTGGGGTGGGGGCTTGGAACTAAGCATTCCCAATTGAGCTCCATGGTATTCAGTCTGCAGCCAGAGCGAAGAGTTCTTCACCACATAAAGAGAGAAGATACTGTGTCCATTAGCTCTTCCCTATGGGCCTGACTCTACCCTGCCAACTCTCTGCCTTATTATCTGGGTCTAACCTAGGGAAGACAACCAATGGGGAGTCCAAAGAGCACAAGCACATAGAAGAGATGGCCACTCTGTGTGTTCCTTCTGTGTGTTCCTTCTAGGGTGTTTTGGAGCCATCAAGATGTGCAGAGCCAGACAGACCAAGCAAAGAGCAACACAGCAGGTGGGCATGCAGCTGATGGGCCACACAAGGTCTCTCCAACAGGCCCAACCACATCCATGCAGCAGCCGGCACCCGCACAGCTCTCTCTGCCCTTGGAACTGCAGGAGCAAGTGGAGAGAAAGGGCTCTTCCACATCAGGTGCAAGCCCTCACACAAACAGCAGGGCCCTTCCCGCTCCTGGGGCCAGTCAGGTGCATGGTACAGTGGACAGACTGCTGGGAACCAACGCCCCAATTTCTGTTCAGGACCATGGGCCACGGAAGAGGTGAGAGGAGAACGCTTGCTTTCTCGCTGCCTACCATGTTATCTTCGGGAAAATGGGCAGGCACGTGTTTCTTTTGACTATTTATCTTGTTTTATACAGATCTCTGCTTGATACTTGGCAGCTGCTGTAGGTTTTTTCCCCTGAACATTTCATAGGCGCATTACTTACTTACTCTCTAAAAATTAACTATGTGTGGAGGCAACAAGTACTGCAGGCATCTGATTGATTAGACATGATAACAATTACAGGATCAATAGTATCTATGTAATCAACTTAGATTAAATATACGGTGAATTTTTACCCCACCCCCACCCCACACCTACCACCCGTCCCAGCCTTCTCACTGCTCTGTTCCAAGCCAAGCAAATGATACAGTTACAACCGATTATTTACTCCATCAGCAGAATGCAGAAGTTGTATCTGTGTTTGCCTTCTATGGGCAAAGTATCGATCCATAGCCAGGAGTTGGTCTGAACCTTGTAGAAAGAATAATTAGCAAAATATACATATCACATTTAGCTGCTTAAAAAGCAACTGCATACAATCTGTTCTGAAGAAATTCCATGGAGACTGGAAAACACACAGAGAGAGAGAGGAGAAAAAGGGACAAATTGTATACATATACAGTATAGAGATTCTTCCCATGGAAAAGTGCTGATCCAAACCTGCCCAGAGGAAATGAGTTCTTTTTCAACACAAAAAATGCAATCAGGGATAATCAGCCAGTTAACAGCACACTTGCAGACACCCTGGTCCCTAGAAAGGAAGAATGCCAGTTTTCAATGCAAGTTCTGAGAACAGAACAGATCCTTTGGGCAAATGAGAAAACAAGTGATCATGTCAGCGTCTTCGGGCAGAACTTTCTCCCAAGCCCAGCAGCTTTGGAAAAGCAGTCAGCTCCAGAAGACACCTGCTGTGAGATGCATTTCAGTACCACATTCCCCAAGCGGTCTGGTGGGCTGCGGTTGCCCCTGCTCCTCTACTCCACTCCCTTACCCCATGAATTTAGCAGGGGAATAGAAACCAGAGAAGGACAACATACACAGGGATGTCTGCTTTCTGTCCCTTCAACAGCCCACCCACGGAGAGGAGCACTGGTGCCCAACACACCAGAGGAGAGTCACGGAGGCCCCAGGAAACAGGCAGGCACCACTCCCAAGGCCTCCAACACAACCCCCAAAGTCTCCCAGTCTCTAACCTCTACCACCTGTGAAACGCACCATTTAAAAAAAATTAAACCAAAGATTTTTAAATTGCTGCTGGTAGCTCAAGTGCATACCAACCACAACCTGCTTTAGGGGTTGGGCTATTCTGGAAACATTTAAGGAACACCTGCAGAGGCAGTTTTTCCTAACAAGCCCCAGGGCAGGGAGGCCTTACCTGAATGAGGAGACTGCTGGGAGTCAGCAGCAAGACATTCACCTGCTCCCATCCGGGACCTCCCTCAACCCTGTGCCAGTTGGCTCTTAACCATGATGGCCCACTGGGCCCATGTGTGGAGCCTTAAAGAGTTACAGAGGCTTAGCTCCCACCCCTAGAGACTGATTTAATGAGCCTAAAGTGTCTACATTCTCCCAGGTGATCCTAATGTGAATCCAAGAGTAAGAGCCGCTGCCCAGCCACCCGTTCCAGGAAGAGGCCAGTATTTGACGGCAACACAAAACATCTCTAAGCAGAATGCAGGGCTTCACCCCAAAAGGGTGGGAGGAGATCTAACTCCATTGCCTCCTTGTCACCCTGCCCCCACCATATACATACCCACGTGGTCAGTTCTCACACACTTTGTCACTCCAGCGGCTCTTCCTACCCCACATCTAAGCCACTACTGAGTACAGGGCTCCAGGAATTTGCTGTTTCAGTGCTTGTCAAATTGGAGCCTGGGCCACTTCTCTCAGATCCAAACAGGCAGAATGTGCTGAACAAAGTGAGGGCAGCCTAAACCCTTGTGCACGAGTCCCCCCTCGCCTCCTTCTGGGAAGTTGGACCAAACACTGGGAGGTTCTCCAGGCTACACGGAGTATCATAAGCTCCTTGGAGGGCTGCACTGACCATGGCTACAGCCAAACCCTGTGCCTGTTCTCAGTACCCAGAGGGGGCAAGAGATGGAGCCCCATCTAAAGGGGAACCTCAGAGAGAAACCTTCACAGTTAGAACAGGTGAGAAGCCCTCACCCGCTCCGCAGACACCTGCCAAGGGATCGTGAGGCAAAGCCACAGTGGCTGGAAAGCATTCACAGCAGGGCCAAGCATGGACCGTGCAGTCCATCACCTCAATGCCCTCTGCAGAGGCATCCCTTACCCTAGGGATTACGAAGAGGAGGGGATGGGGAGTTTTCCCTCCATCCCCAAGGTCCCAAGGCTCAAGGGGTCAGGAGGAACAGGGCAAGCATTTTTGCCAAGTCCTAATGTTGTGTCCTGTGTTAAACTGTGCCTCAGCGGACGGAGCTGTGCCGGGACCCAGTCTACTCCTTCTTGCCCTCTGAGTTGAGTACCAAGCCCACAGTCAAATAGCCAGGATTCTTTCTGCTGAGCCCTGAGCAAGCAAAGGAGTTCCACCACCCTCCTCAGGGACAGGGGCCCAATTATCTAACAGGCAGCTAATGATGCTCTACCATCGAGAGCTGGCTTCTGTCCACCCTGCTCCAGCCCAGAGGCCAAGCCTGCAGCAAGACAGAGAGAAGGGAGGGGGCCTTACCTTCCGAGCAGAGCTTGCCACCATAGCCAGTGGTAGAACAGTCACAAGTAGGGTGGCCGTCCAGAAGGAAACAGATCCCACCATTTTCACAGGGACGCTCGCCGCAGGGCCCCTCGGCATCCAACTGGACGCCCTGGCTCCCGAGAAGCCGAGGCTCCGTGTTGCCATACTTGAGATCCAGGATTAAGCCCTTGAAGCCGGGCATGGCCTGTACTCCATCAAGGGTCAGGGCGGAGGCCCGGATGTCGGCAGGGACTCCACCGAGGAACAAATCGCTCACCACATCCATGTGGGGCCGCTGGGCCTGCAGCTCCCCAGACTGGCCCTCGCCGTCCAGCACCAGCACGGTGCGCAGGCGGTCGCGGCTCACCATGACGAAGTGCCAGCTGCTGTCGTTCACCTGTTTGTTGGACAGCACGGAGGTCTCGGCGCAGTCCATGCTGAGGCGGAGCTGAACGCGGCCATCCACCAGGGACAGGCAGAGGAAGTCACAGACGCCGCCGTCGTCCAGGTAGACGAGCAGTCCGGTGGAGACGTTGGTCTTGAACTGGAAGCTCAGGTCACTGCGCGTGCTGGCGTCCCAGCGGAGGTAGCGGGCCCACTGGTTGGGGAGGCCCATGAACTCCAGACCCAGGCACAGCCCCAGCAGGGAGCCCAGCAGGATGCTCAGCTTCAGAGTGAAGAACACAGAGTGGAGGCTGACGCCCATGGTGGCTACTGGGGCAGAGCAGACCAGCCAGCAAACAGCCCTGGGGAAGGCTCTCCCTTTCCCAGTGGAAGGGAGAGGGGGAGATAAAACAGAGATGGGGGACAGAGCGCACAGGAGAGGAAGGAGGCACGCTGGGCAGGTGCTGGGCAGGCAAGGAGGGGGAGCCCCAGGTGGGATCAGGAGCAAGAAAGGCAGGGGGAGGGGGCAGCAGAAGAGGAGGAAGGTCAGGTGGGGAAGAGGGATGAGGAGGGAGGTGTCTTTCTCCAGGAAAAGAGCTCAGCTATCCATGTGGATCCGGAGGCCTTGCCGCGAGGAGGAGAAGTGCATGAGTGTAGGAGGAAGGCTTCTTCAACACCCTTCTCCCAGCTGACCACTGGACACCCCAGCCAGCGAGGCTGAGGCCGGGGCTGGGGCCGCCACAGTGGAGGAGGAGTGAGCGCTGCCCAGGCTCACCTGGGCCTCGGTGCCGGGGAGGTAGCAAGAGGCCCAAGACCTGTCCTGAGGTCCTGCCTCCTAGCAGCGGTGGGCCGCGGGGAGCAGGCCGACGAGGAGCTGAGCACTCAGGCTGAGCAGGGCCCAGCGTAGGGCGGGGACACACTCAGGCTTCATGGCGCCAGCCACAGGCGGTCCTGCACATCACCCGCCTCCCAGGACTCCAGAGCAAACACCTGTGGAGAAAAGGCAGGAGAAAGGAGAGAAGGGGCATGAGTTCAAGGCCAAGGGACAGGGGAAACCTACCTCCTATTGCACCAGTAGTGGCGGAGGCTGACTGGGGGCCAGGACCTGGTAATGACTGCTTCAGCCTCAAGTGCTTCACACAGCTGGGAGGGCCCAGATTCTTCCCAGGCCCACGTAGGACCCCAGGCCCAGCAATGTTTGCACCTCCAGGCTTTCCTATGCAAAAGTTAGTGAAAATCCCCAAAGCCTCATGAGCATAATATTTTTACTATATGCATTTCACAGAGTCACAAAGCCACCTTTTTAAAAATTTATAATTTATTTTGAGAAGCAGAGAGAGGCCGCTCAGGCACTGGGTCACCGTTTCCTCCCCACTCCCTAGCCCTGCAGTGGGCTGGGCAGGGCCAAGCTGGGAGCCGGAAACTCAACCCAGATGTCCCACAGGGTTGCAGGGGCCTGGCCACTTGGGCCAGGCCAACTGCCTCCCAGGGTTGACATCAGCAGGAAGCTGGAATCAGGAGCCAGAACTGGGAATCGAACCTGGGGACTCCAGGATGGAATGTGGTGTCCCAAGTGGTATCTTAATTGCTAGGCCAAAATTTTTCCTTAAGGTAAGGCCAACATTTTGCACACTCAACATGGCTTTTACTCTCATATTACTATTCAAAGCTGTAATGACTTTTTTTCTTTTAGTTTTTCCTTTTTCAGTTTGGCAACCCACTGCTTGTATATAAAAGAGGACTAAGATTCCCACACTAAATTTTTGAAAGAAATACCTAAAAAAGTTAGTAAAAATAAATGATTAGAAGATGATTAATAAGTATAATAACCCTCATCTCTTGCTGAACATTGGGGGGGGGGAGTTCCTGTGTTTTGAGGCTAAAAAAAGGAAAAGACTGAGTTTGAATCCCAATTCCTATTTGTAGAACTGTAAGTACAATTCTTGACCAACTTGAGCTTCTATTTCCCCATTTGTACAGTTAAAAAAAAAAAAAGCAATAGTCCCTCACCAAGACTGAGAAAGGGATTCATTGAGACCAGTCAGGGGCAGATCCTGGCATGACGCTTCACACCTAGTAGGTGATCAATAACTATCAAGTTCCTTTCCCTCTTATATCTGGAATGGGAAGGGATGGGATAAGTGGGGCTGTTAGCGTGCATCTGTGTATGTATGAGTGTGTGTATGTCTTTGGAGTGAGAGCAATATATAAAAATACAAATCCCCCCAAAATTATGAAAACTACAGAATGGGTAGCCACTGAATGGTTAAGAAATGCTACAGATTTCAAGGGTACTTCACCATGGTCAGAAATGCATGTCACCCAGTCCAGCTGGTGTGACCCAGTTTTCAGGGCAGACTCTGTCCCACCAAAGCGAGCAGTGAGTGTATTCTGCGTGAGCTGTACAAGCTGCTGCCTATGACCTGGCACGTCTGTTAACTCCCCGTGGTCTCTGCCGGAACATCACTGTCCACTGTGTTGATAACGATCCCATCAGCAAAGCTAGCTATCACCCCTGCTTTGAAGAGGAAATGCTGTCCCTTACCCACAAACACATTCCCAGGTCCGTAGAAGACTGATTAAACACATCACAAGGAAAGGCTCTGCCCTACAAAAAGTTTTGTCTGAGCGTTATTTCTCCAAGTGCAACTTGGGAATCACCCACGAAAGGATGCTGAACTTTTTCTTTTTGACATGGAACAGGGGCTGGTGCCCACTCAGACAGGCTTGGGAGAGCCAACTGCTAAGATTTCAGGAGTTTTTTAGCTGGCTGACATAACTTTGGTAGGATAAAACCAATTAGGTTTAATAATTACACCACAGAAACAGGCAACCACCAGAAATCAGTGTCCTTGAGAAGGTGATGTTTAAGGAAAGACTTGAGTGAGAGAATTAGCCAAGTACATAGCTGGGAAGAATGTTCCCGAAGTGAGAGTCAATGCCAACATCGTATAGCTGGGGCAGGCTGGGATATCTGCAGAAGGCCAGGGCTGCTGGAGTGGAGTAAGTGGAAGGCACGAGGCCAGAAGTAGATAATGGGAGACCGCATCATGAGATGTGACGCAGTCTTTAAGGGGGCTAGATCATCAGATGGAACCCAGTCTCCAGGGACATGGCCACAATGTATGGTGAGGTTTGCCAACCAAGTTGAGAGCAACATGGCAGAGGAGAGAGGGATCCCTCTGTTTCCTGAACTCTGGTTCATTCCAGGCACTACTGAGCCATCATCTTCATCCTCAAGGGCATCCCAAACTAGTGCTGTCAACCGTATCACCAAAGCACAGCAGTGATGAGCCCTCGCTCTAGAACCAGACTACTTGATGGATAGCTACTTGGGGAAGCAACTGCTTTACACAGGGCCTGGGCACAGAGGAAGAGCGCCAGAAACATTTGCAGAGAGAAAGAACAGGACAAACAGAAGCTTAAGAGCAATCCTGTGGCTCATTGGCCTCCGTGGGACCTCATTTCCTGCAGCGACAGCAGGTGTGAACCCCTGATATTCTCCAAGGGCGAGGCAAGTGGCACATCCTTGGTCTAGGATCACTCCCCTGAGAGAGAGGATCATAGGAATTTACCCAACCTGCTCTGGGTGGCCACTGGTCCCTACCTGGTTGAGCTTCTCCCTGCAGACCAGCCCTTGGAGACACTAGCATTCCCCTGTCTTGCACCCTGGAGAGTCAACATGGCTGAGTGAGGAAAAGCATACTTAGTTCCTGCCAGGCACCAGGCAGAATCTGATTATAGGAGTGGAAGCATCAGAATTGGGTTTATCTTGACATGATGCCCTCTGGTCTACCTGCCATCTCCTGAAACACTTCCTTCCCTTTCTTCAACTGATGACATTGCCACAGCCCCTGGGAAAGGGCCAAGATGACCTAAGGAAGGAGATGACCTCCCAGTAAAGATTCCAGGTCAGTGGGGCCGGCGCCGTGGCTCACTTGGTTAATCTTCCACCTGCAGCACTGGCATCCCATATGGGCACCGGGTTCTAGTCCCGGCTGCTCCTCTTCCAGTCCAGCTCTCTGCTGTGGCCCAGGAAGACAGTGGAGGATGGCCCAACTGCTTGGGCCCCCGCACCCGCATGGGAGACCAGGAGGAAGCTCCTGGCTCCTGGCTTCAGATTGCTGCAGCACTGACCGTAGCGGCCATTTGGGGAGTGAACCAACAGAAGGAAGACCTTTATCTCTGTCTGTCTATCTGTCTGTCTGTCTGTCTCTCTCTCTCTCTCTCTCTCACTGCCTATAACTCTACCTGTCAAATAAAAAAAAAAAAAGATTCCGGGTCTCCAGTCAGCTGCCCCCAGCATGTGTCCTCTCTTTCTCTAGCCCTCTGCCAGGGCACCCCAGGCTCAAAAAACTGGGAAGAGAGGAGCCAGGGAGGTCTCTTCCATGGTCAGCTGACTGCCACCCTCGCCCGAGTCCCAGGAGAGCAGAGGCAGCCGAGGACGCAGGTGGTCGGCCCCCAAGCGTGCATGGAGGACCCCGGATGGTGCAGACGCTCCAAACACTTATCTGTTGTGTGGGAATCAAGCGGGAGAGGGAAAGTGAGTGACATTATCTAATTGCCAGCTAATTTACATAATTATCGAACGGCACACTTTTTATGCAGGGTGAACATCTTTGCAAATGTCTCACAATCCGGCTGCCTGGGGAGGCGGGGGGCCCACCCGACTCTGCTGCGTGGGCTTCTTGCCCCCGGGATGGCTCAGAAGGTCTGGCTGCCATTTGCCCTCCCCACTCCTCCTCCCAAGCCCCTCTGCTACCTTTTCCCAACTACCGTGTTGTTTTCATGAGCAAGAGACAGACTCAGAGAAAGCCAAGGCTGTGTCTAGAGCCAGGATTGGTGTGGGAAGCCATGATGGTGACAGTCCTCGTGTCCAGCCCTTGCTGGCATGCCGTGCTCCTCAGGCTGGGCAGGCCTCTTTCCTCTAGATTTTTCTCATCGATTCTCACCAGGACTGGAAAAACCCTTGGATGGCTCTCTGTTGCTTTTGCCCCCTAGCCATTCCAACCCTCACCCACTCTGCAGTACATTGTTTTTACCACCAATCCCAGGCCACATCATGCAGGTGGGCGTACAGCCCAGATCACATGGCCCAGCTTGGCCAATGAGGCCATCCAATCTATGACTGCAGGGTTTGTTTGAAGGTGGCCCTGCACCTAAACCCAGACAACCTAAGGTTAGGGCTGGGACTGCTCTGGAATTATTGGGAGAAGGGCTCTCTCTCTCCTCACCAAGTGCACACTTGATGCCCAACATGACTGACACTCCTGGAGATGACTCTTAACCTAACAATGAAGACAACAAAGAAATCAGAGCCATAAGAAACAGGTTTCCAGAAAAGCTGTTTTTAGCACCTAGATCTAGCCAGGCCTGAAGCCCACTGAATCCTGAGACTTGCTTTATATGAACCCAAAGTCTTTTGTTTTTTTTCCTAAACAAGTTTAACTGTAACCAAAAGTAAGAATTGATATCCTCCTAATATTGGACCATCACAAATGCTTTCACTGACCAGTCAACCAAAGGGGCCATCTCACCTAGCCATCCCACCTGAAGGAGAACCCCTACAACCTCAGTCACACTCATCTCCAGACAGAAGAGTGGGTGACTCTCACAAGCATAATGTTGACCAAAATAAGACACAAGAGCACATACTATGTGTTCCCTTTATGCTTAAAAACAGGCAAAATTATCCTATGGTGTTAAATGTCAGAATAGTCGTTAACAGCTGGCAGAGGGGTAAAGGAATTCTGTTTGCTGACCCAGATAATGGGCACAGAGTGTGCAGTTTGAGCTGTACACTTAGGATGTGTGTACTTTTCTACCTGTACAATCAGATAGCACATTTCCTGACACTACTACCCTATGATTTTTATTATGTCAGATGAAGAAAAGAGATGTTTGTATTTATTTTGTTTGAAAAGCAGAGAGAGAGAGAGAGAACAAGAGATAGCTAGAAACTGTTGTGACTGTGGCCAGGCTGAAGCAGAGAGCCAGGAACCCCATCCAGATCTCCCACACGGGTAGCAGGAACCCAAGTACCTGAGCCCTCGCCTGCTGCCTGCCAGGGTTTGTGTTAGCAGGAAGCAGGATTTGGGAGAGAACCTGTTGGTCACAGTTGTAGAACTGACACTGAGTGAGTAAGTGCACTGGATGAGGCAATAGGGATCCCAAGAGACCATGGTAGCTTTCAACGACATCCACGATGGCAGACTGGATTCTGTCCCGGTTGCCC
Organism: Oryctolagus cuniculus; assembly: GCF_051225735.1. NCBI lineage: Eukaryota > Metazoa > Chordata > Mammalia > Lagomorpha > Leporidae > Oryctolagus > Oryctolagus cuniculus. The sequence continues at coordinate 28,463,772 of NC_142886.1, read as the reverse complement.
CTCTTCCAGGCCAGCCCTCTGCTGTGGCCAGGGAGTGCAGTGGAGGATGGCCCAGGTGCTTGGGCCCTGCACCCCATGGGAGACCAGGAGAAGCACCTGGCTCCTGCCATTGGATCAGCGCGGTGCGCCAGCCACAGCGCGGCAGCCATTGGAGGGTGAACCAATGGCAAAGGAAGACCTTTCTCTCTGTCTCTCTCTTTCACTGTCCACTCTGCCTGTCAAAAAAATAAAAATAAAAAAAGAAAAAAAAGAAAGTTATAAAACTCAGTCCTCCAATAGAAACAACTCACAAGGCAGGAAGGTACAATTTGTAACTATATGATAAACAAGAACTGAGGAATTAAATAAATAAGCTGTTACACCACACATACATACACAGGGCAAAACATTTGTGGAAAATGGAATTAAATGATAAGTATAATTTGATGCAAAAAATTTTGAATGCATAAGTTTTTTTCATAATACGTATCTTCCCTGAACTTTTGAAAACCCTGCATATGCATAGATTTTAAATTTTTTGTACCAAGTAAACTTGTCTTTAAATACCATTTTGCACCAACCTTTTAAATTCCCCCTGTAAATTGTTTTAGCATTTTGTGGCTGCTAGGTAACCAAAATCAATTTCAGACTCCATCAATTGGGATGGAGCCCACCGGGAAAAGGAGGTGATCATCTATCAGTCTGGTGCTGAAAACCAGGATTTCATTCTGAGCCCCACTCCTTGAGACAAGTGTAGGCGAGCTAGAAGATAGTGAATAGAATGGAAGTCGTTCATTCCATTTTTTTAAGCCATGGGACAGCCAAGTCCCAGATATAAAGATAAATAAAAAATAAACACAAGATGTAAAGTTAAAACAAGAGGGTGGGCCAAAGTTCAGGGCAGGCCCTGCTGAGTGTGGGGGGCGGGGGGTCGAGGTAGAACAGCTGGAGGAGTGCCTCTTTTATGCAGGGCATTTAGTGTGGTGATGGAAGACACAGGCTCTGGAGCCAGGCTTCCTGGTGCAAATCCCAAACCTACTCCTTGCTGCCTATGTGACCTTGAGCCAGTCACTCACCCTCTCTGTGTCTCAGTCACCTTGTCTGTAAGATGGAGGTGTAACAGAGACCACGGTTAGGCACTGGGTGCAAATGAAAGCTGTTAAGGACGTGGCCGGGCTCTGGTAAGTACTACAGAACTGCGCGCGGCTGCGCTCTGCTCCCTTGGCCTTGCCCTTGGTGCTCGGGTTTCACTCCCGCAGCACAGCTGCTGTGGGCGTCTCACCTGGCTGACAGGGAGATGAGACAGGCTTCTTTAAACTTCATCCCAGTGCCACAAGGAGCAGATCTGTGTCTTCACCTGAGAAGCAGACCTCTCCAGAGAAAGGGGCCCCCATGACTGGGGGTAGCCCTGAAGAGGCTGGGTGTCTGGTGGGGTTGTGTGCCCAGCACTCATTAGGTCTTCATGTGCAATATGGAGTGGGGTGGGGAGGGGGATTGGAAAAGTTCATGGCAGATGAATATGAGGAAAAGAAACTATGCATGCCTTTCAAAATATTTTTGCATCAAATAAATTCACCTCTTCATTCCTTTTTCTCTGCTAATTCTTTCAAGTGTCATCATAGAACAGAGTCCAGAGCAAAAGGAGCTAGCTGTGGGCTCAGCTGGTCAGGGGAGGATTCTTGGAGGAGGAGGCACTCACGTGGAGGCTGGCAGGATGAGGGGGCAAAAGTAACCAGTAAGAAGTTAGGGGGTGGGCTAGGGGGAGGACCAGTGGACTGAGTCAGAGGCAGGCTCTGTATTTACACCAACGACTGACCAAGAAATCACATGGAAAGCTCTCTAGGCTGTCTAGCTCTCAGCTGTTCTGGAAACTGGGCAGAACAATGGCTACACCTTCTAAGCCATTGTAGCATCAAAAACTACCTAAATTAAGGCACTCATCATGTCTTCTTACCAGATCTTGCCAGCCTTCTAAGGCTTACATGAAAAACAACTCAGAACACAGTCACTTCCCTACCTACCCCTCCATGCCGGCCCCAAGGGAGCCCCAGCTTGTCTAGTGGACAAAAGCCGCCACCAAGAGCAAAGTCTCCCCCCAAGAACCTGGGTCTTGCAAGGTTCAGCAGTTTCCCCCAGCCTCCCAGGTGTGCCTGAATCACAAGTTATGAACATTTTCCATCCAGCCACCTCCCACTTCTGTTCCCCTCCTCTCCCGGCCTGCCAGCATCTCCAGCCCAGAGTTCCCAGCCATGGTTTGGGAAGCCATCTGGCTGCTGGGAGAGTTAATAATTTATAATGAAGATAATCACCCTTCAAGATCCTCTCCTCTTGGGACCATTAAAAAGATTCAATTGGGAGCCCTTGAGTTCTTTACATAAGGAGACAAGGAAAGAGAGAAGGGAGGGCTGGGGAGAAAGGAAGTGGGGAGGAAAAACGGAAGTGGTGGGGGGATGAGCTAGGTGCTTAGCAGACCTTCCCCCCCCCCCCATACACACACACACACACACACACACACACGAAGTGGGCAGGGGGAGAGGGGAATTATTCAGCCCTAGAAGATAATCTCCGGCTTGTGCAGCCCGGCCCTGTAAGAGTGCAATTTGTGGGTCTTTTCTCCTAGCCGACTCTCCCTACACAAAGAGGGGGGAAAAAAGCAAGCCCACACAAGCAAAGGGGAGAGAGACGCAGACGAGAAAATAAGCTGCCTGGCAATCATTTCTGCGGCTGCTGGGAGGCCACTCTCTGTTCTCTTTCCAGGACACAGTGAAGCCCCCACTGGGCTAATTATTCCCATTACTTGACAAATTCTCCATTAACAAAGCAAGAGGTGCTGGAGCTGGCCAACGCAGAGAATAGCAGCCTGGTAGATGCTCTGGCCAGGCTCACGGAGCTGACCCAGACCAGGCAGTCCCCAGCTTGACCGCTGGGCAAATGCGGGGCCTGGAGCAGCCCCACCTGCCAGGTGCACCTGGAGGGGTGAGGTGCAGCCCATGCTTCCTGCAGGGTAGTGTGACAACCGATGGTGGGACACGCTGAGGACAGAAAGCAGGGGCAAGGGGACAGTCGTATGAGGGCTGAGCCTGGGGGGCCAGGAGCAGGCTACAACAGCCTCTGGGAAAGGGGCAGTGATGATCATTGTTCAGGATGCGGCCAGCGGCATGTTTGTCTTCCGTGATCTTGGGAAGCCACTGGAAAAACTGTGAGAGTCCTTCCAGCAAACACAACTTACTCCAGTTACAACAACACAGCCACAGCAAGCACACACGTCGCACTTACTCAGTACAAGGCACTCTGCCAAGTAGGTCACACTTAGAATTGTTTAATTCTTATTATTACCCCTATTTCTGAGATGCATAAGCTGAGACCTGAGAGATGAAATCTCTCCCCCCAAATTACACAGCTGGTAAGGGGCACATTTCAGGGTCTCCCTTCCAAGATGATGATGAAAAAAAGGACTGACAGAGACACCAAAGAGGACTGTGGGCAAAGGCAGCCCATCTGCTGCTCAAATTTCACTCAGGTATGCTCAAGGCCAAGGCCACCATGAAGTTCACCATTCCAAACATGGCAAAAGCCACAGCCGTCAGGGCCATGCCTGAAGCAAGTGCCTTGGACAGCTATGTGCTTCCCAAGCTCCACATGAGGCCACCTTTCTACATGAGTGATGCTGTTCACAGTCAGGTAGCCAGGACTCCTTCTTGTGAAGCCAGGGAGAACCAAACATCCTCACCCCAGTTTAGACCCACGCCGCTGCCCTATGACCTCTGCAATGTCCATGTAGGAGCTGAGTCCCTAAGGAATGAAAACACAATCTGTCCTCTAGAAACAAAGTATACTTTGAATGAATGAATGAATAGCAGAACTAACTCTGGCTCCAGAATCTATGCCAGCCCTACCCTCCCCTCCACCCCCACCCCTGTCAATCATTTCTCCTGCTCATCCTTTACACTCCCAAGGCTTTCAGATCATTTGATAGAGTATTCCAAGATGGGGCCCATGATCCAAAATCTCAAAAAAGGAGAGCTTGGGCAACACTCAGATCGATTCAACAGCACCCACGTCTCTTCCTCTCTTGACGACGCACCAGCCCCTAACAGGTCCCTCTGCCTCCACTGTTGCCCTTTGTGGAATATCTTCTACAAAGCACACAGAGTGATCTTCTAAATGGAAGTCATGACTTCCTGTATTCAAAACCATCTAATTGTCTACATCTTCAGAATGAACTCCAAGGCCTTCTCTGTGGTCTATGAGTTCCTGCACAGTCTATGCCAGCCACCTCTCCAATCTCATCCACTGCTTCTCTTCCTTGTGGTCTTGTCGCCAGGACTCACTAAGCACAGTCTAACTTTGGAGCCGTGGCACTCGCTGATCTTTCTGCTTGGAATGCCCTTCCTGAAGCCCCTTCCTCTCCTGCTCCCTCTCTTCCAGGTCCCTGCTTCAGTGTCCATTCTATGGAAAAATAACTCTGGGCCACCAGTTAGTTCTCTCCAGCTTGCTCTCCTTTTGTAACTTTGCAGAGCGATTATGTCCCTCCACGCATCCCCATCCTGTCAATTGCCTAGGAACCAAGAATTGGAGACGCAGGTCCTTCCATCAAACAACCAGACATGCACCCTTTGCTTGGGAAGTCACCTGACAGACAGGGGTGAGCAAAGGAAAAAGATCTGAATCTTAGAGGCACTTTGTCAGATTAACCTCTCATCCCTGTTAGCAGGTGAAGAGGACCGAACAGGCCCCGATGACCCACCCAATGACCTCATTTGTTGCAACACCCCCAGCCCTCCACTGGCCATTCCTCCCCATGGCAAATCCCCACAGGGCACGCACTGTTACAAACCCTCAAACTCTGTCCTGAAGGGACGCACACACATGTGTGTCAGAAAGGAAAGGAAGGGAGGTGGCAGCAAACAGAAGACCCAGAGGGGCCTCTAAGACATTTGGGGGACTCTCCCCAACCAGGACACATGTTAGCAGCTTGCAGAGATTGAAGGATAGTGGCTATGGTGCCTGGCACTAAGCCTGCCATAAATAATTGTTTGCTGACTGCCCTAAGTCCAGAAAGAAGTGTCAAGGTCTCAAGGGAGAGACTTCTGGGCCAGATCATTGGCAGACCAGGTGTAGAAGTCCATCCTTGATGGACTAACAGGGCACAGGTGCCCCTGCTTGAAGATGGAGAATACCAGAGCTGTAGAGGACAATGAAGTTCACTGGCCCAGACCCCCTCCTCTGTACATGAGTAAGGAATGACCCCAGCAGCAATCAAACAAGTGTCCAATCTCGCATAACTGGGAAGTGCTGGAAATGGCCTCAGCACCTTCTGGCCAAGATTCTTGCCATTATTTTCTTCTGTAAGCCACTGATACCCTTACTTCCTGCCCCACCCCGAATGCCCAAATACAAGACAGCTAAAAATGGAGCTACTCCACCAAGTGGAAGGTAGAATTGTGCCTCCTGGCCTCCACCTTGACTACCACAATGAGACTTTGTAGCACAAAACCCCAGAGTACTAAAGAACATAGTTTCACTGAACCATACCAACTGATTTCAACGTCTAAGGGTTATCCTTAAAAGTTCTTTTTGGTATTGAATTTTTTTAAAAGATTTATTTATTTGAAAGGCAGATTTACAGAGAGGCAGAGACAGAGAGAAATAGAGGTCTTCCATCCACTGGTTCAGTCCCCAGTTGGCCGCAATGGCTGGAGCTGGGTCTATCTGAAGCCAGGAGCCAGGAGCTTCTTCTGGGTCTCCCTCATAGGTGCAGGGGCCCAAGGACTTGGGTCATCTTTTACTGCTTTCCCAGGGCATAGCAGAGAGCTGGATTGGAAGTGGAGCAGCTGGGTCTCAAACTCACGCCCATATGGGATGACAGCATTGTTAGGTGGAGTCTTTACCCACTGCACCACAGCGCAGGCCCCCAAAATTTCTTATTTTCCCATAAAAAGCCACACGGGAACTGTCATTTACACAAACTTTTCTTGAACACATCTTCCCCTTCACTCATACTGTCCCAGGACTGAGACTTCCAGCACTTGCCTCCCTCACAGGTGCTGTGAGAGACCCAAAAGTGAACACTCATGTAGGAGACACAGCCCTTGAGTTACCACCCACTGCATGAGGTGGGGCTGTCCAGGATTTGTCCTCCACTTCTCTCCAGTAAGTCTCTGGTAAGGGATATCCCTGCTCCCTGGTTCTGCTCTTCTGCGATTTGGTGAAGAGCCAGACTCCAGAGTCAGACAAAAATGGATTTGCAGCCAGGAGATCCACCACTTACAGCTAGGTGACCTCCGGCAATTACTTAATCTCCCTGAACTGCTGTGCTTTCGTCTGTAAAATGGAAGAAGCAGCACTGGGACCTACTGTATCAAAGGGTGCAATGAAGATTCAGTGTGGAAACTAAATGACGCTTCTAGCCCAGGACCCATTCCCACCATCACCACAATATTTGCACAATCACTTTAGACATTTCTACCATGGTTTTTTGCAATAGTTAGATTGTATGAATGGCCCAAATTCTCCACTCCTCCCCTGACATTATTCTGCCCAGCCCCAGCCATAAGCTCAGCCAAATGACTTTGCCTCAATGGGATGTTAGCAGAAATGGCATCAACAGAGGCTTCAAAATCTTTTTCATATTTGTTCCCTGCTCCCTCTTTCCCCCTGCCATGAGAACAGGCCCCCACTCACCTCCCACAAGGTGAAGACATACAGACTGAAACAGTCATCCCAGCTACCTTGGCCAAGGCTTACGCTCTGTGCAGTTCCACAGTCCCAATCCTGGGGCAGTTAAAAAAGCAAAGTCTGAAGCCTTAGCTCCAATTTTGCTGTGAGCACTTAACATAGAAACGTAGGTAGAATGGAACTTTCAAACCTATGGACCCCATGGCACGGTTTGACTTCATCTGCTTCAGCGTAGCTGCCTGTTCTGAGGGACGTCACCACAGAGAACCGAAACAGGAAGACGCTGGCCTGGGTGTGACGTGCCAAGTCAGCAACTCAATGCAGCGCCAGTGTGCTGAGAACCAAGGACATAAAACAGGCGATGCGCTCGGAAACCATCCTATGTGCACAAAGCAAACAACAGGTGCTACATACATAGAGCCCTGCTCTCAGAGGCCTCATTTAAAACTGGTAGGTACTCACATGGGTGGAGAACTTTAGAGTTCACAAAACATTCTTTCCTCTGACCTCCACACAGACAAGTTAGCTGTAAATTGACCTGTGAAGGAGATGAAACTCAGAGACAGAACGCAGTCATAGAATCAGTAGGTGATGTCATTGAACCTGACACTGAAGCATTTGAACAATGATCCTGTGTTTCTATCATTCTGCCATATCGATCAGCCTTATTTAGTTGTTTCAGGCATCTACTAATATGTAGGTAACACAGGAAGCTTCCCTTCACTTGTCCACAGCACACACGACTTATCAACCATGGCACCTTAATACTGAGCCCAGATGCTGCCCAGAATCCTTCTCAACCCAACAACCTGGGCAGTATGTCCCATCCATAAGTTGCAAGAGGCATAGGAAATAAAATCTATGGGCTCATCCTTCAGTGGTCAAATGCATTTGGATGGCACACATCGAACTCACCGTGCCAGGCTCTCCCTACAATAGGGAGTAGTTTCTACAACAAACGTCCTCACCTAGGGCTGCTAACTGAAAATCTGGGTAGTTCAAATGTAGTTTTCATTACCTCCAAAAGGTAGAGAGTTCCAATTCCGTCTTTCTCTCCAAAGTCTCAGGTTTTACTTAACAGTAAAAAATAGTCTTAACGTTTTCAAATAGAAAATCGGTGTCTTTTTCAAACCCAAGACTCAAAAAATTAACTATTCTATCAGCATGATTTCAATTTTAAGACTCACCAGATAATTCTGGAATTTTATGGTCCTTTGTTTATGATACATTATTGTACAATCAGAGCTAATACAAACCTGTAATTTTGCATTAATTTTCCCATTTTACTTATTAGCACCTATTTATTCCTTAGATTTTAAAATATGCTATGCTTCAAATGTAACAAAACTATATCTCTCTTTTATACTCTATAACTACATCTCTGCTAAGCCAAGCTAGGCAATTCCTATTGCAGATTAGGTAAATCTCTTTTCATATTTAGAAAGGTAAATGCCAGTGCTGTGGTATGGTGGGCTAGGCCTCCACCTGCAGTGCCAGCATCCCATATGGGCACTGGTTGCTGTCCCAGCTACTCCTCTTCTCATCCAGCTCTCTACTCGTGGTCTGGGAAAGCAGTGGAGGATGGCCCAGGTACCCCTGCACCCACATGGGAGACCTGGAGGAGGCTCCTGGTTCCTGACTTTGGATCAGTCCAGCTCCAGCCATTGCAGCCATGTGAGTAGTGAAGCAGTGGATCGAAGACCTTTTTCTCTGTCTCTCCCTCTCTAACTCTGCCTCTCAAGTAAGTAAGTTAATAAATAAATAAACAAACTTTAAAAAAAAAAAGAAAGAAAGGTGAATGCCTAAGAGGGCAAGAGGTGGCAATCTTCACTTCATTCAGTACAACTCACAATTACTCATTCATTCAATAGTCCTCCAATAAATACTTGCTGCCTGCCAGGCAGCTGTAAGATCCTGGAGTCCTGATGATCCTGCCAGAAGTGAGTGAGTGAGTGAGTGAGGGGAGGAAGGCAGGTGAGCAACACCTGTATTGGGAACTTGATCGGTGCTTAAGGAGTGAGAGATTTTGCCACACTGGGCCCTGAGGAGAGAGATTCCAGTGAAGGGAAAGTGGTGAATAGACAGGAAGGTGTGAAAGATCATGGAGTGTTCGGGAAGCCGTGAGAAACTGGACAGAACGTAAGGCAGGAGAGAGGGGGGAGTAGGAAGCTCATAAGTCAAGTTGGTAACAAGGTTCCAAAGATCCTGGGTGCCAAGCTAAGTGGATCTTAGTGAGCCATTGAGAGATGCTAAGCAGAGGGAGGGATGGCACAAGGTCTGACTTTTAGGTGGCATAGGAACTGGTGCTGAAAGAATACATCAGGACATGGGGAGACCTATTAGGAGGGCATTGCTCTTATCCGGTGATATACCACAGAGTCCTGTGCTTGATCCCTATGCCTGTATTTACATGGCCATTCTCCACACGTCTGGACAGCCAGGTTGATCCAGCACCCTGAGACTGCCATCTATCCTGGTAGATGATCTAAAAGAGGAGACCTGACTCACTGCTCTACCTTGGAACTGCTCTGATTTTCAGAAATCCTCACCCTGTCCTGTATCAACATAGCCAGCCTTCACAACTGTCAGCCACAGCCCTACAAGCCCCATCCCTTTGTCCCCATTCCCAAAAGAGACTGATTCTGGCTCAAGTTCTCCCTGGAGGGAGGGTGCTCTGAGGATAGCGGATCAACATGGAAGCTCAGCAGGGACAATCCAGCTCCAGCATCATTAGCACAAAGGATAACCAGACGTTTGAAGCCACTGGCTGCACTGACAAGCAGCCATCCCCTCCCAATGGTGGGGGAAGGGAGGAGCCACTGTATCTGAGGCCAGTGCGTCTAGGAAGGTGGGATGGGAATGACCCTCCAGAGAAAGGACTGTCCACCAGAGAGAGTCAAACATATATTTCTCCAAATGTGCTCCTTAGGTAGCTAGTCCTACAAGCTGCTCCAAAAATAAGATGAAAGGAAGGAAAAATGCAATCAAATACACTTCAGAAATGCAGAGCTGTTTCCCCGTTTTAGAGACCCCAGCAGACATCAGAGTATTAAAGTCTGTCAGGGAGCCCTGTAGGAAGGAAATATGAATGAATGTGTCAGCCACCCACTTTTGCAGGTGGACAAGCTGAGACTTGGAACATTCACACGTGGCTCCAAGTGCTCGTTCCGCTCCCGAAGCTGCAAGTGAAGATAAGTGACCATCTGACAAGGACCAGGCCGCTGTCTATGAATGTCTATCATTCTGCTTAAAATTCAAGATGTCCCTAAATATTCCCAGAGTGGCATGTCTAAAAGAAAGCCTGCAGTACTTTTAATTGGAGATGGAGACACTAATTTTTAAATTTTGCATCATCTATTCATTCATCCACTCAAAAAGACTCATTGAGCACCTGTTCCATTCTGGGTGTGCCGCCACCACCAAGGACAGAGCTGTGAATAAGACAAGCCATGCTCTACCCTCAAGGAGTAGACAGCCTGGAGAGGTAGGAGGGGTAGGGGAGGTCAGGAACAATGGCCAAGGGAATAGTGAGAGGCTCTGCAAAGAGATAAGGCACAGGTGTGAGGTGTCCCACCTCCATCCATCTTTCTTGCAGTCTCTCTTTCCAAGGATAGATGTTATTTCTATTATTGTATCTCCATTTAAATAGGTTCCTTCCCACACCCACCCTCTTGCTTCCTTATTTGTAGCACAAAAAAAAAAGTTCCCAACACCCTGTCAGAGTAAAAGCAATTGTGAAAACCCAAGTATAGTATAGAGCTGTGACCGCCTCTCCCTGCAAACATCCCCTCCCAGGGAAGCATCTGCCCTCCTTGGTTAGTCAGGAGGAGTTTAGCATCCAGAGCCCAATTCAAGGCAAGCTGGAGGCTGGTCTTTCCAACATCTTCCCCAGATAATAAAAGATTACCTTGCATCAGCCAAAGTTCTTCTAGCAACTGTGTGTGTGTGTGTGTGTGTGTGTGTGTGTGTGTGTGTGTTTTCTGTCCATCTTATTCCCAAAGCTAGGACTCCCCCATTCAGGCAGCTGCTCTCAGACCCCTGGTAGCCAGCTGCCTCCCTGGATTAGCCAGCTTCTCATCACTTTAACAAAATACCTGACAGGAGTTCCCTGCAAAGCAAAGAGTTGATTTCACCTTACAGTTTGGAGGTTCACAGATCAAGACTGGGTGGCCCGTTAGCCTGGTGTCTGGTGGAGGTTGGCAGTGGTAGAGCATGGGCAGAAAGACAAAGGTATGGTGAGCCAGGCAGCAGAGAGAGACACAGGAAGCACACTCAGCTTATTTTACGAATCCCTTTGTAAGAACTACCTTCCAAGGGCAATTCCTAGTAACATAAAGACCTCTCACCAGGCCTGCCTCTCAAATGCTATAGTTAGCTCATGCATCCACCCTAATGCACCAGCCTTTTTTTTTTAAAGATTCATTTATTTATTTGAAAGGCAGAATTACAGATGGAGAGAAAGAGGCAGAGGCAGAGAGAGAGAAAGAAATCTTTCATCTACTGGTTCACTTCCCAGATGGACTCAACAGCCAAGGCTGGGCCAGGCTGAAGCCAAGAGTCAGGAATTTCATCCAGGTCTCTAACGTGGGTGCAGGGTCCCAAGTACTTTGGCCCTCTTCCATTGCTTTCCCAGGCATATTAACAGCAAGCAGGATAGGAAATGGAGCAGCCAAGACTCAAACTGGTGCCCATATGAGATGCTGGCACTGCAAACAGCAGTTTAATTGGCTATGCCATTGTACTGCCCCTATACCCTGCACCAACTTTTAAGACTTTCAGAGAGGCTGGCATTGTGGCGTAGCCAGTAATGCAATGCCAACATATCATATGGGCGCCGGTTCATGTCCCGGCTGCACCACTTCCAATCCAGCTCCCTACTAATGGCCTGGGAAAGCAGCGGAAGGATGGTCTAAGTCCCTGGTCCCCTACCACCCACACAGGAGACCCAGATGTAGCTCCTGGCTTCAGGCTTTGGCTTGGCCCAGTGCCAGCCCTTGCGGCCATTTGGGGAGTGAACCTGCACTTGGAAGAGCTCTCTTTATGTCTCTTCCTCTTTCTGTGTAAATCTTGCAGATAAATAAATAAATCTTAGCCAAAAAAAGACTGTGAGATTTAAACATCTCATGAATTTGGGAAGCCAAGCCCGGATGAACCCATAACATTCCAAGTCCTCTTTTGAACTTTTCCCTCTATGTCCTCTGAAATCCCTGCTGTTCATATTGGACTCCTCACAACACAGAAACCTGTTCTTTCTCTAATTAAATTATTTCTTTGCCAACACTCTCTGTTGTGGTGGACAGGAGCAGAGTATAGCAGCATCCTTTCTTCCCACCTGTGTTCCTCTGGCATCGTTCAAGGATTCTGTGCCATCTGCAATCCCAAATGTCCACCCTCATTGATCTTACCTACTGCCTCCTGTGGTCCACCAGGCTGTTGTTCAAATACTCACTCACTACCCCCAACCACCTACATGGATGGCATACACTTCCTTACACTGTGCCTTTGGACTTGGCCATGTGATCTACTTAGACCAAAGAAACATTAGCCGGCATGACATGACCAAGGGTTTGCTCTGCTGCAGTTTTGCCCACCAGGATAAGAAAAGAATGCCTACACAAGCCCAGCAGTCGTAAGAGGTGAATGACTAGTTTCCCAGCCAGTCACCCCAACCATGACCCACCCTGATTAGCTGAACCCCATCCAACCAGCAGATGTAAGATTGGCAGCACTACTCAGATGAGCCTATTCTAAATTACTTGCCTCCAGATTAGGAAACTAAATTAACAATTACAGCATGCCACCATGGGTTTTGTGGTTGTTTGTTACAAGGAAATGACTGATCAACACATCACCCCAATATTACTCTTCCACATTCACTAAGGCATTCAACTGGCTATCTGTTCTTTTCTGCATGCTCTTAGAGCATTTACAATGTCCATGCACTCAACGCTCTGGATTCATGGCCCCTTGTTCCTCTACTCCAGTAACCTGCCTCTTCATTCTCACTCCTTCAACACCCTTAACCTTTCTCTCTCACCTCTTGTTCCTAATGCTCCTCTCCAACCTGATCAAAGTCAAGGCCAACCCAGTCTCTTTACTCTCACAGGAAGGAGACTTGGCCCTTCTTATCTAACCCCTACAGGGCTTGAGTCAATCATCCTTCATCCCCTGCACTCCCACCATCCTGTCAATCCTCTGCCCTGGAGGAATCTAAGCAGCCTCCTCCCATACCCCTGAGCACCAGAAATCAACAAATGCAACTGTACTTCTGCCCCTCAACTTCTCCCCAGTCTCCTCCCCCTCCAAACCCTTTCCAACATCTGCACTCAACAGATGCTAGAGGGGCTCCAGTTTTGCTGAGAAAATTGAAGCCTTTAGGCACAAAAGCTTGTATCTCACTCTCTCTCAACTACTCACTTTGTCATCCACCCTTTCCTACTCAATAAATAAAAACGGTTGCTTTAAGCCTGACTCCACCCCAGCCCTCTTCCTCCAAGCCCTCCCACCTACCCAGGACCTGCTCCTGCAGGCTCCCCACTGACTGTTTTCCCACCCCACCCACAGCCCAGGAACATGCCAGGAACACTGAAAGGAACCAGAATCTATCCTCTTCTCTCACCTTTAAGATATCCTCCCTGATCCCCTGTTCCACCCTACCTCACCATGTCCACACCTCCCTCTATCCTGGCATCCATCCTCTACATGTCCCCAGCTCACCAGGAGCTTCTGCAGTACCGACCCAGTACCTGCTCCCTAAGGCTTCAAAACTGCCACTCTCCAGGACTCCTCCTCCACCCTCCCTAGATGCCTTCAAAAGCCCCCTCCCAGTTGCTTCTCTCCTTCCCCTACCCTTTGGACATCAGTGTGCCCTGGAACTCTGTCCCCACATCTGTTCACACTCTACTCATTCTCCCTGACGCTCTTGGGCCTGGATGTCGCCCAGGCAACTCATGCTTACTTTGAATAAAACCAACTCATGATTTTCCTCCTCCACACCCTCCCTTCGCTGTTCCTTCTGAATTCGTCTTCCTTCATATCCTCCTGCATCCAGGAGGCCTAGTGAGCACCTGGGCCTCCTCCCATTCTTCTCCTCCCTTCCCTCTCACCACCACCTCACTCAATCAGCCTTCTTATATTCCCATGCGATCTCCCAAATATCCCTCCTTTCACTTCCTCTTTCTACACCCTTCTCCCCTCTTTTGCTCCAGTCCCACCCATGTGACCAGCGCAGTTAAGAAAGGCCTCTCCTTGGGGCTGATTTTGTGATGCCATGGGTTAAGCCACAGCTCTGACAACCACATCCCATATCAGATCACGAGTTCAAGTCCCAGATGTTCCACTTCCAATCCAGTTCCCTGCTAATGCCCCTGGGAAAGCAACAGAAGATGGCCTAAGTATTTGGGCCCCTATCACCCATGTGAGAACTGTATGGAGCTCCAGGCTCCTGGATTTTGCCTGCCAGCTACAGCCACTGAGGCCATTTGGGGAGTGAACCAGCACAAGAAAGATGTCTCTCTGTCTCTCCCTCTCCCTGTGTCACTCTACCTTTCAAATAAATAAAATAAATTTTCAAAAAAAAGATAGGATCTCCCATTCAGATTATTTCAAATGCCTAATAACTGATATTTCTCCTTCCCAGCTCTCCCTACTTCCAACTTTCATCTATACTGTTCCAAACCAGAATTAACTTTCTTAAAACTCACATTTGAACAGATCACTCCCAGGCTTCTAAAAAAGCTCCTTGCTGCAAATAGGAAAGAGTCCAATCTCCTTAGTTTCAAATTCCAGGAACAAATAACATTTCTGAAAACTCAACAGACACCAAGCACTGATCTTATCCTTGCAGAAATCCACTGATATATTATTACTTCCATTTTAGAGGAGGGGAAAATTGAGACTTCAAGGCTAAATAGCTTGTTTAGGAAGACCACACAGGTAGGAAGAAGAGCCAAAAATCATATCCAAGACTTCTATCTCTGACTGAGGCGCTTTCCACTGAGTCCTTTCCTAGTAGCCTCTGAGAATAATAATTTGGACTTTGGTTATATGGCTTCAGTCTGTGCTTGTCTGATGGGTTCCTCACAAGTGTCTGCCTTTTCCAGATTTGTTGCTCTATTCAATGTCTTCTGAAAACCAAAATCTGAGTGGAGGGGCTGCCATTGTGGTGCAGTGGGTCCAGCTGCCCCTTTGCCTGTTAGAATCCTGACTCCTCTGCTTCTGATCCAGCTTCCTGCTAATACACCTGGGAAGGCAGCATAAGATGCCCCAAGTCCTTGGGCCCCTGCCACCCATGTGGGAGACACAGATAGAGTCTCTAGCTACTGGCTTCTGCCTGACCTAGTCCTAGCTGTTACAGCCATTTGGAAAGCAAACCAGCAGACAGAAGATTCTTTGTGTCTCTGTCTCTGTCTCTCCTTCTCTCTCTCCACTCCCTCCTCTTTTCCTTCCCCTCCCTCACTCACTCTGCCTTTCAAACAAATAAATAATATAAAAATAATCTCAGTGGATCTCACTTTAATCCTGAATTTTCTGATCCTGCCAATGTTAAATTTAATGCAGGTTAAAAATCCTCAAACCAAACACCACAAAGTTCTTGGAGTCAGAGATCACATAAAACTTCCCAAGACCCCACCATTCCCCTGCAACATCAACGCTTTGTGTCAGAGGTGGCTGTTTTGGCTGGAACTTCTCTGCCCACCCCCCCTCCTGCCGCCAAAGTTACTGTATTGAAGCCCTAATCCTTAGTACCCAACACGACTGTATTTGGAGGGAGATTATTTAAAGAGGCAATCAATCTAAAATCAGGTCATTAATGTGGACTCTAATCCAATCTGACCAGCGTCCTTATAAGAAGACACTTGGACACAGATGAGCACAGAGAAGATGAAGTGAAGGTAAGAAGCACAGCATCTAAGTCATGGGGAGGAGCCTCAGGAAAAACCAGCCCTGCTGACACCCTGATCTTGAACTTGTAGCCTCCAGAACTGTGAGAAAACAAATTTCTATTATTTAAGTCATTAACTAATACAGACACCTTAGCAGATAATACAAAGGGCATCTCTTTCAGAAACCCTCTGCATTAAAGGAAACACTTGCAGCTTAGATGCCCTGGAGCTTCTCACAGCTCCAGTCCCAAAGGTCAGGGAAAGAAATAGTGGGAGGGGAGAATCTGAGAAGCCAAGGAAAGGTGCTGCCTTGTGGGTGCAGATGAGAGAGGGGACACAATTCTATTCTATCAGCTAATGAAGACTCTCTGGGACTGGATCTCACTCACTTCTAGAAAGATCAAGTTCTTGGAGAGACTCAATGCCCCAGAAAAGGGGGCTGCTTTCCCACCAGGGCTAGAGGCCCACCCTCTGGCATCTTATCTTGGGTTTCTAGATTTTCCAATGCCACAGGGAAAGGAAATATTATCTCCTTAAAGCATGCTTTAGCACACTGTAGCTTAGTTAAAATAAATTATATATGTATATTATACACATGCCTCTAAATCAATATGGAGACATCTAAAAAATGTCGAAGGGAAGAAAAGCGAGATTCAGAATATGCGATGATGCTATTTATATATGATTAAAGGATGCACATGCATGGCAACACAATACCACATGTTGTTTATTCAGGCTTGGAAATATATGGAAAATATTTCTAGACGGATACACGTCAATATCAAGATAGTTCTCTCTCAAACAGAATTTCTCAGTGTGAATACTGTTAACATTTTGAACCAAATCATGTCTTGTTGCATTGTAGGGTATTTAATAGCGGTCAGGCCTGTACCCACCAGAGGCCGATAGTCTCCCCAAAATGCCTTGTTTGAAAACCACTGCTCTGAGAGAAGGAAGAGGATAATGCAAATGAGATGATGGTTATCAACTTTTCAAATCTGTATTTGCCAGGTTTTTGTTCTTAAGAAAATTACCAGAATCAAATATAGGTCAATGGTCATTTATTTGAGTGACAGGAACATGAAGAGTTGTATTTCTCTGAATGATATAAGTTTATAAAATAAAAAACTACCATCCACAATCACCATGGTTTGATATTTTAAAGGAGCATTCTAAAATATTTATTTATCTATCTATCTATCTATCTATCTATCGGAAAGGCAGAGGAGAGAGACAGAGATTTTCCAACTGCTGGCTCCCTTCATAAATGGCCACAACAGCCAGGCCTGAAACCAGAAGCTGGAAACTCCATCGGGGTCTCTGCAGCTGGTGGCAGGGGCCCAAGCACTTGGGTCATCGTCCACTGCCTTCCAGGATGAATTAGCAGGAAGCTGGATTGGAAGCAGAGCAGCCAGGAATTACACAGGCACTCTGACAACGGATGCTGGTATTGCAAGTGGCAGCTTAACCCACCACACCACAATGCCAGAAAAAGGTTATTTTGGATATCAAACAAGCAGGAAAGGTACATTACACAGAGATGTTATAAGTTAAATTGTGTCTCTGCAAAGACACGTGATGTCCTAACCCCTGATACTAATGAACCTGACCGACGTTGGAAATAGGGTCTTTGCAGATATCATCCAGTCAAGATGAGTTCACCCTGGGACAGGGAGGCCTCTGCACATACAACTGACGTCCTTAGATGGAGAGAGGGGTTTGGACAACGAGACAGACAGGGAAGGCTTCCCTGTGATGACAGAGACTGATGGATGCCCCACAAGCCAAGGAAGGTGAAGGAGGGCTGGCCACACCAGAAGCTAGGACAAGTGGACCTGCAGAGGGAGTGTGGCCCTGCCCGGCACTGTGGTTCTAGACTCCCAGGCTCCAAACTCTGAAAATCAATTGAATCAATTCTTGTTTTAAGCCACACTGTTTGTGATACTTCCTTAAATCTCCTTTGGGAGACAAACACAGGAAAGGGGACTGCTTACTTCCACAAAGTCACTACACCACTGAGAAGGTCTCCACCTCCTAATAACCAGCAGAAGCCTTACCTCGAAGAGACTTGCTCTCCCCAGGTGCTGTGAAGCTCCCAGGGTCTGGGCAGCTAGAGTTGGAGGTGGCCAGGATCTGAGCCACATTCAGCCAGCCCTGCAGGGGGTGCAGAACAAGGTGGGAGAAGGGCATGGCCAACAGGAGAGCTGGCACTGGTTCTGTGAGCTCTGCAGAGCGTAGCCTCAGTCTCCTTGTGTTCAACTGAGCAACAGGAACAGGAACAACTGAGAGCCACAGGCCAGACTAGAGGACACACTGAGATCATGTGACAAATGTAAAACTCCTGCAAATGCAGCCGATTATCAGCCCCAAGTACCATTTCACACCTGCACCAAAGGAAAGACAATTAGCCCCAGCAAAGACAATTAATTTGATACCTTTAAGAAGAAAAAAAATCTGTCTTTGGATATAATTACTTTTACACTTGCTTGAGAAATTTCTATCCAGTCTCAAGAGGGTTAAACAAGAGGAAGGGAGACAGCTACACACTGAAAGGGATAGCAAAAGTAAAACCAATTAAAATTTTTATATCACGCCCCGCCATGAATGTTTAATCAAACTTTCCCCTGTACTCGGTCATCTTTGCAGAAAATTCCCCATGTTGTCCCCAAGCTTTTATTACCTGGACCTATGGCCCCAGGGCCACTCTGGGAGGGATGTGCTTAAGGGAGAGGAAGCAGAGAAGGTGTTTTGCCCTGTGTTGAGGACACCGCATGGAGGTAGCAGGTCCCAAGACCACTCCCCCAGGTACACAAACCTCTAAGCACACAGGAAGCAGTGGCAGTACAAGCCACTGTGAAGGAGGGAACATCTGAACCCAAATCCTCACCCATTTGCTGCAGTCACCTAACCCCACAACGTGGAGTCACTTCAAATGCTTCCTGGTCCACCTTCTGGAGGAGGTCACAGTGGAGTCAGCTAGGCCCTAAACCTGGAGACCAGCGGAGAGAGGGACCAGGACACAGAGACACGGCAGGCGGCCACCCGGCTTCTGTGCTCTCGGTAGCCACCTCTAGAGAGTGATCTCCAGGGACTTCCTTGCCCTCTCCAGCTCCACGTTTGACAGCTCTCAGCGCCAGGACATTCCTTCCAGGAACACACAAACCTCCCAAGCGAGAGGCCAGGCCAGTCTCCTTTGGTTCTGCGTGCTGTTTGGGAGGCTGGAAAGAGCCTCCCATTCCTTACTTGAGTCCTTCCCGCCAAAGGAGCCACTACGACCCGCTCCGTCACTGATGAAGAACCCTGGGCCAGGAGGCGAAGGCACTGGTCCACATCTTCCCTCAGGCTTCCTCTCCCCTTCTTAGAGCTGACGCTCAGAAACTTTCCCAGCTCCTTTCAGGAAATCCATAGAAATATCCACAGCACAGGAGGGGGCGGGGCCAGAGCGGGCTCCGGAACAAAATCACCAACAGAGCCTGGCTAGCGACCGAGTGTCCCACCCATCACCAGTGCTGTAGGCGTCTTTGACCAAACAGCAACCAAACATGATACAGTATCCACATCTGTAAAAACACGTCCATGTTTACAAAAAGTGCTATTTCAAGTATTATCTTCATCCTGAGAATTTCCATTTGAACTGCTGTCATCCCTTAGTATCAAAGGGGACTGGCTCCAGGACCCTGGCAGTTACCAAACCTGTGGATGTGCAAGTCTTTCATATAAAATGATGTGCTATTCACATATAACCTATGCACATCTGTTTGTATACTTTTCAATCGCCCCAGATTACATACAATACCTAATCCAAGGGAAATGCTGTGTAAATAGTTGTTACACTGTAACATTAGGGATTAATGACCAGGAAAAAAATCCATACGTGTTCAGCACAGACACAGCTGTTTTTTCCTATTTTCCGTCTGTGGTTTGTTGAATCCTTAGACGTGGAGCCCATGGATGTGGAGAGCTGACCATGTGTGTTATCATCTCAACTTCACAGATGAGGAGGCAAAGTCAACAGGTTAGCGGCTCACTCAAAGTGTGATCAACAACGGGAGCCCCTAGGGAACACAGCCATCCACCTCAAACCTCGTGCTATGTGGACATACTAGGCCAATGTGAGCAAACACAGCACTGGAACCAGAGTGTGGAGTCAGAGGCACGTGTCCCAGCTCTGGCGCCCACCAGCTGTGTGCACACGCGGAAGCCGCCCCACCTCCCGAGCCTGGGCCTCTCAGGAAGTTCAGCTAAGGAGGCCCTTGCAAGTCACTCCTGCTCTGAAAGCCTGTTTCTCCCCTGCCTTGTGTTTTGTTTCTGTGCTCATTTTACTTGCACTCATTTGATCTCCAGTCATTCTCTTTACCTCCTCCTTTGTGGCTCTGAACAAAACATTTTGATTGAGCACCTTCAGGGTAACAGGCACAGAAGCACGCAGATCAGCAAAGATGGTTGTAGCCCCTGCCCTTGTGGGGATTTTACTCTAGTGGTGGGAGTCTGGGATTGAACAATCTTCCAGGAAAAGTATAAACCAAGGCATGGGGATGGTGCCAGAACACGGCACGCTGAAAGCCAATTGGAAGGAACATAATTCTGCTTGTCTAAGGAAGTAACTTTCAAACCAAGATTCAAAGGAATGGGGCTGGCGCTGGGACACAGTGGGCTAAGCCTCCACCTGTAGTGACAGCATTCCATATGAGTGCCGGTTCAAGTCCCTGCTGCTCCTCTTCCAATCCAGCTCTCTGCTATGGCCTGGGAAAGCAGTAGAAGATGGCCCAAATCCTTGGACCCCTGCACTTGCATGGGATATCCTGAAGAAGCTCCTGGCTCCTGGCTTCAGATCAGCCCAGCTCCGGCCATTGCAGCCATTTGGGGAGTGAACCAGCAGATAAAAGACCTCGCTCTCTCTCTGCCTCTCTTTGTCTGTAGCTCTACCTCTCAAATAAATAAATAAAATCTTTTCAAAAAAGAAACAAAGGAGGAAAATGTAGAGCATCCCAAATGCCCTCTGGTAGGAATAAACAAAGCAAATACAAGAGAACAGGGACTAACACAGGACAAAGAGGTAAGGACAGAATGTAGTATGGACAGAGGGGTTGGCAGGGTTGCGTGTAGCTTTTATGCTGAAAGCCAGTGAACCACTGGGGAGTTTAGGAAACTGGGGATGATGTCACCAGACACATTGCACCTTCAGGTAATGATGAGGGATGTGTTACTGCTAACCTGCTTCCAACAAGTCCAGCTAACGTTCACACAGGCAGGGCAGAACCCCACATGCTTGGACACTGACTTTCTAGGGAACAAACAGGCAGTCATTCACTACAGCTGCCCCCTGGCCTGGAAAATATGCATTACCCCCCCCCCACCTTGCTTGAGCAAATGAGCCTCACTGCTCTCTGGGTGGCCCTCTGCTCCTGAGCTGGCCATGGAGCTGCACACTAAGAAATCCTCCAAGAGGGCCTGCTGCAGCAAGCAGAGTTGGGAACAGCTCCAGTTATCACCCCCTCAGACCCATCACTGCATACCCACGAAAGTCCTCAGACAGTGGCCAAGCAAGAAGGAGGATGATTGCCAGCCCAGATGTACTCAGTTCAGGATAGTTCTAACAATCCACTGATGCTTGGGGACTTCCCATCAGCGTGGCTGAAGCTGTCTTTGAGCTGTGCTACACATGATGCTCCTACTACCCAGCCCTCCCTCTCTCTCCAGTCACAGGTGTCAGAGCTGCATCAGATCTCAACATTCCCCCATCCTCCTGCTCCTGCCCCTAAAGGGCCTCCACAGCCTCCTCTCCCACAGAGATTCTTTGAATCGATCCTGCTTTGATGTCTGCCTCTCGGAGGATCCATCTTTATCCCCCTTCCATTCTCCTCTCCGCTTGATCAATCTTTCAGAGAGGACGAGAAAGATCCCCATTCTCTGGACTAATTTTCACAGAGGCTCTCTGGGACTCAGGCAGAACATTCTGTCATTTCTTACAGCACCCTGCCCAAGATCTAGGCTTCCAGCCATCCTAAAATATCAAGATCCATTTGTTTCCAAGGAAAGCACTAGATGAGCTTTGCCAAAGCTGCGGTTCCACAAAGTCAAACCAAGGGGCTGCTTAGTACAGAGTTTTTGAAACCATGCCCATGAACCCCGGGTCCTTGGAGATACTGTAAGAGGAGGTCTAGTTGGCAGGTTTGGGGACCCCACTTTAAGCACAACAGTTCTACTTTCTTATTTATCTCATTTTTCTCTGTTTGAGATATTGAGATCCTGTGTAAGATATCATTAGATCAAAAAAAATTCTGTTGCTAAAAGTAAAAATGTACATACATGTAATTTTAAAACTACTATCAGGAATGTTCTCTTTCTGGTAATGGCAGGTTATTGCCATTACAAACAACTAAAAATCTGGTTAAATATGCAATTTATCTTCTTAAAGTCATCAAAATGATGATCAGAGAATAAAGAAAGACTGGTCCAATACTGAATGGAACAGGGACTCCCTCAGAAAAATCATGAAAATCACTCTTGCCCTGAAGGCATTTTCTGAGCATGGCAAATTTGAACTTTGTTTTGACAGCCTAACAGGGACAGAGAGATGGAAAATCCATTCCCAGACCTTGTGTAAAATGAGGAGACCAAAAAGAGACCATCTCACAATAGACTCGTCATCCTCTAAACGTGGGAATTAATCAGAAATTGACTAGTTCTCAAGAGAACCTACTGATTGGGTTTGAATCACTTATGGTGTCAAGCCTTTTACTCTTTTAAGAGAGAGGACGGTCCAAGATTCACAGTGCCCTCAAATATCTGCAAGGAATTTTTTTTTTCTCTCAAGAAAAGTACCTTCTTCATCTCAGTCATTAATTTATAGTCACAAATAATTTTCCTGTACAATGACCAACACATAATCAAAGATAACCAGGCATAGTATGAAACCACAAGTAAGCAGTAGAACAGATATGGATGAGCATCTCTTTCCATCAGCTCTGAGATCCTGTCAGTACTAAAAGTCCCTCCATGGGGTCAGAGTAATCTAGTTATTCCTACTAGGACCATCACTCAGGGATCTGACATCCTACCTATCATCTCCCAGATAAAAAACATGGGAGCTTCAATTTGCTAAACAAGAAGCTCTGACACCCCAAAACCTGAGCAAATGATCCCAAATTCAGCGTCATGTTTTCACTACAGGGAGGAAGTTCCACAGTTCATCCCTGCGGGAAGGTGGAACCATTTACTAGGAAGACAACAATAATTCCCCTTCAGACCACCACCACTACATCATAGCCTCCCCTCTTTTCTACTTTCATCCTCCTCCCCAACAGTTCTGACCCTGCCTGCCCTCCCTCTTGATCAAGACTGCACTCCTAATTAAAATAAACAAATGTCAGGAAGCAATTACTGCAGAGAGGGAGGCAGATGGTGGAATAGTGGCACTCTGGTATTGCATTAAGCAGTAACTTGCTATCTCTTCAAAGTTTCTGCACTTTAATTAAGCATCGTTATAGACAGGTTCAATGAGCTTTGGAGTGGGGCTTATCAAATTAGCTTCTTGCAGGGTTGATGCTGTGTGATTGCAAGATGTGTACCTGATGCAAGACTCAGCTGCTGGAGAAGACCCCACCCCTCAGCAGACCCAAGGAGAGGGTGAAACTCTGCCCTCAGGGTAGGGATGGTGCAACAGAGGTAGTCTAAGTAAACACTGAGGTTGGGGAGTCAGACTGAACCTTTCTGAGCCTTATCTGTAACATGTAGGTAATAAATTACCTGCATGATAAGATCATATGGTGCTAGGTGTACCAAGGGCACCATCCACCTTCTAGTAGCACTTGGTCAGCCCACAACTGGTACTGCATTGGTACAGTGATTTCCACTCATCCAGACATCGCAGATGCTTCATTTACAGCTTATATATATGTCTCCATGAGTTGAGTGTCCCCTCTCCCCTTTCACCTCCCTTTTCTGTGTGTGTCATGCACAGGAGCCTGACCCAAGGACAGAACGAGAACTGGGGGGGGGGGGGGGGTTGGTCAGTCACAGGGTTAAATCAGACTTGAATTCCAATCCTTTCTTCAGTCCAAATAACACCAGGCAAACTATTTACCTTTCTGTGCCTTAGGGTTTTCAGTTCCTTCCTCTGCAAAATGGAAGTAATAATAACTAGCAATTATTGAACACTTACTATTATTACTACTCAGGTACTATTCTAAGCACTGTGTGTTTAAACTTATTTAATCCTTGTCCCTGCAATCCTGTGATGCAGGTATGAACATGAACCCACTTAACAGACAAGAGGCCTGAGGCACAGGAAATATAAACTGACCCAAAGCCACACAGCTGGTAACTGACAGGACCAAAATTCCCACCAGGCAGCCTGGATCCAGACTCTGCACTCACTTATCCTCATAAAACACCACAAAGCAATTTTTTTAAAAGGTACTATTTGGCAGTAAAACTGAATGCACCATTGCCACATGTGACATGGATAAATCTTTAAAATACTATGTTGAGCAAAACAAGACATGAGTACAAGTCCATTTATATGAAATTCTAGGAAAAAGGACAGCAAACAAATAATGACAGATATACATCAGTAGTTTCCTGAGGCCAGGACAGGAAGACTTCTGGAGATGATGGGAGCGTTCAGCATCTTAGTTGTGGCATTCATGACTCAGGGGTATACCTTTGCCAATACTCATTGAATTTACACTTAAAATGGAAACACTTTATCGAGTATAACTTGTACCTCAAACAAATTTTTTAAACACCTACTTACTGCATGATTGAGCACAAAAATATGAATGACCATTATTCTCGTGTGGGATTTGTTCATTCAACAAAACTCATGAAGCACTTCTCACGTCAGGCAATGTTCTAGGTGCAAACAGATTAAAGTACTTGCCAATGTGGGTCTTAAATTCTAGTGGGGAGAGATAACAAGCAAATACGTAGGCTGAACAAACACTATGACCAACAATGGTAAGAATTCTTTCAAAATAAGTAAAGCAAGGAAGGAGGAAGTGAGAGTGCTGGGGGAGAGGGTTGCTAGGAAGGTAGAGAGAGGTAGCTAGGAAGGCGGTGAGGTAATCACGCCTAATCTGACAACAGGGCTGTCCACTGTGTTCTCCCTCAGTCCTGCTCCACAGCCCTCCACCCCAAAACTACCTCCATGCATACAATGATCTTGGTTGCTACCTCCTTTCTCTAGATCTCTCCAGACTCTCATCTGCCTCTTCTTCCCACAGCCAGCACTGTCCCACCTGCTAAGGTCCACAGGTTCTCATCCCCCTCTCTCTGATTTTCCCCCCTCCCCCTCCAGAATAACACACACCTCTCAGGCAAGCCTTCACACCTTGCTTCACACCACCTGCCCAGTTTAGAACATCCTGCCACCTCCCAGGTGCAGACTTGCCTCCTTCAGACAGCTTGGGGGAAAACAACAAAAACAAAAACAAACAAAAACCAACCTCCCTGGAGACAAGGCTCAATGCAGCCGAAACACCAACTTCATCCCACAAGAGATAAGTGGTCAGCGTCCAGACCCAGGAGTCTGGGTGGTCATCAGTATTAGTGATCACCTACTGGAGGAGGTACTGGGAATAGAAAGCTGAGCAACACAGCCCCAACCCTCATGGAGACATATGTATAAGCTGTAAATGAAGCCTCTGTGATGTCTGGATGAGTGGAAATCATTGTACCAATGCAGTACCAGTTGTGGGCTGACCAAGTGCTACTAGAAGGTGGATGGTGCCCTTGGTACACCTAGCACCATACGATCTTCACAATAACCTTATCATGCAGGTAATTTATTACCTACATATTACAGATAAGGCTCAGAAAGGTTCAGTCACTTGTCCAAGGTCACACAGCTTATATGTGGTTAAATCAGAACTGGAATTATGTCTGTCCCAGCCTGACAAAACTCGCACAAGCAGGGATGCGGCTCAGGGGAGACAGTATAATCTGTGTCCAGTATTGTAAGGATGGCGTCAGAGTGCTGGCATCTGTTGTGGATTTTAGAAGATGAGAAATTGGTTTTAAGGCTCACAGGCAGGAGGAGAGACTGGAATGAAGGAGGAAGAAGAATTCGGGGCTAAAAGGAAGCATGAGGGAAAACACAATGACATGAAGAATGGCGAGTTGTTTAAAATCACCGGTGGCTCGGTGTCAAGGACAGGAGGAGTGATAACTTGAACTTGGACAGGTCAACAATACCCACTTTTTAAAGGTTTCTATGTCAAGCTAAGGAGTTCTATATGTATTTTATTTAATAAGCCTTTGTGTGGTATCTACCACATGCTAAGCCATTTTGAGCATATCACAGATATTAACCCATTTAATACTTATAACAACTCTATGGAGCAGGGATTATTATTATCACTTGCTTTTGATAAGGAAGTTGAGGGAAGAAAGGTTAGATAACTCAGCTGGGAAGCTGAATCTGAACCAGGCAGTCTGGCTCCAGAATCCAGACACTGAGATATTACTGATGCCGCACTCAAGAGGTTTGGCTGGGGAGGCAGTGCTTCTGCACAAGGAATGGCGGGCTTGGGTTTTACTTCCTTTATGTTCCTTCCACAGTACATCAAAGAGAAAGGGAAAACTGAAGGAAGAGAAGAAGGGATGGCAGGAAGATCCCTGCAAAAGGCGTAGACATGTTCTGTTAATAGCTAGTGACGGCCCACTGTCATCAACAAATAGAGCCCAAGGACATTCAAAAGACAAAGCCAAGAGGGTGTGATGCCTGACTGAAGCCAGCTCCTCCTTGTCCAGCTTGGACACCTGGCAGGCGGAGATGCAGCCACTCACACATCAGGAAAGGGTGACAAGCAGAGCTGGGCATGGTAAGTTTGACCCTCTCTTTGCTATTGCTTCTCCCCACAAGAACCAGAAGGCACTCCCCCGTATAGGTCTGAAGTCACTGCTATTCTGAGGTGCCTATGGGTGGAGAGGATCGGGAGGCAGGTAATAGAAGGTGTTGCAGGAGTTCAGATCTGGAAGTGTTGGTCAGAGAGTCATCCACCCTTGTATAACAGTTAAAACTACAAGAGTAGAAGAGGACAGGGGCCAGGCCCTGAAGAACTCAGACCTTCAGGGTTCCTAGAGGAGAAACAAATCAAAAAGAAAGGATGGGTCTTTATGGTCTTTAAGAAATGCAAGCAGGGGCCAGCTTGAAGCCCCCTGTGGCATAGCAAGTTGAAGCCCTGGCCTGCAGCGCCAGCATCCCATATGGGCACCGGTTCGAGTCCTGGAAGCTCCAATTCCAATCTGGCTCCCTGCTAATGCAACTGGGAAAGCAGCAGAAAATGGCCCAGGTGCATGGACCCCTGAACCCATGTGGGATATCCTGAAGAAGCTCCTGGCTCCTGGCTTCAGATCAGCCCAGCTCCAGCCATTGCAGCCATTTGAGGAGTGAACCAGTGGATGGAAGATATCTCTCTCTTTGTCCCTCTCTCTCTCTCCATTTCTGTAACTCTGCCTTTCAAATACATAAATAAATCTTAAAAAAAGAAACAAACAGACCTTGCAGCTCTGGGGCTAAGGAAAATTAAAAGTCCAATGTGATTAAATAATAAAAGAAATCGAAGAGACAAAGAGATAACTCTTTGTGTGACCTTGAACAAATGGCTTCCCACCCCTTTGAGCCACAACTTGAACTGAGTAACCTCCACTCTTCTTGCCAGGCATGGATCTGTGAAGCAGGCCAGCATCAGAACCATGAGACAACTTCCTGACGGGCTCTCCTTGGGGCAGGTGTTTGGCACAGTGGTTGGGCCCCCACATTCCTTGTTAGAGAGCCTGGAATCCAGTTCCAACTCCACTCCCAATGCAGCTCACTGCCAGTGCACCCACTGGGAAGCAGCAGGTGATGGCTCACGCAGCTGAATTTCTGCCCATGGATTGATTTCCTGGATTAGGGAATTTAGGGAGTGAACCAAATAAAATAAATAATTAAAAAAAAAGAAATGGGTCTTTTAAGCCTATCTATGATCATCCAGGATGGTAGCCACACAGGAGTGCAGGTGCCAGTGCTGTCAGCTGCCTAACCTACCAAGGATGACTCCTTTCACGCACAATCACATTCATTCTTTCTTTACACACACACACACACACACACACACACACACACAAACCTTTATGCCTCTACTACTCACAGAAAGAATCCTTCCTCACAGGGCACAAGGTAGAGTTGATTCCCTACCCTATTCCCTATCTCCTGGGTAGGACCAAAGGGATGAAACATAGCATTCCTGGCAGTTGAATGACCCAATCAGAATGAATGACCAACACTTGAGTGGCTCTAGTCTATGAAGACATAGATATCATCTCACAGTGTACTGAGTCTGAGCACTCTATTCAGAGAAACTCCCTCCTCCACTTCACGGGGATGGTGTGGAGACCTGAGAGTCATGAAACGAGTCAACATACACAGGAAGGTCATTCGCACTGTCATGTACCACAGGCACCTCAAACACACATCTCAAATGACACATCAGCCACCCACTAGCCCCCAAATCTGTCCCCTGGCCTGGTTTCTCAGTCTCAACCTAAGGCACCCCCAATCTCCATTTGCTCCAAGAGTTCACACCCTTCTGTGTGTCCACCCTCTCCATCCTCACTGTCACCATAGTGCGTCAATTCCACCATTACCTCTTGTCCGAATTACTTAAATAAACTCTTCATTGGTTCCCATGTATCCAGTCTTTGGGTCTTCTCTAACCCATTCCCAATCTGGATCCAAAAGACTTCACGTAAGTCGAGTCAGGTCACACAACTCCTGCCTGAGAGTTCTTCCATGAGTTTCTGGGTCTCCCGACATGGACAGCAAACTCTGCGGTGACAGGCAGGGCCCTGGGCCATCTGCTGGCTTACCTCTGCAGACCCATCCTCCTCCTCTCTTGGCTCTTCCCCTGCAGCCAGGGCCTCCCAAGCACTAAGCCTTCCTCTGTCTATTTCAGCCCATTCCCTCTACCTGGAATATTTCTCTTCACCCTCTTGACTCAACCAAACCATAGTCATATTTGTGGGTCTTCCATTTTACTTCTTCCAGGAAGTCCCCATGAGTGACCCCAAGTTAAGCTGGGTTCCTTTCTTTGTGAGCTCCTGACATCCACACTTTACTATACTGGACTTCCATCCTGGAATAATCTGGTTACAATCTGTCTCCTTCAGGTGACCGCAAGCTCAAGGATCTGGCTTCATCTGTCCACTGCCACACCTCCAACATTTATAAGAATATGGGACAAGCATAACAAGTGCTTAATAAATATTGAGTGGGGGATGAGTAATATACCCAGTAACTAGACATGGGAACAAAGAGTCTTAGAAGCACAGACTTGGACTGGTCCATCAATACAATGCAGGAATCCCCTCTGACAGACATCTGGAGACTGCCAGTTACTTCCTAAATCCAGGGGCCACTATCAGGAGGCTCTAGTTTCTAGAAAATTCCATCTTATACTGAGCTCAAATGAGTCTCCCCATAGCATGCCCTTCATCAGTCACAGCTCTGTTCTCAGGAGTCACACAGAACAAATGCATTCTTCCTTCCTTATGACAGCCCCTCACACATCTGGAGGCAGCTGTCATCCTCTGCTTACTCCATCAGTTACCTTTCCTCTGTGATTCACATCACTTGTTTGAACAGCTCCTCACCAGCCGTGAACTCCAACTCTCTCCCACTACAACCACTGCCTTCTCTGTGCAGAACCTCAGAGTGACGCCCAAAGTGAATTCCCTGTCTTGATCCACAGAGCATAATGTCCAAAGGCACACAAGTGAACACAGCAGAGGGCTTTGAGTCACAAAGATGAATGAAGTCGCCAGTTCTGAGAGCTCTCATTCACTCATGATGGGATTAAAATCCGTGCCATCCAGTGCCCGCACCACCAGAAAACAAGGACATCTCCACGTGGAAATCCGAGTCTAAGGAGAATAAATTCATCTACCATTGACTCATTTCTCTGCCGGCTGTCCTAGTTCACCTCCTTTTATTACAGCTTCCTCTTCCTCTGAATGTCATTGAATAATTATCACAACATAATGAGAAAAGAGTCACAGTGACCTCCTCCCATCCCAGTCCTACTACGCACAGAGTTAAATGATCTTCTTTCATTCAAACTCCACCCAAACAACTGGAAGCCCTTAAAAACCATCCGTGTATGTCACGCATCATCTCAGCCACTCACACATTCCGAACACATGATTGAGTGCACCGTTCCTGTGCAATGGCTGTGACAGGAACAAAACAGAGATGGACCTAGGCATGTGGTGTAATCCCAGCCCTCCCCATGTCATCATCAGTGAACAAGGCGACTGGCACACAGTCTACGCTGTATTTACCATGACTATGCATACTCGGATACCTCCTGAGAACACATACACATTAACCCCCAGCTTTCCCTACGGTTCAGTTTGCAAACACCAACCTCAAAGGGTCTGAGATGCCCAACATGCCCTTCGGCTGGGCAGTGAGCACCTAACCAGGTCCCTGCCCCCACCACACAAAGGGCAAAGGAGCAGATGGAAAGCTCTTCCCGATCTCCTTTGACTGCAGCCCCTCTTACAACATGGTCCTGTAAACGTCCGAAGGCTCTCACAAGAAGGTGGAGAGACCCATAACCCTCAGAGTGCTCAGTAAATCTAGGGGATCTAAGTCACTTAGAGATCTTCACTGAGATCGCTAACAAATAGACATATATAAATAAATAAATATGTGCTTATTTATTTGTTAATATCTATTTTGTATATGATTAGAAATTTTAGAAATACAAGAGACAAAATATAATTACACCATTTGGAAATGATTAACATTAACACTTATAGGCTTTTTTCTGCATGTATTATTTAACTGAGACTATACATACATATTTTATAGCATAGTTTTTTCCCTATGCCATTGAGTTATTTTAATGATTGCATAGTACACTATTGCCACTCTTAATTTAATTAATTCCCCACTGTAAGAATACAGGCTATCTCAACTTTTTACTCTTACAAATAAAACTGTGAGAAACATTATTTAAAAGGTATTTTCATATGCCTCTTTCCTTAGGGTAAGGCTCTGGTGTTTAACTGACAGAACAGAAAATAAAATAGGCAAATGAAGAAAAACTAAGACAGTTACCATCTTTCTTCACTACAGTCTCAAATAAACCAAACCACACATGCTCATGCTCTTAAAACGGCTCAAGTTTGAAACAAATAAAGGCCATTTTTCTAGTCCTATCAAATAGGCAAAGATTAACAAAAATATATTGTGAGGGTGTTGGAAAATGTTTATTCTCAAACACCGTAGGTGGAAAGGTAATTTAGCATAAACTTTAGAGGGAGAAAATCATTATTTATAATTATTTCTAAAATATAGATTCCAAATATAGAATCCAGAAGTAAGGGATAAAAATAAATTGTCCCATGGATGTAATGGAATATTTTAAACAACCACTTAAATATAAGGTTAAAGAATGCCTATTGATGCAGTCACACGATCACAGCACAACACTAATGCCAAGAGAAAAAGGCTGCGGACAGATGGTTTCAGTGAAAAATATAAAAGAAGTATACACGCTCATGCCCACTGACCCCACGAAGGGGCTACATAAGAACAGAGTCACGTAGTAGGAAAATGGTGATTTTTGCTTTTGTATCTGTGCTTTTCTGAGTTTTTTAAGTCCTTGGTATTTATTATTATTCTCATGACCTAAAACACTGTGCATTAATAGAAGCAATTAATTTAACAGATGAATGAAGGAAATAAAACAAAGGTAACTCAGGTTTCCAGACTCTGCAGTGGGGAAGTTCAGTTCACCATCCCTCCTTTCTTTACCTCTCTTCCTCTCGCTGTGCCTAAGAGGGAAAAAAAAGAAAAACAGCAACAACTAGAATGAGCCTGGGACATTTCCCGCTCAGGTCTGAAACTGAGCCAAGGAACTAAGAATGACTGAGATCAAAGAAACACATCAGACTCGGGAGCCCGAGCCAAATCCCAAGCTTCATGTCACTGATGCCCAACCCGAAGCAGTAACACTGGGAGATTACTTTATCCAGCACCAAAATGCCAACAGTGTAACAGATACTCCCCAAGGCCTCTGGGAAGCCTCAGCTCACGGGAGCTGGAGGGAAGGGGGCTCTCACGAAGCAAGCTGCCCTGTGCACACCTGGAGCCACTCACAACCCCCAGGCTCCGGGGCCTGCTCCTCTCTGGAAAAGCCCCCTCTCTCCAAACACAGGTATGAGAGAAGACGTTGACTGCATAAAGTCAGGCTCCGTGTGTCCTCATCTTCTTCATCAGTGTCTTCCAGGAGACAGCAAGCCCCAGCCCACCAGGGATTGTAGAGGGAGCCCATGAGCCTGACCAGGACTGTGCTCCTGGACGTCTGTCCCCACCTGCCACCGTTTTAGCACCTGTGCTTGCCTATGTCCTCGTCAGTAACGTGGAAATATGCATCCCATG
Organism: Oryctolagus cuniculus; assembly: GCF_051225735.1. Classification (NCBI taxonomy): domain Eukaryota; kingdom Metazoa; phylum Chordata; class Mammalia; order Lagomorpha; family Leporidae; genus Oryctolagus; species Oryctolagus cuniculus. Next base: position 28,431,795 of record NC_142886.1, on the reverse strand, counting down.
GGTTCTTGTGATGATTAAATAAAACACATCCAGACTTACCCTGGGCCTGGCACATAGTACCTGCAAATCGGTTCCCTTCCTCTGTCCTGCCACTGTACCTGGCAAAGCCCAGGACATTCTCCTCACCCCAAACACCCAAGCCCTCCCTCCTGGGGTCACCACAGAGCTGGGAAGAAGATAATGGATCCATGTCTCTCACTTGACCAACACAGAAGCCTGAGAAAGCCCATCACAATAAACGGGTTTGTCCCATTTACTGGATTTTTCAGAGGAAGCACAGTGAAGCGTTGGGAGGGACTTTAAGGTTACCTAGTTGACCTTCCCAAACTCCCATCCTACAAGCTCAAACCTTCCAGGGAAGTCCACCAAGAGCATGTATGGTCCCAGTTAGCCCAAGCACTTGACAAACATGACATCATTCTACTCTTGACACTCCCAGAATTGGGACCACTACGCTGGCCTTATCTCTGACCAACAGAGAACCCACAGAGTGCTTTTTGCAAAGGTTGCTCTCTATTTCTGTCATTGTCCCTTTTTGCTTTCTAATTGTCAAATTCTGACTATAGATAAAAACAGGCGTTCCTAATGGAGGCATGCAGGTGCCAGATTACCCAACCTTTTTGTCTCCCTTCCTAGGTCACCCAGGAGGGCACCCCGTTCACCCCTGGTATCTATGGGAGAGCTGTTCATCCCCACTGCCTGTATTCTGTGTTGCATGTGAATCAGCCGCTCATTCTTTCCTGGGGTCAAGGCCCTAGCCTGAAACAGACCTCAGATCAAATGATTTTGGTCACTGTAACCATTCCTGCCCCAGTGACCTTGGTAGAGAGAGGTTTTCAATGGTGCACCAAAATCGTGCTTTTTCTGGCAGCTCCCAAGTCCCACGTGCAAGTGCTTCATGTGAGAACACAGGAGAACAGCGTGTCAGACCACTGTCACTGTCAGGGAGCCTCTGCGCCGGCCTGCTGCTCCATCTCTCACCAGCCCCTGGTACTGATATTTCTTCTTTCCTCTCCACCTTCTGTCTTCAGACTTGTCAGCAACCCCTTCTTGGAGCAAACATACAAGTCTGTTTGGCTTAAAAGGTCAATTTCAGCAGATCCGTGCGTGTTCTCACTCTGACATAGCAGGCCCATGGATGCAAAGGGAGTACAACCAGTCCCCAGTGCAGGCTCACCGTGCTCCCACCCCCAGCTTCCCACTCATTCCTCCACCACCACCCCCAGGTATGAACAGTGTCTTTAGCCAAGGGAGGACAGGACATGTGGGGGGCATGTCCAACGCCTTTCCAGCAATGGTTCCGGAGCTGGGCACACAGACCTATTACAATTCCCTTTGGATGCTATCAGATCCCCCAGGGGGCTGAGACGCAGAGAGACCCCAGGGGCTGTCAGGGACTGCCCTTTCGTTGTAGATCCACTCCTGTGTCCAAAAGCCTTGGCAGGGTAGCAAATTTCGCCTGAACAAAGACTTCGCCTACATTCTTGGGAAGTCATTTCTATTAATGAGGCACCTGTCCTAAAATGCAGTTTTCAAATGAGGGTCCAGAATCTTTGGTGCTCTGGGAGCTTCTTCCAGATGGTCAGCAGGCTGTCGCTTCCAGCATGAATGTTTAAAATATGGCAGCATCAACACTCCCATTTCCAGAATGGCTTTCCCTGAAATATCTTTGAGAACCATGTAGTGGCATACAAAGGAGAGACCTTAAGGAGTTCCAAACCCATCCTTACTTCCTAGAAGAAGTGGCTGAGTTTGGGAGCCAGAAAGAGGCACACGACAGCCCTAGAGACCAAGAGATGGTACGGCCAGAATCACGTTCAAATTCACATTCAGTTACACCATACCACCTTACAGAAGCACCTGCCAAAACCCGTTATCACACCCAAGATCTCCTCCCAATGATTTTCTTATGAGTGACAAGATGGGGAGAAAAGCTGGAAATCAGTTGTTATTAACCAGATTAAATCCAAAAAGGATTTATAAAGTCTAATTTTCATTACAGTATGAAGCCGTTATATAATATGAAAACCAAGTTCAGGGTTTTCTCTTCTCCCTACCCTGACAGCTACAGGACACCATACCTACCCACCTACCCTTGTTCACCCTGGAGCTGCTGTTCTGTGCATCAGAATCACCTGAAATGGTTTTAAAAACACACCTTGCTGAGCCACCTGGAGCATCAGACACAGAAGGTCTGGGGTGAGGCCCAAGAATTTGCATTTTATACAAGTTCCCAGAGGACAGTGGGACCTCACTTGGAGAACCATATACTTGAGTTCCACTCAGACAACTCCCATTCCTATGGTCCCTATCCCCACCCCAAGCCATGCATTCACAGCCCATGCACAGTTGTTCAGCCTCTACCCATGGCTGCAACCTTATCTGATAGTTCTGCCCAAAGAAGGCAACTCATCCTACAACATAATCTATTACCCTATTAACAGATGCCATACCCCCTTCCCAGGATTGCGTGCCATTATGTACCTAGTACCTAGTACCCCTGAATCAGTCAAAGCAGATGAGCCAGCAAGGAGTTTCCAAACTCTGTTCTGGGAGCAAAGTACTCCCAAATGCACCCAGTGACACCAGCTTTGCAAGGGATTGTTGAGTCCCAGGAGCTGCTATGACCTGGTGAGGTGCAGACCCCAGAGCAGCTTACAACTTGAGTCTTCTCCAACTATCCCCAACTTCCAGGGCCTTGCTTCATTTCCAAGGCAGCTGGCACTTGCCTGCTGCAGACACAAAATCTATGACATCCATTCCAGGTGGCAGTCCCTCCTAAATAATGGATTGAGTCCCTCCCTTGCTCCCAGCAGGTTGGATCCCTTCCACCTCAGCAAAGGGCAAGGCAGCTGTTTGCACCAACAGGTGTCTTCCAGCCCGGAGCCTCCAGGTCTCAGCAAACCTCCTGGGACACTGGGTCGCTCACTGGAGCATGGATAAGCCCAGGAAACAGAACCCCAGTATGGTTCCAGGCCTAAGTGCACATTAACAGATGAAGCTGCAGAGTGGGCTCATTAAGACCATGGCCACGGGTCAGAAGGGCCGGGATTCAGGTCTCTGGTCACCTCAAGTTAGTCACATGACTCTGGAAATATCGTTTAAGCTTTCTAAACCCCAGTGTCCTCATGTTAAACATGTGCAACAGGATTATACCTACCTTGAAGTTCTGTTCACAATAAGAGAGAGATCTGTGAAATGCTTGGCAGTGCACCTGTCACACGGTGAGTCCATAATAAATGCTAGCTGTTCTGACGACTGTTACTGTCAGGATACAATGCCCTACACCTGGCTCAAACTGTCACACAAGTCTCAGAGTCCATCTGGGCCCTGTAGACAGTCTGGCTGGAGCCCCTTAGTGGACATCCTGGGTGCCCACTCGCTCCGCATCCAAGCTCCAGAAGCTCTGGCCAAGATCCCCTCGTGGGATCTTCACTGTTTATCCCCCTTAGACAAGGTCCCTCTTGATGTTTTTTCTGTCTCTCACATTGGCCACTCATCAACATCCATTCTAAGCCACAACGCCAGCTCTGACACCATGCCACCACGTGTCCCTGCTGATCTCCGCACTTTTCATTTTGGCATCACTACAAGTTTCCTGGGAGCCAGGAGCCCTGTCCCTTCTCCAAGGGTCTGTGGGGACCACCGAGCTCTTCCCTTCAAGAGATGGAGCTAAGGCACCTCCACCAATACTACCAGAACCAGTTAGGAAATAGGGGAGTCACACCCTTTTCTGCCCATCTGTTTACCAAGACACCAGTACCTTAGAAATGGCCGCACAAGGGGCCGGTGCTATGGGATAGCAGGTAAGGCCACTGTCTGCAGTGCCAGCAACCCAGATGGGTGCCAGTTCAAGACCCAGCTGCCCCACTCCCTATCTAGCTCTGCTATGGTCTGGGCAAGCAGTGGAAGATGGCCCTAGTGCTTGGGCCTCTGTGTCCGCACGGGAGACCTGGGGGAGACTCCTGGCTCCTGGCTTCAGATCGGCACAGCTCCAGCCATTGTGGCCATTTGGGGAGTGAACCAGCTCGCTCGATTCCACTCTCTCTCTGTCTCTCTCTCTGTCTCTGTCTCTGTAACTCTACCATTCAAATAAATAAATATGTTTTTAAAAATGGCCACACAAGTCCTGGCAGTGCCAAGAATGGCAATAAGAAAAGCACAAAGACAAGACGCATGGCAGTGGCCTAGGAGCTCTCTAAATTGAGCTGTGGTATAATCACAGTTACAGCACTTCTCCAACTGCTACATGTAGGGATTTGGGCGGGTATCAGGGAGCACAGCATACCTAAGGTGCCCTGCCATGCAGCTTACAAACCTAGCTTGAAGCCAGAAGCAAAAAAGAGGGAGGCAAGAAGAAGAAATGCCAGCCTGTGGCCAAGCTCTGAGAGCCCAGGTCTTCTCCAGCACCCTAGCTAAAAGCAGTCAGTGGCAGCCTCCTGGATGGATTTTGCTTGCATGCTACTGAGTGAACAGACTGCTGGCAAAAGACTGAGGCCCTTTGGATAATTTATGTGCTGGCACTGGTATTCACAGAGCTATGGGCAGAGTTCAAAGGAAAGAAGTAAAGAAAGAAGTTCAAGACAGAAGCAAACTGCCACCCTCTTGCAGCTGTATTGAGAGGGACAGGGAACAAGCCAGAATGGTACCCAAGTGCCATATCGTCCAGTCCCAAATGCCAGCCATCCCCTCGCTGGGCAGATTTTGGCTTCTCCATCTAGAAGAAGCCTGACTGGTTGAGCTATGTGCCCCTTTTGGTGCTCCCCCCAGTAACCTATGTGCCTCCATCAGAGCCTTCCAATGCATCCACCCATCAACCTAAAACATTTCTCTGTAAGGAAGCCGTCTGCAACTCACCCAGCTAAAATGGGCCTCCCATTAGCTTCTACAACTCTCGAGTCAGCTCTTTCATATCTTTTATTGCCATTTGTACTTATATTTTTAATAGTTCTCTGCTCATTCTTCCTCCAGCCCTCAAAGGTAAGTTTCATGGAGGAAGGGGACTTATCTGCCCCTTTAACCACTGTACCCCCTGCACCTGCCACAGTCCTTGGCCTGCAAAGAAACTCAATAGTGATGCCAAGTGATTAAATTAATGAGATTTACTGCACTGTACTACAATCCCAGGCACTGCTCTTTCTTCTCAGCTGACCATGAGGTCCTTTAGGGCAAGGACAATGTCTTTGTACCATAAGAAGTCTGGGGAAGGGGTGTGAGTCAAGTGTTTCTGGCACCCTTGGAAGATATTTTTTCATCACTGAGGTTAACAAACAACTCATTTTGTTCTTTCACGGCACTTAGCACAATTCCTAACCTATAACAGGTGGTCAGTGTTTATTTTCTGATGATTTACCTTTTAAGGATTTGCCACACCCAAGGCATGGAATTTGTTCTCTATGGCCAAACATTGGCAGGTAGATGCCTGTGAGCCAGTGGCACAGCCAGCCAGTCCCTCGTGGCCCTCAGGTGTGGCCAAAGGCAGTACTTGGAGAAGGAGCCCCACTCATGTGGTGGGAAACACCATTGCAGATCCCCACCTGGGCTTTCTGGACAGGTGATGAGGAGGAAGCCCTGAACTTCCTGGAGGGAGTCATCGCATCTCTAAAGAAGAGGAAATGCCCCTTGGCCCATAGGCAACAAATCTGCCACCCAATGTTGTGCAGCAAGTTAGTAACACAGACCCACGTTAGAATCCTACTCTCTCAAATTTTAGGATCCGTGACTTTGAACACGATACTTGACCTGAGTCTCCAGTTCCCCATCTGGGCTAAAAATGGCTCCCCAGGATTGCATGAAACGATGCAGGGATAAGAGCACAAATTACAGTTTATTCGTGGCGAGAGGTTATAGCAGCATCAGTTTGGGCTGAGGAAGATCTCGCTTGCTTTGCTGGGAAGTAATGGACAAGCTGGGTTCTTCCACTTCCTCATCTGGAACATGGGAAAGCCAGTCTCTCCTTCTGGCCTGGTTCACTCCCACCCAAGACGCCTGCAGCTGGCTGCTTCTTCGGGGCTGCCCTCTCCCCCAGGTCGCCTCTGGCTCCCACTTACTCCTCATCCAAGTCTCCGCTCAGATGTCACCACCCAGACAGACTGCCCTGCACCTCTCCGAAGTCCCCCACTCACCCCTCCTCTGGCTTGTTTCCTCCCTAGCAGCCATTTCTGCCTCAAGCTACCTAATTATTATGCATTTTCCACCCATCACGCCCCTCATTAGGACCTCACTTCTACGAAAGCAGAACCCTTGGTCTGCTCTGTGCACACTCTATCACCAGATTCTACACTGCTGCCTTCCACACCCCAGTAAACACTGCAGGGAGGAACAAACACATGCACACCAGGCAGGTCAGTGTGAACAGATGGGGGACGCAAGGACGATGCTAGCACAGTGCCTGGGCTACAGTGGCCTCTTCCTATCCATTTTCTTTGCTTTCCCTAGGAACTAATTTTTCAAGAATGACAGTCCTTAAACATTATCTCAGCTTGAAATTTAAAACTCACTTAAATTGAGCCAAGGTTACCAGACAGGAGGAGAAAAGCAGCCGAGGGGGGATGGTGGAAGAGGGGGACGGTCATAATTAACCTCCCCACGCCGATCCTCACCAAGGGCTTCTTAACACCTCCGAAATGTCTGCTCCATGGAGCCTCCCAGGATCCCCTGAGTGCTCCAGAAGACAGGTCATCAATTGAGCCACTTCTGCATCTGCACACGTTGCAGATTAGACACAAAGACAAATGGTGTTCAAACCAGTGCCAAGGGGTCAGTGCCAGCCGGGGCTGAGACTGCTGGCTGGGCCCCGCAGAGGGCTCAAGGCTGAGATGCAGGCCCAGTCAGGCATGCACCATCACGGGAACAGGGAATCCACCCCAGGATGCTGGCCCCTCCTCCTGCACCAGCCTCCTCTGTAACCCTGTGCTCATTGGGACGCATCTTACACTAACCCCTTCTTAGCCCCACATCCCAGCTTAGGTAGTTCTACTACTCTGCTCAAGGTCCAGGCCAATGTGTCAGATGAGCCTGACCTTCCTTATCCTTCCAGATGTGGCCAGACCATCCCAGGCAAGCCCTAACCACCAAAAGGCCAAAAGTAGCAATGACCTCACCTCATCCACACCTTCTAGGCATCTATGTGTGGGTCACTGAGTGACAGCTGCCCTGGAGCTCACAGAAGTAGCACATAGGAGGTCAACAGGTCTGCACACTAGAGTTGGCATTGTGGCATAGTAGGTTAAGCCTCTGCCTGTGGTGCCAGCATCCCTTTCTGGCACTGGTTCGAGTCCCGGCTGCTCCACTTCCAATCTAGCTCCCTGCTGATGGCCTGGTAAAGCATCATTTGTCCAATCCCAGTGGCAGACAGGCTGAGGGGGCCTCACAGCCAGCTACAGAGGATGAGCACCCCTCTGCCAAGCCCTGTGGGATGGGCTGAGTGGAGCTAAGGGAAGGACAGGCAAGCCTCCTAAGCCATCACACAGCAGTGGTTCCAGGGCCTGAGGAGATGGCTTTCCCAGGGCAGGGCCTGATGGGTGACCTTGAATCCCATCTTTGGCCAGTTCAGGCTATCCTTGACCCCTTCTGTCCTATTTATTGGATATTTCAGTGTGTGAATAAACTAGAAAGCCAATGCTGCCTGCAGGATACAGACCTTGAGCTTCGCCAGTAGTGGCCTCATAGGCTGGCCTGCACTACCAAGTACACAGAGCTGACTCTGGTCCTTTCAGCGTGAATCTCCCAGCCTCCCCAACTCAGGTTGCTGAACATCAGTGTATGTCTCCCCAGGATAAGGGGTCATATTAGACAGGCTTCAAACTTTCATCTTACGCTAATATTCTTTTTCTTTAAGATCTATTTATTTTATTTGAAAGGCAGAGTTACACAGAGGGAGACACACACACACATACATACACACAAACACACAGAGAGAGACAGAGAGATACTTCCTATCTGCTGGTTCACTCCCCAAATGACTGCAATGGCCAGAGCTGAGCTATTCCTAAGCCAGAAGCCAGAAGCTTCCTCCAGGTCTCCCACACAGGTGCAGGGGCCCAAGCATTTGGGCCATCTTCTACTACTTTCCCAGGCCGTAGCAGAGAGCTGGATTGGAAGTGGAGCAGCCAGGACTTGAACCAGTGCCCATATGGGATGCTGGCACTATATGAGGTGGCTTTATCTGCTACACCACAACACCAGCCCCTTGCACTAATATTCTATAATTATTTGAAAGAAGAAGATTAGCAGCTGGACTTGTCTTGAACAAATGGTATCTACCACACCAGAGTCAAAATTAGGCCTATTTGCCTTCCTGGGTCCAAGGCTGAAAAGGCTTCCTGAAGGTTCCCTAAGCTTGGAGAGGTTCTGTAAGTCAATTTATCCTCCCCCTATTCTTATAAGGAGGTGGGAGATCGGTAAGGTAGAAGGCATTGAGCAGACTGAGGAGACATGGCAATGAAGGATAACTTATAAGGAGGAGAAAAATGCAACGATTCAAGCTCAGTGGTAGAAACATCTCAGGGCCTTTCCTGAACATTCCTGAAATACGTGAATCTGCCCCAGCAATGTGGAGCCAGGCCGCATCCCCTGGAGAGGTGCCACTCACAGCAGCACCCAGGGAGTCCTCCACACTCATCTCTCCCTCGTCCCCACATCCAATCCATCATCAACTCCACTCCGCTGTACCACCCAAACGTCTCGACTCTGTCACCCACAGCGGCTGTGCCCACTCCATCCCCAGCACAACTACAGTGTCTGGACCCAGCAGGTGTCCCACAAAGATTTGTTGAAGTGAATGGAATTCAAGAGGACTTCTTTCTACCCGAGAAGCAGAATTCAGACACAGGCTGCTTTTGCAGGCAACGGTGAGTTCAATATTTCCTACCCAGCTGGAACATCGGGAAGCACCGGACTTAAGACTTCCTCTCCTCCTTCTCCCTGCTCAGGTCTCTGAACACAGGAGTGACAATGAAACCACAGGCATCTCTGCGTCCTTGGGATAAGATCTGAGTGTAAGCATCAGTTTAACATCTGAGCAGTATTAATGGCCAGGAGCTATCTCCTGCCCTTAGAAAGTGTAACCATGGGCTGGCGCCGCGGCTCCATAAGCTAATCCTCCACCTAGCGGCGCCGGCACACCGGGTTCTAGTCCCAGTCGGGGCACTGGATTCTTTCCTGGTTGCCCCTCTTCCAGGCCAGCTCTCTGCTGTGGCCAGGGAAGGCAGTGGAGGATGGCCCAAGTACTTGGGCCCTGCACCCCATGGGAGACCAGGAGAAGCACCTGGCTCCTGCCTTCGGATCAGCGCAGTGCGCCGGCCGCAGCGCGCCAGCCGTGGCGGCCATTGGAGGGTGAACCAATGGCAAAAAGGAAGACCTTTCTCTCTGTCTCTCTCTCTCAATGTCCACTCTGCCTGTCAAAAAAAAAAAAAAAGTGTAACCATGTCTCAACAACCCACACCTTGCACTCACACTGTGCACGCACACACACACACACCATGAGGAAGGGTGCAGGGCTGTGCTCTGATCCTTGTCACCAGGACCCTGTGGCCCACGAATATCAAGAGTTCACACCTGGCCCCACTGCACCAGCTGATGGCCTTAGTGAACACTACAGACAAGGCTCCCTTCTTCACCAGGGCCACGTACTCTCACAGCCTGGAGAGGAAAGGGGTGATTTAGCATCGCCTACCAATGCCCACTTTCTGGAGCTCTCATTCCTCTGTAGGAAGGTACTTGCCCAAACAGGTGCCAGGCCAGAGAGGGACCAGGGTGACCGCCATACGCATCTGCAGAGTTCCGCTTCCCTCACACTGGTGGTACCCTCGCCAGACTTCCAACTCCATCAGACCAGCACCGCACACATCTGAGGGACACAGCCCCACCAAAAGCCTGGAGGCAAGCTCTCTGGTCCCCTGGCCACTCAGAACAGCGACTTGGGGCGAGGGGGCGGGTGCAGGGGTTGCCAGCAAGGGGCCCTCCGCTTGAAGCCAAGCCTCCTCCCACACCCTCGTTAAATGTTCCTCTGTCCCAGCCCACCTGGCCCTCCAGCCTGACCTCCCCAGAAACACGTTCATCAGTTACACACACAGGCTCGGGAGTGGGGCTGGGCTCACATCACAATGCTGCAGGGGCGTAACCTGGGGAAGCCACACAACCTCCCTCAGCCTCCGTGCCTGGAGAGTGAGCCACAGCCCACACCACACCACACTCCACACCACACTCCACACCACACTCCACACCACACACCACACCACACCACACTCCACACCACACTCCACACAACACCACACCACACACCACACCACACACCACACATCACACCACACTCCACACCACACTCCACACCACACTCCACACCACATAACACCACACACCACATTCCACTCCACACCACACCACACCACACCACCCCACACACCACACCACACACCACACCACACCCCACTCCACACCACACCACACCCCACCCCACACCACACACCACAGCACACCCCACACCACACCACACCACACCACACCAACCACACCACACCACACCATACCCCACTCCACACCACACCACACCACACCACACCACACCACACCACACCACTGCGGGAAGGCAGTGTGCTGCAGGCACAGACGCCAGCCTCCTGAGCCAGCCCCTCACCCGGCTGGCTGTAAATTTGCTTCCAGTGAAACTCACTGCTCTCAGAGCCCTAAAGAAGCACCCCTCAGACAGACATTCTGAAAAATTAGCACAAATTGGGGGGGGGGCGCGTGTCTCTTGTGTCTTTCCTGAGACCTCTCATTGTCTGCCCTTATGTAGACCCTCACCCGGCTAGAATCAAAGTAATGCCCTTCAGAAATGCTCCTGACTCCCAGTCCCCCGTGCTCCCCACGCTGGACTGCGCTGCCTGTCATCAGCATTTTCTCCCCAGTTTCCTTAACAACACATGGAATTTACATGATGTTCCTCCCAACACACCTTCCGGGGAAGCCTGGGACATAGAGGACAGCCTGGGGAGTGGCCTTCTGCATGGTGGCAGCCATTCTTCCTAGGAGGCCAGACGCCAGTCTAATCCTTTATCAGCTTTCTCTGCTTTTTCAATTTTATTTTTGTTTTACAGCTTTTTTTTTTAATTCCTGTTATTTGCTATGCATAGAGCACATGTATTTCTTCTTTTTTTTTTTTGAAATATTTATTTATTTGAAAGTTAGAGTTACACAGAGAGAAAAGGAGAGGCAGAAAGAGAGGGACAGATGTCTTCCATCTGCTGGTTCACTCCCCCAATTGGCCGCAATGGCCAGAGCTGCGTCAATCCAAAGCCAGGAGCTAGGAGCCTCTTCTGGGTCTCCCACATGGGTGCAGAGGCCCAAGGACTGGGGCCATCTTCTTCTGCTTTCCCAGGTCATAGTAGAGAGCTGGATTGGAAGTGGAGCAGCTGGGACTTGAACCAGCACCCATACGGGATGCCAGCACTGCAGGCGGCAGCTTTACCTGCTATGACACCACAGTGATGGCCCCACGTATTTCTTCTTAAAATGGTGAAGGGTTCGGGCATTTGGCCTGGTTGTTAAATGCCAGTTAAGATATCTACATTGCAAAGGAGGGTGCCTGGGTTCAATTCTCAGCTCTGGCTCCTGACTGCAGCTTCCTGCTAATGCAGACCCCAGCAGACAGCAGGGATGTTCCAAGTGACTGGATTCCAACACCCACATGGGAGACCTGGACTGAGTTCTTGGCTTCTGGCGACAGTCTCAGCAGAGCCCTGGACATTGTGGGCATTTGGGGAGTAAATTGGTAGATGAAAGTGCTCTCTCTCTCTCTCTCTCTCTGCCTCTTGACTAAATAATTTTTCTAGTTAGAAAGAACATAAAGCTGTTTCCAAACATCCCAGGCCTTGTCTCCAGGAGGCTGTTCCTGAAAGAACTGAGGACCCTGGTACACTTTTATCTGCCCCTCCAGGACTCGGCAAGAAGTGGCCCAATGTTCTGATGAGCGGGGATGCAGAGACGCGCATCCAGCAGCTGTTCCCTAAGCGCCGACTCACCCCATGTGAAGTGCTGTCTGGGAACAAGACAAAGTCCCAGCCAGCCCTCCGAGTGGCGAAGTCCAACTTGGGCAAGGCAGACAATAAACAAAATAGACGCATCTATCAGGTGGTGTTGGGGGCTATGAAAATTAATAAGGTGAGGAAGAAGGGAAATGTGGAAAGGGTTCTGGGGGAAAGTTTGCCCAGTGAAGTGCATTTGTGCACAGACCTTGGAAAGTGAAGCAGCCAGGAAATGGTGAGGACACAGGCTATGGGCAGGGTGGGAGGGTTGGACTGGGCTTGGAGAGTTCAGGAGCAACAAAGATGGCAGCATGCATGAGGCCAAGCAGGTGGGGTGCAGAAGTGGGGATGGCAGAAAGGTGCTGAGCTGCTGGGGTGCTGGGAGCAGCTTTTGTGAAGTTGCAGGTGAACCATGGGTCCACTGAGAGGAGATTAGGAATAGAGTTTTGAGCAGGGTGGTACGTGGTGGTTTCCTTTTCTTTTCTTTTTCTTAAGAGAGAGATTTTCTATCCACTGGTTTACTCCCCAGATACCTGCAACAGACAGGGCTAAGCCAGGTCAAAGCCAGGAACCAGAAGCTTCTTCCAGGTCTCCCACATGAGTGCAGGGGCCTAAGGACTTGGGTCATCTTCCGCTGCTTTCCCAGGCCATTAGAAGGAAGCTGGATCAGAAGCAGAGCAGCCGGGACTCAACCTGGCGTCCATAGGGGATGCTGGTGGTGCAGGCAGCAACTTTACCCACAATGCCACACCCCTAGCCCCATGACTTTGACTTTAAAGGTTCACTCCAGCCTGCTGTGTAGAGAAACAATTGTGCAGAGCCAAAGGCAGAAACAGGAGCCCAGGAAGGAGGTCACTGCAATTATGCAAGAGAAATGAGGGTCTCAGACCACAAAGCTAGGAAGTACCAGAATATTCTGGGCTCAGAGAGAGAAGCGACAAGAATTGTTGGTAGGTTGAATGTGGGACATGAGAGCAAGAAAGCAGACAGAAACTGTTCTTAATCTGTTAGGTCTAAACAATCAGGAGGGATGAATTGCCTGGTCTAGAATAGGGAAGACTAGGAGAAGCAGGTCAGAGCAGGAAGTAGAATCAAAGCATAAATGAGTTGAATCAGTATTAGACAAACAGGTAGAGTTGATGAACAAGCAGGTGCACACACAAGTATGAGTTAAGGGAGGGGGCTAGGCCTGACGTGACACTGAGAGCACTACAGTAGACAGCTTACCTGCATTGCCACATTTAATATTCCTAGCCAATCTGTGGGGTGGGTGTGACTTGATTCCCATTTTGTAAATGGACAAATCTGCAGTTCTCAGGGGGAGTAACTTGCTCAAAGTTTGCACACACAGAACAGACTCTGTAGCAATCCCACCTGGTTCACTCTGATCCCAAAGTCCAAGTTCTTAGGCTTCAGAAAATCTAGACTCTAGGGGCCAGTTCTGGGGTACAGCAGGTCAAGCTGCCACCTGTGCATCCCATATGGGCACCAGTTTGAGTCCCAGCTGCTCCACTTCAGGTTCAGCTTCCTACTAATGTGCCTGGGAAAGCAGCGGAAGATGGCCCAAGTGCTCATGCCCCTGTGACCATGTGGGAGACCAAGAAAAAGCTCCTGGCTTCAGATCAGCCCAGCCCTGGCCACTGCAGCCATTTGGGGAGTGAACCATTGGATAGAAGATCGATCGATCTCTCTCTCTCTCTCTCTCTCTCTCTCTCTTCCCTCCCTCTCTCCCCCTGTCTCCCTCCTTCTCTATCTTTCTAACTCTACCTTTCAAATAAATAAATAAATCTTTTAAAAAAATTATAGACTCAACAGCCACAAGGCCAAGAACTCAATGAACCTGGGAGCCTGTGTCTTCATTCATTGAGCTAAACCCCTCCCACTCCCAGATCTGTCCTTGTCCTTGTTGCCTAGTCTTCTGTGGCATCTGACCCCAAACTGATCATCCAGCTATTTTACCTGGGCCTCTTTTGCCCTCAGTCCTCCAAAGGGGTTAGAATCAGTCTTGAAACATAATGTTGCAGCCCCAACGCTCCATCAGTCCTGCCAGTTCCCTCTCTGGGATTATCCTGTACACTGGATGCCAGTTCTATACCTTGTAGGTAACCATGGTCTCAGATGGCTCCTCCTACTGTGGGACCTTCACCAAATCACTGGGCCTCTAAACATCAGTTTCGCCAATTGTCAAGAGGAAAGAGAGGAGTTAGACCAGAATCTTTTTTTTTTTTTTTTTGAAAGGCAGAGAGAGCGAGCTAATATCCACTGGTTTACTCCTCGAATGCCTGCAATGGTCAGAAGTGGGCCAGTCCAAAGCCTGGATGCAGAAAATCAATTTAGATCTCCCACAAGGATTGCAGGGACCCAATTAATGGAGCCTTCCAGCTTCTACATGAGCAGGAAGCTTGAGTCAGGGGCCAGAGTTGGAAATCAAACGCAGGCACTCTGATGTAGGACATGGACACATTAACCACTAGGCTAAGTGCCTGTTCCTATGGTCCATGAAATAAATAGAAAAGCTAAGTTTTCCTTAACATAGGCATCTATGGAGGAAAAGCCTTGGATCCAGTTTTGAGTCCTAGTTTTGATTTTTACGAGCTACAGAACCATAAGCAATCGAATTCCTCTCCCCTGTCCCTCCATCTCTAAGATGAGAATGACAACATCAGCCTTGCTGATGGCAAAGATGACCAAATGGCATGGGGTACTTCCTTGGTGCTAACTTACTAATGCTTGCTTGAGAAAAGTCCAGGAGCACCCAGCAAGTTGCCAGCAAAGTTGTAATTACAGCCCAAGTTCCCCAGCTCCACCTAGGGTCTCCCCATTCTGCATAGCACACATGAAAGATTCTGGCATATTCTATTGTGTTATCCATTGATTCTTCTTGCCTTCTTCCTTGATGTGTTCCACATCCCCCAAAGCCCTGAAATCTAACAACCATCTTTCTACTTAGTTCTGTTTTCACTTCAACTCCTATTCCCAAGAAACCCTACAGAGGTATTAGGAGGCAAAGAGAAACAAGGAGAGAAGTAGAAGGTTCCTATCAGCAGAATTTCATCAACACAAAATAATGATCATCATCATTTCTACTGTAGCCATGGCTCTTATGGGCCAGGAAGAGCCACAAAGCAATGTGCAGGGTAGAGGAGGGTGTGGGCTCTGACATCAGGCCATGTGGGTACCAGCCTTGGCTCTGTCAACTGCTTGTTTGACAACCCAGGATAAGACACTTGATCCTAAGCCACCTCCAACTGCAAAGATGATGGTCTAACCTCTGACCAATATGGAATGACATGTACACGCATGCAGTGAAGAAACAATTCAATCAGAAAAGCTGGGAGTTACCCCAAGTCTGAATTGGTCACCCCAGAGCTCATGCCTCCTCCACACTTGGAACCCAGATCACCATCAGCTTTGAGGTTGCAAACTCTGGAATCTATATCTCGCTTATACATGGAGAGGCCTTGGGTAAGCTACATAATCTCTCTGAGCTTCTGTGTTTCTCACCTGTAAAGTGAAGGCACCGATCCCTGCCTCCTGGGCTGTCATGAGGATCTGGATGGCACCCAGAGAACGCAGGTACAATGTGGCACAAAGGAGCCCTCGGCCACTCAGAGCTTCAGTCTCACTGCTACCCAAGGCTACTTCCAAATAAGAAACATGCATGTGTCCTAGGCAGCCTGGGCACACAGGAGGTCTTTTGTGACTGTTTTCTGAAATTCAAAAACCAAGTGCCGAAAGTCAAGTGGCTATTGATTGACAAAACTGATACTCAAATATAGATCTATTGCCTTTCTCCCCAGGCTAGGACTCACCCAAACACCAGCTCCGAGCAGCCCGACCATCTGTATTCAGGAAGCATCATGTTCCCACCACCGTCCTGTTGCCTCCATCCCCACTACCCCAGCTTCTCTCTCAGCCACCTCCTCAATCCCACACACAGGAGGACAGCCTCCAAGTCAGAAGGGCCCTCTGTGGCCAGCTCAGGGTGGGACTGTATAGTCAAAAGGCTTCCACCTCCAGTTCTGGAATCAGAAACTAAAATCATCCTATTGATTTTGAGGCATAAAGCAAATTAATTCTCCGAACGCAACCGAGAGCACATAGCAGCCCAGTGAGAACCACTAAACACAAACAGAAACCAGCACGGCACTTCTGAAGACACCAGATCCCCAAGGAAATGGTCATGGTGCATAGGCACCTATCAATCAAAGCCAATCCTGGGAGAGCCGGGCATGCACGTGCTGCAAAAAGAAGAAAATCGCCAATCCACAAAGCATGAATGCAAGCTCTTATACTTCAGGTTCTGCCTGGCAAACTGCAGCCCTTTTAAAGGTATTTTGCAGAAAAGGTTCATACCCCTTTTGTGTTGAAGAGCGACCAAAACTACAGGGAGAAGCCGCCATCTGGCATAGCAGTTAGGATGCTCCTGTCCCATATCAGAGTACCTGGGTTCAATGCCCAGTTCCCACTCCTAATTCCAGCTTTCTGCTAATTGCTAATGGGAGACAGTAGTGATGGCCCAAGCAGTTGGGTTTAGCCACCCACAAGTGAGACCAGGATCAAGTTCCCAGCTCCCCAACTCAGTCTCAACCCATCCCTGATCACTGCAGGTATTTAAGAATTCAACCAGCAAATGAGACTGCCACCCTACCCATCAACTCTGTGCCTCTCAAATTAAAAAAAAAAAAAAAGTATGCAATTTTTAAAATCACAGCCCTCGGTAGTTACTTCTTTCTCCGCCTTCCCTTCTTCCTGTCCGTGTGCCAGAATGAGTCAGACATGCCCACATGGACCCTATTCTGTGCCTGGCTCAAGCCCAGTGTGGTGGCTTCTTCTGAGGGAGGAGAGCCAGTGTCAGCCAGGCAGTGTCTTCCTGCCCCCGGCTGCCAAGCCAAGCAGCCGTTCCACCTCCAGAGTTCTGCTCACTGTGAACAAGACACCCCACTGCCCTAAGATGCCCCACACTGCAGGGAGGCACAAACAGAAGTCCAAATGCCTTTGCCCCATCTCCTGTACCTCCCCAGGGTGTACTCCAGCCCTTACCTCTGGGGGAGGGGCTATGGGATTGGGATGAGTTGGCCCCACCCACCCCACCCCCCAGCTCCAGGGACATCCTGCTGTGACTGGTTCAGAGCAGGACTCCTGACGTAGGGTGGTTAAAACAAAGTGTAGACCAGAACTTTTGATCAGTGGCTAGGGGAAGACACATTCTCCCTGCATCTAAAGGGTGGGGTAGGCTGGCTTGGTACCATGAGCAGAGCCAGCCTGAGGGCACACCTAAACTGAACCAAGGCTGAAGTCCATTCTCTGAAATTTTAGCCTTGTGGATCCCATACCCTACAAGTCCCTTTATGGTAGTAAAGCCAGAGGAAGTCAGGATTCCTGTGCTAGGCACCTCCCTACCTGGGACACCTGCCATTCTAGGTTGTGGACATCTGACCACCCATTTCTCTCACTCAGCCACCAACCCATGTGCTGTGAAGCTTGATCTCCTGTGTTTCAGGAAGAATGCCTCCTTTTCTTTTTTGTCCTTTGTTTGTGCTCCATCCTAGGCCTTCTCTCCCCATCTGCTGATGTCACTCTCTAAGTCCCACCTCCTCAGTGAAGCTGTCTCACTCCTCTGCCTCACAGGAGACCCCAGCCACTCCATGGCAGCCCCGTGTTCCTTCTACCTGGAATCCGGCCTCCTGCCGTGATTACACACATGCACGCCGTCCTCCACTAGAGAATGTCACCCCAGTGCTCTTCTCTGTTCTCCCGGCACTGAACACCGGGCCCTGGGGAGAGGGAGTGCCTCTCGGGGTTTGTGGAAGCCCAGGCTGTGCCAGTTTGGCCCACGTGTGGCAGTGGTTGCACTGGGGGCTTTCCTCTCTTCAGTCCCCCAGCTTCCTCAGAACCTCACCGGTGCATTTTTTTTTTTTTTTTTGACAGGCAGAGTGGACAGTGAGAGAGAGAGAGACAGAGAGAAAGGTCTTCCTTTGCCGTTGGTTCACCCTCCGCGCTGATCTGATGGCAGGAGCCAGGTGCTTCTCCTGGTCTCCCATGGGGTGCAGGGCCCAAGCACTTGGGCCATCTTCCACTGCACTCCCTGGCCACAGAGAGCTGGCCTGGAAGAGGGGCAACTGGGACAGAATCCAGCGCCCCAACCGGGACTAGAACACAGTGTGCCAGCACCGCAAGGCAGAGGATTAGCCTAGTGAGCCACGGCGCCGGCTCACCTGTGCATTTGAGGGATGATGAAACCACACCTGTATCACAGCTGCCTTTAGCACAGTGCCTGGACGCAGGAGGCCAGCAGAGGCCCTGCATCCGCCCAGCAGGAGGTCCACCCCCAGCTCAGCTCCCAGGCTCAACGGTGCTCTGCCACCAAGCATGCCTGTGTCCTCCGACAAGTCACCTCTCTGCTCTCAGCCCTCATCTCTACAGGGAAGGAGACATACTCGAAGTTTCTAGCCACTTTTTAATGCCAGGATTTCACACAGAACAACGGACTTTCCCCCAAACCTCTCATGTGGAAAAGTCCCTGATTCTAACACCAAATCCACAGCTAGAGTTTTTCCCATCATCCTACATCGCTCTCCCCTCTTGCCTCCTGGGCACAGATACATTTTCTCCCAAGGAGTCAACCATGCTTGGCCACGGCTGCCGAGGAGTGAGGAGGAGCTCAGCAGTCCCTCCTTTCTTCTTAAGACACAAGACCCGGGCTGCCAGAACTTGCCAACTGCCTCATGACACCCAAAATCTAAATCTGGAAGCTCCAAGGCATGAGTGGCTGTTGTGGGAAAGTGTTCGTGATGCATCTCGGAGTGAAAAATCAGGCTAGTGTGACAGCTTCCAAAATGTGACTTCAGTGCTCCTGGCACAGAGTGGGCGCTCACTAGTCCTTGTTAAACAAGTGAGTGCACTTCCTTTAAAATGAAACAGCACACCCTGGACTGCTGGTGCTCAGGGATGAAGCCAAGAAGATAAGTATTAAAATGCTCCCATTGGTTCTCTCTCGAGCCAGGGGACTTCTGGTGCATTTTTCTTAAATGTTCTATAACAAACATCATTTTGTCATAAAACAACCATGAAGTCATTGTGTAAGGTGCTAATTGTGAAAAAACAATAATAACCACATACACATAAAAAGGCGGGCAGGGGTGGAGAGGACCATCTACACTCTGCAACCCGCACCACATGCAAGGGAGTCTTCTTAGCCACCTACATCCTGCCCCTTCCTGTCTTCAGTTCAGGAACCTGGAGGGCCAGGCCATTGCTTTCTATTGTGAGCTTTCTCAGAATCAGAGCCCACTATGGAGGCAGCCCCCAAGACACTAAGACCTGGAGTTAGTCAGGCAAGAAGCCAGTGTGCCTTCACCAGAACCACCCCGTGCACCCTGCCAGGGAATCCACTCAGGATGCAGTGGAGCCTGGATCCTAAGGCTCACTTGTCCCAGGAACAGACTCATTCCCCTGCAGGTCAGGGAACAGACATGGAAGAAATGGGTCCCACGTCCTGGCCCACTTTAATGTAACATTTTATCAATGCCCCTTTCACGTATCACCTTTCTCCTTCTTTGTCTTCTGTCTCCCTGTCATGTTTTACCCTGATGCCACAGCCTAAGTCCCTGTACTTCTTTCCCACTGTTGGGTCAAGGAAAGTGCAGGTGAATACACAGTAGCTGGGGGTGGGGCGGGGGTTGGGATGCTCAGGTAGACGTCACACACAGAGGATGAGGGGCAGACCTGCAGGTGACAAGCTCCCCGCTAATTAGCAACAACTGGGATGAAAGATGGGAGAGAGGGGAGGAGACAGGACAGGGGGCTGTCATCACCAAGAAAATCACTTGCAATGGACTTCTGGGCCAACAGACCTAGCAGAAGGCTGAACTGGAGGCTCTGGGCAGAGGTGAAGAAATAGATTCCTCACAGCTGAGAGGGGCTGCTGCGCCCCAAAGCGGGGCTTTGTTTCAGCATTCTTTGGGTTCTCCCCAGCCCAGAACGAGCAAGCGTGTGGTCCTGGGAGAGTGCCCCTTACCGCCCAGCATTCTGCAATCAGAGTGACGCGGCAGGTGAAGCCAGGCAGCCCAGGATGCCGGCAGTCCGCTGTCTGCACATGGCATCATCTCACAGACTCTGGCTCCAGACTCAGTGCGGCCACGCCAGCTGCTTGCCCTCACAAAGCCCTGGAACCTCCCAAAGCTCCTTCCCTCCCCTACAGAAGGGGCTAAGAAGCCCTCCTTTTCCTTTTTACAGAAGGGACCTGGTGAAAGAGTTTCGGTAAAGTATCTCACAAGGCTGGTTTCTGAGAGCTCCCTAAGTGGCCAGGATTATCAGTACATTCTTAATATCCTCAGTTTGTTTCTTTCAAATGTATTAATTTTTGCCTTAGTTTAGGATTGACACCAGTGACTCCATCTTAACTCCCATATCCCCCCCTTGACATCTTTTTTCTTGAAAACACTGTTGATCACTCATGTTTTTAATTCAAAGAATAGTGTGTTTTCATCATTACAACATGATGTTTTGAAGTATATATACATCATGGAATGGTCCAATCTAGCTAAGTCTGTGTATTATGCATGCTGTGGGGTGAGAGGGGGTACCCTCCCTTTTCTAAGCATTTTACAGAATATGCCATGCCATCATGAGCTATGGCCACCTTGCCACAGAGTGGATCTCTTGAACCAATTCCTCTTACCTCGCTGTGATTTTGTAGCTTTTATCCATCGGCTTTCAAGCTTCCACCCCTAATCTTCAGCTCTTGGCACAAATGCCACCGTCCTCATGCAGGTTAGGAGCAGGACAGTTAAACCTGACCTGGGGTGCTTCTCCAGGCCTCAGTGCCCTGCTGTGTAACAAGGCAACGCTGAAAACACTACCTCCCTCCAGGAGCTGTGTGCAGGCAATGAAGTGACAGGTGGGGAAGCCTGCACACAGTGAGTACTCAATAAATGTTCTCTCTAATTTTCCCCCTGGCCTCATCGCTCTAAATTAGGTCTCCACAATTCTCAGGGCCCCGTACTTGTCCTTGGGAACACTTACCATAATGTGTAATTATATACTTATTTGTGCTAATATTGGCCCCTCCACCCAAGCTGAAATTCCGAGAGGGATGAACCAAATGTCTCTCTTGATTGGGGCTGTAGTCTCAGCACCTGCGACAGTGCCTGCAAATAGTAGGTGTTTAATAAGTACCTGCTGGATGAATAAATGCATGGGAACATGAATAGAAGAGCGGCACCGGCACAAATGATAGCCAGGGTCTCCCTTCCAGCTCTGAGAGTCTCTGCCTATTCTTTGCTTTTTGACAGCTTTGGAATAAAAGTTTAAAATGAACCCTAGAGAAGCGATTTTGCCAATCCCTGGGGGCAGACCCAGGATGGTTGCTGCTGACAGGTTTCTGCACACTCAAGTTGTGTGGAGATTTCCTCCGATGTTTTCAACCTGAGAAAGGAGTCTGCCTTCCAGGTGGGGCACATCCTCCCTTCCCTACGGGCTGCCCACACACACGGCACTAAACCACGACGTGCTGCCGTGGGCAGAAGGGCAAACCCTGTTTCAGCAGTGGACAGCCAGTCCTCAGCTAAGAGGCTGGAACACACAGTGCAGCCGGTGACCGCAGCAAGCCAGGTGCTCACCCTTCGCACCACGCACAGATGCACCCAACAAAGGGGGCTCTGAGGCTGGCTCTGCAGTTTCCAATCTCACCCCACCACAGAGAGGGCTTGCGTTTCATGCAGATTCCTGGGCCAAGCCAGATCTGCAGACGGAGCCTGGGAAGAACCATTTCACCAAAGCTCCCTGGACATCCTGATGCATACCAAAGTCTAAATGCTACTATGCTATTGAGAAGAAAGTTGACCGGCTGCCTTCCTGTTTTTTGGGTGTGTGGAACCCATTAAAGACCTGCACACTTCTTACCTAACTCTGGAAACAGAAGCTGGGCCAGCCTCCCAACACCTGCCTTGCAGGAGTGCTTCTTACAGACAACTGGCTTGCAGACCCAGAGGGAATCATCTGGGGAACTTTAAAATACACTGATGCCCAGGTCCTCCCTCCACCCCCTCGCCAAAGATTCTAACCTAACTGGGATGAGGTGACCTTTAGGTTTGGATTTTCAGATGCTGTTTCTAATAGGCAAGGAACTTTGAGAACTACTGGTGGAACTCTAATTACTACCCTTGCCACACACCTCCAGCCACCACGAACACCCGGGAACAGCCTGAGCTGCCATGGCTTGGAAAGAAGGGGATGCTGAGGTCCACACTGCCAGCTAGGGATTTCTGGAGCCCTGCATCTGACCAGAGGATCCAGCTTAAGACACACCCACCCCCAAATCATTATTTCCTAGAAATTACAGGCAACATGCTGAGCCAATATCCTCAGTAGATAGGAAATAGCAGCACACGGTTCTGGGAGTTCCAAATTCCTCTTGACTGAAGTCTTCTCCCAGCTCCACCATTTATCAGCTCTGCAACTCTGCAAGTTAGTTAACCACCCCCCACTCCCACCAAGTCCCATTGTCCTCACCTGTAAAATGGGAATTGTGTGATCCTCTCAACTTTACGCCCAAAACACTCCATGCAGCTGCTGGAGTAGAGGAAAAGCTCAATCTTAGCCAATGGGAAAATATCAAAAGGCTCTTTTTGTTGCTGACAGATACCTCATTCTTTTCTCTCTTTCCTTTAAAGGAGATTAGACCACAGGTGGATGTTCTGCCAACCTGGACACCTTCAACTGCTTGCCAGGCTTTGCCAAGTCTTTGAACTTGAACTTGCTACTACTACTCTGAGCATCAGTCTCCTCATCTCCAAAGTGAGACTATAAACATCCCTACCCCTATGTTTACACACAGATCCAAAGAGCAGACATGGGCAGAGCTGAGCACAAGGCCTGGCACAGTCACTCTACAAACCAGAGTTGCAGAGCAAAGTGGAGAGCGAGTGCTTGCTCCCTCGAGTTGAAGTGCACCAGAGAGCTCTCTCCATACACCCTGGTGCCCAAGGGCTAGAATAGAGGCTCCCGGGAGGCTCCTGGGGAGTTGGAAATTCCAAATTTGAAGCCAGGAGAAGAGGTGATACTGAAGAATGCTGACTCCAGCTCGGGGCCCCTCTCACCCGCTCCCCATCCGCCTCACTCCATTTAGCTCTGGCAATCCAATTCCCTTTCCTCCACCCGGAAATCGATGTTTAATTAACACATTATTGGAAAAATAAACACAGTCTTCAATGGGACTGCAATGAAGCTAATGCAGCTCAGCTTGGGGGCCGCAGACCTCCCCTCAGTCAGAGAAATGCTCTCTTCGTCCCTGCCTCTCAGTGCAGAGAAAACCCCCTCCTCCTCTCTGGAGCCCTCCAGCCTGGGAGATCCCAACTTCCTGCCTCTGCTCTATCTACCTCCCTATCTCTCTCTGTGTCCCCAGGCACAGGGCTCCCAGCTGTCTCACTGTTTCTTCTGCAACACAGGAGGCTGGGGATGGATTTGCTGTCAGACACGTATGAAAGAGGCCACTCCTGTACACCCCAGTGGTGAGGCTGGGGGGTGGTCCCAGCTCCTCCTGTCCAGGCCACAACCAACACTCACTCAACTCACCTGTCAGCAGCTGGCTTGCCCCGGCTAGACAGGCATAGGGGCAGGAGCCTGGGGATGGCCGATCAGGAAGCTGACCCCCCCCCCCCCGAAGCCCCATCCAGCCCTTGGGAGCTGATCCACAGACTTTCCTCTAGAATGTTCCTCCTTCTGGCCCCTGGCATAGATGCAGTGCTCCTGTTTCCTCCTCTCCATGGCTCAAGGAGGAGGGCAGTGCAAGGGCTCTGGGTTAAGACCCCCTCTTGGCCCCAAGGTCTACTGCTTCTCATGGGTAACCAGCATGCTCTTCAACCCCTGTCTGGCCACTGGCTTCCTTTCAAGACAAAGGAGGACCATACTCATCAGAATGGAGCAGAGCTAACAGCAGGTGCTGGACGATGGTCCCTCCCCGGGACTTCACGGCAAGGGTCAGGCCCTGTGGCCAGGATCACATGCATTGTGGGCCCATCAAAGCCCAAGGCCTCAGATCAAAGCAATGATACACAGGTATCAGGTTCTCAACTTTCTACCTACCCACCTCCATCCAAACCAGCTAAATCTCTCCTCAGAGAAGGCATCTGAAGGAAGTAGGCAAAAACAGAGTTTACAAGGTGCCACCAAAAAGATACGCAGCAGCATCGCATCTGGGCCCCCATCTCTAAGCCTGCAATGCCTCTGCCTGGCAAAGCATTTTTAGCAAAGTCCCAGAGTTGTGAATCTGACAGCCCAGCCAATTGGGCCAGCTCACAGAGCTAGGGGACCAGAGGAGAAGCCCACGGGAGTGAGGCAGAATGGTTAAGAGCCAGGCCCATTGGCTGATCATGACCTGACCTGACCGATTCTTCCCTAAGTGACCATGGCCATGTTATTGAGCCTCTTCAGGCTTCAGTTTGCTCACCGGTAAGGCAGAGGTGATCAGGGTGCTATAGAGTTGTTGGAGGATTAAGTGAAATAATTCATGTCAAGTGCTTAGCACAGTGTATGGCACATAAGTAGTTAGGACTCAAGTACCGACTAGTAGTAGTTACAGTCAGAGCAGTTAGGAGAGCAGTCACTCTGGTAGTAGGAACAGTGAGAAAATGCAGGTCTTAGCCCTTCATAAATTAGGATCAAGGAAAAGAGGAGCTCAGGACAGGCTCTACTCTCAGCTACCTTCTTGCCCTAAAATTGAATCTTCCTCTCTCTAGCAGGCCCCCTTCCTCTGTCTATCCCATTAAGAGAAAGTGGGTGATGTCACCTCAAAAAAGGATGACCATATATTTTATCATCCAAACCAGGACACTTTTGAGAGTTAATCATTAGACAAGGACAAAGTCCTAAACAAGGACTGTCTACAAACCAGGGCATCCAGTTATGCCATGTCAAGGTCACACAGAAATGGCTTCCACCCTGCTTCAAGGTCCTTGCAAAAACATCACATCCGCATTTGGCCCAAGTGTCTAATCCATCCCCCATTCAAGGTCAAGGCCAGCCTTGGCGTGGAACAGAGACTGGCAGGCCTTCACTCACATTTCATGGCACCCTGCTCCCCAGCCAGCCTCTTGAAACAGAAATGAAACACACTGGGGCAGTGTCTATGCCCACACCTCTCTACTTGAAAAACAAGAACTGAGCCAGCCCAGGAGAGGGGCACATGCCCCCATGCCATCAGTATCCAGACATCAACTGCCTGGATCTCCAAATGGAGTCCCTACTGCACCTGGGAGCACCCTCAATCTGCAGGGATACCCAGAAATGAGAGCTCTGAGCACCCCCAGGATCTCTTCCCTCCAGCATATCAGACCTTGGCTGGCACTCAATGACTCCAGTGACCTGCAGCATAGTGCCTTCTAACTTTAAAGCCCTGAGATGTCTTCCTCCAGACCCCGACTAGCTCAGCGGCAGTCAAGCGCACCCTCCTTAGGGTCAGAACTACCACCCCACCCTCACCCCCCCAAGACCTCGCTCTTCTCTGAGGACAAAGAGAATAAGAGGGGCCTCACGCAGCCACCACAAGGGGCGCCCACAACACCCTTTGAGTACCTGGGTCCCTACCACCCATGTGGGAGGCCCAGATTGAGTTTCAGGCTCTTGGCTTTGACCTGGCCTGGGCTGCTGCAGTCATTTGGGAAGAGAATCAACAGAGAAAGCATGTGTTTCTCTCTCTCTCTCTCTCTCTCCCTCTTTCCCTCCCTCCCTCCCTCCCTTTCTTTTTCAAATAAATAAAAAGTAAATAAAAATTTTTACAAACAGTAAAAATAGATTTTAAAAATGTATTACTAACTTGGAATAAGTAAACATCTCAGAATGGCAGCCATACTGGGGAAGGTGTTATGGTGAGGTCAGTCAAGCTGCTGCTTGGGACATCCACATCCAACATCTGTGGCTGGGTTCAAGTCCCAGCTGCTCCACTTCTGATCCAGCTTCCTGCTATTGCATCCTGGGAGGCATCAGATGGTGGCTCAATTACTTGGACTCCTGCAACCCATGTGGAAGATGGACTTCCTGCCACCTAGCTTAAGCCTGGCCCAGTGCTGGCTGTTGAAGGTGTTTAGGAAGTAAACCAGCAGCTAGAAGATTTTCTCTCTCTCTCTCTCTCTTCAAACAGATAAAAAAATAGATAAAAATAAATAAACATTTTTTTTTTTTTGCCAAAGGCAATGGTAGCCAGATCAACTGCCACCACTGTGGTTACTATTTCAGGGATGATGATGATGACTAACATTGGGATTGTGGAGGAAGCAGAGCCACTGTGAGCCGGTGATAAAGAAGAGCATCGTGCTGCCTGCACAAATGTCCCCACTCTGCAACTCCCCCAGCAGCTCTGGAGGTCTCCAGCTAAGCCAGAGGCCAAGTTCACCTCTCCCAGGAGACAGGCCTAAAGGTGCGAGAAAGCTCCAACATCAAGGGCTTCTGGTTCATTCCTCCAATCAACAAATATTTGTTGAGCACCAGTTACTCTGTGGCAGGAGATGTTCTAGGCACTGAGAACACTGCAATGAACAAAAACCACGTCCCTGACCTCATGGAACCTGTGCCCCAGAGTGGGAGACAGGCCAGATCCCTCTGAAATGCTTCAGCATAAAGCACAACATCAAACAGTGATTAACCAATTACTAGTGAAGGTGAAGTAGCCAGGGGACTGGGCTGAGGGGACTATATGATCAGGAAAGGGCTCCCTGGGGGCTGTCATTTGGGCAGTGGCCATCTACAGCCCTGCCCCAAGCCCAGCATGGCCACTTGCAGCTGGCCCAGCCACAGTAGCCACGTGTGCCTCTTCTGCAGAGCAGCCAGCAGCGGCCCTCAAGGGTCAGAGAAGCGGTAGGACCGTTCCTCCCCAGAAGGTGCGTGCTCGGGAGACACGGGGCCTGACCACAGCATGGACAGACGCACCCAGCCAGGATGTTTCTAGGCGAGCCTCAAGAGGGGTGCTTCTCCCCTTGCAAGTCTCCCATCTACACTACAGGGGTCACGTGAGGGGTTCAGTGCCGGGGGGATCCCAGGAGCCATCTCCCCCCTGCCTTTGGCACAATCATTTGCCCCTGGGGCATCCTGCCCCTTTCCCTGGCAATGACGTAACCCCCTCTCCCCAACTCTTCAAGGTCAGCACCAGGAAGGAAAAGGGATCCAGGGAAGGGAGGACAATCAACCATTTTGCTCTGAGGATTTTTTTTTCTTTTAGGCAAAATATTTTCCAATGTCACTTATAATTGCTAATAAAGAGGGACACACCTTTAGCTGAAGGAGAAGGGAAAATGGCGTCTGGCAGTGCAGGCAGCCAGAGCCCAGGAGCACGCAGGGGCTTGGGCTGCTGTCAGAGCCGAGGTGGACTTCAGCCCCTCTGGGCTGCGGGCTGCGGGCTGCGGGCTGCGAGCGGCAGCCTGCAACAAGGCCAAGCCGCCCCAGAGGTGGCTGCAGCCGGGAGGGCAGGGCCGTCCTCCGGAGTGCAGCCCGGGGCTCCGGAGAGGTGGTGGGGGAAACCCTCAATTTCGCCCACCTTGTCGCTCTCCCTCTTTGGTCTACATCCGCCCACCCGTCATCCATGAGCACACCCGCCCACGGGCTTGCTTGGTGGACGAGGGGATCTCATTGGAGGCTTCCTGCGGGAGCCAGGGAGCGGTTACTCCCCTCCACCCTCCCCTCACTACCTTGAAGACTCTATTTCCCTCCCTCCCCCACTGAACAGCCCCTGCCTCTTGCCTACCCCCCCACCGACCCCACACCCCAGGGAGGGAAAGTAAGTTCCCCCGCCCCCCCACCAGCCCACCTCTCCAAAGCCACCTGCCTGTACAAATCCAACACCCACGTAGCCCCTCGGCGCAACACGGCATGCAGTCTCCTGCCTGAACCACACACGGAGCTTGACAATCCCATGTTGTCCAATTGGAGGCATGCTGATGTCTGACAAAACACAAACACCCCTCCAGCCCCCTCCCAAAAGGCAACACAAAGGCCACCAAGAGTGTCAAGCCCCAGCATCGGGCATGGAGCAGAGAGCTGGCTAGGACAAAGACATCGCTCCATCACCCCAGCAGACCATGGCAACTCTGGGATATTCTGCAGTGCCCTCTGGTTTGACACAGCCCCTGATGGGAGCCGTGTGTGTTGGTGTGTGTGTGTGTGTGTGTGTGTGACAGAGTATCCACGTGCATGGAGGGAGGGGGCTCTGAACACCGTCCAGGCACCACATCTCCCCAGAGCTCAGCAGTCCAGGCTCTGCCTCCCCCGTAACCTTCCCCTGATCTGCGGCAAACATATATTTCATGGATGGTTAAATTGGATCATTATCACCGGGTGCTTATTTGGCCAAAAAAAAAAAAAAAAAAAAGTCATTAATGTCATCTACCCCCATTCCCATCCCCTCCTATGAAGTCCCCTCCCCCAAAGACTATCCAACATGCTAATCCCATGAACTGCGACACGCCACAGCTTTCGGGAGAGAATAATGGCGAAAAGAAAGAAGAGAGCGTTGTGGGGAGAAGAGGAGGTTATCACATCACTGCATTCCCCGTATGAAGATGGGGAAAGGCGCCATGGTGGAGGTAGAGGTAGAGAAAGGAGCTCCAGGGGACGAAACCAAACGAAATCAAGCCCTTGGTCGCCTGTGTGTGTGTGTGTGTGCAAGAGTGTGTGCCAGTGCGTGTGTGGATGTGCCGACTTCGCCCTCCTATCAGAAGGCTGCATCCGTGTGGCATGGAGGAAAGGGCATCGCACCACTGTGGTGTTGCAAAAAAAGGGGGAAAAAAAAGAGCCGCAGAGCCGTCAGAATCAGAATTTTCTCATGGAGACAGAAAGGGCTGGAGGAAAGGGGGAGGGGGTGCCTGGGGTAGGGACAGCGGCGTGTGGAAATAAAACGCAAGATCATGGCAGGATTGAGAGAGGATGAAGGGGGAATTGGTGGTGGGGTAGAAAGAACTGCATGCACACGGAGACAGAGACACACACAATACCCAAATGCCAACCCCACCGCTCCACTGTTCCTCCAAGACCGACACCGTCCCCCATCTCTCTGCTGCCTCTCCGTGCCCCCAAAGCCAGTGCCGCTGGAATTCTGTATCTCAGTTTTGCAGCAGTGGGCTAATTACAACCAAGCCCCCTCACCAAATTAACCCCTCCCCTCTCCCTCTCTCTCTCTCTCTTTTTTCCCTCTAAAAGGCCAATTGAAGAATAATGTGTTTTTAGAGATAATGGATTTTTTTTTTCAAGGAGCGAGAGAAAGAGGGATGCAGGACAGAAATCCTGCAAACCAGTGACTTCCGACCTCACCTCCATCCCCCTCACGTCCCCATTTGCTGTAGCATCTCATCTACCATTCTCCAACCATCCCTTGTCCCCTACCACCCAAAAGAAAAGACCTTCCTACCATGCATATCGACAAACATACCAACCGCCACCCAATCTCAGTAGCCGATCTCAAAACCCCAAGCATCAATCCACCTCGATACATCCTTTCCCTTATATAAGCAGCAAATCATCAACATAGTCCGTAGAAACGCAGCATTAAAAAGAAATCAACAAAAACGGAGGCCAGATCCCCATCAAACCCCCAGTCATCAATAACAGGGAGCTACCAGGGAAGCAAAGATGCAGTTGTCTCTCAAAATCTAGAATCCCTTTGATTTCTGGCCCCACTTATTAAGAGATATTTTTCTTTTCGTAATTATTATTTCACCAGGAGGGGCCGGAAAGCTCCAGAAAAGGGTATTCGCACAGTCCAGTTGTTTTAGAAAAATTAACCCAGCCCTGTTGCTCACTTTAATAGCGAACTTCCAGCGTCCAGCCTTTTTCCCTTCTTCCAGAAGGAAGACTGGCTCGCAGGATGAGCCCTGGGCTGCAGAAATGGGCCAAGAGCCCTCACTCCACTCCCCAACAACAAAAACACCAAACAATAGGAATATCTCTGCACGACCAGCACCCGTCTGAAATATCGTTTGCCCCAATACGACTTCGGCAGATTAAGCACGAAGATTAAAAAAAAAAAAATACCAGCTTCATCTCTGCTCTCCCCGCCACATCCTGACGACACGTACCCAGTAGCCCCTAGGTAAACTTGCCCATCGTAACCAGTGGGACCATTTTAACTCGCAAGGCAATGCAGGAGCCCTTGCATGATGACGGGAGGCTCTCCCACCACGGGCAGATTGAGAAAGGGCCAGTTCTCCGGGCTTCCCAGACTCACCTCCAGCTGCCCCCAGATAGACTATCCCGGGTACCAAGTCCCCCGGCGCGCTGGGAGTTCAAATTTCCATTAGAACCTTCACCACAAAGACAAATGGTCATCTGACCCCCGAAACTACATTGTCCTCCAGGTGTGACAAGGGTTGCCCCTCTCCCCCCCAGAACCATCCACAGGACTCAAGGCAGAGAAAGGATTCAGAACGCTGGGGTGACTTGTGGTGTAAAAAAGAAAAAGTATCTCCCCAAAGCGGGAACAGCCGGAGGAAGCGGGGTGAAGCCAGCCCTGTTCTCATCGGCTCTCTTCTGGGGTCTGACTGTGACTGGCTCTATCCTAGGCTACTTCCCAATGATCTCTGACCTTTGCATTTCAAAGAAGCAAATTTCATAAAGATCGGGAAGAGAAATCCTTCTTTACCTAAACCCTAATTAGTGATGTACAAAAATATAATTTTCTCATCGCATGATGACATTTCTAAATGCACATAAAAAAAAAGGCAGGCATTTCATGGAGGGAAGGAGGGAGAAATGTATCTTTTTAAACAAATAATCACAGGTCAAGTCACCTGCAAAGCAGCCGAGCACATAGGTTGGTATTACATCACTGGCCTAGGGAGGCATGGGGGTTGGGGGACAGATATTTTTTTCCTTGTCATCAGGATGATGCTTCTAAAGCAGTTAAGTTTTGTGGTTTAAAAAAGAGAGAGGGAAAGAGCCGAAACTCTGGGTACAATACAATGTCTCGAAAAAACAATGCATCGAACCAGGTTTTAAGGTCACTGAGAGCTTGCAAAACCCACAGAGCTTGCACAGAGTGGAAGTTTTCAGGCAAGCCTGCTACTAAATCATTAATATAAACAAATGGAAGGCCGGGGAGGAAGGTTCACTTGTAACGGATCCAAACGGGAGCGCACACGCGCGCACACACACACACACACACACACACTCCCTTCTCACCTTCCCCAAGTGTGCCCACCTTCACAGGCACGGTGCCGGAGTCCAGTCGGAACACACATACTCAAGAGCCACCTCCTCACACCCCCTCAAGAAGAAAAATCAAACAGATACACAGACACACACTCACTCTCACACTCACTCTCACACACCTCAGTTCCTCAACAGCTAGGGAAATCCTTGGCTCGGTTCAATTTTGTTTCCTTGGGATCTTCAGAGTGTCCCTCTTTTCTTATTTTAACCAACCCCTTCCCCAGAAAGGGGCGGGGGGTGGGAGGGCGGTACAGGGGAAAGTAGCTACAGAATGTCAAAAAGTACCTGTACACCATGAAGTAATGGGCACTCATGGCTTCAGACTAGCCAGCCAGGCAAATAGGAGAAAGACTCCATGAAAAGCAGAAGAAAAATCTAAAACATTCTCTGACTTTTCCAACATCTGGAGCGAAAGGATCCAACTTCCAGGAGAAACTGGAGGAAAAGAAAGGCAGCAGAAAAGCCGTTCCGTGGTCAGCCCAGGCTCTTGGATCCAGCATTTAAAGAAAAAAAAAATCTAGGTTGGTCGCTCCCAACTGAAAACTTCTATCCTCTCAGGAGCAATCTCTTCCAGTAACGGCCAGGACCTTGACTTGTCTCAAATCCTGCCAGCCTTCCTTGCCCCCAGATCTTACCTTTCCAGCTGCACAGAAGACTTGGGATCTGTCTGTCTGTCTGTCTGATGCTTAACCAACTGAGTTTGCTGGGTATGTTTCCTCTTTGGGAAGATTCAAATTCCAGAATCTTTCTCGCTCGTTTTCTTTTTCTCTTTCTGGGAGGGAGTGGCAGGGAGGAAGGGAGGGGACGTTGGAGGTGCGAGAAGCAGATCCGTGGTGGCTGGAGATGCCGCGGCTGGGTTGCGAGAGGGGAGGACACGCCGCCGCCTCTCGCTCTCGCTCTCAGCGAGTCGCACGCAAGAGATGTGTAGGGCTGAGCTGGGAGCCTGAGACTGCCGAGGAGCCCAGGAATTTCACGCACTCCAGAGCCAGCCCCGCCCTCTCCCACACAGACCCCGGCATTTAAAGAGACAGCCAGGCTGCCTGGCTCAGGGCTTCATCTGCTCCCTGGCTGTTTTGCAAACAGCTGAAAAGATGCAATCCACGAGGGGCACTTTGCGGCACGGGACCCCCAGGACTGAGAGGTAGTGCTCAGAGCTCAGTTCTCACCTCACCACAGCCTGAGAGCAGGAGTTCTCTAGAAATGGAGCGGGAACTCAAAACACACACAAAATCCTTATTTGCAGCTTCAACAGATAAAATCATGACACCAAGGCTGAAGATGTGTGTGTCTCACTGCAGCCAGGGGGAGTGAGGAGGACTCTAACCTATAAGCGTGCCTCAGTTTCCCTGACTAGTCCCTCCTCCTTGCAAAATCAGGGCAATCCCTGAGCACCAGACAGAACTCAGGGCTGTATCTAGGACACAAATCCATTCCTCCACCAAGCACTTTGAATGCCTGCTTAGGCTGAGACATGGTGCAAGGGCCTAGGGACAGAAACGAAAGTGACAAAGGGGACTTCTCCTCCAAAGGGCACTAGCGTTTATCACAGATGCATGTACTGGCAAGCCTACCCTAGGGGGCTGCAAGCTAAGAGAGGCAGGAACGGGAGGGATGGGTTTTCGGTAGGTCAGGCTGATGGCTCCCTTTTGCGCCCTGCACCCTGAGTTCAGGGTCCAGGCACTTCCACTGCTGCATTCCAAATCCTTGATAATCCATCATCAGCCTCGATGAACCGGCGGAACAAGGGAGACAGTCGGGGGCACCAAACACAAAGGTTTGGCTCTCATGATGGGAAAGCAGCCCAATCCCCTTTCTCTCTCACCGCCCCTTTCTAAGGCCCACACAGTTGTTCTAGTGATGCTCTTCCCTGGTCATTCTCCCAGCTGTTGCCCCAAACTCTGTTAGCAGCAGGTGTATCAGGTGCCATGCTCACAGGAAAGCAGGAGAGTCCATCAAGGTCCCTCACCCCAGGGAGGCTACCACCCACTAGAGGAAGACACAGACACCGCAAGGGAACATCACAGTCAGGAGAGCACTGGGAAGCAAGCTCCGTGGGACTGTCCTAAGCAAGTGACACATTTGGGTTTGGAACTGGGGCATAGCAGTGCAAGCCTGGGGGACCAGTGGCATCTCTACTGGGCCTGGAAGACACACACCGTTCCATCACCACTTGTCTGTTTTTCAGTTGGTTTCACCTTTCAGGTGGTAATCTCATTTTTTATGTTTCTTTGAGTCCCCAATCTTCAGGACTTCCAGAGTTTCCAGTACACAATAGGAACACAAACACACACGCCTGCATGGATTTGTTCCATATATGACATCACCTGTTTAAACCACCTCTGCCCTGGCTCCCAGGCCTATATCCTTCTTACCCGCACCTTACATGCACCTTCGTGGTTCTCAGGATGTGGAACAGAAGTTCACAGTGAGAACAGCCAGGGCATCTGCAGCCTCACCTTTGAGAGTAACTGGAAAACACCTAAGGGACCTGTTAGCCCAAGGGAGAGCCTGAGGCCTCGGGCCCGGCAGATCTCAGCTCATAGAGCTCCTCCGGAAAACCCCAGCCTCCTTCGAACGTCCCAGTGGGAAGCACATCGCATGTCTACAGACAGCCCAGAATACACCTGCTTCCGGTCCCAATTTGGCCACCCGAGTTCCATCTAACTTGCATTACTTTCTTTACCGCCTCCAAGGCTCAGCATAACCACCTAGGATACAGCTCTAACCTTTGTCCTTATTTCACAGAATGCTTGTGACAATGAAATGATTCTGACGAGACCAGACACCTGCCCCACAGAAACACTTCACGAGTGTTCGCTGCCTCAGCCCAAAGGTTTGCAATTGTCCCTGCGTGGGATGATTAACTTAGTTCTGCCATCTACGGTTATGTTTCTTTATTTCAACTGTGTTGCACTTTCCATATTTTAGCTGAATAAGTTATCCCTATACTTTTATCATTCACTTGTTTTAGCTCCATCCCTTTCTAACCCACTCCACCTTGTGTGTTTTGAACATACTTGCTATTATCATTTTCTTCCATTTAGTAGTTTCTTGGGCTTGTTAAGCATTACTTGTACTTCAGTCACATTGGTATACCCTTTTTTTTTTTTTTGGACAGGCAGAGTGGACAGTGAAAGAGAGAGAGAGAGAGAGAGAGAGAGAGAGAGAGAGAAAGGTTTTCTTTTTGCCATTGGTTCACCCTCCAATGGCGGCCGTGGCCGGTGTGCTGCAGCTGGAGCATCGCGTTGATCTGAAGCCAGGAGCCAGGTGCTTCTCCTGGTCTCCCATGGGGTGCAGGGCCCAAGCACTTGGGCCATCCTCCACTGCACTCCCGGGCCACAGCAGAGAGCTGGCCTGGAAGAGGGGCAACCGGGACAGAATCCAGCGCCCCGACTGGGACTAGAACCCAGTGTGCCGGCGCCGCAAGGTGGAGGATTAGCCTAGTGAGCCGCGGCGCCAGTGGTATACCCTTTTAGCTTGCTTTTTATTATGAAATTCCTGGGTTCAATCGTTCCCAATCCCTCATATCATTTGGGCAAACTCTGCTCAATCTAGTGATCCAGAATTCCTCCGAGTCACTCCCAATTTATGAGGATAGATACATACAAAATATCAGAGAAAGACAATATCAAAGAGAGGAAGATGGGTCTCCTTGCAGACACAGAATACAAACATAAGCAAAAAGCAATATCGCGTGTGTGCCCAAACGATCGGTGCCACGTCAGCCATGCTACGGGTCCTTTGTAAAGCAGGACTCAGGGGGGAACAACGGAGGCCCTCAGAGACACCAGGCCTTCTCTGCTCTCAACCCACCCTGGGCTGAAGAGCGTCACGAGCAGAAGTTATCAATGAGAAGCTTCCCCTGTGCTTCTATCTTCCTGCCCTCTGCCACGCAGCCGACATTTTCACTCAAATTCACATGGAGAGCAAAACAGGCTGGACAACTTTCCTCATACATGGCCAGTCAGTGCTTGCGGCATGTAGCATATTATCAAAATATGTATATTGCCGGCGCCACAGCTCAATAGGCTAATCCTCCGCCTTGCAGCCCCAGCACACCGGGTTCTAGTCCCGGTCGGGGCGCCGGATTCTGTCCCGGTTGCCCCTCTTCCAGGCCAGCTCTCTGCTGTGGCCCGGGAGTGCAGTGGAGGATGGCCCAAGTGCTTGGGCCCTGCACCCCATGGGAGACCAGGAGAAGCACCTGGCTCCTGGCTTCAGACCAGCACGATGCGCCGGCCACAGCGGCCATTGGAGGGTGAACCAATGGCAAAGGAAGACCTTTCTCTCTGTCTCTCTCTCTCACTGTCCACTCTGCCTGTCAAAAATTAAAAAAAACTGCATATTATTACCAACCCAAAGAACAAGTTGTCTATGCCTTTTCTGGTTAAAAGTTGTAGCCATGATGGTGATGATGGTGATGATGATAATTATACTAACCACAACTACCACAAGTCTCTAATAGCCCTCTACTGAGCAGCATTGGCATTCAGATCCTAAGGGTCTGGGAGCTGACACCATGGTGCAACTGGTTAAGGCACTGCCTATAATGTTGACATCTCATATCAGAATTTCGAGTCCTGGTTGCTCTGCCTCCCATCCAGCTCCCTGCTAATGCACCTGGGAAAGCAGCAGAAGATGGTGCAAGTACTTGGGCACCTGCCACCCAATGGGAGACCCAGATGGAGTTCCAGGCTCCTGGCATTGGCCTGGTTCCGTCCCTGCTTTTGTGGCCATTTGGATCAACCAGCAGATGGATGATTTCTTTCTCTCTGTTTCTCCCCTCCTTCTGTCACTCTGTCTTTCAAATAAATTAAATAATTTTCAAAAAATCCTAAGGTTCTACAAACAGGACATATGACTTAAAATCCCAGCTCGACCATTTGTTGGCCATAAGACCTTGGCCAAGTTACCAGCCTTTTATCTGTTTTCTCATCTGTAAAATGGGAATGATAATGGTACTGCCCTCAAAGATCTCCTGTGAGAATCCTATCAAAAGCATCTATGCAAGTAAATGACGGGTGGGAAGTCCGTAGAATGAGCAGAGGTAAATGTGAAGTATTTATTATGTAAGATACTCTGGCAGCAACCAATCTTCCTAGAAACTGCCCATAAGCAACTGGTTTGGCCCCAATCACTATCATTATCACCTCTGGCCAAGCATGAAGGGATGCACTTGACATGCATTAACAAATTCTCTCATTTCATCTTCACAACACTAATGTATTATTTCATTTAATCTTTGCAGCATAGTTTTATGACATTATTTATTCAATTGCATGTGTACCAGTAAGCTGCACCTATAAAAGCAGAGTTATAGACAAAAGGACTTGGTACCTCTGTCCCTGCCATCCCAATGACTCTCTGCCTATAAACGTCAAGGTTCATTTTTGCAGAAAGATGTTTGGCTTTGCTGTGTGGGGTCTTTGAATTACTGATTCTTTGGATAACCTTTGGAAAAACAATGATAATGGTTAATGGCCTTGGTGTCTTCATCTATTAAATGGGTGTTTTTTATGATTTATTTATTTGAAAGGCAGAGTGAGAGAGAGAGAGAGAGAGAGAGAGAGAGAGAGAAGTAGAGTGGCAGAGAAAAACATCTTCCACCTGCTGTTCACTCCCCAAATGGACACAACATCAGAGATTGGGCCAAGCTGAAGCCAGGAGCCAGGAACTCCATCAAGGTCTCCCCTGTGGGTGACAGGGGCCCAAGTACTTGAATCACCTTCTTCTGCTTTCCCAGCCATATGAGCAGGGAGCTGGATAAGAAGCAGAGTAACAAGGACTTAAAGCAGTATTCCAATATAGGATGCTGGCAGTTCCAAGTGGTAGCTTTACCCACTATAGTACAACACTGGCTCCAAACGGATGTTCCTTTATGAGTTCCTACTACCCCACCACAAGTAACCTGGGAAGACCAGGGCTTCTCAAGCCAAGACCAACTCCCTAGAAGTCATCATGGTAAGTTCTTCTCAGCTCCCAGCCAATGTTTCAGCTGACTCAGGCTCTGCAGTCTCCCAGCCTATCCCAGTATGTTGTTTTCTTAGTAACTGAGGTCCTCACATGCCTTCATTCTGAGCAAATTTCAAATTAAACTCCAATGCCATCAGCCAAAGCATCTTGTCCAACGTTGCAAATGTTCCTCGTACTCTTCTCTTCTCTCCTCCCCCAAGAGCTGTCCATGCAGCACTGCTGGCCTGCTGGAGCTTACTTGGCTGTCACCTACATGATGATGACTCCAGCATTATTAATAAGTGGCTGCTTGTTAATTAGTGGTGTTAGATATGCACTGTGCAGTGCAAACAGTACTGTGGAGGGGCCTGGCACAATTCAAAGAGAAGACTTGCATAGGCAGAGTTGTCCCTGAGGCCTAATAAGAGGACAAGTCCAGCTGTGCATCACTGGGAGCCAACAGCAGTGCTTCCCAAATCCTAAAAGGCACGTGCCTAATACAGACACCTGTGTCTGGCAGGGGGTGGGAGCAGGGAAGAGAATGTGAGATCTGCAGGTGTGTGCTGGCGCAAACCCAAAGAGGAGCCTGAGCATCCCTTCAGGCCTTGAGGAGGTCAGTGCCCATGGGGCGTTTCTAGTCCCAGGCACTCCCTAAGCCAGGCATCAGCTGCCCCCAAGAGCTGGAAAGGCTAGCTCCTGGGAAGGCCAGAAGGCTTCAATTCGCAAGTCTGGTGGGGACTCTCTACCTTCATTTTCCTATCTTGCTTATTCCATGGAAATAAGAGTCCCAAGGGCTTCTTTCCAGTAGAAGCCCCCTATCCATGCCCCTGAATGCAGCAACATAAGAGAAACCAGCCTTCTGTGTAGGACCACCAACTGGAGCCCAGGGAGATCCAGGCTAGGATGGGCAATGCCGGTCCTGTGGCAGCACTCTTCACTCTGACTGCCCAGGAGCAAGGTGAGAATCTCACCAAACACAGCAAGGAAAAAACTGGAGGAGGAAACTACTTCCTCCCTTCCAATAGTTTTCAGAGGAATCCCAGAATTTCCTGCTTGGGGAGAAAATTTTAATATGGTCCAGGTATATTTTGCATATTTAATAGGTTTGGATGTTTTAATGACAGGGAGTTATCTATTAATATCTGATGGCTGATTAAACAAAAATATTTCATCATTTCTTCAGTCTAGGATGAAAGTCTTTGTTGTAAACATTATTCCATGGGACAGGAGTTGGACCTAGGGGTTGAGGCAGTCATTGGAGTGCCCACATCCCATGTTAGAAAACCTGGGTGCAAATCCCAGCTCTGCTCCTGCTTCCAACTTCCTGCTAATGCACACCCTGGGAGGCAGCAAATGATGAATAAAGTACATGGATCCCTGCCAACCATGTGGGAGACTGAGATTAAATTTCTAGATCCCAGGTCTGCTTGGCCCAGCCCCAGCCCTGGCCAATGGGACATTTGGGGAATAAAACAGCCGATGATTTCTCTCTCCCTCTCCCTCTCTCCCTCAAATAAAAAACAAAAAAATTAATAATAAACTTCATTCCCCCCACCAAATAGGTAGAAAACATGGGGCTGGCATAGCCATTCTTAGATCGAGTGCCAGGAAGGCAGTACCGGCAGCACGGTGTAGTGGCTGAGGGCTTAGACTCCAGCACCGGGCTCTGAAGGTTGGACTTTGATCTAACACACACCAGCTCGGGGACCCTGGGCAAGCGGCTTGAACCTTCTGCACCTCAGTTTCCCCTTCTATGCTATCTGCATAACATAAGGGCACTTCAAAAAGTTCATGGAAAATGGAATGACAGCTTAGTTTAGTGAAAAGACTTTCTGAAATGCGTGTATCTGTTTTTCATAATACCCACTTTACCTGAACTTTGTGAAGATGTGTCCTCTGCATTGATTTCAACATTTTTTTCACCCATGTAAATTTATCTTTTCTCTCCCTTTTCCACGATCATATCACAGTACCCTCATAATAGTACTTAACATATAGGGTTGTCTTGGGGATTAAATGAGATAATATTCATAAAGCATTCAAGTAGTCAAACCACAATGTGCAGTCTATATAGTATTGGCTGAATACAAAAATAAAACAATTTCTCTGGGCTGGTATTGTGGCACAGTGGGTTAAGCTACCACTTGCATCGCGGCAACCCACATCTGAGAGCTCCTTCAAGTCTTGGCTGCTCCACTTCTGATCCAGCTCTCTACTAATGCACCTAGGAAGCAGTGAAAATATCCCAAGTCCTTAGGTCCCTGCCACCCATGCGGGAGACCTGGAGACCCAGGAGTTCCTGGTTTCTGGCTTCAATCTGGTCAGCCGATGATGTGGCAGGGGGTAGAAGAGTCTCCCTCTCCCCCTCTCCCTCCTCCTCCCCCCTCTCCTTCCCCTTCCCCTCTCCCTCTCCCCTTTTTCTCAGTCTTCCCTCTCATGTCTCCCTTTCTCTGTCACTCCATTTTTCAAACAAATAAATAGATCTTTTTTTTAAAAAATTGAAATAATAAACAATTTACCATGGTCAGCACTCCCAGGAACAACTCCCTTAGAACATGCTTCATGATAATGGTAATGGCAGGTACTGCTTCTGTAGGAACTCGGGGTTGTGAGCAGCAAAGATGTCAGCTCTGCTACCATTCCTGGCAACCTTCCTGGTGGAGGCACAACAATGCCTTTTACCTTCCCCCTCCCCAGTCTCCAGTCTCCTCCCTCTGATGGGTAGTGCCTACGCCCACAGGATCCCTACCGGTTTACACAGCCACACCTGCTCAGCCTCAGGTGCAGGCAGCCCCAGAAGCAAGAGCATTGTAGAGCCCAAAGCATACCCCAGGCCCGTCGCCAGCAACCATTCCCTCTGACCCACGCACTGCAACTATTTTTAAGTGAGTTACTTTTGCTTGGCTGGGGGTAGGGGGAAGGGTACTGGGACTCCCTCGCTAGGATTCAAGCTGAAGATGGAATGATTGCCAAATGCTAACAGTTTTTCAAACAGGACGTAGTTAAAAATATGTCTGAAATGATTTTAACTCAAACTCAAAAAATAGCTTAACAAACCAGGGAGCCGTAAGCAGTGGGGTTGGGGAAGCAGAAGAGGAAGAGGGATTCCCCTCAGAGGGGCCTGAGGCAAACCTTGCCCTGGGCACACAGGAGGGATATCTGGCTTATTTTCCCTCATGAATATTGTCTTTCAAAAGCATCCACTGCCCTTGGACACCAGAAGCATTCTTGCAGCTCTGTTGGAGGGGAAGCCCCTCCCTGGTAAGAGCCCCCCACACGGCTCCCTACACCACAAAAGTCCAGGTGTGGCTACAGCATGCCAGCATTGCCCAAGACTGAGAGCTGGCAATGCAGACTCTCACCCCACCTCCAGAGACTCCCCAGACTCTGCACATGGCCAAGATGCCCAGGTGATTCAAATTCAAGCTCAAGTTCCCTACACACGTAAGCACTTCAAAAGTTTAGGGGGGGGCTAGCTTGTGGCACGGAAGGTTAAGCTGCTGCTTGCAGTGCAGGCATCCTGTATCTGTTGCAGTGGTTTGAGTCCCTGCTGCTCTACCTCCCATTCACCTCCCTGCTAAGGTGCCTGGGAAAGCAGCTGAAGAGGGCCCAAGTGCTTGGGCCCCTGCCACCCACATGGGAGACCCAATGGCTTCAACCTGGCCCAGCCCGGGACAGTTGGAGCCACATGGGGAGTGAATCAGGTGATGGAAGGAAGCTCTTGGGCTCTCTCTCTTCCCACCTCTGCCCCTCATCTCTCTGTCTTCCCACCCCCTCCTTCACAACCCCCCATCTCTGTCACTCTTTCAAATAAATCAATCAAAAAGGAAATGTTCATGGAAAATTGAATGAAAAGCTAAGTTTCTTTTGGTGCAAAATGATGTAGAAATCCATTCCTAGATTTTTCATGATCCACAGACTTTTGAAGAACCTTCATATTTGTGAATTTCAATGGATTTCAAATTGTTTTGTACCAAAAATATTTTCATTTCATTTTCCACATGCTTTTGAAGTACCTGCATACTACCCTGTACTCTTTCAGGACATTCTAGGCCTAATAGGTTGCCCTTAATTCATTTAAAGTATTTAATTAAATTATTTCTCCCATTTCACATATGAGAAAACTGAGGCATGAATAGAGACTCATCCAAGATCATCCACTAAGTCACTCTATGTGGTGGAATGAGAAGGCCATGCACAGATGGCACTGGCAAACAAGTGTCAGTTACTCAGGAAATGGCTTTGGAACCCACCTGGCAAAGGGGCCTGCCTGGCAACAGGCAGTGATTGGTTAGGGCATAAACCTCCCCTTGACCAGATTGGCTGCCTTGGCTATATAAGCTGCTGCACCAACTGAAATAAATGAGTCTGCAAGCTGCTCACCTTTGGCCCGCTTTCACCTGACTCCTGGTGTCTGTGTCATGACTCCATGCCTCTTGCCTGCACTGCACTCCTCCTCTCAGAATGAGTCCACAACAACATCTCTAACAGTGTTACCCAGAGTCCACCCCCTCTTCCAAGGCTTCAGTCCCCAGTCATGACCATCAACTGCCCTAGCCAGCGATAACAGAACACATGTTGTCTTTTTCCGAGGGGCAAAGGACTTGAAACATCCTACTATTGTTTCTCCAGATACGCTCAGTAGGTCACTATTCTGACTAGATGATCTGTGAAAACAAAACCGTTGTCAACTATATTTAGAAAATTCATATTGTTATAAATTTTTGCATTAATTAATGTGTTTGAAAGGCAGAAAGAGAGAATACACACACACACACACACACACACACACACACACACGGTGGGGAGTGGTGAAAGAAAGAGATTTTCCATCTATCTACTGGTTCACTCTACAAATGGCCACAACAACCAGGTCTGGGCCAGTCTAAAGATAGGAAGCAGGAACTCCATTCAGGTTTCTCACATGGGTGTCAGGGGCCCAAATAAGTGGACCATGGTCCACTGCCTTTCCAGGCTCATCAGCAGGAAGCAGAGCAGCTGGAACTTGAACCAGGAGTCCAGGATGAGATGCCACTCTTACAAAAGGTGGCTTCCCCTGCTGCACCACAACACCAGCCCCTCATATGAATTCTAATATGAAAGTTAATATAGTTGAGTGTCTGATATGTCCTGCAGGAAAGAAACTTGCTCAATGTTATCTGAGTGTTTTCCCAAAATATTTTTCTACAAAACTATTTTTTGCCCACCAGAAACCTATTAACATTAATAAAAATATCATGAGGGACTGGCACTGTGGCATTGTGTGTAAAGCCATCGCCTGCAGTGCCAGCATCCCATAGGGACACCAATTCAAGTCTCTGCTGTTCCACTTCTGATCCAGCTCTCTACCATGGCCTTGAAAAGCAGTAGAACATGGCACAAGTCCTTGGGCCCCAGCACCCATGTGGAAGACCCAGAAGAAGCTCCTGACTCCTGGCTTTGGATCAGCCCAGCTCCATCCATTGCAGCCATTTGGGGAGTGAACCAGCAGACGGAAGGCCTCTCTCTCTCTCTCTCTAACTCTACTTTTCAAATAAATAAATAAATCTTTAAAAAAACATCATGAGATGTAGTTATCTGGGAAATATTCATCACTGTTTACCACTTAATCATGTTTAACCAGTGGCAGGAAAGCCTGATGTTTCTTACAGAAAGGAGGTAGAAGGGAAAATTCCTTTTATTACAACTCCAAAAATGTTCCCATTCCAATCCATGATTGATTACTTTTTACTCCCTGCAACAGAAAATCCACTACCTTGGAAATTGACCCAACTTATTGTTGGATCCTTCCGAAATGTAGAAACATAATTACATTATGCTAAACCATGTTCATCATATTATCTCAGGCAACCACTGTTTAGAATCTAACCTCACCACTGTTGTGTGTAGAGAATGAATCACTGTGTCTCATATGTGCACCCTTCATATATAAGGATACTTCTAAAATATGTGGAAAATGGAATTCAATGGTAAGTTTATTTTGGTGCAAAAAAATTTGAAATACACATATAGTGTGTTTCATAATATGTATGTTCCATGAACTATATGATGGCCCTTCATACAAGTCTGATAACAGTGGACTTCTAATTATACCCTTTCCACTATAGTCCAGACTTTCAACTGTTTCTAATAATCACAGAATTTTATAGCATAGAAGTATTTTTAAAGATCATTTAATTTGATCCCTTTATTTAATGGAAGAGAAAGCCATGTCCTAGAGCAATCAAATGACTTGCCCAAGGTCAAACAGACACCTGTGGGACTGGATTTGAATACAGCAGGGATCTTTTGTTCTTTCCTTGGTAGGAAAATTTCTCTCCTCACTGGGAAATCCTGGAGACCTGAGCTTCACGTCACATTTCCAAGGCCCATCACAAAGAACCAGAGAGACTCCTACATTCTTCCTCCTGGTCCCCTCATCAGATGCCACACTGGGGGCCAGATGAGTCACAGAGCTCACTCCCTCCTGGAGTGGCCACGCTGGGACTGTTCCTCGCCCCACGCTGCCTCCTCGCCACCACTGCCATCTGCACCCTCCTTCTCAAGGATCACCATCTGCTTTCCTGATGCCACTCAGCCGCCCCCAGCGCTTTGCTCCTTTTCCTAGCCTGTTGCTTGAGCCACTCTCCCTGCAGCCTGTGCCTTCCTCTTTCTCTACCCCTTCCACAGTCATTCTCTTCTCTCTCTCCACCTCCTCGGTCTGCAACTTCAAGAGCTTGCATGCTTACTGTCCCCCGCTTTCTCACCCTCCCTCCTGCCAAGCTCCCACTCTCCTGAATGTTCCTCCAAAGCCTCTTGTGTGGGCCAGGCTTTTGACACTGGTTCTGTGCCTGCTACACGTATCAATGAGACTCTTTCTGCTCCATTTCTACCCCAGCCTGGCCATCCACATTCTGAAATACCATAACTTAAGCCTATTTGTCTCTCTTCCCACAAAGCATGCATGGACTACTGAACACAGTAGGTGTCAGGTAAATGCACACTGATAGTACCAGGCCACTGCAACATTCTGTAAGCTAGAGATGACTGTTGCACCTTCCCTTGCTAAAAAGGCCTACACTGCACAACAGCAGTGCCACATCTATTCAATTATGCCCAGCACCCGAGAGTTCTCTACAAATACATGAGCAATGACTAAAAGGGAGGAGGGGCACTCAGAAAGTCTGCAACAAGTCCCACGTGTTTGGCCTCTGTCCTGCACCAGCCACTTCACATTTATTATCTCATTTAACACTTAGAAAAAGTCTGGAAAGCCAACAAAAAGTAGGTTCAGAGAAGAGATTCCGATAGAGAGCCTTCTGGCTTCCAAACCTGTACACTTCCTTCTCCCTCCCATTCACCCAAAGCACGAGTCCAATCCTGTCCATCAAAGGGACCCAACACCTATTCTTCACCACCTGGTATCTTTTAATCGAGATGAGCCTCGGGTCCCCATGTCCTTTCTCCACCTTTCTCATCAGCAGCTCTTCTCTTCCCTGACCACCTCTTCCCTGTTTCCAGCCCCCTGAGAATGCTTCCACCCCACCCTTCCATTACCCACTTCTCCTTGGATGCCTGGTAAATGTGCTATCGGCAGACACACAGTTTGTACCAAAGGCTACTCTAGAAGCAAAGCAGAGTCCTGTATGAAGGGTAACTGTGAGAAATGCATTTCAGTGATTAATGCCCTATGCACATTGGTAGTGAAAATAGATTTTAGGCAATT
The DNA here is from genome assembly GCF_051225735.1 of Oryctolagus cuniculus. Classification (NCBI taxonomy): domain Eukaryota; kingdom Metazoa; phylum Chordata; class Mammalia; order Lagomorpha; family Leporidae; genus Oryctolagus; species Oryctolagus cuniculus. The sequence continues at coordinate 28,386,924 of NC_142886.1, read as the reverse complement.
GCTGACTAAGAAAACCTCAAAATATGAAAATCTGGCATGTAACTATGGGGACCAGGGAAGCAACCTCTTCCCCCACCAAATGTTCTGATGCATCTGCTTCCAAACTTGGCATTAACCATTGAAGTCTTCCCTCTACTTTGCAGTGTTTGATAAATGAATATACAGGCACTATCAAGGCCAAATATTGATAAGAAAATCACCTAGATATATAGAAAATCAGCCAATTATGGATACATCACCCCAAAGAAAGAATGTAAACATATCAATAGCTTCACATTTTTAGCTTTTAAATATTAACTCTCTACTTTACTCATCCATGCCTCATAACCTTATCTCCAATATGTCTTTGAATTTGTTCAGTTAATGTGGGTCACTTCGAACATAGGTGATACTACTGCTTTTAGTACTGCTGCTCAGGCTTAAAGCAAGTGATGACCATGTTGCTGAGATGGGTAAGATCTGCACAGCAGGGAACTGAGGGAAAAAAGGACAAAAAGGCACCTTTGTCTTCCTGTAGGATTCTAGGACAACAGACAACATGTTCTTGGGCCAGGATAACTGTCTTGGTCTCCTAAATTCTATATTCCTTCATGTCAGTCTCCAGTGTGATGGAACATGCAGAGAAACACTGGTAGAAAAATCAGACATTCCAGGGTCACAAGGACAGCTATCGGGACCTCTTTGTTTTGAATTCCAAGAGCTGGTGGCCCTTGTTAGCTGGAACTCATTCTCCAGCCATATCTCTTTTTATAAGCTCTATGCTGAAATTTTCCCCTTTCATACTTGTTCTTGCAAATCTCTCCTTATCCAAAAGACTCTATTAACTCTCCCTTCTCTTTGTGAATTTTCCTCTAAGAATCTACCAAATTTTCTTAGACATGAACTTATTGATCGATTGAGTATATCACATTCCAATTAGAGGGGATACAACAGTAAACAAGATAGACAAGGCTCTTGTCCTAGTGTTCCTTGTTTTCTAGGAGGGATTACGGGCAGAAAATGATAGAACACAAAAACAAAAGAGGCCTTTTCTAATAGCGATATCTATTCTAAAGAAAACAAAACCATAGGGTGTGATGAAAAGGGGGCCAGGGGTAGAAAGAGCCAGCTTGCACAGTACAGTCAGAGAAGGCCTCTTGCTCTCTTAAAAAAAATTTAAAAGTGACCCAAATATAAAGAAGCAAATCATGCATGAGAACATTTTTTAGCATGATGGGACAAATATTACTTGGTACAATTTCAGTGACAGGGTAAATAAAATTTCAGATATGTCATTAAAATGTGTCACTCTCAGAAGTCTGTAAAATAAATTGGCAGACATCTACTATAAGAAGGACACAGGAGAATGCAAGAATCAAGTCATCAAATATTTATTTTTTTAGCCTCAGGGAACATGTAGCCACTTCCAAGGAAATTGTAATCTTCACATTTTAATAGCACTGAGTTTAAGAGACTGGATTCCTAACCAGCAGACTACCTAGTATGAAATCCTGGCTCCACTGTTGACTAGCTGTGTGAACTTTGGCAAGTTTTATAACCTCTCTGTGCCTCATTGTCCTGATCTGTAATACTACCTATCTTGAGAAGCTCTTGTGAGAATTAAGCTAAGATATGTGAAGCATTCAGAGCAAATCACAGAATATGGTAAGTGCTAGTAGGTATTTCCATCTTCACTGCCAGGTGCATCCCCTCATAAACACCCACACACCCATCAGCATCAGGCATTCTCCAAGACCACTCCTCAGGGCAATCGGTGATGAGAACCCTGTGCCATGTGAGGAGCCATATCCCAGCAGGAAGCAGATTTTAGACCTAGGCTTGAAGACGTTTTAAAAATACAAAAAAAGGCAGATATGGGGATTCAGTGCACGTAGTATTATGGAAACCTCTGCTTCCTTTAGAATCTCCTCAAGGCACACAATTGTCTTCAGTACCATAACACTCACATTTGGTTTGTAGAAGTCACAAAAGGAGCCCTAGCATTGCATTCCCAGGACTTTCTCCCAGGGCTCTTATTGGCTATAACTGCTACTTGCAGTACAAAGTTGTCAGTCACCAGATATCAGCATTTCTCAGGGTGAAAATCAGCTTCCTGGAGTCCCAACTCACCTGATTTTTGTGTGAGCTACAACTTTGCCAAAGGCTTCATACCTATCACATGGCCTAGCATATGAAAGTCCCCCAAGAAATGTATGTATAATAAATGACTTGTGATTCTTCCATTATGTTTGTGCCTTGAGTGGCCAATAGCATACTTTCTATAACAAATCAAAGCATCTACATTTGTCCCTCTCCACCAGGAGGAAACCTAAATAAATGAAGCATTCTAAAACAATATGTTGGTTGGGGCTGGTGCTGTGGCACAGTACGTTAATCCTCTGCCTGTGTCGCCAGCATCCCATATGGACCCTGGTTCTAGTCTCTGCTGCTCCTCTTCCAATCCAGCTCCCCACTGTGGCCTGGGAAAGCAGTAGAAGATAACCCAAGTCCTTGGGCCCCTGTACCCACATGGGAGACCTGGAAGAAGCTCCTGGCTTCAGATGGGCTCAGCTCTGGCCATTGCAGCCATTTGGGGAATGAACCAGCAGATAGAAGACCTTTCTCTCTATCTCTCCTTCTCACTGTCTGTAACTCTATCTCTCAAATAAATAAATTCTTTTTTAAAACCAGTATATTGGCACCCTAGAATAAGAGCAAATATAAAAGTAGTCATTAATTTTTAGGGTGACTTTCATTTTAGGATGATATCCATCCAGCACGCCCTCAACAGCTTGCTGCTCTTGTTCCTCTCAACCCTCCTGTGGGACAAAAATGATCTTTGGAGCTCTTGTGAACAATTGCCCCTCTAATGTGGAAGTGTCTTGCTTCCAGCACCATGGAGAGCTCACAACAGTTGCCCACTCCATGGAGCTGCCTCGGTTTTCTCAGCACTATGGAGAGCTCCCAAGCAGGGCAGCTGGGGTGCAAAACCTAACTAACATCTTTGTAAATGGAGAGTTGCACCTGGACTGTGGACCAATGGCTGCTGGTGAAACCATCCCCACCATGGGCCATAACCCAAACACAATGCTCCCAAAAAAGAAACACCGAAAGATCTACTGCTCCACAATGGGCTGGAAGACCACTGACCAGTGAGTTCAGCTATTTGTGTGCCAGATCAGCATTTTTTATTTCCTCTCTCTCCACCACCTCTGAAGTTTAATGTCCAATGTGATTTCAAAAGCCACAGTCTAAACTGTGATCAAATCAACTTTACCGCACCAGACAATACTGATCTTATCTGAATGGTGGCTTTAGTACTTTGGAGAGAAGTCATTACAATAATAAGGAGCAACAGACATGGGAGGAAGAGCAATCACGTCAGATCCAAGAAAGAATTCACTTTACTATCATTTTGGAGGATTAATTTTAAGCTTGCCTCCTATAAACGTCATTTTTCACTCTAGCAGGAGGTCTAGATTCTGAAATTATTCTAGGCGGCTTGCAGAATGCATCACTTTGTACCTGATTTGCAATCTAGTTCTGCTTCCTACCAAGCTCAATGATATTTAACAGTCACTCAACCCTTTGCATGCTACACAGTGCCAGTGCAAGGAGGTACACCCTGGGGGTCATGCAGGGGGATATAGATATAAGTGTTCTGGAAGTTCAGAGTATGTAGGTATGGAAAACAGGGTGTCAGCTCAATGAGCCCAGTAAAGGTGTACACACTCTCCCAAAGAATAGGGTCATATGGTTGCAAGCAGAAGAGGAAAGAGAAAATGTGTTGAAGCAACTGTGTGTGCTAAAGACAATGTATTATTTCTAGACCTGGTTCCCCCTGCTAGGTCCCTTACCTACTTGCCAACTTCAGTGGGAGGATTATATAATTACCTGGATTTTTTTTCTCCTTGGAGATAGCAAGTATTTCCAGTCTCACCTCCTCAGCAGCCCTCTAATGTTAGCCCTGCTGGAATCATTGTCTTTCTTATATGTACACAGTTTCACATCCCAATGCTTTTACTCCTGCTGTTCCCTCATCCCCAAATTCCCTCCTGACTCCTTCTACTTCTCCATCTCCCCATGCAATTAAAATCATATTCGTGCTCCAGGGCCCAGATCAAAGGGCACTCCCTGTGTGATGTTAGCTCTAACCTTCCCCCATCATAATTATTTACTTCTTTTGGTGCTCACAGTAAGGCATTTTTAACTTACACAAGACTTGTTTGTGTGTATGTGTCTCTCTCCCTCCCTAGATTGCAAACTCCTTGAGAGCAGGAATCTCTCTTTCTAAGGGTTGTATGCATGGAATCACCCTGCCAAGCAAGAGCTGGAGAGCAGAGTGTCTTGCTCATCACAGGCACATCATAATAGATTACTGAGTAAATTAATGATTGAACAAAATTTAACACTAGAAAACATAAGTCACAATATTTCCCCCGCCACTTTGTCTTGAAATCTTGTTGTTATGAATAACTCAGAAATGGGAAGCCTTTCCAGGTACTGGATTTTCTCCCATCAGCTTACAACCGGGTGAGAGAGGAGGAAGAGTTGACTGGAAGACTCTGGTGTCACTAGCTAAGTCCAGCAGTAAACAGGAAAAACCTTTGTCCTAAGATCAGAACACACCTCAGTGCCCCTCATGTGTGCTGCTGGTGACATCTGTCCAGCTGATGCTCAGATTCTGGCCTCCACTTCTGGCCTCCAGGTACATGTGGAATCTCCCACCCTAGTGAACTTACCTTGACTTCTAGCCTTTCAAGAGTTACAGTGTCACCTTGATTCGACAAGTCCTCCAAAATCCACAGTCTTAGTTGCCAAACGCTACCTCATCGGGTCCTGGATCCTTCATATCACCTCTGTGCCAGGTGCCAATGTACCATCTCAGAGAAACTATCTCAGAGTAACTGTATGTTGAGTATGGGCGTGGGCATAGCCAGACACAGCAACAGATGTGTAAACAATTGTTTACACTCCTTGTGCCATTATACAAATGTCAGTCTCCCAATAGGGACAGCACATGCATTCCTCAACTCCTCACAGGAAGAATACTGATAAACTTGATGACAGAGAAATGCCCCCATTGCCTCCCTCCTAACCTTTCTATCTAAGAGCAATTGTCTGTTCCAAGTACCTGTGTCCTCCATGCCCAGCCCCCTTAGGATTGAGTCTGAGCAATAGGAGGAGGATGTGAAGGCCACTGGGATCTCAGAGTCTGCCTTGTAGGTTGGATGCTCTGGGAGAGGCTGATGCTGGGGTCTGTTTCCTGGCTTCCTGATTCCATGCATTTTTTCATGCAATCCCTCCCCCTACCCCATCTTGTTCAGTCCCTTTTGGATTTTATGGCTGAATTTTAATGGATGGATTATGACCCTCTGACCTTGCTCAACCCACCTAAACCCACTTCCATTTCTTCTCATTTATCTGATTCTTGACTCTTGTGTTGTAAGTGGGCTCTGTCTTATGGGATCCAGAACTCTTTTTTTATCCTGCCACCCACACCCTTGACAAATTGAGGAGGGTGCAAGGCACTTGAGGTGAGAACAGGGAAAGAGAAAAGTGACACTATGCTCTACTAGACACAAGAGCCCCACATCCTGTATGATCACTGAGTCTCACTGTCAACACTCTCAGAGGATGTGCAGACAAATTTCCTCTACTCCTAGACCATTTCTCATTATTCCCCAGTGGCTGCTATTCCTACAAGAACCAAATGGGTTAAGAATAGCAGTCAACCTGTGACATTATACTGATTTGGAACCTATCTCTGCCTCTTCAAGCTCTGAGACCCTAACCACCTTGAGCCTCAATTTCTTCATTTGTAAAGTGGAAAAGCTACTTACATAATGACTGTGATGACTAAGTTAGATGATTCCAATGACAGTGTCAAGGACAATGCCAGGCACACAGCAGAACAGTATGTGTTTGTTCCTGAGTCAAGGAGGGCAGGCCTCCAGGACCATTGTTAGTGTGGATGTGTGGCAGATGAGGGCATTAGAGGACCACTGGGGGGAGCCGAAGTAAGGGTAGGAGTCCGAGGTCCTCAGAATACTTGGTTCCCAGTGATGGATTCCTAGATCTGGCCTCCCATGGTGAGTCAGATCCTTTGACAAGGAAATACACGAGAGGAAGCAGTTACACCAGAGGCTCAGGCAGACACACAGAGCTCTACCTGGCGTAGTGAGTTGTGAGAGTCCTGGGATCAGCAGTCCACAAGAGAACTGGCACCACAGAGCCAACTGGGGAGACTTGGAGTGATAGACAGAAGCAACAATCTCATCGTACACTGGGGAAACAGGTTTGGGACAGCCCCAACATAGGCTTTAAAACACTGCTTGTTTAGGAAAGTTCTTTTTCTACATATAACAATTCATATTCTTTGCTCAATTACAAAGGTTTAAGACTTTCTCCCAAGCTGAAAATGGCCCCATCTTGAAGCCCTGGTTTAAAAAAAAAAAAAACAACATCCTTGCAAAATCTTGGTCTCACATCCTCTAGCTGCAAAGATAAACCTCAAGTGGGAAAGGTATGGAATATCTACCTGCAGATCTCATGCAGGCACCTGAGGCTTTGCTGTGTACAACGAGGGTATTGGGTCAGAGCTGTTTTGCATCCCAACCACTAAGATTCTAAAGCTCAGAGTTCCAGCTTTTCCTCTGTTCAACTTGTCCAAAGTGACAGCTCTTCACTGAGCAGCCCCCCTTTTTCAGCAACATCACCTGACAGCCACAAATCCCCAGGGGGCAGGGGGTAGAATCAAGCAGTTCATCTGTCCCCAACATTGGCTCCTGGGGCTTTGGTAGGACCCAGGCCTTGAAGGTGTGTGGATTGCACATAAGTTTCCGGCTGCACATTACAACCCTCAGGACATTTGAAAAAAAAAAAACATCTATCTAGGGATGGGTGTTTGGCACAGTGGTTAAAATGCTGCTTGGGACATTCACATCCTCTATCAGAGTGCCTAGGGTCAAGTGTCAACTCTGCTCCTGTTAATGCACACCCTGGGGGTGGGGGGTGGGGCTGAAGGCAATGGCTCAAGTACCTGTGGCCCTGCCAGCCATGTGGGAGACCCAGATGGTGCTCTTGGCTCCTGGCTTCAGGCTGGTCCAGCCTTGGCTGTTAAGGGCACTTGGGGAGTGAACCAGAAGATGGGAGGTATCTGTCCATCTCTCTGCCTTTCAAATTAACTAACTAAATAAATGGTTTTTTTTAATTTAAAGATCTACCTATACCTGGTCTCCAGGAACTTTTTTTTGATTAGTTGGGGATAGGGCTAAGGATAATGGTTCAAATATCTACTGACCAGTAAGGCACGAGCCCCAACTTGTTAGACAGATGCTAAGCAGTACCCTCTGTACACAAACTGAGTGCCAAGCATAGCCACAGACTTAGGCATCAGTATGTTTTAAAGCAGCCCATAATCTATAAAGAGGTTAAGAAACTCAACAACAACAAAACAAACACTGTAGTTAAGAAATGGGTAAAAGTCTTAAACAGATATTTTTCAAAGGATAAAATTCAAATGGCCAACAGACACATGCAAAAAAATGATAAGGATCATTAGCCACCAGGGAAATGCAAGTCAAAACTACAATGAGGTTTCACCTCATCTCAGAATAGCTTGCATGCAGCCATGTAAAATCAAAAAAGGATGTGGGGGAAAGGTACCCTAATCCACTGCTGGTGGGAATGCCAACTGGTGCAGCCATTGTGGAAGACAATGTGGAGATCCCTCAGAAATATGAAAATAGACCTCCCGTAAGACCCAGCCATTCCACTTCTGGGAATTTACCCAAACAAAATGAAATCAGCATATCAAAGAGTTATCTGTACCCTGATGTTTATTGTAGCTCAATTCACAATAGCTAAGATATTGAATCAATCCACATGTCCATAATCTGATGACTGGATGAAGAAAATGTGGTGTTATACACTCTGGAATACTACCCAACCACAAAAAAGAATGAAATCCTGCCTTTTACAACAAAATGGATGCAACTGGAAACCATTATACTTAGTGAAATAAGACAGTCCCAAAAAATATATGTTTTCCTGGATTTGTAATAACTGAGTACAAAAAGATGTAATGTATATGAACAAAATTGATATTTTGAGATTTGATTATTGTTTACAGCCCTTGTCTCTACTGTTGAGGAAAAGTGGGGGATTTTTTGTTTGTTTGCTTGTTTGTTTTAAATTCATGACTTTGTCTTTTTTTTTAAAGCTTTTATTTAATGAATGCATTTTTCATAGGTATAACTTTAGGAATATAGTGGTTCTTTCTCCCATACCCATCCTCCCACCCTGACTCCCATCCTACCTCCTACTCCCTCTCCCATCCCCTTCTGCCTGATGGTTCATTTTTAATTTTATACATGGAGGATCAATTCTATGTTTCAACAGTTTGTACCCACACACATGCACACAACATATAGAGGACAGTTTGAGAACAAGTTTTGCAGTTAATTCTCATAGTGTAACTCATTCAGGACAGAGGTCCTACATGGGGACTAAGTGCACAGTGGCTTCTGCTGTTCCTTTAACAATTACCACTCTTATTCATGACATCAGTGATCACCCGAGGTTCTTGCCATGGACTGCCAAGGCTATGGAAGCCTTTTGTGATCACAGACTTCATCATTATTTGGACACGGTCATAAGCATAGTGGAAGTTCTCTCCTCCCTTCAGAGGAAGTGGTTTTTAAATTTTTTTTCTTTCTTCCTATTTGTTGAATTCTTTACTTAGTGAAGGGTTAAGTTTATGATTATAAAATAAACTGAAAATGTCATTGTAAAAATTAAAAGAAAGAATAAGAAGGAAGGAGGAGGGAGGGTGGGAGGAAGGCTAGGTTGGAAGTATTACTATGCTCCTAAATTGGTATACATGAAATATTTGAAATGTGTCCACCTTATATAAAAAAAAATTAAAACAAAAACAACAAACAAACAAAGCATCCAGGAGATTCCAGGATACAGAGAGGAAAATTATTGGCTTAGCCTTTGTCTCTAGTACATGTCCAGGACTAAAGCCTCCTTCAGGAATGAGAATCATTCACAGATCACATGGCCTAAGGAACTGCCTGTGGGCACTGCAAAAGAAGGCAAGAGACGAGGCTTTGGTCACTGGCAGCACACACACCAAGGACCGCGTGGTCTCTGAGAGCAGGGGCAACGCATCTTCCGCTTCCAGTCTCCAGGGCCCCTCGCAGTGTCTGGTGCCTGTGAAAGGGTTAATACTGTCTGGTAAACGGATGTGTGAATGAATGAATCATGCCGACCCTCCCCCACGGCTTCTGTCATGCAACAAAATGATACGCACCAGCCCGTGGAGCATGCATGATCAGTGTGCAAATGCTGCCCACACGCTCTGTACAGCAGGCTTTGCTGCAACTGGACAGTGGCAAGGGGGTGCTGCTGCTCCTTTTTCGTACCAAATATTTGCAGGGCAGTCTGTCCTGAACTCTGAGCAGGGTGCTCGCGTGTCGGGATTTCTTGTCTTCGTGTAACCACGCCACCCCTCTCTCTCTTCTGGGTCCAGGAAAACTTCCTGTGTGGGTGAGACTCCAGAGGCAACAGCCAAAGCCTATGTTCCTGTCTCCAGAAATTCCGCTGAATGATTCAGCTGTTCCTCACTACCCCAGCACGTCCCTGGGCCTGCTGTCCCAGCCTGAACCATGCTGGCCCCCTCTCCCTGCTTCTCCTGCTAGACTCCCACCCTAGGCCCAGCAGGGCTGACCCACTTTTGCCTTCTGCACCAGGGTGTGGGTCTCTGGCTGAATTGGGAGGGAAAAAAAAAAAAAAAGCAGACAGCCATTTGGAATCTTAATGAGACCAAGTCCATTTCATTATGTTGTCATTTCATATTTCACCGCTTTGACGGTGAAGGCACAGGAGGCCCCAGAGGGACTTTGTGCTCTGCACACAGGGTGCTGAGAGGCAGCAAGAGGAGGAGAGAAGTGGCTGACAGACAGGAGGAGGCCACTCCCCCTCCATCAGCCTCTCAGCCCACACCAAAACCGAGGTGGCAGAGGATGAGTCCATTCCTTTGACACTGAGCACAAGGGCCAGATGCAGGCAGCGCAGGAAACACCTTCCACCAGGTTAAAGAAGAGCTCGGACCAAAACAGGGCGGGAGGGGAGGAGCCACCCCTCACTGCCATTCTCCCGCCTGTTCTCAAATACAAACAGAGCTGGCCTCGGGGCATCGTAGAAATTGCTATTATAAATTCAGATGGTGCACTGGGGGGTGCCTCATTTTCTATTATTGTGGCTGGTCTCGTGAGCCACTCCAGCAATCGGATCTCAAAAGTGCAAGTGCTACCCCCGGGGGCACCGTTAGAAACACATTATTTTAAAGCACCGCAATAAAGCATAAACAACTTCATTGAAATAAAGATTAATATGGGGCACGTGTTCCTCAGCCTCCTCCCACCCACACACCCCACAACCCATACCTTTCTCCCCACACAAACACCTGGTGGGCCACCTCCCCAGCCTACCGGTCTTGCCTGCAGATCGGTGTTTGATGGGATAAAGGACCCAGAACTTGTGTAACTGCCTGGAGAATGGTTCATAGGATGGCTTGTGCAAGCTACAGCGTGGAGAAGCAAAGGGGTCACTTCTTGGCTGCATCAGGACTCCAGGACCTTTAACCAACAGTATGCATGGCAAGAGGTACTGAACAGGAGTCAGGAATCCAGGTTCTTGCCCAGGTTCAGCCACCAACCAGAGGCATCAACTTGCACACATCATTTAACCTCTCACAACCTCAATTATGCTTTCTATAAAAAAAAAAAATGACGCCCTTCCCATTCTTCCAGTTTCACAAGGTTATGGTGAGGCTGAAATGTTGTGAAAACCAAAATATCCCATCATCCCCATCTTCTCCAGGTGTGGTCCGCAGGCAAAGGGGCCTGATCTCTCCTCCCACCACCGACTTCCTGATACAACCCCCTTCCACTCTAGCTCCAAAGAGCTGGGGACGGAGGATGGCATGGGAGAGGTCTCCTGCTCAGAGCAGCCAAGGCTGGCAGAGGAGCTGACAAACTGGGACATTCCAGCTCCTTCCACACAGGCCCACGGGATGTAAGCAGTACAGTAGAACTGGACCCATGAGAAAGTAAACTCAAGGGCTTGGAGGCCAAGGAAGCAAGAAATGATCAGAATCATCTCACTGAAATCCACAGCCTTCGTTTCCAGCACACCACACTCTTTCCTTCTATTCTCTGACCTCGTGGGGAGTGAGGGTGGGAGCAGTCTTCCCTGCAAGTCCTGGACAGGCCCAGAGGGCTCATCTCTACCTGGAGGGAGAACCAAGGCTGGAACATAGACACTGACCTCTATACCAGCCCCTTTGGTTTAGGATCTGGGTCTTGAAGAACAATGTTTAGAGGTGGTTCTCATTTAAGAGGAACTGTTAATCAAGTAGAGCAGTCTTCAGTGAATTAATGGACAGAAAATAAAGTTCATGCCATGGCACAGGGCTTGTGTCTACCCAAGCTCAGGGTCAAAGGACTCAGGATCCTCCCCGAAACCTTGCCCCTAGTTGCAGCTCCCTGGAAGCTTATAGGGTAGCTGGGAGCAGAGGAGACCCCCAGGAGTCCAGGGCTATGATGGGGGGAGTGGGAGGTTAGAGCAGAACTCCCCACAGCCACTACTGCTACTGTCACGCAAGAGGAAAAGGGACTAATTAAAAGTGGGAGACAGATGCCCCTGTGGGCTTTGCATCTTTCGCTTTCTGTTTCTGGAAGAGAAAGAGGATTGTCATAAAAATAACTGAACTGACATCAAATATTTAAATTTCAGAAATGAAGAAAAAAAGGGAAAATTGAAAGTGAGATAAAAATATACTGTAAACAAGGCACGAAGCCAGTCTGTGATGGGAGGGTTCTTCCCTCTCTGGCTTCACGAGTGACACCACCCTGCCACACCATTGTGCCACATTCCAGATGTTTCCAAGCAAAGGGCTCAGGTAAAGGAAGCACTGGAGCTCTGGGGGTTGGAGAGTTGCAGTGACAGGCCCAGCTCGCAGGGCCTGCGTGGGCTGGGGAGCTTGGCTCTGTCGTGTGAGCCACGCTGTACTCGTCACTCCAGCCCACCACCTCTGAAATGCATAGCACCAGTCATTAAGGGGGCCAGACGGAAGTGTGGAGGAGGCCGTGGGCCCGTGTGCAGCACCAGAAGTCTGGAGAGAGGGTCAGCCGCCAGTGTCTCTGCCTCCAAGGGCAGGCGTGGCTCCACATGAAAATCTTCAGCAAGCTAGGGGGAGGGGGAAGGCTAGAAACGCAAGTTCACCATCACGATGGATAGAGGAGTAGCTGAGCAAAATAACCCCCCCAGTCCTCCCTCCCTAAGCAGAGGGGACGCGACAGCAATCAAGGGACACGTGAACTCTCCTGCACCCTCTAGTGTCTGTTACACTGGGGAGGCAGCAGAGCAGAGTATACAACCAGTCTTGGAGGTTCTGGTGGTCTACTCAAATCCAGCTGAGCACCAAGCAAGCAGATCTGGAGGCGTTTAGGGCTACAAGCCTGGAGTAGGGGAAGATGTGGAGTCCAGGCAGATGGCTCAAGTACATAAAGCTAAAATAAGCAGATGATAAGGCCAGAGCACGGCTTCCACAGCAGACTCAACAAGCATTTGTGATTGAATGGAGCAGACGCAGGTCATCGGGTTTGGACAGCGGATCCAGTGAAGTAAGGAATGAGTGGGCTCTGGGTGGAAGTAGAACTGCAGGTGTCTAGAGGAAGGACGGGGGACACAGAACATCAAGGAGCTTTTCTTATTTGAAGCTTAGCAAGAGGATCAAGGGACAGATGATTAAACTTTGAATAGGAAGTCTCCTGTACAGATACCAAGCTCCCCGTCCATGGAAGTGAGTGTCCAAGGAGACCTCTATGTCAAAGAGGGAAGGTATTGCACAAGAAAATTTAATACCGCATGATTCCATGGCATTTACCTTTCTTCCGCCCATCCCATGACAGTGTAACTCCCATGCACACATACTATCACCCTCTGCTACCCCTGTCACCAAGTTATTAAGAGAGACTGCATGGATAACAAAGGGAAAATGTTTCAGACATATATGCAAGTCTACTAATATAGGAACATACAAGCTTGCATTCTATCAAATAAAAACAATTATGTCCCAGGCCCAAAAGGCAGATCCAGAAGTTGTTTTCCTTCTCTGGATTATCACCATCCGGGTGTCGTCCCTATGCTCTCACGGGGCCTAAGACGTTCTGATCAGCATCTTCCTTGGCTGCAAGGGGGTCCCTCTGTGTGTGCAGGGGCACTGCAGCTCAGAAGACAACAGGAGCTGTGAGTTCCTATTACTCGCAGGCCCAGTGGCATTTCCATTCAAAACATGATCAATTCTAAAGCACGATCAATTCTATCCCAGTACCAGGCAGCCACAGCTTGATGGAAGGCTGGCCCCAATCCCAGTGGGTCGATCCTGATCCTTCCAAGCCAGTAGAGTCATTCCACTCTCTTTGCTAGTGACTGGTTTAGAAAGGGACCTGTGATACCATTCTGACCAGTGAGATGCGCAGGCACGTGGGGGAGAGGAGAGCCTGGGAAACACAATTTTCCCTTTACAAATCGGCCCATGGTGCATGGCAGTCTTCGTGTGAAGACACCAACCTAACAGAATAAACTAAGACAAGTGACGGCAGAGTGGAATAAGAGCAAGTTTTGGAGACATGTTTGAGCCTCAGAAATAACCAACCCTGGAATGCATATGTCTGCACTTCTTGTTCTTGGAAATGACATAGTACTGTCCTTAGTATGAAGAACACTTTTATTTGAGTCTTATGTTCCCTGCAACTGGATGAATCCTCAAGGGTAGACGTGCCATCCTCTTCTTACCTCTAGGGCCTTTGCATCCATTTTTCCTCCCACACGAGCCCCCTTCCTCCTCAGCCCCAATGATCCTTATCCATCCCTCAGATCTCAGTGTCCAGCAACCCAACCCCGACCTTCTCCTACCTGCTCCCCCAGTATTCTGTATCCCCCTTTCGCAGTGCCTGTCCTACCCTAGGCTGTAAATTCCATGAGGATGGGCACGGTGATGGCTTTATTTACTGTTCTATCCCTCGTCCAGCACTTTATTCACTCAACACAAAATAAAATAGTTAATAGTTATTAAGCACTTTTTATGAGCCAAGTTCTATTCTAAACACCTTTATCCTCACTTTCCTCAACAACAACAACAACTAATATATATATATATATATGTGTGTGTGTATGTGTGTGTGTGTATATATATATATATATGGCACAAAGAAGTTGAGTCATGTGCCTGGAACTACACAGCTGGAGAAGAGCTAAGATTTTTTAGCACAAGTGGTCTCTCTCCAGTACCTAATGCAAAGCCATCATTAAGCACCTATCTACTACACACAAGGCATAGTTCAAGTTGCTATAAATGCAGTGTCATTGAGACAAAGTTTCTCCTTTTGAGCAACTTGCACTGTACTGGAAAGAGATAATAATAAATAAGCAAGCAAATGCACACATGTATTGAACAGATGATTGTGAGATGTGAATTGCATGTCAGAGCGCAAAACATGAAATACATACAAGCCTCAACATCCCAATACCTGGACTGAAATCCCAGCTCTTCCATTCACCGATGATTTGACTTTGAGCCAGTGGCTCCCCCCTCCCTGCCCCCCCACTGCACCTCAATTCCATCATCTGCAAACTCACAGTAATGTAGAAAGAAAATGAGGATACTTTAAAACAGCTTTTCACCTCCGTGCTACATAAATAGGGGCTTAATAAATATTAACTGAACCCAGATCCCCCAGAAAGCATTAGCCCCATGAATAAAAGCCCCAAAAATTTTAAAACTAGGCCAGTGACACAGTCTATAGAAAAGCCAATAGCATAATCAGGAAAAAGGAAATTTATCTTCTTGGACTGGAAGTGTTCCAGCCTGCTAGGATCTCAAGAGCCATCCAGAGGCCACCAAGGACACCATCATCAGTGCAACAGACCTCAGTGACAGGGAAGTCAGGCCCCAGGTCCTGCTTGCTCAGTTCTCTCTCCTTTTATAAAGCAACACTAATTGTTTTAAATTATTCATTCAAAGGCCACATTTTCCCTAGTGATTAAGTTGACAACTGATAGGCCCACATCCCATAATGGAGTGCTTCGGTTTGAGTTCCAGTTCTACTCTTGATCCCAGCCTGCTGCTAACGCACACACTGGAAGGCAGCAGATGACAGCTCAAGTGATCGGGTCCTTGCCACCTTTGTGTGGGCCTCGGTTGAGTTTCTGGCTCCTGGCTCTGCCTTTGTGGGCATGTGGGGAATGAGCTGGTGTTTGGGAGATCTGTCTCTCTCTCTCTGTCATTCAAACAAATAAAATAATTATTAATACAGATCAATCTATCATAAACTTCCTTACTTCAGGATGGATAAATGGTAATATATTTATTTGAAAACTGAAGTCTAGGGGCTGGTGCCGTGGCTCACTTGTTTGATCCTCCGCCTGCAGGGCCAGCATCCATATGGGCACCGGGTTCTAGTCCCAGTTGCTCCTCTTCCAGTCTAGCTCTCTGCTGTGGCCGGGGAAGGCAGTGGAGGATGGCCCAAGTGCTTGGGCCCCTGCACACACATGGGAGACCAGGAGGAAGCACCTGGCTCCTGGCTTCAGATCGGTGCAGCGCACTGGCTGTGGCAGTCATTTGGGGAGTGAACCAAGGGAAGGAAGACCTTTCTCTCTGTCTCTCTCTCTCACTATCTAACTCTGCCTGTCAAATAAAAAAAAAACTGAAGCCTCTTGAATCCATTCTTTTTAAATTTTTATTAATTTAAACAAATGTCATGTATTTCATAGATAAAATTCTAAGGTTAAGAAAAAAATTCCCTCCCTCCCTCCTCCCTTAATACCTCTTTCTTTCTTCTTTTTGATTTTTGCAATAACATACTTTATAATCATAAGGTTGATGCTCCACTAAACATAGTATTCAACAAGTAAACAGTAGAAAGACCACTGTTCCACAGGAATATAGACAAGGTCTATAAACAGTAGCCAAATCATAATATGTGAATTTCATTCTTATACATTGTGGTTTTTATATTCTATATTAACTGCCACATATCAGAGAAAACATACAAATTTTCTTTTTTGGGGACTGGCTTATTTTACAAAGCATGATGATCTCCAATTGCATCTATCTTGTGATAGACAGTACTTCATTTTTTTATGGCTGAATAGTATTTCATCATGTATATATACCACATTTCCCTTGACCAGTCATCAGCTGATGGACATCTAGGTTGATTCCGTTTCTCAGCTATTGTGAACTTACCTGCCATAAACACGGGGATACAGACAACTCTTTCATAGGCTGGTTTCCTTCCCTTTGGGTAAATTCCCAGGAGTGAGATGGCTAGATCATATGGTAGGTCTGTTTTCAGGTGTCTGAGGAATCTCCACACTATCTTCCATAATGGTTGTACTAGTTTACAATCCCAATTCATTCTTTTAACTGCCCCTGGACAAGGCATTCTGATGTTTATATGAAGCATAGAAAAGCTGAACTCAGCCAATATTCCTGAAATGAGGAACAGTTGTAACTGAGAGGTTTGGAATCTTGGAAACAACAACTTTCAAAAAAGTGAGGATGATTCCTGAACACCACACCACTAACATCGCAGAAGCTCAAGGACTGTGGATGAAAATATGCTGCCTTGCTTACAATGTGGCACATGTTCCTTTAAATACAGAAGTTTTATACCTAAAAGAATGTACTTTCTCCTTCAAATCACTTACCCTTAAAATCTATACACTTGAACCAATGATTTACCATGGCTTAAACATTCATCGAAGTGTGTTCTTGAATAACACATTAAATCAGATTGATCCACTCAAGAAAGCCAAATCTGTTACTCTTTAGTCACCCGTGTTTGTTTTCCTGAAACTTATTAGCCACTTTGTTAATGGGGATACCCAGGCTTGATTCTAGATGACTGTGTCTATTTCCAAAGATAAAATTCACCTCCTTATAAAGGGTATTTGGACCACTGAGGATATTCAAATTCATGTACTACAGGACATGGTTAAGCACCTTAAAAAAACAGCGTAATTGCCCTCATTCAATGGTAAACATGTACATGTCATCCTGTGCATATCTACCCCCCAAGTTTTCAGGTGCATAAAGAGTTACCAAGGGGGCTGGCATTGTGGCGTAGTGGGTTAAGGTGCCACTTAGGGCACCAGCATTCTATATGGGCACCAGTTTGAATCCCAGCTGCTCCACTTCCACTCCAGCTCCCTGCTAATGTGTCTGGGAAAGCAGCAGAAGATGACCCAAGTACTTGGGCCCCTGTGCCCATGAGGAAGACCTGGATGAAGCTCCTGGCTCCTGGCTTCAGATCCACGCAGCTCCAGCCATTACAGCCATTTGGGGAGTGAACCAGTGGATGGAAGATTGATCTCTCCCTCTCCCTCTCGTTCTCCCTCTCCCTCTTCTCCTTCTCCTTCTCCCTCTTTCCCTCTCCCCTCCACCAACTCTGCTTTTCAAATAAATAAATAAATTGTGTTTAAAAAAGGATTTACCAGGAAGATATACATCAGTTTAAACAGTCATCTCAGATTTCAAAGATTATGGATAATTTATATTTAATTGTTTTCCTGTACTTTCTAAACTTTGAGCAACAACCCTATATAACTTCTGAATCAGGAAAAAAAGCAATAAATATTTCATAAACATTTTCAATGTGCCACAGACCCCAAAGGCAACTTGCATTCAGAAGCTACAACAATGCTTGGCTCAGTAAAGTGTCAATGGATTAAATGCATTGCTTTCTATGCTACAACTTTCGAAGGGCACAACCCTCATTGAGATGTACAACTTCTATTATGTTTGTTTTTTCTGAATCATTCTCCATTAACTCAGGGCCACATTGTATAATGTCACTCCATCTGTGCCAGTGGCAAGGAAGCCTTGTAATGAAGACCTTCCAGTTCGCACAGCCACTAAGCACAGTGGACAGAGCCCCAAGACAGACCTGTGCTGTGCCAAACGCCATTCCACTACACAGGGTCATGGTCCAGAGTGAGGCCCTAGAGAATTTCTCAGAGAAACCCCAACCACACTGGAGAAACCTTTCTAAAGGAGAAGAAGAAAAGGCATGACCCCATCTGAAATGTAATTTCTTGTGCTCTCTTTCACAAGATATCCAAGAGTAATGGCAAGAAATGACAAAAACAAAAACAACAGCCATAATGGCAAGACAGTCCCAGGTGGTTCAGGTACTATAAGCAAATGGGCAACTCAGCCCCCTTTTCAGGGACCAATTGGCCCCAGGACAAAGCATTTTATGATGTCACAGTTGATGCGTACCGGGAAATGGGGTGGTAGAGGAAGTCTAGCAAGGTATGACTTCGGTGGCAAGAAAAAGGCAAGGTTCTTATAACACTGAAAACTGGAAAACTTGGCTTCCTAGCACATGTTCTTAACATTTCCAGCAAATCGGGGTGTACATTGTAGTATAGCAGATTAAGCCAACAGTTGGGATACCCGCATCCCATTATCAGAGTGCCAGTTTGAGCCCTGGTTCCTCCATTGCCAATCCAGCTTCCTTCAAATGTGCCTGGGATGACAGCAGAGGATGGCTCAACTGCTTGGGTTCTTGCCACCCATGGCGGAGAGAAGTTCCTGGCTCCTGACTTCAGATTGGTCCAGCCCTTGCTGTAGTGGGCATTTGGGAGGTGAACCAGTGTATTAAATATCTTTATCTCTCTGCCTATCTCTGTGTTTCCTTCTGTCTCTGCCACTCTGCCTTTCAAATAAATAAATAAATGCATACATACATACATACATATTTTAGAAAATTTTCCAGCAAATCACCTTTTTTTTCAGAAATCAAATTTCCCTCTCTTGGTATGCCATATTTACCCAATTCATGACATTACTTCCTCCAATCATTTTTAAGCAAAATCATCAAGAGTACTCAATTTGCATACCGTTGAGAAAAGAGGAAAGAAAGGGATCAATACCATGAACTATAGAATGACCTGCACGCTTTTGGCAAATAGGGAGGAGTGCCCTGCTCCCTTGTGAGCTGACTTACACACAGCTCAGCCAGCCAAGGAATCCCAGGCATGGAGAAAGAATAGGAATGATTGAAATGCACCTGCCAATTTAATTATTTTTAACCTATTAAAAACTCTTAACAAAGCATAAGATTCCAGAGGAAAATGTAAGGGCAGGGAGAATGGAGCGGAAAGAATGGATATAGTGGCTACCTGATTGCAGTTGTATTGGCAAGAAACAACAATAGCAGTAATAATGACTATAATGCAGGGCAGTTCCAGGTACCGTATGCAAATTGTACACCTTTCTTACATTTAACTGATAGAGGGAGCCTTGAAAGGCAGATGTGCAATTTTGCAGTAAGTAACCTAACCATCAGTCACACAACTTTTAGAAAGAGGGGACACAGGGCAGGCATTTGGCCCAGCAGTTAAGAGCCCCCATGGGACAACACTGGAGTGCCTGGGCTTGAGTCCTGGCTTCACTTCCGATTCCAGCTTCCTGCTAATGTGCATCCGGGGAGGCAGCAGGTGATGGCTCAAGTATGTGGGTTCCTGCCACAAACATAGGAGACCCAGACTGAGTTCCAGACTCCTGGCATCTGCCTGGCCCACTCTGGCTGTTTAGGGCATCCGGAGAATGAAACAGCATTACAAAATCAATCTACCTTTCCTTCCGTCTCTGTCTCTGTCTCCCTCTGTCTCTCTGTCTGTCTCTCTCTCTCTCTCTCTCTCTCTCTCCTTTACAAATAAAATTAAGACAAATTGCCGGTGCCGCGGCTCACTAGGCTAATCCTCCGCCTAGCGGCGCCGGCACACCGGGTTCTAGTCCCGGTCGGGGCTCCGGATTCTGTCCCGGTTGCCCCTCTTCCAGGCCAGCCCTCTGCTGTGGCCAGGGAGTGCAGTGGAGGATGGCCCAGGTGCTTGGGCCCTGCACCCCATGGGAGACCAGGAAAAGCACCTGGCTCCTGGCTCCTGCCATCGGATCAGCGCGGTGCGCCGGCCGCGGCGGCCATTGGAGGGTGAACCAACGGCAAAGGAAGACCTTTCTCTCTGTCTCTCTCTCTCACTATCCACTCCGCCTGTCAAAAAAAAAAAAAAAAGACAAATGTACAAGGTGAAGAAATGCTTCTTTAATAATTCTCCCTCTCCCCTTGCAACTAACTCTTGGTGTTGAAGAGGAAGGTCTGGGAAGGGATTCCACTTTGGGCTTCTTAAGCTTCACGGAGGCAAAAATTGTCTACAAGTGCTCCCTTTCCAGCTGGCCCACCTATCAGGACACTTGGATGGAGCTTTGATGCTAATAAATGTCTTTGATGTTAATAAAAGACATCCTAGTATAAATATCTTTTTTAAATATTTATTTTATTTATTCAAAAGGCAGAGTTACAGAAAGAGAGAAAAAGAGACAGAGAGAGAGAGGTCTTCCATCACCCTGGTTCCTTCCCCCAGATGGTTGCAATAGCCAGAGCTGGGCCAGGCTGAAGCCAGGAGCCAGGAGCTTCCTCCAGTTCTCCCACATGGATGCAGGGGTCCAGGCACTTGGGCCATCCTCTGCTGCTTTCCCAGGTACGTTGGCAGAGAGCTGGATCAGAAGTGGAGCAGCCGGGATTCAAAATGGCACCACTATAGGATGCCAGTGCTGCAAGCAGTGGTCTAACCCACTACGCCCAGCATCAGCCCCATGTAAAACACCTTTCAAATGTTCTGTTCCTCTCAAAAACAGACTCCTGAAGGTACAACCATGCATCTGTAATGATCTAAGAGGGAAATACTTTCTTTGCCAAAAAGCTAATCACTCAATCACCCGGTAACCTTTTAGAAGGAATTCATCCACACTTCACTGGGCTTTCTGTCTATCTAAAAATAAGGAAGGCATCATGGTATATGCCTGGTAATAGTTCAGCAGATGGCAGAACTTTAAATATGGAAAACAATCAACCATCCAACCAACGGTTTCAGAGCATCTGTTCTTGGGAGACACGATACTAGACTCCGGAGGAGACCAAGTGTGAAAGAGCATTTCTGCTATTGGTAACTCTTGGATCACTATTTGGGGTATGACTTATCCATTAAAATTAGACACTTCCGGCCAGCACCACAGCTCAACAGGCTAATCCTCTGCCTTGTGGCACCGGCACACTGGGTTCTAGTCCCTGTCAGGGCGCCGGATTCTGTCCCGGTTGCCCCTCTTCCAGGCCAGCTCTCTGCTGTGGCCAGGGAGTGCAGTGGAGGATGGCCCGAGTGCTTGGGCCCTGCACCCCATGGGAGACCAGAATAAATACCTGGCTCCTGCCTTCGGATCAGCGCAGTGTGCTGGCCGCAGTACGCCAGCCGCGGCGGCCATTGGAGGGTGAACCAACGGCAAAAGAAGACCTTTCTCTCTGTCTCTCTCTCTCTCTCACTGTCCACTCTGTCAAAAAAAAAAATTAGACACTTCCAAAAAGTTTATACTACATCTTATGTAAGTTTTAATAGTTTGACAGTTTGGAATCACTTTCACAGAAATCAATTCCATCCTGCCACTATACCTATGAAGTTCATGTTAATTGCCCTGCCTTATAATTGGGGCATAAAAAGCAATGGCACATGAGGTACCCCAATGCAGGAGTTGACAGTGAACAAATGCATGGGATGGGTAATACACGCCATTGGCCTGTGTTTTATGGAGGAAATAGACTGGAGCTTTATCAATGTGAAGCATTTAGGTGAAAGGAAAGAGAAGAGACAGCTCTGTGAGCAAAGGCATGGCTACATGATTCACACAGTAAACTATGCAAGACCTTGACCCTGGATGGAATGCAAGATTCATGGACATTTTAATCCTATACACTGACCCACAGTGAATGTCATTCCCATCTGGATGGGAGACGCCACTAGAGATAAGAGTTCTGTAACAAAACTATCCTCTAACCTTTACTAGACAAAGAATACCCCCTTGGTATCCATGGGGATTGGTTCCAGGACTCCCTGCAGATACCAAAATCCTCAGATGCTCAAATGCCTTAAATAAAATGGGAAAGTATTTGCATAGAACCTACACAATCCTTCCATAAACTGTACTCCAAATCATCTCTGAGACTTTTAATACCTACACATTTCTTTTTTTCTGATTTATTTGCTTGAAAGACACCATGCCAGAAAGAGAGGGAGGGAGAGAGGGAGGCGGGGAAAGGAGGGAGGGAGGGAGGGAGGGAGATCTTTCATCCACTGGTTCACTCTCCAAATAGCCTCAGGAGCCAGATCTGAACCAGGCTGCAGCAAGAACCAGGAACTCCATCTGAGTGTTCCACACCGGCATTAGTTACCCAAGCACTTGAGCTGTCATGTGCTGCCTCCCAGGTGCTTTAACAGGGAGCTGGATGGGAAGCAGAGTAACCTACACTCACACTGCTTTCCCATACAGGATACAGATGTCCAAAGTAGCACCGTGATGACTGTGCCACAATGCCTGTCCCCACACTTCTTCTACTAGGATTTAAGCATAGTACTTGATGAACAGCAAATTCAAGTTTTGCTTTTTGGAACTTTCTATAATTTTGTTTAGTGTTTTTGATCGCTGACTTGTTCAATCTGCAGATGCAGAAGCTGTGGATTTGTCACTTCTATGACAGTGCCATATGACACAGCACAGCAAAATGATCATCAAAGAGGGTCAATGAGTGGTTACACTGGGGCGTTTAGAGAGACACATCGAAGTCCTGAGTTGTCTCTGCATTCCCAGCAGAAATGACGCTAATCACTCTGAATGATCACTTTCTGCTCCCAGAAAAGAAAGCAGGAAGGCAGAGAGAGAGAGGGGAAGAAAAAATAAAAGAAAATTCTAAACTCATGTGGCTGCTGTAGAATTTAATTATTCCGAAAGTCCTCCAAAAATGTCTCATGGAAAACATCCCCATAGTGTAAGATTGTATCATTACCAACATCTAGATTATAGTGAAAAATATATTGTTTCTTCTCAGGCTCCTTTCAAACAGGTGGGTAGACCATTTGGCAAAGAGAAAATGGAAGGCTTAAAATAAAATGTAATATTTCACTCTATACAACACTCACTGGATTTAGGCTTTATCCAAAGGAACAAAATGAACATCATGGTTCCTGGCATAGGACTACGTTGCAATGTTCAAAATGTCATTCCAAATGGAAGACTGGATAGGCCCTATCAGGGTGTGTGTGTTTGTGTGTGTGTGTGTGTGGAGTCCTATGACTGGGGTCTCTACTTTCTCCAATCCTGTCTTCTATAACACAGACTTTTCCTCCTGGGAGAGACACTCTCCAGCTACAGCAATGCACATCACTTACTTTCAGATAACTCCACTGCCCAACCTCCTTCCTGTCAGAGGTACCCAACAAGAGTGCTGAGAGTGAAATGCTCCCTGTGACTGACCCCCTGAACTGAATGGCCACTAGGCTGATTTTGCATCCTCTCTAAGAGAGTCTTCATATTTCAGAACCTGTGAGATTTCTAGAAGTGAAGACGCTCATCCTTAAGGCAATGACTTCTAGTGACCTATGTGGGTAGGAGGAATGGTGAGGATTAAATGCTTAATATTTATCGAGCACCTGCAGTGATCTATGTCCTACTCGGAACACAGCAGAGGAGGCATAACTTCTCTTTCAATCAGGTTAATGAGGAATTGATTTTTGAAGCTTTCTAAACACACAAAGTACGATGCCAATGTTAAACACCAATCATATTGGGAGTGGTGCTCACCCAGCCAAACGCCTAATATGGAAGAGAGTCTGTGGGCCATCAATAGTGGATCCATACCTTTTTCCCAGGGTGGCAGCAGAGGGCTGGCACTCACATTCTCTCTAGCTCACTCGCTCTTGTTCTTGTTCTCTCTCTCTTTCACACACACACACACCAGCATGTATGAAAATTCTCAGTCTCTCTGCTCAGAACCGAGTTAGGAGTGAAAAGGACCTACTTCTTCCTCTAAGTAAGCAGGTGCCCTTATCATGGGGAAATGATGAGGCAGAGAATAATCTAGAAGGAACAGGCAGGCCAGAGAGCAAGCACGAGCCTCTGTCAGAGGCTTTTGCGAAATGCATGTAATGATTTCTCAAGACAACTGAGCCACCTGGTGTTAGAAAGTCAACAGCCAGAGCTCCTTTCTCTCTGCCTTCTTCGAAGGCAGACGAGCCTTTTCCCAAATGGCCCTTGGTTTGAGGCTAGCCGACATCCTTTACAGGGAATGTGGGCTCAGCATTAAGCTTCCTGACTTCAGGCATTCCAAATTCTGCTGTGGGAAGCACTCTGGGCCACATCTTGTATTGTGCCTATCTGATTGGTTTTGTGTAGACAAACTTGAATCTGTTACAATATAGATGAGACACATATTCACATTGGCATAAAAATAAAACCACTGGTAGTCACCATTCATTGACGCTTTAGTATGTGCCAGGCTCTATGTCAGACACATGACCTACTGTATCTCATCTAATCCTCACAACAACCTTATGGAGTAGGTATTATTATCACCATTGTACAGCCAAGAAATTGAGGGTCAGATGGAAATGGACTTCCTGGCCAATAAGTGCTGCATTGAAATTCCAATCCCAGAATGTCAAAGTTCAGGCTCTGTGTCCTTAATCACTCCTCTATCTGCCTTTAACAATTACAACAACCATCTAATGAATACCTACCTCCATGCTGCACTTAACAATGAGCAGATTATACATGGAGAAACTTTGAGAAGTTCATGGAAAATGGCCTGGAAAGAAAACTTTATTTTGGCGCAAATAATTTTGAAATCCACGCATAGTTTTTTCATAATATGCATTGTTCATGAACATTTTGAGGGTCCACTCCTATGTCCTCTCCTAAGTGGAAAAGAGAGAAACTCAGTAGCTCTGTAGTCTACTGACAGCTGATCCCATACGCCGCCTCGCCAAGATGTTTCCTACATGGGAAAGAAACAAAGACCCCTGCAATGGATTTTCCTGTTGGGATAATAATATAGCAAGAACTCACTGAAATATACAAACAGAGGTGCCTGTCTGAATCCATTTAAAACTCTGAATTATAAAGCATTTTTAAGAAATACAACTTTTTCACTTTTAAGAAAAAAAATCCTAGACAATATATTGCAAAGCAGAAATCCTAAATAGCTAAGAAAAATTCTACTTATCATTCATTTTACTTTTGCAAAATAAAAGTGATTTACAGAGCTTGCAAATAGTTCATTCTCTTAAGAAGACAAAAGGGCCCCTCTGAAATGCAACTTCTGCCTGAGTCGTGATCAATTCCAAATCAGTGGTTCCCCAGTAGGATCTACATGAATGCATATATATTTTATCTCACATTTATTTTTTAAAGTAGCTCTTTTGCAAGAAATGCAACTGATTTGCTTTTAATAATAAAGAACAACCTGTGATCAATGAATGAATTTGTCCTCCTGGGTGACTCACCAAACTGAAATTAGAACCCAAACCCCATTTTGTCAGTCTGCTCCAGGCTTTCTCTGCTGCTCCTCCCACCTAGTGTGGCAAATCATGCCCACCACTTCCCTTGATGAGTGAAATCTACAATTCCTTAATATACTTATTCACATCCCCATATGTAAATCAATGAATAATTTCATGAATAATTATATTAATGGTGATTCATTACTTTTAATAATAGATGGTAATCAGGGAGAGGCTCCAATAGGGTTAAAAAAAAAAAAAAGGACAAAAGAGATATGTTTGTCGCATCTATTGTCTATTTTTAAGTATAGAAAAATCAACAGTGACCATGCCATGTTCCAGAACTGCTAGCTACTGCCACATTCTACTCTGTTTCCTCCTCACCATAAAACTCCCATTTTGTTCAGGGCTACACTATCCTCAGTGGAACAGTTACTTTCCCAAACTTCTTCATAGCAAGGAGCAGCCATGCAGCCCAGTTCTAGACTAACACGCAATCTACAAGGGATTTCTAAGGAAAACTTTTGTTTTCCCAGCACTGGCACTTTCTCTTCTTCTTTCTTCACTCCTCCTCCTTTCTGCTGGGACCATGTTCACAATGTCTAGAGGTACAGCAACCATTTTGTAGTCATGGGGACAGAAGTCACATGCTATGCAGGACAAGGCATAGTGTTTGCTGACATCCATGAGCACCTAAATTCACCATGAACACCCTCCCACCACCTCTGGACTTACTCTGCACTGCATGAAAAATGACATGACATGACATGACATGACATGACATGACATGGAAGGGAAGGGAAGCGAAGGGAAGGGAAGCCAACTTAATTCCCCTCCTTATGGTTGAATAATATTTTAGACATCCACCAACGGCATTGTGTGCTCGGTCCCCAAAGTCTTAGGTTGACCATTAATGGATTAACATTAATGGTTAAGGGATTATGGGCAGAGACTTGATTCAGTTATGGCAGCAAGGAAGTGGGCTCTGCGTGAGATCCTTAGGTATCAGGGGCATGCCCTTGCAGCGGCTCTTGGCTATTTAAGCTGAGTTTGGTCTAACTTCTCTCCTGGTTTCCTGTGATCATTCTTTTACACTCTCTCTGCCATTGCCTGCATTCAACAAATGACTGACTAATGGAGCCATCAGACCTTGGCCTGAGAACCTCCAAAAACTGTGAACCAAAATAAACTTTTCACCCCTAAGAAGCTCCGTTATAGATTTCAGTTAAAGTAATAAAGAGTTGTCTAATACACCACACCCCTGTATTCACAAAATTTTTATTTACCACCAGAGATGTTTTTAAACTCAAGTGTATTTTGTGGGTACACTGAAAAAGGTAACCGAAATTCAGAGGGTTTGAGTTGAACTGTAGATGCCACCTCATCGGGGTGCTTCTTTCAGCAAACAGGGACACCAAAGAGCAATGTGGAGGAGATGTGACTTGGGTCACAAGGCTGGCACTTCAGACCTCAAACCAGGCTCTTTCCACAATTCTTTGGTGCCAGCCCTGAGGGGCGATGGTTAGACAAACTAGAAGAAGGAACTCTCCCAAGATAGCCAGAAAAAAATCAACCTTGGATGAGAACAGACTGGATTCCATGGCAGGACAGATGGATTCTGAAATGCTATTAAAATAGCCCTTTATCTTACAAAGAAGCACTTTAAAAAGTTCACGTGCTTCTGTAAATAGAAGCTGGAAACAAGTATTTATTAAATTATTCTTATAATCTCCTAGAGCAAGTTGAAAATAGCATGGCTGATTTTATTCTCTAAAAGAAAATGGGAAATTGTCCTCTTCTTATTTGAGGAAATTACTGAAAAGGTGATTCACTGCCTTTGTAGTCTGTATAGTCTCCACACAGCTTTCTCCATCTCCAGAGGGTTGTGCTCAAAGCCAGACTGCCCAGGTTCAAGTGAGTGGCTGCACTGTCTCACCCTGAAGTTATTAGGGAATAAAGAAGGTTACTCAAGAAAGAACATCACTTTCTTACTACCATTTAGCTCAAGTAATCCACAGGACACCCTTGGATGTCCATGTTCTCATCTGTGTAATGTGTACATAGTAGTAATAACACTTAGCCACTTAATAAGGCTACTGTGAGCATTAACTTGGCTAATAGTTAATGGGATCAGTATGCACATACATATATATATAGGTATGTTATCATAACTGTGATAGCTGTCATTACATGAAATAGAAGACAAAGGAAAGTCCCCAAGAGGTTTGAACAAGCCCAAGTACCCATATGAATGACACCAACCTGAAGGACTTAATCACAAACATTTGCTGAATGAATGACTATCATCAGCCAAAAGAAGCTGCAAGCATTTTGATGCCTACCAGGCCTGATGTCCCAAAGAATCTCAAAATCTCATAAGGACACCTTTGCGTTACCTCAGTGTAATGCAGAAAATAAATGCCCAGTGTTCATTAATATGGCCATGATTAGCTTTCCTGTAACTTATCACAATGAACAGTAGTAAGGAAATATAGAGCTGTACTTCAGGCTCGTATGTCTTCTATGATCTGCTGGAAAAGAATGGCTTTGAACTTCATCAACTTTAGTAATGAAATTCTACTTTGCCTTTTAAAAGGGACAGAATGAGTGTAAATCAGTAACGGGAATATGAGCGAGACCCTAAGGAAACGTGAACCCAGTGAGAACCTAAAGCCACTTGTAGCAGCTGGAGTCAGATCACTGTCACGGCATGTACTGCCACTGGTAGACACCCCCCACTGTCCTCCACAGCCGCGAGGACAAGGGGGAGAGGAGACTGAGACCAAGACACCAGCTGCCTATTGCCGCCATATGACCTTGGGCAGGTCATGTAACCTATTTGTGCCTGTTTTCTAATAAGATAAATGAGGGTCATTACAAAGCTTTCTTAAGTCCCATTATTCCAAGAAAACTTCTATCAGGATGAAACTCCAAGTTAAGGGATGTAAATTGTGACAAATGTCACAGATATCAAGCCAAAGTAAATCAATAAGATTACACCCCCCCCCCAAGACTTGGAAAACTTGCATCATTTTACCTACTTTCAGTATACCTGACACCAGGAACCTGTGTCTACTTTCTACCGTGATTACTGCCTCCCTGTTGCAGAAAACAGTATCTTTTGCATTTAAAACATTTAAGCTAGTGCTCTGACCTGGTATGGGGTCAGGAAAGTTGGCATATGTTTCTGAGACCATATTCCCAGGAAGGAAAATGAACAGGCAGGGGTGGGGGTGGAAAGTGTAGAGCAAAATCATTGTAAGTTGCTGCAAGACAGAAAGTAAAAGCATGCACACAACTGGTATCAGAGAAACTGTATCGAATGCTGTATCAGTTCTGTAGGCAAGGACAGAGTTACAAGATAAAGATCAATGTGCTGAAGGCAACATCTCTTGCTGTCCCAGCATCGATTCCCAGTTGGCCTTTTCTAACATCATCCTGAATCTTCAAGCAGAGCTGTTTGGCAAAGATTGTCTCCATCCCAGGAACAAGGACCGAGACCTGATTTGCCTAAGCTACTCTGTGTAGCGCATCTCCCCTGGCCACAGTGATTGGTTGAATAAAGTCCACATGATCAAAATCGGGCCAGTCAGGGTCAAGGAGTACAGTTTCTCTTTCTCGCACATTGGAATGAGGAGACTGGTGGGGAAGATGTCCACAGGCATCCTCTCACACAGAGGAAAGCTTGCTTAATATTAGGGCCAACCTCAAGATGTGAGAGCCAAGAAATGAGGGGAGAAGTCAGGTTCTGATCACTGCATTTGAGGCCTCAGTAAAACTTTTCCCAAACCACCGAGTTCCAAAGCAGATAGATTCTCCCTTTCAGCGTTAGCCACTCTGGATTGAGTTTTCCATTATTTGCCTCTCACCTGTGTGCTTATTGCAAAAACTTCTTAACTGAAACATCTTCCTCACTGACGGAATGGAGACCATAAAGACCCAGATTCAGTCACACTCAGGAGACAGAATGACCAAAAGCAAATGAGTTAACAGAACAGAAGAACTAACAGAGCAGGTCTGGAGAAAGTAGCCGATTCATGTCTACAACTGAAAATAACAGGTACACATTCCCTTCTGCCACACAGTATTTTATGGGGAAGAGGCAAAGGCAGGAGGCTTTGGGGGCTCTGTATCTATCAAAACATGGAGCACCTTCAGGAAGAGTTGTAACTCAGAGTTCTGTGAAGAGGTCACAAGAGAGGTGAAAATCTTACATCATTGTCCAACATGGCCTGGAAAAGACCAATATGACTTCACCTAGCATGTGCACCCAGAGTGCCCAGTGCAGCAGGCTAAGAGCCATACGTGCAGCCAGACCACGGGTTTGCATGGCTCCAGGGGAGTGAGCCACTTGGGGGCAAGACCCAGAAAAAAGTGAGAAGCAAAGAGGGGAAGGGCTCCACATTTGGGGGCAGAAGGTTGAGACCCCTCCCCTTCCATCCCAAGCATTCCCCCTCCTCCTTACTCCTATCCCCACACTTCAATAAACATATCTCAGTATTATGCTTTATGAAGAATGAGGTGGTCATCCTAGAATATTCTCAAATGAAAACTGATCAAGAAGGTGATGCATCTGTTGCTCTATTCTCGGATCCAGCACAGCATCAGACACATAATAGGTGTTCAATACGTGCTGGTTGAATGAATGCATGTCCTCGACAGACTATTAGGTCCCAAGAAACAGAAAGGGGCTCTGGCTATCACAGTAAACGGGCAGTATTTCACAGGAAAGGGCTGAGCTAGCACAGGTGGGGTGGGGCAGGGGAGCTGACAGGCACATAGGTGTAGCCATTTCATCTTTGGCCACAGAGAAAACTGTATTAAAATGTTTATTAGGAAGCGGATTGATGGGGCAGTCAGAGCTCACTTTCAGCCAATACACATCAGTTCATCCGTATTGTTGTTTACAGCTGAATGGTCA
This sequence comes from Oryctolagus cuniculus, assembly GCF_051225735.1. Classification (NCBI taxonomy): domain Eukaryota; kingdom Metazoa; phylum Chordata; class Mammalia; order Lagomorpha; family Leporidae; genus Oryctolagus; species Oryctolagus cuniculus. The sequence continues at coordinate 28,356,563 of NC_142886.1, read as the reverse complement.
ATTGTTATACCAGTTGTTAAATATTTAGACTGTCACCAGAGGGAGAGCAGTTAGTATACTTTGTGAAGTACTCCCTCATCTGGACAGCATGACCCTGAGCTTGGGCAAGGATAAGAGCACAGGTGAAAGCCACAAGGGCCAAGGGTTGCCCCAGGATGGCCACAGCAAAGGCTGATAAGGCAGGATGGGTTGGACTCATGCCAAGATACTTTTTTTTTCAGTAGCCATTACCCTTCAGGGGCCTCAGACAAATTAAATGAAGACTGACTTAAAGTCGTCTTTAAGAAATCTTATAAAATTGTGTTTATAACACCACAGGAATCAAGATATGAATGTTTACACATGGTCCCCAAATAGACATTCTGAACAAAGCTCATACAAAGAACAGAAATACCTCTGTCTCCACTTTGCCAGTGTGATCTTCATATTTAATCAGGGGTGTTTATCCTGAACACTCCCTTTCTATTTTGAATTTCCAGATTCAAGCTCATTCATACAAATAATGTACTTCTAGTTTATACACTATGCCAGGCACTGAAGTGATAGCAATGAGCCAAAGATAAAAGATTCTTCCATTTCCAGAGTGTCTAGTCTAGCAGGAAAGACAACAAACAAGCAAATAAATAAACAAACAAGATGAGGTCATTTAAGCAGTAGTAAGTGCTATAAAGAAAATAAAATAAGGTAATAGGGTAGAGAGTAACTTGTGGGAGAGAAAAACATTTGAGACAGTGGCAAGGAGATAGGTGTATTTTCAGCTTAGACTTAGAGAAGCTGAGACTCACTACTCAGGTAAGGCAACAACCACAGCAGATATTTGGGGAAAGAGCCTTTGGGGAACTAAAGTACAAATGTCCTAAAGGTAAGATTTGCTCGGTGTTTTCAGAAACCAAAAGGAGATCAGTGTGGCTAGAGCCTAGTAAGCAAGGGGCACAAACAGAAGAGGAGGCCAATGGCTTGATCAAGTAAGGACTGAGAGCTGTGGTTTCAAGTTCAGACGCTAATCTCAGTTTAAGGACAATCAGAGGATTTTAAGTGGATGAGTGACAGCAACAGACTTCAGGTTGATCAGATCATGGGCTACAGAGAACACAAGGTGGAACCAAGGAGAATGAGCAGGAAGCTGATCTAGGACTTCAAACAGAAGATTCTGATGGCTTGGTTGGTAAGGGTGATGGCAATGGAGACGAGAGAAGAGACAAAATTCTCCTTGGGAGCTCTCAGCACCTTGCAATAGTTTTAGACCCTTCACTATGTCCACATAAAAAGCAATAATAATAACAGCACAGAGAATAATTGTATTCCAGGTACTATGCCAAGTGCATCCTTTTCATGTGAAATCTCATTTCAAGTTTGCAGCAAGTCCACGGGGAAGGTTGTGATGGGCTGAACTGTGTTCCTAAAATCCTCTGTTGAAGTTCTGAATCTCCAGTGTACTCATATTTGAAGGCACATATTTAAGGAGATAACTAGGGTTACATGAGATCATAAGGGCGGGGCCCTAATCCCATGGTGCTTGCGTCCTTTTCAGAAGAGAAACGGAGGGCAGGGAGACATGGACACAGAGGAAAGGCCATGGGAAGAGACAGTGAGAAAGGTGCTTGCACAAGCCAAGGAGAAGACATCAGCCCAGACCAATCCTTGATCTCAGACTTCCTTCCACCCTCCAGAACTGTGAGAAAATAACTTTCTGTTGTTTAAGCTCCTAATCTGTGCTACATTGTTGTGAGTGCCTACCCCATGAATAGGAAGTTACAGTCAAGAAGCAACACATGGGACATTCGCCTCAGAGCTAGGCCACCTAGATTCAAATCCCTGCTTCCTTGACTTCTGGTTTGTTGGTTTTAGCTTTATTGAGTACAACTGACTAATAAAATTGTATATACTGAAAGAGCACAGCTCAATGTTCTGATGTACGCGTTGCAGATAACAACATAACCAAGCAAATCAACACATGCATCCCTTCCTCTCAGGTGCATGCGCAGTGAGAACTTAAGCCCCACCCCCGTAGCAGGTTTCAAGTGTTTTAGCTACATCTGTGGTACATGGTACCATGGTACATCTGGTCTCCAGACTCATTCATTCTGTACTCGGAAGCTCTGTGCCCTCTGACCAACACCTCCCCACTTGCCCACCCTTGGCTTCTGAAACATGACACCCCATTGCTGGCCAAGTGAACAGTGAGTGACTCCAATAAATATAGGTGTATATAAGTGTATATCAAAACCACTTTAACCCTACATATCACCCAGTGGAAAATGAAGATAAAATATCGTCACTCTTTGATGAGCAACTCTGTTTAACCTATAGGTAATCGGGGAAGGGAAGATGTCATTGTTTAATACTGAAGAAAGGAGAAGTTTTTCTGAACGCTGTGACACCAGACACTTGGCAGTTAAATAAAAAATCCAGGAGCAGTCATTTAGCCCTGTGTCCCATATCCCAGCTTTCTACAAAGCAGACCTTGGGAGGCAGGTGGGATGGCATCACTAGTTGAGTTTCTGCCTCCCACATGGGAAACATGGATTGTGTCTCCAAGTCCTGGCTCTGGCCCCAATCCAGTTCTAGCTGTAGCAGGGAGTCAGGGAATGCATTTCTCTCCCTCTCTCTCTCTCTCTCTCTGTCTCTCTCTCTCTCTCCTCTCACATCCTCAATAGATTCCACTAGAGACACAGACCCACACGCCAGCCCAGGGAGAAACCACAGAGCTTCTAGTTCATCCAGAGCCTTCTATCTGTAAGTGAGGACACAGAGGCCCAGATTGGTCACGTGACTGGCACAAGTTCAGTCAGTGGGGACACAGCAATGCAACTGGCCAACTGTGGCTTTAACACGTGCAATTCTTTTTCATCTCTCTAGTGTCTACATCTTAGCAGGACAGCACATTCTATCTCAGACATAGCTGAAGTTCAGGCTGATCTAATAACCAAAAGAACTCCAGGAAAATCTCCCATCGCTCCTTTCTGGCCATTATTTTCATCCTCCTCACAAGGACACGCAGCCCACATGATGGCCAGGTGAGTAGGAGTGGGTTCCTCCAGAGCCATTCAGCCTCTGGAAGGGATGGGGCATCATGTTCCCACAAGCTGTTGTTGTTTGAAAATAAATAAACATAAGTGCTTGTTTTCTTCCATTTGCAATAGAACCATTTAGTGACACAATCTCATTCCCATTCACATTCAGCTGCTTGTGCTACATCAGCCTGTACAGATGCTCCCAGGCGGATGGCGCCATCTCTTTGTCACTGAGACGCTCCTGCCATTGAGCCGAAGTTAACAGGAGGAGGGGGTGGCATTTTTGCCTTGAATGACTGAGAAGCTCCCACGCCCCCACACTCAATCAGCCACCGAAGTCTGCCATTTCTTCCTTCCCAAAGCCGCTAGCATCTGTTTCTCCCTCTCTCCACCCACTGTCCCTGCTCTGGTTCAAGACTTGACCACTTTCTGCCTGGGCTGCTACTGCCGTTGCCGCTGCTGCTTTTCCTACCCCTGCACCCACACAGGACCCACCATGGGAGCCACCTCCCCGCTGTCCTGATCCGAGAACTCAAACCCTGTGTGCTTGGCCCCTTCTGCCTCTGCTAGTGGGGCTGCCACCCTGCCCTTCTCTCACCTACAGACTTAAAAGATGTTGCGAGTCACGTTCCCTCCGTCAGTGTCACTCCTGTGACTTCTCCTGTGTTGAGTGACTTCCTGATGATCTCTCACCAAAGCCCTCCTGACTCTCCAAGGACCAACTCTCCATCTGTTCATCCGTCAATCATGCAGCATGAGGTTCCTGAGAAGCGTGGAGCTTCGCCCAAGATACCAGGAGGCCAGAAGAGCAAGAGAAACAGTGTAACTGAAGGAACATCCATACATGTGGGAGGGCCAGGAGGATCCAAGATTAAAGTAGAGACCGGTTCTTGGGCTCCCATCTTTAGGGGAGAGGTCAGGAAGCTGTCCCAGATCCAAGATCTTTTACCACTTGAGGTGGGTGTCATGAAGCCTGCAGGACAGAAGGGAAGCAGGGCTAAGGCTGCCCCCCTGAGAAATGAGAGGATAGAAAGACAAACCAGGGGCAGCTGTCTGGCCTGTGCTGAAGACGCTGCCTGAGGCACCTGCCTGTCACATCGGCGTGCCTAGGTCCAGTCCCCAGCTCTGGTACCCAGTTCCTGCTTCCTGCTAATGCAAACCCAGAGAGGCAGAGGTGACAGCTTCAGCAGTTGAGTCCTTGTCATCCACGTAGGAGATATGGATTACATTCCAGCTCTTAGCTCTGGACCCAGCCCAGTCCCAGCCCTGGCCCTTGCCCTATGGGTATTTGGGGAGTGATCCAGTTGACAGGAGCATTCTCTTCCCTTTCTTATATAGAAAAAAAATTGTTAAAAAAAAAAAGACAAAGCACAAACCACTATCCAAAGAGTTGAACAGAAGACCTTGCTCACCAGTCCCTTCTGTAAGCACAAGAGGTCACATAACATGAAAATGGACAGCCGGTCCCATCACAGACCTCACTGAACCAATGGATGGTGTCCAGGCAGATTAATACCTGGAGTCAATCCATCAGTAGCAGCCACAAGGACACTTAACTCAAAACTGAAACATTGCAAATATCCCTGGGCATGTTTCCTGAGATGCCCTATTCCTCAGTCTAATCCCACATGCAGCTGGGGCCACTGTCACCCCAATTCAACCAACCCTTGAGATATTTCTGATTCCTTAAGGAGAACCTCACTGAACTCTACTTCCCCAGGCTGTTCCAGTTTTAAACAAACTCTATGTCCTCTCCTCTATCAGATCTTCAAATCCTATGTCTAGAGACAGAAGTGAAGCCCTGGGACTGGCCCTGGGCTGGAGGACCCACGTCACCAGAGAGACTTGAGACGAGGGACTGGGAATGAGGTGGAGGGACAGAGGACACCTGGATCACCAGCCCTTTAACGAAGCATGTCTGATGGGTCAAGAAGGGAGAGGTCTCCCAGCAGAGAACAGACAGGATGGCCCTCAGGGAAGAAGACATCAGCATCCTGAACGAACCATGTTCTTCAATTGGCTGGACCATGATGAGGGGATGGAGGGTCTAGTTGGGGAGTTCAGCAGGGCCCAGGCCATGGCAGGTCAATGTGCTAAGTGCGATGCAAAGCCACTGATGGACTTAATGCCAACCACAGCAACGTCATCCTCCCGACACACTCCACAGGGCTTACCCCAACCTTGTTAATCCGGACTCGTGCCGCGAGATGCATGGTGGCAGCTTTGCACTGGGAGAAGCAGATCCCACTTCTCACGTCTGATGTGCCAAAGATGAATCTGGGCCCTGCAAGGCCCCGCAAGCTGCAGGCTGAACCCTCCCTATCTAACTCCACCCTGTGACCAGCCAGCTTGACTGGCCCCTCCTTGCCACTCTAGGTCTCCCATGGGAGCCAAAGCTAAGCACTAAATCCAGCCCAGAGGCCTGAGACCCATGACCATGCTGTTGCTGCCGCCCTGTGTCCATCAGTCCTGGTTGTTCCCACCTGGGAAGTTCAGGCCTCATGGATTCTGATGTTGGACATGCTCAGACCTTGAGCCATTGTTGCCAATGTGGTCCCTGAACCATTCATATCAGCAGCACCAGATACGTATTATATGCTTAACCCCAGGCCCCACCTGGGCCCTCTCTATGCGGAGTCTTCTGTGCCCTGGAGGTGCAATGATTTAAGTGCCCCTGCACCTCTTTCCCCAGCTGCTCTTGCCCCTTTTTGCTCCTACCCCCAAAGTCCCAAGAGACTGAGGCATCCAGACCTGGCTACCCACAAACAGCCCCAGGCAGAGTGACATGAATATGGTTGACACTTTATAATAATATTCTAAATCATCACAACTGGCCCAGATGCAACCTATTCACCAGCCAGGAACCATCTAGTGGGCTCGCTTCTGTGAATCATCCTATGTCAGCAAGGACCATTGTTCCAGCAAAGCCAGGGCATTACAACAGGGGCCACCTGGATTCTCACACCAGCCACACACCTCCTTTGCCAGCACAAGCTGCCGAATCCGGGAACTCGCCTGGTCCCTTGGTCAACTGTCCCTGCAAACCACGTCCGTGACTAGGTCAGCCACAGCAATTCCCGCACACCCAGTGAGATCCTCCCCACATGAACACACAGCACAGTTTGGAGTCATTTTGATTGCTTTTCCCTGGGTAAAACTGGCTTGATGTGGTCCAAATGTTTTCATTCTGGCCAATAAGAACAAATTTGGTTGCTTAATTGATTGCTATGAGCAACACTGTTACCTGTAATAACTCTCATTTCTGCAGCTAGCACGGGGCCCACTGGGGAAGTGTCTCATTATAGACAAGCAGAAGGTGGCATGGCAGAGAGGATATGGCTTTGGCATCAGACAGACCCAGGTTCAATCCCAACTCCAGCTCTCACTAGCTGAGTGGCCTTAAACAAGACCTCTGAGTCTCAGTTGCATAATCCCCAGGAGTCTGTTTCCCCATCTATAAAATACCATTCACAGTTAGCATTGGATACAGTCACCCACTGTCCTTCCTTCCCTCCCTGGTTACTCAATCACTGGGAGCAGCAGGTGGTTCTCCCTGCAGGGCTGCCTCTGCTTGCTCTGGAGGCTTATGGAAGTGGTGTCTGTCTGAGACCCCCCCATCAGGTTGCAGGGCCCCCTCATCCTGAGAGACAGAACTGCAGGAAGAATAATGAAGAGTCACAGGACACCCATGCCAGGCAGGTGACAACTAACCAGGCTTTCCCTAGCTCAGGTCTCTTGCCGAAGTCAGGACTAACTCAATAGCCTTAAATTATTCAAAAGCCAGAGTAACTGTATACTCTGAATACCTGGAAACAGGAGTGATTTCTTTAGCCTCCATTCAAGCTTCATGAGAGCTGGGGACAGCCCTGCCACCATCCTTCTGTGACCGGCACAGCACCTGGTGCATGGTAGACGTCAGGAGCAGCCTGGCCCTGAGACATCAAGTTACCAGTGAGCAGAAGAGCATGGCCGTGTGTTATCACTCTGTCCCCCATATCCTGCTCCTCACTCTTCCCTCCCAGAGAAGCGACTTCTCCAATCCAGAAATAGGGGAGAAGGAACTGAGTATGCTGTTCTCCACCCTCTCCCGCACTCTTGCAAAAAGCCTTTGACTTCCAGACAGTTTTTCTCTGCTTCTCCCTGCAGTAACTTACCAAGCTGTGCCCCAGTAATATCAACAATAACAATCAACACACCTACACAGCTCCTACTGTATGCCAGGCACTATTTTAAGCATTTTACAGGTATTAATTCTAGAACTTTCACAATAAAACTCTATAAGGCACAATATTATCTCCATTTTACAGATAAAAAAAAAGAGATTCACAAAGATGGCATAAGTCATCCAAACTGACACAGCTACCAAGTGCAGAGTTGAGATTCGAACCCACGGAGTCTGGTTCCAGTGGCCTTGCTTGGAACCACAGTACCCCACTGTAAGAGGGATGTGGGAGTTGAGGGGTAACTTCATTTCTGGGAGCAGGGACTTATGTTGAGCCATAACCTCTCAGAGTTCCCACATAAGGGTTCTCAACAGCCTCACAAAGCCAGGAAAGACAAAGGCACACAATGAGATGCAGGTGAGTGGGCGCCCAAGGCCACCTGGTAGACCCACCTGGGAGGAGAGACCGGCTGCCTGCTGTCAGTCAGCTAATATCTAATTCATTCCTTCAACACCAGAGGCAGCATTGATACAGAAAGAAAAATCGGGCAGCTATGAAAAGCACATGTAATACAGCTTGGAGAGGAAAATTGTAATAGCAAATATTTATACACTTCCAGACATTAGTCAAAGCTTTTTATTTCCTATTAGTTCATCTCTGCCACAGTGCAGTAGAGAAGCACTGGTGTGGTACCCGACCTGAGAGATGGAGACAGAGAGAAGCTATGAAACTTACCCAAACTCACACACCATGAGAATATTGCGGCTGAGACAGGAAGCCACACAGTCTGGCTCCCAGGGCCACACTCCCAACCACTCATTCCACTGGAAGGGAAAAAAAGAAAAGAGAAAGGGAGAAAGTAATGAGCAAAGCCTTTGGAGTCAGATCTGAGTTTGAATCTCAGCTCTACCACATACAATGCAGGTGGTACACAATTTCTAAGTCTCAATCCGATCCTGCGCAGAAGGGAATATACCGCTTAGCTTTCTATAACGAAATACACTAGGCAGGCTACTTTATAAAGGAAGCAAGTCCATTTTGGCTTGCAGTTTTGGACGTCCACCATTAAGACCAGGAAGGCCCCAGTGGTTCAACCTCTGTGGTGATGTCCTTGGTGGCAGAGCCCTAAAGTGGAACACAGCACCATACGGGGCTGCGGGACTGTATCCTTTAAAACCCACGGAGATTCCATCATGAAGGCTGAACCCTAACGGCCTAGTCCAATGGAACCCCTTTCCAAAGGCCCACTTCTAAGCACCATAATTGGGTTAAGCATTGACCCTCTTAGCACCATTCACATAAAACTGAGAACTCCACTCCTGAGTTTAGCACCATAAATACTCGAACTGCAGCAGACTACGAGCTGCCCAGCAGACGAGGGTGAGAATTAGGTAAAATGATGCATGCCAAGTGTCCAAGAATGTGGAATGCCATCAACCTGCCTCGCACTCACCACCTCTTCCACCACAGTACCAGATCCTGTGTGTGGCCCTGGAGATGCAAAGTTCCCAAAACCTCATCCCTGCCCTCAAGGAGCTCCCTGCCTAGCAGTGCTGGATGGAGACACAAAGAGGCGGGACCCGCAGTGACAGAGGCGTGAACCCAGGGCAGTGGTCAGTGGAGGAGTGATCTCTTCTGCCTGGGAGGGTGGGCCATTGGATTTGGACCTTGCAGGCTAAACAGGAGTTTGCAAAGTGAGCAAAGGAGGGAAACATTTGCAACTAGCTTGAAAGCCTTTTCCTGCCACCATCATCAAGGCTGGCCCCTGTGTCTGGATTCCACCTTCTCTCCACCATGCTGTGGGGAGTTTAGGAACATCTGCTTCACTACCGTTCACTGAAGACATCACCATCACGGGCCAACAGCAAGAGAGCTGACCCCACCCAGAGGCCCACCTGTGGGTTGCATTTTAAACTGCTTTGCTTTTCTTATAGCACAACAGGGAACCCAGGGGGCTCTTTTCTATTCCAAATACCTAAAGATTAGAATCCACCGTAGGGGTGCATTTGTTCTGGAACTGAGATGATGCTGGGGACAGTTTGGGAATTAATCGCCCTTAAGCTATAAATCTCCCATTTATTTCTTGATAAATTTATGATGACAACTTGTAAATGCCTCCTACCTACCTGCACACACACACACATACACACACACACACAGGGCACACCACCTGGAGGCTGTCTAATTGGAAAGTAACCCTGGGAGTTGGTTACATCAGTGACAACAACATGATAAGAGCAATCATGAGAGAAAGAACAATTCAGTGAGTGTTTCCTGCCCACCAGGCTTTGTGCTAAGTGCTAAACATACAGGATCTCACTCAGTCCTTATAGCTCCTCTGTGACAGACGGGGGCTCAGAGCAGCTCAGAGAGGCAGAGTGATTTCCTTAAGATGCAGAGCTAGTGAGCAAAGTCAAGTCTCAAGCCCAGTGCCATGGGACAGCATGTCCAGGTTTGGAACCAGAGGCTGTCTCAGGAGACAGAGGACCTGTTCTTGGCTTGTACAATGAAGGACCAACCAGGTAGAAGCTTCTGTGGAAGCAAGAGGCAGATTGCTTGTGTGCTTGGTTTATCTCAGGAATTCCTGGGTGAGGAATGTACTGTTGGCCCTAGCAGCTATGTCCTGAATCACTGTTTTCAGAAAACATGCTAATTTGCCTTATTTCCCCTTGTGGGTGGTGGTCATCACCCTCGGTGCCAGGGCTGGGAGGGGCAGGAGCAAGCGGTTTGTAGGGTCTGTACCTTGAAAGCCAAACAAATGGACATCGATGGCAGGTGAGGGAGCAGCCATAGGCATGTTAGAAAATAATGACTAGGGAGAAGTGAACAGAAAAGGGAGGGAGAAAGGAAGAGAGCCGCCGTAAAGGAGAGAAAGGGAGGGAAATAAGGCAAATTAGCATGTTTTCTGAAAACAGTGACTCAGGACACAGTTGCTAGGGCCAGCAGTGCATTCCTCACCCAGGAACTCCTGAGACACCGAGCACACACAACACCAATACCTGTGCTAGCACAGCTGACAGGAGCGGTCACACGCGGGATGAGGCCCGTAATGACCCCCAAACAATGCTGGGGCCTTTGCACTCCACATTTCTGACCCAAGTCTTATAACAATCACTAGGGCAAATCCTGGGTCATGCACTTATTCAACAAATATTCCAGCTACTGTGCTAGGCAGTGTGCTTGGAGCTGATGACACAGCAACGAACAAAACATGCGCAGGGGTGGGCGTTGTGGCACAGCTGGTTAAGTCTCCACCTAGGACACCCACATCCCTCCACAGACTGCTGGTTCCAGTTCTGGCTGCTCTGCTCTGATCCAATTTCTGCTAATGCATCCTGGGGGATAGCGAATGATGGCCCAAGTACTTGAATTCTTACCACCTATGTGGGAGACCTGGATGGAGTTCTGGCTCCTGGCTGTGGCCTGGCCCAGCCCTAGCTGTTGCAGGCATTTGAGGAGTAAACCACAGATAGAAGATACTATATTCACTCTTTCTCTCTCTCCCTCTAAACAAACATTTAAAATACATACACAGGGTGTAACTCCTGGAGGAAGAGGTTAGACAGATGGGTATAACATAAAAGATATTTGCTATGGTTTGGACATGTTTGTCTCCAAGTTTTCATGTGCTGGACGGTTGCACCCCACCACCACCACCAAAGTGGCGACGTGGAGGTCGTGGGGCCAGTAAGAGGTGGAGTCTCATGAATGATGACTCAGTCCTTCAGGGTGCTGCTTCTGGAAAGGACTAAGTAGTTCTCATGGGACCTCAGGTAGTTCTTGAGAGAAGGTGGTTATAAAACAGCAAGAGCAGGGGCCAGTGCTGTGGCGTAGTGGGTAAAGCCACCGCCTGCAGTGCCAGCATCCCATTTGGGCACCACTTTGAGTCCTGGCTGCTCCACTTCTGATCCAGCTCTCTGCTGTGGCCTGGGAAAGCAGTAGAAGATGACCCAAGTGCCTGGGCCCCTGCACCCATGTGGGAGATCCAGAAGAAGCTCCTGACTTCAGATTGGCTCAGCTCCAGCCGTTGCGGCCATCTGGGGGGTGAACCAGCGGATGGAAGGCCTCTCTCTCTCTCTCTCTCTCTCTCTCTTTCTCTCTACCTCTTCTCTCTGTGTAACTCTGACTTTCAAGTAAATAAATAAATCTTAAAAACAGCAAGAGCAGCCCCTCCCTCATCACAGGTGGCTTCCTGCCCATCACGTGATTCCCCCAGCTTCTGCAGAGGCCTTCACCAAAGGCCCAACGAATGGGGATGCCTGATCTTGAACTTCCAGCCTCCAAAACTGTGAGCTAAGCCAGCCCCTCTGCTGTATGTGTAGTCCAGCCTCAGCTATTTCATTACAACAGTGGAAAACAGACAATGCCACATTAAACGGCCACAGGTGCTATGGAGAGAAATAGAGTAGGAAAAGGAGCAAGGAGATACCAAGTGTAAAGCAAGAACAGTGTTTGGCTTTTAGTAGGAAGGTCAGCGAAGGTCTCATGAGCACAGACAGCAATGGGGAGGTGCTCCAGCAGCAAGAGCAGTGAGTGCAAAGGCCCTGAGGCATTAGTACACCTGGCACACGCTGACTGCTACACAGTGACCAAGGTGGAGTGCCCACATCTTCTAACTGCAGCTCATGAGCTTTCTACCACCCTGTGGCTGCCTCATTGATTTACATTGTATCAGAATCCATTCAACAAATAATTTCTGAGCATCTCGAGGGCAAACACCAGACATTGTGCCTACAGAGGGTGTAGCAGGAGTCATGATCGTAGCATTTAAGGAATCTGTGTCCTGGCTTCAGAAGAGACAGACTAAGTCACCTTCCGCTGTCTACCCTGGGGAGTGCACGCAGCTGTGCTCTGGGGAGGGGAGGGGCCGTGTGGCCCATGTCCTCCGCTTATCCCCCTCTCCCCTCGCTTTCCACACAGGCAGGCATGCCCTTCCCCCTGGAAAACAGCTCAAATCCAGCGCTAGACCCACTGGGTTGGAACTGGCATGCTGACCGGGTACAAATGAAGTCACTGTAGCCCGGGCCTCCAGCTGGGTGTGGCAGAATTGGCCGCAGGCAAAGAAACAATAAAGAAATCTCTAACATGTGCCAAGGGAGGGATTATCATATGGGCTCTTGCTTTTTATGAAATAGGAAAAGCGGATTTTTCTAGTTGACTGCATTTGATCGTTTTTCCTCCATTTGTTTTAAAGTTGAACATCTGATCCGGCAGAGACTTCTCACATTCAGCTGAAAAAAGATGTCTTCTGAGCTCCTCTCCCAACCTCCCATCACAGGGGACGGGGGTGGAGGGCTGGGAGCGTCACTCTATCCCGCCCCCAAACGCATCACAGCCCTCGGCATAAATATGCTGAAAAGTCCTTCTAATTTCGTCTGTGCTTACTCACCCAGGGACCCGTTCCTTCTGGGCTTATTAAATCGCTTTATATTTTCCCCCCATGGTCTCACTTTTTTCTCTCTGCTACCTCTGAATCCTTTCATAGAGCTGGCCTCTCTCCCTAATACAGATTACTACTGCCACCTGGAAGCCGAGACGAGGACATCCCAAAAGGACCAGAAGGCCTGGAAACCTCCCGATGCCAAATCCAAACCTAGCACAACTGTCCTGAGGCTCCCACCTCTGAGTCCAGGCACCCGGGAGGCTCAGGAGCAGAAAGGTGGCATCGGCAGAGAGCCGGGCAGGGTGCACACGCCCAACACCTGGGATCTCATTACCAGGCAGATTCTGATCTGCTGAGTCTAGGATGAGCCTGGAAATGCCCAGTTTGCTGGTCCACAGACCACAGGTGGAGCAGAAAAATGAAGTAGAAAGCCCAAGGATTAGAACCTGGACACCACCACTAACTCACAGAGACCGGGCACGATGAATGCTTCCAGAATGTACTATGCAGAATGGAAGCCCCTTGTGATGCCTACCCACCCCCACCCCCACCCCCGCCATGCTCAAAAAATGTTATAGTCAAGGTCAAGTTGGTTTGGGAACTACTGCACATGCACTGGACGACTGAGGCTTTGCAAAGTCCTGTTTCAATACTGTTTGATGTTGTTTACCTCTGCTCACTGCAGCAGGCTGTCATCCCAGGTGAGCAGGCAACCCTGGGGACAGCATGTGGGACCATCCCTCAGCACAGACCCATTTTAGAGATTGCTCCACCGTCTGTGAGGTTTACCTGTCAACAGGAGTGAGGGATCCGTATGCTCCTGAACCCTCAAATTAAAGGTATTCTTAGCACACAGAGCCTCGGCCCTCAGAGGCCAAAACAACAAACACAAAAACACTAGGTCCTCCCACCTCCCATAACCTTTGCTCCTCTGCACCCAGAGTAACTTCAGGGATGGGTGTTTGGCACCACAGTTAAGGTGCCACTTGGGACAGCCGCATCCCGTGCCAGAGTGCCTGCCCCCAAGTCCCAGCTCCATTCCTGAGTCCAGCTTCTAGTAACCCACACCCTGGGAGGTAGCAGGTATAGCACAGGGGTTGGGTCCCTGAGATCAACATGGGAGACCCTGGCTGCAGGCTTCCCTCTGATCCAGCCCCTGCTGTTGCAGACATTTGGTAAGTGAGTAAGCAGAGGGGCTCGCTTGCTCACTCTCTCGGTCTCTCCTCCAGAAGCACCTCCAAAAATTCACAGACCTACAGCCTCACCTATACCTGCCTTTCTGAAGAGGACCCTGGGAGCCATTATAGACCCAGCAGTATGAGATACTGTTTGCCTGTCATCTCCATATGCATGCTTGTTGCAAACACTGCGCAGCAGGCTCCTTGGGAGCTAATCTCCTTCCCTGTTTCCAACATGACATGCCAGCCAATGCCACTGTGGCAATAATTCTGTTTCTGGGGTGAGTGTTCTGGCATCATGGGTTAAGCTGCCACTTGGCACTCTTGTATCTCATATCCGAGTACCTACTTCAAGTCCCAGCTATTTCACACTTCCAATCCAGCTCCTTGCTAATGTGCCTGGGAGGCAGTGGAACATAGTCCAAACGCTTGGGTTCTGCCACCTGTGTGGGAGGCCCAAATTGAGTTCCTGGCCCCTAGCTTTGCCCTGACCTAGTCCTGGCTGTTGAAGGCATTTGGGGAATGAACCAGTAGGTGTAAGGTTGTGTGTGTGAGAGACTCTGCCTTTCAAATTAGTAAATAATTTTTTTGAAAGGCAGAGTTACAGAGAGGCAGAGATAGAGACAGACAGAAAGGTCTTCCAGGCCGGTGCCGCGGCTCACTAGGCTAGTCCTCCGCCTGTGGTGCCAGCACTCCAGGTTCTAGTCCTGGTTGGGACGTCGGTTCTGTCCTGGTTGCTCCTCTTCCAGGCCAGCTCTCTTCTGTGGCCTGGGAGGGCAGTGGAGGATGGCCCAAGTGCTTGGGCCCTGTACCCGCATGGGAGACCAGGAGGAAGTGCCTGGCTCCTGGCTTTGGATTGGCGCAGCGCGCTGCCGTAGTGGCCATTTTGGGGGGTGAACCAACGTAAGGAAGACCTTTCTCTCTACCTCTCTCTCTCATTGTCTGTAACTCTACCTTTCCAAAAAAAAAGAAAGAAAAAGAAAAAAAGAAAGGTCTTCCATGCACTGGATCACTCCCCTAATGGCCGCCACGGCCAGAGCTGCGCTGATTTGAAGCCAGGAGCCAGGAGCTTCCTCCGGGTCTCCCACGTGGGTGCAGGGGCCCAGGGGCTTGGGCCATCTTCTGCTGCTTTCCCAGGCCATAGCAGAGAGCCATATTGGAAGTGGAGCAGCCAGGACTTGAACTGGCGCACATATGGGATGCCGGCACTGCAGGCGGTGTCTTTACCTAGTATGCTACATCACCGGCCCCACAAATAAATTTTTATTTTAAAAATGTTTAATGATTATGAGTCTCTTCAGGAAGGGGCCCCCTCTCTGGGACGTGTCATCACATCAGCATTGGATCTGCCCTCTCAGGTGCCTCCCCCTTCCCTCCTTCCCAGTGTGTTCTCCCCTCAGGCCCACAGCAGGGTCTCAGTTTTAGAGAGTGGGCACGGGTACTGATTCCCAGGGAAACAGAAACATGCATGGCTGTCTTGCACAGGACCTAGCCCTCGTCTTTCACACAGAGTTCAATGAAGATTGGTGTCGTGGGTTAGGGTGGACTTGGATTCCCAAATCTCATGCAGCTGTCCACTCTGAAGCCTTAATGTTAAAGGTGGATGGTTTGCGGCCGGCACTGTGGCGCAGTATGTTAAGCTTCTGCCTGCAGTGCTGGGATCCCATATAGGCTCTAGTTCATGTCCCGGCTGTTCCACTTCTGATCCAGCTCCCTGCTAATGGCCTGGTAAAGCAGTAGAAGATGGCCCAAGCGCTTGGGCTCCTGCCCCCACATAGGAGACCCAGAAGCTCCTGACTCCTGGTTTTGGATCAGCTCAGCTCCAGCCTTTGTGGCCATTTGGGGAGTGAATCAGTGGATGTAAGACCTTTCTCTCTTTTCCTCTCTCTCTGTAACTCGGCCTCTCAAATAAATAAATAAATCTTAAAAAAAAAATAATGGTTGATGGTTACAGGTAGAGACTTCATGATAGTGTCTGAGAGGTAGGTGCAGTGGGAGGTCTTTAGGTCATTGGGAGTGTCATCTCGGAAGGTAACTCTAGCAAGAGGGTTGGTTATCTGAGCTGAGTTCAGCCTTGCTTCTCTGCTTCCTGCCTCACCCTGTGATCATGCCTCTGTACCCACCATGAGCAGCCCTCGGCAGTCACCAGACAACCAGGCCACCTGATCCTGAACTCTAATCTCAAAAACTGTACACTGAAATAAACCTTTTCTTTCCCAGAGAAGCTCCTCTCAGCTACTTTAATGCTTTAAAAAAAAAAAAAAAGAAAAAAAGGGGCCAACTCTGTGGTGCAGTAGGTTAATCCTCCACCTGCAGTGCTAGCATCCCATATGGGTGCCAGTTCTAGTCCCATCTGCTCCTCTTCCAATCCAGCTCTCTGCTGTGGCTTGGGAAAGCGGAAGAAGATGGCCCAAGTCCTTGGGCCCCTGCACCCATGTGGGAGACCCAGAAGAAGCTCCTGGCTCCTGGCTTCAGGATCAGCGCAGCTCTGGCCATTGCGGCTATTGGGGAGTGAACCAAGAGACAGAAGACCTTTCTCTCTGTATCTCCCTCTCGCTATCTGTAACTCTACCTCTCGAATAAATAATCTTTTTTAAAAAATGAAAAGAAAAAAGCAAGCAGACCAATACAGTGGCTAAGTCTATGGATTTAAGTAGCAAAACCAGCAATCCTGATCTACCCAGTGAAGTTGGGGGATATCTTTCTCTTTCAGAGGTAATTTCTACCCTAATCCTAATCCTTGGAAGCCTTCTACATCAACAGGACTGGAGAGGGAGCAGCCAAATGCCACTTTAGTTCACTACTTTTCCTTCACAATTCATATTATCAAAGCCTTCAGCCAGCACTGAGAATTGGTGTTCACAGCCTCTTGGGGAACTAGGCACACAGAACCACAGAAGCTCTGCCTTGGTGATCTCTCAGGAACTCAATAGCAAGCAAAGCAACCAAACAGACAGATTTGTACTGTGCCTTATACAACCTGCTGTTAGAAGACTGCCTTGTAACCTGCAGCTCTGGCATCAGCGGTGCGGATGTAGGACATCAGGGGGCACAGAGACCAGGAGCCAAGAGCCCACAAGACTATTTCTTTTTTAAACAACATTTTTCAAAATATTCCAGCAACAGGGAAGACATCTGGCACAGTGTTTAAGAGGCCGCTTGGGACACCTGCATCCCATATTGGAGTGCTCCAGTTTGAGTCCTGGCTCCTCTCTTGATTCCAGCTTCCTGCTAATGTATGTTCTGAGAGGCAGCAGGTGATGGCCCAAGCACTTGGGTCAATGCCATCCACATGGGAGACCCAAATTGAGTGCCAGGCTCCCAACTTTGGACGCTCAGTCCTGGCTGCTGCATGCATTTGGAGAGTAAACCAGCAGATAAAAGATCTCTCGCTCTAATAAAAAAAAAAAAAAGAAAAAATATTCAAGCCAAACAGTGGACTAATGTGGTCCCATTAAAACTCTCAGTCACTAATTGTAGCCCAATGAAATTATAAGTTGATAAATGCAATGGACTGCATGAACTCTTCATCTGGTCCATGAAAATCTGGCTCCACTGGGACCAGGAAGAGCTGAGGTAGGGGCGGAGAAGGCTGCTGAGAGTGAGCAGGCTCTCTGGGCTACTGAGGGAGGAGGTTTGAGGAAGCAGAACAGGAGTCATCTCGGAGGACGTCTGGCTGCCTTCCCACCCACCTTGAACCAACTCTAACTCCCTGACTGGGAAGTCATGAACTTTCAGGGTCTCCACGGAGTCGAGGCTTCTCATTCTGTAAGTGAGGGCAGGGAGGATCAAGCAACTGATCCACAATCACACAGCCAATTAGTGACAGACTTTGGGGTCAGGAGAATATAGAATTCCTATCTCTAACAGAACCCCACCCCTGCTTATCCAGTAACCTCCCCTGGGAATTGAGGGGGTGGGATCAGGGTGAGAGAAGGAGGAACGAGACGTGGAGCTGGTAATAGGTTTAAAAGAGAATTCGGCTTGGTCATCACTTGCCCAATACGGCCCAGGCTGCCCACTTTCTAGCCAGATACCAGCTTATATAGCATCACGGCTACTGCCATCAAAAATGGGACCAAAGAGAGGAGAGGCATTTCCCCTCCACAGCTGAGGTTTTCTTAGGATTGCAGCTGACGGGACAAGGAAGCAGAAGCCCCCAGACAGCGCCGCCTCTGTTGCTCCTTCCAGCCTTCTTGCCTCTAACTTTCTAGCAATTTGAAAGTCATTTCCATTGACTGGATTTCCTCTTTAAATAGAAATGTCTTTTGTGAAAGATAACTCTACCAGTTAGTCAACCTGAGTATGAATGACTCCTACCTGACCAAACTGCCTGATTTGAAGCTCAGGGCAGAGGGAAGTGGAGATTTTAGAACAAAGGGACCTGGAGGAGGGCCTTAGTGACTACTAACGGGAACATTCTTGTAGAAAGCCAAACTGTTCCTGGCACTACGTTAAGGTGCCAAGTTAGAGGGGAAGATGTCTTTTCTGAAAAGTTTTTTTTTAAAGATTTATTTATTTATTTGAAAGAGCTAGAGAGAGGAGAGGCAGAGAGAGAGAGAGAGAGAGAGAGAGAGAGAGAGAGAGAGAGAGAGAAGTCTGCCATCCACTGGTTCACTCCCCAGATGGCCACAATGGCTGGAGCTATACCGATCAAGAGCCAGGAGCTTCTTCCAGGTCTCCCATGCAGGTGCAGGGGCCCAAGGACTTGGGCCATCTCCTACTGCTGTCCCAGGCCATAGCAGAGAGCTGGATCAGAAGCAGAGCAGCTGGGACTCGAACGGACACCCTTATTGGGATGCCGGTACTGCAAGCAGCGGCTTTACCCACTGCACCACAGTGCCAGCCCCTTCCTACAAAGTCCTGAAGTCATTTCATAAAATAAACATGACTATATTAAAACTAAAAATAACTTCTAAATGGCCAAAGCAACACCCATAAAGATCAAAAGATAAGTAATAAACAGTGAAATACATGTTTCCACTCATTGCATAAAATGCTTATCTTTTTAATATGCAAACAACTATCAGAATCTGTAAGAAACAGAAGTACCAGAATGGGTAAGACTAAACTCCCCTGAAAAATGGGAAGAGAATGTTAGAGGGTCACAGAAGAGGAAGTACGATGGTTCTTAAACATGAAAAGATGCTCAATTTCCATTGTAACAAGGGAAATGCAAATCAAAATCCACGGCAGTGCCATTTTCACCCATCAGATTGGCAAAACTCCAACTGTTTAATTGTATACTTCGTGGGCGAACTGTAGACAAAAAGTTGCTCACATGCATTCCTGGTTATATCATAAACTGATACAACCCTAGTGGAGGACAACTGAGTAAAATCTGTCACAACTGTAAAGGGAAAAAGTCCTATGATTCTGAAATTCCATTTATGAGAATTTATTGTATAAGTACACATAACGGTTTTTAATTAAAGCAATACTGAATTACAGTCATAACAGAAGACTGGAAGTAACCCAAAGTATCATCAACAAGGATTGGTTAAATAAATTATGGCACACCCACACTATGGAATTCCATGAAGCCAATAAAAAATGAAGATGTTTCTATCCAGACAAGAAAGGACCCCTAAGCTATATCATGAGAAGATATCAGCAGACAAGTAGGGACTGTGCAATAACTTCGATGATGAAGCAAGGCTGGGCAGCAGAATATAATAATCCTTACTCATGTTCAGTTGCATAAACATAAAGAAACCCTGGAAATTTACCTAAGAAAATGAGCAAAGAGGTTCCTAGAGTGGGGCTGGAGTTGACTGAGTGCATAAGGGCCAATGTAAGAAGATGTTGGGGGATATGTGGGCCTCATTGACCCACACTTTGATTTTCTGGGGTCTCAGTTACCTGTGGTCAATTGTGGTCCACAAATATTAACTGGAAAATTCTAGAAATAACTCCCAAGTTTAAAATTGCACACCATTCTGAGTAGTGCAGTGAAGCCTTATGCTGTCCTGCCCACGGTGTGAATCATCTCCCTGTTCAGTGCAGTCACAGTGCACACGCTCACACCTGTTAGTCCCTTAGTAGCCATCTGGGTTATCAAATCAACTGACACAGCAGCACAGTACTTACGTCTGAATAACGCTTATTTCACTTAACAGTGACCCAGAAGTGAGAGAGTCAGCAGAAGGCTGGAAATTCTGTGACAGTGTGTACTTACAGTTGTTCTACCTCATTGTGGTTGTTAATCTCTTACTGTGCCTAATTTACTAACTAAACCCAATCACAGGCATGCATGTACAGGATAAAAGCAGCACATACAGTGTTCACAGCCATCTCTGAGTCCACTGCAGGTCTCAGAAGGCATCGCCCACCAGAAAGGGCAGACTACTCTAAATTACCTGCTTTAAAAATAAAAGTGTGTATTTTGAGAATTTTTTTAAATGCTACGTTTAAACCTTCTGTAAGGTTCCTTACCGTGATCACCTGCTTAGCTGGGATTCTCCCCAAAGCAGATGTTAGGACTGGAACTTGGATACAGACTTGACTTGGGAGATAATTCTAGGAATTAAAGAGAGAAAGTATGGGAAAATGAGACAGGGAAGGGAAGGATGTCAGTTAAAGGCCAATCACAGAGCAGACACCACTGTGGAAAACGGGAACCCTCCAAGTGTCTGTAGAACACACAACAGAGTGAACCCTCCAGGACCAGCGCAGTGGCATGGTGGGTAAAGCTACTGCCTGCAGTGCTGGCATCCCATATGGGTGCCAGTTTGAGTCCTGGCTGCTCCACTTCTGATCCAGCTCTCTGCTGTGGCCTGGGAAAGCAGTAGAAGATGGCCCAAGTCCTTGGGCCCCTGCACCCACGTGGGAGATGGGGAAGAAACTCCTGGCTCCAGATCAGTGTAGCTCCAGCTGTTTTGCCCATTTAGGGAGTGAACCAGTGGATGGAAGACTTCTCTTTCTCTCTCTCTCTCTCTCGGCACTCTCTCTCTTTCTCTCTGCCTCTGGCTCTCTATAACTCTCTTTCAAATAAATAAATCTTTTAAAAAAAATGGATCCTCCAACAGGAGAGGGAGCTGGGGTACTGATGCACAAACTCCCATTCTTCCTTGGTTAAAGGACATTCATTGGTTAAAGGGGGTTATTTTGCCAGAATTTCCATCTTGTGCAACTCAACAACATGTTGCTCAAGCCTGAGAACACTGTGTGCAGAGAGAGACGAGAAGACACTACGTCCAGGAACTACATTAAAATGAAAATGGTCGGCCAGCATATGTTCAGTACCAATCACATTACCCACCTGGATTGGCTCAGGCTACTCTAGTGAAAGCACCATGAAATAAGTGGCTTAGACAACAGAAATTTATTCACCATTCTGCAGGGTGGAAGTTCAAAACCACCCCTCTCACCCATCCAGTGTCCAGGGAAGGCCTCTTCCTGGCCTGACCACTGCCTTGTTGCTGCATCCTTAGAGGCAGAGAAAGAGATCATCTCACTCGTATGTCTTCTCCGAAGGGCACTAATCCCAGTCACATATGAATCTGGGGGGAACACAAACATTCAGCTCACACACAGCCTCCTCAGAACATAAGAGGTTAAACTTGAAGGAGAAAAGGCATGTGTAGGGACCCAGCAATGTTTTCAAATGCATAATGCTCTCACGCAGAGTTGGTGGGAGTACGGATTACTACAAACATTTTGAGGGCACTAAAAATAACTACTAACATTAAAAGTCCGTAAACCTATTGTTCCACCCAAGCAATAATGCAGTCTGTGCTGATCCTTCTTCCTTTCCTTTGGTAACAGGTATGTGTGCCAGACACTGGGGACACAGGTTGAAAAGCCATCTTTCTATCCCCACTAGAATCATGAACTGGGAACATCCCGTCTACACCCCACCAACCCGCATCACCACAACTCAACTATCTTGTATCCCATGTCTTCCAAGGATTGCAAATTAAATGACTAAAGGGGGCTATCAAGTTACATAAATGCAAATTAAATAGAAGTGTCAGGGGCTGTGGGGATGCTCAGATAGGAAGGGTGACAAATTTCCATTAGACGAGAGGAATGGCTTCTGGTGATGTACTGTATAGCATGATAATAGTTAATGATAATATATTTCAAAATAGCCAAAAGAGTGCATTTTAAATGTTTTTACCACAAGGAAATAAGTATTTGCAGTGATGGATATGCTAATCTGCCTCATTGGTTCATTCCACAGCATATACATGTATCCCAACCTGACACTGTACTCCACAAATATATACACGTATTGCCAATTAACAATAAAACTTAAATGTAGTATTTAAATAAATAAAAGGAAGCAAAGGTGGGGCAGGTGTTTGGCACAGCACATCCCGCATCGGAGTCGCTCGGTTTAAGTCCAGGCTCCTCTGCTTCAGACACAGCTTCCTGTTCATGAGTCCCCTGGGAGGCAGAGGATGGCTCAAGTACTTGGGCAGACGCAGGTGGAGTTCCAGTCTCCTGGTTTTGGCCTGGCTCGGCCCTGACGGCTGTGGGCATTTGGGGACTGAATCAGAAGATGGAAGATCTCTCTCCATCTGTCTCTCTGCCTTTCAAATAAAATGAAAAGGGATCAATAAAATAATTTTTCGTAAATAAATAAAAACAAAACACTACCCAAGACTTCTGCTTCCAAACGAGAAGGAACAGGAGCAGATTTACCTTCTCACTGGAAATCTCCAAGAAAACAATGAACAGGGCAAGAAAAGGTGCTCACCAAGACATCACGCCAGTGATCCCTGAGAAAGAGGACACAGCGATATGAGCTCTAAGACTGTCCTCGCCACTGAGTCACCGACGGGAGGAAGTTTCCAGGCCACAATGCAGAGGAACCCAGAAGACTCCCTGAGCAGAGCAGAGCAGAGCTTAGTCTGGGCACACTAAGGCAGCAGTCAGGTGCAAGCCAGACAGAGAGAGGAGAGCGCCTTGGCAAGAGAACACAGGGGGTCGTCAGAGGGCCCCCTCCAGGCTGCATGCCAGTGAGGAAAGTAATGGAGGCTGGGGAAAGAATCACCCAGCCGGGTTAGAGGAATCAGGAGCCCAGATTCTCTCTGGGATGGTGATTGCACCTGTTCCCCCAGCCACACCGGGAAAGCGAGTCTTGGGGCATCGAGCAGAATATTCAGAAGAGTTTTGCCTCAGAAGTGGACAATAATTTATCCAGAAATAAACACTGCTCAGGCCTTGCATAAGTTTTTGTTTTTTTTTTTAAGAAAACTTTTGGCCGCGGCTCAATAGGCTAATCCTCCGCCTTGCGGCGCCGGCACACCAGGTTCTAGTCCCGGTCAGGGTGCTGGATTCTGTCCCGGTTGCCCCTCTTCCAGGCCAGCTCTCTGCTGTGGCCCAGGGAGTGCAGTGGAGGATGGCCCAAGTGCTTGGGCCCTGCACCCCATGGGAGACCAGGAGAAGCACCTGGCTCCTGCCTTCGGATCAGCGCGGTGCGCATCGGCCGCAGTGGCCATTGGAGGGTGAACCAATGGCAAAGGAAGACCTTTCTCTCTGTCTCTCTCTCTCACTGTCCACTCTGCCTGTCAAAATAAATAAATAAATAAATAAATAAATAAAACTTTTATTTAATAAATATAAATTTCGAAAGTACAACTTTTGGATTATAGCGGTTTCTCCCCCCCATAACTATCTTCCCACCCACATACCAACCCATCTCCTACTCCCTTTCCCATCCCATTCTTCATCAAGATTCATTTTCAGTTATCTTTATATACAGAAGATCAACTTAGTATATACTAAGATTTCAACAGTTTGCACCCACACAGATACACAAAGTATAAAGTACTATTTGAAGAATATTTTTACTATTAATTCACATAATACAACACATTAAGGACAGAGATCCTACATGGGGAGTAAGTGCACAGTGACTCCCATTGTTGATTTAACAATTGACACTCTTATTTATGACATCAATGATCACCCAAGGCTCTTGTCATGAGCTGCCAAGGCAATGGAAGCCTCTTGAGTTCACAAACTCCAATCTTATTTAGACAAGGCCATAATCAAAATGGAAGTTCTCTCCTCCCTTCAGAGAAAGGTACCTCCTTCTTTGATGGCCCGTTCTTTCTGCTGGGATCTCACTCACAGAGATCTTTCATTTAGGTCATTTTTTTTTGCCACAGTGTTTTGGCTTTCCACTTACATAATAAATCTTAAAAGCATATTGAAAAGTTCATACTCTCTTCAAGTAACCTAGCTTCACCTGAGAATAATTGTATTAAATGTAAATGGTCTCAACATCATTTATTAAAAAAACAGAGAACATCAGATTGAAAAGCCAGACTCAATTACATACCACCCGCAAGCAATGCACTTTAAGTACAGAAATACAAACAAGCTAAATGTAAAAAGAAGGAAAGAGTTACATGTAAACACTAATAAAAAGAAAGTTTGAGTTTAACATTAATATCAAAGTATATTTCTGATTAAATAAAATTACCAAGGAAAACATCACTTCATAATAGTACAGGAATCAATTTATCAATTATAAACATTTATACACCAAATAATGGAGCTCTTAAGTATAGGAAGCGAGAACTGATAGAATTTCAAGGCATAAAGACAAGTACACACATACAGTTAGTGATTTAAATACCCCTCTCTCAATAATTGATGAGACAAGTAGACAGAAAACCATTCAGAACACTGAAGACTCCAACAACATCAACAACTACCTTGATCTGACATTTAGCAAATATACTACCCAATTGCAGAATACACATTCCTTTCTTGTGTGTGTGTTCATTTAAGTCACACAAGTTTCATTAAGTACACAAAGATCATTTACCAAATTAAACTGTATTTCTCCACTACAAACTAAGTTCCTCAATAAACTTAAAAGGATTCAAGTCAAAACAAGCGTATTTGCATATGAAACTAATTCAGAAATTAGTGTCAGAAGGATCTCTGTGAAATACACAAATATTTGTAAGCTGATTCAAATACTTTTAAGTACTCATGGGTCCCCAAATAAAAAGGAAAAATAGAAGGTACTTCGAACTGAAGGAAAATGAAAATGCAATATATTAAAATTTGTGGGTTGATAGTAAGGCAGTACTTAGGGGAAATCTTATAGCACTACCCTCCTTTATTAAGAAAAATGGCTAAAATCAATTTCTTAAGTCTTACGAAATTAGAAAAAGAATAGTAAGTTAATCCTAAAGTAAGCACAGAAATGAAGCTATAAATATTAGAACAGAGATCAGTGATGAAGGGAAAAAAGAGAAAACCAGTTAAATCAACAGCTGATTCTTTGGGAAAAATTGATAAAACTCATAAATCTCTAAAGCTAGGTTAATCAGGAAAACGGAGAGAAGATACAAATTATCAATATCAGGAACGAGAGAGGTGACATCATTATAGATTTTGCATATCTCAAAATGATAATAATGAAAGATTATAACCTCATGCTGATAAATTCAACATATTAAATAAAATGGACAAATTCTTTCAAAGGCACAAACTACTAAAGCTTATTCAAAAAGCAACAGATCATCCGAATCGCCTTATATGGATTAAAGAAATCTTCCACAAAGAAATCTTCAGGTCCAGATGGCTTCAGTGGTGAGTGGCACAAATCATTTAGGAAAGAAATGTTAATAATTATATACAAAATGTCCCAGGCAACTTAAAAGGAAGGGACATTTTACATCTTGTTCTATGAAGCCATCATTATCTGAGTATCAAATCAGGCAAGAATATTATAAGAAAACTATAAGCTGGGGCTGGCGCTGTAGTGTAGTGGGTAGAGCTGCTGCCTGCAGTGCCAGCATCCCATATGGGCACCTGTTCAAGTCCCAGCTGCTCCACTTCATATCTATCTCTCTGCTATGGCCTGCAAAAGCAGTATTGGATGACCCAGGTCCTTGGGCCCCTGCACCCATGTGGGAGACCAGAGGAGACTCCTAGCTCCTGGCTTCAGATCAGTACAGCTCTTGCCGTTGCGGCCAATTGGGGAGTGAACCATCGGATGGAAGACCCCTCTCTCTCTCTCTCTCTCTCTGCCTCTCCTCTCTCTGTGTAACTCTGACTTTCAAATAAATAAATCTTTAAAATAAATAAATAAATAAATAATAAAAATAAAAAAGAAAATTATCAGTTAATATCCTTTCATATGTGCAGACCCAAAAATTCTAAACAAAATTGTGGCAAAGTGAATCCAACAAATGATAAAAGGGTAACCTAATCATGATCAGATGGGATCTATCCTTAGAATGCAGGGTTGGTTTAATATTCAATCAATGTGATTCAACAAACTCAGAGAACATATGATCATCTCAATAGTCACAAAAGCATTTGGAACATCTATTCCTGATTAAAAGTAAATAAATGAAACTCCCAGCAAACCAGGAATAGGAAGAAGCTTCCTCAGCCTGAAAAGTATTTATGAAGAACACCTGCTACTTAGCAGCAAAAGGAGGACAGTTTTCCCCAAGAGCAGGAACAAGGCAGAGATGTACACACACACTCTTTCTTCAGGTTCCACTGAAGGTCCAGGCCAGTGCAATCAGCTAAGAAAAAGAAATAAAAGGCATCCAACTTACAAAGGAAGAAGTAAAACGGTTGTTATGCATAGACCACCTGGTTGTTTATGTTGAAAAATACTCACACACTTATATACTAAATAATGTTTGTATAGAAAATCCAATGGAATCTACAGAAATCTACAAGGACAAATACAGTTACACAACACATAAAAACATGAAAATCAATTGTATTTCCATGTGATAGTAATGAATAATTAAATATTGAACTTGTTTTTAACTTTTAAAAGATTAATTTATTTTAAAGTCAGAGTTATGGGGTTATGGGGGAAGAGGGAAGAGAGAGATCTTCCATCCACCAGCTCACTCCCCAGATGGACACAATAGGTAGGGCTGGACCAGGCTGGAGCCAGGAGCTTCACCTGGGTCTCCCACAAGGGTAGGAGGGACCCAAACACTTGGGCCATTTTCTGATCCATCCAGGAAGCTGGATCAGAAGTGGATTAGCCGGGACATGAACCCGTGCCCAAATGGCACCACAATGCTGGCATCACAAGCAGCAGCTTGATCTACTACACCACCACATGGCCCCTGATATTGAAATTTTTAAAAGAAACTGTCTTGGAGATGGGGGCAGAAGAGAAATAGCACTTCTGGTCCTCCCAGGACAGTGTCACAGGACTCTTCAGAGCTTGCAACCTGAGAAGCTGAGTAAGCGTGGAGTGCTGGACATTCCCACAGCAACATTCCAGGACGCCTTTCCCCGTGTTGTCAATCACAGCTACAGAACGCACCTGAGGTGCAGGTGCTGATGGCAGAGTCATCAGCAGCAGAGGAGCTCAGTGAGACTCCCAGCTCAGCGTCAACTGAGTTACCTTCTAGCTTCCCACTACACAAAGACGAAGCCATCAGGCCCTCCCCCTGGGGGGTGTGAGCACAGGCCAGGAAGGCAGAGGAGGGAGACACGACACGCACCAGGGTGGGACCCATGCTTAGCCTGCACTGTCTCTCCCGGCGACCTCAGCTGTCAAACGAGAAGCTCTATACACCAAGGACAGAGGCTCCTGAGGATAAAGATGGAAGCTGTCCCTGCAACTTCTGAGCCAAGGAGTTCCAGGAGCAGTGCTCAATGTAGAGAACCCCAAATAACCAAGCTATTCATGAGTGAGGAAGCAGAGGGACCCAGCCTATCACCTCGGGGGAGGCCCCAGTGTCCCTCTGCCATGGCTCCCATGACAAACTGCCACAGAACAGGTGGCTTAGACAACAGGAATCTGCTCGCTCATCATTCCAGAGGCTGGACACCCAAGATCAGGCGATCAGCAGAACAAGCTCCTGCTCGCGTCTCTCCTTGGGCTGGAGACAGCTGTCTTCTCCCTGTGCCTTCAGCCAGTCTTCCCTGGGCAAACTGCCTACTTTTACAAGAACACCAGTTGTATTAATCAGGGCCCATTCCAGTGACCGCATTTAAAGAGCCTATCTATCCCCCAGCACAGTCACGTTCCGAGGCACTGGGAGTTAGGATTTCAGCATGTGAATTTGAGGGGGTCCAGCATTCAGCCCTGAACCCCCTCTTGCCCCTCTGCCTGCCTCTGCCCTATCCTGTACA
The DNA here is from genome assembly GCF_051225735.1 of Oryctolagus cuniculus. Taxonomy (NCBI): domain Eukaryota; kingdom Metazoa; phylum Chordata; class Mammalia; order Lagomorpha; family Leporidae; genus Oryctolagus; species Oryctolagus cuniculus. Next base: position 28,328,734 of record NC_142886.1, on the reverse strand, counting down.
GCTGCTCAAAGACCCAGGATCCCTGTCGGCTCTTCTCACCATCACAGCTCAGGTCAAGCGGAAGCAGAGCTGCTCTCACGCACACCATCTTCCGCTTGGGCCAAAGCCCATAGCCATTTCTCCCACAATGCACATCAGGATTCCTCGATCCTATAGTGGAAGTTTCTATACCCCCTGAGTCTGGGGCTCTGGGCTCCACACTTACCTTCCCTCTCCCTTCAAATGCCAGCGAGGCAATTCTCCCACCGCCACCCCTGCCCAGTTCACTTCCCGATTATCCCATTTAGGAAACCAACATGACCTATTTAGACTCTGACCCACTTATAACAGAAACACCAATCAAACACACTGCCCAGAAGGAGGAAAAAAATAGATGGCCACAAATTTAACTGATTGTAAATCAAGAGGAATGACGACGAAGGAGCCTTCCCTGGGTCACCTGCCACCACTGATGCTACTGCAAAAAGTCCCAGAGAGGAACTGTTAAAGAAATATGGGCAACACCCAGGCAGCTCAGCTTGGCATCTCAAGCACTGTGTGGGATGTGCCAGCCTTGTAAGTGGCCTAGAAATCTACAGAAGAAGTCCAATTGCCTTGTTTTGCTCAGAAATGGGATAAGCATCCCCAGCTATGGGGAACAAATTATTTGCTGCAGAGAGATGGGGCAGCCCATTACATAGGTGTGAAAACTGAAGTATCAAGAGGGATACTGGGTCTGCTTTCCTATCTGCCCAGCTCAAGAAAGAGTGGGATTAATCTAGATGCTTCTGGAACAGAGGGTTTTTGTAGTAACTATCAAGTTGAGTAGCTGCGTGACTCACAGCAGTTTCCTTCCTTCTCTGGGAATGGTCCATTTTCTGATGGTAGCCGTGTCTTTGCTCTGAGGACCTAAGCCTCTTAGAAACAGCTTAGCCATCCCAAGAAATTCATCTTATCCAAGCCTAAGCCAACTGAATCCTCTCTAGAGAATTTAAGTCTCAGGGAGATACAAGGGGCTAGAGAACTTTGGGATACCTCAAAGACTCCTAGTAAGGGGGCAGCTGGGGACCCAAGGTACCTGCTAGGGACCCTGGTTCCTGCCCTTAGAGGGGCCAGGCTAACCTCCTCTTCTGTTCATTCAGGCAAGCAAGCTCTATCCTTCTTATGAATCTCCCATTTGGCTTCTATTTCCAGGGTCAGTTTCTGTGCATTGCAATTAAAAAGAAAATTCACCAATGATATCCTTGGTCCCAGTACCCACGAGATTTCACAGTGGTAGACATTCAATAACTTTGAAATTTATGAGTGCCCAGTATCTCTCCTCACCAATCAACCTCCCATGATATATGACACATCGTCCTGGGGTGGACAGGAAAAGATTCTTTGGTGCCAACCTCTCCTAACACAACAAATTAGATGAAGACAGGGTTTTCCCTGACAGGGGAAGGTATTCTAACACTTTCAAGCAGAAACAATAACTCGGTGACAGGTGCCAAGCAGGTCAGAGGTAAAGGCCTAACCTTTGCTGACTCGTGGTCTGCATTGCAGTGGGGCCAGGAGCATACCTTGGAGGCAGTGGGCAGTGCTCTGGCTGGCTAGCATCAGCAGCTGTGAACAGCACTCCACCTGTCCTGATATGATGGCCCCAGCTGAGATTTTACTCCCAGATGTCCTCACAGGGCTCCTCAAATCTCCATACTCTCTTCACACTAATCCCACCCCTCTGCACAGCCTGGCCTAGGACTTGGGGTATCTACCCATCTATCCAGGTATCCCTCCACCTGGGTCTTCATCCATTCAGCCACCCACTCATGCTGCAGAGTTCACCATGGGCCTGGCTGTGCCTCCATACTCTACGTTTCGGTGACTGCACCAGTCCCAGCAGCATGATGGCCAGACAGCCCACCAAGGTCACTCCATGCCTTCCCTTCACAGCCTCCACCATGGATGGCCACATGCATCCACTCACTGTTCCTACAGCATCCTCCCCAGTGACCACCCAGCCCCAAGCCTCTCACCACACCCATATAGCTCCCCCTGATGTCAACTCATCGTGTTACCTTCCTACTCAACACCTTCACTAAAGCCCAAAGCCTTAGCTCAACAGTCAAGCGCATATGCGGACACACCCGCCTGAATTGACTCAGTCCCTTAAATTTTTTTTTTTTTTTTGATTATCTGAAAGGCAGAGTTACAGAGAGGCAGAGGCAGAGAGAGAGAGAGGTCTTCTATCTGCTGGTTCACTCCCTAGATGGCCACAACGGGCAGAGCTGCGCCAGTCCGAAGCCAGAAGCTTCCTCCAGGTCTCCCACATGGGTGCAGGGACCCAAGGACTTGGGCCATCTTCTACTGCTTTCCCAGGCCATAGCAGAGAGCTGGATGGGAAGTGGAGCAGCTGGGACTCGAACTGGTGCCAATATGGGATGCTGGCATTGCAGGCAGCGGCTTTACCTGCTACACCACAGCGCTGGCCCTTCCCTTAAACTTTTGTGTTTATTATTCCAAATGTAGCCCCAGTATGAAACCTGTGCTGCCCCAAATGCAGCCTATTATCCAGCTTACTGCTGAACAGATGGGTGCCAGCCTGGCACTTCTAGAAGTCATGTTGCCAACATGTGGGGAAGAGAAACCAGCACAAAGACAGCAGAATTGAGTGACTGAGAGATTTTCATGGAGAGACTCCCAATGGAGAGACTCCCGTGACATCACTTGAGGACTGAGAGATGGGGAGACTCCTGTGACATCACTCAAGGACTGAGAGAGGGCTTCAGGTAAGTCTGCATCTGACTTGTTGACTATAACATCTCCTTCTGTTTGCGGGAGACTTTCTTCACAACACAAAGATCACCAATGTGGCCACCCATCCTTCAGGGCCTGGATGGAGACCCTGACACCTTCCAGATGCCCTCTGGCACGTGGCAATGGCTTTTGTCTCGGTTTCCTATAAATGGTCTACACCACTCACAGGAGCCTCGTCCTCATGCACTGCCTAGTGACAGCCACCTCTTGCCCCTCTTACACTTCCACCCCACCACCTACTCTTGTTATTAACAACCCCTTTCCCACAGACCCCCAATTCACCACAGCTTTCTAAACCCAACACTTGGTTCAGTGGTCAGAGGAGCAGGCTAGGAGCAGCCACAGGAACCGAGGGGCCGGGGTAGGGGAGCAGAGGCCATTCGGTCATCCCTGAGCTAATGACCCAAGCCCCTCTTCCCGAGCTCTTTCCTGCTGAGTCATGGACAGCTCCCAGCAGCCAGTCTGGTGAAATTATCCACCCACAGGATCAGCTAGGAGAAGGAGATGAAAGAACTGGTCAGAGTAGGAGGAAAAACAAAGAAAGGAAAGGTGAAAATCAAAGAGTCCCACAAAGGCAGAGTCCATGAGATGAGGTACAAGAATACAGACCAGGAGTGAGAACTTCAAAGCCATGGGAGCCAGGTCCCCCGAACAGGCTGTGCTCCCTCTGCCTGCTGGGCACTTCTCTCTGCTTCTGAGACAAACCCACAAGGGAGCCCTAGGCAGGCTAAACTTCCTGTGGAGGGCAAATTCGACAAGAGGAGCTCTCGTGTCAGCTGAAGTCCGCTCTGCCATCTCCCTAGCCTGCCCTCCCCTGAAACGGCCCAAAGTCCGGTTGGCTTTAATGCCAAGGTAACAGTTGAGTCACCCAGGGCACTTTCACAGCCCAGCAGTGCAGGGATGTATCTCTCTGGGCCGGTGTTTCTCCACCACCACTGCCACTCAGAGTCTGTTCTAGGATGCAATGATGAGAGGGTTTGTGATGCACACCAGGTGCGCTGGGTAGGAATTATGGGTAGATAGGTTCTGTTACTCCATCAGCTTGGCCAGTGCTTGAAAGGATGTGGCCAGGAGCCACCACTGGGCATAGTGGGCTAAGCTTCCACTTGAGGCACCAGCATCCCATATGGACACCAGTTCAATTCCTGGCTGCTCCTCTTCTGATCCAGTTCTCTGCTATGGCCTGGGAAAGCAGTGGAAGATGATCCAAGTGCTTAGGCCCCTGTAGCCATGTGGGAGACCCAGAAGCAGCTTCTGGCTCCTGGCTTCAAATCGACTCAGCTCCAGCCATTGTGGTCATATTGGAAATGAACCAGAGGGTGGAAGATGTTTCTATCTTTGAAATAAATAATAAATAGAATGAAAGAAAGAAAAAGAAACCAGCCAGCACTGGCCATCGAGATGGAATGTGAGATGTCAGAACCCTGGGCACCTACATTCTACATTAATCTCAGTAGCTCCGCTTAGAACTATCTTGGTTTCTGAGGGTTTTGATTCTGTTTTGTTTTCACCCTTTATCTATTTTTTTAAATTTTTATTTGACAGGTATTGAGAGAGAAATAGGCAGACTGAGAGAGCTTCCATCTAGGGGTTCACTCCCCAAATACCTGCAGTGGCCAGGACTGGACCAGGGCTGACGTCAGGAGCCAAGAAATTAATCCAGGTCTCCCACGCAGGAGGCGGGAGCCCAATGGCTTGAGCCATCACTACTGCCTCTCACGGACTGCATTAGCAGGAAGCTAGAGTCAGGAGTTGAAGCCAGCAGTCGAACCCAGGGGATGTGAGCACCTTAACTGCCAGGCTGAACACCCACTCCAGCCTAAACTATTTTATTTTTTTTTTAATCTTTTATTTAATGAATATAAATTTCCAAAGTACGACTCATGTGTTACAATGGCTTCCCCCCCCATACCGTCCCTCCCACCCACAACCCTCCCCTTTCCCACTCCCTCTCCCCTTCCATTCACATCAAGATTCATTTTCGATTATCTTAATATACAGAAGATCAGCTTAGTATACCTTAAGTAAGTATTTCAACAGTTTGCTCCCACACAGAAACATAAAGTGAAAAATAATAGATGATTTTTTTTAAATGATGATGAAATCAGATCAGACCTATTGTCATGTTTAATCCCAGTGAGAGTCAAGTTGGGAATTGATAATTTCTTTCTTTTTTTTTTTTTTTTTTTACAGAAGATCAGTTTAGTGTACATTAAGTAAAGATTTCAGTCGTTTGCACCCCCATAGAAACACAAAGTGAAATATACTGTTTGAGTACTCGTTATAGCATTAAGCCTCAGTGTACAGCACATTAAGGACAGAGATCCTATTAAATCCCTCCATTTGGCTGTACTACCACCATCGCTATTCACAGCAGCACATCTTGCATTTCGCAAAAATGAACTGCACCCCCAGCTCCACACAGCCGGGCTCTAGATACAGCCTGCCCACCTCCTGCCCCCAAAGCCCCTGCTGGCAAGCCATTGAGACAGTATACAAACAGTAGCTCCCATGAGACAAGGGGCCCTGCCAGGCTAGGAATTCCTGGAGTAACCTGAGTAGGATCCACTTCTCTGAGCTGAGAGGCCTCAGATGCTCAAAGCCACCTGTTCTTCTTGGCCAGGTGCCTCCCGGCTGGACACCTGGTCATCTCACGAGCCAAGGCTGCACTAGAACATGAAAAGAGCACATGTATCTAACAATCTCTTGCTCAAAACTGCTCCATGCTACTGACCTGCTTCTGACCTTGGATGTGTAGAAGGTTGAACACTGGCGCTCCCGGATCTCTGGAGGTTGTGAACAAGTATCTTGCATGCTAAAACAGACTTAACTTTGCAGGAAAAAAAAGTCAAGGATCCTGAAATGGGATGTTTTTCTGGATTATTCAAGTGCAATCGCAGACTTCCTTGCAAGAGAGAGGTAGAAATCAGACGAGAAGGCAGCAGTGTGACGGAAGAGGCAGAGGTTGGAGTGGTGCAGCCACAAACCAAGGAATGAAGGCAGCTTCTGGGATCCACAAGAGGCAAGGAAGGAACTCTCTCCTGGAACCTCCAGGAGATATCAGCCCTGCTGAAACCTTGCCTTTAGATCTCACTCAAGACACTTTCCAGATTCCTGATGTCCACACCTGTAAGAGAAGGCATGTGTATAGTTTCAAGCCATACGTGCTGTAGAAATTTATTACCAAAGCAACGGGGACTCCTATAAAACTTCCCTGGTCTCAGCTGCCACATCTGTAAAATGAAAGGCGAAGGCTGGCATACGCCTGTGTTGTTCCAGCTAAACGTTTTCCACTTCCTTTCCAGCTCTCCTGGTGAGAACTGGTCAAGTGCTCCTTTTATGCCAGATCCTATTCTAGTTCCTCATAGGCATCATTTCTTTAAACCTCAAAACATGGCAATAAACTAAGTACCATTAGCATCTCCCCATAGCTCCAGAAGGAAACCAAAGCCCAGAGAGACAAGGTCACCTGCCCAAGGTCGCACAGTTGCAAATGGCAGAACTGGGATCTCAATCCACATGTTGGCTCAGAGAACTTGGACTCTTAACCACCAAGTGAGGTCAATCCTTGGATCCTGGTAAGAAATGAGGATACCCCAGACCTGGTCCAAGCAAAACCAATCTGGATCTTCTGAAGTCAGGGCTTTCCCCAACATTGTCCTGGACTCTGTGATTCCTAAGGCATATTTGGACAGCAAATGACAGTAGGGATCCAGCTGCCCTCATTCTTAGCATCTGTCTCTGGCTTAGACACCACACCTCTGCCTCCCACTCTCTCTTCCTAACTCTTCTGGTCTTCCAAAAGAATGAGATATGGATGGGCATTCGGTGTCATGGTAAAGACACCCCTTGGGATGCTGCATCCCATAGCAGAGTGCCTCAGTCCGTGTCCTGGCTTTGTTCCTGACGTCAAATTCCTGATAATGGGCACACTGGGAGGCAGCAGGTGATCACTCAAAGAGTTGAGTCCCTGCCATCCACGTGGGAGACTCAGATTGAAGCCAGCTTCTGACTTCAGCCTCGTCTAACTCCATCAGAGAGTGAACCGGAAGATGAAAAATCTGCCTGCGTCTCCCTTTCTCCTGCTGCCTCTCATGCTTGCTCTGCCTTTTTCTCTGCCTTTCTAAATAAATTCCAAAGGAGTGAGATGAATTAACCACACAGATGCTTTTTCTCCCTCTCCCCCTCCCAGCCTTACCAGACCGGTCTGGCTTCAGTTTGCCACCATCAATCACTGGCAATTCGCAAAATGCTTTCTGAATAAATGGGCCCTCCTGGCTTGATGGGTGTGTAGATTTCCATCTCCAGTACACATCTCTAACTTTTCAGAGGAAAAATAACCTTTATTGGTGTTAGCACATTTATGAGTTAAAATAAAAACAAATACATCTCTATTGACTGTAGCCATTACACTCAGTTCCATGAGAGGTAAGTGCTTCAAATAAAAATAGATTGGCTGGACTGAGCTTGCATCGGTTCCAATAATGGTGTGGCCAGTTTCCTGAGCGGGTGTGTTTCCGTTAATGGGCCCCAGACTTGCAGAAGGGACAACACGTTGCATCGCGGAGCTTTTAGGCTCCGTTTTCTGTCTAAATGCTCCAGGTAGGTGTGAATGTTTATTAGTGTCATGAAATGCATCTGACTGGCCAACAGTGGCCTTCACAGAACAGACCAGGGTACAGTAGCTGACGCTGGAGCAGGCTGGGTGGGAAGTGCAAATCCTGCGGCCCAGCACCAGCCCACCAAACATGTATGCAGCATCTAATGCACACTTAGCCCTGGGCTAGCACCAATCCAGGACGGAAGAGTTGTGATTACAATGAGTTGGCTTACAATGGTTTGACTTAGGATTTTTTTGGCTTTGTGGTGGTGTGAGTGTGATTTTCCTTTGATATAAAGCTAGGGTGAACTCTGGACTTTGACCTGGTCCCAGGCTAGCAGCATGCAGGAGGACATGCTCTCATGATGCTGGGCAGCCACAATCGCAGCTCCGCATCACCCAACAAGCGCCAGGCTTAACAAGCAATACTCTGCCCCACACTGTGCTGCTTAGCTACAGCATTCATTAGGTTAGGTGTATGTGATGCATTTTCAACTTACGATTGGTTCTTGTAGGATATAACCCCATTGTAAGTCAAAGACTATCTGCACTTACTTAGCCCTGTATCCCAAACAGGGTTAGTGGCTCAGAGGGACAGCCTCTCTCTGCTCTGACCATCGCTGATTCTCTAGTCAAGTTAAACACATGGGCTTTGGCATTGCACTACCTGGGTTCAAATGTTCGCTCTCTCATGGAAACAGTGAACATCTGTGCAGCACCAGTTGTATACCAGAACTTGTTCAAGGTGTTAAACACCCCATGTAGCAAAGTCTCTGGTCCGCTGAAGCTCCCGTTCTATAGCGGGAGAGGTTGACATGGAGAAAGCCACACTTTTTGAACTTAGGATTCTGCATCAGTTAGATGGCAGTAACAGGGCCTACTTCATGGGGTCATGGTGAAAATTAAATGAGAGGCGGGCATTTGGCCTCACAGTTAAGATGCCAGTTGAAATGCCTGCATCCCATATCGGGGCACCCGGGCTCCATACCCAGTCTGTCTTCTAATGCCAGCTCCCTGCTAATGCAGACCCTGGAAAGCAGTGGTGATGACTCGAGTGACGGGGGTCCTGTCACCCACGTGAGACACCTGGGCTGCTCTCCCCACTCCCAGCTTCAGGCACCAGCTCAACCCCGGCCACTGCAGGCATTTGGGGAGTAAACTAATAGATGGCAGCGCTCTCTCGTGCTCTCTAGCTTGCTTTCTCTCTTCCTCTCAAATAAACATTTTCTTAAAGAATTAAATGAGAAAATTCAGGCACAGGCACGGGCCTGGTACTGTCAGTGCTCAGGGTCAGCATGGGTACTAAACGCCTCTCATGTACCACTTTAGATCCTTCCGCCTCGCCTCTTGCAGCACCTCCCACAACAAACAGTGTGCACACAGGTTCACATAGGTGCAGGCTGACAGCCTCACCACCTTAGGTCCTGTCTAAGACCTCTGACCTCCCACTCCAAGGTTTGTCTGTGCCAAGAAGGACAAACCTTGAATGTACAACCCGAACCATGGAGCAGTCAGCAGGCCAGGAAGAGCCACTAACTCCTGGGTCACGGTTGAACTGCCTCTGTCAAAGAGATATCTTGGTATCCAAACCTCTGTACTTTCTGTATTCATCCATATTCTGTTGCTATAACTGAATATACCATAGACTGGGAAGTTTATAAAGAACAGAGTTGTTTTCTCTACCTCAGTTGCAGAAGCCAGTAAATCCATGAAGACCATAGCACTGGTGAAGGCTTTCTGCTGTGTCAGAACATGGCAGAGGGTCTCACATGGCAAGTGAGGCCCACGCAAGAGGCAGAGCCAAGCTGACTTTTATAATGTGCCCTTTGGAGAGAGCCCACCAATCAATTAATCCATGGATAGAATAATCCATTCATGGGTAAAGAATCCCATGATTGGGGATGGTGCTGTGGTGTAGTGGGTAAGGCTCCCGCCTGCAGTGCTGCCATCCCGTATGGGCACCGGTTCAAGTCTCAGCTGCTCCACTTCCCATCCAGCTCTCTGCTATGGCCTGGGAAAACAGTAGAAGATGGCCCAAGTCCTTGGGCCCCTGCACCCACATAGGATACCCGGAAGAAACTCCTGGCTCCTGGCTCCTGGCTCCTGGCTTCAGATCGATGCAGCTCCGGCTGTTGCAGCCAACTGGGGAGTAAACCAGCAGATGGAAGACCTCTCTCTCTCTCTCTCTCTCTCTGCCTCTCCTTCCCTCTCTGTGTAACTCTTTCAAATAAATTAATAATTTTTTTTAAAAAACAAGAATCCCATGACCCAAACAACCTCTTAAATATCAACACATGACTCCGGGGATTAAGTTTCCAACACACGAAAATTGGGGATACATTCAATCCACAATACCTGTGAATGTGGAACTAGGGTCTTTGCAGGTGTTGTCAAGTTAGGATAAAGTCATGCTTGATCCGATCACTAGTGTCACTGATGTCTTTCTGAGGGGAGACAGGCTTGGAGACACATGGATACACACTGGGGAAAGATGGCCATGGGAAGGCAGAGCAGAAAGGGAGGAACAGAGAACTACAAGCCAGGGAACATCAAGGACGGAAAGGAACCACCGGGAGCTGGACGAGCAAGGAAGGACCCCGAGAGCCTCCAGGGAAAGCCTGGTCCTACTGTCGCCTGGATTTCAGATTTCCAGTCCCCAGAACCATGAGACAGTAAATGTTTGCTGTTTGAAGCCACCTGGTTCATGCTAATGTGACGTGGCAGCCTCCAAAAACTCAACATGGCATAAAAGTAGATGGGTAGAAGCTCCCCCTACTCAGCCCAGACAGGCAGTCCTGGGACATGGTGCATATGGCATATGGAACCCCTCACCCAGTGCCCCATAGCTGTGGCCAGCTCAATCGTGTGTCTTTGTTTGGGTTCTCTTTCCTCCTTTGCTTGCCTATTCCTGCCACTCAGTCCTGTCCCAGGAGAAACCAGTGTCTCTGGGAAACCTAGGAACAAGGTTCTCCAGCATCTTCCATATTTTTCTCAGAGCACCTTGACCCCCCCATGACCTGGCCAGCTGCATGTTTTCCTACTGCAGCCCTAAACTCAAGCAGGGGCCTTGAACTTGCCAGGCACTAGTGCAAGTGTTGTTAGCAAAGTACTGAAACAAAACACTGGCCCAACCCCATGGCAAATTCTTTAAACCCTCATGCACACTCCACAGCTGCCCCTTGTCCTGGATGCAGCTCAGAAGAACAGCCCTTTCTCTGGCAGTCCAGCTTATGGACTGAGGCAGCACTGTGTGCAAAAGCTCCCCTGGTGAGTGCTGGGAGACAATCACCCTGGTATTGAGTGCTTGTTTCTTTGAAGTCTCAACTGGCAAAACCAAGGGGCAGAAGGGGAAGCCTTTTGCAAGAACTCCTCTACCACCATTTTTGGGGCAGCTCCAGACATGGGTTTGACTAAAGAGAACACCAGGTTGAGATAGCTTGTATCTGACACATGGTGGACACTCAATAAATATCTTTTGACTGACTGGATAGATGAACGAAGATAAAGTTGCCATCTGCAGCGCCAGCCTTCCATATGGGTGCCGGTTCAAGTCTCCGCTGTTCTACTTCTGATCCAGCTCTCTGCTATGACCTGGGAAAGCAATGGAAGATGGCTAAGTCCTTGGGCCCTTGCACCCACGTGGGAGACCCAGAAGAAGCTCCTGGCTCTGGATCGTCCCAGCTCCGGCAGTTGCAGTCATTTGGGGAGTGAACCAGCGGACGGAAGACCTCTCTCTCTTCCTCTCTGCTTCTGCTTCTCTATAACTCTGCCTTTCAAATAAATAAATAAATCTTAAAAAAAGATAAAAAGACATGATTCTGCCCTCAAGAAACTTGAAATCAATTTATCAAGAAAAAATAAATACCGTGGGGAACACTACCCTATACCTCAGCAAACCTATTAAGAGCTATTCACATTCCACATCAAATACAATGTGTCACTGTGTGAGAGTGAGTTGATGTGTGGGTAATGACACTTATGTTTTCTAAACATTTAATTAAACATTTATTAATTTTATTACTGCCACTTTTTGGTGAACTGTGGCTACTATTTTATTTTTTCCTCAAGGATAAACGTTTCCTTTGGTTCCCCAAGAGCTTTTCAAGGACCTGGGGAGGTCCCAGGACTCTGCATTTTAACAAGAACCCAGGGTAACCCTGGTGAGGTGGTCCTGAGATCACATGCTGGGAATCACTGGGCTTCAGACAGGCAAAGGCGGGTCCCAGGGAAAGAATGAGTGGGGACTGGCCGCTGACCACCAGGAACACCCCAAGACTGCAGACTCACCAGGGTTCATCCCCCATGAGGACCCCCTGCTATGAAAATCGTGCCACAGAGCAAATGCTGCAAGCGTGCTTGCCGTCAGCATTGCTCGGGCTCCTACCCTGGGGCCACGGCTGGTCTCCACACCAAGAGCAGGCAGCCAAACTGGAAAAGATCGGAAGAGCACTGTTAAGGGCAAGAGCAGCTAGGGAGGGGACAGTTGTAGGAAATGGGATTGTCTACTGTGGAGACGAGAGGCCAAATGGCCCCGGATGGGCGCCTGGGCGCAGGTGGAGAGTCCAGAGGGCCAGCCTGCCAGAGCCTTTCTGTGAGAGGCTCGGGGTCTCCCTAGGGGATCTCACAATGCAAGGAAGCCCAGGGCAAGTGCTTGGACCTGTACGGCTGAAGTTGCCAACGTGAAGTGATAAGAGAAATTGCCAGGGGAAATGCATGAGAGCAAGGGCAGGTGCATAATGGCTTTAGGGCAGCACCCCCTATCTGAGTGTGATCCTCAAAGTGCATTCCAGGGAATTTTCTGCCCTCACCCTCATCCCCACTCCCACTCCCAGCACTCCATGCTTTGCCACAGATTGGGGGGCAGCCTTGGCGGCTCAAAGCCTTCAGGGAAAGGATGGACAGACCTGGTGAGTGATAACGGGAAGGAGGCTTTGGGGACCCCACGCAGAGCTGCAGAGCCCTGAGGTTGCTGACCAGCTCCAATATAATCATTCAGCGTCTTGTTCCCCAGGCACTCCCGGGTGCCAGAAGTGGAGGGACTTCTCAGGAGTGAGGCTCCAGGTGGTCAAGCAGAGTCAGCAGTCCAGGAAACAGGCCATTGTTGTCCACCTCTCCCATTAGCAGCCCCATGCTGGTAAGGCCCAGGAAATAGGTTGCCAGGGAGAATGGAGGAGTGGTAATGGCCAGATGGCCATTTCAAACAGGGAACTGAAAGGCACTGACCTTGAGCCTGGCCTGAACAGCAGATACTCCAGATCAGAGCTCGGTCACAGAGTTTTTGATAGGAACAAAACTACGAGACAAAGGAAGAAACCAACACCTACCCCACTGGCAGCTCCAGACGCAGGCTGGGTGATTTATGTATATTAACCCAACAATCCCTCCCACACCCCAAAGATAGATGCTGCTCTCCTCCCTTCGAGGTGAGGCAACAGGTCCAGAGAGTTTTCAGTTCTCACTCAACATCACAGAGGAACTTGGATTTGATCTCACTTCTGAGTCCAGAGAACAAATCGTTACCCCCACAGCTCTTCTGGGAGGGCATGCATCCAGCCCTGGACACCTGGGCCCTGAGACAGGGAGGAACTTAGTCCATAAAGTAACACAGTTGCAATGCTGACATGGAGTGGTACAGACACCAAGAGACGGGCACCACATGCACTCCACCCTCCTCCCACAGCTGGCTGAGCTGGAGAGCACTGCTCACATCCCTCTTTTCATCTCCTGCCCCAGGGACCCTCATCCTAATATGCAGTGAGTTGGCTGTGCCAGCTGCCTGGTGCGTAAGAGTAGTGCTCCCAGTGATATCAGAACCCTGCCGTCCACCGTGTACCATCTTGCCCATCCACACACACACACACACAACCAGTGGCCCTGTATTTAGCTGCTGCAGTCACACTGGCTCCAGGACTGCAGGGCCCTGCAGCCATGGGAGCAGATGTTCCCCTCATACATGGCTGGACTTGGAGCTCAGCAGTGATGGACAAGCATCATTGACCAGGGCGAATGGCAGCTGCTGAGAAAGAGAAGGAGGCACCAGCTCCCACCCCCATCCCAGCTCTATCTGCGGAACCGTTGCCACCTCCTTCCCGATGCCAGGGAGAGCAAGGACCCCACAGCCCTCCGTGCGTGCTCACCCTACCACCTCCCCCACTACTGCTGCGGAGCTGAGCACCAAGGCCAGGATATCCAGAAAGCAGTGGAAGCTGCAGCCACCTGCCCAGCACCCAGCATGCCCTGTGACTTTCTCTCCCCTCTGCACCCCGTCCCCAGCATCTTTCAGTGTTCATTCTGCGGCAACAGCAGGAGCCCCGTGTTGCTGCCCTGTCATGACTACTCATGGTTTTGCGATTACT